>NW_027411644.1:294683341-295967356 GCF_047663935.1 Musca autumnalis | reverse complement strand
TTACTTTAAGGTAATTTTCATACACAATATGTGAATATATCGTTATGTCTTTTAGAAATCGGTTACTTTGATTCATTTTTAGTATCAAATGTCCTTCAATGGTACATATTATTGCGTCTAAGTTTGATAACTAGGGCATACCTAACGTTTTCAAAAATTTGCCCATAATTTGACGAATTTATTTTATTTTTGGGATCTAAAGCCACAGCTTTGGCTTCCTCTCATTCCCTCGATGACGCTCTAAACGATACCCTGTGTTTGTCGTTCCATAGTCGGCGCTTACTTACCCTTAAATTGGCTTTTATCCCACTTCTTTGAGTCCTTTACGAGGAAATTGTCTGGGAAATAGTTTCGTATGAGCCATTTTCACCTTATAAATCGGCAGGATTGTTGTCTGCAGATGGTAGACAGGAAATAAAAAAATTATTTCGTTTTGTACAAAAAATTGCCCTAACGGTACACCGAACAAAAATGAAAGGTTTAATATTTTGAAAGATTTCATTGCACGATGTCTTTGTGGGTGTGGTAGGCATAGTTATGTAAGACTTTTTATTCAATGAAGCTCATATTAATATCAAAACCAGTCAAATCAATAATTTTTATGGATGAAAATACAATTTTTGTATAAACTAATATCTGATGTACATACACAAAATTATTGTGGAATTCGAGCATTCAAAACATTATGTTAATTAATGTTATATTCGGTGTAAAATTCTTCCAATTTTTGTATAGACCTTATATTATTGTTTCATTTCCTGTCTACTACCTTCAGACAAAAATCCTACCGCTTTATAAGGTGGAAATGGCTCTTACGAAACTATTTCCCAGACAATTCCCTCGTAAAGGACTCAAAGAAGTGGGATAAAAGCCAATTTAAGGGTAAGTAAGCGCCAACTATGGAACGACAATCACAGGGTATCGTTTAGAGCGTCAGCGAGGGAATGAGAGGAAGCAAAAACTGTGGCTTTAGATCCCAAAAATAAAATAAATTCGTCAAATTATCGGCAAATTTTGGAAAACGTTATGTATGCCCTAATTATCAAACTTAGACGCAATAATATGTACCATTGAAGGACATTTGATACTAAAAATGAATCAAAGTAACCGATTTCTAAAATACATAACTATATATTCACATATTATGTATGAAAATTACCTTAAAGTAACCTTTACTTATATCGTTCCTAATTATGTGGCCAGGTCGATTTATGGCTATTTTAATAAATCGTGGTTTCTTTCGTATAAACGAGGGAGAATTAAAACATGTTTTGGCTTTATTTGAAAGTGCTTACCGTGTACTTTATTTACAAATTTTGTTCCATATAAATATTCAAATATTTGGAACGTAGCAAATCAAATACTTTTTAATACGATGTCGTTCTTAATTATATGGCCGCCACTGTATGTTTTAGGTTTAAAATAAATGCCAAAACAACTCTAAAGAAATAAAAAATACTTGATTTGCGATTTCCTAAAAATCTGAACATTTATTTTTCAGAATTTTATCAAAAAATCCAAGAATATTGTACTTTATAGAAGGGGTCAGTAGGAATTTCGTCCTACTATTTGCGCTTTTAAGGTCAAAACATGTTATTAATTCGTATTAATTCTCGATCTAAAAATGTTTTTTAAAAATATGCTTTATTTTCAGAATTATATCAAAAAAAAAATTACAAAAAAATATATATATAAAGCTTAAAAAGCGCTAACCAAAAAAATACACACTATGAAAACACAAAGATGATAGTAAACACTGAAAACGATTGAACGATTTGATCGTGGAGCATGAAAAATACTGCTTATATTGAACGATTGTTGAACGATCGATTGATTGATTGAACGATTGGTTATGCGGCGAGAGTTAAAATGAGGCGGCACAATGTTTGAGAGATAATAAAAATCGCTGAGATATAATTGAGTTATTGGCGATGTAAGTTCATAGAGCGAAAGATAAAAGTTGAGTTTTTATAGGAGACAAAATGTTTTTGGTATGTTGAAATTCATAATAATAAAACACTTTGTTGATATATATATATTTAATAATTATGTTATATAATGATTTAATATTTATATAATAAAATATATATAGATTTGTTTTTTTAAATATAATAAGAGAGCTTTTCTTGTAGGTTGATTAATGAATTCGAAAAAAAAAACATAAATTTGAAATGATAACTAGAGAGATAACGATATAGTGAGAGCAAATGAAACGATCAATGATTGATTGATAGAGAGATAGAATTTCTTTTTTTTTTTTCAAATATTACACAAGAAGAAATCATATTGGAAAAAAAGTTAAATCATAGAACAAGAGAGAAAAAGAGAGCTCTTTACAAGTTACAACAGTTGTTGTTGTTGCTCTCTCACAACAAACTGAACAGAAAACAACAGAAAAAAAAAACAAAAACTTACCAGAACTGAAATGGGAGCGTTTGGATTGTTCATTTTCTGGATCGGTATCAAGTGGTCTTTTTCTAGAGTCACCAATTTCAGGGCTGGGGCAAGTTTCCATGGTAGCGTCTTCGGCCATTATGATGGGAATTTTGATGGTTTTAACGATAACGATGGCGAGAGAGAATCTAGTTTAAACCTCTCTGGTTGGGCGATTGTTTTGAAATGTTTGTTTTTTTTTTTTTGGATTTGTTTTGATCTGGATGATGATTCAAATAGCTCTGACGGTGGTTGGTGGTTTTGGTGGCGTTGGTGGTTGTGGTGGATATTGGTGTTGGTTTTGCTTGTATTTTTTTGGGATGAACGAACGATTTTGAGATGCTAAATCGTCACAACAGAGCGAAATATTTGTATAAAGAGAGAGATAGATATATTTTAAAGAGCAACAGCTATAGGGAGCTTTGAATTACAGCAATGATGAGAGCGTAATAAGCATTAACCAAAAACACAAAAAATTAGCTACACTTTGATTGATTGACTGTTTGATTGAACGATCGTTTGATTGGCCTTGATTGTTGCTTGTCTTGTGTCAGTTTGCCCCGCACTTCAGTTACTCCGGTTACTCTTAACGTAGATGATGGTAATGATGAGAAGGATTTGATCCAGTTTATTTTCGATTTAACTTTGTTGATATTTTATTATAACCACTTCAATTAATTTTCTGTTTTTTTCTCTTTTCAGCAGTCGTATGCTGGCTCTCTTTGGCTAACTTGTTCTGTTTTGTTTTCTTCCTTTTGCTTTTTCTTATTTAGTTAATGTTATGATCCTTGCTGTTGTTGTTGTAGTAGTTTGATTGGATGTGTGCCACACTAAATGGATTCCTCTTATGATAGTACTTTTTTTTAATTATCTGGTGATTTTGGTGAGTTCTTACAGCCTGTTTTTCTATTTCGGTATCTCTGTTAAGCAATGCAACACGCAACGAACTGTTAGATGTTGGTTATAATGCGGTATTTGTTTTGGTTTAGTCCTTCTGATAGTTTGATTGATTTGATTATTAAGGTGGTGGCAGATATATAGAGAGATAGTGGTTGTTTTGGTGGTGTGGTGACGTTTTGAATGATGACAATTTTATCGAATTTATTTCAAATATTTTTTTTGAAGTGGTAGGTGGTGGTTTGGTATTTTTAGATTTGGTTTACAGTTTGAATGGTGCGATAATTATAATTAGAGATTTTTTTGGTATTTGATACGAGTATAACGAGTATATGGAAAAAAGAAAAAAAGAAAAAAATTGTTTATGAGAAAAATGCAGCAATATAAAAGTACACACATATATATAAAAATTAAACAAACATTTAAATATCAATACAATAAATATATAAATTTAATTTACACAAAAATACATAATTTTGTTGCCATTTAATAATATAATAATTCATAGAAAAATATGGGCGTAAGAACCGTAGAAGAAAGTAAGTTGGTTGGTTTGAGAATTGGGGTTTGAAATGAAAAAAAAAGAAATTGAGAATCCTTTTGTTTGTAATTCCCCTAAAACAAAAAGGGGAGTATTTCCAAACAAAATGTCATACGGAAATCCATAATTTCCATAGGAATGAGGATTTGAAAAAAAAAATTGTCTCAAGTTTAAGGGGGAAATTAAGAAACTTAGTAGAAAGTAGAGGGGTAGGGGTGGAAATTATGAAATAGTTTTTTTTTTCTTAAATCAACAAGCAGGTGCAGCAGTGTTTCAATTACTGCAAATGACAATGAAATGACGTTATTTTGTTGACAGATCTACAACTACACATGAGCTAGCAGACAACATCAAAAGCATTTCGATTGATTGACTTGACCTAACTTGATTATGATGACAACAACATCAAACAATATGAAATGTTAATAATTTAGTTTTGAGAATTTTTTCAATGTATTTTTTACATATGCAATTGTATGTTGGTATGTCGGTTTTAATGATTAAACAAATATGGTTGGTTGATATGTACATTCCATATGATTTGATGGTATGAATCATAACTTATTTCTAAAAAATAATCTGCTATTCTAAAAATATTTCAAGACGTATACGGATTGAGAGGAGTTAGTTTCTTAAACTAAAGTCTTTATTTCTTAATATATAAAATCTAAAAAATGCATATTTATTTTTTACATTCCAGAAAAAGACTCCATACGAGACCAATTTCAAATAGTGGGAAGCAATCTAAATAATTAATATTTTGTTTTTGAAACCATTTGCTCACTTTAAAATTGTCACGTATTTACTCTTATTTGTCACTTATTTTGAAGTATAGTAAAATATGTGGTAAAAATTTCAAGTCGAACGGAACAAAATTATGATGTGAGATACGAACGTTGGGAATATCTAGCTCGAAAACGATATTCAAAATATAGTTAATTTAAAGAAAAATTATTCCTACTGTCCTTACCTATCTATTTCCTCTCACAATTAAGGCAAATATTTTCTCGTATGGCCATTACCTAAATTAATTTGTCATACACTTCCCCTAGCCCTTTAACATTGTCCAAAGTGTGGAAAATTTAAGGAAAGGGATGAGCAACAATTTCTATGTCTTGATTCCTACAGTCCTTAACTACTATCTACATAAGAATATAAACCTACAACTGAACAAAGTTCCCTTCTTACAGCACAAATTCAGTGTCATTTTTTCTCTCTTGGAAATCAAGTCAAATAAAATCTATTTGTTTAGGTTGTGAGTAGACGAGGACAGTAGGAATGCCGTTAAGGGGTTATAGCCACTTGCAAATTTTATTTCTACACAAAAATATAGCGAAATTCTAAAAAAAAATTCAAGACGAGTATAACAAGTATACGAATTGAGAGGAGTTAGTTTCTTATGTTAAAGTCCATATTAATTAATATATAAAATCTAAAAAATGTGTATACTATTTATTTTTTTAGATTCTATAGAAAATCTCCATTAATAGTTGGAACTAGGATTTAAAGCACCCTAAATAATCTCTAAATGAATATATATGTATATTTTTCATACATAGGGTTGAATCCATTTCTCATCTTAAAAGTGGCTCGTATTTGTCACTTGTTGTATGTGGTAAAAATTTCAAATATCACGGAACAAAACTGATTGTGTGAGATATGAGCGTTGGAAGCAAAAACTCCATGCCCATTAGAGCCGTTTTTGTAAAAAAAAACGATATTCAAAATATAGTTATTTTTAAGAAAATATAGGGAAAATAATTATTCCTACTGTCCCTACCTATCTATTGCGTGTCACGGTAGACATCCATAAAAGACAACGACTTCCTCGAAAGTAATCACTATTAATTATTTATTCAGGCCATTTTCCTAGGACCCTTAAAATTGTCAACAGTAGGGAAATTTCAATGAAAGGTCCAGTAAAATTTACCATAACTTGATTCCTACTGTCCCTATCTACTATCTACATAACAATTGAAAAAAATAACTGAACAATTTTACCCCTACTGAGCACAAATTCAGTATGATTTTTTTCTTAGAAATATATAAAATCTAAAATCTAAAAAAATATATTTTTCCTTACTAGACAAGGACGTCAATAGAGAACAATTTCAAATATGTGATGGAGGGATTCAAAGCTTAGATAGCTTGATCTTTTAAAGAAAATATTTGTTCAAACATAAATGCGAACCCTTTTCTCATTTTAAAAGTGTATTATGGGGTTAAAAAAATCAATCCAAATTTATTTATTTATTTACTCTTTATTTATTTAGTTTTATTTATTTATTTATTTATTTTATATTTATTTATTTTATATTTATATTTTGATTTATTTATTAATTTATTTTTTGTTTGTAATTAAACATATTTTTGCTTGAATCTCATGTTCCATCCCTGCTGAGCCAGCATTTCCCACCCAAGAAAACATGTATAAACCATTTGCTTTACTATAAATGTCTTATAAGATTCCCAGATTTTTCCAACCCCCTAATAAACCCACTCATTCAAAAAATTCACATCATTGACTTAAAGGGGGATTTTCTTCTCTTTACTACACTGTCAAATAGATTTTTCAAATTTTCCACAGTTCTACAAATGTAACGAAATGCATTCCTATGCCAGCACACTCTCTGCCACAAATAACAATCCACCCCCTTTCATTCCCATAAGCGGCAACTATAAAAAAAGAAGACATTAAATTATGTTGTTGATTACAGTGATGACGCCATAGACGTCCATCTTCCACAACATGAAATAAAGAAAAAAAAGTCAATTGAATCGAAAACTATTTGAAAAGAATCACTAAAGATGTACGTACATCCAACCATATGGGGTATCTGCATGTCTTCAATAAAACGGACTTTGATTGAAATGCGGGCTATCTTTAATAGGGGTTGAAGTAAGTCGGGGGACTAGTTTGCCAATAATGATGGTGATGACGCTCTTCTATTGAATGAAATACACAGAAAACAAATTCTATGTATTATGTTCTCAATGGAAATATTATTAATCAAACAATGTGTGTGTGCATGTGTTTACACAAAGATTTCTATCATAATCCTCCCCCCAGGGGAGGCAATCAATTGATCCACATTATATGTCGCAATGAAATTATAACAGTGTCCATAAGTCACAGAGCGTAATGAAATTGAAAATAACGCACAGAAAAAAACCCGCATTATAACTTTAAAAATGTCAAAGGTTAAATTATGCTGAGATTTTGTAAATGATGTATGAATTGCTATGGGAAAATAAATGTTCCACAAGGAGGGGCATTATTTATTGCTTTGGGAAATTTAAAAAAAATCTAATTTTTTCAAAACTCCAAACGGTATTTTTCAAAGATTTGTTTGATATTCTGATTTGAGGATTTATTAAATTGAAACATTAAAATATTAATTTCTAAGCTCTATTTCTACATAATGACACTTTTAAATAATCTCTTTAAGAAACTTAGAGAAGATCCTCTGAAAATATTTTCTAACACTTAAAGACTTTTTGCAAAGGCCTTTTTAAGAGAACTTGAGAGGATTGTTTGAAACGATATTCTGTCGCCCGTTTAAAATAGTTTTCCATTTGTAGATGCCGCTCTAAATAGGTTTTCTTTCTATAGATAATATTTTGAAAAGATATTTTGTCTGGCAGTTCTAGATTATCATCTTTATGTAAAGATAAACATTTTCTACAAAATTACAATTTCGGAATTACTTTACCTATATACGACCTTCTGAAAGGTGTATTTTATTTAAGGAGGACCCTTTGAAACGATATTCGTTTCAATAGTCGGTAGTCGTCCGTTGAAATAGTCCTCCTTCCATAGATAACGCTTTAATAGGTCTTCCTTACAAAGAAGACCTTTCGAATAGATTTTCCGTCTTGTGGCTTTTCAATTAACCTTTGTCCTTCTATGTAAAGAGAAATATAGGAAAAGTTTTTCAACTATTAAATGTTTATTCAATTTCTCCATACCGCTCTAGAGTGACTTCTTTGTATAGAAAACCGCTTAGGATGAGGCTTCATTTTATAGAGAACCACTTTAAAGGGGAACTTCTTTATATAAAATAAAAAGGACATATTTAGATGGATTTCTACATATAGAAACCCCCTTTAGAGGTTATTTAACCTATTAGTGAGGCTTTTGTATAAAGACGATCCCTAAAGACCACTCCACACTGGTCCCAACCTGCGACAAAAATCGAAAAATCGATATCAGCAAATCTCTGCGACAATTCAGCAAATTGTCTCAAACATATCATATTTTAATATTCCAGCACTGTTTTTGTAATTTATAACGGCTTTTAACAAAACAAAACAGAAGAAGTTGACATTTACGTATGATCTCTTAAAAACTTTAAAAACATCAGTAAGGTTGTGACTTCTTACAAAGCAAGTAATTCAAAATTGAAAGGATAAAATTATTTTTTTCGAAATGGAAGTTTTAGCACAAGGTTTTCTAATTACTTTTACATAAAAATTTGTACACATTATTCGCATAAAATGTGCTGGAAATCACAAATTTTTTATAATACATTTTTGTGGATTTTTCGTTACAGTGAATATGCCGTATTACTGTATTCTCAGTTTCTTCGTTGTTTTGTGTTTTAAATGTTTGTTTTGGTTTTTTTCTTTAAAGATTTAGACATTTTTGTTTTGGGATCTACTTATGAGTGTATTTTTTACATTTGTATATTTTTGATATATGTATGATGCTACATATAATATGAAAAACAAGTGAAAGTGTAAAGTTCGGTCGCACCGAACTTTATTATATCCCCTACCATGAAATATTCTGACCTCAAATGAAATAATTAGTTTCCTTTCCTGTCCACGATACCAGTCGGAGACGTTTTTTGATCACTAAGAACTCCAAATGGCGAATTACAACCAATTCGGGCCGAAAATGTTGATAAAATCTTCAAAATACCTCAAAACCTGGACTTAAGACCACAATTTTTGGCTCAGAAGTTTTTTGATCATTGACAACTCCAAATGACAATTTACAACCAATTCGGGCCGAAAATGCTGATAAAATCTTCAAAATACCTGAAATCGGGAGGTATCGTAATAAGAGAGCTATACCGAAACCTGGTCCTAAGACCACAATTTTTGGCGCAGAAGGTTTTTGACCTTTGGGAGCCTCAAATACCAAGAGCAGCCAATTAGGGCCGAAAATGTAGATAAAAGCTTCAAAATACCTGAAATCGGGTGGTACCGCTATATGGGGGCTATAGGAAAAACTGGACCCATATTGATGATTTTTTGGCTAAAGTATTTTTTACTTATTTTTAGCATATACTGAAAAAATCAGATTGATCCGACGATTATAAATATTTATGTCGCACCTTCCCATACAAGTGGGACGACTGTGCACTCCTTTAGAGGAGCAAATATCTATAACCGACTCTGTAAACGACAGATGACACTTAAAAGGGCTTTTGTCTATAAAAGACTAATTTATGGGAATTTCTATTTATAGAAGACCCCTTTATATATACAATATTCCTTCAGTCGGGGCTGGTATTTCTAAAAGTCTTATTTTGTCTAAATAAGACCACTCAAAGGGACTTCTATCTAAATATTCTTCAGAGTCAGTCTGTAGATGGGATCCTTTAGGCAGGTTTCTGTCTATAGAAAACCTTTTTGGAAGGGCTTATATCTAAAGAAGACAACCTTTAGAGCGGTTTCTACCTATAGAAGACCTCTATAGAGGTCCTTTTATTTACAAAATACCAGTTTAGAGGTTATTTTATCTACACATGATTCCTTTAAATGTGATTTTATTTAAACAAGACCACTTCAGAGGGGTTTTAATCTACAGAAGATTACTTCAGGGTTCTATAGATCCCCTGAAGTAATCTTCTGTAGATTAAAACACCTTTAGACGGGCTACTTTTTTAAAAGGCCCATCTAGAGGACTGCTGTTTAAAAAAAACATACCTTAGTGCGGTTTCTAACCATGGAAAACCCTCTTGCGAGTGGCTTTTGTCTAGAGAAGACAACCTTGAGAGGGCCTGCTATCTATAGAATACCCTTTTAGAAGTCTTTCTATTTATAAAGTACTTATTTAGAGGTTCTTAAAAGGTGCTTCTCTCTACACAAGACCACTTTAGAGGGATTACAATCTACAGAAGACTCCTTTAGAGGTTTTTCTATCTACAAAAACGGGCTACTTTTTAAAAGACCCATCTAAAGGACAGCTGTTTAAAAAAACATCCGTTAGGGAGGTTTCTAACCATGAAAAAACCTCTTTCGAAGTGCTTGTGTCTAGAGAAGACAACCTTAAGAAGGCCTTCTATCTATAGAATACCCTTTTAGAAGTCTTTCTATTTATAAAGTATTTGTTTAGAAGTTCTTAAAAGGTGCTTCCGACTACACAATATCACTTTAGATGGATTTCAATCTACAGAAGACTCCTTTAGAGGTTCTTCTGTCTACAAAAACGCCTTTAAAGGCGCTTATGTCTATAAAAGAGCCCTTTAGATAGTCTTCTTTCCTAAAACGGCCCATCTAGAGACCTAGTCTTTAAAAAATATAATTTACTGAGGTTTCTACCTATGGAAAACCTCTTTGGAAAGGCTTCTATCTGGAGAATGCAACCTTTAGTGAAGCTACTATTTAAGGTCATATAATTTATATAATTCCATCTAGATAAGGTCCATTTAAAGTTGTTTTTATCTACACAAAACCGTTTTAGACGGGTCTCAATCTACAGAAGACTCATTTAGAGGTTTTCTATCTACAAAAGGCACCTTTAGAGGCGCTTCTGTCAATAGGAGAGCCCTTTACATGGGCTTCTTTCTTTAAAAGACTCATTTAGGGGACTACTCTTTAATAAAACACCCTCTCTGGAAACCCTCTTTCGAAGGGCTTCTATCTATAAAAGACCCTTTCATTCTAGTTACAAAATATTTGTTTAGAGGTCCAAACATCTTCTTACAAGGCCCCTTAAAAGGTGATTCTATCTACACAAGACCTTTTTGGAGGGGTTGCAATCTACAGAGGACTCCTATAGAAATTTTTATCTACAAAATACACCTTTAGAGACGCTTCGGTCTATAGACAAGTTCGTTGGCCGGGTTTCTTTCTTTAAAAGACCCGTCTAGAGGCCATTCTATTAACGGAAAAGACGGAAGAGGTCATTCTATTTAGAGTGGAAGGCATTGTGACTCACAAGAGAGACCATTTGCTCTAAGTGAGCGTAAATTGGTTATCCCTCACAGCCTGTGTAGATGCTAACACGTTATGAGCATCAAAAAATTTACGCTCATTGAGAGCACAAGGGAGATCCAAAAAATTTCTCTGCCTTACTCTGATCTACACAGTGTCCTTCTATCAACACAAGTGTCCCTCTATCAACACAACGTATCCTTTTGATCTGGACGCCTTTAAGGGGTCTTATATGAACCTTTTTAAAATGTGGTATTTTTTTTAAAGATAAGTCTTTGAAAGGGACTTCTATCTGTAGAAGGTCTTTCGAGGGGGCATTTGAAAGTATTTTTATCGATAGATGGACCTTTTTTTCCATCCTCTGAAATGGGGTTTAGGACATTGTGAGCCTGATGAAAGAAAATTTTGCAAATACGTATCTACTCAACTCAACTCATTTTTCTTGTTTAATCAGGCAGTAAACTGATCTATTTTATGTTTGCTTGTCGAGAAACAATAGTGTAATGTTTGTTTTTATTTTCACCCTAAAAATATGCTTTTTAATTTATCTATAAGAAATTGTTCTATTTATAATCATATATCTAAAATATAGATGACGTATAATAAAATATCTAGTTTTACTATTTGGACAGCGGTACCGATGAGGGGAACATCGTAATTCATCTTTTCACATTAATAAATCTAGATCTAGCTTTAGTTATTTTATTGAAAATTAATAATGTGATTTTCATTTTAATATTATCACACTTTCATCTTTCCACAAACGCTCCTAAAATCACGAATTTTAGATATAGATGGCGTTGTTGTATAAAGTGTACTGATATGAATTTCTATGCCAATTTCATGGTCATTTAGAAGGAATTTGTATAAAAACAAAACCTAAAGTGATAATTTCGTGTAAATAATGACTTTCGTACAAAAGTTCAGGGTCCTAGCTCACATGTTTTATCCTTGTTTTCCCATAAAATGGGGCAAATAGTTGTTATACACTCAATTCTGTGTTAGTATTTCCTATTCTACACTGTAATTCATATCTTTACATTAATAAGCCTAAATCTAATTTCAGTTAGATTTCATAAAACGAATAATACGAAATTCAGTAATATATTCCGCCTACAAATCTGCTCACCGCTTTCAATAATAATCATAAATTTGAGTTATAGATAGCGTTATAGTATTAAAGTGTCTTGTTATGTATTTGTATGCAAATTTCGTGGTCATTTCGATGGGCTTTTTTTTTGAAAAACAAGCCTGAAGTCATAGCTTCGTGTAAATAGTGAATTTAAGGGAAAATTTCGGGGTTCTAGTTTACAGGTTTAATGATTAGTCCACGGGTCACTCATAACAAAACAGCATTATATAGACTGGGGAGAATACTTGCTCTTAAGTCTTGTTTCTGAGAAGAAGAAGGTCATAGAAGACCCATTAAAACTTTGTCCTAAGCATAAAGGACACTTGGAAAGGATTTCCATGCAGAAATGGTATCGTATGCATAATTATGAATTCAAAAGCCTATAATGAAGTCTTTTTACTAAACTTTAAATATTTGTCATATATAGGCGTCCCTTTAAAAGGGTTTAAAGTTCAAATTACCTCATATAGTGTAACCAAACAAAACAAGTTGCATTTTCACACACAATTTAATATATTGAAAAATAAATTGCTTTTTAAAATGAAAAACACAACAAAGGGTTGCTTGTTAAACTAATTCTAAACGTTATCACTATTTCAAATCTAATTATATTTAATGCAAATGTATTGTATTCTATGTAAAAAAATATTATTTTAATTTTTACTGTTATAAGGGGCGGAAATATACATACGTATGTTTTCACTTTAATAATCATATCTATGCTACCCTCTGTGTGTATATTGTTGTATATCACAATTATCTCTCTCACATATCTATTTTGGTTTTGTAATTTTTATGTTGAAGTCTCCAGCTGATAAGGCCAACCAACAAACAAACAGATATTTTCATTTAGAATAGTGGTTTTTAAGTGTTGCAACAACAACAACAAAATAAATTGTCATGCTTCTCGTTTCTTGTTTTTTTTAAGGGGAGTATACATATCACATACATAAAAATCTCCACTTTTTTCCCTCACAGATAACAAAGAGTATCCATATTTCAAAGATACTCCAACACTTCACTACAAAAATTCTTGTGATGTCAACAATTTTTGTTTGTGTATACATAAACATTTCATGGAGATACAATTTCAAACAGACGTACACACATATATATGTGACAAATAGAGTGTGCTCTTCAGCCTGGGTGTCTGTAGGTCTGGCTGTCTGTCTGTCCTCCTTGTTTGTTTTGCGCCAAGTGAGATAAGAATTCTGGAAATGAAGTTCTTCAACACAACATACAAATATGTTACTCCCCTTACTTTGCTGTTTGTTGTTGTTGGCTTTAAAGGAAAGGGGGAGTACTTGTGATTTTTGAAAAAAAAAAAGTGTTAAAAAAGGGGTTAAACACGCTCTTCCATGAGTTAGATAAGTGTTTTTGGGGTTTTGTATTTGAATATGTTTCCATGTGTTACTTCCAACACCAAGGGAAATGTTAAACTAACACATTTTGTCAAATGCCTAGGGAAATATGAAAGGGATTTCAATGTTGCTGGGAAAATAGTTTGTAATACAATTTTATTGAACATAAAAATAATAATTGTGTGAAGTGGTGAAGTTCATCGGATTTCAAAAATTAGACCAAAACTAAAATTTTGGAGAATTTGCTAATTTATTTTTATGAAACATTGCCAACATTGCTTATCCACATCTTATTTCATCATTTCAAATTAATTATTCGATTAGTACGATGGATAAATAGGAATATTCCGCCTTAATATACGCTTACATATGTCTTCCTCCAACAATCCTACACAATAACCAAAACCTATTTGAAATGTAGATGGCGTTACATTGTACAGTTTACAATTAAGCATTTTTATTCCATTGTCATACTCTTTTCTAGCACGAGTTTTTATAAATCCAAAATATTTCAAATTCACCGAAGAAGTGTATTAAAAGCCAGAGGATTCTTGTTGTTATAGCGCCACCTGTACTTCAATAACAAATACCCAGACTTTTGCAAGCCAATAAAAACTAGATCTAGTTCTAGTTCTAAAGGTGTGAGTACACATTAATGATAAAAATAGTATCTGAATGGGACCTTTGAATCTATATCTATAAAATTCTTTAGTTTTGAGTGAGGAATATTCCGCCTTAATATATGCTTTATATATGTCTTCCTCCAACAATCCTACACAATAACCAAAACCTATTTGAAATGTAGAAGGCGTTATACTGTACAGTCTCCAATTAAGAATTTTTATTCCATTGTCATACTCATTTCTAGCACGAGTTTTTATAAATCCAAAATATTTCAAATTCACTGAAGAAGTGTATAAAAAGCCAGCGGATTCTCATTGTTACTATAGCGCCGCCCTTACTTCAATAAAAAATATCCAAACTTTTTGCAAGCCAACAAAAACTAGATCTAGTTCTAAAGGTGTGAATACACATTAATAATAAAAATAGTATCTGAATGGGACCTTTGAATCTATATCTATAAAATTATTTAGTTTTGAGTGACTCATTGACTGACAGTCTAAAAATGCTCTTCAGATTGTCTTCTTTCCACAAAAGCTTTTAGTAATAGTCATAAAATTGAGATATAGATGGCGTTAAGGTACATAGTGTATTCTTATGCTTTTTTAGACACTTTCGGGGCCATTTGGAAAGATTTTTTTCTCAGAAGTATTTTCTTTATATATTTAGGTACCTTTGATGTGGTATTCTATAATGAAAGGCCTTCTGAAAACGAGTTCTAAGTATAAAGGAAACTTTGAAAGGGTCCATTGTTTATATATAAACCTTTGAAACAATATTGTATGTCTATGATCGGAGATATAGTTTCAGTCTCCTTTTTGGAAGGGATTACTTATATTTGCTTTTATATTTATTCAAAGTATGCCTATAAATTTATCATCTTATGATAAGTGCTTCCAAAAAAAATAATCATTCAACTGAGATATAGATGGCGGTATAGCACAAAGTGTCTGAATGGGACTTAAACGACAGCCCAAGCAATTCGGGACTGTCATTTTAGTATATATCTATAAAATTATTTAGTATTGAGTGACTTATTGATAACTGTCTACAAATTTGCTCTTTAAATTGTCTTCTTACCACAAAAGCTTCTATCAATGGTCATAAAATTGAGCTATAGATAGCGTTATAGCATACAGTGGCTTCTTATGGCTTTTAGACACTTTCGGGTGCATTCGATAAAAAAATTTTCTCCTAAGCATTTTATTTAATATTGAGAACCTTTTGATGTGGTATTCTATAATAGAAGGCCTCTTCAAAACGTGTTCTAGATATTAAGGAAACTTCGGAAACGTCTTATTGATAACCCTTTAAAACAATCTTTTACATACAAGATCGCAGATCTAGTTTCAGTTTGCTTGTTGGAAGGGAGTATTTCTATTTCATTTTATATTTTCCCTGACGGTACAGTACAAAGTATCTGAATGGGACTTAAACGACAGCCAGGGGCTGGATTCTCGTTCTATGAAAATTTAAAATGAAAAATATTTTATTTATAATTTTTTTTCATATGACATTTATTTCCATTATAAAGTTTTTCATTTCACATTTTCATGGAAACCGAATTGAGTCCCAGGACTGTCATTTTAATATATACATATCTATAAAATTCTTTAGTATTGATTGACTCATTGACTGACTGTCTAAAAGAATGCTTTTCAAATTGTCTTCTTCCCACAAAAGCGTCCATTAATTGTCCTGAAATTGAGTTATAGATGGCGTTGTGGTATATAGTGTCTTCTTATGCCTTCTTAAGACACTTTCGGGTCCATTTGGAAATAATTTCTATCAGAAGCATTTTATTTATATATTGAGGACGCTTTGATTGATGTAATAGAAGATGTTTTCAAAACGTGTTCTAGATATAAAAGAAATTTTAAACTGTCTTTTGTTTATATTTAAGTCTTTGAAACAATCTTTTGTGTATAAGATCGCAGATTTAGTTTCAGTTTGCTTGTTAGAAATGTGTATTTATATTTCCTTTTATGTTCACCCTAAAAATATGTTTAAAAATTTGCCATCTTAAGACAAGTGCTTTCAGTAATAATCATACAAATGAAGTATAGGTGGCGCTATGTTATAAAGTGGCTTGTAAAAGATTTTTTAGATAAATTGCTACTCAACTGAGGCTAAAGTTATATATTCCTGACCATTATTCAATATTTTGGGATACTGTCTTCATGTTAGGGTTGTATATAAGTTATGGAGAAAACTGATTCCGTAAATAGTATTCCTTTTATCAGCTATTCTGCTCACCTGAACTAATTTTCACTTCAAAAATCATTATACGAAATTTGTAACATTTCCAATTCTTCCCCAATGTCATTTCGACTTACACCTCAAAACTAACCACAACCCATGAAATAGCATATTTTAAATTAGCCCCAAAATATGTATGCAAAAAATGCATACACGTGTAACGGACTAAGAAGAATCTCTATACCTCAAAAATATTTAAAAAAAAAATTACAAAGCATAGCAGCAAACCATTAGTCAACGGCCATCAGTAGCGGACAATAAAACGCATTTTTAAATTTTCTAAAGTACCCAACAAAAAAAATAAATATATATTTTTTGTGAAATTCACACAGTATGTCTGTCAACACATTTGAACGGCTGTGTTAGTTGGGTTTTGGCAAATTGCAAGAATTTTCATATTGGCAATCATAAACATTTTTTTCTGGTAATTTAAACAAATTTGTTTAAAGCATAAAAATAAATTCGCCAATGCATGCATTTTGGTGATTTATAAACGAATTGGATGTGAAAATAATTATTTAATTTTCACCTGTTTCACTAAGAACAACAAAAAATATTTTAGAATTTTTTTTCTTTTGTTTTTCTTTGTGTGATAATTTATTATTATAAAAGCAATATGGTTATAAGGTCTGCAGCACATCTATGTCAAAGACTATTGTTGTTTTTGTTTAGAGAAGAACAATTTTAATTTTATTTTCCTCGGTTTTTTCTTTGCAAATTTGTCTAATGAAGAGAAAACGTCTGGTTGGCTACCACCTTCTTGTATATACGCACCAACATACATATGTGAATATCTATGCACAATGGTCCAAATCTTTTGAATTTTAACTGTAGGCGAAATGTCGACATATTTGTGCAACTTAAAAGAATAAGTAATCATTCAAGTTTTTATCCAATTTAAAATGAATTATATGCAATTGTTCACTTATAGCGCCATCTATACTTAACATCAAATGTTACAAAAGCAATCAAATATTTACATACGAATCTGGAGAGAGCTATCCTTCAGCAATATTGTAAAATAATAACTGTTATTTGAAAGATAATCCGAGAAAAGATATAAAATTGCCAACAAATTATTCTAATTCCATTTTATAGTACAACGACATCTATATTTCCACTTCAAATAAATATATACAAATGAATTCAATGATGAGTGACTGCCTTATCAACAACGCCCAGGAGATACTGCTGAAGTTAGAATGCTGGCATTTTGTAAAATTGAATTTCTTAATGGGCATTTGTCATTTTCATAAAAGTATTGTATAGGTTATAAAAATATAAACAGAATTGTTTAAGTTGCTCTACATTCATGAACGCCACCTATTCTCCAATATTGATACTGTTATGGAAAAGTTATCGGAGTGAAATAGAAACAAACGCATATATTTAGGCGGAATATTTAAAAAACAGACACCAGACTACAAGAGCACTCTTTACAACAGACAGAATTTTTAAAAAGTTGTGCTACATATAAAGGGCACTTTCAAAGGGTCTTCTTTGGTTGGTGACGGAATAGGTGGTAGTGGTTTGCATGATCACCTTGTATATAAAAATTGAGTGTTTCGATCACTGACAAGAACATGACATTTCTGGACGGTCTCAACCACATGTTAGTAAGTATTTATGTAATGTAAGAATTCTCCAAAATAGTGGTTTATAATGTTTGACGAGCTGTTCATAGTTGACATTAAAAGGGTGGTTCTATATCATTGAGCTTAAACCACTCATTGATACGAGAGAAGTTCTAACTATAGAGGATCCTGCTAAAAGGCCTTCTTTCTATAGAGGACCCATTTCTATGTTCCTTATTTTATAGAATATACTTTCAAAGGAACCTTTTTAAGGGCGATTCTATATCATTGAGCTTTAAACACTCATCGATACGTGCAAAGTTAGTCCGTGTTCCTTCGAGAAATTTGTAGGTGTTTTTAAAGTATTCAACTAACTCTCTGACTACTGAACCCCCATGTGATACGCCTGAAGCTACATCACTACAATTGTGTATGAAGTTTTTTATAAATTTATCCAAAAAGTACAAAAAAACAGCTTGAAGTTGTTATTTATGCATTAACGCCACCTGTATTTCAAATCTAATATTTTATGCTTATGTTGTCGGAGAATTATGGAAAGTGAAGCATACATGTAGGCAGAATATTTCAGATATAGAAGACCTTCCAAAGGCTCTTCTTTCTAAAGGGAAATCTTTCAAAGTGTGTTCTATACCTAGATGATAATTTCAACGTTTGTTCCAGCTATAGAGGACACTTTCAAAGAGCTTTCTATACATAGAGGACTTCTACCAATAGATGACCAATTTAGAAGGTATTCTATATATAGAGGCCCAATCCAAGAAGTACAAGCACATCCTTGTGGTTGTTGTTATTTGCATTGACGCCGCCTATACTTAAAATCCAATATTTTATGCGTATTTTGTCGGATACATATAGAAAGTGAAGCATACATTTAGGCGGAATATTTAAATAACATACAAAATGCCGGATTATAAGAGCAATTTTTATTTTTAGAGCGCCCTTCAACAGCTTCTTCTGACTAGAGAACTCATTCAGAATGTCTTCTATCAACAGACGGGCTTCTACATATAGAGCCCCATTCAAAGGGCATTTTTTCTATAGAAGGGTCTTCTATCTTGAAATGGCCATTTCAAAAGGTCTTCTATCAGCAGATGACCCTTACAATGTGTCCTTAATCTACAGAGAAATCTTTCTAGAGGTCTTCTATATATAGAGGGATATTTCGTAGGATCTCCTATTAAAAGACAGCCTTTTCAAATGGACTTTCAAAGAACTTTCTCAAAGGGTCTTATATCCACAGCGCACCAATTTAATAGACTACAGTCGATAAAGGATCCAGTTAAAGGGTCTTCTATTTAAAGAGACCCTATTAAAAGTTCTTCTAACTATAGAGGATCCTGCTAAAGGGTCTTCTTTCTATAGAGGACCCATTTCAATGTTCCTTAATTTACAGAAGACACTTTCAAAGGAACCTTTTTAAGGGCGATTCTATATCATTGAGCTTTAAACACTCATTGATGCTTTCAAAGGGACTTCTATCAGTAGAGTACCCATTAACAGGGTCTTTTATCAAAAGATGGCACTTTCAAAGTGTTTTCCACCCAAAAGGGTTGTCGGTTGGCTCTTCTATTCACTAAATACTCTTATAAAAGGTATTAAAGGTTTAAAAGAAGCATTCTTAAGTCGTATACTGTCTTGGAGAATTCTCTCAAAATGGATTTTTATAGGATACTCCTTCATACAGGTCAATCATGAATAAAAATTCCGAGTGGAATTCGTTATAGTCCTATTTAAAAAATTTTAATTCCATATATATATCCAAAAAAGAAATATTTTTGTCCATACGGCCAAAATATTCCGTAATTAGGTCATTGCAATAGTTTTCAAGGTTTCAAAATATTGATTTGAACAGAATTTCAAAATTATTTTCCGTGCGAAAAATTCCGAGGGAAATATTAATGATTGCCCTGTATTCTATCTACATGAGACCTTTCAAAAGGTGGTCCATCCAGAATTTATTTTATCTATAGAAGACTTTTCAGGAGATTTTTCTATTTATAGAGAACTCTTTCTAAGGGTCTTTTATCTGAGGGGGAGCTGTATGACAGACATTTTACCTATATGGTAGACTTTACAAGGGACTCCTAGCTATAAATGACGTAAATGGTATTTTATCTTTTAGCAGAGGAGTTTTTACCTATATGACCATTCTAGAGAACCTCTTAAAAGTGTCTTCCATTACAAGAGGAATCTTTTAAAAGTCCTTCTAAAAGTAGAGAACATATTAAAGGATCTTCCCTTAATAGAGGGAACTTAAGAGTTGTAATCTCTCCATAGACGATATTTTGAAACTGTCATTTATTTGTAAAGTGATGTATGTTCTACTTATAGATGAGCCTCTCAAGAAGCCTTACTTTAAAAGGGCTTCGCCTCGGAAGCTGTTCTCCATATACGATATTTTTGCAGCGGTCATTTGTTTGTAAAGGACCCCATGCGAATTTTTTCTATATATAGACGAGCAGCTCGAGAAGCCTTATATTCAAATGGAACAAATTCGACTGTTAATAAATCACAACCTGAAAGTCTGATCTGTCCATAAAGGACATTTGAAAATGTTTCTCAAAAAGTCCTTTCTAAAGAATGGCTATCAACAAAAAAATGTTGATAGGATTATTAAGTACAGGGGCCTTGGTAGGACATGTTATCCCTTCATCTGATACTCCAACTACAGAAGACCCTTTCAAAAGTTTTTTAACTATTCAATAGGGGTGTATAGAAGGGTCTTAGAAAAGGGTATTTGTTATATTGCCTATTGGAGCTTGTATAAGGGTCTTTTGAAATTGTCTAACTGATGAGAACGCAAAAGGTCGTTAATGTATTAAGAACGCCATTAAAATATTTATAGAGAATTATTTCCAAGAATCCTGCAGACCTTTTTAAATAATATTTTTCCTCATATCCCCTTATCGAAGGTGTTTGGTAACATAATATTTTATTATTTTCTTTCAAAAGAGGATATTTATTAACGGTGATGTATTTTCAGAGGGAATCTTGAAAATTTCCAATATGGGTTTTTAAAATGCTGATCGGTCACAGGTTTTCTCTCTATGGACAAATCTTTCATTGAGCCTTTTTGCCTAAAGATGACCATTCGAAGGACATTTGTCTAACGGTAGAAGAGTAGGGTAAAATTGTTAGGGTTTTCTGCCTATTAATATTTCAAACCATAGTGCAATGGTAGAAAAATTATTTTTAAGAAAAAAGTTTTGTATTTTATTGTTTTTATTTTACTCCTCATTCCCTATTTGCTTGGTGTTGCTCATTACGTATAAGTTTGAAAATATCAATTTGCTTTGTAGTATTTGAAATGTTTGTGGTATTGCTAATGATGATGATGATGATGCTTCTGCTGCAGCTATTTCTGCAGCTGATGATGATAATAATGAGAAAAAGAAAAAAATATTTCAAGGTCTTATTTATTGTTCGTTTGTAGACGAATGAGCCAAAATTGAAAAAAAAAAGCAAAAAAACACAAACTTACTAACAAAACCAAAAGCCAACTAAATGAAATAAATACAAGACGAAGAAGAAGACGGAAAATAATATAAGAAGACGCACAAACAAATGCTCACAGCAAACAGCTTGAGTAATTTCATGTTCATTTCACTTATTTTTTTATATAACATTTCTTTATGTTATTTGTGGGGTGCAGCACCACCCCGCGCCTACCCTTCTCCGCATGACTTATGAAAGATATAGACATGGTGGCATTTCTCTATGCAGAAGAATGAAAGCCAAACTTCTTCTTCTTCGGATAGGTATTACGTTAAATATTTGCTAGAGCGTGAAAATGAAACCGACAGTAGCCAAAAAAAGAAACGAAAGAACATTTTCATAGAATGTGTAGTTGAAAATTGAAAACGTGCTATATTTACGCTGCCAAGAAAAAAAATTGTTATTTTGAAGAGTGGGCAATAGAATAGAAAAACAATAAGCTATGTAATTCAAACCCCATCAACCATATTTTTCCCCACAGGAAGTAAAGTGGTTCGACGGTTGGTTGGTTGGTCACACAATTACAGCAACAACAACGAACAGCATATACCACCTCTGGCCATGGCTGTTTGACATAAACATGCATCATCATCAACATCATTTATCGCCACCATCATGATGATCATCATCATTGTGGTTGTCGCTGTTGCCCACTCACTCACTCCACCCCTCCTGTGTTATTAGCCAGCAGTGACAATAACAGCGTCATAGCAATCAATTTAAACAAAAATACTATTTTTACCCGTGCCAAATAGATAACAATGCAGTCGTCAGTCAGCAGTTAGAATTGTCCAATTAAAAAATGAAAAAAAAAATAACAAAAAACAGACGAAAAGAATTTTCCAAAACAGCAACAACTAGTGTAGAATAGGAATGACCTAATTGTTGGGTTTGTTTTTTTCGGGTATTTGAAAAATAAGGGCAAATATAAGTAGGGTGAAGGGTATCAATTAGCAAATAGGGTTTCGTAGACCTGGAAACCAAGGACCAATGCCCGAAAGCCAGAACCAAACTTGACGTTATTTTCCACAACAGCAACAACTACTGTAGAATAGGAAGGACCTAATTGTTGGCTTTGTTATATTCGGGTTTATGAAAAATAAGCGCAAATAGAAGTAGGGTGAAGGGTATCAATTAGCAAAAAGGGTTCCGTAGACCTGGAAACCATGGACCAAACCCCCCAAAGCCAGAACCAACCTTGGCGTTTATTTCATTAGAGAGTTATCATTCGAACAAGTCGCTTTAGCTATCCAGTGTTAGGTTTTGTAGGACCTTCAGGTCTTTTTCTCGAGGGGTGTAAACTACCTTCCGAAGTAGGGACGGCCACTAGGACTAACAGCGGTAAAAATGTTGAACACTTCAGAGCTTTGAGGTGGGGGAACCTTAAGGGAAGGACCGGCGGAGACCAACCTCGAACTTGATATAAATCTGAAAGCTTATTGCAATGTGTAAAGTATCTACATCGTCTACACCAACCAATCAATATCAATATATGAAATGAACCCAAATCTTGCCTCTATTTTTTGAGCAGGATTACCAAGAAACCATTTCTGCTAACACCTTTCAAACCCATGCGAGCCATATGTGTAATATATCACTGACAACAAATATTTAAAAATAATATATTATTTGCTTTTTTATTGTTGTTATATATTGCATATTATTTGCCATTATTATTATTGTTGTTAAGTTCGCAAACTTGTACACACTTGCAAAAAATTGCATATGCCACAGTTTTTTTTTTCATACAGATTTGTGGCGCTGCTGTTTTGTTTGTTTGGGGTTTTATTTGTTTCTTCTTCTTTCTTTAGATTTGCTTGCAATGGTGCTTGGCGGGCTACGCCATCCAATTTATAAAAATGCTTAATGGTCAAGGCCATACACAAATACTTATGCGAACGCACGCTGGCTGTTAGGTTGGTTGGTGTGGATTGCTTGCTACGATGTCGGACTTTGCGATATGAATCTTTGCTTGTTTTTTTTTTTTTTTTTTTTGCAAAAGTACTTTCTACTTGTATGCATTATGTGCTGATGTGTGAGTGTGTGTGTGTGGTTCTGTGTTTGACAAAATGCAGAAAAGCCAAATCAATGTTATATTCCGAATCATACCAATACTCTGGCAAATACTTATGCCATATTCTATTTCATGACTTTGTGTAATCAGCAAAAATAATTGTTGTTATTGTTTTTGTTGTTGCTGCTGATGTCGGAAATAATATCGACCACAAGCTAAGTGCTCTGGAAGTGTGTGTCCCTGGTCATTTAGAAATTGCATGGGGAATGTTATTCTGTGGAAATGAAATGTAAAAATTGTAGGTTTTGAAGGAAAAACATCTGATAAAAGACCTATAGCTCTCCTATGGGAAGGCCAGGTCTTCTTATAGAAGAACAAAAGGTCCTCTTATAGAAGCCCAAAAGGACTTCTAATAGAAGACCAGTAGGTCTTCTTATAGAAGGCCATTAGATCTTTTTATAGAAGGCCATCCCAGAATCTCAATAGGTCTTCTTATAGAAGACCAATAGGTATTTTAGGTATTCTTATAGAAAACCATTACGTCTTCTTATAGAAGACCATCCCAGAATACTAATAGGTCTTCTTATAGAAGACCAATAGGTGTTTTCGCAGAAGACCAATAGCTCTTCTTATAGAAGACCAAAAAGTGTTCTTATAGAAGACCAATAGACATTCTTATAGAAGAACAATATGTCTTTTTATAGAAGACCAAAAAGTGTTCTTATAGAAGACCAATAGGTCTTCTTATAGAAGACCAAGAGGTCTTCTTATAGAAGACCAAGAGGTCTTTTTATAGAAGACCAAGAGGTCTTTTTATAGAAGACCAAGAGGTCTTCTTATAGAAGACCAAGATGTATTCGTATAGAAGAACAAGAGGTCTTCGTATAGAAGACCAAGAGGTCTTCTTATAGAAGACCAAGAGGTCTTCTTAAAGAAGACCAAGAGGTCTTCTTAAAGGAGAGCAAGAGGTCTTCTTATAGAAGACCAAGAAGTCTTCTTATAGAAGACCAAGAGGTCTTCTTAAAAAAGACCAAGAGGTCTTCTTATAGAAGCCCAAGAGGTCTTCTTATAGAATACCAATAAGACTTCTTATAGAAGACTAAAAAGTCTTCTCATAGAAGACCACTAGGTCTTCATATAGAAGACCAATAAGTCTTCATATAGAAGACCAATAGGTCTTCTTATAGAAGACCAAGAGGACTTCTTATAGAAGACCAAGAGGTCTTCTTATAGAAGACCAAGAGGTCTTCTTATAGAAGACCAAGAGGTCTTCTTGTGGAATACCAATAGCACTTCTTATAGAAGACAAAAAGGTCCTCTTATAGAAGGCGAATAGGTTTTCTCATAGATGACCAACAAGTCTTTTCATAGAAGAACAGCAGGTCTTCTCATAGAAGACCAATAGGTCTTCTTATAGAAGACAAAAACGTCTTCTTATAGAAGACCAATAGGACTTCTTATAGAAGATCAATAGGTCTTCTTATAGAAGACAAGAATGTCTTCTTATAGAAGACCAATAGGTCTTCATATAGAATACCAATAGGACTTCTTATAGAAGACAAAAAGGTCCTCTTATAGAAGGCGAATAGGTTTTCTCATAGATGACCAACAAGTCTTTTCATAGAAGAACAGCAGGTCTTCTCATAGAAGACCAATAGGTCTTCTTATAGAAGACAAAAACGTCTTCTTATAGAAGACCAATAGGACTTCTTATAGAAGATCAATAGGTCTTCTTATAGAAGACAAGAATGTCTTCTTATAGAAGACCAATAGGTCTTCATATAGAATACCAATAGGACTTCTTATAGAAGACAAAAAGGTCTTCTCATAGAAGACCAATAGGTCTTCTCGTGGAAGGCCAATAGGTCTTCTTACAGAAGACCAATACGACTTCTTATAGAAGACAAAATGTCTTCTCGTGGAAGGGCAATAGGTCTTATTATAGAAGACCAATAGGACTTCTTATAGAAGTCCAAAATGTCTTCTTATAGAAGACAAAAAGGTCTTCTCATAGAAGGGCAATAGGTCTTCTTATAGAAGACCAATACGACTTCTTATAAAATACCAATAGGACTTCTCATAGAAGAGGACTTCTTATAGAAGACGAAAAGGTCTTCTTATAGAAGACCAATAGGTCTTCTTATAGAAGATCAATAGGTCTTCTCATCGACCAATAGGTCGTCTTATAGAAGACAAAAACGTCTTCTTATAGAAGACCAATAGGACTTCTTATAGGAGATCAATAGGTCTTCTTATAGAAGACAAGAATGTCTTCTTATAGAAGACCAATAGGTCTTCTTATAGAATACAAATAGGACTTCTTATAGAAGACAAAAAGGTCGTCTTATAGTAGACAAAAAGGTCTTCTTATAGAAGACAAAAAGGTCTTATCATAGAAGACCAATAGGTCTTCTCGTGGAAGGCCAATAGGTCTTCTCGTGGAAGGCCAATAGGTCTTCTTACAGAAGACCAATACGACTTCATATAGAAGACAAAAAGGTCTTCTTATAGAAGACAAAATGTCTTCTCGTGGAAGGACAATAGGTCTTATTATAGAAGACCAATAGGACCTCTTATAGAAGACCAAAATGTCTTCTTATAGAAGACAAAAAGGTCTTCTCATAGAAGGCCAATAGGACTTCTTATAGAAGACCAATACGACTTCTTATAAAGTACCAATAGGACTTCTCATAGAAGAGGACTTCTTATAGAAGACAAAAAGGTCTTCTCATAGAAGGCCAATAGGTCTTCTTATAGAAGACCGATACGACTTCTTATAGAAGACCAATACGACTTCTTATAGAATACAAAAAGGTCTTCATATAGAAGACCAATAGGTCTTATTATAGAAGACCAATAGTTCTCCTCAGAGAAGAACAATCGATCTTCTCAGAGAAGAACAATCGATCTTCTCAGAGAAGAACAATCGATCTTCTCAGAGAAGAACAATCGATCTTCTCAGAGAAGAACAATCGATCTTTTCATGAGGAACTTCTCACAGAAGATCAATAGGCCTTTTCCCAGAAAACAAATATATCTTTTTTTAGAAGACCAATAGTTCTTCTTATAGAAGACCAATAGGTTTTTTTTTATAGAAGACCAATGGACCTTTTAGTCTTCTATAAGAAATCTTATTGGTCTTCTATAAGAAGTTCAAGAGGTCTTCTTTTAGACGACCAAGAGGTCTTCTTATAGAAGACCAAGAAGTCTTCTTATAGACTACCAACAGGTCTTCTTTTAGACGACCAAGAGGTCGTCTTATAGAAGACCAAGAGGTCGTCTAATAGAAGACCAAGAGGTCTTCTTATAGAAGACCAAGAGGTCTTCTTATAGAAGGCCAAGAGGTCTTCTTATAGAAGACCAAGAAGTCATCTTATAGAATACCAAGAGGTCTTCTTAAAGAAGACCAAGAGGTCTTCTTATAGAAGACCAAGAGGTCTTCTTAAAGAAGATCAAGAGGTCTTCTTATAGAAGATCAAGAGGTCTTCTTATAGAAGAACAAGAGGCCTTCTTATAGAATACCAATGGGTCTGCTTATAGAAAACCAATACGACTTCTTATAGAAGACCAATAGTTGTTCTTATAGAAGACCAATAGGACTTGTTATACAGAAGAACAACAAGTCCCTTTATAGAACTGTTAAATATCATAGTCATCAACTCTTGGTAGTTTGGAAAATAATCTAATAATCTAATATAAAGAAAGCTTAAAGACAGCAATTAAAAGGATAACCTGACTATCGATAGTTTGCCAGCTTTAGCCCAAGGTGGGACCCGAATACAAATTACATTGTATTCATATTGAATGCATTGGGCTTTTAGAAGGATGGAAACCAGCAAAGTTATTGTTTTTTTAGTTACGGCAATATTGAGATATCTGAAGATTGGCGCCCTAGCGGCATGACCATACCAAACAAATACCCCAGATTTAGCGGGTGCCCGATGATAGACCCAAAGAAACATTCATTTGTTTGTTTATTGAACCTAGGAACTGGGAATAATCCATAATAATAATTCAATTGAAAGCATTAAAAATCCGGAGATCTTTGGAGTTTTTTGTCATCCTGGGAACAAAGTAAATTTTGAAGAAAAAACATATTTTAGACAAACATTGTGTTAGAGAATCGCACTACAGAATCCTTTATTTATATCTGTGGTGCGATTCTCTAACACATTTTTAGAGTTACGGACAAAAATCTATCTATCAAAATTCTATAAAAATCTTGCTATCGGTAGAACTTTGCGACTGCTTTTATTCGTCGCTAACTTACCGAAAAACATCTGTCATTACCGAAATTATAAGCATTTTTATTTTACCGACAATCGAAGTCAATCTGGCGCCCAATTCTTAAATTTCGTCCGTATGGCGCCCAACATGGGGTTCAAAGAAAAGTAAATTTGTAGTCATCTGTAGATGGGCCCTGGGGCTGGGAATAATTTATACCATGAAACTATTAATATTTCTTTAATTTAAGGCTTTCAAAATCTTTGGAATGTATTGCCCTCTTAGTGGCATTATCATGCTATCCATAAGTAAATTTTGAATAAAAAAATAATTCGATTTATTCATTTTAAATTAAAAGACCTTCAGTAATTTATATAAAAATTCAGGAAGTCTCGGGCCCAATTCTTAAATTTAATCGGTATGGCGCCCAACGTGGGGTTCAAAGAAAAAATTATTTGTAGTCATCTGTAGATGGGCCTTAAGGCTGGGAATAATTTATGCCATCAACTATTAATATTATTTTTAATTTAGGGCTTTCAAAATCTTTGGAATGTATTATATAAGTAAATTTTGAATAAAAAAATATTTCTATTTATTCACTTTAAATTAAAAGACCTTCAGTAATTTATATAATAATTTAGGTAGTCTGGCCCCCAATTCTTAAATTTCGTCGGCATGGCGCCCAACGTGGGGTTCAAAGAAAAATTTATTTGTAGTCATCTGTAGATGGGTCTTGAGGCTGGGAATAATTTATACCATCAAACTATTAATATTATTTTTAATTTAAGACTTTCATTATTTTTAATTTAAGGCTCTTAGTGATCATGCGATCCACAAGTAAATTTAGAATAAAAAAATATTTAAATTTATTTATATTAATTTAAATGACCTTCCGTAATTTATATAATAATTTAGGAAGGCTGGTGCCCAATTCTTAAATTAAAATGTGTCGTGAGGCTCAAAGAAAATTTTTATTTGTAGTCAATTGAAAATGGGTCTTGGGGATGGAATAATTTAAAGAAGCCAACTGGGGTCCATGGTGTTTATTTGCCCTCCAAGGGAAACGAGCTAACCATCCACAATTTTGATAAACAATATAGTTTAAAATATTTCAAACATAATTCGTATGATATTTCTCGATTAATATCTATTATCAATTTGAAATGTAGACAGGTTGGCGCCCAAAGTGGACGCCAAAGGAAATTTTATTTCTATTCGTTTGTAGATGGACCTAGGGACAGGAAATATTTCAATACAGCAACCTGTTAACACTATTTTTAATATAGAGCTTAAAAATTCTGAGATCTTTCAATTTATTGAAACGAAGTTACCATCCAGCAGGCGCCTGATGTGAACCCCAAAGGAAAATGTATTTGTATCCATACACTCCGTTTCATTTCAATCTTTATTTATTACTTCAATTTTGGCATAGGAAACCTGCAAATAATAATGCTTCGGGAAACGACTACTTGTTTTTCCTTATAATATGCATTATAGTTACCCGAGAAAACCCAACCTATTTCCTTTCTGTGTATAGGAAGGATCTGGTTTTTTCTTTGCACTATGTTGGATCAGACCCAGAGCAATAACAATCATCTAATTGAAATGGCGGTGGATTGCTAGAAAACATATTGAATTTTCTCTAACCCTCTTATTTACCTCTCAAACAACATTGTAATAGATATACATATTTAAATGTAATATAAACCCAGATTTCCCCCAGATTTCAAAGAAAAAGAAAAAAGAAACCAACTGCAAACTACAATTTTGCATAAATATTTTTTTCTGGTCAATGTCATTACTTGTCTAGCTTACACTTCTTTTTTAAATTAAATAAAAACTGCATTTTAAAGTCAAGGTCGATATTGTGAATGCAAGCAAAACAGCTGACCCTGAAATTTTGCAAATCTCTATTTTACGCTTCATTCAAAACGGCAACAACAACAACTTTATTTTATTACTGCTTCTGTCGATCGTTCACTATTAACATTTGAACGCTTTTTTTGTATATTTGTTTGCTATTTTTAAACAACTTATCTGATGTTTCTTTGTAATTTTCAAAACATGTGTCAATAATTATTGCATTTAACCACCGAGACATAAAGCCAGAGGGACACACAGACAGACACCTGTCCAAATTAGCAAGGAAAAATCTCAGATTTTGTTTTTTTATATGTCAATCATGTGGAAAAACTAGATTCATGGCAAGGTCTAGTTTGTTGTTTCTTAATTGAAAAAGCAGATAAAATAGTTTTAAACATGTTTTAATTAAGTTGTGTGTTTAATTATGCTATTGTTGCTATTTAATTGTGTTTTTAACATTTTTCAATTAGGTTTGAATGTCATGAATGTTTGGAAATAAATTTAAATATATTTTTAATATTTGTTTGTGGTTCGTAAAATCGTGCCATAGGGTGGGCTATCATTTAAGCTTTCTCAGGAAATCTATCACAGCATTTAGTTTGGTATGGAAATTTGCATGGGTTTGTTCATGTTTTATTGAATAGTTTTTTTAACATAACTTAAAAATTGAATATTGTATTCACTCATGCATGTTTAATTTTTGTGGATATGTCTTATAAATATTTCAATATGATTGATATTGAAATTTCAATTTCATGAATATAATTTTCTTTCCAATACGCATGTTTGGCCATAAGTGTTTCTGTTAATGATGCAAACATTGTTACTTGCCGTTTGACCCCACTTCCTCTACTTCTCGCTCCCCATCCCCATTTTCCCTCTTCCAGACACCATTAATATCTAATGTCGCAATAGAATGGACGGGTGGGGGCATTCCCCCACAAAAACAAGGCAACAGAAAAGAAACAAATACCCGTAAGGCCAACATATGTGCTGGTGATGTGATAATCTGCATTGAGTTCTGCATAGCAGGGAAAAAACGTGGAAAATAGGTCAAATCTGCGTCAAAGTAGTATGTACCCACATACATATACATGCATGCATATGTGCACATATGTGTCAGACAGTCGCTCAATTTAGATGCCCGGGTCTTTGTGTGTGTGTGTGTGAAAACAACATTTTGATTCCTTGTCAAAGGCATTTGCCGTTAGGTATAAACTACACTTTTGCTTTTCGTTTCTGCTTTTTTTGAGATGACACAAAGAAACAATTTTTTTTTCTCTGTGGGTCTCTAATAAAGAAAGCAGGGTGAAGAAATGAAAACAGAAAACGATGACGAGCGTTGCTGATGATGAAAAGAAAACATTGCCTTTGGTCTTAGAGAAGCAGCAGCAGCAGATAACTATTCAAAGAGTATAAGGTCTGATTTATTTAGAAGAAGTTAGCATTGAAAAAAAGAAAAAAAATACGGTTAGATGCTGTAAATAATGGGGTTAATGTAAGCTAGTTCCACATTAGCAGCGCAGAGGTAAGCATTAGTGGAAAAGTAGTTGGTTGTGTTTTTTTTTAAATAGTTGTATATCTTTTCACTTTTTTGAGTTAAAGACCTACTTTGTTGCGTTTCTTCAAATTCCAATTGACGCTGCGTCATTTGAATTATGTCATACATTAAAGTTTAAGTAAACATTACTATTCGTTTTTTTTTTCTTATTGAAAACATATGTTCAATATTCCACTGAACTTTTTGAGGGCAAACATGATGCTGATGCTGCGTCATGTGATATTACACAAAACTTGTTTTGTTGTTGTTGTTGTTTTTTTATTTACACAAATCAAAACAATGACGTCCATGGATAAAGATCAACAACAGCACGCTCATAATCATAAATAGTATTTTTATGCAGCCTACTCTATTCAGCTTGTAATAAATAGCAGCTGAATATACATATGCTGAACAACTTCGCATTTATTATAGGAATTACAAAACTTATTGCGTTTTAGTTTCACTTCTAAAGGCGTATTTGGTTTTTGTTTGAAACGGAAAGAACATAAAAATTGGATCAATAGGTTGTTGGTATGCATTATTCATCAGCTCATAATGGGATGTTGAATTCTAAAAATGTGTCTATTGTTATTTAAAGCCACTTTGGGCGCCAATGTAATTGAAACTGAACACTTTAATAGATGGAAGTAAAAAATAATTCAAAAATGTATATTGAACGTATATTTCATTTGTGTATACTTTTAGATCGGTATATTGTAGACTGCAACCTTGTGCCCCACATTGGGCGCCACACCATGGAGATCTCAACATTTGAATAGATATTACTTAGATTACAACTATAGGGGCATAAGTCTTCTCCCTATCGCCTACAAGATAGTGTCAGGGATATTGTGCGAACGACTAAAGCCCAATGGCCAACAAAATAATTGGACCATACCAATGTGGCTTTAGACCTTGCAAGTCCACCATCGACCAGATATTTACCCTGCGGCAAATCCTGGAGAATACCCAAGAGATGCAGATCGACAGCTACCACCTTTTTGTCGATTATAAAGCAGCCTTCGACAGCCCGCTACGTTCAAAGGTATTCCAAGCAATGTCTGAATTTGGTATCCCCGCAAAGCTCATTCGGCTTTGTAAAATGACTCTAACTGACACAAGATCTTCAGTTGAAATAGGAAAGAACCTCTCCGAAGAGTTTTGTACCAAAAGAGGTTTCAGGCAAGGAGACAACCTTTCGTGTGATCTTTTCAACATCCTGCTAGAAAAGGTTATACGAGAGGCAAACGTCAAAATAAGTGGCACAATCTACACCAATAACCACATGTTACTTGCTTATGCTAATGATATAGACATCATGGGATGATCAGTAAAAGAAGTAACCGATACCTTTACGAAGGTCGAAGGAGAATCTGCTAAAGTGGGTCTGGCGGTAAACGGCGAGAAGACCAAGCTGATGGTGTCGACGCGCAATGCGTCCATTGAGATCGGACCAACTGTTGAAGTTGGTTCCTATAATTTTGAGGTAGTAAAATACTTCGTATACCTCGGCACCGCCGTAAACACAACAAACGACATCAGTTGTGAAATAAAAAGAAACATTGTATTGGCCAACAGATGCTACTTTGGCTTAAGTAAGCACTTCAAAAACAAAGCCAAAACTCGTCAAACCAAAATAACGCTTTACAAAACACTGATAATACCCGTGCTAATGTATGGTTCCGAAGCCTGGGTACTTGCGCAAGCAGATAAGGCAGTGCTTGGCGTGTTTGAAAGAAAAATTCTGCGAAAGATCTACAGACCTATCTGCTATACAACGACATCAGTATAGATAAACGTATCGAGATGCAACGATAGCGCTGGCTAGGCCATATCATAGGAATGAGCGGTGATGAATGATGGTTGCAAAAGGAATTATTATGTAAACCGCACATTGGGCGCCAATGTAATTGAAAATGACAATTTTAACAGATAAAATTGAAAATAATCCAATAATTTATTTACCAACTTATATTTAATTTGTACATGTTTTTTGATCGGTAATTTAAAGACTTCATCTTTTTGCCCCACATTGGGCGCCGCTCTCAAAATTAGGATAGATATTAATACAATAAACTTATAATATATACATATCAAATTTTCTAACATAGTTTTATTCTGGCAATTACGTTGGATATCAAACTAACGAAAATAGATGAAATCCTTAAATAAAAATATTAATAGTTTGCCGATTTGAATTATTCCCAGGCCAAAGAACCATTTGTATATGGTTCGAATAAATTTTCCCATCAGCTTACCATCCGGTGTCTGCTCGTTGGTGTTATTGGTAAAGCCAAGGTATTAATTTTGATTGCAAATTGAAATTGTTCCTTTGTGTCCTGTGTCATTGGGCGCCATACTAATGAGAAATGTAATATTTAGCAAATATAAAATCGATTGTCTTATGAGTGAAATAGAATTCAAGATATTTCTTATAAAATCTGTAACTCCTAAAATACAAGTTCGGTCCCCAGGTTGGGCGTCACTCTATGTAAATTTTAGTATTTAAAGGTGTTATTAAAATGTAGGTTATTTGCTTCCCAAATCTTCAATGAAGTATTAAGAAAAAACCCTCTAGACTGTTTTCATTCTGTATGACATTATCTTTTAAGACCCACTTTGGACACCAAAATCACCAAACTTGAGGCCTAAAATTGATATCAAACACCACAAGTTCTTTAGATTGTATTTGAGATATATGTCTTATGGGCTTCATTAGACTTTGAACTTATGGTACAAAAATTCGTACCCAAATTGGTCGCCAAGTCCCAGATTGGCCGCCAAACTAACCAAACTTTAGAACTACAATGGACATCAACCACAGTTCTTCAGATTGTATTTGAGATTTTCATATATCTTACAGGTTTTATTAGATTTTTAACCTATGGTGCAAAAGTTCGTGCCCCAAATTGGGCGCCACACAATGTAGATCTCAGTGCTGTCAGAGATATTTGTAACAAACATCAAAAGTTACTTCTCACGGTGCTCTTAAAGCGACTTTAAATGGAAGGTGCATACACTTGGGAAGTTTTTGCGGATTCTGAAACAAAAAAATTCCCGGAGCTCTTTTTAAATAAATCGCGATTCAAGTCGGCATTTTTAAGGATTTTTTAGGTTTTTAATATTTTGTTGGGAAACCGGAAGTCCTATCGAAATGGGGCAAAAGAAAATCTTGTAGCTATGAAAATTCTCTACATGATTGACTTTTACGGTATTTTCGTAGATTTTACCATTTTTGAGATATAGAAGTTCACATTGGGGGCAATGCACTGGCTGTATAGTTACCTTATAGTCCCATTTCGATAGAACTTGCGGTTTCCAAGCAAAATCGTGAAAACTTAAAAAAAACCCCTAAAAATGTCAACTTGAATTGCGATTATTTTTAAAAAGCGCTCCGGCGATTTTTTTTTTTTTTTTTGTTTTTTATTTTTCTCATCTATAAACATTGTAGTTTCAGAATCCGCAAAAACATCGCAGGTGTAAGCACCTTCCATTTAAAGTTGCTTCAAGTGCACCGTGTTCTTGTCATTATTCACAAGTCCACAATGATATATTATGCCAAACTCCTAACACCTTATTAATTTTATTTTGATTTTTTTTTTGTGCCCCAAATTGGACGCCAGTCTAATTAAAATTGAGAATAAAAGCGGAATCCATTAACAAATATTTTTTGAAATAAGTTGCCTAATCTTACTTTATAGTTTTTTTTGGACTCTTAACTTGTAGACTATAATATCGTGCCTCAGGTTGGGCGGCAAAATTAAAAAATCACTGCCATATATTTTAACTAGAATTTTTTCTTTGGTCACACGTTGGACGCCGGACTAATTAAAATTGAGACTAAAAATGGAATCTACCATTAAATATTCTTTGAAATAAGTTAAATATTCTTCCATTACACGTTTTTATGAGACTCCTGACTTGTAGACTAAAAAATCGTGTTTCATTTTGGGCGCCAAAGAAACTAAATCGCTGAATTTTCATTACTGTCATGAAGTGTTTATTTGCATTGCCCCAAAACATATAATGACATGTTAAAACTATACCAAGGCATCTACAACGATTACAATGACAATATCCATTAACCCCCATGTTGGGCGCCAGACTATAGAGATTATAGAATTACAATGGAGTTCAATTACTCAGTATTCTTAGAATTATGCTTGAAATACTCTTCATTATATTTTTTTATTAAAAAAATTACTTGATGATCGTATGGTCGTGTCCCCTAGGTGGACGCCAACTATCATAGATCTCAATATCATTATGTGTTTTCCTTGGCCCTCAAGTTGGACGCCAGACTAATTAAAGTTGAGAATAAAAATATTCTTTGAAATAATTTAAAGGTTCTCCCATTATACGTTTTTATGAGACTCTTGACTTGTAGACTAAAAAATCATGTTCCACGTTGGGCGCCAAAATAACTAAATCCCTGAATTGTCATTGCTGTCATGCATTGCCCCAAAATATATTATGACATGTTAAAACCCTACCAAGGCATGTACAATGATGACAATATCCATTAGGCTCCATGTTGGGCGCCAGACCATCGAAATTATAGACCTATAATGGAGTTCAATTACTCAGTATTCTTAGAATTATGCTTGAAATATTCTTCATTATAATTTTTTATTAAGCAATTTACTTGATGATCGTGTGGTCGTGCCCCCTAGGTGGGCGCCAACTTTCATAGATCTCAAAATCATTTTATATCTCAATAGATTTTAATAAAAATAGGCCAATAGGTTGCTTGTTTCCATTTTTCCAAAGTCTAAGATCTTCCATATCTAATAAACACACAGTGATATTTTCCTTTGGGCCCCACTTTGGTCGCCAATCTACCAAGGTTTGAGAACTATACATTTAACAATTACCGATAATCATTTGAATTGTGTTTAAAATATCTATACAAGTACGTATGAAACTACTTGCTTGTGGATTAGAAGTTTGTGCCCCAAGTTGGGCGCCAAACTTTACAGAATTTAGAATAGTCATATCGTTTTAATAAAATATATCAAAAGGTGGCACTATTCCTAAGTTTAAGTTATATAAAGAATTTTTTAAGTATTAGAATCTTCTTCCACAATATCGTACTTGATAACCGTAACTTTGAGACTCAAGTTGGGCGCCACTCCAGATGGGTTTATGAATTACGTAACCCCAGCAATGAATAAAAAACGACCATACAGAAAAGTTCATTTATACCTTAGAATAAAGTGAATTAGGGTATTAGTTGTGAACCGTGGATTCGTGGATTGGAAGTTCGTGCCCCAAGTTGGGCGCCAAACTTTAGAGAGTTTAGAATAGTCATAGCGTTTTAATAAAATATATCAAAAGGTGGCACTATTCCTATGTTTAAGTTATATAAAAAATTTTTTAAGTACTAGAATCTTCTTCCACAATATCATACTTGATAATCGTAACCTTGAGACTCAAGTTGGGCGCCACTCCAGATGGGTTTATGAATTACGTAACCCCAGCAATGAATAATAAACGACCATACAGAATTGTTCATTTATACCTTAGACTAAAATGAATTAGGGTGTTAGTTGTGAACGGTGGATTCGTTCCTCATGCTGGGCGCCACTGCACAAATATCCCCGAATTTATTTTTAATTTTTAAAATCGTGTTCAATATTTTTGTTATTTAATAAATACACGAACTTATCTAAAAGAGGAAGTACATATCGATTTTAATTTTAGCCTTTCGATATTGAACCTCCAATAATGATGGCATTCGAAAGTCGTATCAAGAAGTTTTTTTTTCGTTACCGAAGTTTCTCCCAAAATGTGACTTGAATTTTTCTGAGGACTTTTGCAACGACCATACAGAAATGTTCATTTACACCTTAGACTAAAGTGAATTAGGGTATTAGTTGTGAATGGTGGATTCGTTCCTCATGTTGGGCGTCATTACACAAATATCTCCGAATTTATTTCTAATTTTTAAAATCGTGTTCAATATTTTTGTTATTTAATAAATACACGAACTTATCTAAAAGAGGAAGTACATATCGATTTTAATTTTAGCCTTTCGATATTGAACCTCCAATAATGATGGCATTCGAAAGGCGTATCAAGAAGTTTTTTTTTCGTTACCGAAGTTTCTCCCAAAATGTGACTTGAATTTTTCTGAGGACTTTTGCAAAGGAAGAATTTTTCAAATAACAGTTAAATTGGACGCCAAAATTAGGAACATAAATTGATTCCAAAAATTTTTTATTTTATTTTCTTTTGTACGTGCTCAACTTTAGACACCAGACAGGCATATAAAGGTATGTTAGAACCATAACTAAATCTATAGTGCGATTCTCAAACACTTTTTTGAGTTACCGACAAAAATCGTTAAAATTAAACGCAAAATTATGAATGAAAAGTTTGAAGTTTGAAGTTTCAAATAAAAGTTGACAACACTCTTGCTATCGCTAGAAATGTACGACTGTTTTTTATTCGTCGCTAAGCTAAAAAAAAACATCGGTAATTACCGAAATTATAAGCATTTTAAAATTACCGACAATTGTCGCTAACTCAAAACATTAGTTGGAGAATCGCACTACTGGTATATTTCTAAAAGTTATCTATGGAAACACTGTGCCTCTTAGTCATATTTGTAGTTTTCAAAGAGCTTTTTTTGCGTATGTACCCTACATTGGGCGCAAAATTGGTCCGTAACCTGATCCCAGACATATGTTTATAACATATTTAATATTCTGATGAGATTTTTCGTTTGTGTAACATTTTGGGCCACAAATTTTACTACAAATGAACATTTCGTATTTGCCCCACATTGGGCGCCAGCTTGAAATTCAAAAGTATTTTGGATGCCTAACTTGGTCCCTGGTATGCATTTTCAACATTTCAGTTTCTTATTCCCCAAGATGTTTTCATCTGTGCCCCACTTTGGGTGCCAAATTGCACAACAAAAGTAGCTTAATACCATATCGGACATTTTTTCCAATATTTTTTATAAAATGCAAATACTGTGAGTCACTATTCTTCAGAGTAATTCATGTGTATATCTTGTTTATTTTGTAGGTGGATTTATGTTATGCAAACTGACATTTAGAAACACCTTCGCTAATATGAAAGAAAAACATAAGATTAGTTTGAAAGATATCTATGTAGTGATATGTGTCAATCAATCAAATAACAAAATTGACACATGAAGGTAATTATGTGGAGTGGACAGCCAAGAAAAATACTATTTTTTTTTTCAATTTCACAATTAAGAAAGAAACCAGACAAACAATTATCATCATTATCACTACGATTATAGTCATCTGTATATCTTCTAAGTGATTATTAAACAGAAATAAAGTAATTTGCAATATTTTCTCAACGAAGAAACTCTATATCAATTAAACAAAATTTAAATAAATTAAATTGACTAACAATATAAGAAGAACAGAAATCATTTCAAATAAAATAAATGATCTCATTGTGTTGTACAAACTCAGATAGAAGAGAGAAACAAGAAAGTAAAAACAAAAACAAATTGTTTTTTTTTTATTCCCTCTATTGAATTACTAATAATACAAGTATTTAATTAACTAATAAACACAAATTATTTAGAACAAAAACTCGTTTTTTTGTTTTGTTTTTGTTTTGCTACAATTGAAATAATGAATAACAATGACAATAAATAGAAATAAAAAAAACAAATACAAAAAGTATCAGTGCTTGAGATCTTTTCCAATACTGATGCAATCACCGTAAATTTCTATAGACACCTGAAGATGTATTTGCATGAATGCACTTGATTTCTAAATTGGAAACTAAACAGGGAGTGGAGGGAAGGAGAGTAAATTAGTTATCAATATTGTGCCCTTTGTACAATAAACAATTTAGTATGTAGAAATATATATTGAAAGTCATAATAATTATTTTAAATAGGACAAATGAAACCAAACATCCACCATAATTTTTAAGGAACGATTTATTTAAAAAAAAATCTATAAGAGAATAATTTAATAATGTAAAACTCGCAAAGAAATCCAAACTAATTGCAGCATAACAGTACCGTGTTGGGCGCCAGACCTACTTTCCAAAATCTCATACATTTCCAAGGCAACATCTAAATGCACTAGTGACACAATCAGATCTGTCGGAGAATTATAGAACTTTGCCCCACGTTGGGCGCCATTTTGCTATAATCAACATTTTTCTGAGAAGGTTTAAAAAATATTAGGTTAAATATGTGGAATGAGGGAGCAAATGTGGTGCAAATGTAAGCCCTGACCATCTTGTAAGCAAGAGGTCATTAGTCCCCTCATATACAAGAGCAAACTTTTAGCGGCATGTAAACATCTCTAAGTTAGAAAAAAAGATAGCCCATTGTATGCTTTTTCGAACTTTTTGGAAAATATATAATTAAATAAATGACGAAATTTTTAAACCTTCAGAATTGCCGTCTAATATCATTATTGCCTACTAAGGCAATTTATTAAAGGAATAATTACCACAAATTTATTTCCAATTTATTGATTAAATTTCAAACAACAATTTTTATTTTCTACTAATATAATAGCCCAGTCAAAATAGTCATTGAAATAGCCAAAATTCCCATTAAACTGAATTTTGGTGGAGAGCTAGGGTTTGCCATTAGAAGCAATGCCCTAAAAGCCTCTATCGATCCCATGAATGCAAAAAAAGTTATTTGGGGTAGAAGGTCAAATTTTAAGGGTGTTTTATGTTTTCTGATTTTGTATTGAAACGGTCAAGAAGTTATGAGTAAATATTGTATCTACAATTTTGATCTTCATAATTTTTTTCTATAGCGGTAATAAAAACGCACCATTGTTATGCACATATAAGGGGAATATGCACATATTCAGGCGAACCGGCTAAAAAACCGGGGTAACCGAAAAAAATATATGTTCCCTTGAAGAGCGCAATTATAGCTATCTTTTAAAAATTCAAACAAATTATCTTTGTAGCATGATCTGTATTGGTAAACGTATACCTAACACATATGTAATTGGAATCGCAGAAGATTTTAGACACTATTGGGCTTATGGTAAACTGTTCTGAGTCCGACCTACTTAGGCAATAACAAAAGTTAATTTGAGAAAACAAGTTTTAACAAAATTTTTGGCGTCAAAAGTTTTCCATAACCAAAATTATCACAAAATGTGGTTAGCATTTAACTGAGGGCCACAGCTGATATTTCGCTCAAGAATTGAACCACAGACTTATATATACATGGGAGCCATGTTTTCTACTTCATTAAGATTGTTCTCAATCTGTCAATAATAACACATTACTTGAGGACCATAAAGCTGAAAACACATTCAACGTTTGGGTAAAGTTTTGTGTCGTTTTGGCCGTTTTTACACTGTTGGGCATGATGCCGAAAAATTCAAATTCATTTGAAATATATGGACTTTGGTGTCGGCGTCGCCCTGTTGTTGTTGTTTTTTCTCACCACTGTATTAACTTTCCCAGAATTTTGGCTTAGGGCATTTGCCGTGCTGATGTTCTAACCAGGGATTAAAACATCGGATTTTTATGTGCAAAGCATTCATACTTACTACACTGCAATTCGGGGGGATCACAATTTGTGCAAAAATCACACTTTATTTGATAACTACAGTAGAACTTCGATAATTCGTAATCCAAGGGACCGGCCATTTCCTACGAATTATCGAGGATTTCGAGGTATATGATGTATATGATTTTACTAAACGTTGGGCGCCGCTATATGTTTCTAATTTTTACATTAAGTTGGTTAATGGTTAAGATTTTTTATATCCTTTGCATTTGGAGTGCTCAGTGGCCATAAAACATGTATACAACAAAAACTGTGAACATAGCTCCAATTTTGGTATAGGCCCTTATATAATGGGCCACCCGATTTTAGATGTTTTGAATTTGTAAGCTACATTTCTGACCTAATTAGCTGTAATTTGGTATTTGTATTCCCCAATGGTCTCCACAAAAAAACCACGTTTTATGACGGCCCCATATAAAGGTGCAACTATATTTTAAAAATTGTACCCCACGTTGGACGCCACTATATAATTCAATTTTTATAGCCTTAGCATATAGTCTACGGAGGTTATATACTCTTTCCACGTTTATGATGGCCCCATTATAAAGGTGCAACTCTATTTTAAAAATTGTACACTACGTTGGACGCCACTATATAATTCCATTTGTATAGCCTCAGCATATAGTCTACAGAGGTTTTATACACTTTCATACGTCCAAAAAGTGCCTCATCGGAATAATGCTTTTAGACGCCAGGTATGTTTGGACGTAATCCGTTTCCGACAAATTGGAGTCGGAATGGCTGGCTGGAGCTCACGATAACTCTCGAATGGATTGGATGCAAAATTTGGTATTAGTAATATTTTGTCCAAACGTTGTTGAAGTGCGAAGATGGACCATACCGGTCCACTCCTTAGGGTACCTCCCACACACAATATTTCAATATTTTTGACTAAAATGGTACTCACGATAACTCCCCAAGGGAATAACCGATTTGATCCATACTTTGCAAGTCGTAAAATTTCTACCAGACATAGAACAGGTTCAAATATGGACTATGTCGGTTCACACTTTAGGGTGCCCCTCACACTAAAGTTCAGTGCAGTTTAAGACCTCCTTTCTGATAAAATGACCTGAAAGCTCTAAACAACCTACTACAGCCACCTTGTGTAGTCGCCGGAGCGCCGGCGATTTTTTTGTTGTTGTTTGATTCTTCTCATCTATGAACATTGTAGTTTCAGAATCCGCAAAAACTTCCCAGGTGGTGCTTACACCTTTCATTTAAATTTGGTTCAAGAGCACCGTGACAAATGTTTCCATGTCCGTTTGTTGTAATCACTTTAGTGTCCGCAATAATTGAGATAGAATGCTAAAATTTTGCACCTGAGTGTAATTTTTCCATAGGCAGGTCAAGTTCGAAGATGCGCTATATAGGTCCACGTTTTGCTATAGCCCCCATATGACGGTATCACCCGCTTTAAGGGATTTTTAGGATGTTGTCTACATTTGTTGACCAAACTAGCTGAAATTTGACATTTAAGGTTCTTAATGGACTAGAAACTTCTCCACTAAAAATTGTCAAGATAGGTCCACGTTTTGATATAGCCCCCATATAACGCTACCTCCCGATTTAACGTATTTTGAGGATTTTAGCTACATTTTTCTTTCAAATTGGCTCCAAGTTGGCACTTGGAGTTTCAAGAGATCAAAAATGGTGAATATAGGTCAACGTTTTGGTATAGTCCCCATATAACGGTACCGATTTAGGTTATTTTGAGGCTTTTAGCTACATTTTCTGACCGAATTATCCACTAAAAATTGCCAATATATGTCCACGTTTTGATATAGCCCCCATGTAACGGTGCCGCCCGATTTCAAGTATTTTGACGTTTTTAGCTACCGAATTAGCTATAATTTGTCATTTAGGGTTCCCAGTAACTTCACCAACAAAAATTATGGACATATGTAGGTTCACGTTTTATTGCAGCCACCACCATAGCCACCGAACGACTGATCAGAGTATTTTATGGTGGGTGTAAAAACTTCGGTCCGGCTGAACGTACCGCTTTTTATGCCCTACACCACGTTGTGGTAAGGGGTATTATGTCTTTGTGCATTAGTTTGTAACATGCAAAAGGAAACGAAATCTTTATATATAAAACTCAATTGTCGTTTGTTGGTAATTGAATCAGTTGAAAACGGCTGGAGCGATTTGGATAATTTTTTGTGGAAATGTTAGTCATAGTCCAGTTTAGGTTTTTATGCAAAGAAAAATTGGCCACGCCCACTTTTCCGCCCACTTTTATAAATATGTTATATCTACGAAACTACTCAACAGATTTTCCTGAAATTTTCAGGGAACGTAGAGTGATGGCCCCCTATTGAAATAGGCTACACATTTGGTTGAATTTCGGATCGGGCGGGGTACCTCCCCTGTGCCCTATTTTTGTAAAAATGCAATATTTGCAACAATTACAAATGTATCGCTTTGAAAATTAATTTCCGAGTCAATGGCGATTGTGTCTCCGACCTTACGTGCTTATTTGGGGCATTAAGACTGGACAACGCCCACTTTTTTAAATATGTTATATCTACGAAACTACTGAATCGATTTTCCTGAAACTTTCAGCGTATGTACAGGGTTGGTCCCCGATAAAAATAGGCTATATATTTTTTGACTATCGGATCGGGCGGGTACTTCCCCTATGCCCTATTTTTGTAAAAATGCAATATTTGCAACAAATATGAATGTGTCGGTTTCGGAATTTATTTACGAGTCAATGGCGATTGTGTCTCCAACCTTACGTACTTATTTTGGGACTTAAGATCCGACCACGCTCACTTTCTAATTAGGTTATATCTACAAAACTACTGAAGGGATTTTCAAGAAAATCGCGATTTGTCTAAACTTTTAAATCTTTAAAAAAAATCAAATGTCGTTCGTTGGTCATGGCATCAGTTGAGAACGGCTGGACCGATTTCGATATTTTTTTATGCAAAGAAAATGTACGCCCACTTTTTTCAATTTTTATCATTTCTACAAAAACTACTGAACTGATTTTCCTGAAATTACCAGGGAATGTACAAGGATGGCCCCCGCTTAAATTAAGCTACAAATTCAGTTGAATTTCGGAAGGGGCGGGGTACTTCCCCTATACCCTACTTTTTTAAAAATGTTATATTTACAATAATTACGAATGTATCTATTTCGGAAGACCTTACCCACTTTTTTAGGATCCAATGACTTGACCACACAAACTTTTTAAAATATGTTACATCTACAAAACTACTGAACCGATTTTCCTGAAAATGTCAGGGAATGTACGGGCATATTTTCTTGAATTTTGAAGGGGGCATATTTGAAAAAAACGCCTTACCTTTATGAATAAAAAATAAATGCTGTCATAACCCAACTTAGGTTTTTTGAAAAGAAAAGTTTACCACGCCCCCGAAAACAGGTTACATATTTGATTGAATTCCAGAGGGAGCGGGGTACCTCCCCTATGTGATATTTTTAAAAAACGTTATATTTGCAAAAATTATGCATGTATCGGATTAAAAATTTACGGATTAATCTACAATCTAGGTACTTCTTAGGGCCTATAGGCCCGACCACGCCTGTTTTTTTTTAAATATGTCATAACTCCAATACTACTGAAGGGATTTTCATAAAATTTGCGACAAAAGCTTAATATTTGCCGTTGTTATGTATAATATACATATACATTGTATATTTTGTTTTTTTCAAAATAGTCTGGCTTAATCCCATTGTTGTTGTTTTAATATTTTAAAACAACTATTTTATTAGTGGAAAAGATTTGGCATTGCTCGCCAAGGGGTAAGGCAGGGAATACTATAGTTTCTTTGCTTACCTTTATACTTCGAGCTGACGATTGATGTTTGGGTATAAAAAGTTTCTTGTTGAAGAAGTTATTGAAAAATAACTTCGGTGGAGAATATCCACAAACAAGAAACAAGGGAACTGATGAGATCCAGTGGCGTGGATCGAAACTATAGTATTCCCTGCCTTACCCCTTGGCGAGCAATGCCAAATCTTTTCCACTAATAAAATAGTTGTTTTAAAATATTAAAACAACAACAATAGGATTAAGCCAGACTATTTTGAAAAAACAAAATTGCAAACGCTATCCCAATAAAAAAACGCCACAATGCTTCATACATTGTATATATTGTATATATTATGAATTTCGAAAGAGGTGGGGTACCTTCCCCATGCCTTTCTGTTAAACGCTATATATAAGCCAAATGTATGATTATATCGGTTTCAGCATACATTTTGGTAGGCAATGAAGTTGTGTGCACCCTAGGTACATATTTGGAGCCAAGATACCGGACCAGGCCTACTTTTTTTTAATATGTTATATCTTGAAAACTGATGACCACGCCCACTCTTTTCAAAACATTATTTTTCCAAAACTACTGAACCTAATATTCAGAAAATGTTCAGGAATGTCCCGTGGTCCAAAATGCTATATATTTGTAGACGAATTTCGGGGCCTATTATTTTATAATCGCTATATTTGCTAAACTTATGAGTGCAACGGGTTGCAAATTAGTTTCCGAGACAACCACCGTTGCCCTCGATCAAGAAAAACTATAAATTTACAGATTATGGTGAGGTTCAACGGTCCATCAGCCATGAAAAGCTAAAACATATAAGTCTCAATAAGCGGGATAATTCGATTTAACCACTTCTTAACCTTTAAAATTAGATCGCTTTAGGATAAAGACAGGGACATGGACGATAATAAATTCTAAAAAGCATAAATTCGCGAAAAAATCCGACAAAGTCCGTAAGAGAAAAGAAAGGTTACAGACAAAAAATCCTTCTCGGTTGAACAATAGACCGAAGAAGTGAGGTAGAAAATACCTATATTTTAATTTTCAAGCATAAAGTCGATAAAAATTTGTTATTAAAACTCATTACGACGGGCCAGCAACGCGGACCGGGGTCTGCTAGTATACTCATAGTTCCTTTTAGGGATATACATAGAATCACACTCTGAGTCGATTTACGCATGTCCGTCTGTCTGTCCGTCTGTCCATGTATTTTTGTAAACAAAGTACAGGTCGCATTTATTGTCCGATTCACATGAAAACTAGGGAAGATAGTTTTTTTTGGCCAAAGGACGGACGCTATTTATTTTGGTAAAAATCGGTTCAGATTTGGATATAGCCCCCATATATATCTTCGCCTGATTTAAGGCATTTGGTGCACGAAAGACGCTATATATGTCCGACTTCAATGAAATTTGGAATGTGCGACGGTATTTAGTCTAGAAATAGGTGTGCCAAATTATATAGAAATCGGTTCAAATTTGGATATAGCTCCCATATATATTCTCTGCCGATTTGAGGTATTTGATGCACAAAACACTCTATATATCGTCACCATAAACGCCCGAAGACGTAATCCACATGAAAACCGAGATTCGTTTTTGATGGAATCTGACACATAAAGCTAAAATACATACTCTGGCAAAATTTCAAGCTTCTACGTTCAAAAATAACGATCCTATTCAATAAATGGCATTTCGGCAAATAGGATAACATTGCAGAATTTGAAAAAGCATGCGTTTTCGCGGTTTTAGTTTCATTACTTACTCCCATTCATACATGATTCATAATACCCCTCATAAGATTGATATTCTATAAAACAGTTTTTCATTTTATGCTTCTCCTGTAAAGTTTTGTTTTTCTGGGTTACGACTTCGGGCATTTATGGTGACGATATGTCCAATTTTGATGAAATTTTGACTATGTCTACAAACAAATGTGAAAAATTATATCGAAATCTGTTCTGATTTGGATTTAGAACCCATATATATTTTACATATTCCCAGTGGTGATCCTTGATCCTTTCCTTACTCAAATATGGTTTCATCTGTCCTAGATGCTTCCCTAAGGCCAAACTGTTTTGCACATCGATGGTCCGTTTCTCCGTCCGAAAAAAATTCGAACAACTACCACACATCTGGGCCTGAGAAACAGGCCCATCCATAATGTGTTTGTCCTTACAATTCTCTGAAATTTGTTTAAAGATTACCTTTTGCAAATATCTTGTGAAACACTGAAAAAACTGCAACGGGTCTAAAATCTTGAACGCTTTTTAAATTCATTTTGGAATAAATTTGTGAATCTTGAGAATATCTGGATATTTTACACATTTAATTATGTAGAGTGTTGAAGATCTTTTAAATTTTTTGCGCGGCATGCCCTTGTTAAATAATGGATTAGTAGGGGGTTTTGGAATGACTATTTTTGCTGGAGTTCACTAATACGCCGTTACATGGTTAAATGTTGGCTCTGTAGAAATTATCCTCCAGCCTTTGTTGCAAGCTTTTATTGCCTTGCTTATCGTTTTCTAAACTAATGACAATATTCGGATCATTTGCGTTTCAGATGAATAGATTTATTTATGTAATTTATATCAATTGAGCCCAGTTACCCTGGGCGATACACATATTTTGCTTTATGTTGACCTTTTTCATTATTGTTTCAGTGCTCTGATGCTCTGATTGTAGCAAATCAACATTTTGTACTCTATTGAGTTTTAATGTTGTACTTCTCAAAAACTTTATATCTACCGATTTATTACAAGCATTTTAAAAATTCGTTTCCCCTTCCCCCTTTCACCAATTACTCTCACTTTCCTAATACTGAACTTCGAAACACAACTTTTCAACATTGTTATGTAGATGCCACCATGCTTTTCATTCACATGGGCCACTAAGGTCGCTCGATGATACTTATAGGTAGGGCACCTTAATTAAAACGATAGATAAACCATTAAAACACACAAAGGTATGCTAGACGTGAAAGAAGAAGAATTAAGGGGAGAAAAGAAATAAACTAAATAAATATTCAAGACTTTAAAGAAAAAAAAGAATGAGAAGAAATTGTGGAATAAAAAGAAAGTCCAAAGTTGGACAGTTTAGTACTAATAAAAACCAAATACGACAACAAAGAAACAAGAAAAAAACTTAACAAACAAAAGAACCCCAATCCAACAAAAACAAAACTGATAATGAAAAAAAAATACAAAACACCAACCAACATAACCAAAAAATAGTATATGGCTGGAAGAGAGGTGTTATGTTTAAGGTTTTGGTTCGTTTGATTTTTTTTTTATTTTTCTGGGTAACGACGAGTAGAGGTGGTGGTATTTGAAACACGTTTTTTATAACAAATTTTTCTACAATGGCTCAGCTAGGTGTTATTGTTGGTGGTTTAATACTAAATTCCTTTTTGAGATTGTAAATAATTTAAATAACTTATAAAATAATGTATTTAAAAAAAAACAAACTACAAATAGTTATTTTCTTTGCTATAATTTTAGAAGAAGGGAAGGAAACTCACTTTTGTTGGTTTTTCTTGTTCAAACTCTATTTTTTTATTTGGTTGATTATGACTTTTGGCTTTTTCACTTGGCTTTAAGCAAAACTTTTTTCTTTTTTGGAAAAAACACGTTTTAATTTTTTGTTTTGGTTGTATTCTTTTTTTGTTTTATTTAGATTTTGAAATCTGGAATTTAAAAGAAACAGGTTTTTTGGGGGTAAAAATTTAAGAAAATAAAAATTAAAAAATTTAAGACACAAAAATTGATTTATTTCACTATTTTTTTTCAAAAAAAAAAATAATAATTCTTTTTGTTTGTTGTTATTGTTGTATAATTCTTTCACTTTTTTAATTTTTTTCCAATTTCCTTTTTGTTTATTAAAAGGGGGAAAATTAGAACAATTAGAAAAATTTATCTCAATTTTCTTTGGTCATGCACACACATACACACACGGAGAGAGATAAACACACTTTGGGATACACACGTAGTTGTTGTTGTTGGTATAAGCCAACAATTTTTTATTTCAATATTATTTTTTTTCTCAACTTTTATGACGATGATGACTACGAGGAGAGAAATTGCTGGTGTTGTGGTTGTTGTTGTTGTTGCTGTTCTTGTTGGTGGTGGACGGACGTAGAGATAGGGCTGATGATGACGGTAATGATAATGACGAAGTTACAGATTAAAATTGAACAATTCGAACGACGTAGCCGAGAGAAAAAAAAACCCGCGTAGTCACCACGATGATGATTTTGTTATTTCAAATAGCGTTTTATAACCTTTTTCCGTACGTTATTTCGTTACGTAGCTGGGACTCCCGTATGTAAGACGAAAAAAACAACTGAAAACAAAAACAACTAGAAGAGCAGTAGAAAAAAAAACAACACTCCAAAGATTAAAAAATGTGACACAATACACACGTCGTCAGTGGAGCAGCAGCATTAAATGGGGGGAGTTGGAGAGAGAACGAGAGAAAACTACAACGGCGGCGACAAGGGATAGCAATGACAAAGTTGGCGACGCGGACTATATCACGGTTTTAGGTATACAAAACAAAAAAAAAAACAATATTGAAAAAATTTGAAAAAAAAAAATTAAAATATGTAGGTATTTTATTTTCTTTGCTTTGTAATTCTCATTTACTTTGTGGTTGTTTTTGTTGTTCTGATATCTCAAAGATTAGAGCGCGACAACGAAAACCGTAAGGCAAAGACAATTTTTTAATCACAAAAACGCTAAATCTAAGCACGTTGCTACTACTCGCTGTTGTTGTTGTCAATTCTTTTCTAAATCAATTCATTTTTTTTCTTGCTTTTGTTGTTTTTATTTTATTTGTTTTATTCATTTATTTATTTGTTTCTCTTTTTCTCCTCTTCGTTAAATATATTGTTGTTAATTATTTGTTGTTATCGTTGTTGTTTTTGTTGTATATATCTACATTTCTATATATAATGATTTTTTTTCTTGCTTGCTTTGGGATTTTACTTGTGTAGAGTAGGTTGGTTGTTGGATGGTTGGTCGTGCGTTCGTCTGCAGTGTTTTTGTGGATAATTTCTGTGATTTGCTCCGTTGTTTTCAATGTGAAACACACAACTGAAATGAGAATTTTTCAAAAGATGATGAACAAGTTGAAACGACGAAAAATAGTTGGGTCAGAGATAACACCAACAACACATACACTCAGCAAACACAGCACAGTGCGCACACACGAGCACGACGAAGAACGAACGAACAGCCAGCGAACAAGCACCAGCAGCAGTAGTACGATGTACTACATACTTACTTAGCTACCCACCATGACAGGCAGGCAGGCGGCCAGGCATGCCTCTTTACCAGATATCAGTCAGCAGCAAGCAAGAACAACTGAAATCCAACAACAACAACCACACAACGATTTAATATGTACGGGTATTTAATTCAAATGTGTGTCTCTATCTGTGTGTGTGTATGTACGACGCAACCAACGACCACCTCGTTTCATTTGATTCAATTGACTCTTCTCACTCTCGGTAATTTGTATCTCAGAGATGTACTACATATTTTATTCTCAGTCTCTGCCACAATTCCATTGTAATTTTAAATAGTTATTACCACTGGTTAACCTAAAAGATACAATTGTATCTATAAGATGTTTCCGTTTACTCACTCTCTCTCTCTATTTGTTAGTGGCCCTCTCTCTCTCAGAAATTCCATTTAATAAACATTAAAAAATCCAGGGTAAATCACGTTTATGAGAGCCACAATATAATGAGCGAGTAAAATATTTTCATTCACTAATGAGAAATGAGAGGCATTTCCAATTGGGGTTTTTTTCTTCATAACAATCAATTTTATTACAACAACAAGAAGATGACAAAGATGAAGAAGCGGAAAGGGCATGTTGGAGAAAAAACAATGAATCAGTGTTACCACATTCTCTTTGTGGCATATTTGTCAGGTATATTGCAGGTTTTAGTTTTTGGAATGGATGACAATAAAAGTAATCCATTAATGAATTTATAACGGAGGAGCGATAGAAGACACTCCCTATTGTTGGAATGGGAGCGACCCTGTTTTACCTTACACCAATAATAAGCTTCACGTAAGGCAACATTCTTGTAACTGGGTCAACTGACAAAAATAAATTGCTTCACCTAAAACGCAAAAATCAAAATGGTTAAAATATTATCAATAGATTACAAAAGATAAGCAAGGTAATAAAAGCTTATAACAAAGGCTTGAGATAAAATTTCAACAGAAACCTTCGACTAAGATGGAAAAGGAACGCCGAGAAAATCACAAAGGGAGGCTTGATTGCGCTATATTCATGCAAGACAAATGCTGGGAACTCAGATCATGTAACTCAGAACTTATGTATGTATGTATGTAATACAGTAGTTCTATACGACAGTTGATATCGGTATAGCAGAAAAGGAAATAAGATGCATCAAGAACCTTTATTGGCAGCAAACTGCAAATATTCAAGTCTATGGAGAACTTAGTGACACTATATCAATATACAAAGGCGTTATAATGTATTCTTTCGCCGTTATCTATATTCCAATACAATATTTCAAGAAGCATTGGAAACGAATAAATCGGCGTAAGGCCGATGACACAACATTAAAACGGCGTTTGCATTTGAGCTTTTTGCCGGGTTCATCTTTTTACGAGCATTTATTTGACGTTTGTGCTATGGAATTGATATTTGAAACCCAGTGGGTTTATTACACCCGGTTAAGTGCAAACGGGGTTTAATTGCCAGTAGTTTAAATGGTCTACATAGACTAGTTACCTTACTTAGTCAAAAAAGCGAAATATACGGGGTAAAAATAAACATTAACAAGTAGGAACGGCGTTAAGTTCGGCCGGGCCGAACTTGTTATACCCTCCACCGTGAGTTGTATTGAAGTAAAATGGAAAAAATAGTTTCAATTCGTGTATGAAGAGCACTTAATACAAAATTTCAGCAATTTCGGGAAAACAATATGAGGCACCGTTCTATCGGGGGTATTTCAAAACCGACAAATATCTGACGGAAAGTTTTTAGACTCAAAGAAAATTCAATAGCAAATTTCAGCCATTTCGTATGAAAATGGAGGCCACAATCTTGAAAATACCGAAAATCGGGAGGTACCGTTCTATAGGGACTATATGAAGGCGTGGAGCTATACGACAAATTTAAAGAGGAAAGTTGAAAACGCCCAAACGATGTCTAAATACCAAATTTCAGCCATTTCGGATGAAAATGGAGGCCACAACCTTCAAAATACCGAAAATTGGGAGGTACTGTTCTATGGGGGCTACATGAAGGCGTGGACCGATACCGACAAAATTCAGGGAGAAGGTTTTATACCCCCAACGTAGACTAAGTTCCAAATTTCAGCCATATCGGTGTGATAATGAAACTAAAACCTTCAAAATACCGAAAATCGGGAGGTATCGTTCTATGGGGGCTATATGAAGGCATGGACCGATACCGACAAAATTCAGGGGGAAGGTTTTATACCTCCAACGTAGACTAAGTACCAAATGTCAGCAATTTCGGTGTGATAATGATGCTAGTACCTTCAAAATACCGACAATCGGGTGGTACCGTTCCATGGGGGCTATATCAAAACGTGGACCGATATAGCCCATTTTCAATACCAACCATCCTGCAAGTAATAAAAACTTCTGTACCAAATATTGACTCTCTATCTTTAAAATTGCGAGCTGTATCTTGATTTCAACAGACAGACGGACATGGTTAAATCGACATAGAATTTTATGCTGATCAATAATATATATGGTAATATTCAAAAATGTTTTACAATCGTTGAAGTTGAGGTTCACCATTTAATAAGTCGCGAACTGTCAATATATTTTATACAATATGGATATATTTATATTAATTGAAGTGCTTTAGCCGGGGTCGCATAAAATGAAACATAACAAATAATTTATGTGGAAGCTGTGTTGGTGGTAATATAAAAAAATGGGTAAAAATGTGTTGAACCCCGCGTGATTTTAGTTTTTTTACGCGCCGGATCTAATGAACCCTTCCGCTTTCAAATCCATCCATTAAAACGGCGGTTGTAGATACCTTGAAAGTAGGAAATTCTGCAAAATTATATCTTGATGATTCCGCGCATTGAACCGATATTTTCTTGGGTTATTTTTACATAAATGAAATCCTTTATACGCTATTATATTATTTTCCAAAACCGTGTGGCATAAATTACCGAGATTCTGGAGGAATATTCGTATTTCGTATAAAATAGAATGTGGTAGCACATCCGCGGTTCTTGACGAATTTGTTTAAAATTTGTTATAATGGGTTGGGTTTAACTTAAAGCCTTAAATATGTATGAGAAAAAGTTGTGGTCACGACATTATAAAACCATAAATATTGCTGATAAGAACAAGTTAAAAGTAGCAGTCAGCTTTTCCGACAGAGATATACCCTCAGCCTGTGTGAGGGGGTTTCCAGAATTGTATGGCCCTTTTTATACCTTCAGTCTTTAGGCTAAAGAGGGTATATACACTTTGATACGACCAAAAACGGATAGACCGATTTGAACCAAAATTTGCACTTCGTAATATATTGCCCAAACTTAGTTTAAGTTCGAAGATAGGTCATATCGGTCAACTCCTTCGGATACTTCCACCACAGAACTTCAAAATGTTTCTGTAAAATAGTGTGAACAATAACTCTCGAAGGCAGTAACCGATTTGGTCCATACTTTGTACATCGTAATATTTCTACCAGGTGCGAATATGGACAATATCGGTTCACTCCTTCAGGTACCTCCCACATAAAATTTCGGAAAAGTGCCGTTTAAGACCTTCTCGCGAACCGTTTTGATCTTTTTTCAACAACTTGTATTCGCCCCTATTAGGATGGTACAAGTTTTTTCAGGTGCAAGTCCATACTTCCTCAGAAAATTGCATGAAGCACGATAACTCTCGAGCGGATCAACCGATTCGGTCCAAATTTGGCCTTCGCAATATTATGTCCGTACTTAGTTTAAGTTCGAAGATGAAGCATATCGGTCCACTCCTTCAGGCACCTCCGTCACAAAAGTATGAAAATGCCCGGAAAAAATGTGCACACGGTTATTCTTGGAGGGAGTAAACGATTTCCTCCATACTTTTCGTATCGTAATATCTCTATGGTACATTGACCAGGTTTGAATATGGACTATATAGGTCCACTCCTTCCAGTACTTCCCACAAACAATTTGTGAAGATTGCAGTTTAAGGTCTGCTCTCAAATAGTTTTTCTTCTTTTTGTAGCAACTTGTATTCACCGCCTCCATGGCACCATGTGTAGTGGCTGGAGCGCACAATAACTCTCGAACGGATCAGCTGAATCGGTCCAAAATGTGGACTTCGAATCCCTTTGATGATTTTTGTTACACTTTGTATTCGCTTTCCCCATTAAGACGGTACATGTTTTTTCAGGGGGATGTCCTTACTTCTTGAGATAAGCTCCAAAAAAGCCTGCCGGTCCCAACTAAACTGTATAGTACTTAAGATAACCCTCGAAGGGAGAAACTGATTTGGACAAACGCTGAACATTGTACACGTATTATATAGACGTTAATACCCGAAGCTGACTGATACTTTTTCACTTGTTTTTTTTTTAACTTTTTGGGGGATGTACCAGAAAGAACCATCTTTGAACTTAATCTAAGATTCCCAGACAAATTACGATACACAAATATGGACCAACGTAGAATTCTGTTCAAATGCTGTTCTGCGCACCAGCACACATGGTGGCCGTAGCTGCCCCTGAAAAAGAGTTCCCGAAAACAAACCGTTGCTAAAAGATCAACACGATTCGAGAGTAAGTCTTAAACTGCACTTTTCGAAAATATTGAGTGGGAGGTACCCAAAGGAGTGGACCGATATAGTCCATAATCGAACTAGTTCTATGTATGTTAGTTGGTAGTTCATTATCTAAAGTCCAAAATTTGCAATTTTTGTGGGGTACCCGAGGGAGTGGACCGACATTGTTCATCTTCGAAATTTATCTAAGTTTGGACGAAATATTGCGATAGCCAAATTTTGAACCAAATGTGTTGATCCGTTCGGGCGCACAAGCCAACCAGTCCAACAAATCGACAGTCGGACTATCGGTTTGATCGCTGTCGTGAAGATTTGCGTATATGGGATACCATACCAATTATTTTTCAAATAATTCGCGACAAATATCCATAAAAACATGTTTTAGAGGCGACTTAAACTTAATTTTTCGACAGCAATCAAAACTATAGTAGTTCTAGGCTCTAGGTTTGAGCCTAAGAACAAAAAAACTATACGTTAAGAAGCCTTCGATCAAACAGTCACTGGCATTTGTAAAAATATGTATATATTTTAAACAATCCTAGAATTTTTAGCCGGCTGTTCTCCTTCAACAAATTTCTCTAAATGCTCAGCTCCTCCGTCATCTCAAGACTTACATAGGTATTCCTAAGGAGTACGTTAATAAAATATTTATGTTAATAAAACTATTTTAACATTTTTCCTAACACGTTTTCTGAATACTGCACTGGAAGCCCCAAATGTCAAATGAAAACAAAGTTTTCGAACTCAGCTTTCGTCTGGCACCACATCTAATATGCATTATGAGCTGTATTAAATCACCAGCGAAACGATCGTAGCATATTGTGTGAACTTCGCTAGATATCACTTTTTCAATAGGTCATGATAGCTCAATAATTTCAATTAAATAAAACTCACACAAATAAATGACCTTCGTACTAATAAGACAACAATTAAATTATAAAAACTTCAGAATGCCTAAAATCAGATGATGCGTTGGGGGTATAGGCCATATTCCAACTTGATCTGCCTGCAAATATTTTACTGTTATATCTAATTTTTTGATGCTGCACTCGTAAAGTGTAAATGAAATCATAGCTTTACGCTTGGTTTAGACTATACACTTATACGATGATTAAGTGCGTTATCTCGATTTATGTATCTGACAACTTAAATACACAGGATTTGCTAAATCCTGCATAGTCTAAACGTACTATTAAACTAATTTTTTAACGCAAAAAATTAAAAATATTTAATGGCGCCCAACGTGGGGTACAATCTTATGGTTCTCAAATAAAGTGCGATTATAGGACAAATTGTGAGCTAACGTGGTGAAGTGCAGTAAGAATGATTGACATGCACATTAAAAGTGTGGCACACTTAGAACGCAAATTGGGATCCACCATGTTGCAGTGGCATACATGACAGTATTGCACATAGAAAGCATGTGTTTCAATTCCTGACTAAAACAACAGCGGCGGCAAATTCACTCTGTACAATGCTGGCAACCTTTTCGGAGAATTTCAATATATAGCGGCGCCCAACGTAGGGTATAATCAGTCTTATGGTTTTCAAGCATTGCTGCCTTGCACATAGAAGGTCTGTGGTTCAATCCCTGACAAGAGGCGGCAAATCGCCACATTTTCTCACTCACACAAAATTATAAGAAGAAGAAGGACTTAGTCTACACCGATTTAATTTTAGCTCGATACCAATAATTGGAAATTTTGAACTTTTGTGATGGAGGTACCCCAAGATGCTCTCCTATCTAGATGTATGTACGTTTGTTAAAAAAAATTGTGCAAAGTTTCAGCCAAATTTGTAAGTTATCAATCATTTTAGTTGGTGCAGACGGGGTTTTTTAGAGCCTTCCAAAATTTTACCATCAATAGGGACCGCGAGAACAAAATATTGCGAAATATTTGAAAACGATCCAAGACATGTTCTTAAAGTTCTCCATTAGATTTAAAAACCTTAAACGTGAAATATGGTAAAATTTAAAGAAATCGTTCAGGCCTCAGAAATAACCTTTTCAAACAAGGAAATTTTTCACTGTTTCGCCAATAAAGTAATGTAAACGGCAACCCTGCAATTTACAATACAGAGAGTATCTGAATCCCAACCACCTACAAACAACATCATCGCATTCTCTGAAACCCACATTTTCATGCAGCAATGTAAACAACCCAGAATTATGTAAAAAATAATTAAAAAATACACACACAAATATCAGAGAGTGAGATACAAAATTACAGTTAGAGAATGGGAGAACAACATAAATCCCAGAGAGTGAGATGAAATTAACGCGAGAACACAAATTGAGATTACAAACGAAAAAAAAATTCTTCCACAGCAACAAAACGGTATGAAAATTCTTATCAGTAAACTGAGAGAACAACAAAAAAGGAAAGGGAAAAAATAAAACAGAAATACCTTCGGACTCAGATGTATGAAAATGTAACGACGGCGACGACAACGACGACAAAGGAAATACAAGTTGGACAAACATCACAGCAATTTTTAAGATACACACACACGCTATCACTTAAATACATTTCTCCTACACACGCTTACAACATTCTATTAGTTTTGGTTTAATATTTCTTTTCCTTGTGGTCCCTATGTTGGTTTTCCTTTATTTCATTTACGAAAATCAAAGTAGGGACTTTGCGGTTTTATGCCTGTCAAGAAATAGTAGAAAAAACAACATTGATAAGACATTTTAATATTAGTTTAAATAAAAGTGTAAGCATGTTTACTTTTTGATAGTTAGTTGATATTTATTCGTAAAACTATCCTCCCTAATAATATGCCCTTTTGTTCACCTTCAATGTGGTAGGCTGTTGTTGTAACATGCAGTGTAGTGTGGCTTTTATTGAGATTCAGTAACGTTTGATTCCTTTTTTGTTTCTTTTCATTTTAAAGCAAGGTCGTAGATACCGTGATTTAGGCCACACATGTTTGGGAAAAGGGGTTGATTTACTTGATGGAGATTAGAATTTTAATTTTCTTTTTGTCGGTTCTGTAGAATTATTCTTTGAAAGGGGATAAATTCAATTAGACGACTCAACATACATATGAACGTTATTCAAAATTAATGACTTTTCACGAACTGTGGGGTTTCACCAACAATTAAAGAATTTAAGCATATAATTTATATTGATTTCGGAATTTGAACGACTGTTTTCGTTCCAACAAAATAATGTTTAGGTAGTGGAATTCTGTAAATATTTTCTCATTACCGACAAAAATTGTTTGAAATTAAAGCGCCAAATTATGAATTCAAACTATAAATATTTTTTAGCTTAGCCGATATCCTTAGGTGCTAGTGCTGTTTTTATATAATTTTATTGTAATTTTTTATTATAATAAAAATTTGAAATAAATAAATAATTTTTTTAGCTGTCGCTAAGTCCTAGCCCTTTGTTGACCTTGATCTTCCAGAAAACATTTTAAAATTATATCTAATTTTTTTTGGATGCTAAAGTGGTTTAGTTAAAGGTAATCATACATACATATACATATTTAAATCCTTTTTAACATAAAAGAAAATAAAAATATATTGTGGCGCCCAACGTAGTTGGTTGCATAATGAATGACAAAAAGGAACGGCCACATTAGCAAGCAACCGATTATTTGAGCAAAACTGGCAATGTGTACCCAGCTTAAGTCATCGTATAAGTAATTTTAGTTGGTGTCACTTGAGCCATTTTTTTCAGGAAGTATAGACTTGTGCTACCAGCTGCAAAAAAAATAAAAGGATCTACGCCTAGAAAAAATATTACGATGTGCAAATTTTGGAACAAGTTAATTACTCAACAAGTTAATTACTCCGGTGGAGAGCTGCTCAAATGGCGGTGGCTCCATTTAATTTGTTGAGTGGGTAGGTATGACCCATCATCTAACTTTAACTGTGTTTGGGCAAAATATTGTGAGAACAAAATATGTTAATATTTTCAAGAGATAATGTCCACGATTTTTAAAATCAGTTTTTAAAAGTCCACGATTTTTAAAATATTTTTTCAAAATCAAATGGCAGCTTCGCCATCGATATTGGACATTCACCAACGGGCTCTAAAACTGCAAATACCATACTTCTTCCTTAAATATTAACACGATGCAAAAAAGGAACATGTTTTCTATTGAATAATCAAAAATAATTTTAAAATTCACAAAAAGAAACAGAGTCAGTATTTAATTGAAGTAGGTACCTTAAATTTAGGTACACAAATCATAATATTACTAAAACAAGATACGTTTTGGATAATAATTGATTTTAACTTCACATTATATGTGGTATACCTATGGCATAAAGAATTTAAGTTAAACATTACAATTTTCTAACTTTAATCCAGCACACCCCTATCATGGCGTAGGCGCCCCATCCCTTACATATTTCATAATATTACTATATTGACATTTGTAATTGATTTTTTCATGCGAATTATTTGGATTTATAATCTTCAGTATTTGTCTTTTAGCGGCATAAAATATGTTTTTGATATCACAAAAGGTAAAGAAGATATCACATAACATACCTACCATAATTATTTTTCCCAATACACTGAAAACACAAAACCGCGTGCGTCCGTTATCATACCTATGACACATCTGCCAACTTTTGGGAGATGATAGACCTACATTAAACTCACAATTTTTCCTTTAACGGATTTTTTCTATCATTTGTAGTTTGCGAGAAAATCGGCGATGGCGTAGCCGCCCCAGTGGCGAAGGCGCCCCATGTTACCACATATATTTTTTTTAAATACCCTATTTAAAAAATATTCTTAAAATCGACGATTTGAAAAATATTTTTGTACGCTCTTTTTAAATATCTACGATTATTTGAATACTTTTTTGAATGTCCACGTTTTTTTAAATATTATTCGAATAATTTTTTAAAAGTCCACAATTTTTTAAATATTTTTAAACAATTCACGATTATTTTAAATATGTTTAAAAATCCTGGATTTTTTTAGGTATTTTTTCGATTTTCTAAATACTTTTAAAAAATCCACGATTTTTAAAATATTTTTTTAATCACGATTTTTAAATATTTTTTAAAATCCACGATTTTTTTAAATCCACATTTTCTTTTAAAATAAAATATTTATCTTCTTCTGTTCATTTGGCTTTAGGTCAGTAGAAATAAAAAAGCCAAAAGAATAAAAGAACATAGTGACCAAAGGTCAAAAATAATAATAATAATTGTTCCACAAACATACCATACGGGACAAGGGAGACCTCTCTCATATCAATGAGTGCACCCCGATTCATATTAGCTCAGTGATATGGGACCTACAGTTTATCGCCGAGTCCGAACGGCGTGTCCTAAGACACCACTTGTAGAGAAGTTTTACATGGCTGAAATACTCAGGAAATGTCGCCAACATTACTGAGGGGTATTTTGCCAAAGTTGAAAATTTTGATGTTTGACTGGCCGGGGAATGGAACCCACGACCTTCAGCGTGCAAGACAGGTGTGCATACCATTGCACCACGTTGGCACTGGAAGGTTGGCATCTTCTGTAATCACGCTTCTGTGAGGTCTGATTGTGGAACGATTTGAGGCTGGGGGTTCTGTGCGACGGATTTCCTAACGTTTACGGAACGTCCGCACTAAGCTTGCCGTCAATATGGGTGCCATGGAGGAGTCCGTGGCATTCAGGTTGGCTAAGGAGGGGTGTACTGGGCCAGGGGTGAAAGGTCAAAAATAATTATACGAAAATCCAATATTTTTTAAAAATCAACGGGTTTTCACATATATTTAAGAACCAAAGTCTTTAAAATATTTTTTAACATATTTTTCTAAAAATCCACAATTTGTAAAATATTTTTAAAAATCCACGATTTGTAAAATACTTTCTAAAAATCCACGATTAGTAAGCTTTTTTAAAAATCCATGATATCAAAATATTTTTATTTTTTTTTTTTACATCTACGATTTTTTTATATTTTTTTAAAAACTCCACTATTTTAAATATTTTCAAGCCATAACGATTTTTTAAATATATTTAAAAATTCAGGTTTTTTTAAATATTTTATAAAAAATTACCAATTTTTTAAATATCCACGATTTTTGTAAATATTATTGTTAAAAAGCCAGGGTCTTTTAAAATCCATGATTTTTAAATATTATTTTTTAAATATTCACGATTTTTTTAATATTTTTTTAAAAATCTACGGTTTTTTAATATTTTTAAAAAAAAAAACCCACCAAAAATATTTAGATAATATATTATCTTTTAATCTACGGTTTTTAAAATATATATATTTTTTAAATACTTGGATTTTTGAATGTTTTCTAATAATACTTCAATATTTTTTAAAAACAGTTGAATTTTGAATTACTTTTTTTTTAAATCCTCGATTTTTAAAATATTTTTAAAACTTCGGAATTTTTTATATTATTTTAAAATCTGCGATTTCTAATTTTTGTTTTAAATTCACGATTTTTGAGATAAAAATAAATAAATTTTTTAATTTCCGTTTTAAATCAATGATTTTTTAAATCCTTTTTTTAAAATCCAAGATTACTTAAATCCTTGATTTTTTTTAACTCCACGAATTTTTAAATACATTTTTTAAATCCACCGATATTTAAAATATTTTTAAAAATATACGTTTTGTTAATATTCTTCTTCTTCTTTTTTTTCAAAAATCCACGATTTTAAAATAATTTTTTTATATTTTATTTATTATTTTTTAAAAATCTACGATTTTAAAATATTTGTTTAAAAATACTCGATTTTAAAATATTGTCTTAAAATCCACTATATTTAAAAAATATTATTCTTAATATTTATTAAATGGATAATGTTTAAATATCCACTTTTATTTGAATACTTTTTTAAAAATCCACGATTTTTTAAAATATTTTTTTCAAAATCCACGATTTTTTGATTAAAAGTATTTTTTTCAAGACACCCAATTTAAAAAATTATATTCTTAATATCCACGATTTAAAAAATATTTTTTTAGTCACAGGATTTTATAACTCTTTTTTTAATTATTTAAATACTTTTTTGAATGTCCACGATTTTTTAAATATTATATGAAAAATTTTTAAAAGTCCACCATTTTTTAAATATTTTTACAAAAATTCACGATTATTTTAAATATTTTTACAAATCAAAAATCCTCGATTTTCTAAATATTTTTTAAAATAATAGAATTTCTGTAAAAAATCCACGATTTTTTTAAATACACGATTTTTAAATATTTTTAATCACAATTTTTTAAATATATTTTGTTAAATATTTGTTTTAAATATTTTTTTAAATCCAAGATTTTTTAACAATCCACGATTTTTTTCAAAGTCCACGATTTTTTAAAAATCCGATATTTTTTAAAAATCAAATTTTTTAAAAACCAAATATTTTAAATATTAATAAAAACCAAAAATTTTAAATTTTAAAAATGCATGATTTGTAAATTATTTTTTAAAAATGCATGATTTGTAAAATACTTTTCTAAAAATCCACGATTTGTAATATATTTTTAAAAATGCACAATTTTAAAATATGTTTAAAAAATCCACGATTTGTAAACTATTTTCCAAGAATTCAAATTATTTTTATTTATTTTAATTTACGATTTTGTAAATATTTTTTTTCAAAACTTCACTTTTTTAAATATTTTTCATGGCACCACGATTAAAAATTGCGATTTTTTAAATATTTTTTTTAAATCCGATATTTTTTAAAATTTTTTTGTTAAAAATCCAGGGTTTTTATAAATCCACGATTTTTAAATATTATTTTTTAAATACGCACGATTATTTCTACACTTGTACACTATTTGTTTGTTTGTACACTATTTTTTAAAAATCTATGATTTGTAAAATATTTTTTAAAAATCAATGATTTGTAAAATATGTTTTAAAAATCCACGATTTGTAAAATATTTGTTGAAAACCCCTATTTGTAAAATATATTTTTTTAATGCACGATTTATAAAATATTTTTTTAAAACTCCAAGATCTGAAATACATTTCTAAAAATCCACGATTTGTTAAATAGTTTTTTAAAAATCCAAGATTTCTAAATATTTTTTTAAATTTACGATTTTTCAATACACCACATTTTTTTAATAAAATTTAAAAATCCAGATTTTTTTTTTAAATTTTGAAAAATTAAAAAAATATATTTTTTTTAATTCACGATTTGTAAAATAGTTTTTTAAAAATCCAAGATTTCTAAATATCTTTTTTTTTAAATCTACGATATTTTTCAATACACCACAATTTTTTTAATTATATTTAAAAATCCAGATTTTTTTAAAAATTTTGAAAAATTAAAAAATATTTCTTAAAAATCCACTATTTTTTAATAATTTTGTTAAAAATCCAAGATTTTTAAAAATACATAATTTTTAAAAACACATAATTTTTAAAAATACATAATTTTTAAAAACACATAATTTTTAAAAATACATGATTTTTAAATATATACGATTTGTTCAATATTTTTTAAAAATCTAAGATTTGTTAAATATTCTTTAAAAATCTAAGATTTTTTAATATTTTTTAATACTTAGATTTTTAAACGTTTTTTAAAAATATCCTTTAAAGCTCTTGAATTTTTAATATTTTTAATAAATCCAAGATTTCTACCCTTTTTTACAACTCCGTAATTTTTTAATATTCTGTTAAAATCCGGGATTTTTAATCTTTGTTTTAAATCCAAGATTTTTCAAAACAAACACATTTTTTAATTTCTGTTTTAAATCAATGATATTTATTTTTATTTAAATCCTCGATTAAAATATACGCTTTTCTAATATTTTTTTTTTTTTTCAAAAAACCACGATTTTAAAATATGTTTAAAAATACATTATTTTTTAAATATTTTTCAAAAATCCAAAAAATACATTAATTTTTAATATTTTTCAAAAATCCAAAAAATACATTAATTTTTAATATTTATATTAAAATCCACGATTTAAAATATTTGTTTAAAAGTACACCATTTTTAAATATTGTTTAAAAATCCACGATATTTAAAAAATTTTATTTTTAAAATCCACGATTTAAGAATTTGTTTTTAAGAACACGATTTTTGAATACTTTTTTACAAGTCCACAATTTTTTAAATATTTTTGAATACTTTTAAATATTTTCAATACACCACATTTTTTTAAATATTTTTAATAATTCACGATTTTTTAAATATTTTTAAAAATCCACGATTTTCTATTTTTTTAAATCCATTTTTTAAAAGTGCCAATTTGTAAAAATCCGCCGTTTTTTAAATATACACATTTTTTTTAAATTCCACGAATTTTTTTAAATCAATCCAGGGATTTTAAACAGTCCATAATTTTTAAAAAATCCAAGATTTGTAAAAAATCATGATTTTCTAAAAATTCAAAATATTTTCAAAATCATTTTTTCTAAATTGCAAGACTTTAAAAAATCCACGATTAAAAAAAATCCATTATTATTTAGAAACCCAAGATTTTTTAAAAATTCACAATTTCTTTAAAAATCCACAATTTTTTTAAAAAGCCTCGATTATTTAGAAATCCACGATTTTTTTAAAATCCACGATTTTAAAAATCCTAGTATAGCCCAAAATCACCGAAAACTTAAAAATTAATTAGATTTCAGTTTAATCATTTATGTACTTATTTTATGTACATACTTATTGATATTGATACGTTTTGCAATTTTATATTACGTTCCCACTAGTTTTTCTTAAGAGTCATGCATTATCGGCCGTGTTGGTCTTAGCTCAATGTAATTTTACACAACGTTAGCTGACAATATTGCTGGATATTGTTTAATAGTTTTTTTTTTCATATTTTGATGGAGTAATTTCTAGTTATATGAATCAAAAAATTCGGTACATGCAGACATTTGGAGCACTTACCCCACCTGTCCTACATAAATTCCGAGTATGTTCGTACCCTAACTGATATTTTTCCATAGACCCTTTATAAACCAAGCGCTGCACTCATTGGCCAAAAATAAAAAAATTAATGTCAAAATGTTGGTACAATATTTGGCAACTCTGACAGCTATGTTTATGACAGCGCGCTGTTTATAGAATTTAAAGTTTTGTATTACAAAAATTTAAAATTATTAATTACTTACATCAATTATCTTAAGCAAACAAAAAGTTCACATTAATTAATTAATCACAAAACTGTGACATTTTAATATTACCTGGACCGAAAAAACGCACACAAAATGACCCAAAGAAAATGTAAACAATTTCCACAAATCAGGCAATCGAACAACTTTCTTCAATTGCTAATGTGTCAACAGAAGAAAATTAAATTAATAACCATAACATCAACGACAACAACAACAACAGCAATCGATATTTGTATAAATTACCCTAAAATTAATCACCCACATTTTAGGTGTGAATGTAACCGTGCACGTGTTTTCCTCAAAAAAACAGAGACACACAAAAACGAGACCAAGAGCATGGTTTAAATACCTGACAACAAATAACGTCACTAATCAAGAAAATAACTAGAGCCAACAACCAAGGTAGCAGCGGAAGCAAAAACAACATCTACACATGTATATTCATGACGAAAAAGAGAAGAACAACTTCTTGTAAAAGATTGTCTGAGTTTATTAGAATGTCACCGGCAAAAAATACAATAAAATAAATTGTCCTTTCTTATTGACGACATTGGATGGGTGTATGTGTGTAGAAGAAAATCTGCAATATTTCTTATCTATGAGATATTTGTTGATCTTCTTCTTCTTCTTTTTCTTTGTTTTTGTCTTTTTTTGGGTCTTGACTTAAACTATCAATAACAATTTATCATAACAAAGTGGTAGAAGTAGAATGAAGAAGAGACAACAACAAAATCAAAGGATACAAAAAAATCAAATCTTCAAAAAAATCAAAGAACAAACACAACCAAAAATGCATTGAAACGGAAAGAGATTGAGTGCTACTTAGCGGTTTGTATAACACACACACAATCGAGGAATGATAATAAATAACTGTTATTTTTTTATGGTGGGAAATTCTGTTTTACACTCACTTTCTTTGGTAAGTGTAAGGATTGAAGATAAAACTTGGATTAAAATCTATAAATTCCACATATTTCTAACCCGTTTTTTAGTATTGTCAATCGAAAACTAATAAAAAACAAGTAAGAACGGCGTTAGGTTCGTCGAGGACGAATTTGTTATATCCTTCACCACGAGTTGTATTGAAGTAAAATGGAACAAAGTTGCCTTGAAGAAGACTAAATACCAAATTTCAGAAAGTTTGGTAAAACAACGTGGCCAACCTCCAAAGCACCGAAATTCAGGAGGTACCGTTCAATGGGGGCTATATCAAAACGTCCATCTATACTTACAATTTTCTGGCGAATAGTTTTTAGACTCAAAGAAGACTAAATACCAAATTTTCGATATTTCGGTAAAACTTTCAAAATACCGAAAATCAAGAGGTACGCTTCTATGGGGGATATATGAACTCGCGGACCTATACTGATAATTCTCTTCTGGAATATTTTATAACCACATGGAAGACTAAATAACGAAATTTCAGTCTTTTGGTGGGATATTGACGTCACAACCTTCAGAATTACGAACATCGGGGGGTAACGTTCTATGGGGGCCATATCGAAACGTGGATCTATGTATACCGACGAATTTCAATCATAAAGGCTTCTACCTCCAACAAAGACTAAATACCAAATTTCAGTCATTTCCGTGGGTTGCTGTGGCCACAACCTTCAAAATACCGAAAATCCGGAGGTAACGTTCTATGGGGGCTATATGAAGGCGTGGACCTATACTTACATACTTAGCTGGCCCATTACAGAACATTCGTTCCATAGACCGAACTAAGAAAAAATCTTCATTTCTCTCTATTTGTTGCTTCCCACTCTGGAATACCGCGTCTTTTCATCTCTTCATCCACTTGTTTCCCTCATCTATTATTTGGCCTGCCAATTCTGCGTGCACCGCCAAGCTTTTTTAGCGGGTTCATCTTCGCTCGTTCTTATGATATGGCCCAGCCAACGCAATCGCTGCATCTCTATACGTTTAACTATATTGATGTCGTTGTATAGCAGATACAGCTCGTGGTTGATGCGACGTCGATATTCACCGTCAACGCAGATTGGTCCGTAGATTTTTCGAAGAATTTTTCTCTCAAACACACCAAGCACTGCCATGTCTGCTTGCGCAAGTACCCAGGCTTCGGCGCCATACATCAGCACGGGTAGTATCAGTGTCTTGTAAAGCGTTATTTTTGTTTGACGAGATGTGGCTTTGTTTTTAAACTGGTTACTTAAACCAAAGTAGCATCTGTTGGCCAATACAATTCTTTTTTTTTTATTTCACAACTGATGTCGTTTGTTGTGTTTACGGAGATGCCGAGGTAGACGAAGTCTTTTTATACCTCAATATTATAGGAACCAACTTCAACTGTTGGTCCGAGCTCAATGGACGCCTTGGACGTCGACACCATTAACTTGGTATTCTCACCGTTTACCGCCAGACCCACTTTAGCAGATTCTCCTTCGACCTTCATAAAGGTATCAGTTACTTCTTTTACTGATCGTCCCATGATGTCTATATCATCAGCATAAGCAAGTAACATGTGGCTATTGGTGTAGATTGTGCCACTTCTTTTGACGTTTGCCTCTCGTATAACCTTTTCCAGCAGGATGTTGAAGAGATCACACGAAAGGCTGTCTCCTTGTCTGAAACCTCTTTTGGTACAAAACTTTTCGGTGAGGTTCCATCCTATTTTAAGCCGGAAGAGCTTTGCGGGGATACCATATTCAGACATGGCTTGGAATACCTTTGAACGCAGCGGGCTGTCGAAGGCTGTTTTATAATCGACAAAAAGGTGGTAGGTGTCGATCTGCATCTCTTGAGTCTTCTCCAGGATTCGCCGCAGGGTAAATATCTGGTCAATGGTGAACTTGCCAGGTCTAAAGCCGCATTGGTGTGGTCCAATTATCTCGTTGACCATAGGCTTTAGTCGTCCGCACAATATCCCTGACACGATCTTGTAGGCAATAGGGAGTAGACTTATGCCCCTATAGTTAGAGCATACAGACGTATCTCCCTTAATGTGGACGGGGCACAGGATACTCAGGTTCCAATCGTCGGGTACTCGTTCTTCCTGCCAGATGGTGCTAACTAGCTGATGAATACACCTTATCAGCGTGTCGCCTCCGGTTTTGAACAGGTCGGCTGGTAAGCCATCGGCTCCTGATGCCTTATTATTCTTCAGCCGATTTATTGCTGACTTTACCTCATCTTGGCTGGGCGGTATACATTCAATACAATCCTCTGGGATTGGGTCTGTGGTATCTTCGTCGTTTTCGCTGCTATTGGATACCTGCGGAAAAGACGTTTCTCCTCTCTCCTTTTCACCCGATATCTATCTCGTGCGTTACGCGTTGCTACGAATTGTAAAGTAGCCCTATATGCCGCATTTTTCTCTTCGGTAGCAGCACGACACTCCTGATCATACCATGGATTCCTTGATGGAGGTCTCTGGTATCCAAGAATAGATTTTGCGGCTGTTTGCATGGAATGGGCAATACTTTGACATTGCGCTGATATGTTGAGCAGTGCTTTGATTAAGCAATTGGGCTAGTTGAGGGGAATATGCTGTGGCTATCTGTTGTGATTGCAGCTTACCGATGTCTAACTTTCGTGCTGTGTCTGTTCGTACTTTGTTTGCTACTTTTAACCTGGTGCGTACCCTTGCTGCAACAAGGTACTGGTCCGAGTCTATGTCTGCTCCTCGGAACGATCGCACATCCAACACGCTCGTTCAATGTCTTCCATCTATCACAACGTGATCAATTTGATTTCTTGTTTTCTGATCTGGAGACAACCAGGTGCCCTTATGGATGTCGAGATGTTGAAATCTGGTGCTGCTAACTACCATGCTTTTTGCCGCTGCGAAGTGTATCAGCCTCAAACCATTGTCAGATGTTTCACTGTGGAGACTGAATTTTCCGACTGTTGGGTCAAAGATATTTTCCTTTCCAATTTTGGCATTAAAATCGCCTAGAATAATTTTAATGTCATGGGCAGGACAACGGTCATATGTTTCTTCTAAGCGCTCATAAAATATATCTTTGGTCAGTTCGTCCTTGTCTTCAGTGGGAGCATAAGCGCAAATAAAGCTGATGTTGAAGAATTTTGCTTTTATTCGAATTGTAACAAGTCTTTCATTCACTGGTGTGAAGCTGGAGACCAGATGTTTTAACCTCCGACCAACTACAAATCAGCAACCAAACTCATGCTTTATGTCATGGCAGCTATAATACAGTTGTAACGTGACCGCTACATTGCAAACCGCTCCTCTGATATTACATCCAGTATCAATACAAAACTACTCAGAGCATGCATAATCCCAACTTCATGCATAATTACAACTCCATTCATACATTATTTAAACTTCAGTGTATTTCCTGGTTGTCTCGCCTTACAAATAATTCTCATTCAATCCGTAAACACAGATGGATAAGATGTTTAGTTTTCGTCGCTGAATTGGTCGAGTGCTGGCGTTAACCGACATGAAAGAGAAGACGTGTGGCATTGTCCGCAGTCCTATTCGATTCAACCGAAGACTACATCAGCCATCGATCTTGCGATACGTTCGCTCCTGTCGATATTTTCGCTCCTGCTGATTCGTTCGCTCCTGCCGATTCGTTCGCTCCTGTCGATTCGTTAGCTCCCTGCGATTCGTTCGCTCCTGCCGATTCGTTCGCTCCGTTGTTTAACTATATCTGACTCCGAGGCTGTTCCCCAACTTTACTTAAGGTTTGTGGGTCCTTGAGTCGACCCTGGCAGCTGCTGAGCTAACTCAGCCTTTGGTAAAAAACCACTCGTTATACAGTGCGTCACCTTTAGGTGTTGTTGTACGCCATTCCCATTCCATCGTATTTCCTGTATGGCAGTAATGTCGGCCTTGTACTTTTCAAGTACATCTGGCAATGCGTAAACTGCACCTTCTCTATAAAGAGTGCGAACATTCCAGGTGCAGTTTCGCAGATCGTGGTCCTTAAAACTTTTGCCGGGGTCGTCAACTTTAGAGGGATTTGTTTTTCTTTTCTTTTGTTCTTTTCATAGTAGGTATATTTCATCCTCTACGTCACCCTAAGCTAAATCGACAGTTAACAAAGATATAACGCTAATTTCAGATGCCTTACGGGGTCTTCAGCAGAAACTTCATCACCCCATAACTCGGAAGTTCGACTCACGGCGGATCTGTCCTTCGGGATTCTTAATATACTCATCAAGGGCTTTCATCCCCAAAAGGAATTATCTCTGCCCCAGATTTTCACCTCCATTTTGCGTCACAGTGTTATTTAAAAAAAAATCCTCAAATAATGGTCCCCAAAGATCACCTAATATTCTACTAATTATATTCTTTATGAAAATTCTCAAATTGTGGTACCTAAAGACCACCTAAAATTCTTTAAGAAACGCCTCAATTAATCGTACCCAAGGGCTAACTAAAACTCTTAAAGAAAATCCCCAAATAATGGTCCCAAAGAAAATACTCAAGAACATAAAAAATAAAAAATATCTTTAATAAAATCCTCAGATAATGGTATAAAATTCTATACGAAAATCCTCAAATTATGGTCTAGAAAGAAAATACTCAAGAAAATACTCAATAAACAAGTAAAAAAGTATCAGGCTTTGCCGACAGAGATATACCCTCAGCCTGTATATATTGAAACAATTTGTTCCCAAAAAACGTATGTAGGGGTTTAGGGGTTTTAAAAAATTTGGGAATTTGAACCGACAAAAATTATCATTAGGATTAGAGATCAAAAGTTTTGCGGAGGAGATACTAAAATGAATGAATCTACATTAACCATTATGGAAGGGGATCTACAGCCACTACATATGGTGCCATAGGGGGTTTTTACACCCTTCGGGATGTTTGCTCAAGAAGTATGGACTTGCCCCTGAAAAAACGTTTACCAACGTAATTGAGGCAGCGAATGCAAGTTGCTTCAACAAAAATCAAAGTGATTCGATATCAGGTCTTAAAGTGAACTTATCCGAAATTTTGTGTGGGAGGTACCGGATGGAGTGGACAAATATAGTCCATATTTGAATCTGATCTATATCTAGTAGATATATTAGGATGTGTAAAGTATGGACCAAATCGGTTATTCCCTACAAAAGTTATCGTGCGCACAAATTTTCCGAACATTTTCGAACTTTTGTGGGGGAGGTACCTGAAGCAGTGGACCGATTTGGCTTATATTCAAACTTAAACTATGTTTGGACAAAATATTACTAAGTCTAAATTTTGGACCGAATCGGCAGATCCGTTCTAGAGTTATCTTGCGCTCCAGCCACCTCACACGGTGTCATAGGGGTTTTTTGAAACATTCAGGCTATTTTCTCAGGAAGTATGGACTTGCCCCTAATGAAAGTTGTACCGTTGTATGGAGGGCAGTAAACCCAAGTTGATAAAGCGAAAATCAGAGCGATTCGAGAGATGGTCCCAAACTGAACTATTCCGAAATTTTGTGTTGGAGGTACCCGAAGGAGTGGGCCGGTTGAGTCTATATTGAAACATTATCTAAGTCTGGTACACATTTTACGATGGGCAAAGTATGGGCCAAATCGGTTACTCCCTTCAAGAGTTATCGTGCGCACAAATTTTCCGAACATTTTCGAACTTTTGTGGGGGAGGTACCGGAAGGAGTGGACCGATATAGCCCATCTTCTAACTTAAACTAAGTATGGGCAAAATATTACGAAAGCCAAACTTTGAACCGAATCGGTTCATCCGTTCGAGAGTTATCGTGCGCTCCTGCCAGCCAGACAGACAGACAGACGGACGGACATTGCTCAATCGACTCCAAATTGTCTGAAACACATTTCGTCCAAACATACTTGGGATCTAAAACCATCATTTCGATGAGGCACTTTTTGCCCATATGAAAGTGTATATACCCTCGTTAGGATAAATGCTGAGGGTATAAAAATAAAATAAAAATCTTTAATAAAATCCTCATATAATGGTATCCAAAGGCCACCTGAAATACTTTAAGAAAATCAAATAATGGTCCCCAAAGGTCACTTCAAATTCTTTAAGAGAATCCTCAAATAATTGTTCCCAAAAGCCATCTAAAATTCTTTAAGAAAATCCTCAAATAACGGTCACCAAAGGCCATGTATAATCTTTAACAAAATCCTGAGGTACACGCACCGTTCCGTCTATTTAACACTTTTTTAAAATTTAATTAAATATCCTCAAATACTAGCCCCCAAAGGCCACCTAAAATTCTTTAAGAAAATCCTCAAATAATGGTCCCCAAGTGCCACTTAAAATTCTTTAAGAAAATCATCAAACCTAATAATCTTTAAGAAAATCCTTAAATGGTGGGACCTAAAGAACATCTAAAATTCTTTAAGAAAATCCTAAATTAATGGTCCCCAAGGGAATAATTAAAAATGCTACCCAAAGACAACCTAAAGTTCCTTAAAAAACGCCTCATATAATGGTCTTCAAAGTCCACCTAAAATTCTTTAAGAAAAACCTAATGGCCATTAAAATCCTCGTAAAATTCTTTAACAAAATCCTCAGGTACCCGTCCCGTTTCGTATATTTAACACTTTATTAAATTTATTGAAATTATATGAGTATTGAAGAGTTTTCTATTATTCGACCTTTTTTCTTCTAAAAAATTGTCAAGTCAAGCTCGAGGTCTATTTTTGTAAATATTTATTTATTTAGTCATCAATATTTCGCAATTGCATTGAATTGCTTCATCAGGATTATCTACAAAATACAGATACAGATGAAGCAATTCAATGCAATTGCGAAATATTGATGATTAAATAAAAAAATATTTACAAAAATAGACCTCGAGCTTGACTAATCTATCAATTTTTAAGAAGAAAAAAGGTCGAATAATAGAAAACTCTTCAATACTAAAGACCCCGTAAGGCATCTGAAATTAGCGTTATACCTTTGTTAACTGTCGATTTAGCTTAGGGTGACGTAGAGGATGAAATATACCTACTATGAAAAGAACAAAAGAAAAGGAAAACAAATCCCTCTGAAGTTGACGACCCCGGCAAAAGTTGCGAATCTGCACCTGGAATGTTCGCACTCTTTATAGAGAAGGTGCAGTTTACACATTGCCAGATGTACTTGAAAAGTACAAGGCCGACATTACTGCCATACAGGAAATACGATGGAATGGGAAAGGCATACAACAACACCTAAAGGTGACGCACTGTATAACGAGTGGTTTTTTACCAAAGGCTGAGTTAGCTCAGCAGCTGCCAGGGTCGACTCAAGGACCCACAAACCTTAAGTAAAGTTGGGGAACAGCCTCGGGTAAAGAAAGGAGTCGGATATAGTTAGACAACGTAGCGAACGAATCGGCAGGAGCGAACGAAACGACCGGAGCGAACGAATCGACAGGAGCGAACGAATCAGCAGGAGCGAAAGAATCGACAGGAGCGAACGTATCGCAAGATCGATGGCTGATGTAGTCTTCGGTTGAATCGAATAGGACTGCGGACAATGCCACACGTCTTCTCTTTCATGTCGGTTAACGGCAGCACTCGACCAATTCAGCGACGAAAACTAAACATCTTATCCATCTGGGTTTACGGAGTGAATGAGAATTATTTGTACGGCGAGACAACCAGGAAATACACTGAAGTTTAAATAATGTATGAATGGAGTTGTAATTATGCATGAAGTTGGGATTATGCATGCACTGAGTAGTTTTGTATTGATACTGGATGTAATATCAGAGGGGCGGTTTGCAATGTAGCGGTCACGTTACAACTGTATTATAGCTGCCATGACATAAAGCATGAGTTTGGTTGCTGATTTGTAGTTGGTCGGAGGTTAACACATCTGGTCTCCAGCTTCACACCAGTGAATGAAAGACTTGTTACAATTCGAATAAAAGCAAAATTCTTCAACATCAGCTTTATTTGCGCTTATGCTCCCACTGAAGACAAGGACGAACTGACCAAAGATATATTTTATGAGCGCTTAGAAGAAACATATGACCGTTTTAGGCGATTTTAATGCCAAAATTGGAAATGAAAATATCTTTGACCCAACAGTCGGAAAATTCGGTCTCCACAGTGAAACATCTGACAATGGTTTGAGGCTGATACACTTCGCAGCGGCAAAAAACATGGTAGTTAGCAGCACCAGATTTCAACATCTCGACATCCATAAGGGCACCTGGCTGTCTCCAGATCAGAAAACAAGAAATCAAATTGATCACGTTGTGATAGATGGAAAACATTGAACGAGCGTGTTGGATGTGCGATCGTTCCGAGGAGCAGACATAGACTCGGACCAGTACCTTGTTGCAGCAAGGGTACGCACCAGGTTAAAAGTAGCAAACAAAGTACGAACAGACACAACACGAAAGTTAGACATCGGTAAGCTGCAATCACAACAGATAGCCACAGCATATTCCCCTCAACTAGCCCAATTGCTTAATCAAAGCACTCCTCAACATATCAGCGCAATGTCAAAGTATTGCCCATTCCATGCAAACAGCCGCAAAATCTATTTTTGGATACCAGATGATTAGGAGTGTCGTGCTGCTACCGAAGAGAAAAATGCGGCATATAGGACTACTTTACAATTCGTAGCAACGCGTAACGCACGAGATAGATATCGGGTGAAGAGGAGAGAGGAGAAACGTCTTTTCCGCAGGTATCCAATAGCAGCGAAGACGACGAAGATACCACAGACCCAATCCCAGAAGATGGTATTGAATGTATACCGCCCAGCCAAGATGAGGTAAAGACGACAATAAATCGGCTGAAGAATAATAAGGCAGCAGGAGCCGATGGCTTACCAGCCGAGCTGTTCATAACCGGAGGCGACACCCTGATAAGATGTATTCATCAGCTAGTTAGCACCATCTGGCAGGAAGAACGAGTACCCGACGATTGGAACCTGAGTATCCTGTGCCCCGTCCACATTAAGGGAGATACGTCTGTATGCTCTAACTACAGGGGCATAAGTCTACTCCCTATTGCCTACAAGATCGTGTCAGGGATATTGTGCGGACGACTAAAGCCTATGGTCAACGAGATAATTGGACCACACCAATGCGGCTTTAGACCTGGCAAGTTCATCATTGACCAGATATTTACCCTGCGGCGAATCCTGGAGAATACTCAAGAGCTGCAGATCGACACCTACCACCTTTTTGTCGATTGTTTTGCAGCCTTCGACAGCCCGCTGCGTTCAAAGGTATTCCAAGCCATATCTGAATATGGTATCCGGCTCATCCGGCTTAATATAGGAAAGAACCTCACCGAAGAGTTTTGTACCAAAAGAGGTTTCAGACAAGGAGACAGCCTTTCGTGTGATCTCTTCAACATCCTGCTGGAAAAGGTTATACGAGAGGCAAACGTCAAAAGAAGTGGCACAATCTACACCAATAGCCGCATGTTACTTCCTTATGCTGATGATATAGACATCATGGGACGATCAGTAAAATAAGTAACTGATACCTTTATGAAGGTCGAAGGAAAATCTGCTAAAGTGGGTCTGGCGGTAAACGGTGAGAATACCAAGTTAATGGTGTCGACGCCCAAGGCAAGGCGTCCATTGAGCTCGGACCAACTGTGGAAATTATATGAGTAAAAATATGTTTTATATATATTCTTCCATACCGTTTCCCATAGCAAATACACAAATGTAATTTTTTTTAAATATATTAGTTTTTATACGAAAATCCAAGGAGATTTTTTTTAATTTTTGAACAAATTATTCATTTTTTGAAAAATAAAAAACAATTGTTTAAAAAATAAATATTTTTTAGTATTTTGCGGATTTATAGTGTATTTATTGGGAGGTTTGGCCATTTTTATTAATATATAGAAAGGTTTAAAAACATAAAACACTCATATTTTGATCAAAAATAGTAAAAGAAAACTCAAAAACTCACCGGAAAACTTGTGTTACCTGTCGACCAAAAGAATATATGAAAATATATCTCTCCGTTCAAAAGTTACAGCTTTTTGACCAAGAAAAGACTATTCTGAACCACTGTGCGTCGTATGAATCACAAGCTGTGTCGGCTATACGACATCGGAGAGACCTCCGGTGTAGTAAACAAGTGGAAGATGAGATAAAATATCATGATATTCAAAATTGGGATGACAGTAATTAATATAGTTGATTGAAAATATATTCTTCGTTCGGTTTAGGGAAAAAATCTGCGCAGAGGGTCCCATAAATAGGTAAGTTATTTCTGTAAGTGCTGTTATGCTGGCCTATTTTTTGCGTTTTCAACTTGATATTGAACAGGTAGAACAACGAATAAATGGGAATACCCCAACATTATTGATGCATACATTTTTATAATTTTGAATTGAAAAAATGATTTGTCTAATTGTGTGTAGTTATGCAGCAAAAGAAACACATTTTCCCGCAAATTTTGTGAGTTATTTCAACATGTTCGGATCAAATTCTAATACATTAATATTTTACCTGCCATTGGAAGAAATTCCTCTCAATGATTTAATATTGCAAAAATACCAAAAGAAGAAAGATTTACTAATTATTCAGGTAGTTCGTTCCGCTGGCACGCGAACTAATAATGGGAAAATACACACTAAGAACACATGAATTCCCATTAAGATTTTCTTAGCGGATCATAAATCAACAAATAACCCATGAATTAAATGACAATGTAATTCCCACATGATTGACTGAGTGACCGACTATCTATCGATATGCTCTTCATTTCTCCTCTTTCATTTTATGTCAAATATATTTTCTATCTACAAAAATAAACAAATCATTTGTGAAACGTGTTACTGAAGCAATCGATCGATAAACAACAGCAAAAACAACAATAATTTCGAATGCATTATTTAAGCTTGTCAAAGTCGTGACCCAAACCACGGCATTTGTTTTATGTTGTTAATTCCGAAATTCACAAAAAAGACCAAACAAAACACTATTTTCATTTTCTTTTTGACATGGATGAGCTGGACATGTACACATGTTTGTTGTTATTGGTCAGAAAAGAGCTGCTGCTGCTACTACTGCAGTTCAGAAATAAAAGAAGAAGTACAAATGTTTTTTATTGACATTTCTCTCATGTTGACATATTGCTCAATTTCATGCTATCGAACCATACCTGCCTGTCATCGTTCATCTATCAAATACCAATACCTGAGCCTATGTGTTGTTATGCTGAAGGGGTATTATGTTTTATTATATCACAAACATGATAAGTCTCACACATACAGATGTACGCCGACATTGTTATGCCCAACAGCTAGGTATTATGTTTGGATATTCATACAAATTGGAATATCTCGCCCACAAGGTGGTTCTATACAGGTTGTTAGTTTCAAAGCTGGTACAGCTCGTTGATCATAAGACACATAAGGATTTCGACTTCACTGACAAAAACCAAATTTTTCGTTAAATTGTAATGAGGTTCAAAACTAAAATATTTAAAAATAAATCGAAATATTTGAAAGTGGCGAGCGCCTAAAGACAAATATTTTTGTTATTTTAGAAAACAACATGCGATCAAAGTTCACAGTTTTAGGGTTTTTTAGGGGATGGAAGTTACCAAGGAACGGTCCTGACTGGCTTTAACATGGCAAAACCCAGGATTTATCTTGGTCCCTCTTTCATCTCAAGCGGACGCTGACCTCCCCGTGGTGTCACCTGGGGAACTGCCTTTAACACCCGTTGAAGGTAGTGAGCTAACATGTGCCGCGCGCTTACCCATAAGAACGTTAAAAACTTGGGTTTTGGGCGTCGGGTTAGTAAGAAAAACAAACCCCTCTAAAGTTGACGAACGTCTTAAGAACCACGATCTGCGAATCTGCACCTGAAATGTTCGCACTCTCTATATAGAGAAGGTGCAGTTTACGCATTGGTCTGCGCATCTGGTCTCCAGCTTCACCCAAGTTAATGAAACTTACTTACTTACTTAGCTGGCCCATTACAGAACATTTGTTCTATAGGCCGAACTAAGAAGAGATCTCCATTCCTCTCTATTTGTTGCTTTGCACTCTGGAATACCGCGCCTTGTCATCTCATCATCCACTTGTTTGCGCCATCTATTCCTTGGCCTGCCAATTCTGCGTGCACCGCCATGTGGCATGTATTCATACGCATTTTTAGCGGGTTCATCATCGCTCATTCTTATGATATGGCCTAGCCAACGCAATCGCTGCATCTCGATACGTTTAACAATATTGATGTCGTTGTATAGCAGATACAGCTCGTGGTTCATGCGACGTCGATATTCACCGTCAACGCAGATTGGTCCGTAGATCTTTCGAAGAAATTTTCTCTCAAACACACCAAGCACTGCCATGTCTGCTTGCGCAAGTACCCAGGCTTCGGAGCCATACATCAGCACGGGTAGTATCAGTGTTTTGTAGAGCGTTATTTTTGTTTGACGAGATGTGGCTTTGTTTTTAAACTGCTTACTTAATCCAAAGTAGCATCTGTTGGCCAATACAATTCTTCTTTTTATTTCACAACTGATGTCGTTTGTTGTGTTGACGGAGGTGCCGAGGTAGACGAAGTCTTTTACTACCTCAATATTATAGGAACCAACTTCCACAGTCGGTCCGAGCTCAATGGACGCATTGCGCGTCGACACCATCAACTTGGTCTTCTCACCGTTTACCGCCAGACCCACTTTAGCAGATTCTCCTTCGACCTTTATAAAGGTATCAGTTACTTCTTTTACTGATCGACCCATGATGTCTATATCATCAGCATAAGCAAGTAACACGTGACTATTGGTGTAGATTGTGCCACTTCTTTTGACGTTTTCCTCTCGTATAACCTTTTCTAGCAGGATGTTGAAGAGGTCACACGAAAGGCTGTCTCCTTGTCTGAAACCTCTTTTGGTACCAAACTCTTCGGAGAGGTTCTTTCCTATTTTAACTGAGGACCTCGTGTCAGTTAAAGTCATTTTACAAAGCCGGATGAGCTTTGCGGGAATACCAAATTCAGACATGGCTTGGAATACCTTTGAGCGCAGCGGACTGTCGAAGGCTGCTTTATAATCGACAAAAAGGTGGTAGGTGTCGATCTGTATCTCTTGGGTCTTCTCCAGGATTTGCCGCAGGGTAAATATCTGGTCAATGGTGGACTTGCCAGGTCTAAAGCCGCATTGGTATGGTCCAATAATCTCGTTGACCATTGGCTTTAGTCGTTCGCACAATATCCCTGACACGATCTTGTAGGCAATAGGGAGTAGACGTTTGCCCCTATAGTTAGAGCATACAGTCTTATCTCCCTTCTTGTGGACGGGGCGCAGGATACTCAGGTTCCAATCGTTCTTCCTGCCAGATGGTGCAAACTAGCTGATGAATACACCTTATCATCGTGTCGCCTCCGGTTTTGAACAGCTCGGCTGGTAAGCCATCGGCCCCTGCTGCCTTATTATTCTTCAGCCGATTTATTGCTGTCTTTACCTCATCTTGGCTGGGCGGTATACATTCAATACCATCTTCTGGGATTGGGACTGTGGTATCTTCGTCGTCTTCGCTGCTATTGGATACCAACAGATTTGAAAAATGTTCTTTCCATATCCATCTTTCTTTAATGAAAGACTCGCTGCAATTCGATTAAAAGCAAAATTCTTCAACATCAGCATTATTTGCGCTCATGCTCCCACTGAAGACAAGGGCGAACGGACCAAGGTATATTTTTTACGATCGCTTAGAAGAAACTTATGACCGCTGCCCTGCCGATGACATTAAAATTTACTAGGCGACTTTAATGTCAAAATTGGAAAGGAGAATATCTTTGGTCCAACAGTCGGGAAATTCAGTCACCACAGTGAAACATCTGACAATGGCATGAGACTGATAGACTTTGCAGCTGCAAGAAACGTGGTAGTTAGCAGTACCAGATTTGAACATCTCGATAATCATAAGGGCCCCTGGCTGTCGCCAGATCAAAGAACAAGAAATCAAATTGATCACGTTGTGATAGATGGAAGACATGCATCAAGCGTGTTAGATGTACGATCGTTCCAAGGTGCAAACATAGACTCGGACCACTTACTTGTTGCAGCAAAGGTACGTACCAGATTAAACGTAGCAAACAAAAGTGCGAACAGACACAACACGGAAGTTGGTCATCGGTAAGCTGCAATCACAACAGATAGCCACATCATATTCCACTCAACTGGCACAACTGTTTAATGAAAGCACTCCTCGTCCCGATAATATATCAGGACAATGGCAAAACATTGCCCACTCCATGGAAACAGCCGCAAAATCAGTACTTGGATACCAGAGACCTCCACCAAGGAATCCATGGTATGTCCAGGAGAGTCGTGCTGCTACCGAAGTGAAAAATGCTGCATATAGGGCTACTTTGCAATCAGTAGGAACGCCTAGCGCACGAGAGAGGCACCGGAAAAAAGGAGAGAGGAGAAACGTCTTTGCCGCAGGAAAAAGAGTGAATTGGAAAGGCGGGAGTGCGCAAAAAATCGAGATGTACATGAGGCAGAATGAAGTGCGAAAATTCTACCAAAGAGTAAAACATCAAACTGATGGTTTTGGAACTCGCACATCCTAATGTATAGACCAGCAAGGTAATCTGGTAACTGATACAGATAGTGTGCTAAGGATATGGAAAGAGCAATTTCCAAACTGTTGGTATCCAATACCAGAGAAGACGTCGAAGATACCACAGACCCAATCCCAGAAGATGGTATTGAATGTATACCGCCCAGCCAAGATGAGCTAAAGGCAACAATAAATCGGCTGAAGAATAATAAGGCAGCAGGAGCCGATGGCTAACCAGCCGAGCTGTTCAAAACCGGAGGCGACACGCTGATAAGGTGTCTTCATCAGCTAGTTAGCACCATCTGGCAGGAAGAACGCGTACCCGACGATTGGAACCTGAGCATCCTGTGTCCCGTCCATAAGAAAGGAGATAAGACTGTATGCTCTAACTATAGGGGCATAAGTCTACTCCCTATTGCCTACAAGATCGTGTCAGGGATATTGTGCGAACGACTAAAGCCAATGGTCAACGAGATTATTGGACCATACCAATGCGGCTTTAGACCTGGCAAGTCCACCATTGACCAGATATTTACCCTGCGTCAAATCCTCGAGAAGACCCAAGAGATGCAGATCGACACCTACCACTTTTTTGTCGATTATAAAGCAGCCTTCGACAGCGCGCTACATTCAAAGGTATTCCAAGCCATGTCTGAATTTGGTATCCCCGCAAAACTCATTCGGGTATGTAAAATGACTCTAACTGACACAAGATCTTCAGTTAAAATAGGAATGAACCTATCCGAAGAGTTTTGTACCAAAAGAGGTTTCAGGCAAGGAGACAGCCTTTCGTGTGATCTTTTCAACATCCTGCTAGAAAAGGTTATACGAGAGGCAAACGTCAAATGAAGTGCCACAATCTACACCAATAGCCACATCATTAAAAAAGGTAACCTATACCTTTATGAAGGTCGAAGGAGAATCTGATAAAGTGGGTCTGGCGGTAAACGGCGAGAAGACCATATTGATGGTGTCGACGCGCAATGCGTCCCTTAAGATCGGACCAACTGTTGAAGTTGGTTCCTATAATTTTGAGGTAGTAAAAGACTTCGTATACCTCGGCACCACCGTAAACACAACAAACGACATCAATTGTGAAGTAAAAAGAAGAATTGTATTGGCCAACAGATGCTACTTTGGATTAAGTAAGCATTTCAAAAACAAAGTCACAACTCGTCAAACAAAAATAACGCTTTACAAAACACTGATACTACCCGTGCTGATGTATGGTTCCGAAGCCTGGGCACTTACGCAAGCAGATAAGGCAGTGCTTGGCGTGTTTGAGAGAAATATTCTTTGAAAGATCTACGGACCAATCTACGTTGACGGTGAATATCGATGTCGCATGAACCACGAGCTGTATCTGCTATACAACGACATCAATATTGTTAAATGTATCGAGATGCAGCGATTGCGTTGGCTAGGCCATATCATAAGAATGAGCGATGATGAACCCGCTAAAAAGGCGTATAAACACGGACCGCTCGGTGGCGCACGCAGAATTGGCAGGCCAAGGAATAGATGGCGCAAACAAGTGGATGATGAGATGAAAAGGCGCGGTATTCCAGAGTGCGAAGCAACAAATAGAGAGAATTGGAGATCTTTTCTTAGTTCGGCCTATGGAACAAATGTTCTGTAATGGGCCAGCTAAGTAAGTAAGTATCACGCCGAAATGACTGACTGGGGTATAAAACTTTCTCCCAGAAATTTGTCGGTATAAGCTCACGAGATTTATGAGACAGGAATATATCCTCAAGATTGGTTAAAATCAACTTTCGTAACCATACCCAAGAAAAGCTACGCCAAATCATGTAATGATTACAGGCTAATAAGTCTTATGAGCCACGCTTTAAAAATATTCCTCAGGATAATCCACAAGAGAATTTATGAAAAATGCGAAAAATATATGGGCATATCTCAATTTGGTTTTAGAGAAGGTATGGGTACTCGTGAAGCTTTACTCTCCTTGCAAATTATTATTCAAAAATGCCGAGAAGTGCAGAAAGATGTTTTCTTATGCTTTGTCGACTATGAAAAAGCGTTCGACAAGGTACAACACGACAAACTAATTGATATCCTGAAATCAATTGGTATTGACAGCAAAGAAATCAGATGTATCAAAAATCTATATTGGTACCAATCCGCACAAATTGAAGTCGATGGAGATATAACGGAACCTATTCTTATATCGAGAGGCGTAAGACAAGGATGTATATTGTCTCCACTGTTATTCAATATCTACTCCGAAAAAATTTTTGAAGAATCCATCAACAAAACGTCCAAAGGCATATTCATTGGTGGTAGATACATTAATAACATACGATATGCTGATGATACTACAATATTAGCTGACAGTATCTCACAACTACAATAATTAATGGACAAATTGGTAACATGCAGTAACAAATATGGCCTAAATATAAACACAAAGAAAACAAAATATATGATTGTGAGCAGGAGAAATAGCCACAACAACATTTCCCTAAAAATACAAAACTTCTCAATTGAAAGAGTCCAAAACATTAAATATCTTGGAATAGACATAAATGACGAATGGGATTGCTCCAAAGAAATAAGAAGGCGTATTGAAATTGCACGAGACTCATTCTTTAAATACAAGAAAGTTCTGAATAGCCATGATATTAACCTGGAAACAAAATGTAGATTTGTAAAAGCATATATATGGTCAACATTATTATATGCTATGGAAACATGGACAATAAAAGCAGTAGATGTGAAGAAATTAGAATCCTTCGAAATGTGGGTATACCGCCGAATTTTAAAAATTCCATGGACGGCCTTAATTACAAACAATGAAGTGATGCGAAAAATGAATCGAAGTAGAGAGATCATGATAAACATCCAGAGACGAAAAACAGCTTACCTTGGTCATATCATGAGAAATTCAAAATACAAAATACTGCAAGATATCTTAAAATCAAAAATAGAAGGTAAAAATCCTAAAGGCCGAAAAGAATTAAGTTGGATTGCGAATATTCAAGAATGGACAGGATTTCGAGATGTTGGATACCTACTAAGTGCTGCCAGAAGTAGAGACATATTTGCCGATATTGTGAACAATTTATGAATTTATCTAATATTTTTATTTAAAATCGAATTTTTATTGTAATTGTATTGAATAGGCATATTGCCCTCATAGAACGGTACCTCCCGACTTTCGGTATATTGAAAATTGTGATCACAATAGTCCACCAAAATGGCTGAAATTTGGTTTTCATTTGGGGTATTAAACCTCCCATATGGAATTTGACGGTATAGGTCCACGCCTTCATATAGCATTCATAGAACGTACCAACCGATTTTCGGTGTTTTGAAGATTGTGGCCTCAATATTCCTCAGAAATGGCTGAAATTTTGTATTTAGTGTTTGTTGGGGGTATTCAACTTTTCTCTCTAAATTTGTCGGCGTATGTCCACGCCTTCACATACCGTGCATACCAATTTTTGGTATTTTGAAGGTTATGTCCTCAAAATTCCACCGAAATGACTGAAATTTGGCATTTAGTCTTCGTTTGGGGTAAAAAACTTTTCACCTGAAATTTGTTGGTGTAGGTCCACGCTTTAATATTGCCCCCATAGAACGGTACCTCACGATTTTCGTTATTTTGAAAGTTGTGGCCACAATAATCCTTCGAAATGACTGAAATTTGGTATTTGCTCTTCATTTGTGGTATAAAACGTTCCATATGAAATTTGTCGGTATATGTCCACGTTTTAATATAGCCCCCATAGAACGGTACATCCCTATTTCCGGTTTTTTGTAGGTTGTGGCCTCAATATTTGGGTTATTAAACGTTCTATATAAAATTTTGTCGGCATAGGTCCATGCCTTCATATAGCCCCCATGCCTTCATATAGTCAACGGTAACACCCGATTTTCGGTGTTTTGAAGGTTGTGGCCTGAATATTCCTCAGAAATGGCTGAAATATTTAGTCTTCGTTGGGGTTATTCAACTTTTCCCCAGAAATTTGTCAGTAAAGGTCCACTGCCCCCCATATAGCCCCCATAGAACGGTACCTTCTGATTTTCCGTATTTTGGCCACAGCAACCCACCGAAATGACTGAAATTTGTTATTTAGTATTTGTTGAAGTTAAAAGCTTTTATGACTGAAATTCGTCGGTATAGGTCCATGTTTCGATATAGCCCCCATAGAAAGGTACCTCGCGATTTTCGTAATTCTGAAGGTTGTGAAGTCAATATCTCACCGAAAGACTGAAATTTGTTACTTAGTCTTCCATGGGGTTATAAAATATTCCAGAAGAGAATTATAGGTATGGGTCAGCGGGTTCCCATATCCCCCATAGAAACGTACCTCTTGATTTTCTGTATTTTGAAGGTTTTACTAAAATATCGGAAATTTGGTATTTATACTTCTTTGAATCTTAAAACTTTCCGCCAGAAATTTGTAGGTATATAACGACGTTTTGATATAGCCTCCATGGAACGGTACCTCACGAATTTCAGTATTTTGAACGTTAGCCACATTGTTTTACCGAACTTGCTGAAATTTGGTATTTAGCCTTCTTCATAAACGAAAGGAAACTAGTTGTTCCATTTTACTTCAATACAACTCGTTCATACTTGTTCTTACTTGTTTAAGCCAATATTTTGTAGGGGTTTACAAACAAATATTTTTCGTGGACTAACGAGGTTTTTTTTACGAAAATTTTTACCGACCAACGTGAATTTTGAAAAACTTTCGTAAGAAATCCTGTGATTCGGAAAGATATAATTAATGGAAATTTACAAATTTAATTAGGAACCAACATCAAACATCTTTAAAAAAATTCACTTTTATTTTGGTATTTTAATGCTGCTAAAAATCAGAAAAAAACGTTTCGTGTTTTCAACTTCACTCTTATCTTTTCACTGTTTGTATTCTGCTAAAAATCCACATTGCTGAGCTCTTTGAGTCCTGCTAAAAATTCCTTAGAAATCAACATTGGCTAGGCTTTTTTCAATTCAATTTTGCTGAAAATTCTCAAACGAATCCACATTTCTCAGACATACATGCGTACATAATGTATGATGTACATTTGAACTGGAACTTCATAAAATATAACTGTGCAAAAGAACTTTAGGAAAAAGTTTTAAAATTTCTAAAGAACTTTCATATTTAGTTTCTTTAAATGTTATAATGTTAATGGCAGTGCAAATATTTGTTAAACCCATTTATAAACACACACACACACATCACATACACAACAACCATACATCAACAATAAAAATATCCTTCAATGTCACACACAGATACTTAGAGAGTGTAAGTGTGAGAGGAGGACCCTTGAAAAGAAAGAAAAAGTGAAAATCGCCTGAAACCATAACAAATAACTTTGTCGTTGTAAAAATACAAATGTACATACACATATTACAGCTGTGTGTAATGTTGTATGTAATGGCCATAAAAGACTTGTATACACAGTTGACATCTTAAAGATGTTGGCAGTAGGTAGCTTAATGTTGGGAAAAAACTTCAAGAAAACCCTTTTACAACACTCATGAAAACTTTGCAAGAACGAAAAATAAATACCCCCAGTCTATTTGTATAGGAAAAAGTGTTGTTACAAATGTGTTTTGTTGTTGTTACTGCTTTTTTGGAAATAAAATTATCTTGTATTTGTAAAGTGTACCAGCAAAATGACAAATGTATAAATCTACGTCTAGTGACATTTTTCTGGTACCATTTTGGCCCTAAGTAAATATATTACTGTGCTGCTGAACAACCCAAAAGAAAAAAAGAAACACGTGACAAATTTTGAAATTTAAATTAGTGTTACGTAAGATTTTTCTTACTAGGGTCAAGGACATTGTTTCATTTGGAAAAATGGTGAGTGGCTACAGCTTCAAGTGTATGTGAACTAATATTTGCAGGAAAAGGAGTGTAAAGCTAAGATAAGAATGGGTGGCAAAGCAATAAATAATGAAATGAAAAAACCCACGTTTCTTGGGCTCTTTGGGTGTTGCTAAAAATCTGTAAAAAAATCCACGTTTCTTGGTCTTCTTTGGTTGTTGCTAAAAATCTTTAAAAAATCCACGTTTCATGGGCTCTTTGGTTGTTGCTAAAAATCTTTAAAAAATCCGCGTTTCTTTGGCTCTTTGGTTGTTCCTAAAAATCTTTAAAAAAATCCACGTTTCTTTGGCTCTTTGCTTGTTCCCAAAAATCTTTAAAAAATCCACGTTTCTTTGGCTCTTTGCTTGTTCCCAAAAATCTTTAAAAAATCCACGTTTCTTTGGCTCTTTGCTTGTTCCCAAAAATCTTTAAAAAATCCACGTTTCTTTGGCTCTTTGCTTGTTCCCAAAAATCTTTAAAAAATCCACGTTTCTTTGGCTCTTTGCTTGTTCCCAAAAATCTTTAAAAAATCCACGTTTCATTGGCTCTTTGATTGTTCCTAAAAATCTTTAAAAAATCCACGTTTTCTTTGGCTCTTTGGTTGTTCCTAAAAATCTTTAAAAAAATCCACGTTTTCTTTGGCTCTTTGCTTGTTCCCAAAAATCTTTAAAAAAATCCACGTTTCTTTGGCTCTTTGGTTGTTCCTAAAAATCTTTAAAAAGTCCACGTTTCCTCGGCTCTTTGGTTGTTCCTAAAAATCTTTAAAAAGTCCACGTTTCTTTGGCTCTTTGGTTGTTCCTAAAAATCTTTAAAAAGTCCACGTTTCATTGGCTCTTTAGTTGTTCCTAAAAATCTTTAAAAAGTCCACGTTTCTTTGTGTCTTTGGTTGTTCCTAAAAATCTTTAAAATATCCACGTTTCTTTGGCTCTTTGGTTGTTTTTAAAAATCTTTAAAAAATCCACGTTTTTTTGGCTCTTTGCTTGTTCCCAAAAATCTTTAAAAATCCACGTTTCTTTAGCTCTTTGATTGTTCCTAAAAATCTTTAAAAAATCCACGTTTCTTTGGCTCTTTGGTTGTTCCAAAAATCTTTAAAAAATCCACATGTCTTTGGCTCTTTGGTTGTTCCTAAAAATCTTTAAAAAATCCACGTTTCTTTGGCTCTTTGGTTGTTCCTAAAAATCTTTAAAAAATCCACATGTCTTTGGCTTTTTGACTGTTCCTAAAAATCTTTAAAAAATCCACGTTTCTTGAACTTTTTGGTTGTTCCTAAAAATCTTTAAAAAATCCACGTTTCTTTGGCTTTTTGACTGTTCCTAAAAATCTTTAAAAAATCCACGTTTCTTGAACTTTTTGGTTGTTCCTAAAAATCTTTAAAAAATCCACGTTTCTTGAACTTTTTGGTTGTTCCTAAAAATCTTTAAAAAATCCACGTTTCTTGAACTTTTTGGTTGTTCCTAAAAATCTTTAAAAAATCCACGTTTCTTGAACTTTTTGGTTGTTCCTAAAAATCTTTAAAAAACCACGTTTCTTTGGCTCTTTGATTGTTCCTAAAAATCTTTAAAAAATCCAAGTTTCTTTGGCTCTTTGATAGTTCCTAAAAATCTTTAAAAAATCCACATGTCTTTGGCTCTTTGGTTGTTCCTAAAAATCTTTAAAAAATCCACGTTTCTTTGGCTCTTTGATTGTTGATAAAAATCTTTAAAAAATCCACGTTTCTTTGGCTCTTTGATTGTTGATAAAAATCTTTAAAAAATCCACGTTTCTTTGGCTCTTTGATTGTTGATAAAAATCTTTAAAAAATCCACGTTTCTTTGGCTCTTTGATTGTTGATAAAAATCTTTAAAAAATCCACGTTTCTTGGTCTTTTTTGAAGTTGCTAAAAATATTTAAAAAATCCACGTTTCTTGGTCTTTTTTGAAGTTGCTAAAAATATTTAAAAAATCCACGTTTCTTGGTCTTTTTTGAAGTTGCTAAAAATATTTAAAAAATCCACGTTTCTTGGTCTTTTTTGAAGTTGCTAAAAATATTTAAAAAATCCACGTTTCTTTGGCTCGACTGTTGATAAAAATCTTTAAAAAAATCCACGTTTCTTTGGCTCTTTGATTGTTGATAAAAATCTTTAAAAAATCCACGTTTCTTTGGCTCTTTGATTGTTGATAAAAATCTTTAAAAAATCCACGTTTCTTTGGCTCTTTGATTGTTGATAAAAATCTTTAAAAAATCCACGTTTCTTGGTCTTTTTTGAAGTTGCTAAAAATATTTAAAAAATCCACGTTTCTTGGTCTTTTTTGAAGTTGCTAAAAATATTTAAAAAATCCACGTTTCTTTGGCTCTTTGACTGTTGATAAAAATCTTTAAAAAAATCCACGTTTCTTTGGCTCTTTGATTGTTGCTAAAAATATTTAAAAAATCCACGTTTCTTTGGCTCTTTGACTGTTGATAAAAATCTTTAAAAAAATCCACGTTTCTTTGGCTCTTTGATTGTTGATAAAAATCTTTAAAAAATCCACGTTTCTTTGGCTCTTTGATTGTTGATAAAAATCTTTAAAAAATCCACGTTTCTTTGGCTCTTTGATTGTTGATAAAAATCTTTAAAAAATCCACGTTTCTTGGTCTTTTTTGAAGTTGCTAAAAATATTTAAAAAATCCACGTTTCTTGGTCTTTTTTGAAGTTGCTAAAAATATTTAAAAAATCCACGTTTCTTGGTCTTTTTTGAAGTTTCTAAAAATATTTAAAAAATCCACGTTTCTTGGTCTTTTTTGAAGTTGCTAAAAATATTTAAAAAATCCACGTTTCTTTGGCTCTTTGACTGTTGATAAAAATCTTTAAAAAAATCCACGTTTCTTTGGCTCTTTGATTGTTGATAAAAATCTTTAAAAAATCCACGTTTCTTGGTCTTTTTTGAAGTTGCTAAAAATATTTAAAAAATCCACGTTTCTTGGTCTTTTTTGAAGTTGCTAAAAATATTTAAAAAATCCATGTTTCTTTGGTTTTTTGACTGTTGATAAAAATCTTTAAAAAAATCCACGTTTCTTTGGCTCTTTGATTGTTGATAAAAATCTTTAAAAAATCCACGTTTCTTTGGCTCTTTGATTGTTGATAAAAATCTTTAAAAAATCCACGTTTCTTTGGCTCTTTGATTGTTGATAAAAATCTTTAAAAAATCCACGTTTCTTTGGCTCTTTGATTGTTGATAAAAATCTTTAAAAAATCCACGTTTCTTTGGCTCTTTGATTGTTGATAAAAATCTTTAAAAAATCCACGTTTCTTTGGCTCTTTGATTGTTGATAAAAATCTTTAAAAAATCCACGTTTCTTTGGCTCTTTGATTGTTGATAAAAATCTTTAAAAAATCCACGTTTCTTTGGCTCTTTGATTGTTGATAAAAATCTTTAAAAAATCCACGTTTCTTGGTCTTTTTTGAAGTTGCTAAAAATATTTAAAAAATCCACGTTTCTTGGTCTTTTTTGAAGTTGCTAAAAATATTTAAAAAATCCACGTTTCTTTGGCTCTTTGACTGTTGATAAAAATCTTTAAAAAAATCCACGTTTCTTTGGCTCTTTGATTGTTGATAAAAATCTTTAAAAAATCCACGTTTCTTTGGCTCTTTGATTGTTGATAAAAATCTTTAAAAAATCCACGTTTCTTTGGCTCTTTGATTGTTGATAAAAATCTTTAAAAAATCCACGTTTCTTGGTCTTTTTTGAAGTTGCTAAAAATATTTAAAAAATCCACGTTTCTTGGTCTTTTTTGAAGTTGCTAAAAATATTTAAAAAATCCACGTTTCTTGGTCTTTTTTGAAGTTGCTAAAAATATTTAAAAAATCCACGTTTCTTGGTCTTTTTTGAAGTTTCTAAAAATATTTAAAAAATCCACGTTTCTTGGTCTTTTTTGAAGTTGCTAAAAATATTTAAAAAATCCACGTTTCTTTGGCTCTTTGACTGTTGATAAAAATCTTTAAAAAAATCCACGTTTCTTTGGCTCTTTGATTGTTGATAAAAATCTTTAAAAAATCCACGTTTCTTGGTCTTTTTTGAAGTTGCTAAAAATATTTAAAAAATCCACGTTTCTTGGTCTTTTTTGAAGTTGCTAAAAATATTTAAAAAATCCACGTTTCTTTGGCTCTTTGATTGTTGATAAAAATCTTTAAAAAATCCACGTTTCTTGGTCTTTTTTGAAGTTTCTAAAAATATTTAAAAAATCCACGTTTCTTGGTCTTTTTTGAAGTTGCTAAAAATATTTAAAAAATCCACGTTTCTTTGGCTCTTTGATTGTTGATAAAAATCTTTAAAAAATCCACGTTTCTTGGTCTTTTTTGAAGTTGCTAAAAATATTTAAAAAATCCACGTTTCTTGGTCTTTTTTGAAGTTTCTAAAAATATTTAAAAAATCCACGTTTCTTGGTCTTTTTTGAAGTTGCTAAAAATATTTAAAAAATCCACGTTTCTTTGGCTCTTTGATTGTTGATAAAAATCTTTAAAAAATCCACGTTTCTTTGGCTCTTTGATTGTTGATAAAAATCTTTAAAAAATCCACGTTTCTTGGTCTTTTTTGAAGTTGCTAAAAATATTTAAAAAATCCACGTTTCTTGGTCTTTTTTGATGTTGCTAAAAATATTTAAAAAATCCACGTTTCTTGGTCTTTTTTGAAGTTTCTAAAAATATTTAAAAAATCCACGTTTCTTGGTCTTTTTTGAAGTTGCTAAAAATATTTAAAAAATCCACGTTTCTTTGGCTCTTTGACTGTTGATAAAAATCTTTAAAAAAATCCACGTTTCTTTGGCTCTTTGATTGTTGATAAAAATCTTTAAAAAATCCACGTTTCTTTGGCTCTTTGATTGTTGATAAAAATCTTTAAAAAATCCACGTTTCTTTGGCTCTTTGATTGTTGATAAAAATCTTTAAAAAATCCATGTTTCTTTGGCTCTTTGATTGTTGATAAAAATCTTTAAAAAATCCACGTTTCTTTGGCTCTTTGATTGTTGATAAAAATCTTTAAAAAATCCACGTTTCTTTGGCTCTTTGATTGTTGATAAAAATCTTTAAAAAATCCACGTTTCTTTGGCTCTTTGATTGTTGATAAAAATCTTTAAAAAATCCACGTTTCTTTGGCTCTTTGATTGTTGATAAAAATCTTTAAAAAATCCACGTTTCTTTGGCTCTTTGATTGTTGATAAAAATCTTTAAAAAATCCACGTTTCTTTGGCTCTTTGATTGTTGATAAAAATCTTTAAAAAATCCACGTTTCTTGGTCTTTTTTGAAGTTGCTAAAAATATTTAAAAAATCCACGTTTCTTGGTCTTTTTTGAAGTTGCTAAAAATATTTAAAAAATCCACGTTTCTTGGTCTTTTTTGAAGTTGCTAAAAATATTTAAAAAATCCACGTTTCTTGGTCTTTTTTTGAAGTTGCTAAAAATCTTTAAAAAATCCACGTTTCTTTGGCTCTTTGATTGTTGATAAAAATCTTTAAAAAATCCACGTTTCTTTGGCTCTTTGATTGTTGATAAAAATCTTTAAAAAATCCACGTTTCTTTGGCTCTTTGATTGTTGATAAAAATCTTTAAAAAATCCACGTTTCTTTGGCTCTTTGATTGTTGATAAAAATCTTTAAAAAATCCACGTTTCTTTGGCTCTTTGATTGTTGATAAAAATCTTTAAAAAATCCACGTTTCTTTGGCTCTTTGATTGTTGATAAAAATCTTTAAAAAATCCACGTTTCTTTGGCTCTTTGATTGTTGATAAAAATCTTTAAAAAATCCACGTTTCTTTGGCTCTTTGATTGTTGATAAAAATCTTTAAAAAATCCACGTTTCTTGGTCTTTTTTGAAGTTGCTAAAATATTTAAAAAATCCACGTTTCTTGGTCTTTTTTGAAGTTGCTAAAAATATTTAAAAAATCCACGTTTCTTGGTCTTTTTTGAAGTTGCTAAAAATATTTAAAAAATCCACGTTTCTTTGGCTCTTTGACTGTTGATAAAAATCTTTAAAAAAATCCACGTTTCTTGGTCTTTTTTGAAGTTGCTAAAAATATTTAAAAAATCCACGTTTCTTGGTCTTTTTTGAAGTTGCTAAAAATATTTAAAAAATCCACGTTTCTTGGTCTTTTTTGAAGTTGCTAAAAATATTTAAAAAATCCACGTTTCTTTGGCTCTTTGACTGTTGACTTGTTGAAGTTGCTAAAAATATTTAAAAAATCCACGTTTCTTGGTCTTTTTTGAAGTTGCTAAAAATATTTAAAAAATCCACGTTTCTTTGGCTCTTTGACTGTTGACTTGTTGAAGTTGCTAAAAATATTTAAAAAATCCACGTTTCTTGGTCTTTTTTGAAGTTGCTAAAAATATTTAAAAAATCCATGTTTCTTTGGCTCTTTGACTGTTGATAAAAATCTTTAAAAAAATCCACGTTTCTTTGGCTCTTTGATTGTTGATAAAAATCTTTAAAAAATCCACGTTTCTTTGGCTCTTTGATTGTTGATAAAAATCTTTAAAAAATCCACGTTTCTTTGGCTCTTTGATTGTTGATAAAAATCTTTAAAAAATCCACGTTTCTTTGGCTCTTTGATTGTTGATAAAAATCTTTAAAAAATCCACGTTTCTTTGGCTCTTTGATTGTTGATAAAAATCTTTAAAAAATCCACGTTTCTTTGGCTCTTTGATTGTTGATAAAAATCTTTAAAAAATCCACGTTTCTTGGTCTTTTTTGAAGTTGCTAAAAATATTTAAAAAATCCACGTTTCTTGGTCTTTTTTGAAGTTGCTAAAAATATTTAAAAAATCCACGTTTCTTGGTCTTTTTTGAAGTTGCTAAAAATATTTAAAAAATCCACGTTTCTTTGGCTCTTTGACTGTTGATAAAAATCTTTAAAAAAATCCACGTTTCTTTGGCTCTTTGATTGTTGATAAAAATCTTTAAAAAATCCACGTTTCTTTGGCTCTTTGATTGTTGATAAAAATCTTTAAAAAATCCACGTTTCTTTGGCTCTTTGATTGTTGATAAAAATCTTTAAAAAATCCACGTTTCTTGGTCTTTTTTGAAGTTGCTAAAAATATTTAAAAAATCCACGTTTCTTGGTCTTTTTTGAAGTTGCTAAAAATATTTAAAAAATCCACGTTTCTTGGTCTTTTTTGAAGTTTCTAAAAATATTTAAAAAATCCACGTTTCTTGGTCTTTTTTGAAGTTGCTAAAAATATTTAAAAAATCCACGTTTCTTTGGCTCTTTGATTGTTGATAAAAATCTTTAAAAAATCCACGTTTCTTGGTCTTTTTTGAAGTTGCTAAAAATATTTAAAAAATCCACGTTTCTTGGTCTTTTTTGAAGTTTCTAAAAATATTTAAAAAATCCACGTTTCTTGGTCTTTTTTGAAGTTTCTAAAAATATTTAAAAAATCCACGTTTCTTGGTCTTTTTTGAAGTTGCTAAAAATATTTAAAAAATCCACGTTTCTTGGTCTTTTTTGAAGTTGCTAAAAATATTTAAAAAATCCACGTTTCTTTGGCTCTTTGACTGTTGATAAAAATCTTTAAAAAAATCCACGTTTCTTTGGCTCTTTGATTGTTGATAAAAATCTTTAAAAAATCCACGTTTCTTGGTCTTTTTTGAAGTTGCTAAAAATATTTAAAAAATCCACGTTTCTTGGTCTTTTTTGAAGTTGCTAAAAATATTTAAAAAATCCACGTTTCTTGGTCTTTTTTGAAGTTGCTAAAAATATTTAAAAAATCCACGTTTCTTGGTCTTTTTTGAAGTTTCTAAAAATATTTAAAAAATCCACGTTTCTTTGGCTCTTTGACTGTTGATAAAAATCTTTAAAAAAATCCACGTTTCTTTGGCTCTTTGATTGTTGATAAAAATCTTTAAAAAAATCCACGTTTCTTTGGCTCTTTGATTGTTGATAAAAATCTTTAAAAAATCCACGTTTCTTTGGCTCTTTGATTGTTGATAAAAATCTTTAAAAAATCCACGTTTCTTTGGCTCTTTGATTGTTGATAAAAATCTTTAAAAAATCCATGTTTCTTTGGCTCTTTGATTGTTGATAAAAATCTTTAAAAAATCCACGTTTCTTTGGCTCTTTGATTGTTGATAAAAATCTTTAAAAAATCCACGTTTCTTTGGCTCTTTGATTGTTGATAAAAATCTTTAAAAAATCCACGTTTCTTTGGCTCTTTGATTGTTGATAAAAATCTTTAAAAAATCCACGTTTCTTTGGCTCTTTGATTGTTGATAAAAATCTTTAAAAAATCCACGTTTCTTTGGCTCTTTGATTGTTGATAAAAATCTTTAAAAAATCCACGTTTCTTTGGCTCTTTGATTGTTGATAAAAATCTTTAAAAAATCCACGTTTCTTGGTCTTTTTTGAAGTTGCTAAAAATATTTAAAAAATCCACGTTTCTTGGTCTTTTTTGAAGTTGCTAAAAATATTTAAAAAATCCACGTTTCTTGGTCTTTTTTGAAGTTGCTAAAAATATTTAAAAAATCCACGTTTCTTGGTCTTTTTTGAAGTTGCTAAAAATATTTAAAAAATCCACGTTTCTTTGGCTCTTTGATTGTTGATAAAAATCTTTAAAAAATCCACGTTTCTTTGGCTCTTTGATTGTTGATAAAAATCTTTAAAAAATCCACGTTTCTTTGGCTCTTTGATTGTTGATAAAAATCTTTAAAAAATCCACGTTTCTTTGGCTCTTTGATTGTTGATAAAAATCTTTAAAAAATCCACGTTTCTTTGGCTCTTTGATTGTTGATAAAAATCTTTAAAAAATCCACGTTTCTTTGGCTCTTTGATTGTTGATAAAAATCTTTAAAAATCCACGTTTCTTTGGCTCTTTGATTGTTCCCAAAAATCTTTAAAAAATCCACGTTTCTTTGGCTCTTTGCTTGTTCCCAAAAATCTTTAAAAAATCCACGTTTCTTTGGCTCTTTGCTTGTTCCCAAAAATCTTTAAAAAATCCAAGTCTTTTTGGTTATTTCCTTGTTCCCAAAAATTTTTAAAAAATCCACGTCTTTTTGGCTCTTTGATTGTTCCTAAAAATCTTTAAAAAATCCACGTTTCTTTGGCTCTTTGCTTGTTCCCAGAAATCTTTAAAAAATCCACGTTTCTTTGGCTCTTTGCTTGTTCCCAGAAATCTTAAAAAAATCCACGTTTCTTTGGCTCTTTGCTTGTTCCCAGAAATCTTAAAAAAATCCACGTTTCTTTGGCTCTTTGCTTGTTCCCAGAAATCTTAAAAAAATCCACGTTTCTTTGGCTCTTTGCTTGTTCCCAGAAATCTTAAAAAAATCCACGTTTCTTTGGCTCTTTGCTTGTTCCCAGAAATCTTAAAAAAATCCACGTTTCTTTGGCTCTTTGCTTGTTCCCAGAAATCTTTAAAAAATCCACGTTTCTTTGGCTCTTTGATTGTTCCTAAAAACCTTTAAAAAATCCACGTTTCTTTGGCTCTTTGATTGTTCCTAAAAATCTTTAAAAAATCCACGTTTCTTTGGCTCTTTGGTTGTTCCTAAAAATCTTTAAAAAATCCACGTTTCTTTGGCTCTTTGATTGTTCCTAAAAATCTTTAAAAAATCCACGTTTCTTTGGCTCTTTGATTGTTCCTAAAAATCTTTAAAAAATCCACGTTTCTTTGGCTCTTTGATTGTTCCTAAAAATCTTTAAAAAATCCAGGTTTCTTTGGCTTTTTGATTGTTCCCAAAAATCTTTAAAAAATCCACGTTTCTTTGGCTCTTTGGCTGTTCCCAAAAATCTTTAAAAAATCCACGTTTCTTTGGCTCTTTGCTTGTTCCCAAAAATCTTTAAAAAATCCACGTTTCTTTGGCTTTTTGGTTGTTCCTAAAAAACTTTAAAAAATCCACGTTTCTTTGGCTCTTTGCTTGTTCCTGAAAATCTTTAAAAAATCCACGTTTCTTTGGCTTTTTGGTTGTTCCAAAAAAACTTTAAAAAAATCCACGTTTCTTTGGCTCTTTGATTTTTGATAAAAATCTTTAAAAAATCCACGTTTCTTTGGCTCTTTGGTTGTTGCTAAAAATCTTTAAAAAATCCGAGTTTCTTTGGCTCTTTTTAAAAATATAATTACAACAACCCTTATTCGACCCCTCCTCCACCTATCATAAATTTTGATTAATGACCTTATATCACCCCCCATTAACCTACAGTTTGACAACTTTGCGTAAAATTTCCTTTGACACAAAAACATTTGCAGTTTCCTTTATAAGTGGGAGTGGGTGTGTGAGTGAAAGTAAAAAAATGTGTAGCGGCAATTCCTACAATTTTGCTTGTCCTTTTTTTTTGCTCCTTCATAGGATACAAAACATTAACACAAGACAGTTTCCTTCTACATCTTCAGTTGATTATTTCCTAATACACAAATACACGCTTACTAGTTTGCACACGCAACCTCACCAGAAATGCGTGGGACGCCTGAAATGCCATGAAAATGCATTAATGTGAAAATCTACTACCAATGGAAAGAAAATCTTTGCATAGAGTTAAAGCATTCTGGTTCTCTTTACATTTTTCATTAGATGCCAGCGGTTCGTGCTATTGTCATTTGGCGCTTTCAAGCAAAAATTATGTTGCTAAGTCGCTTCAAAATTTCCTGCTTGCTCTTTATTGTCGTTGAGTTGTGTAGTGTAATGTATTTCTCTTTCTCTCAACTGATTTGGAAAATTTGTTTCTAGGGCAAATGAGAATGTAAAGCTTTAAAGCTTCTTTTTTCCTTTTGCTTGTAGCATTGTTATCTTGCAATGTGGACGAGTTGAGCTGATACGGAGATTATGCAGAATTTTTAAATAAATAACAAAGGAATAAATTCATTTGCAAAGGATATCCGATGGACGGCATTATCATAGAACCAATGGCAGTTGTTGATAGGATTTTAAAACTGTTGAAGATGTAAGGAAAATAAAATTAAATTGTTCTTATTTTTTTTTGTTTTTTTTTTTACATACTACAATTCTGGGTCACAAGATTGTCTAATTTGACCTTAATTCCGATTTCTTCTTCTTTACGTATTTGGTGGAATTTCGAGGTGAAAAGGAGACCAAAGTAAATACCAAATTGACCCACATTACAGATACAAAAACAAACGGCAGTAACAAATACAGGCAAAAGCCTAATGACAAATATTGCTCAAATGACAGGCTGGATTGTTGGGAAAAATGTTAGGCAAAATGCCTTATGGTGGGGATAATAAAAACTGAGGGGGAAACATGAGAGCTGTGGAGAAGAATATTAGATTTTTTGGGAAATGTAATTTTTCTCCCAAAGGCCTTTCCTGCTACGCCCATGTCAGCAAAATAACAAAAAGTCATCAGTCAAAATTTTTAGTGATTTGTTATTGCTCACTTTATGTTTGCTTCTGCACAAACAAACAAACAAATGACATGTCAAAAATCATTGACCGGAATAACGCCACCCCATACAACTGGTCCTTCAAGGGTATTTCTGCTTGAGGATGAGCTGTTCGTAATAACACAAGATTGAGTTGTATTAAATACCGATAACATATGCCGCCTAAGCTATGACTTTTTTTGTTGCCTTCTTATTATTGTCACAAACAAACAAATATCCGGGGTTAAGCCACGTAGTAGGTGGTAAATATTCTGTCCTAATTTGATATTTGATGCAAAAACTTTTCGCAATATCCTTAACCCGCTGGCTCGAGATGACAAAGCAAAACAACAGACAGTGAAAGTAAGAAAGTTTGCAAATTTGCTGCGAACCAAAAAGAAGAAAAAAAAACAAGGCAATATGAAACATTCTAAGTAGGTCTTTATAAGGGTCAATGTGTCAATCATGCTGTTAAATTGGTTAACTAAGAGAATTACTTGAGAAAAAATATGGAAAACAGATTATGGATAAGGACGAAAATGATTATTAAGAAATGTTGGAAAAAAGGCTTTGGGTAAAATTGCAAAAAAAAGAAAAAGGAATGAGACCGAAAATATGGATTTTTTAAGCCTTTTAGCAATATCCAAAGTAGACCAAGAAACGTGGATTTAGGGACAACTATAGAACTCAATAAACGTGGATTTTTTAAAGATTTTTAGGAACAAGCAAAGAGCTCAATAAACGTGGATTTTTTAAAGATTTTTAGGAACAAGCAAAGAGCTCAATAAACGTGGATTTTTTAAAGATTTTTTGGAACAAGCAAAGAGCTCAATAAACGTGGATTTTTTAAAGATTTTTAGGAACAAGCAAAGAGCTCAATAAACGTGGATTTTTTAAAGATTTTAGGACCAAGCAAAGAGCTCAATAAACGTGGATTTTTTAAAGATTTTTAGGAACAAGCAAAGAGCTCAGTAAACGTGGATTTTTTAAAGATTTTTAGGAACAAGCAAAGAGCTCAATAAACGTGGATTTTTTTAAAGATTTTTAGGAACAAGCAAAGAGCTCAAGAAACTTGGATTTTTTAAAGATTTTTAGGAACAAGCAAAGAGCTCAAGAAACTTGGATTTTTTAAAGACTTTCAGGAACAAGCAAAGAGCTCAATAAACGTGGATTTTTTAAAGATTTTTAGGAACAAGCAAAGAGCTCAAGAAACGTGGATTTTTTAAAGATTTTTAGGAACAATCAAGGAGCCAAAAAAAACGTGGATTTTTTAAAGATTTTTAGGAACAATCAAGGAGCCAAAAAAAACGTGGATTTTTTAAAGATTTTTAGAAACAAACAAAGAGCTCAATAAACGTGGATTTTTTAAAGATTTTTAGAAACAAGCAAAGAGCTCAATAAACGTGGATTTTTTAAAGATTTTTAGGAACAAGCAAACAGCTCAATAAACTTGGATTTTTTAAAGATTTTTAGCAAGAAGCAAAGAGATCAATAAACGTGGATTTTTTAAAGATTTTTAGGAACAAGCAAAGAGCTCAATAAACGTGGATTTTTTAAAGATTTTTAGGAACAAGCAAAGAGCTCAATAAACGTGGATTTTTTAAAGATTTTTAGGAACAAAACAAAGAGCTCAATAAACGTGGATTTTTTAAAGATTTTTAGGAACAAGCAAAGAGCTCAATAAACGTGGATTTTTTAACAATTTTTAGGAACAAGCAAAGAGCTCAATAAACGTGGATTTTTTAACAATTTTTAGGAACAAGCAAAGAGCTCAATAAACGTGGATTTTTTACAGATTTTTAGGAACAATCAAGGAGCCAAAGAAACGTGGATTTTTTAAAGATTTTTAGGAACAACCAAAGAGCCAAACAAACGTGGATTTTTTAAACATTTTTAGGAACAACCAAAGAGCCAAACAAACGTGGATTTTTTAAACATTTTTAGGAACAACCAAAGAGCCAAACAAACGTGGATTTTTTAAACATTTTTAGGAACAACCAAAGAGCCAAACAAACGTGGATTTTTTAAACATTTTTAGGAACAACCAAAGAGCCAAACAAACGTGGATTTTTTAAAGATTTTTAGGAACAACCAAAGAGCCAAACAAACGTGGATTTTTTAAACATTTTTAGGAACAACCAAAGAGCCAAACAAACGTGGATTTTTTAAACATTTTTAGGAACAACCAAAGAGCCAAACAAACGTGGATTTTTTAAAGATTTTTAGGAACAACCAAAGAGCCAAACAAACGTGGATTTTTTAAACATTTTTAGGAACAACCAAAGAGCCAAACAAACGTGGATTTTTTAAACATTTTTAGGAACAACCAAAGAGCCAAACAAACGTGGATTTTTTAAACATTTTTAGGAACAACCAAAGAGCCAAACAAACGTGGATTTTTTAAACATTTTTAGGAACAACCAAAGAGCCAAACAAACGTGGATTTTTTAAACATTTTTAGGAACAACCAAAGAGCCAAACAAACGTGGATTTTTTAAACATTTTTAGGAACAACCAAAGAGCCAAACAAACGTGGATTTTTTAAACATTTTTAGGAACAACCAAAGAGCCAAACAAACGTGGATTTTTTAAACATTTTTAGGAACAACCAAAGAGCCAAACAAACGTGGATTTTTTAAAGATTTTTAGGAACAAGCAAAGAGCTCAATAAACGTGAATTTTTTTAAAGATTTTTGGGAACAAGCAAAGAGCTCAATAAACGTGGATTTTTTTAAAGATTTTTAGGAACAAGCAAAGAGCTCAATAAACGTGGATTTTTTAAAGATTTTTAGGAACAAGCAAAGAGCTCAATAAACGTGGAGTTTTTAAAGATTTTTAGGAACAAGCAAAGAGCTCAATAAACGTGAATTTTTTAAAGATTTTTAGGAACAATCAAAGATCTCAATATACGTGGATTTTTTAAAGATTTTTAGGAACAAGCAAAGATCTCAATAAACGTGGATTTTTTAAAGATTTTTAAAAACAAGCAAAGAGCTCAATAAACGTGGATTTTTTATAGATTTTTAGGAACAAGCAAAGAGCTCAATAAACGTGGATTTTTTAAAGATTTTTAGGAACAAGCAAAGAGCTCAATAAACGTGGATTTTTTAAAGATTTTTAGCAACAAGCAAAGAGCTCAATAAACGTGGATTTTTTAAAGATTTTTAGGAACAAGCAAAGAGCTCAGTAAACGTGGATTTTTTAAAGATTTTTAGGAACAAGAAAAGAGCTCAGTAAACGTGGATTTTTTAAAGATTTTTAGGAACAAGCAAAGAGCTCAATAAACGTGGATTTTTTTAAAGATTTTTAGGAACAACCAAAGAGCTCAACAAACCTGGATTGTTTAAAGAGTTTAAGGAACAGCTCAAAAACCGTGGATTTTTAAAGATTTTTAGCAACACCCAAAAGTAGACCAAAAAACGTGGATTTTTTTAAAGATTTTTAGCAACAACCAAAAGTAGACCAAAAAACGTGGATTTTTTTTAAAGATTTTTAGGAACAACCAAAGAGCTCAACAAACCTGGATTGTTTAAAGAGTTTAAGGAACAGCTCAAAAACCGTGGATTTTTAAAGATTTTTAGCAACACCCAGAAGTAGACCAAAAAACGTGGATTTTTTTAAAGATTTTTAGCAACACACAAAAGTAGACCAAAAAACGTGGATTTTTTAAAGATTTTTAGCAACACCCAAAGTGGCCAAGAAACGTGGAGTTGTATTAGGCCGCTGAATAAAATATCCTTTTATAATTGTTCCACAAACATCCCATACGGGACAAGGGGGACTTCCCTCATATCAATGAATGCAAGCCGATTCATATTAGCTCAATGATATGGGACCTACAGTTTATCGCCGAGTCCGAACGGCGTGTCCTAAGACACCACTGTAGAGTAGTTTTACAAAAAAAAATCCTTTTCACACCCTACGAATATCCATTCAATGCTAGCTAAACTATACTTTAAAATATAATTATCTCGATCGACACTATGAAATTAGTCCTTGTAATTTTCTGCTCAAAATCCATAATATAACAACTGAATTTTTATATACAAAATAAATTTAATTATATATAATTTCCATAACTGATCCAATCTGATTTCTCCAAAAACAAATTCCTCGTATCCACAAATTTTCTTTAAAGCACACAAAAAATTATATAAAAGTCCGTATTGTAATCCTAAGTGAAACAGGAAAACACGCAAACATGAACAATACCCTGTTGTTTTTCCTCTTGAATGACAAACTTCCTTTGTCCTTCGTCGGGTTTTCAGTGATTCGTTTTATTCCTCCCCAAAGGATTTCCAGGCCGCAGATTTACACGCATACAATTAAAAGTCACACATACACATACAGACACACAAGCCCACACGCATAATGGAAATCTTTCATTTTTGTTTCTTTTCCATTATGCACACATACATCATATAGTATACACTTGTGTGTGTGTTTGTGTATAGTATATGCTATAAAGAATACAATGTCCAATGGTAAATATACGTGTTCCGGTTAAATGCATGCCCGGCACACAAAAAAATTACGGGAAGTAATATTCTTTTTTTTTTTTGTGTTCTGTTTTTGTATACTTTCCGAACGTTTGTTGGCAATTTTCATTTTGTAAAATTTTGTATATGAATGTGTGTGTGTGTTAAAGTTAGAACATTTTGTGGCAACGTATGCAGACAGACAGACATACCAACATGCGAAGTTACTTACTTACACATAACGTTGATAATTAAGAGGTAGGGTTAGGAAATTATGGTGGGATATGCCCAGTCTCTCAGATACTCGAATAGCTGAGGGAAGGTTCCGGTACATCCTCACTTCATTAAAATCAACTTTCCAACCGGTAGCGACGGTACTAGTCTCACTGGAGTGCGATTTGCTTTGTCGTACGAAGCCTAAGGTAGCACTTAGGTTCAGAAGTTATTCTTGAATTCTACAGGCTAAGATGCGAGCATAAACGGAAAAGGGGATGATACCACCTGAGGGTATATTGTAATGACACAGGATTGACTTAATTGTGAGTTAAATAACTCTCAGATCTATGAATGAAGGATGTCTGAATAGGAGTATGCGACATGGTGATCCTCATGACATAGGTGACCCAGATTTATGTGATAATAATATTAACACCGACCGAGTCCCTCTGGTGGAAGAATTCCAGCGGACAACCCTGCGACGGCGGATTATTCTACACCGCATAAAACCGGAAACGTACAATATCGGTGTTTGGGCAAGTGACTGCCACTTCAGTGCAGATAGAATTGTGTTTGTGTTGTTTTTATGTGTTGGGAGCAGCATATACCCCGATACTTTTGGTCCATTCCGGGATAAAGGCAAACACAGAACCAATATAGATGTGCTCAGTTTATTACAGCAACATTCATCACTGTCAAATTTCGTTAAGAACCAATAGACGTAACTACGGCAGGAACTATGTTGCTGCATTTTGCATGAACACAGACCACAGTAGGCCATCGTCTCCAATAGAACACAAGACTGCCTCGCAGTTACCCCAACAGCAACCGCATAAGCAGCACTCAACACGAGCCGTTGTTGTTCCAATCCTTTAAAATTCATCCTTTTTGCAATTTAATTGCAATGGACTCCGAAGTAAGATCAAGGAAATTGTGGATTTCATGAAGAATATCATTGTAGCGGAGGTGCATAAAGCCAATCTCAACAACGACTGCAGCTTACAGAGTTGTGAGGGTTTCAATATACTCAGGAAGGATTACAACAGTAGTGGAGTGGGAGATAAGCTTTCCTATTGCACCAGTCTGTTCAATACAGACCTATCTCGCTTGAGCCTGGCTCTAATAAACCGTACATGGAATGTATTGGGGTAGCAGTCAGGTGTGGATCTGTTGAGGTAGAGTTACTTAACGTATACATCCCGCCGATAAATAGCTGTACTCCAGGTTATAGGCCCAGCATTAGCCCCCTCATAACCGTCTATTCTTGCGGGACATTTTATGCTCATCATGAGTTATTGCATTCGGTCCTCGGAAACGACCTGAGGGGTGTAGTACTGGCTGAGCAGATTGATAGTTCTACGTTTTGGACGATCAATGAAGACGCTTCGACCAGAATCAGCAGTGAGTGTCACTGTTCGCCAGATATAATCATCGTGCCACCTGGTCTGACAAATGACATCACCTTGTAACCCGTCGCTTATCTCAGATCAGACCATCTCCAAAAAATTGTCACCATCAGCAGACCTACCGATTTCATTACCTCTGTACGCCGCACTTTCATCAACTATGGGAAAGCTAATTAACAGAGTTTCAGAGAGTTCACTTATTACCGCTTTAGAGATCCGTCCAACCCTTCTGATGTTTGGGTTGTAGAAAGGACGTTCCGAGACATCATGACGTTTCCGAGACATGACATAACCATCGTGTCACCTAGTCTAACAAATGACGTCCCATAGCAACCCGTCCTTTCTCTTGGATCAGACCATCTCCAGACCGCTCGAGTGTATCACCTCTGAACGTCGCACTTTTATTAATCATGCGAAAACTAATTGACCGAATTTCAGAGATTTCGCTCATTACCGCTTTAGGGATCTGTCCAACCCTTCTGATGTTTGGGTTGTAGAAAGGACTTTCCGAGATATAATGACTGCTTCAGCCCCTCGCCATATACCTGCTGGTGGAATTCCCGAAGTGCGACCAAACTTCCCCGTAGGAATACCATGATAACCAAATGAGCGTGATGAGCTTTGTCGTTCCAACCTCAGTGGTCAGGTAGCTGATACTGGCAGCTAACAAGTTGGTCGGTAAGCATAAGCGGGACATGTGATTATATCATCTGCAGAGATGCAACATTGGAACATAAATTAGTAAATTGTGGCAATGGTTAAGTCACTCTCGAAACCTGTAAAGAAGGAGGATAGCACTTCAGTCACGTTTGGCGACGTTACGCTGACTGATGCGAAGAGGTGAGCTAGTTTTTTATTCAACAATTTGTCGAGCAACCCCGGGAGTGAAAGGGCGAAGAGAGGAGTACTTCGCCGCACTAGATCTCTTCCTGCCGAGGAGGATCTACCACAATTTCATAATGGATGATCTTGCGAATGTCATAAGGAACGTTGGCTGGATGAGTCGGCAGACGTGTATCTCACTAAAGTTCACGACCTTTCGCAAGCAACCCACATCGTTCCCGAAGTCTGGAAAATGGGCAGGTAGTTCCGCTACTGAAGACAGGGAAGGATGTCAGCAAAGGTGAATCGTACAGACCGATTCCGCTTTTGTCGCCCGTAGCAAAGATCCTTAAGGCTTTAGCCCTCCGCAATGTCAGAAATAGCTATAACAGCGCTGCACTCCATCTCCGCACATATTATTCGAGGACTGAATCAGAGCAAGTAGTGTAATCGAACAGTGATAGTGGTGCTTGACTTATCGAAATCCATTGATAGTGTCAAACACTCCACGCTGTTTGAGGACATCGAGCAGACAACCCTCCGGCCAAGTTTGAAACGTTGGATAATCTATTATATGTGTGCACACCTGTCGTACATGGAAATCAGAACCAATAAGTCCAAGACCAAGGAGTTCCCCAAGTTTGGGTGATATCTTCGGAACTGGTTAACCTCTACCTCTCCTGTATTTCACCATCTCCAGGCAGCATTAAGATCGTAACGTATGCGGATGTTTGTACACTCTTGGCAACAGGTATCTTCCCTGGTGTCATTTGTGAAAGGCTGACTGTTCATATCACATTTTTCCACGCGAGGAATAAACAAATATCGGCCGCTAAATCTACGGCAATTCTGTTCACCACATGGACGGCAGAGGTGAGAACAGAGTTGAATTACCCCAAAATTCTAGGAGTCACATTCGACACCATGTTCATGAGATGTAGGAACTAGATACTCAAGTCCCTAGCCGGCAGCACTTGGGTTGCACATGAAGAAACCTTGTTGACCTCATATAAAGCGATAGGTCAGTTTGTGGTAAACTAAGCGGTGCCAGTTTGGTCAGCTAATACACGTGGAACGCTATGGAGTAACATCGCCTTGAGAACAGCAACTGGATGCCTCCTCATGTCATTAGTAGACCCTTCGCATGAGGATACGAAGATTCTTCCTGTAAGGCAACGTAATGACGTACTCCCGTTTTGGTACTGGATAGAACCCACTGTCCCGTTTTTATGATCTAGAGCGAGTGGTCCAACATTACAGAGCATGGAACCCAAGACCCAGGTTTGTGAGGTGGGATCTTCATAATTTGAGAGAGAGGTCCAACCTTATAATTGAGAACCCATAGATCAGCAAGCCTATCAGGCAGGTATATATAGCACACAACATTTGTTTGAATGCGGTCCTCGGCGTAAATCCCTCATCTATCGAAACTAAAGCACGCCAGCTGTCACGACAAAGCACGGTAGTATTGGTTCAACTATGTTTGAGGTTATGGGTGCCGCCGTGATACAATGGTATGCACACCCTCCTTGCACTCAGAAGGTCTGAGGTTCGATTCCCAGGCCAGGCAATGTAATGTTGGGGACATTTTTTTCTGAGTATTGCAGCCATGTAAAACTTCTCTTCAAGTGGTGTCGTAAGACACGCCGTTCGAACTCGGCGATAAACAGTAGGTCCCATATCATTGGGCTAATATGAAACGTGGTACACTCATTGATATGAGAGAAGTCTCCCTTGTCCTTTCTGGGATGTTTGTGGAACATTATAATAAAATTCGATGTAATACAGCTGTCTCAGCGCCTATAAGACAAGGACTGATAAAGCATCTGCCAAGCATGCGATATAGCCCCGCACGACACATTACAGCTTTTCAACTGTCCTGCCAATCCTACTCAACTAACTGCAGTAGCTTTGTAGTTACAACCTATTATGGTTGCACCATTCCTAGACTTGGAGATAGAGCCAGACCCTATGTCAGTCAGGGGGATTCAAGGTCCTGATTTGAGGTCTATGCGGACTAGGCAACTGATTATATATCTCAAAAATGAACCCTCGTGGACAAGTTGCTATTAACCAAACTTTTTAAACACTTCCCCTTGACATATCTCGATTGGGACAAAGTTTCCGGTGACATATTCAGCCATCAACTTAACTCACGATACTAAAATATTGGTTACTTTATCTTTTTCAATGTTTTCCATAATCCTCCTAATTTCCTTTTCCCATAAACCAACCTCGTCATTTGATTCTTGTTCTGTTTTCCGAAACGAAATTTTCAAAATAACTTGGTGCATGTTTTATAGCACTTTTAACAAGCTTACTTTAGTTACAGTTTTATTGTTGCTTGTTTTTGCTTTCACTTTTTTTTATTAAGTTCCTTGTTGTTGTTGTTTATTTCACAGAACTACAAAAATTTCATTCATACTCCCGACATGTTTCCCTCCCCAAAAAAGAAAAATCTTTTTATTTTCCACACTCTCTCTAACTTACTTTCTCCCTCTCTCATTGTCCCCCTTGCCTTCATTGTTGTATTTTGCAATTTAGTTTGGCAAAATAGAAGGTTTTTGTTTTTCTATCCAAACTCGCAGGGCAAAAGAAGCCCTGAAATTGGGTCATCATAATGCAAAAAGAAGGAAAAAAAGTATGTTAATTGTTAAACTTTTTCATCAAAAACATTTGTGCGCTCGTTTTCTGTACACACAAACGAACGAACAGAACAAAAACAAACAGCAACTTCACGATTGCCGCCGTGTAATCGCGTAATACTTCGCACTCATAACTAAAACTCCAAACTACATAACTACGGACATTGATGAGGACGGTGACGACGGCGACAACGTTAAAACTAAAATCACTTGATTTAATTGCTACTCTTTGAGAGCGTAATGACGCCCAGAACAATAACGGTTATTATGTATGGCAAACGTTCATTCCCTTTATTACCTTTTTTCGGCTAAGATTGATTATGGTTGCGTTATCCTTAATTACAGTTCTAATGTGGTATATGTGCATTTGTAATTCAAACGAATTTGGAAATAGGTTTGATCCTCGAAGTAGATGAAAAAACCCAAGCAACGACAATAATTTCGTACAAAACATGTACCTTTAAATGGAGGATATACTAAAAGGGAAACCGACCTTTTAAAAAGGTTTGCAGAAGATTTTGTATTCTCAGAAAAATCAAACAATATAAATACAAAAACAAAAAAATCAAACAATATAAAAACAAGTGAAAAATTTATTTTGAGGGTGAAAGCCATTGGTTAGTGAGTATTAAGAATACAAAAGGAAACTGTCGTCATAGGTCAAATGTCTAAGTTATGGCGTGATGAATTTTTTGATTGTATGTTTGGCATTGTTGTAGCTTGCATTTGAGTTGATATGACTGACGTCAAATCGAATGCTAAATCTCTTTGTGGAAGATTTCATCCCTTTAACTCACACCCCTCTAAAGTTGACGATCAATTTATATCAAAACAAGTTCCCGTTATTCCTATGGGAAACAGGTGATCTACGACCATATAAAAGGCGGACGATTGTCAAATTGGGTCAGTCAGTGCCTGAACATCGACCTGCGGCAACTTCGTCGAAGTGAAATCGAAAGTCCTTGTGTCCTGTAAGCATCCATGTAAGGCATAACATTCATATATTATCCTTTGATTGTATCCTTCGGGTAATCCTTGATCCTTGGGGTATCTTTGAAGTATCCTTAAGACTCCGAAGTATCCTTGGAATATCCTTCGATCCTTGGGGTATCCTTCGATTATCTTTCGATCATTGAATTCTCCCGTATCCTTGCTTGAGTACTTATTAAGGTCTCTTGCAATAGTATTCCCCAGTATCCTTGCTTGAGTACATACAAGGTCTCTTGCAGTAGTATTCTCCTGTATCCTTGCTTGAGTACTTACTAAGGTCTCTTGCAGTAGTATTCCCCAGTATCCTTGCTTGAATACTTATTAAGGTCTCTTGTAGTAGTATTCCCCAGTATCCTTGCTTGAGTCTGTTGCAGTAGTATTCCCCAGTATCCTTGCTTGAGTACTTACTAAAGTCTCTGACAATAGTAATCCCCAGTATCCTTGCTTTAGTACTTACTAAGGTCTCTTGCAGTAGTATTTCCCAGTATCCTTGCTTGAGTCTGTTGCTGTAGTATCCCCCAGTATCCTTGCTTGAGTACTTACTAAAGTCTCTGACAATAGTAATCCCCAGTATCCTTGCTTTAGTACTTACTAAAGCCTCTTGCAGTAGTATTCCCCAGTACCCTTGCTTCAATACTTACTAAGGTCTCTTGCAGTAGTATTCTCCCGTAACCTGGCTTGAGTATTTACTAAGGCCTCTTGCAGTAGTATTCTCCCGTAACCTGGCTTGAGTGTTTATTAAGGTCTCTTGCCGTAATAGTAGTTAGTATCTGCGCATCATCCCTCCTTCCATCAGGTCTCAGTAGATGTGACATAGAGTACTTACCCAGGTCTCTCCCACGTAGTTAAGAGTACTTATCTAGGTCTTGCAAGCCCACGGTCCCCTATCCTGTCACCCAGCCCGAGTACGTATCCAGGTCTCGGAGACACACTCTCAAACTGATCGAAGATACCACGGTTGTTACGGACAGACATCCTACCCATATAGATATTAGTCCCTTTACCAAATGCATTTCCATTATAATCTTTAGCCTATGAATCCCTTTATCTTAATCAATAAAGGAACTTGAAATATCAACAAAACCCCACTTGCCTCTCTCTTTCTATCTCTATAAATATAAATTTCTGTACGAACCTTGGCCCCCGCGAGCTTTCTCGAACATAAGGGGAAAACCTGTCGTTACAGTACTTGGTAAGTACAAAGCTGATATTATCGCCTTACAGGCAGTGCGATGGGATCGGGCGGAGGTAAATATCACAATTACGATTACGCACAGTATTATAACTCCCATGAAACGAAACCTAAGCTAGGTATTGGATTTACGGTAATCGGAGGCTTAAAAATCTCGTCTCCGGCTTCACTCCGGCAAAGTTTTTATACCCTCCACCATAGGATGGGGGTATATTAAGTTTGTCACTACGTTTGTAACTACTCGAAATAATCATTGTAGACCCCACAAAGTATATATATTCTTGATCAGCGTGCAATTCTACATCGATATAGCCATGTCCGTCCGTCTGTCCGTCTGTCCGTCTGTGGAAATCACTCTAGCGTCCGAACGGATTGACGTAGGTTGATGGAATTTTGGGAAAATATGTTATATTTACGTAGGACTTTTGGTATTGAAAGCGGGCTATGTAGGTCCACGCTTTCGTATAGCCCCCATACAAAATGACGCGTGACGCGTCATCGTTTTAAGGAATTTTTAAGATATTTGGCCCATTTTACCACCGAATTGGTTGTAATTTGGTGCTTTGTGTCTCCAGAGGCCAAAAAATATTCCTACCAAAGTTGGATTATATAGGTCCACGTTTTGGTATAGCCCCCATATAAGGCCCCATATAAAGTACGCGTCATTTTAATATATTTTGAATGTATTAGACCCATTTGACCACAGAATTGGTTGTAATTTGGAATTTTGTGTCTTCAGAGGCCAGAAAACATTCCTATAAAGTTGGGTTATATAGTTCCACGTTTTGGTATAGACCCCACATAAGACCCCTTATAAAGTACGCGTCATTTTAATATATTTTGAAGGTATTAGACACATTTGACCAAAGGATCGGTTGTAACTTTGTATTTTGTGTTTCCAGAGGCTAAGAAACATTTCTACCATAAAATGTTTATATAGGTCCACGTCTTGATATAGCCCCCATAATACAATATCTCCCGATTTTCGATATTTTGAACGTTTTAGCCTCATTATCACACCGATATGGCTGAAATTTGGTATTTAGTCTTCTTTAGACGTATAAAACTTTCCCCCAGAAATTTGTAGGTATAGGTCCACGCCATCATATAGCCCCCATAGAACGGTACCTTCCGAATTTCGGTATTTTGAAGGTTGTGGCCACATTAATCCACCGAAATGGCTGAAATTTGTGGTGGAGGGTATAAAAAGTTCGGCCCGACCGAACTTAACGCTTTTCTTACTTGTTTAACATCAGTCTTATGCGTCCATGCCCCTACCGAAGAGAAAGTGAACAGACCAAGGATATATTCTGCGAGCGTCCTTAAAGAGCATATGACCGCTGTCCTGGCCATGACATTAAGATTGTTCTAGGAGATTTTAATGCTAAAATTGGGAGGGAAAATATTTTTGGTCCCACGGTTGGCAAGATCAGACTTCATGAAGTAACATCCGATAACGGAATGAGACTGATCAATTTTGCAGCGACAAAGAACATGATAGTGATGAAAAACAAGAAATCAGCTTGATCATGTTGAGATAGACGGAAGACACTCTTCCAGTGTTTTACAAGACCGATCGATTCGAGGTGCGAACATCGATTCGGACCATTTGCTTGTAGCAGCCAAGGTATACACTCGTCTTAATGCTGCGCAAAAAATGCGATCTAACAAAAGATGGAAACTGGATGTCCAGAAGCTGCAAACACAACAGATAGCACAAGCCTATACCGCTTAACTGACCCGCATGCTGGAAGACGGCACTGCTTGTCCCGATAATGTAGAAGCGCAGTGACAAATAGTAGCCCACTCCATTTAGACTGCCCCAAAATCTATACTTGGCTACCAAAAACCTCCGCCTAAAAATGTATGGTACGATCAGGAGTGCCGTAAATGTCGTACTGAATAGAAGACTGCGGCATACAGAGCAACCCTGCATTCAATAGCAACACGAAGCGCGGAAGAAACTTATCAGATGAGGAGGAGAGACTAGAAACGTGTTTTCAGGAGAAAAAATAAGGAGCAAGAAAAAGGTGAGCGTGAAAAACTCTAGAGCAGAGCAGAGAGCAAAACACCAGACTGAAGAATATGGTGCAGGCAGATTCTCCTGCAAAGATGATGAAGGAAATCAAGTAACTGATATAGTTAGCGTACTGAGGATTTGGAAGAAGCACATTATGAAGCTCTTGGTATCGAATATGGGTGGCGATGAGGATACCCCAGAACCAATGGCAAATGACAACGTTGAACCTAGCCAAAGCGAAGTTATGACAGCTATTAATTGGTTGAAAAACAATAAAGCAGCAGGAGTTGATGGCCTTCCGCCGAACTGTTTAAGTCCGGTGGCGAAATGCTGATAAGGAGTTATGCATCAGTTAATTTGCCAATTACAGGGCTATAAGTCGCCTACCCATCGCATGTAAAGTGCTGTCGAGCGTACTGTGTCAGCGTCTAAAACCTATGGTCAGTAAAATAATCGGGTCATACCAATACGGCTTTAGACCTGGTATATCAGCAATTGAACAAATATTCACACTGTGCAAAATACTAGAGAAGACCCACAAAAGACAGATCCATCGTTATTGCCAACGAATAGATGGTGTGTTCGTTGACTATAACACCGCCTTCGACTGCCTAATTATATCAAAAATTTTTTAAGCCATGTCTCAGTTTGGCATCCTTGCAAATATAATACGATTATGCATTATACTGATCTACGCAGATGACATAGACATAATAGGTCGATCAACACGATCTGTAACAGACACCTTGACACCTTTGGCAACATTGAAAAAGGGTCTGCTAAAGTGGGTCTAGCAGTTAACGGTGATAAGACGAAGTTTATGGTATCAACACGCAAGATGTCCAGTAGACTCGAACCAACCGTAGATGTTCAGAACTACAATTTTGAGGTAGTTAATGACGTTATATACCTCGGCACCGCCTCAAGAGAAGAATAGTATTGACCAACAGATGGTATTTTGGTTCAAAAGCAAAACCAACTCTCGTCAAACCAAACTTTCACTCTACCAGACACTGATATTACCCGTACTTATGTCAGTCTTCATTCAGAAGTCAATGAAGAAGGTTCTGTTGTCGCTTGTTTCAATTATTTTTAATTTCAGCAATACATTAACGCACACGCTGTCCGTGGAGAGAGCGAGAGACGTATGCGTGAGACCGCAAACAATAGCTCTGTTCCAGAACAAAAAAATTTTTACAATTTTTACCACTTTTACACATTTTGCGTTTCCGTACACAAAATTTATATGAAAATCGTTTACGACTTTTACAACTTTTACGACTTTTACCACTTTATAAAGTACGGGAACAGGCCAAATGCGTTTGTATTAGTGCCGGTACTTGATCTGAAGCATGGGTACTTGTGAAAACAGATAAGGCAGAACTTTGTGTGTTTAAGAGAAAATTCTTCGAAAGATTTATGGACCAATATGCGTTTAATGGTGAATACCGACGTCATATGAACCACGAGCTGTACCAGCCGACCGATATAGATATAGTAAAACGTATCGAACTACAACGATTGCGTTGGTTGGGTCATGTCAGCAGAATAGAAATTTGAGGTTCCCAGTGGAGACAAATTTTCTCCTCCAAAAATTGTCGAAATAGGTCCATGTTTTTGTATAGCTCCCATATAATAGAACGTCATAATTATTATATGTATTTTGAGAATTTTTTGGCCGAACTACCTGTTATTTGACATTTGAGATTCAAAGTGGTCACAAAATTTTCCACCAAAAATTGTCAACATACATCCACACTTTGATATAGCCGTCATATAAATGTGGCGCCTGATTGAAGATATGTTTATACCCTCAGCATTTATACTAACGAGGGTATATGGGCAAAACTGCCAATTATTTCATATTCCATTTCCAAAAAATTGAATTTTTTCTTTTCGCGCTACATCAACGATTTTTGGTACATAGGTTAAGAAAAAATTCCCCTGTACAAATCCGCTCGCGAGCAAATTTTTGGTTGTTGCGGACAAATGTTATCGCGGTTTTACTTCTGCTTTTAAGAAAAAATTATTATAAAAACGCTAATTATTTTATTGAGCACAATTGTTCCTAAAAAGTTATCACGAAGTGACATCATTAAGTAGATTGCATAATATTTGTAAAATGTTACTCAGCATTCGCGGAATTTACAAAAAATTGACAAAATTTTAAATGTAATCCGAATTTTTTGAAAATATTTACCCGTCAAAAATTACAAAAAAGTAACAGTTTTAAATAAAGACATCACGGGGAATCAAATGAGACAAAACTTACAATCATCGGGATAGTAGTTAGGATATTATAGCCAAAATAAGCACATATTTGTGTTACAAAAAACAAATTTTGGTTTGGAATAATAGTTTTCACATGCATTCTAGAGTTGAAAATATTGGAAAAATTCTATAGGAGTACTTCTTTTATTTTTCTTCAAACTCCCAAAGAAAATGGGCGGATTATGCTTTATCTACATTCACATAGAAGGTTTCCCATTGAGGAAAGTTATCGGGTTGATGAAATAAATCATTAGTCATTTTAAACGGAAATAGAGTTCAAATAAACCGCTTTTACATATACGCATTATTAAAATATGTGTAAATCGCGTAATTATCAAAATCGTTTTGTCCGCATGTGATTTTCATGTACAGCAAGACCCTATCTTTTAATTTGTATATATTTTTCGAAATATAATTTGGATGCTAAGATGTAGCATCGGCTGCATCTTAGCATTAAAAAACCTATAAAATATCGCTAATTTGCGCAAAGTTCATACAATTTCGTTCCGCATCAGGTTTTAGTGTCACCATGAAAATCTGCATCGATATATACCTATTCAAGGCAATCAGTCAAGAACCGTGGATGTAGCATCACACACTATTTTTGGGATAAAATGAATGTAGTTCCCTTATCAGTGAAGTTTTTAAATTTCTGTTTCCGCAAAAAGGAAGATGCTGCACTAGTTTTTTCATAGCAGTGCAAGCGGCCCCCAGAATACGCGATAAAATGCGCGATATTTTCAAAAACAATATTAGGTGATTTTCCTACCTTGGAATTTCTCCTATCTCGCGTTTTAGTAGATGGATTTTAACGAGTATTGATTTGTTAGATCCGCAACGTAAAAATCCAAAATTTGCAATCATGCACAAGTAAATCGAATGCCAATTGTACAAATTAGATCCGAAATATTTGATTTTTAGAAATTTGTTCGCACAAAATTTTCGTATTTGGATACAGATTTCTCTGAAGCTGTGTAGGCTACATTCACGACACATATATCAAATAAATCAGAATCGTGAGTTCTTCATTCCTATATATGATTTTTTGAAAAACCTGTTTGCGGAACGAAATTATAAGAAAATTTCAAAATACACTTAAAATCTGGCTTCAAAATGTCAGCATCATTTAATGGTAGACGCAGATCAAATTTTGAAAAGTTATACATTGGTGGGATGATCCTTATTTAGTTGGCTTCTACTTTCACTTTGACAGGAAAATCGGGAAAAATGTGGTTTAATCACAAATCGAGAGAAAACAAAAAAAGTCACGTTGGCTTCAACCCATTTTTACCCATTTTTTAACATAAATATAGCCACAGCTTCCGCGCAAATCAACTTTGAAGGCCAATATTTTTTGCCAAGTCTAAAAACATTTCATTTTATCCAAATGCATTTAAATTGTACAATATACAACCACTATTCGCGAGTTATAAAGGGGTAAACCTTGGCTTCAACGATGTTAAATTTTCAATAATTTTGCCCATATACACTTTCATACGGGCAAAATGTGCCTCATCGAAATAATGGTAATGGACCCCAAGTATGTTTGGACGAAATCCGTTTCAGACAATTTGGAGTCTATTTAGTCATGTCCATCCGTCTGTCTGTCTGGCTGGTTGAGCGCACGATAACTCTCGAACGGATCAACCGATTATGTCCAAAATTTGGCTTTCGTAATATTTTGTCCAAACTTAGTTTAAGTTCGAAGATGGGTTATATCGGTCCCCTCCTACCTGTACCTACCCCACAAAAGTTCGAATATGTTCGGAAAATTTGTGCGCACGATAACTCTTGAAGGGAATAACAGATTTCGCCCATGCTTTGCACATCTTGAAATTTTTACCAGACTTAGATGAGGTTCCAATATAGACTCAATCGGTCCACTCCTTCGGGTACTTCCCACACAAAATTTTGTAGAAGTGCAGTTTAGGACCTGCTCTCGAATAACTTTGATTTTTGCAATAGCATGTTGCTTTCACTGCCCTCCATACGACAGTACAAGTTTCATCAGGGGCAAGTCCATACTTCCTGAGAAAATAGCCTGAAAGATGTAAAAAAAACCATGACACCGTGTGTAGTGGTTGGAGCGCAAGATAACTCTAGAACGGATCAGTCGATTCGGTCCAATATTTGGCCTTCGTAATATTTTGTTCAAACTTAATTTAAGTTCCATGATAAGCTATATCGGTCCACTCCTTTAGGTACTTCCCCAACAAAAGTTCAAAAATGTTCCGAAAAATTGTGCGCACGATAACTCTTGAATGGAGCGACCGATTTGGTCCATACTTTACACATTCTACTATGTCTACCAGATATAAATCAGGTTTGAATATAAACTATATTTGTCCTCTCGACCCCGTACCTCCCACACAAAATTTTAGATAAGTTCACTTCTAGACCTGCTATTGAATCACTTTGATTTTTGTTGAAGCAACTTACATTCGCTGCCTCAATTACGATGGTAAAAGTTGTTTCAGGGGCAAGTCCATACTTCTTGAGAAAACAGCCCGAAGGGTGTAAAAACCCCCTATGGCACCCCCATGGTCTATGTCGGTCCATTCCTTTAAGAACCTTTTCCGCAAAATTTTTGAACTTGAATCCTAATCAACATTTTTGTCGGTTTATACGACCAAAATTTTGAAACCCCCTAAATACATAAGTTTTTTGTGAAAAAAGTGTTTTAATTTACACAGGCTGAGGGTATATCTCTGTCGGCAAAGCCGACTGATACTTTTTTACTTGTTCCGTTTGAGTTAAAACCAGTCGCATAAAAAAATCGGACATCGATTTTTTTAAAACCACCCTAAGGTTCACACTTTGATATAGCCACCATATACGAGGGCAGTTCGGAAACTTCTTAGCCTAGCACAAAAAGCGCGGTATAAACAGAAAAAAGTTAAGTGTTTTGGAAACTTACATCCCTGTTATGAACACATGTTAAAATTTGTTTCGATCTGGCAACTCCTGCATATAGAAACAGGTGTTCAAAAAAGACGCATCCGCAATTTTTTAAAATGGAAAAATTAGAAATGCGTACTGTCATTAAATATTTACATAAAAAAGATTTATCGGGACAAGAAATTCATAATGATATGGTGAATGTGTCAGGTGAAAGTGCTCCTTCATATGCAACAGTAAAAAATTGGGTTGCTGAATTTAAACGTGGTCGTACAAGCATTGAAGATGAACCACGTAGTGGACGTCCAAAAACAGCAACAACAACAGAAATTGTAGCCAAAGTGCATGATATGGTATTAAATGATCGATCAAAAACGCATAAGAATGAACATTTCTCAATCTTGTTTGGATCGTTTTAAGCGAAATAAAATGGATAGGGTGCCACCGTGGTGCAATGGTATGCACGCCCGCCTTGCACGCAGAAGGTCGGGGGTTTGATTCCTCGGCCAAGCAACATCAAACATTTTTCAACGGTGGCAAAATACCCCTCAGTAATGTTGGCGACATTTCCTGAGTATTTCAGCCTTGAAAAACTTCTCCACAAGTGGTGTCTTAAGACACGCCGTTCGGACTCGGCGATAAACAGTAGGTCCCATATCATTGAGCTAAATATGAATCGGGGTGCACTCGTTGATATGAGAGAAGTCTCCCTTGTCCCGTATGGGATGTTGTGGAACAATGTTTTTTTTTTTTAAATGGATTTTAAGCGTCGTTTCATAACTGTTGATGAGACATGGATCCACCACTATACTCCAGAGACAAAAGATCAATCCAAACAACGGACTGAAGCTGGAGGAAGTGCCCCAAAGAAGACAAAAACAATTCAATCGGCTGGTAAGGTTATGGCAACGGTTTTTTGGGACTTCAAAGGTATTTTATTGATTGACTATCTGCAAAAGGGTAAAACAATAAATTCAGAGTACTATTGCAACCTTTCGGATCAATTAAATGTACAAATTCGAGAAAAACGTCCTGGCTTAAAACACAAAAAATATTTTTTCATCAAGACAACGCACCAGCACACAAGAGTGTTTTAACAATGGCTAAAATCGACTAATTAAAGTACGAGTTGCTTGATCACCCACCTTATTCTCCTGATTTAGCTCCCAAATCTAAAAAACTTGTTCCCAAATCTAAAAAAATTCCTTGCTGGCAAGCGTTTTACCTCAAATAAACCACTATTTTGAAGACCTTGAGGAAAACTATTTTAATCAAGGGATAGAATTGCTAGAAAAGCGTTGGACTAAGTGTATTGAACTTTCAGGAGACTATATTGAAAAATAAAAATATTTTTGAAAAACTAACTATTCTCTTTCATTGATAGGCTAAGAAGTTTCCGAACCGCCCTCGTAAATGTGGCGCCGATTGAAGCAAACATTTTCTGTCCTTATTTAGGCACTTGTTTTTCCGTGGTCACAAAATATCTCCATATTTCTCCATGGAAAGGGAAGAAAACTAACTAATATGAATTTTCTGGTGGAGAGAATAAAGGTTAGATTAAAATGGAGTAATCAATTGGCCCATCTTTCTTGGACCGAAACTTTTATTTCTATTTTCCACCAGACCAGTATGCTCACCGTAATCATATTCCAACAAAATTTTAGATATCTGAGAACATTTACAGAAATTTATTGCTCCGACTTTCCCTTAAAAAATAGTATTTAAAGAATCCACTATGGATATATTGTTGACATTAAAATCCGAAACAGAAATGAGTGTTATATTTAAAGAATTTCTAATCTGCATATTACAACATACATACATGCGTAGATACATAAATTATTTTAAGCAAACACCCTCCATTATCACGGCCTCAAAAATACTGCATATACATATTATACACGACACAATTTACTCCTTCGAGTTGTGGTGTTGTCGTGATTGTTATGCCCCAACATTAATTTAAATAAATTATGAGTGTGTCGAGTTTTTATCCATGTCTCACATTAGTTTTTTTGTCTACCTAGGCCATCAAACATTTATTCGCCACCGCACCAGCCCGCCACAAAAATGGCGGGCCACATGAGGTGCGACATGTTTGTCTTTTTTTTCGAGCGCTTCCTCTGAATGTGAGAGCTTGTTTTTACATTCGTTATCCTTCAAGTTGTTGACTGATATAATTTGAGCTACATTTTGCTATGTGTGTATGTGCGTGTGCATTTTTGTCTGTTTGTAATTCATTCGAGTGTCGTCTTCTTTTAATTAAACTAAATTGAAATATACGTATTTTTGTGTAATTTTCTTTTTTTTTTTTTTTAGATTTACTTATTTTTGTAATTAAAATCTTTCGCAATTAGTTATGCACTTTGCAAATTCTCATTTCTTGCTAAGCGAGCCTGACTTTGTAAATTATATTCAGTTTTGCTGCGCGAGTTGTATATAATATTTTTCAAACAGGTTGATTAATCAAATCTCTAGAGCGTTTTGCTGCTTGGTTATATAACACGCGTTGTTGAGTCTCATAAATATGTATATGTTATAAACAATTTTTGTTTGTTAATAAATTATTCAAGCATGTGCTATATACAAATTCCTCCCAAAATATTCTAATCGCTTTTAAATATTTAACATATATTTTAGAAGCGGAATGACGACATATGTTGTATAGGATGTGGCTAAATGATATATTATTATCTTAGCATTCATAGACTTCATAAAATCTCGCCTTAAAATTATAAAATTCTCTCTATGAATGAATTATTAATACCAATGCCGCAAAAATACTCAATGTAATCTGATTTATGATTTAATGGAACGTTATTGGATCCCTTTAAAGTCAAAATCGGGGTCAGACAAGAATGTTTTAGTCCATAGATGTCCATAGAACGGCGAAAACGTAAAAGCGAGTGCTCATCTTGCAGTAGGGGATGAAAGATACCACGGAACGGTCCTGACCGGCTTTAACATGGTAAAGTCCAGGATTTTTCTTGGTCCTTCTCTCATCTCAAGTGGACACTGACCTCCCCGTGGTGTCACCTGGGGAGCTGCCTTAAACACCCGTTAAAGGTAGTGAGCTAACATGTGCCGCGCGTTCACACATAAGAACGTTAAAAACTTGGGTTTGGGCGTCGGGCTTTCCAGCTCCAGCTTCACCCCAGTGAATGAAAGACTTGCTACAATTCGATTAAAAGCAAAATTCTTTAACATCAGCTTTATCTGCGCTCATGTTCTAACCGAAGACAAGGACGAACAGACCAAAGATATATTCTACGAGCGCCCAGAAGAAACATATGACCGTTGTCCTGCCCATGACATTAAAATTGTTCTTGGCGATTTTAATGCCAAAATTGGAAAGGAGAATATCTTTGGACAAACAGTCGGGAAATTCAGTCTCCATAGTGAAACATCAGACAATGGAATGAGGCTGATAGACTTCGCAGCGGCAAAAAACATGGTAGTTAGCAGTACCAGATTTAAGCATCTCGATATTCATAAGGGCACTTGGCTGTCTCCAGACCAAAGAACAATAAATCAAATTGATCACTTTGTGATAGATGGAAGACATTCATCGAGCGTGTTGGATCTACGATCGTTCCGAGGAGCAAACATAGATTCGGACCATTACCTCGTTGCAGCAAAGGTACGTACCCGTCTAAACGTTGCAAATAAAGCACGGACAGACACAACACGAAAGTTGGACATCGCTAAGCTGCAAACACAACAGATAGCCACAGCATATTCCACTCAACTGACCCAATTGCTTAATGAAAGCGCTTCTCGTCCCGATAACATATCAGCACAATGGCAAAATATTGCCCACTCCATGCAAACAGCCGCAAAATCAGTACTTGGATACCAGAGACCTCCACCAAAGAATCCATGGTATGACCAGGAGTGCCGTGCTGCTACCGAAGAAAAAAATGCGGCATATAGGGCTACTTTACAATCAGTAGCAACACGTAGCGCTCGAGAGAGGTATCGGGAGAAAAGGAGAGAGGAGAAACGTCTTTTCCGCAGGAAAAAGAGAGAGATGGAAAAGAGGGAGTGTGAACAAATAGAGATGTACAGGAGACAGAACGAAATCTGAAAATTCTACCAAAGAGTGAATCATCAAACTGATGGCTTTGGTACAGGCATATCCTCCTGTAGAGACCAACAAGGTAATTTGGTAACTGATACAGATAGTGTGCTCAGGATATGGAAAGAACATTTTTCCAAACTGTTGGTATCCGATAGCAGTGAAGACGGCGAAGATACCACAGATCCAATCCCAGAAGATGGTATTGAATGTATACCGCCCAGCCAAGATGAGGTAATGACAGCAATAAACCGGCTGAAGAATAATAAGGCGGCGGGAGCAGATGGCCTACCAGCCGAGCTGTTCAAAACCTGAGGCGACACGCTGATAACGTGTATGCATCAGCTAGTTAGCACCATCTGGCAGGAAGAACGCGTACCCGACGATTGGAACGTGAGCATCCTATGTCCAGTCCACAAAAAGGGTGATAAGACTGTGTGCTCCAATTACAGGACCATAAGTCTGCTCCCTATTGCATATAAGATAGTATCTGGCATATTGTGTGAGAGACTAAAGCCTATGGTCAATGAAATTATTGGACCCTATCAGTGTGGCTTTAGACCTGGCAAATCCGCCATTGACCAGATATTTACCTTGAGACAAATCCTGGAAAAGACCCAAGAAATGCAGATCGTCAACTTCCATCTTATCGTCGATTATAAAGCAGCATTCGACAGCCCTATACGTTCAAAGGTGTTCCAAGCCATGTCTGATTTTGGTATTCCTGCAAAGCTCATTCGGCTTTGTAGAATGACATTAACTGAGACGAGATCCTCAGTTAGAATAGGAAAGAACCTCTCCGAAGAGTTTATTACCAAAAGAGGTTTCAGACAAGGAGACGGCCTGTCGTGTGATCTATTCAACATCCTGCTGGAAAAGGTCATACGAGACGCGAAGGTCAAAAGAAATGGAACGATATACTCGAACAGCCATATGCTACTGGCTTATGCCGACGACATTGACATCATGGGTCGATCGGTAAAGGAAGTAACTGACACCTTTGCAAAAGTCGAAAGAGAATCTGCTAAAGTTGGTCTGGCAGTAAACGGCGAAAAAACCAAGTTGATGGTATCGACGCTTAATCTGTCCAAAAACCCCGCACCATCTGTGAATGTTGGTACCTACAATTTTGAGGTAGCAAAGGACTTCGTCTATCTCGACACCGCCATAAACACAACCAATAACATCAGTTGTGAAATACGAAGAAGAATAGTGTTGGCTAACAGATGCTACTTTGGGCTGAGTAAGCAGTTTAGGAATAAAGCCACCTCTCGTCAAACAAAAGTAACACTTTACAAAACACTGATACTACCCGTGCTAATGTATGGTTCCGAAGCATGGGTACTTGCTCAAGCAGATAAGGCAGTGCTTGATGTGTTCGAGAGAAAAATTCTTCGAAAGATCTACGGGCCAATCTGTGATGGCGGCGAATATCGGCGCCGTATGAACAACGAGCTGTATCAACTATACAATGACATCAATGGAGTTGAACGAATCGAGATACAACGATTGCGATGGCTAGGCCATGTTATAAGAATGAGTGATGATGAACCCGCTAAAAAGGCGTATAAATACGGGCCGCATGGAGGTTCTCGCAGATCTGGAAGGCCAAAGCTTCGTTGGAGCGAACAAGTGAAACGAGATATCATAAAGCTACATATCCCACATTGGGAAAATACAGCAGCAAACAGAGAGGATTGGAGATTTTTTCTTAGTTCGGCTTATGGAACAAATGTTCTGTAAAAGGCCAGCTAAGTAAGTAAGGTTGCTCATCTTACATCCATATCATCGAAGATGTAAGGCGTTCAACTCTGAATGGCAGAAGTGAAATTCAGTACACGACACTATTAAACAAAATATACACTTATGACGTATGCCTATAGAGCTAAATAACAGGTCACCTATTCCACTACATAGGAGCTTCGTTCAATGGTGGTGGTGGTGGTGAAGAGAACATGAATATTCGACTAAAAAAATTAAAGGCTGCTTTCGGTATACATCGACTTATATGGAGATCCTGACAAATCTCAACTTATACGAAGATTCGTTTATAAATTTCCAATATTAAGTCGACCCTGATATACGGCTACGAAAAAGGGAAAAATACGAGCACAATAACCTCACGAATATAGACCTTTACAAACATATGATTCGGAACGATGAACTACTGAACATAACTAAAATCCAATAGCTGCCCCAGTTGAGGTCTGTCAACGAAAATGGCGTTGGATTAACCGCACCCTGCGATGATCAGCTGAAAGCAATGCTCTACAAGTGCTTCGTGGACATTTTCAGGGAAGAGGTCGGTCATAAAAAATATTTAGAATCAGAAGAAAATATTTAGAATCAAAACATGGAACTATGTTGGCTATTTTTAGTGAAGAAGTTTTGTGACTACTGGGACAGATGTCAAACAAATTACAGGTAGTTCGGTAAAAATATAGCTAATATCTTCACAATACCTAAAACCGGGATGTACCGTGCTATGGAGGAATAGAAACCGGTCGATGCTACAAGCAGCTAACTATTCATGGAATGATATCAGCTAATTAGAGTTTGGGAATTCCCGACTTTTTTTCATTCCCGGGAAATCGGGAATACAAATTTCTCATTCCCGGGAACCCGGGAATTCCCGGGACTATAAGAAATCGAGTTTGTGGGGCATAGACGTAACAGAGAGCAACATAAAGAAATAAATACTCCTTATATGAATAGTTGTATCATTAGTTATCTCTTTGGAACAATATGGAACAATATTAACGACGATACGCCAAAATCTTGAAAGTACCAATACATCATATATGGAAGCTGTTCAAGCCAACCAATTCTTCCTGACTAATTTGCGGAGATTATATAAATTGCTGTTTCCCACGACCATCCTCACAAAGGCTTACTTCATAACAAAGACTGCTATGCGACTCTATTTTATAGGTCAATGATATGGGGAGTTCTTTTTATGGTTCGAAGGGCGTGTCGATCATAGAATAAATCTGTTGATAAAGGATTTTTACAAGGTTGACCTTTTGTGCACAAAGCTTCACAATTGCACCACGTTGGCAACAAAGATATAGAGGCGTATTTATATGAACATACATACTATAGTTGTTACTGACTTACATTCCTAATATACACGATTTGCTACTTACACATTATACAGTTTTTAATATTATATACAATAATTTTGGAGAAACCAACAATTCGAATCGATCACAGAGTTTATATCATAGCAAATTAATATACTTCAAGAATGCCTTTAATAAAAATATGGACTAGAACAACAAGGAAATTGCTCCTAAAAGTTCAGAATTATGTGAGGTTATACAGACTTCGACCACCGTGGTGCAATGGTGTGCACACCCGCCTTGCACACTAAAGGTCGTGGGTTCGATTCCCCGGCCAGGCAACATCAAAAAAATTTCAACGGTGGCAAAATACCCCTCAGTAATGTTGGCGACATTTCCTGAGTATTTCAGCCATTTAAAACTTCTCTACATGTGGTGTCTTAGGACACGCCGTTCGGACTCGGCAATAAACAGTAGGTCCCTTATCATTGAGCTAATATGAATCGGGGTGCACTCATTGGTATGAGAGAAGTCTCCCTTGCCCCGTATGGGATGTTTGTGGAACAATTAAAAATACAGACTTCGAATTCCAGAAAAAACAATAATTATTGAGAGGACCAAAATGTATGTACTTTACACGAATTATCGCGATTTTTACTATGGACCCTAAATTTGTTACAAATGATCGGGAATTACGAATTATCGGGACATGAATAATCGCTATTCCACTATATATTCAACATTAAATAACTATAAGACAAATAATATAAGACTTATATATAAACAAGTAAGAAAAGTCTATAGTCGGACGGAGCAGACCATGGGATACCCTATACCACTATCCCTGGACAATCGCTCTCCACGGAACTTATTTTCAATGATTGTGAAAATTTAATTATCAAATATCACAGATGTAATGTATAATACTTATGATCAAAACCAAAAAGTTATCTAGCATGACAAAGACATTTTTGTAGCAGGAAAGGAAAATTTAGTTCACACAAACTAAAATGTAATGAAACCCACTTATGTAGTACTACTACTTCCGTTGTTTAACCGCTACGTTATTGAAATTTTTACCAATTTCACACAAAAGTTTCAGTCCATTTAACCCGCTAAGTATTCTCTGATCTTCACGTTGGTTTGTACGCTTCTTCTTCATCATAAACTCAAACTTTGTTCAAAATTTTGTGGGTTATTATTTTGACCTACAGAGCCGCTACCAAATTGGTTAAAATTTTGTTTTTGGTCCATTTCATCCCCTGAACATTTTACGATCATCACCAAAAACTAATCATTTCGATTCTGGCCCGAACCCAACCTCCTTAAAAAATTCGTTACAATCGGTCCATAATTGCGGCCTTAAGTTTGTTTACAATTTTTAATGGACGGACACACATCGCTAAATCGCTTTATCTCGTCGAGATATGAATTTTGGCATACCAAATATGGGGTCTAGGACGAATATTTCGTGTTGTTACATAAACTTTTGAAGAGACAATATGTAGCATGGGATAAAAATGTGGTTCTCTACACAGAACCCATTATATATTAGGCAGTAGGCCCGTTATCTAGCAAACACTTTATTGCAATTTACATCAGAGGATAGGTCAGTAGTTTTTTCCCATATGTAGGCTACTTTGCGAAATATATATGTCCTCAAGGAATTAAAATATCGACCAAAAATAAAATTTTTATATTTCTTACAAAAGTAATGGTCCATTTCACCCGCTGAAGTATATCAGATCATCATTCCTATAATCTTTCCCGGTGCAAAATTTCGTGACTATTGATGTATAATTGCGACTTCTAGCGAGTTTATTATTACACTACAAACAAATAACGGAATATATTAGGCTGTAACTCTGTTATCTGATCATGCACACCAATATAATTGGCATCAATTGAAAGGTCAAGCGTTCCACTTTCAAGTATATCTCACTTGTCCGGAATGTCACTTCCTGGAATTAAGATATAAGCTGTATATTTAAAATTTTCACAATTTTCACACAAAAGTTTTGGTCCATTTAACCCTCTAAATATTATCCTATCGCCATCTCAAATTGCAAGCTTCTCCTTTGTGATATACTCTTACCTTATTTAAAATTACGCGTTGATCGGACTATTATTGAGACCTACAGAGCCGCTAGAAAATTGGATAAATATTATGTTTTTGGTCCATTTCACCCGCTAAATATTTCACGATCATCACCATACAAAATTTCGTGATGATCGGTCCATAATTGCGGCCTGGAGCGTCGAGATATGAAGATTGGTATACCACATTGGGGGTCTCCGACGAATATTTCGCGGTGTTACATGAATTTTTACCAAAACAAACTTATAATACCCTTTTCCACATTGTGGTATAGGGTATAAAAATACAAATACCCGTATTCCCGGGAATTTCAAAAAAATTTCCCGGGAAATCCCGTCCGAAAAAAATCGAGAATTCCCGGGAAATCCCGGGTCGGGAATTCCCGACCAGAAACTCTACAGCTAATAGATATATCATTAGTCCATGAGATATTGGTCCATTATCTCAGTAAACATGGGTTTACCACCGAAAAAATATACTGCGAAAAATTTAAAACGATACAAGGCAAAATTGCACTTTTGCGACAAATTTTGAAATTTGGCGTGTAAGGTATCTGATGGAGTTGATCGATCGTTCGCACCATTTTAAAGAAAACTTTTGCGGAAGAGGTACCCGAACAAGTGGAGCGATATGGCCAATCTTCAAAATTAAACTAAGTCTGGCCAAAGTATTATGACATCCAAGATTGGATCAAATTTGATGTTGGTACAAATTGGTTACTCCTTTCTAACTCTAGTAGTTAATTAGCCTGACAGACGGAGGGGCGGACATGGCTAGATCGACTCCACATCTTCTGTAGACTATGTGAGGTCTAAAACCATTATTTCAATGAAGCACATTTTTGATTGTGACAAAGGGTATGCACACAATATACCTATATTATTCCACGGTGACGGGTTCCTCGATACCGGATTGATCCGGAACCACACAACACTCGTGTTCCCGCCAGCGGCTGCCACCTCAGTGTACACCTGTTTGTATTTGTATCGTTTTCCTGTGTTAGAAGCAGCTTATACCAGAATGCTTTCTCCGGATACTTTTAGTCCGTGCCGGATCGGAGGAAAACCCTGGACCAATATGGATGTGATCAGTTTGTCACATCCGCATACACCACACTCAACCTTTGGTGAGATGCAACAGATGCCGGGAGTGATTGCATTTCAGAGGTTGCTTTGGACTCGTCCACGTGACGGACTTCGACAGGGACTATGTAGCTGCATGCTGCGTGAACGCAGCCCGCAGTAAGTCATTGTCATCATCAGAATATGAGAATCCCCCGCAGTCTTTCCAACAGCAGCCGCACATGCAGCACTTACAACAAGCCGTTGATGTTTAAATCCCTAAAAATGCGTCATTTTTACAAGTTAATTGCAATGGACTCAAAGGGAAGTTCGAAAAAATAGAATATTTTATGAGTCGGAAGAATATCATGGTCGCAGTGATGCAGGAAACCAAGCTCAACAATAACTGCAGCTTGCAGATTGTAATGGTTACAACGTACTGAGGAAGGATCGCACCAGAAGTGGAGGTGGGAGATTAGCTTTCCTATTACAGTCTGTTCAATACAGACCTATTTCGCTTGAGCCAAGCTGTAGTCTGGTTTGGAACTGGCGAGGTAAAGTTGCTTAACGTATACCTCTCACCGATTAATGACCATACTCCAGGTTATAGGGCCAATATTATCCCAGTTTTGCAAGGTCAGAACCGTCTGCTCATCATGAGTTGTGGCATTCGGTGCTCGACAAATGGTATAACAGATTGAAAGCTCAACGTGTTGCACTGTCAATGAGAATGCCCCTACCAGAATTAGCGAAAAGTGTCACAGTTCGTCAGACATAACCATCGTGTCATCTGGTCTGACAAAAGGCGTCACTTGACTAACCATCATTTTTCTTGGGTCAGACCATCTCCCCGTAATTGTCTCCATCAACAGGCCGCCCGATGTCATCACCCCTGAACGCCCCACTTTCATCAAGCATGGGAAAACAAATTGGCCTAGCTTCAGAGAGTTCACTACGAGCTTCGTCGACCCAACTCCAGTGACCCCATAGTCATGGAAAGGACACTGGAAGTTAACAGGTTGTTCGGTGAGCATAAGCGGAACAAGTGGCTACATCATCTGAAGAGTTGCAACATTGAAGTCGAAAAAATTGAAGTTAAGTAATTATCGAACCCTGGGAAGAAGGAAGATAGGACCACAGTCACGCTTGGCGACGTTATGCTGACTGATCCGAAGAGTTTATTTTAATCGACAGTTCGTGGAGCACCCGGAAGTGACAGTGTGAAGAGAAGTTTACTAAGTCGCATTAGATCTCTTTTAGCCTGGGAGGAACCATCACAATTCAGCAAAGCGTTGGGTCCTGTTGGAATTTCCATTTTAATGCTGAAACATCTGTATAAGCCGCGAGTCGAGTATCTCACCAAAGTGCTCAATCCGTCGCTAGCCACTCATATTGTTCCCGATGTCTGGAAATTGACAGGATGGTCCCAGGTAAGAATGCCAGCAAACTGGAATCGTACAAACCGATTTTGCTTTTGTCGCTCCCTTGAGACTCTAGAGGCACTACTCCTACCCAGCGTTAGAAATGGATAGCTATTTCTGACGCTAGGTAGGAGTAAAGTTGAACCAGCTGAATTAGCCGAGGGTCCAGTATCTCACCAAAGTTCTCAACATGTCGCTGCCCACCCATGTCGTTTCCGAAGTCTGGAAAATAGGCAGGGTGGACATGCAACGGAAACCAGACAAGAATGCCAAAAAAAGGTGAATCGTACAAACCGATTTCGCATTTGAAACCAGTAGCGTCAGAAATAACTATCCACTTGCCGATCATGAGCATGGATTCCGTAAGCAGCACAGCGCGACAACAGCGCTGCACGTCATCGCTACACAAATTAGTCGAGACTCAATCAGAATAATCCATGCTATAGAAAAGTGATGCTGGCGCTCGACTTATCAAAAGCAAATATCAGTCACTAAATCTATGGCCACTATGTTACCACATGGACTGCAGAGGTGAGAACAGAGTTGAATGGCCTCATGGTCAATGGTAGCAGAATTGCGAGCTCCGACTACCCCAAGATTATACGGGTCACATTCGACAGCATTTTCATGCCGTCCGCGCATGCTGCCACAAGCTGAGATGTAGAAACAAGCTGCTCAAATTCCTAGCCGGCAGAACTTGGAGTGCAGATAAGGAAACCTTGTTGACCACATATAACGCAATAGTTCGGTTTGTGGTAAGATATGCCGCGCCAGTATGGCATGCGAATATATGCGCAACGCGATGGAAAAATAATCAAACCTGTCAAAATACCGGATTGAGAACTGTGACCATGTCTTCAGTAGATTTCTCATGTCTTCAGTGGACCATCTACATGTGGAGACAAAGATTCTTACAACAACACAATGACATTCTACCGTTGCAGTACTTGATCGGGTGTTACAGTGAGAGCCATCCTTATCCCCATATGATGGATACGACTTCCACTCCACACATACACACAGGTATGTCAGGAGAGATTCAACATTAGAAGAGAGAACCCTTAGATCAACAAACATAGCACGAAGGTTTAAAACGGCATTCATACAGATACAGTCGCATATGCAATAAACAATTATCGTGTGAATGCGGTCCTCGGACAACATATCCCATCTAACGCAGCTGAGCTGAGTTTTGGCTCAACTACTCTCGGGATGGTACAGTCGTCTAAATTCTTAAAGGGCAAAGATCGATGACATCGTGCAAAACATCTACATAGCATGACGTCACAACAACACCTAAAGGTGACGCACTGTATTATAGCTGCCATGACACAAAGCATGAGTTTGGTTGCGGTTTTCCAGTTAATCGGAGGTTTAAACATCTGGTCTCCAGCTTCACCTCAGTGAATGAACGGCTTGCTACAATATGGATAAAAGCAAAATTCTTCAACATTAGCTTTATCTGCGCTCATGCGCCAACCAAAGAGAAGGACGAACAGACCAAAGATATATTCTACGAGCGCCTAGAAGAAACATATGACCGTCATGGGTAGGACCATGACATTAAAAATATTCTAGGGCATTTTAATAGCTAAATAGGAAAGGAGAATATCTTTGGCCCAACAGTCGAGAAATTCAGTCTCCACAGTGAAACATCTGACAATGGAATGAGGCTGCTAGACTTCGCAGCGGCAAAAAACATGGTAGTTAGCAGTACCAGATTTAAGCATCTCGATAGTCATAAGGACACCTGGCTGTCGCCAGATCAAAGAACAAGAAATCAAATTGCTCACGTTGTGACCGATGGAAGACATTCATCCAGAGTGTTGGATGTACAATCGTTCCGAGGAGCAAACATAGACTCAGACCACTACCTTGTTGCAGCAAACGTACGTACCCGTCTAAACGTTGCAAATAAAGCACGAACAGACACAACACGGAAGTTGGACATCGGTAAGCTGCAATCACAACACATAGCCACAGCATATTCCACTCAACTGGCCCAATTGATTAATGAAAGCACTCCTCGTCCCGATAACATATCAGCGCAATGGCAAAATATTGCCCACTCCATGCAAACAGCCGAAAAATGCATACTTGGATACCGGAGACCTCCACCAAGAAATCCTTGGTATGACGTGCTGCTACCGAAGAGAAAGAATCCAGCATATATGGCTACTCTACAATCAAAAGCAACGCGTAGCGCACGAGAAAGCTATGGGGAGAAAAGGAGAGAAGAGAAACGTCTTTTCCGCAGGAGAAAGAGAGAAATGGAAAAGCGGGAGTGTGAAAAAATCGAGATGTGCAGGAGTCAGAATGAAGTCCGAAAATTCTACCAAAGAGTGAAGCATCAAACTGATGGATTTGGTACAGGCTCATTCTCTTGTAGAGACCAGCAAGGTAATTTGGTAACTGATACATATAGTGTGCTCGGGATATGGAAATAACATTTTTCCAAACTGCTGGTAACCAATACTAACGAACATAACGAAGATACCACAGATTCAATCCCAGAAGATGGTATTGAATGTATACCGCCCGGCCAAGATGAGGTAAAGACAGCAATAAACTAGCTGAAGAATAATAAGGCAGCAGGAGCCGACGGCCTACCAGCCGAGCTGTTCAAATCCGGAGGCGACACGCTGATAAGGTGTATGTATCAGCTAGTTAGCACCATCAGGCAGGAAGAATGCGTAACCAACGATTGGAACGTGAGCCAGTCCAGTCCACAAAAAGGGTGATAAGACTGTGTGTTCCAATTACAGGGTCATAAGTCTGCATTCTATTGCATATAAGATAGTATCTGGCATAATGTGCGAACGACTAAAGCCTATGGTCAATGAAATAATTCGACCCTATCAGTGCGGCCTTAGACCGGATATTTACGTTGAGGCAAATCCATGAAAAGACCCAAGAAATACAGATCGACATCTTCCATCTTTTTGTCGATTTTAAAGCAGCCTTCGACAGCCCTATACGTTCAAAGGTGTTTCAAGCCATGTCTGATTTTGGTATTCCTGCAAAGCTCATTCGGCTATGTAAGATAACATTAACTGATGCTCGATCCTCAGTTAAAATGGGAAAAAAACCTCTATGAAGGGTTTATTACCAAATAAGGTTTCAGACAAAGAGACGGCCTGTCGTGTGATATCTTCTACATACTGCTGGAAAAGGTCATACGAGACGCTAAGGTCAAAAGAAGTGGAACAATATACACATACAGGCATATGTAACTTGCTTATGCCGACGACATTGACATCATGGGTCGAAAAAGAGAGAAATGCAAAAGCGGTGAAGGGTTTATTACCAAAAGAGGTTTCAGACAAGGAGACGGCCTGTCATAGGTCATACAAGACGATAAAGTCAAAAGAAGTGGAACAATATACACAACCAGCCGCATGTTACTTGCTTATGCCGACGACATTGACATCATGGGTCGATCGGTAAAGGATGTAACTGATACCTTTGCAGAAGTCGAAAGGGAATCTCCTACAGTCGGTCTGGCGGTAAATGGCAAGAAAACCAAGTTCATGGTGTCGACGCGCAATGCGTCCATAGAGATCGGGCCAACTATTGACGTTGGTTCCTACAATTTTGAGGTAAGGACTTCGTCTACCTCAGCACCACCATAAACATAACAAACAACATCAGTTGTGAAATACGAAGAAGAATAGTGTTGGCCAACAGATGCTTCTTTGGGCTAAGTAAGCAGTTTAGGAATAACGCCACATCTGGTCAAACAAAACTAACTCTTTACAAAACACTAATACTGCCCGTGCTAATGTATGATTCCGAAGCATAGGTACTTGCGCACGCAGATAAGGCAGTGCTTGGTGTGTTCGAGAGAAAAATTCTTCGAAAGATCTACGGACCAATCTGCATTGACGGCGAATATCGACGTCGTATGAACAACGAGCTGTATCCACTCGACATCAACGACATCGATATAGTTGTACGAATCGAGATACAACGATTGCGATGGCTAGGCCATGTTATAAGAATGAGTGATGATGAACCCGCTAAAAAGGCGTATAAATACGAGCCGCAGATCTGGAAGGCCAAAGCTTCGTTGGAACGAACAAGTGAAACGAAACGAAAACGGAAAATACAGCAGCAAACAGAGAGGTTTGGTGATCTTTTCTTAGTTCGGCGTATGGAACAAATGTTCCGTAAAAAGTCAGCTAAGTACGTAAGATCTATGTGTGGAAGTAATATTATCATATGCAAAGTTACTACCTTCGAGAGTTACCGCGCGCACCGTTTTAGCGAACATTTTTGAACTTTTGTGCGGGAGGACAGTTTTTGCCTATTTTCGAATTAAACTAAGTTTGGACAAAATATTACGATGCTCAAGATTTGAACCAAATTGGTTGGTCCGTTCTCTATCGTGCGCACCAACCAGTTAGACCGACCAATAGACAGACAGATGGACGGGCATGACTAAATCAACTCTAAATTGTCTAAAACGGATTTCGTTCAAACATATTTGGGCTCCAAACCATTATTTCGATGATCATACACCGGGGACTTACGGGGAGTCCCGAAATTTAACATTTTTAATTCACTTTTTGAGGATTTAGTAGATTAAGTTTAAAAACCAAATAAAAATTGCAATTAATGTTGAACAGGTTATGACACATTGCATTCCAAATGCCTATACAGTGTTGAAACACCATTTACTTTTTTATAATATTCAAATCTCTTGTTTCGTTTTGTATTTCATCCGTATTCGATTGTTATTAGATTTTATTAGCTAAGCGTTTAATAAAATAGGGGGGGCTTGAGGGGAGTTATTAACAGGTGAAGTGTTATTAACTGTCATTTGTGGCGTCGCAACAAAATTTGTTGTTTATTGTTGTTTTTTCTATTTTTGTTAAGCGTTAGTAGTAATGATAGCTGCTCATCACGTTTTAAACTTGTTATTAATGAGATTCAAATGAAGATGACCTTCAAAGTAAATAAATATTGACGACTTGTTTTTTCTACGCTCTTCAGTTGATTTTTTTGTTGTTGTCATCATATTATTTCGCTGTTTTGTTTTTTAGTTTAATGATTCTATTATTATTCTGCTTCTTCTACTTTTTTTGATTCTACTTCAATGTGTGCATATTAATTTATCTTTAACGAATACACAACAGCATTTATCTTTATAACCCTTTGTGGAGCGATGACAAGGCAAATTATTAAAAAAAAAATAATCCGAAGCGATTATAAAATACGCCAAACGCCGCCCAGCTAAATATGAATCTCTAACAGGAGGAAAGAAACAAGTAGGAGCCACGAGGACAAAAAATCAAAACGATGAGAGGTATGTCCTTAAACTTCATATAAGCGAAAATTTTTACCTTTTATTTGGGAGGTGGCCGAATATTTTGTCCTATACAGACCTTCTTGGAGCTTGATGTGCTAGTAGGCGAACATAAAGGGAAAAGGCGATTAAGTAAATTGTAGGCAATGGTTAAATCTCTTTCGAATCCGAGAAAGAAGAATGATAGAACTGCTGTTACTTTCAACGGCGTAACACTATCTGAACCAAAGATATGCGCGTGTTATTTTACCCGGAATTTCATAGAGCACCCCGAGAGTTGTAGAAGTCATCGGAAGCGTTGGGCCCACACCGAACGTCAATGGTAATTTTTAAGCAACTGGATGAACCCGTAGCTGAGTATTTAACAATTATATATATAGTATTATATATATTATATTGGCAGTGTGGCCCAACTACTGAAACCTGGCAAGGATGCCAGCAGAAGTGAATCATACAGGCCTATTTTACTCCTGTCGCCAGTAGCAAAAATTCTAGGTGCACTATTCTTCCCCACGAAGAGAAACAGTTATCCAGTTGGGGCCACATGCATGGAATTTTTAAAAAATATTTTTCAACTACCATTGGGGCCATAGACGTGGACTTTTTAAAAAATATTTTTCATTGCCCCAATGGGGCCATAGCCGAAGACTTTAAAAAAATATTTTTCAACAACAATTGGGGCCATGGGCGGGCCTTTTTAAACAAATATTTTTCAACAACCATTGTGGACTTTTTAAAAAATATCTTTCAACAACCATGGGGCTATAGGCGTGGACTTTTTAAAATATATTTTTCAACAACCATTGGGGCCATAAGCGTGGACTTTTTCAAAAATATTTTTCAACAACCATTGGGTCCATAAGCGTGGACTTTTTCAAAAATATTTTTCAACAATTATTGGGGCCACAGGCGTAGACTTTTTAAAGAATATTTTTCATCAACCATTGGGCCATAGGCGTGCACTTTTTAAAGAATATTTTTTATCTATCATTGGGAGTTCCCCGGAGAAGGGGTGATAACTCCAGAACCGCTTAACCTCTGCCTTTCTGAAATTCCACACCCTCCAGACGGCATAAATATAGCAATGTATGCGGATGATTGTACGATCTTGGCGTCGGGTCCTATCGTCGATGACATATGTGAAAGGTTTATATGGGTGACCTAGTGCAGTTATTCCATCTGAGGAGTATGCAAATCCGCCGCTAAATCTACTGCCACACTTTTCACCTCTTGGACGGCTGAAATGAAGCAACCACTAAACATACCGCCGATGGTGTACTGATTCCGATCATTAACTACCCCAAAATATTAGGTGTAACATTCGACAGCATGTTTTGGTCGTTCACGCAAGCCACAGCTGCTTGCGATAAGATCAGAAGGTCCTCAAGTCGCTGGCCGTCATCACATATGGTGCTGACAATGAATCCCTGTTGAGCAATAGGCCGGTTTGTGGTAATCTATGCGGCTACGCTACGCTGTGGAAGAATATTCAAACCTGCCAGAATGCCGCCCTGAGAACTGTAACAGGGTGCCTCCCCATGACACTAGTTCACCATGTTCTTGAAGAGACGAAGGTTTTACTGGTGCATCAACACAAGAGGATGTTGTTAATGCAGTACCTGCTTGGGTGTTCTTTATCACAGTGAGAATCCCTGTCCCGATTTAATGGAAAGGCTTCCCCCATCCAGGCACGTTAGGAGAGATCTTCATGATCATCTATAGAGAGAGGTCCAAAGGTATAAACGAGAACGTCTAGACCAACGAGCCTATCAGGCAAGCTTGGCTAGCATTCAGACTGATGCAGTCGCGCAGGCAGTACGGAAATACATTGTGAATGTCATACTTGGGGAACACGCCCATCCATTGCAACAGAAAAATGACAGCTGTCAGGGCAAACACTAGTAGCTTTAGCCAAGTTAAAATCAATTCGTATTGAGCCATCTGTCTCCAGATTCTTTATGAACGCAACCTGACCGAGTTGCAGGATTTTTGAGTGTGAATACATAAGAACCTAATAACCAAAATTTATTTTCCCCGCGGACAAAAAACTGACTACGGGGGTGTTCCCCTAAAACAAAAAACAAATATGAAGAAAGTCGGAAAAGTTAATAAAGTTACGGTGCAGTTAATAAAGTTAAACCCAGTACCGGCGGGTGTTGTTGATCAGCCTACGAGTCACACCCCGTCGTCATCATGCGATCGTAAGCAAATCTGTCCCACAGATGTGGGTGCCTTGGCATCTGTCGTCGAAGGTAATGCGACAAGCACACAGTCGAATGGCAATTACAGGGAGGAGGAAGCTAAGGAACTCAGGGAAAGCTCAAGCTCGACCCAGCCTTCAGATACAGGTAGTGACTCCGACTCCGAATCCAAAACAAATAAAACCATCGAGGAAAACCGCTAAAAGGTGGAGATCCACAAGATGGTAGATTATGTGGGTAAGGGTTTTGAAAACCTCACAACACACAAAAAACAGCTGTCTGGGGCTCAACGGCGCAAGCTCAAGAAGCAACAGGCAAGCAAAGAGGCAATTCTGCAGGATGCTCCCAAAGATGTCACGAACACTCCCTCAACTTCCTCGGAAGCTGGGAAGAGGATCAGATCTCCTGAAGAGCAGAACACTGCAAAGCCAACAAAAAAGAAAAAGAGCCCCACAAATGATTTGAGCAAGCCGCGTCAAGAACCTCGCAAGGGAGGCTATTCCGAGAATCCCTTGGCAGAGGGCGACAAAGTGAGCGCGAACATGAAAAAGGTGTGCCCGGCCGCGGAATCGACTACAAAACCTGGGGCTTCCGTAAAGAAATCTCGGACCAAGTGGAAGAGGAAGAGGGCTGCGGAAACTGGTAAAGAGCCGCCATCTTACGCCAAGGTAGCAAAGAAACGCTACAGGGACGAGATCTGCTATGCAATGATCGACACCAGTAGAGGTTCCGGCAAGCTACTCAAGGACCAAATTCAAGCCATTGAAGATGAGGTCAATAACTTAATTTTGGATCACCTAATGCAGGGAGGAGATCCAATTCAAATTGTCAGCAGCGGGGTCAAAGGGGACATGATTGTTTACCAATTTGCCGAGCATGCAAACGTTGCCGCCCTCAAGGATATTGTCAGTAGTATAAGACCTCCATGGGAAAGCGGCAAACTCAAGCAGGTGAGGAAAGACCAAATTCCTCAACTTACTAAGGCATCCGTTTTTGTCCGAGGTTGGGGAAGCAAGTTCGAGACGGAACGCATGCTCGAGGTCTTTGGTCGTCAGAACAGGACATTGGATGTGAAGAGATGGGAGGTCTTCCACAGGGAGGAGCATGAAGATGGTACTCTCCTTGTGGTCGGAATTGACCAACTCTCCATGTCCAGTCTGACAAAGACAAAGGGCATGGCCTACCACGTTTCAAACGCTGTCCGCTTCAAAACGGGAAAGGCGAACATCGGCGTAAACGCGGAAGCCAAAAATAACAGCGAGGAGGCTTCACCTCCAAGCAACAATTTACAGGGAGCCGACATTGAAATCAGCGCTTCCCAAGAATCCCGTTTACTGGAGGACCAATGATCGGAGTCATCCAGATAAACCTCCATCGGAGCGAGACGGCAACCATGGCACTGATGGAGCAAATTAACACAGGTAAAGTACACATCGGTTTGATCCAGGAACCATGGACTATTCAGAACAAGGTCTCTGGACTAAACCATATAAATGACCAACTTTTTTATGCTAATACACGGTCTCGCCCGAGAACCTGTATAATATGCCACAAAAACTTAAGTTTTCTTTTCTCCCCAGAGTTGTCAACATCGGACGCAACTGTACTGAAGCAGGGGAATGACAACATATACCTGGCGTCAGTATATCTGCTGTATGATTCACCGACACTACCACCTACGTCGGAGCTGCAGCGGCTGGTGAGGGAAGCAAAACAAACAGGTAACGAAGTACTAGTAGGTAGCGACGCTAACTCACACCACGTCACGTGGGGAAGTACTAATACTAACAAAAGGGGCCAAGCCCTTTTAGATTACTTGAATACTAACGACCTAATAACACTTAACACAGGGAATACACCCACCTTTGTTAACAAGAATAGGGAAGAGGTATTATATATAACAATATGTTCCGAAAATCTTATAAACGATGTGCAGAATTGGAGGGTCTCGAAAGAGCACTCCTTCTCAGATCATCGGTATATAAGATTTGAATTAACTCGGCCACCGCCGAAACCTATAAGTTTCCGAAATAAATCCAAAACTAACTGGATAAAATTTGGAAAACTAATAAAAGGCTAGGGCACGAAGAAAGTTGTCCCCTTCGAGAGAGGAAATCTGCCTACGAAAAACTTAGGATGACAGGAGAAATTCGTAACAAAGGCAAAGAGGTCCGAAGGCTTTACAACAGAGCTCGACGTAAAAAATTAGCTGTATTCTGGGATAACTATCACACAAAACTTAAAGAATACAACAAAATGACTAGAACAGCAAACGCAATTCCTGGAAACTCTTTTGTGAACAGGTAGACAGCGTAAATGATGTATCTAAAATAAAAAAGTTTCTATTGAAAACCCATACACAAACCGAGATTATGGTGAATGATATGGGAAATAAGTTGGAAACAATCGAGGACACGCTGGGGCTTTTGATGAATACGCATTTCCCGCCGAGCAAGGAGGTGGACTATATTTCGTCCAAATTAGCTGGTATCTTCCAAACGATATGCTTAAATATAAACAACATGCATACGTTAAAGGCAGATCAGTGGAAACCGCTTTACATCGAAAACACCTTCGACAAGAAGATGCATACACTGGCAGTATGCATTGACATCGAGGGTGCTTTCAATAACGTCCGCACTGAAACCCTTATCCAATCCTTAGATAATTTTTATGTGGACCGGACCCTTAGGAACTGGGTAAGCAATATGCTAAGGAATAAATGGATAAGTTGCGGGCTACACGACGTAACGAAACGGGATAAAGTTGGTCAGGGAACGCCACAAGGGGGGAATTTGTCACCTCTCCTGGGGTTACTACCATAAATAGCCTACTGAGGACTTTAACCAAAGAAGGATTTGAACCAGTCTGTTATGCAGACGACGTTATAATACTTCTAAGGGGAAAGAACCCTAATTTGTTATGCAGAAGGGCCGAATCGGCTCTAAAACTTGCATATAACTGGGCTAGACCAAGAGGTCTAAACGTAAACCCGGAAAAAACAGAAATATGTCTTTTCACTAGAAAAACAAAACTGGGTCACATCGAGGAACCTGTTTTCCTTAACAAGACTATTAAGATTTCCAATAAGGTCAAATATCTGGGAGTAATCCTGGATAGGAAACTTAAATGGAAGGATCATATCCAAGAACGAGCCAACAAAGCCAAAACACCAACGAGGGCACTAGAAACTATTCTATACGTACACCCAATAGAAATTCAGATAAGGTATGAAGATGCCTTCGCAGCCATAAGGCTGAAAGCGACAGACGAGAGGATCGAAAAGGACCACGTAACATACCATCAAAAAATTCTACAGGTAACAACGGGGGAGTCAATGGATAACGTTAATTCGGACCGTATACATGAAACAATTGTAGTTGAATCGTGTGAAACATTAATACCTGACAGAGACTCGTGGATCGGCGGGACCCTAGCTGGAAAGCCTCCTGGAAACTGCTGTTATACAGACGGCTCGATGTTAGGGGGGAGGACGGGACTCGGACTTTTTATTGAAGAACCAGAGACCGAAATCTCTCTTCGGTTGCCGGATCACAATACGGTCCTTCAAGCGGAGGTCAGGGCGATCACAGAGTGTCTGAACTGGTTTAATGCTAACTCGAGACCAACTACCGTTAACGTCCTTACGGACAGTAAAATGGCAATCAATGCAATAACATCCAAGACAGTAAAATCGAAAACTGTACTGGACTGCATAAATACGATAAACAATTATTCCCAGCAAGGAACAGTGTCAAAATGACTATATGGGTACCAGGCCATGCGGGGATTAAAGGTAATGAAAGAGCAAATTCTCTGGAAAAAATGGCAGGGAATTAGCAACAATAAACTTAGACAGCGCAAAGCCTCTAAATGCGTCACGTCTAGAGTTAAAAAATTGGGCAAAACAGGCCCATACATCCCTATGGAATAGAGAGGAGATAGGGAAAACCACTAAGATTCTCTGGGGGGACCCCAGGTATCCTTACTGGTCACTTGGGCCTACAAGCACATCTGCATAAAATTAAATGCGCAGATAACACCTTATGCAGGGCATGCGGAGAGGACGACGAAAAGTTGGAACACTTTCTTTGCCAATGCCCAGCTTTCGCAAATATCAGGTCCCAGTCTTTAGGAACCGACACCATACCGGGACTTAATCAGATAACGGTAAAAGATGTTAAACAGTTAAGGGATTTTGTTAAGGGCACAGAATTCCTAAAATAATAAAGAGAACAAATACGACCCTTTCTTCAATTAGTCTATAGCGCACAACAGGCCTATTCTGGCTTAAGTGTATGTCCATTGGACATGTGGCGACTTGCGCCCCTCTTTTCAACCTATCCTAACTATTTGCGTTGTGCTACAACAACAATGTGCAAACGTGTGACTAAATCGGTTACTGTCTTTGATAGTTATCGTGCACACCATTTTATCGAAAAACTTAGAACTTTGAATACCCTCATAAATATAAGAATTCAAATCATCCGTTCCGCTCCAAACCTATTACATGTGTTATGTGGCGTTAGTACGTCATCACGGCATACCCCACACGGAAAAATCAATATTAAATTGTTCAGCTTTAATTGTTAACACATTGTAAATACTATTTCTTGTCATTGTTGTTGGTGTTACTGCTCTTATTTCTCGTTCTTCAGTTATTTTTAAAACACCAACAACATCACGCTCGACATTAAAAACTGAACAAGTTGTTTTGTTCTTATTTTTATATTTCTGCTTCAAGAACTCATCGTTTTTACGCTGCTGCCGTTTTACTTTTTTTTCCTTAAAGAGAGTCATGTCAAGAGGTGATGTTTGCTGAGGTGATGGTAATGTTGTTCTTGCCGCTGGTTGTTAAAGGTTTTCTTTTCTTGGCTCTTCTTCTTCGTCTTTTATGACGTTTTTTTTTTCTTATATCTTAAACATACACCTTTTGAAAGCCACACGTGGACCTACATACACAATTATGTACATATGTAAACATGACGATGAAAGCTTTATGTACATACGTGCGTGTTATCAATGTGAAGGTGTGTGCTCGCACCAACTGAAAACTTAAATGCATGAGGTTAGACCCAATGTGAGAAAAATATAGCACAAGTGTCTAGTATCACATCAATTTGAGTGATGGTATCTCTGCTAACGGTGCTACTAGTTCTACGCCAACAACAACCATGAATGACGATGAGTAGGTCTGTACACATGTGTTGCATGATATATGTTTTACAACATGCTATAGTTCTTACAATTCATCCATGCACCCACTACTCTAACCCACAAGTGTTAACCAAAAAAGTACACACCCTTAGGCAGCAATTTAAGGAATTACTGTGGCCCGATTTTATATTGGGAAATGTGTGACAAAAACCTTATTTTTCATTGGCCCCAAAAGCGCGGATTTTTTAAATGAAATTTTTCCATTGACCCCATCCATGAGCGTGGATTTTTTAAATAATATTTTTTCATTGACCACATCCATGAGCGTGGATTTTTTAAATAATATTTTTCCATTGACCCCATCCATGAGCGTGGATTTTTTAAATAAAATTTTTCCATTGACCCCATCCATGAGCGTGGATTTTTTAAATAAAATTTTTCCATTGACCCCATCCATGAGCGTGGATTTTTTAAATAAAATTTTTCCATTGACCCCATCCATGAGCGTGGATTTTTTAAATAAAATTTTTCCATTGACCCCATCCACGAGCGTGGATTTTTAAATAATATTTTTTCATTGACCCCATCCATGAGCGTGGATTTTTTAAATAAAATTTTCCATTGACCCCATCCATGAGCGTGGATTTTTTAAATAAAATTTTCCATTGACCCCATTCATGAGCGTGGATTTTTTAAATAATATTTTTTCATTGACCCCATCCAAGAGCGTGGATTTTTTAAATAATATTTTTTCATTGACCCCATCCAAGAGCGTGGATTTTTTAAATAATATTTTTTCATTGACTCCATCCAAGAGCGTGGATTTTTTAAATAATATTTTTTCATTGACCCCATCCATGAGCGTGGATTTTTTAAATAAAATTTTTCCATTGACCCCATCCATGAGCGTGGATTTTTTAAATAAAATTTTTCCATTGACCCCATCCATGAGCGTGGATTTTTTAAATAAAATTTTCCATTGACCCCATCCGTGAGCGTGGATTTTTTAAATAAAATTTTTCCATTGACCCCATCCATGAGCGTGGATTTTTTAAATAAAATTTTTCCATTGACCCCATCCATGAGCGTGGATTTTTTAAATAAAATTTTTCCATTGACCCCATCCATGAGCGTGGATTTTTTAAATAAAATTTTTCCATTGACCCCATCCATGAGCGTGGATTTTTTAAATAAAATTTTTCCATTGACCCCATCCATGAGCGTGGATTTTTTAAATAAAATTTTTCCATTGACCCCATCCATGAGCGTGGATTTTTTAAATAAAATTTTTCCATTGACCCCATCCATGAGCGTGGATTTTTTAAATAAAATTTTTCCATTGACCCCATCCATGAGCGTGGATTTTTTAAATAAAATTTTTCCATTGACCCCATCCATGAGCGTGGATTTTTTAAATAAAATTTTTCCATTGACCCCATCCATGAGCGTGGATTTTTTAAATAAAATTTTTCCATTGACCCCATCCATGAGCGTGGATTTTTTAAATAAAATTTTTCCATTGACCCCATCCATGAGCGTGGATTTTTTAAATAAAATTTTTCCATTGACCCCATCCATGAGCGTGGATTTTTTAAATAAAATTTTTCCATTGACCCCATCCATGAGCGTGGATTTTTTAAATAAAATTTTTCCATTGACCCCATCCATGAGCGTGGATTTTTTAAATAAAATTTTTCCATTGACCCCATCCATGAGCGTGGATTTTTTAAATAAAATTTTTCCATTGACCCCATCCATGAGCGTGGATTTTTTAAATAAAATTTTTCCATTGACCCCATCCATGAGCGTGGATTTTTTAAATAAAATTTTTCCATTGACCCCATCCATGAGCGTGGATTTTTTAAATAAAATTTTTCCATTGACCCCATCCATGAGCGTGGATTTTTTAAATAAAATTTTTCCATTGACCCCATCCATGAGCGTGGATTTTTTAAATAAAATTTTTCCATTGACCCCATCCATGAGCGTGGATTTTTTAAATAAAATTTTTCCATTGACCCCATCCATGAGCGTGGATTTTTTAAATAAAATTTTTCCATTGACCCCATCCATGAGCGTGGATTTTTTAAATAAAATTTTTCCATTGACCCCATCCATGAGCGTGGATTTTTTAAATAAAATTTTTCCATTGACCCCATCCATGAGCGTGGATTTTTTAAATAAAATTTTTCCATTGACCCCATCCATGAGCGTGGATTTTTTAAATAAAATTTTTCCATTGACCCCATCCATGAGCGTGGATTTTTTAAATAAAATTTTTCCATTGACCCCATCCATGAGCGTGGATTTTTTAAATAAAATTTTTCCATTGACCCCATCCATGAGCGTGGATTTTTTAAATAAAATTTTTCCATTGACCCCATCCATGAGCGTGGATTTTTTAAATAAAATTTTTCCATTGACCCCATCCATGAGCGTGGATTTTTTAAATAAAATTTTTCCATTGACCCCATCCATGAGCGTGGATTTTTTAAATAAAATTTTTCCATTGACCCCATCCATGAGCGTGGATTTTTTAAATAAAATTTTTCCATTGACCCCATCCATGAGCGTGGATTTTTTAAATAAAATTTTTCCATTGACCCCATCCATGAGCGTGGATTTTTTAAATAAAATTTTTCCATTGACCCCATCCATGAGCGTGGATTTTTTAAATAAAATTTTTCCATTGACCCCATCCATGAGCGTGGATTTTTTAAATAAAATTTTTCCATTGACCCCATCCATGAGCGTGGATTTTTTAAATAAAATTTTTCCATTGACCCCATCCATGAGCGTGGATTTTTTAAATAAAATTTTTCCATTGACCCCATCCATGAGCGTGGATTTTTTAAATAAAATTTTTCCATTGACCCCATCCATGAGAAAGTCGACAAAAAGCATGAATCCGACCAACGAGAAAAACAAAACACAAGAATGAAATTAATGTCACAAGGTTTTCCTCACTTGACCAAGTTTTTGTTGCATTTCTTTACAAAACGCAATGGCGGACGGACGGACGGGCACACACATAGCTTCATGTACGTTGATGTGTAAAACGACAGACAGACAGACAATACAAGTTACAGCAACAATGGCACAAGAACAATTGCTTGCTGACAAATAAGAAATTTACAGGTGTACCCCACTATCAGAAGCAGCGGGGCAACACCTCCAACAACAGCAATAATAATCATAACAAAAGCATACAAGTTGAGAGGAAATAATAGAAATGACACATGGCAACAAAACTTTTTGGGGAATGCCTCTTATGTTGTAACCTAGACAGAGATGTAGAGGGTGAACAGGGTGTCAGCGAGAGGACCCAACAAATGTGTTGAGAGATTTCTTTATCTTTTCTAAAATTGTAACAATGTTTGCTGTGTTGCATAAGTTAGTTTTATTCTTCATCGTCATTGTTCGTCTTGTTTTGCAAGCACCCTTTCCCTGCAAATGGGGTCTGTCTCGTCTTCTTCACTGCAGTTGTGAGTTCTTCTAAAAGTTCTTCATTTAAAGAAAACTCAAAATTTTACTTGGCATAGTCCACAAAAATTGCTTAGCTGTTGTTGATTGCAGTTCGTTTTCTTTTCGATTATTCTGTGTGTGGCACACCCTCAAATTAGCTGAAAGAACAACAATAGCGAAGCAACAACAATTGTCAACATAACTACCTCACAACACATGCCTTCAGACACAGTAACGTGGGCAGCAGCATTTTCTAGCACGTTTTGCTAAATTTTATTAAATCAGCAGCAACAACGACAACAGGCGACTATGGAGGTTTGTTTTCCATTCAACCAACCACCTATCCATCCATTCATCAAGTCGGTCGCTTTCAACCTCAACCTCCTCTATCCAGTTTAAGAGTTGCTATATTTGGATATTTTGCAACACAAAACCACCTTGCAACTAGTTGTTGTTGTTACTGTTTCTGTTCTTGCCACCAACTGGATTTACAATTGTGTGGAAGTTTATGATAGATGTGCGATGTAGGTGGGTAAATAAGGGTGGTTCAGTGCGACATAAGGAAATGCTATCAAGGTCGTCGTAAAATTATTACAGATGTATATCAAGGAGGGGAACAGAATTGCGTGTTCGGACAACCCTTTTGCCTTGTCTCAGACCATCTTCCGATCATCACCTCTGTAAACAGACTACCTCTAACCGCCGTACTTTTCTGAACCATAGGAAAGCTGATTAGCTGATAACCAATCACCGCTTCTGAGAGAGAGCTATTCATTTCCTCTGATCCTCGGGTAGCTGTGAGAATTTTTCAGACATAATTACTGCTACAGCCGCTCGCTTGTCGAATACCAGAAACAACACCGAATTTACCAGCACATGCGACGGGACTATGAACTTCATCGTACGCCTCTAAAGACTCAAGAGTTGGAGAACTTACTCTTGAAGTCAACAGGCTAGTAGGCGAATATAAGCGGAACAAGTAAAAAAGTATCAGTCGGCTTTGTCGACATAGATACACCCTCAGCCCTCTATTGACAATATCGAATCTAATATCTGCCCTTTTTGGAAGTACGAACTTGCCTACAAAAATATATTTGGTTTGAAAAAAATATATTTATAGATGTGGTGGCCACCAGTCATTTCAGTTGGTCACAGCATAACTTAGAAGTTTTGGGCCACGATGGCAGGAAGATTGGACTTGCCCACGAAAAACATAATATCGCTTAAACATGACCACAAGGAGTAGCATCAGCATAATTTTCCAAAGGAACTTGGAAGAGATCCTAAACTACAATTAAACAAATATGTTGAACGTTTGTGGGGAAGGTACCCTAAGAAGATGACCGATATTGATCATTTCTGAAGTAAAACTACGTTTGGACAAGAATTAGGAGATCCAAAGTTTGGACTGTTGCTCCGTTCAACAGATATAGCGCGTAATATTTTAATGACTTTTTTAACCTTTGGGGGGAGGTACCGGAAGGTGCGTGCCGATAGTTCCCATCTTAAAATTTGAGCTTAGTTTGGACAACCTATTACGAAGGCCAAATTTTGGACCGAATCGGTTGATCCGTTCGAGAGTTATCGTACGCATGGTGCCATAGGGATTTATACAGCTTTCGGGCTATTTTCTCAGGAATTTTGGACTTGCCCCTGAAAAAACTTGCACAGTCGTAATGGGGCAGCGAATACAAGTTGTTAAAACAAAGAAAAAAGCGATTGGAAAGCAGACCTTAAACTGCATATTTCCGAAATTTTGTGTGGGAGGTACCTGAAGGCGTTGACGTATATAGTCCATATTCAAAACTGATCTATGTCTCGAAGAAATATTACTATGAACCACATCCGTTACTGCCTGCAAGAGTTATCGTGGGCACACATTTTCCGAAAAAATGTCGAACTTTTGTGGGAGAGGTACCTAAAGAAATGGAACGATTTGGCTCACCTTCGGTCTTAAACTAAGTTCGGACAAAATATTACGATGGCCAAATTTTAGACCGAATCGGCACATCCGTTCGAGATTTATCGTGCGCTCCAACCACTACACATTTGCCATAGGGGATTTTTACAACTTTCGGGCTATTTTCTCAGGAAGTATGGAGTTGCCCCTGATAAAACTTGTACGGTCGTGATAAGGGCAGCAAATAAAAATTTCTACAACAAAAATCCAAGTGATCCGAGAGCAGGTCCTAAACTAAACGTTTTCGAAATTTTGTGTGGGAGGTACCCGAAGGAGTGGACCGATAGAGCCCATATTGGAACCTCATCTATATCTGGTAGAAATTTTAGGATGTGCAAAGTATGAACCAAACCGGTTACTCACTTCAAGAGTTATCGCGCCATAAATTTTCCGAACATTTTCGAACTTTTGTGGGGGAGGTATCTGAAAGAGTGAACCGATACCGCTCAACTTCGAACTTAAACCAAGTTTGAACATAATATTACGATAGCCAAATTTTGGAACAAATCGGCTCATCCGTTCGAGAGTTATCGTGCGCACCAGCCAGCCAGACAGACGGAAGGACATTACTAATTCGACTCCAAATTTTTTGAAACGGATTTCGTCCAAACATACTTGGGGTCTAAAACAATTCTTTCGATGAGGCACATTTTGCCCGCATAAAAGTCTATATACCCTCGTTAGCATAAATGCTGAGGGTATAAAAAGTGGCCACTTGAAGCAATACAACATTGGTACAGGATTAAGTATATTGTGGGCAATGTTTAAATCTCAGTCGGAAGCAGGAAAGAAGGTTCATATTACGACTGTTACTTTCAACGGCGGAACAGTAACTGACCCAAAGTGGTGCGCGTGTTATATTAACCGACAGCGAAGAGGAATTTGCTACGCTGTATAAGAGCCCTCCCAATCAAAGAGGTATAACCAAAATTTACACTGGGTGATGTTGCAGACGTCATCTAAAAGGCGAAATCATCCAAAGCGTTGGTCCCACACGAAATCTCAATGGATAAAACTGGGGTTGAGTATTTAACAAGTGTCCACAATCTAACGTTACCCACCCATGCTACTGAAGCCAGCAGACGTGAATCGTACAGAACCATATTCCTCTTATCGCCAGTCGCAAAGATTCTAAAGGTACTACTCCACGCCATAATGAGATGCATGGATTCCGGGTCGTATTGTCAGTGACATATGTGATAGCTGACTTAGTGCAGTTCTTCCATCAGAGGAAAATGAAAAGTATCCACTGTCCACTAGCTGGACAGCTGAAATGAGGCGGTGCAGGAAACCAAGCTCAGCAACAACTGCAGCTTAAAGTGATCTGATGGTTACAACGTATTGAGGAAGGATCGCACCAGAAATGGAGGTGGGAGTTAGCTTTCCTATTGCACCAGTCTGTTCAATATAGATCTACATTAGGGTGGGGCGATTTGAACACCACCACGGGCGCCTAGATTTTCTGATTATTGGGATTGTACTGAGCAAAAAAGTCCACTAGACCATATGTCTACGATGAAAATCGGTGAAGTTTTTTTTCAAGGTTTTTTGGATATTTTGTCATATATGTAACAGCCAAACCACTGAGATTTTCGATCCAACACAAAGACAAAAATTGTAGCCAAGACAATAATTAAGAACTCTCTAGTACACAGCCAAACCATTGGAACGCTCCTTCAGGCAGATATGGCCCCGAGAATGTGCACATATTTCGGAAAATATCGATAAATTACACTGTGCTACAAAATTTGACTCAAAGTCAGTGGGTGGAAATTTCCTTTTGGAGATGAAACCCCTTGGTGAGTGTACTAAGAACGCAAAAGGAAATTTTCAGGATAGGTCAAGTTTCTAAGGTATGGTTTGGCCAAAATATCCTTGAAAAAAATTTCAAGTCAAAATCCGGGGGCTCGATTTTCACCGTAGACATATGGTTCGGTTCTAGGCACTGACCAGAGGAGTATGAACAATACTAGCGACGAGTGTCACAGTTCGGCATACATAACCACCGTGTCAACTGGTCTCACAAATGACGTCACCGTCGTTTCTCTTGGGCCAGACCATCTCCCCATATTTGTTTCCATCAGCATACCGCCCGATTTCATCAACTCACAACACGGCACATTCATCAATCATGGGAAAGCTAATTGGCATAGTTTCAGAGAGTTCACTAATCAGCGCTTCAGAGATCTGCCCAACCCTTCTGATGTTCTGGTAGCAGAGATGACGTTCCGCTGCAGCCGCTCGCTATATACCTGCTGGTCGCATATCCCGAAATGAGACCAAATTTCCCCGACGAGATTAACAATTGAACGTGATAACCTTTGTCGTGCCAATCCCATTGACCCCAGAGTCAGGGAGCTGTCACTGGTAGTTAACTTGTTTGTCGGTAGGCATAAGCGGAACAAGTGGCTAAATCATCTGAAGAGCAACAACATTGGAGCCGGTGTAGGTGAATTGTGGGCAACGGTTAAGTCACTTTCGAACCGTGGAAAGAAGGAAGACAGTGATTGAGTCACGTTTGGCGACATTACGCTGACCGACCCGCAGAGGAGCGCATGTTATTTTAATAGACAGTTTGTCAATTACACCAGAGATAACAGGGCGAGGACAAGAGTACTTTGTCGCATTAGATCTCTTCCTGTCGAGAAGAAAACCACCACAATTTACAATGGATGTTGTTGCAAATGCCATCAGGAACGCTAAATCATCCAAAGCGTTTGGTCCTGATGGAATATCCATGGTAATGCTGAAAAAGCTGGATGAGCTGAGAGTTGCGTATTGCACCAAAGTTCTAAACCGGTTGTTAGCCATCCGCATTGTGCCCGAAGTCTGGAAAAGAGCAGGGTGGCTTTAGTCCTCCCCAGCGTTAGAAATAGCTATCCAGCCGATCATCAGCATGGGTTCCTTATCTTCTCTCATCTTCTCACGTATTAGTCGAGGACTCAACCAGAGCAAGCCCTGTGGCGCTTGACCTATCAAAAGCTTTTGATACTGTCAAGCACTGCATGCTGTCTGAGGATATCGAGCAGACAACCTACCGGCCTAGTTTGAAACGTTGGATAATCAATTATATGTGTGGACGCCAGTCGAGCGTATAATTCAGGAATAAGAGTCCAAGCCCCGTGGAGTGAAATAGAGAGTACCCCAAGGTGGGGTGATATATCCGGAACTGTTTAACCTCTACCTCTCCTGTAATCCGCCCCCTCCAGACTGCATTGAGATCGACACCTATCCAGATCTTGAGGTCTGGTACCTTCCCTGATGTCAGTTGTGAGAGACTGAACTCCTATTTAGCCGATCTTACCACCTTTTTCCACTCGAGGAATATGCACATATCCGCAACTAAATCTACGGTCACTCTGTTCACCAAATGGACGGCGCAGTATAGAAGAGAGTTGAATGTCGTGGTCGATGGTAGTAGAATTCCGACCACAAACTGCCCGATCTGTGGTAAGCTATGCGGCGCCAGTTTGGTCACCGAATTTAGTTGATACGCATTGGAAAGAGATTAAAACTTGTCAGAATGCCGCCCTAAGAACAGCAACAGGGTGTCTCCTCAAGTTTTCAGAGGAGGAGGCAAATATTCTTCCAGTACAGCAACACAATGAGGTGCTTTCGTTGCAGTAATTGCTCGGGTGTAACCGTGAGAGTCATCCCAATCACCATCTGCTGGCTAGGCCCAACATACGCAGGCACACCAGGAAAGGTATGCTCTAGAATGGGAAGTCCAACAACATAGGAGAGAACCCCTAGATCAACAGGCATATCAGGCAGGTCTGAATAGCATTCACACGAACGCAGTTGCTAGGGCCATAAGCAAATACAGTGTGAATAACGTCCTCGGAGTACATCTCCCATCTATCGCAGCTGATGAGCGTCAGCTGCCACGACAAACCAGAGTAGTTTTGGCTCAACTGCGCTCAGGATATTTCAGTCGCTTAAATTCCTATTGGGCAAGTATCGATAGCACCGTGCAAAACATTTGCCCAGTATGCGGCATGGGACCACACCACACACTGCACCTTTTCAATTGCCCTGCCAAACCTACTCATCTAACTTCAGTGGATCTGTGGTTACATCCCATCGAAGCAGCCACTTTCCTGGAACTGGAGATGGACTCAGATCCAGATTGAACAGAAGAAGAACAACAACAACCCCTTACCACAGTGTGGTATAGGGTATAACAACAAAGAGAAATTGGTCAAATGCGCGTCAGAGAAAATTGTTTTCCTTTCATATTCATACGGCATTATTTGCGAAATCGTTTAGAAATCTTTACGAAGATTCTGAAGGTACATTCATTTTTCATCGGCTTTATTGCTGTTCGAAAATTCGTAAGGAACATCGGATTTTCATACAAAATTATTCCGAAATCGTTCAGAAATCTGTACAAAGATTCGGATAAAAAAAAAATCCATTTCGAATTTCCCTAGAATTTTCTTCCGTTTTTGCTCCAACATTTCGTCCACCACTTCATACACTTTCGGATCTCTTTACAATTTCGGATCTGACAGCGGACATAGCGTCCGAATTTCGTACCGATTTCGTTACGATGTGTTAACGATTACTACGTTCGGAATGGCGCAACCGTCTAAATTCCAAAATTCTGCATCTGGGCCTATCTCCAGTTCTAGGAATGTAGCTGTTTCGATGGAAAATAACCACAGATCTGCTGGAGTTAATTGAGTAGGTTTGACAGGGCACTAGTTGCTTATGGCATCTGTGACTGCATCCGTGTGAATGTTATGTAAATCTGCTTGACAGACTTTTTGATATATGAGTTGTATCTTGTAACGTTGGACCTCTCTTTCTAGATCATGAATATCCCTCCTGAAATACCTGGGTGCGGGAAAGGTGCTATCTGCCATATACCATATGGTGATTCAAATGACTCTCTGACTTTGGTGGACTGCGGGAGAGTTGTGTATTCTGACGATGACTTACTGGGGCTGTGTTCACGCAGCATACAGCAACATAGTCCCTAACATGAAATTTACCTACTCCCGACATCTATTTCATCTCACCGAAGTTTGACAAACTGAGTACAAATAAATTGGTTCTGAGTATTCCTCTGCCCCGGTACGTACAAAAAGAATTTGTAGCAGGCATTTCCGGGATATTCTGAAGTGTCAGCCGCTGGCCTGAAAACTGTGTTGTGTGGTTCCGGCTCAACCCGGTATCGAAGAACCGTTACATTGTTGGATATAAACGGTGCCACACTATGGCACAAGGAGCGTTATATGAATGCCTTATACCCACGGTAATCATCACAACTTCATCCTAAGTACTGCAGAGGATATATATAAGGACTGTTCGTGAACAAGTCCATAATTCATGATATAATGGCTTAGAAGTTCCAGAAAACCCTGCCGGCATTAACTAAAATGCCTGGTGGGTACGATAACTTACAAATTAGTATCCGATTCGGGCGAAGCATTGCAAATCAAAATACATATCATGTACATCTATGTCGGACAACTTTTCCGGCTATCTTCCTAGCGAAAGCTAAAAATGGTAGCTGTTCGAAAATTATTTTGAACTTTACACTGAAGGTAGTCTTTGGGGACAAGATAACGATTCATATTTTTTCGTGTACAATTCTTTGCTTCCTCATATAATGGCCCAAAAAACCTATATTAATTCCTACGGTGACCAGCTAAGGTTACTGGTCGGCACACTAACTATGGAAAAGAGTAACTGACATAAGTCCAACCATTGCACATCGTATTATTTCCTGTTTACAACGACATAATTTTTATACGCTCAGCATTTATGCTAACGAGGGTATATACATTTTCATACGGACAACATGTGCCTCATCGTGCCCCTAGTATGTTTGGACGAATTCCGATTCAGACAAGTTGGAGTTGATTTAGCCATATCCGTCCTTCTGTCTGTCTGGTTGGAGCGCACGATGATTCTCGAACGGATCAAGCGATTCGGTCCAAAATTTGACTTTCGTAATATTTTGTCCAAACTTAGTTTATGTTCGAAGAAGGGTTATATCGGTCCGCTCCTTCCGGTAACTACCACATAAAAGTTCGAAAATGTTCGGAAAATTTATGCGCACGATAACTCCTGAAGGGAGTAACCGATTTGGTCCATACTTTGCACATCGTTTTCTACCAGACCTAGATGAGGTTCCAATATGGAGTTTAGGACCTGCTCTCCAATCGCTTTGATTTTTGTTGTATCTACTATTATTTGCTGCCCCCATACGACGGTACAAGTTCCATCATACTTCCTGAGAAAATAGCCTGAAAGTTGCAAAAAAAAACCCTATGGCACCGTATGTAATGGGTAGAGCGCATGATAACTCTCGAACGGATCTGCCGATTCAGTCCAAAACTTGGCCTTCGTAATATTTTGTCCAAACTTAGTTTAAGTTCGAAGATAAGCCATATCGACCCACTCCTTCGAGTATCTCCCCCACAAAACTTCAAAAATGTTCGGAAAAATTGTGCGTACGATAAATCTTGAAGGGAGTGATCGATTTGGTCAATACTTTGCACATCCTAATATATCTACAATATATAGATCCCCTCCTTAGGGTATCTCCCCCACAAAAGTTCAACATTTCTGTCTATGTGCAGTTTACAGTTTGTTCGAAGATCCTTTGGAAATATGCTGTTCGTTGTGCTCCTGTTTACAGCGATATTATGTTTTCTGTGGACAAGTCCATGCTTCCTGCCATACTGGTCTAAACTTTATACGCGCGATATCTATCGAAAAGTTTTTTTTTTTTTTTTTTTTTTTCCTTTATTATTCCACTTGGGAACATAGGGCTTCTATAATACATTTCCATCTTAATCTATCTTGACATATTAATTTTATTTCATCGAAAGATTTATTTATCTGGTTTAATTCAGTCTTTATGGTTCTCCTCCAAGTATTTTTTGGACGTCCGGGTCGACGGTTTCCCTGAGGGTTCCACTCCAAGGCTGTTCTGGTGATGCTGTTAATTGGTTTGCGCAATGTATGGCCAATCCATTTCCACTTTCGTCTTATAATCTGTTGCAGTATTGGATCTTCCTTTGTCTGTCTTAAGAGTTCGTCGTTTGATATGGTGTTTGGCCAAAACACTTTTAATATGATGCGCAAACATTTGTTTACAAATGTTTGTAATTTGTGTGCCACGCTTTTGGTCATTAGCCAAGTCTCGCTGCCATACAGTAATGTTGATTTTACACAACTGTTAAAAAGCCGAAGTTTCGTGTTCTTTGAAATGTGTGCTGATTTCCACGTTCTTCTCATGCGACCGAATGCTGATCTTGCTTTCTTGATCCGATTTTCAACATCGTCGCTTACTCCACCGTCTGCAGACATGATGCTACCGAGGTAGCAGAAGCTTTTTTCGAAAAGTTATGACTCTCAAAATAAGATCCACTTCCATAATGGACTATGTCGGTCCATTCCTTTATGTACCTCCTCCGCAAGTGATATAAGTGAAATATTTCGGGGCATTCCTTTATTAAAGTTCAGAACATTTCCGGTTTTGTTTTGAAAACCCACTTCATCCCATCCTTATCAAATGCACCTCGCAATAACACATATGACACGATTTTTTATGAATTGTTTTGGCATTTGTTGGTGTTGCTTTTACTACTTCTCTTTTTTTGGTATTTCAAGCAATTCTTTTGAGCGTCGTCGTCCACGTTCTTGTAGACTATAACGTTTTGATTTTATTATTGCTGATGTTGTTGGTTGTTGTGTGGCGATTCTTCTTTGTGCTGCAGAATGCTGTCAAGTGGTGGTTGTTGGTTGTACCTACCTTCCACAGACCACATGTTCGGTATGTGTTGGAATTTGCAGATGACGCGTGCTAGTGTAATTCTTTTTTGCAATGGATTTCATTTTTTATTTTAAGCTTATTCGCATACGGCTTTTCATAAGCTAATAAAAAAGTAAGTATTTTTGTGAGCAGCTCTTAAAGCCGAAGGAATGAGAAAAGACGAATGGAAAATATGTCCTAAATAATAAAAAAGAAACCATTAAATGTATTTTCCACATAATATTTCCAAGAATTGTTTATTCAGTCGGTTGCACAATATTTTACAAAGCAAGACCGATTTTAATATGCTTATCATTGGTGGTTGTCTTGAAGCGTAAGTATCGATTTAAGTATGGATGGTGTAAACACAAGCGTTTTATGTGTGTACTGTCTGTCTGTCTCCTTGGTCCGGTAGCGGTGCCGCTTGCTGTTCTTTATTTTATGTTGACATTAAATTCGTTTATGTTTTTTATTTTATTTATTTATTTTTAGTTTTTTTCTGCATACATTTGCAAAGTCCAACTTCGTACGTTGTGTATCGACCAACCTCAACCTAACGATGACCTACCTTTACATAAATTATTACTGCACTGTAATGTTTTGATAACAACTATGACTTCGAACTATCTGCATAAATTGTTTTTTTTTTTTTTGTGAAATATGTAAACATATATAAAAAAGAATTGTATAAATACACATGTAAACATGTAACTTTCCCATACGCTAGTACACACAATATTGAACACGAATATGGGCAAAGGCATAGTACCAAAATGTTCTATAATTTAATTTTACAGAAAAAGTATTTTTAAATAAGGAATAAATAAGCAGAAACAACAATGAATAATGAAAGTAGAATTGTACATTTCACAAAAATCCCAAAGGGACAAGTTCAGACTTCTCTTAAATTATCGCCGAATTTTAATGCCGAGCCGAACATAGTGTGGCATAAACTGTACAGAAGTTTATCATTACTAAAACACTCCGGACATGCAATCAACATTAGGCTGAGACGTATAACCAGCGCTGAACTATTGAAACCCGATAATTTTTGAGGGTAATAACCGATTTGTTCTAAACTTTTCCCATCGTAATATTCATCAAGAAACGAACAGTTCAGGTTTTTCATCCAACTGTTGCAGATACGTTTTTAAGTTTATTTCGGATAGTTTTCGCAAACGTTGTAACGACCATGATTTGCGAATCTGAACCTGGAATGTTCGCACTCTGTATAGAGAAGGTGCAGTTTACGCATTGGCAGATGTACTTGAAAAGTACATGGCCGACATTACTGCCATACAGGAAATGAGATGGATTGGAAAAGGCGTCACAACAACACCTAAAGGTGACGCACCGTATTATAGCTGCCATGACACAAAGCATGAGTTTGGTTGCGGATTTGCAGATAGTCGGAGGTTAAAACATCTGGTCTCCAGCTTCACATCAGTGAATGAAAGACTTGCTACAATACGGATAAAGGCAAAATTCTTCAACATTAGCCTTATCTGCGCTCATGCCCCAACCGAAGACAAGGACGAACAGACCAAGGATATATTCTACGAGCGCTTAGAAGAAATTTATGACCGTTGCCCTGCCCATGAAAATAATTCTAGGCAATTTTAATGCCAAAATTGGAAAGGAGAATATCTTTGGCCCAACAGTCGGGAAATTCAGTCTCCCTAGTGAAACATCTAATAATGGAATGAGGCTGGCAGTTAGCAGTACCAGATTTAACCCAGATAAAGCCGCTGGTCATTTAAACACCACAAAAAATGGTTGTAAAAATTGACGTAAAACTCTGGTTTTTTTCGAATATTTTTGTGGGGTTTTTTGGCCTAAAACCCAAGCTATTCAAAAAAATCTACTTTTTTGTAATTTTCGACTTTTGATGAAAAATTTAAACATGCGATAAACATTTAATCATAAATGTTAGAATCATATAAAGTCAGGGATTTGTTAGGAATATAGAAGAATACACCTATATTACCGTCCAAAGTTTTTGACACTTTTAAAAGAAGGCCCGATTGCAGGAAAACTATACGTTTTAGAGAAAAAAGTTATTTATTAAAAAATATTATTTTCATAAAGAATAAGTTTAATCGCAAAAAAAATTCTCGGCGCTAAGTGGGTTAAGTATCTCGATATTCATAAGGGCACCTGGATGTCGCCAGATCACAACAATCACAACAGATAGCCACAGCATATTCCACTCAACTGGCCCAACTGCTTAATCAAAGCACTCCTCGTCCCGATAACATATCAGGACAATGACAAAACATTGCCCACTCCATGCAAACAGCCGCAAAATCAGTACTTGGATACCAGAGACCTCCACCGAGGAATCCATGGTATGACCAGGAGTGTCGTGCTGCTACCGAAGAGAAAAATGCAGCATATAAGGCTACTCTACAATCAGTAGCAAGGAGTAGCACACGAGAAAGGTATCTGGAGAAAAGGAGAGAGGAGAAACGTCTTTTCCGCAGGAAAACGAAAGAGATGGAAAAGCGGGTGTGCGAAAAAATCGAGATGAGCCAGAATGTAGTCCGAAAATTCTACCATAAAGTGAAACATAAAACTGATGGTTTTGGCACTGGCACATCCTCCTGTAGAGACCAGAATGATAATTTGGTAACTGATACAGATAGTGTGCTAAGGATATGGAAAGAGAATTTTTCCAAACTGTTGGTATCCAATAGTAGCGAAGTCGACGAAGATACCACAGATCCAATCCCAGAAGATGGTATTGATGACTGCCAAGATGAGGTAAAGTCAGCAATAATCCGGCTGAAGAATAATAAGGCAGCAGGAGCCGATGGCCTACCAGCCGAGCTGTTCAAAACCGGAGGCGACACGCTGATAGGATGTATGCATCAGCTAGTTAGCACCATCTGGCAGGAAGAACGCGTACCCGACGATTGGAAACTGAGCGTTCTGTGTCCCGTCCATAAGGAAGGATATAAGACTTTATGCTCCAACTATAGGGGCATAAGTATTCTCCCTATCGCCTACAAGATAGTGTCAGGGATATTGTGCGAACGACTAAAGCCCATGGTCAACGAAATAGTTGGACCATACCAATGCGGCTTTAGACCTGGCAAGTCCACCATTGACAAGATATTAACCCTGCGGCAAATCCTGGAGAAGTCCCAAGAGATGCAGATCGACACTTACCACCTTTTTGTCGATTATAAAGCAGCCTTCGACAGCCCGCTACATTCAAAGGTATTCCAAGCCATGTCTGAATTTGGTATTCCCGCAAAGCTCATTCGGCTTTGTAAAATGACTTTAACTGACACGAGGTCCTTAGTTAAAATAGGAAAGACAACGTGACAGCCTTTCGTGTGATCTCTTCAACATCCTGCTGGAAAAGGTTATACGAGAGGTAAACGTTAAAAGAAATGGAACAATCTACACCAATAGCCACATGTTACTTGCTTATGCTGATGATATAGACATCATAGGCCGATCAGTTAAAGAAGTAACTGATACCTTTATGAAATTTGAAGGAGAATCTGCTAAAGTGGGTCTGGCGGTAAACGGCGAGAAGACCAAGCTGATGGTGTCGACGCGAAATGCGTCCATTGAGCTCGGACCAGCTGTTGAAGTTGGTTCCTATAATTTTGAGGTAGTAAAATACTTCGTATACCTCGGCACCGCCGTAAACAAAACAAACGACATCAGTTTTGAAATAAAAAGTAGAATTGTTTTGGCCAACAGATGCTACTTTGGCTTAAGTAAGCACTTCAAAAACAAAGCCACAACTCAAACAAAAATAACGCTTTACAAAACACTGATACTACACGTGCTGATGTATGGTTCCGAAGCCTGGGTACTTGCGCAAGCAGACACGACAGTGCTTGGCGTGTTTGAGAGAAAAATTCTTCGAAAGATCTACGGACCAATCTGCGTTAACAGTGAATATCGACGTCGCATGAACCACGAGCTGTATCAGCTATACAACGACATCAGTATAGATAAACGTATCGAGATGCAGCGACTGCGTTGGCTAGGCCATATCATAAGAATGAGCAATGATGAACCCGCTAAAAAGGCGTATAAATACGGACCGCTTGGCGAGGCACGCAGAATTGGCAGGCCAAGGAATAGATGGCGCAAACAAGGGGATGAAGAGATGAAAAGGCGCGGTATTCCATAGTGCGAAGCAACAAATAGAGAGAAATGGAGATCTTTTCTTAGTTTGGCCTATGGAACAAATGTTCTGTAATGGGCCAGCTAAGTAAGTAAGTATGTAATTTGTAGGTATAGGTCTATGCCTTCATATAGCCCCCATAGAACGGTACCTCCCGAATTTCGGTATTTTGAAGGTTAGCGACATTGTTTTACCGTAATTGCTGACATTTGGTATTAAGGCGGATGTACTTGACAAGTACAATGCTGATATTATCGCCTTACAGGAAGTACGATGGAATCGGGCAGACGTAAAGATCACAAACGATTACGCAATGTATTATAACTGCCATAAAACGAAGCATGAGCTAGGTGTTGGATTCATGGTAAATCGGGGCTTAAAAATCTTGTATCCAGTTTTACTCCGGTTGATGAGAGAATTGCCACAATCCGTATAAAAGCAAAGTTTTTTTAACATCAGTTTCATCTGCGCCCATGCTCCGACCGAAGAGAAAGACGAACAGACCAAGGATATAGTCTACGAGCGCCTAGAGAGAGTATATAACCGCTGCCCTGGCCATGACATTAAGATTGTTCTAGGAGATTTTAATGCTAAAATTGGAAGGGAAAATATATTCGGTCCCACGGTTGGCGAATTCAGCCTTCATGAGGTAACATCCGACAACGGAATGAGGCTGATTGATTTTGCAGCGGCAAAGAACATGGTAGTGAGCAGCACCAGATTACCACACCTCGACATACACAAGGGTACGTGCATATCCCCGGATGGGAAAACAAAAAATCAGATTGATCATATTGTGATAGATGGAAGACACTCGTCCAGTGTGTTAGATGTCCGATTGATTCGAGGTGCCAACATCGATTCGGACCATTTCCTTGTAGCAACCAAGGTACGCACTCGTCTTAATGTTGCGGCAAAAGTGCGATCTAACACAGGACGGAAGCTGACTCGCATGCTGGAAAACAGCACTCCTTGTCCCGATAATGTAGAAGCACGTTGGCAAAGAATAGCACACTCCCTTCAGACTGCCGCAAAACCCCATGGTACGATCAGGAGTGTCGTAAAGCTACAAAAGAAAAGTACGCGGCATATAGAGCAACACTACATTCAGTAGCAACACGAAGAACGAAAGAAACTTATCGGGAGAAGAGGAGAGAGGAAAAGCGTATTTCAGGAGAAAAAGGAAGGAGCAAGAAAAACGTAAGCGTGAGAAACTCGAGATGTTCAGGAAGGAGTCAGAATGAAGTCCGAAAATTTTACCAAAGTGTAAAACACCAGACTGAAGGATATGGTGCAGGCACATTCTCCTGCAAAGATGACCAAGGGAATCTGGTAACTGATACAGATAGCGTACTGAGGATCTGGAAGGAGCACTTTATGAAGCTTTTGGTATCGAATATGGATGGCGATGAAGATACCCCAGATGACAATGTCGAATGTCTACCACCTAGCCAAAGCGAGGTTACTACAGCCATTAATCGGCTGAAAAACAATAAGGCAGCATGAGCTGATGGACTTCCCGCCGAATTGTTCAAGACCGGTAGCGAAATGCTGGTAAGGAGTATGCATCAGCTAATTTGCGAAGTTTGGCAGGAAGAAAGCATACCCAACGATTAAAACCTCAGCCTAATATGTCCCGTACATAAGAAAGGAGACAAAACGGTTTGTGCAAATTACCGAGGTATAAGTCTCCTTCCCATCGCATATAAAGTGTTGTCGAGCATACTGTGAGAACGGTTAAAACCCATGGTCAATGAAATAATGGGGTCATACCAATGCGGTTTTAGACCTGGTAAGTCGACAGTTGACCAAATCTCACACTGCGACAAATATTGGAGAAGACGCACGAAAGATCAGCGGTTAAAATAGGAAAGAACCTCTCCGAGCCATTCAACACAAAACGAGGTTTCAGACAAGGTCTACACAGTCTATCGTGTGACCTATTTAATATCCTACTGGAAAAGGTCATACGAGATGCGAATATATATATATATATATATATATATATATATATATATATATATATATATATACGGCCAGAGACAAAAACAGCACGATACAATAAAGATGTAATGTTGCTTGCATACGCAGATGAAATAGACATAATAGGTAGATCAGCGCGAGCCATAACAGCCACCTTTGCAAAAATTGAAAAGGAGTCTGCCAAAGTGGGTCTGGCAGTCAACGGCGATAAGACGAAGTTTAGACTCGGACCAACTGTGGATTTTGATAATTATAAATTTGAGATAGTAAATGACTTTATCTACCTCGGCACCGACATAAATAAAACCAACAATATAAGCCTTGAAATAAAGAGAAGAATAATATTGGCCAACAGATGCTACTTTGGTATAAATAAACAGTTTAAAAGGAAAACCACCCCTCGTCAAACAAAACTTACACTTTACCGGACACTGATAATACCCCTTCTTATGTATGGATCTGAAGCATGAGTACTTGCGAAAGCAGATGAGGCAGAACTAGGTGTGTCTGAGATAAAAATTCTTCGAAAGATGTATGGACCAATATGCGTTGAAGGTGAATACCGACGTCGTATGAACCACGAGCTATACCAGCCGACCGACATCGGTATAGTAAAACGTATCGAACTACAACGATTGCGTTGGCTTGGCCATGTTAGCAGGAGGGATAAAGATGCCCCCGCTAAAAAGGCGTTTGAATACGAGCCACTCGACTGTATACGCCCCAAGAGAAGGCCAAAATCGGAGTTTTGGCCTTCTCTTGGGGAAAGACCAAATTGGAAAGACCAAATTGAAGAAGATATCACAAAACATGGCGTCCAAAATTGGAGAAGTAAGGCAAAAGAACGGTGCGTTTGGAAATCTATTCTTACTTCGGCTTATGGAACAAGACGTTCCGTTTAGTATAAAAGCCATGTACAGTTGCGTGCAAAATAATAGCAGTGCGGAACTGCGGCACTGTAAGTAAGTATTGGATCATTGTGTCAGGAATCATGGACTTTTGCTCATGGAAAACATTATATCACTGTAAACAGGACTACAAGAAGTAATTTTAGTAAAAATATATAAACAATACTCGCACAGCCCTTAAACTGCACTTAAATAAAAATGTTGACCTTTTGTGAGGGAGGTACCTGAAGATGATGATAAAAAGTTTCGCCCTAATCGGATACTCACTCTATAAGTTGTCTTGCTCATCATACATTTTTAGGTTTTTTGTGACTTTATATCAGGAAGGAACAATTGTACCATCGTAATAGAGACCGCGAGTAAAACCTGCTACAAATCATTCCATGCCGATCCGACAAGAGTCCCTAAAGTGCGCTCTAAGAAGTGAACCGATATAGTCCATATTCAAAGGTGACCTATGTATATCTGAAAGTGACTAAATGCTGAGAATACAAATAATGATTCCCAAACTAAAGACCCACTTGTCTTCATGTCCTCGTTAATTTCCTCGTTACTCAATAGCCATTAAACATTACAACACTAATCAATTATGAAGTCATCTAAATATCCTTCTCTTTATAAATTAATTCACTGTCACTAAAATTGCGAGGAAAAACCAAAGACAAGAAAATCTAATTAAAAAATGTCAATAAATGGAATCTGGGTTATTTTCATTTGGCAATGAGATCTACGAAAACGCTCACATACACACACAAAAAGTTCCACCAACCAACTTCAAGCGTAACACCTGCATAACACTTTGTCAAGTAGTAAAAAAAACGAACACCAACAACCATAAAAAAACACCAACAATTCAATGGTAGATGAGTAACAACAATAAAAAACAATGTTTAATAAAAACTGCAGACTTTTGCAAAACAATGTTCAAAACAAAAACCATTAACAACTGAATTAAATGGATCCGCCCCCCTCCCATCATCCACAAAACCATTCAAAAGAGTGTGGAAAATGCCAAATCAAGCAAAAACTAATAAAAAACTATCTTCCAAAATTAAAAAAATCCATTGTTGTCACTTTTTTTCTTTGCAAACAGATGGCATTGAACAAGGGACCACCAGTGCCACCATAATCACCGGCACCACCAGCACCACCACTGCCACCATGCAATGGGCAAAGGGAGTCAATGGAAATGCATGTTTACGAGGTTTTTTGTCAGTATTTTCCTCCTCAAGTGCTTAAGTATTTTTTTTTTTAATTTTTCGTTTTCTTCGTCTTCTACCTCCTCTTCTTCAATTGTCATAATGTAATCACGAGAATAACACCAGCAGTGAGTGCCAAGTGTATAAAATATTTTTTTTCTTCACTGACTATTTTTAATTTCAATTAGCAAAAAATGCAATGTTTGCAATCTTGGCCTTTGGAATTAAAATCAACAAAAACTACGAAATTGTAAAAAATAGTGAAGGTCGCCCATGACATTGGGGCGGCAGGGTGGTATTTTATACACGCTACAAAACTAGAAGGGGGAATATTTTGGCCAAACATTTTTAAATAATCGAAATTTAGATGTCGGGTCGAAGCGATTTGCAATAGACTTCAAGGTAGACTAAACACTTGGCCTTCGATATCGCCCACCATGCTAAATATCTGAACATATACCCGAACATAGAGAAGACTACTCTGCAAACGTGTTTGAAGCGTTGGATAATCAACCATATGTGCGAACGCCGCTAAATCCACTGCCACACTGTTCACCACTTAGACGGCTGAAATGAGGCTCCCGCTAAGCATATTGGTCTAGGTGTACTGATTCCTATCACTGACTGCCCCAAAATATTGGGTGTAAGCTACAGCTATTTGTGAAAAGGTAAGAAGTAGAAACATAGTCCTCAAGTCGCTGGCCGGCAGCACTTGGGGTGCTGACAATTAAACCTCGATATTCTCTTACATAGCAATAGGCCGGTCTTTGGTAAGCTATGCGGCACCAACGTGGTATGCAAATGTTAATGCTACGCAATGGAAGAATATTCCAACCTGTCAGAATGCCGACCTGAGGACTTGAATATGGTGACACCAGCTGACCATCTTCATGCAGAGACGAAGGTTTTACCGGGGTACAGCATAACAGGATGTTGTCAACACAGTACTTTTTTGGGTGTTATTGCCGTGAGCATCCCCGTCACGATTTAATGGAATGGGTTCTTCCACCCAGGCACGCCAGGAGAGATCTTCATGACCTAGAGAGAGGTACAAAGGTATAAACAAGAACCTCTAGACTTGATAGGCTCAGGCAGGCTTGGATAGTATTCTCACTGATACAGTCGCGCAGCAGTAAAAAGATACAGTGTGAATGACGTACAAGGGGAACTCTTCCCATCCATTGTAGCAGAAGAACGCCAGTTGCGAATGCAAACACGAGTGGAATTGAGCCCAAATTGATGCCACCATACCCAACACATGCCCGGCATGTGGATTGGGACCTCACGACACGCTGCATTTGGCTCTGCGAACAGTGGCCCCAAAACAAAATCACCCCAAATACAAAGTGCAAAATGACCCCAAAAAAATATATGGGCTACAACAACACGAAATTTGGGGCTATTTTTCACCTTTTTTGTGGTATTTTTGCATATATTTTTTGGGGCAAAATTGCATTTAAATGAAAATGAAAAATTGCCCCAAATTATTAAAATGCAAGAAAACCCCAAAATTCTACGTTGTTTATTGTTTGGGGCCATTTGCGTTTCATAGTTATTTTGTAAATGTAAATTTTTCTGAAAATGCAAAATTGCCCCAAAAAATGCCTTGTAATTTTTGGGGTCTTTTTGCACTTTGTTAAAATTTGTAATTCAGTTTACATTCTGACTAAAATAACGGGACAATCGTAGTTTCTAAAAAAATATGAATGGTTTGTTGTAAGAACTTTCAATTTCAAGTGAAGAAGTGCCAATTTGAATATACAAACTAATAATATGATGGAGTGCGTATTTTTTTGCGGGTAAAAAAATCAATTCAAATCTTCTTTTTTTTAAAAGAAGATAAGATGATTTACAAAAAAAAATCACGTAAGTAAAACATCATTCGTTCTATTTTTTTAAAAATGTTTTTAATATATTTCCAATATTTTTTGTGCTAACTGACAAAAAGTCTTCTCAGATGTATGAGAACCTTTTCAAATATATAAAGGAAAATGTTTTCGACATAAATCCGGCTGTGGTAATAACAGATTATGAACAAGGATTGAGAAAGGCTTTGAAGACTGTGTTCCCAAATGTAAAGTGTATTGGATGTTGGTAAGATTTTATACCGTATACAGTAATTTTTTTCCAAGAAATTCAAATGTGACAAAATATATCATGTATATCGCGCGCGCGATTTTTTCCCTTACGGCAGCCTTTACCATTCTGACACAACACATCCTTATCAATATCTTTTTACAAATGTATACATGATATATTTGCTAATAGTTGCAGAATCCAATTGAAAAATATTGATTGATATTGATTTTTGCGCGCGCGATTTTTTTATTTCCCCTTCCGACATCCTTCGCCCTCCGGACGCAAAAATCAATATCAATCAATATTTTTCAATTGAATACTCATAAGAGCAGTTTCAAATAGTTGGTGCAAATTTTACGATTTTCCTTCTTACCCCCCATACCATTGCTATCGAAAACGATATCGTTTTCGAATGTTTCTCGAGAGTTTTGCGGATATTTTGTTCGAGAACGACACACGAGAATGAATTAAAAACGATTCACTCGTCGCTCAGTTTGTGGCAGGAAATCCTTCGATTTCGAATATCGTTAATAATATTATTAGCGAATGATTGACGATAGTTTTACGATAGTGGCGAAAAACATTTTTTGTGGAGTTTTTGATGTTTCTGTTATGTACCTTTTCCGTTTTTATTTCTTTATGTTTGCGACGCGATATTTAACTGTTGATAAACATTGTTGTCTTGTGTTTGGCAACCTACCCATATGTTGTCTTTATCAACACTTATTGTCTATATTATACGTAGCATTTATATCGAAATTATTTGAAAAAAGCAAATGGGAATTTTTTACAAACAACGTAAATTTTTTTTTTGAAACAAAAAAATTTTCAAAGTAAAAAATGTTTCTCGAAACAATTTTTCTTGTGAAGAAAAAACATTCGCCAAATGTTCGAAAACGATATCGTTTTTAAACTTTTGACGAACAAAAGAACAACGTGCTTGTGTACACCCGAAAAACAATTGCCAATTCTTCGAATGTGATATCGTTTTCGAATGTTGTGTCGAACATTCGAATAATATCCGCAATTGGTATGAGGGGTATATAAATATACATTTAACTGTAGGTTTCACTTTTGTCAAGCTGTCAGAAGAAATTCGATCAAATGTAAAGACTTCATTAACTATCTGAGACAATCAAAGCCAGCTTCAAAAGCTTACTATAAACTTTTGGCACTCCCCCTGCTTCCTTCAGCGTTAATAAAAGATGGATTTCGTCAAGTTCGGACGGAAATTAATTTAATGGACAGTGAAAGGAAATTCTTAAAGTTCCTCAAATATTTTGAAAATCAATGGATAAAGAAAGTAAGTTAAATCTGTTAATAATACATTTTTCTAAATCATAATTTTCTTCAGATCGGATGCGAAAATTTGAGCGTTTCCAGCCAAAATACCCGCACAACTTCCGCTGTTGAAGCCTATAACGGTATTTTGAAAAAATGCATTCCTGCTAATGGCAACTTTTTCAAATTTGTCAAATATTTACGCCGAGAAGAATTTTTTAAAAGCCGAGAGTTTGAAATTCTTGCCGAAAGTGGCGGTACACTCAAAAAATACCGCAAAAAAATTATGTTGCTAGGGATGCCATAATTGAGGAAGCAACCAATTTATTAAACGGTGGAAAAATTACTGTTGCAACATTTTTAACAAGAGTAATTTACAACAATAATATGAATCAACTTATTCCACCTGAAAATATATTTGGAGAAGAACCAGATGAGGAATGTCTATCCGGTGAAGAAGAAATAACAACGGCGAATACTGAGGATGAAAACAACGAAAGAGAATGTGTTGTTTGCAAGGTTAATTTAGCAAATGTAGTACTTCTCCCTTGTAGACATTTGAAGTGCATGAGGATGCACTACAACATTATCAAATTCAGCACACTTCCTTTGTCCATACTGCAGGGAGTCAGTTAAAGACAGTATTGTAGTTTTTATTTAATAAAAAGGTGAATTTTTTTGGGGTAAATTTGTATTTTTTATTTTGGGGTGAAAAATGTAATGAAATATGGCCCCAAATTTGGAGCCATTATTCATTTTGGTTTTGGGGTAATTTTGTCTTTTTTTGGGGCCAAAATGCTGGACACATAATGGGGCCAAACTTCGCAATGCACTCAGACCCCAAATTTGGGGCCATTTTGCATTTTAAGTTTGGGGTGATTTTGTTTTGGGGCCACTGTTCGCAGAGCCGCTGCATTTGTTTAGCTGCCCAGTTTATCAGAAGTAGAGGGGGGGGGGGGATTAGGTTTGGTAGTTTGTTTAATACAGACCTATCTCCCTTGAGCATGGCTCAAATGACCCGTATATAAATTTATATACGTAGCAGTCGGATGTGGAACTGCCAATAAATAGCTGTACTCCAGGTTAACGACCTAACATGAGCCCGCTTTTGGAATGTCGTCCATGATTTATGATATTCGGTCCTCGGCAATAACCGGATGCGTATAGTGCTGGCTAAGCAGATTGATAGTTCTACGTTTTGCATTGTCAATAAGGACGCCCCTAGCAAAATTAGCGGAGAGTGTCAAAGTTCGCCAGATATAACCATCATGTCACTGTCTGACAAATGACGTCACTTGGCAACCTGTAATTTCTCTTGAGCAGAGCTCCGAAATACTCGCTCGACTTCTACTCGCGAGTGAAATTCGAGCGAGTTCGAGCGGGAGTACACGCGCGAGTAGAAAAAATAAATCGAGTATACTCTATTTGTACTCGTCACTCGCTAAACATATTTCAGATTTGCTCGTTTTTACTCACGAGTGAAAAGTGTTTGCGAGTACGAGTACTTGAGGAGTACGAGTTCTGCAAGACAAACCGAGTGGGAGTGAAAATGCTCGAAATAGAGTACGAGTTTGCTCGAAGAGTAAAATCGAGTGAAAAAAATATTTTTTTGCTGTATCGAACAGGTTTTGATGTTCCTGTGGACTGAATATGGAAAGAGCAAGTTGTTCGGAGGTCCAGAGGAGGTTGTTCTGAAGTTCGGAAAAGGTTGGTCGGAGGTCCAGAGGAGGTTGTTCCAAAGTTCAGAGGAGTTTGGTCGGAGGTCCAGAGTTGGTTGTTCCGAAGTTCGGAGAGGATGGACGAAGGTCCAGAGGAGGTTGTTCCGAAGTTCGGAGAGGATGGTCGGAGGTGCAGAGGAGGTTGTTCCGAAGTTTATAGGAGGGTGGTCGGAGGTCCAGAGGAGGTTGTTATGAAGTTCAAAGAGGGTGGTCAGAGGTCCAGAGGAGGTTGTTCCGAAGTTCGGAGAGGGTGGTCAGAGGTCCAGAGGAGGTTGTTCCGAAGTTCGGAGAGAGTGGTCGGAGGTCCAGAGGAGGTTGTTCCGAAGTTCGGAGGAGGTTGGTCGGAGGTCAAGAGGAGGTTGTTCCGAAGTTCGGAGAGGGTGGTCGGAGGTCCAAAGGAGGTTGTTCCGAAGTTCGGAGAAGGTGGACGGAGGTCCAGAGGAAGTTGTTCCGAAGTTCGGAGAGGGTGGACGGAGGTCCAGAGGAGGTTGTTCCGAAGTTCGGAGAGGGTGGACGAAGGTCCAGAGGAGGTCGAACATTTTTGAACATTTATGGGGGTGGTATCTGAAGGAGTGAACCGATATGGCTTATCTGCGAATTTAAAGTAAGTTTGAACAAAATATTACGAAGACCAAATTTTGGACCGAATCAGCAGATCCGTTCGAGAGTTTTCTTGCACTCCAACCACTACACATGGTGTCATAGGGGTTTTTTACATCTTTCAGGCTATTTTCTCAGGGAGTATGGACTTGTCCCTTATGAAATTTGTGCAGTCCTATGGAGGGCGGTGAATACAAGTAATTATAACATAAAAATAAAAGCGTACTGGATCGATTGAGTCCATATTGTAACCTCATCTAAGTCTGGTAGAAATTTCATGATGTGCAATATATGGATCAAATCGGTAACAACCTTCATGAGTTATCGTGCGCAAATTTTTTCCGAACATTCTCGAACTTTTCTGAATCGAATGCTCTGGTTTTTGTGTTGCACTTTGGTAAAAAATAAACTGCATTATTTTTTTCAAATACAGTCCACAAATTAGATATTGTGAAGAAGATAATGTTGATATACGATCAGTTGATATAATGTCGCCATTAAAGAGAAGGGGACCTAGTTCATCTGAATCCCAATTAATGAAAGGGCCTAGTTCGTTCTGTTTATCTTCCAGGCAAGGACCTCGATCTTCCAAAGCCTTTATAAATAGTGGACCTCGTTCTTCTTAAGTGAAATTGAATATCTTTTCGAAAGTTTTTTTTTCTCAAAATCGACCTAGTACGTCTGATGAGGAAATCATTTGTCCAATAATATTGCCAAAGGTGAAGCTCATCCGTCTAAAGGCTTATATGGTATGGAATCTAGATGCTCTGAGGACAAAAATACCAGTATGCCAGCCATTAACAGAAGGAAGACTTTTGCGAATGAAGACAAGACGAGTTTTACAACACCAATCCTGCCAATCCTGTATCAGAAGTCAAATGGTTGATAGCAGACCTAGAAGATTACACTGATGTCGAGTACGGAATCCTTCTTTGATCGCTAGATGTATAATTTGAAATTGGTAATAGTGACAAAGAGCCGCACCATTTATTTTAATTTCTCTGTTTTTTTTTGTTTTTGTTGCTCGAGTTGTTTCAGAACTTGTCATTCTGAACTGAACGGGGCCGGGATGTTCACGTTCGTGAAACGCCGTTAATTCCAGACGAGCAGGCGGCGGGACCTATCTGGTAACCCTTTGTCGAAGGATCTATTTTTATACCACCAGCATTTATGCTAACGAGGGTATATACATATGTCTCATCGACATAATGGTTTTAGACCCCAATTATGTTTGGACGAAATGTGTTTCAGGCAATCTGGAGTCGATTGAGCAATGTCCGTCCGTCTGTCTGTCTGGCTGGCTGGAGCGCACGATAACTCTCGAACGGATGAACCGATTCGGTTCAATTTTGGCTCTCGTAATATTTTGCCTAAACTTTGTTTAAGTTCGAAGATGCGCTATATCGGTCCACTCCTTCCGGTACCTCCGCCACAAAAGTTCGAAAATGTTCGGAAAATTTGTGCGCACGATAACTCTTAAAGGGAGTAACCGATTGGGTCCATACTTTGCCCATCGTGATATGTGTACCGGACTTAGATAAGATTTCAATATGGACTCAATCGGTCCACTCCTTCGGGTACCTCCCACACAAAATTTCGGAAAAGTTCAGTTTAGGGCCATCTCTCGAATCGCTTTAATTTTTGTTTCAGCAACTTGAATTCACTGCCCCCCATACGACGGTACAAGTTTCAGCAGAGGAAAGTCCATACTTCCTGAGGAAATAGCCTGAAAGTTGCAAAAAACCCCTATGACACCGACGTGAGGTGGTTGGAGTGCAAGATAACTCTCGAACGGATCTGCCTATTCAATCCAAAATTTGGCCTTAGTAATATTTTGTCAATCGGTCCACTCCTTCGGGTACCTCCCACACAAAATTTCGGAAAAGTTCAGTTTAGGGCCATCTCTCGAATCGCTTTAATTTTTGTTTCAGCAACTTGAATTCACTGCCCCCCATACGGCGGTACAAGTTTCAGCAGAGGAAAGTCCATACTTCCTGAGGAAATAGCCTGAAAGTTGCAAAAAACCCCTATGACACCGACGTGAGGTGGTTGGAGCGCAAGATAACTCTCGAACGGATCTGCCGATTCAATCCAAAATTTGGCCTTAGTAATATTTTGTCCAAACATAGTTTTAGTTCGAAGATAAGCCATATCGGTCCACTCCTTCAGGTACCTCCCCCACAAAAGTTCAAAAATGTTCGGACAAATTGTTCGTAGGGTAACTCTTGAAGGGAGGTCCATACTTTACACATCCTAATATATCTACCAGATATAGATTAGTTTCAAATACGGTACCTCCCACACAAAATTTCGGATAAGTTCACTTTTAGACCTGATATGGAATCACTTTTATTTTTGTTGAAGCAACTTGCATTCGCTGCCTCAATTACGATGGTAAAAGTTTTTTCAGGGACAAGTCCATACTTCTTTAGCAAACAGCCCGAAGGGTGTAAAACATCCCTATGGCACCATATGTAGTGGCTGGAGATCCATTCTTTTTAGTATCGCCTCCGCAAAACTTTTGATCTTTTATCATAATCAACATTTTTGTCGGTTCAAACGCCCAAAATTTGTAAAACCCCTGAATACATACGTTTTTTGGGAAAAATAAATTTCAATATACACAGGCTGAGGGTATATCTCTGTAGACAAAGCCGACTGATACTTTTTTACTTGTTTATATGGTAACACCTTTTGAAGGTGTCACTGGTCGCATTTTTGTTGTTGTAATTTAAGTTACATATTTATAGTTGAATTTCGTTATTCGAGCGCGTAGTTGTATTCAGCGCTACTACTTCAATAAATTAATGTAAAATATTTTGAACATTTTTGTAATAAAAAATCACTTGAAATTTTTGCGCTTTTAAAATTAATAAAAGAAAACTGTTCTTATTAAAAGTCCGATATCGGTCGGTAACTCAAAAGTGTTAGTGTTTAGTTAGTGTTTTTAGTTTTTTTTTATATTGTTGTGTCTTTTTTCCTCTTTTCGTTGGCTCCACTTTTGTACCCCAGCTACCGCTTTATTTTGTTGTTGGAATGTTGCCCAATTTGTGTTGAAACAAAACAGTATTAAAATTGTACCAATTATCAAAGCATCCTCTACCGGTTTTAAATATGTCCGTTAGTTGTCCATTAGCTTCTGATTATATTTGTAAAAGAAAACTTTTTAGGGCCAGAAACTGAGATTAAGTCGAATTACCTTACTAATAAAAGTTTCTAGTTTACCTATTGTAAAGGTGCAGAAAGCTATTTTACGTATTTATTAGGGGAGCGTATAATTTACAATGTTAATCATACGCTCCCACACAACATCCATAAATTTGGTTAAAGCTGTTTAATACTCCCCGTTTAATTTTGCACAAATATTCAATTAATTTTCTTCAATTTTTAATGGTGTCCTTATGTGTGCTCCATTCGGCATCGATGAGTGCATACACTGAGAACTGAAAAGAAAACAACAATCCAACAAAATAATAATCCTGCTCTCATTTCACAATTTCCTCTGGCAGTCAAACTATGTCAAAGTGTGTTGTACTAATGTGCGGTTATTTGAAACAATTACTAACCTAATTTACCGTTGAGTATTTAACACAGTTCTCTAAAATACAAAAAAAGACGAAAGAAGAACAAGCACAAGAACGAGCAGGAGAAGAATCACAAGCAGAACAACAATTAAATAAAAATGAACTGCTATAGAATTCAAGTTCCTCACAGATATTTCTATTCCTTGCACATCCATCAAAAATAAGTGAGCTCTTGTGTAAATGCACAAATACACACACGCATACACTGATAGAACCACAGAGGAATAGCAGAGTGTAGTTACATTTGTAGTAAATAATTTAACTGCATACAATGTTGTTACACATACGCATGCATTGTAGGTTTCTATACTTGCATCTGTATAATTTAGTTTCCCCTTATACACTCATGACCAGTTAAGTCCACAAGTGTAACCCGCTCCCTTGTGCCGAGCAGCCAGTGTAAATTAAAGCAAGTGAATAATAATGGCAGTTCAACCATCAATCTATTCACTACTGACAGCTATAGCTAGCAGCTACTAGCCAGCTGTGTAAGCTAGCCGTTTCTAACCCCAAAACTCATTCAATTTGCGAATCTGGTGAATTATGTGCTTCCCTCTATCCTCATCAGACTCATCATTGAAATTTATTGTTTGTCGTTCGGTTACAGTGGAATGGATTTATGACATGGAAAAGTATGGGTATTATAAAAACCAAAATAAATTTTCCCTTAGTGGACTTACAAAAATATAGGTTTTGAATGATTTCTAGGAAAAACGTAGTTTTTATACCCCCCAATGTTACGGCTTATGTTATGACCAAATCCAAAGGTTCAAATATTTTAAAGTCGAAGGATTCAACAAATTTCCAAGGCTTCAACATGTTTGTTCTAAACATACATAGATCAAATTCGGGGATGACTACATCGGTCCACTCCATTAGGGCGAAGTTTAAGAACTGTCCAGAAATCGTTTTGGAATTTAAAGCGAAGTTAGTCATTGTGGTCCTGAATACAATGAGGAACTTTTTTTAGTGGGCAAATCCATACTTCCTGAGATAATACCCCTCCACTTCTTCGAGTAAGAAGATCGTATTTCAATTTTAAGATTTCAGATTTCAAGACTCCTGGTTTGGCTTCGCAATTAATGGACGTGAACAACCCTTTCTGCGGCGAGAGATGAGCCACCAAAGTGACCGCTCAAGACCTCTCTCCAACAGCATTGATTTTATGAAACACCAACGGCCAAAGCACGAACACCCCGAAGGTGTGACAGGGTAGGAAGATCGTATATCAACATTAAGATTTCGAGTACCTCCCTCACAAAAGTTGAACAATTTTTGTTTAAGTGTAATTTAATGCCAGTTCAAGAATCATTTTGGAATGTTCTACAGATGGAATTTATGACGAAGGAATATAATGAGGAATTTTTTTAGTTGGTAGTTCTATATACCCTGAGACACTCCGCCTCCACTCCTTCGAGTACTTCCCTCACAAAAGTTGAACAATTTTTGTTTAAGTGTAGTTTAAGGAATTCAGGAATTCTTTTGTGGTTAAGTCTATACTTTTGTGGTTAAGTCACAACAGATAGCCACAGCATATTCCACTCAAATAGCCCAATTGCTTAATCAAAGCACTCCTCATCCCAAAAACATATCAGCGCAATGGCAAAGCAGTGCCCACTCCATGCATACAGCCGCAATCCGTCGACAGCCGGTTCTATGCACGGGATTGACTCGGAGGAATCTTCGACCAGGGGCCGTCACCTCAACAAATATGTGTTTGTGTTCGTGTATTTTTTCACCACGGGAGCGGCAATTTATCCCGGAATGCCTGCTCCGAGCTTTTCTGTTCCGCGCCGGGATAGAAATGAACTCCGGTAATGTATGGATCTGTTCCGTTTGCCAGATCCGCATCCACCACATGTCAACAATGGTGAGATGTAATGGATGTATGGAATGGGTGCATTTTCGTGGGTGCTCTGGCCTTAGTAGCACCCGGGATTACAGCGACAGTTGCTGCTTGCTGCGTCAGCACATCACCCAGTGTGTCTTCTACGTCGTCGTCTGACTCTTCGTCATCGTCGGAATACGAGACGCCCCCGCAGTCTCCCCAACAACAACAACAAATGCAGCATCTAACACCACATGTTGTTGTTCAACGGCCCGGAAATGCATCATTACTGCAATTCAATTGCAACGGTCTCCGCAATAAGGTTTCACTGACCTTGTGGACTTTATGAGTCGGAAAAACATCATGGTCGCCGCGATCCAGGAAACAAAGCTCACCGCCACCTGTAGCTTACGTTGTGATGGTTACAACGTTTTGCGGAAGGATCGCACAAGAAGCGGAGGAGGAGGACTTGCCTTCCTAATACACCAGTCTGTCCAGTACTGCCGAGGTAGAGCTGCTTAATGTGTAGGGGGTACAGCGCTGGCAGAGCAAATCGATAGCTCCACGTTTTGCACGGTGAATGAAGACGCTCCTACGAGGATTAGAGGAAACTGCCGCAGCTCGCCATATATCACCATTGTGGCACCAGGTCTGATAAATGACGTATCCTCGCAATCCGTCATTTCCCTTAGTTCGGACCACCTCCCTATCATCGTCTCCGTAAATAGACCACCCGACTTCATAACCTCTGAACTCCGTACTTTCCTGAACCATGGGAAAGCTGATTGGCAAGGTTTCAGAGAATTTACCAATCACCGCTTCAGACAATTGCCCACTCCCTCAGATCCTTGGGTAGCTGAGAGAACTTTCCGAGACATCATCACTAAAGCAGCCGTTCGCTACATACCTGCTGGTCGAATACCCGAAATATGACCAAATTTCCCGGCAGAGGCGACGGGACTAGCAAATGAACGTGATGAGCTTCGTCGTACGAACCCCGAAGACCCAAGAGTTAGAGAACTTAATTTTGAAGTCAACAGGATAGTGGGCGAACATAAGCGGAAAAAGTGGCTAGATCATCTGAAGCAATGCAACATTGGTGCAGGAATAAGTAAATTGTGGGCAACGGTTAAATCACTTTCGAGTCCGGAAAAGACGGATGACAGAACGGCTGCTACTGTTACGGCGTGACAGTAACTGACCCAAAGAGGTGAGCGTGTTATTTTAACCGGCAGTTCATAGAGCACCCCGAGAGTGATAGGGCGAAGAGAAGTGTGCTACGCCGAACGAATATCGATGGTAATGCTTAAGCAGCTGGATGAACCTGGAGTTGAGTATTTAACAAGTGTTCTCAACCTATCGTTATCCACCCATGTTGTACCGGATGCCTGGAAAGTTGGCAGGGTGGTCCCGCTACTGAAGCCTGGCAAGGATGCCAGCAGAGGTGAATCGTACAGGCCGATCTCACTCCTGTCGCCAGTAGCAAAGATCCTAGAGGCGCTACTCCTCCCCACGATGAGAGGCTGTTTCACAGTTGCCCAACATCAACATGGATTTCGGAAAATGCATAGTACTACAACAGCATTAGACGCCAGTAGAGGACCGAACCAGAAAAGGCCGTGCGACCGAACAGTCATGGTGGCTCTTGACCTATCGAAGGCCTTCGATACCGTCAACCATGCCAAGCTGTTCGAGGATATAGAGACGACTAATCTCCAGGCATGTTTGAAACGTTGGGTAATCAAATATATGTGTGGACGCCAGTCGTTTGTAGAATTCAGAAACAAGAAGTCCAAAACCCGTAGAGTGAAACAGGGAGTTCCCTAAGAAGGGGTGATATCTCCGGAACTGTTTAACCTCTACCTTTCTGAAATTCCACACCCTCCAGACGGCATAGAGATCGTGATGTATTCGGATGATTGTACGATCTTGGCGTGGGGTCCTATCGTCGATGACATATGTGATAGGTTAAATGTCTACATAGCTGACCTAGTGCAGTTCTTCCATCTGGGGAATATGAAAATATCCGCCGCTAAATCCACAGCCACGCTGTTCACCACATGGACGGCTGAGATGAGGATCCCACTGAACATATTGGTTGATGGTGTACTGATTCCGAGCACTAACTACCCTAAAATACTGGGTGTAACGTTCGTTAGCATGTTCAAGTTGTCCGCGCATGCCACAGCTATTTGCAATAAGATCAGAAGAAGGAACAAGGTTCTCAACTCGCTGGCCGGCAGCACTTGGGGTCCTGACAAAGAAACCTTGTTGACCACCTACAATGCAATAGGCCGGTCTGTGGTAAGCTATGCGGCGTCAGCGTGGTCCGCAAAGGTTAGCGCATCGCAGTGGAAGAAGATTTAAACCTGCCAGAATGCCGCACTGAGGACTGCAACAGGGTGCCTCCTCATGACACCAGTGGGCCATCTTCATGAGGAGGCGAAGGTTTTACCGGTGCGTCAGCACAATAAGATGTTGTCGATGCAGTACCTGCTAGGGTGTTACCGCAGTGAGCATCCCTGTCACGATTTAATGGACAGGCTCCCCCCACCCAGGCACGTCAGGAGAGACCTTCATGATCTAGAGAGAGAGGTCCAAAGGTATAAAAGAGAACCGCTAGATCAACGAGCCTATCAGGCAGGCTTGAATCGCATTCGCAACAACATGGCGCAAGCAGTACGAAGATACAGTGTGAATGTCGTACTTGGAAACCATCCCCCATCCATCGCAGCAGAAGAACGCCAGCTGCCAAGGCAAACACGAGTGGTTTTAGCTCGGTTAAGATCCGGACGATGCAGTCGCCTCAATTCGTATTGGGCCCGAATTGACGCCACGATACCCAACACATGCCCGGCATGTGGATTGGGACCACACGATACTCTGCATTTATTCAACTGCCCAGCTAACCCCACTCACCTGTATCCTCATTCTTTATGGACGCAACCAGTCCAGGTTGCAGAATTCTTGAGTCTGGATACAGGGGAACTTGATAACTGAAATAATAATACATGAACGAACATATATGCGTTGCTACAACAACAACAATACATGGATACCAGAGACCTTCACCAAGGAATCCATGGTATGATCAGGAGTGTCGTGCTGCCACCGAAGAGAAAAATGTATATAGGGATACTTTACAATCCGTAGCAACGCGTGGCGCACGAGAGAGGTATCGGGAGAAAAGGAGAGATGAGAATCGTCTTTACCGCAGGAAAAAGAGAGAGGTGGAAAAGCGGGAGTGTGAAAAAATCGAGATATACAGGAGCCAGAATGAAGTCCGTAAAATTCCACCAAAGGTGGCTTTCTTACAGGCACCTCCTCCTGTAGAGACCAGCAAGGTAATTTGGTACCTGATACTGATAGTGTACTCAGGATATGGAAAGAACATTTTTCAAACCTGTTCGTATCCAATAGCAGCGAAGACGACGAAGATACCACAGATTCAATCCCAGAAGATGGTATTGTATGTATACCGCCCAGAAGAATAATAAGGCACCAGGATCCGATGGTTTACCAACCGAGCTGTTCAAAACCGGAGGAGACACCCTGATAAGGTGTATTCAACAGCTAGTTAACATCATCTGGCAGGAAGAACGAGTACCCGACGATTGGAACTTGAGTATTCTGTGATCCGTCCACAAGGAAGGAGATAAGACTGTATGATCTAACTATAGGGGCATAAGTCTACTCCCGATTGCATACAAGATCATGTTAGGGATATTGTGCGAACGACTAAAGCCTATGGCCAACGAGATAATTTGGCTTTAGACCTGGCAAGTCCCCCATTGACCAGATATTTACCCTGCGGCAAATCCTGGACAAGACCCAAGAGATGCAGATCGACACTTTCCACCTTTTTGTCGATTATAAAGCAGCCCACTACGTTCAAAGGTATTCCAGGCCATGTCTGAATTTCGTGTCCCCGCAAAGCTCATTCGGCTTTAACTGACACAAGATCTTCAGTTAAAGTAGGAAAGAACCTTTCCCAAGAATTTTGTACCAAAAGAGGTTTCAGACAAGGAGACAGCCTTTCGTGTTATATTTCCAACATCCTGCTAGAAAAGGTTATACAAGAGGCAAACGTCAAAAGAAGTGGCACAATCTACACCAATAGCCACATGTTACTTGCTTATGCTGATGATATAGACATCATGGGACGATCAGTAAAAGAAGTAACCGATACCTTTATGAAGGTCGAAGTAGAATCTGCTAAAGTGGGTCTGGCGGTAAATGGCGAGAAGACCAAGTTGATGGTGTCGACGCGCAATGCGTCCATTGAGATCGGACCAACTGTTGAAGTTGGTTCATATAATTTTGAGGTAGTTAAAAACTTCGTCTACCTCGGCACCGCCGTAAACACAACAAACGACATCAGTTGTGAAATAAAAAGGAGAATTGTATTGGTCAACAGATGCTACTTTGGCTTAAGTAAGCACTTTAAAAACAAAGCCACAGCTCGTCAAACAAAAATAACGCTTTACAAAACACTGATATTACCCGTGCTGATGTATTGTTCCGAAGCCTCGGTACTTGCGCAAGCAGATAAGGCAGTGTTTGGCGTGTTTGAGAGAAAAATTCTTCGAAAGATCTACGGACCAATCTGCGTTGACGGTGAATATCCACGTCGTATGCACCACGAGCTGTATCTGCTATACAACGACATCAATATAGTTAAACATATCGAGATGCAGCGATTGCGTTGGCTAGGCCATATAATAAGAATGCGGCGCACGCAGAATTGGCAGGCCAAAAAATAGATGGCGCAAACAAGTGGATGAAGAGATGACAAGGCGCGGTATTCCAAAAAGCGAAGCACTAAACAGAGATAATTGGAGATCTTTTCTTAGTTCGGTCTATGGAACAAATGTTCTGTAATGGGCCAGCTAAGTAAGTAAGTATAAGATTTTTGTAGTCCCATTTCGATAAGACTTACCGTTTTCAAGCAAATCGTCAAAACCTAAAAAAAAAACCTAAAAATATGACCTGAACTTCTATATCTCAAAAAATGGTAAAAACCTAGGAACAAATCATAACGGTCAATCCTCTAGAGAATTTTCACAGATACAACATTTTCTTTAGTCCCATTCCGATAGGACTTGCGGTATCCAAGTAACATCGCGAAAACCTAAAATAAACCTAAAAATGTGACCTTTTACCGCGATTTATTTAAAAATCCCTCCCGCGATTTGTTCTTCTTATTAGATTTTTCTCATCTATGAGCATTGCTGTTTCAGAATCCGCAAAAACTTCCCAGGTGTACGCTCCTTTCATTTAAACATTGTTCAAGAGTACCGTGATCTGCCTCTAATGGCCCCATTAAAATTATTTCCCATTTCCCAAACCGAACTGCTACCACTGTTTTATGACCAACAGAATCATCATTTAAACTCATTTAACACTTGGCAGTTGCATTACAAATCAAAAGTCCAACAAATAATGTAATTCTGCTGTATCCCATCTCTAGCTCTCTCTCAATCTATTTCCACTCTCTTACTCGTTAAATATTATAAAACATTTCCATGCTAATTTTATTTTTCAAAACAAAAAATCAGTCAGCAGTCAGTCACAGTTAAAAGTCGGTCAAAATCGTGTGTAATATAAAATTGCTGGCCCAGCAGCATTACAGAGACGACACATCAGTTGGTTGGAGGCAGCAACAATAACAGTAATAACTGCATAATAAAGCTAAAAGCTTCTGTGTCTATGAGTTAACATTGATATCTGCTGTCAATGAGCGAGGAAGTTGCAAGAGGGGGCGATGGGATGGTGGTGGTGGTGCAAGGAGGATAGAGTGACAATTTTTTGTTTTGACTTACAAACATACATCAGATAGTGGGTGTAAACTTGAAGTAAGTAGCGGTACTACACATACATACACTTACACACAATGACGATTACGTTGGCGCAGTATAATGCTAGACGTCACATGGCAAATTGAGGAAAATAGAGGCAAAGACAACCACAGAGTCAAGTAATGCATTATTATTGCATGTGGATTTGGGTTGGGTTAGGTGGACTTGGTGTTGTATAGTGAACCAAAACAAAGGCGGCTATGGCATAAGTTGGGCAAAGTAAAGAGTAAATAAGGGGTGTGTGGTTGATGACAGTACTGATTAATACTGCTTACTGTAAAGTGTATGCTTAGCATACTTACTTACATAAAGGGAAATTCTTATTGAAACCTAGCCGTCATAGATGCCGGCATTACAACAACAATACTTTAAACAATTTCTTTGCTAGGCAATGGGCCATTTGCTGAGCTATGCTGTTATTTCAACCAAAGAGTGTCTCTTTGTTTTCAATGTTTCCACTTTATTATGATTTTCTTGACCAAATAAGGCGTGTTTGGTGCAGTCAAACCATTGGCATCGAATCGGTTATCGTCATAGGTTTTGTTTATACGAATGAATGAATTTATGTTGAAATTATGAATGATTTTGTTTTTATTTCTCCGTTTGTTTGTGTACTTTTTCTGGGGGAGGGTATTGTTTTTAGAAGCTATTTTGTTTGTTTGGTGGAGACCGTTTGTCAGTTTAGGCTTTTGTAGACAAATTTTTTCATTTTATCAATGTTTAAGTCAAGACTTATTGCTTAAGTAGGTGCAAGCATTGGTGACTCACAAAATGCTTCTTTACAATGTCACATAGATGGATTGAAAGTAATAACGGATTTAAGATTGGCCTTTATTACAAAGTTGTAAAAAGTTAGTTACGGTCCATAACACTTGAAGTCATTGTTAATGACTACATAACTTACTTACTGGCCCATTACAGAACATTTGTTCTATAGGCCGAACTAAGAAGAGATCTCCATTCCTCTCTATTTGTTGCTTTACACTCTGGAATACCGCGCCTTTTCATCTCATCATCCACTTGTTTGCGCCATCTATTCCTTGGCCTGCCAATTCTGCGTGTACCGCCAAGCGGTCCGTATTTATACGCCTTTTCAGCGGGTTCATCATCGCTCATTCTTATGATATGGCCTAGCCAACGCAATCGCTGCATCTCGATACGTTTAACTATATTGATGTCGTTGTATAACAGAACAGCTCGTGGTTCATGCGACGTCGATATTCACCGTCAACGCAGATTGGGTCGAAGATTTTTCGAAGAATTTTTCTCTCAAACACACCAAGCACTGCTCATTCTTATGATATGGCCTAGCCAACGCAATCGCTGCATCTCGATACGTTTAACTATATTGATGTCGTTGTATAACAGAACAGCTCGTGGTTCATGCGACGTCGATATTCATCGTCAACGCAGATTGGGTCGAAGATTTTTCGAAGAATTTTTCTCTCAAACACACCAAGCACTGCCATGTCTGCTTGCGCAAGTACCCATGCTTCGGAGCCATACATTAGCACTGGTAGTATCAGCGTTTTGTATAGTGTTATTTTTGTTTGACGAGTTGTGGCTTTGTTTTTGAATTGCTTTCTTAAGCCAAAGTAGCATCTGTTGACCAATACAATTCTTCTTTTTATTTCACAACTGATGTCGTTTGTTTTGTTTACGGAGGTGCCGAGGTAGACGAAGTCTTTTACTACCTCAATATTATATGAACCAACTTCCACAGTTGGTCCGAGCTCAATGGACGCATTGCGCGTCGACACCATCAACTTAGTCTTCTCACCATTTACCGCCAGAGCAGATTCTCGTTCGACCTTCATAAAGGTATCAGTTACTTATTTTACTGATCGGCCCATAATGTCTATATCATCAGCATAAGCAAGTAATATGTGGCTATTGGTGTAGATTGTGCCACTTCTTTTGACGTGTGCCTCTCGTATAACCTTTTCCAGCAGGATGTTAAGAAGATCACACGAAAGGCTGTCTCCTTGTCTGAAACCTCTTTTGGTACCAAACTCATCGGAGAGGTTCTTACCTATTTTAACTGAGGACCTCGTATCAGTTAAAGTCATTTTACAAAGCCGGATGAGCTTTGTGGGGATACCAAATTCAGACATGGCTTTATAACCCACAAAAAGGTGTTAGGTGTCGATCTGCATGTCTTGGGTCTTCCCCAGGATTTGCCGCAGGGTAAATATCTGGTCAATGGTGGACTTGCCAGATCTAAAGCCGCATTGGTATGGTCCAATTATCTCGTTGACCATAGGCTTTAGTCGTTAGCACAATATCCCTGACACGATCTTGTAGGCAAAAGGGAGTAGACCTATGCCCCTTATAGCTAGAGCATACAGTCTTATCTCCCTTCTTGTGGACGGGGCACAGGATACTCAGGTTCCAATCGTCGGGTACTCGTTCTTCCTGCCAGATGGCGCTAACTAGCTGATGAATTCCTTATCAGCGTGTCGCCTCCGGTTTTGAATAGCTCGGCTGGTAAGCCATCGGCTCCTGCTGCCTTATTTTTCTTCAGCCGATTTATTACTGACTTTACCTCATCTTGGCTGGGCGGAATTGGATCTGTGGTATCTTCGTCGACTTTGCTACTATTGGATACCAACGATTTGGAAAAATTCTCTTTCCATATCCTTAGCACACTAACTGTATCAGTTACTAAATTACCATTCTGGTCTCTACAGGAGGATGTGGCAGTGCCAAAACCATCAGTTTGATTTTTCACTCTTTGGTAGAATTTTCGGACTTCATTCTGTCTCCTGTACATCTCGATTTGTTCACACTCCCGCTTTTCCATCTCTCTCTTTTTCCTGCGGAAAAGACGTTTCTCCTCTCTCCTTTCCTCCCGAAACCTCTCTCGTGCGCTACGCGTTGCCACTGATTGTAAAATAGCCCTATATGCCGCATTTTTCTCTTCGGTAGCAGCACGACACTCCTGGTCATACCATGGATTCCTTGGATACCAGAGAATCCAAGTACTGATTTTGCGGCTGTTTGCATGGTTTGCCATTGTCCTGATATGTTATCGGGATGAGGAATGCTTTGATTAAGTAATTGGGCTAGTTGAGTTGAATAGGCTGTGGCTATATGTTGTGATTGCAGCTTACCGATATCTAACTTTCGTGTTGTGTCTGTTCGTACTTTGTTTGCTACGTTTAACCGGGAACGTACCTTTGCTGCAACAAGGTAGTGGTCCGAGTCTATGTTTGCCCTTCGGAACGAACGCACATCCAACACGCTCGATGAATGTCTTCCATCTATCACAACGTGATCAATTTGATTTCTTGTTTTCTGATCTGGAGACAGCCAGGTGGCCTTATGGATGTCAAGCTGTTGAAATCTGGTGCTGCTGACTACCATGTTTTTTGCAGCTGCGAAGTCCATCAGCCTCATACCATTGTCAGATGTTTCACTGTGGAGACTGAATTTCCCGACTGTTGGGCCAAAGATATTCTCCTTTCCAATTTTGGCATTAAAATCGCCTAGAACAATTTTAATGTCATGGGCAGGACAACGGTGATATGTTTCTTCTAAGCGCTCGTAGAATATATTTTTGGTCTGTTCGTCCTTGTCTTCGGTTGGAGCATGAGCGCAGATAAAGCTGATGTTAAAGAATTTAGCTTTTATTCGAATTGTAGCAAGTCTTTCATTCACTGGTGTGAAGTTGGAGACCAGGTGTTTTAACCTCCGACCAACTACAAATCCGAAACCAAACTCATGCTTTATGTCATGGCAGCTACAATACCAGTTGACGAAACTGTCCGGCCACCATTGTGCTACTACGTCGGCAAACTTCTCGAGATCTACATGGAAAAAGCACATGGAAAAAACTCTTGGAACCTTGATGATGGAAATCTAAGATATGGTCTCTCGTCGTAGAACGACCTCCCTCCTATCACTGGGCTAGTTAGGGATGAAAATCACTAAGTCCCACATTTATAACGGCTCACTGCAGAGTGACGGTCTTCCAGTAAAGCTGTCACCGATATTACTAGATGGCTGCTCCGGGAGACGTAGGGGATGGAAGATACCAAGGAACGGTCCTGACCGGCTTTAACATGGCAAAGCCCAGGATTTATCTTGGTCCCTTTTTCATCTCAAGTGGACACTGACCTCCCCGTGGTGTCACCTGGGGTAGCTGCCTTTAACACCCGTTGAAGGTAGTGAGCTAACATGTACCGCGCGTTCACCCATAAAAACGTTAAAAACTTGGGTTTGGGTCTCCTAGAAAAAACAGCCTTCTATGAAAAAACAGCCTAGAAAAAACAGCCTTCTATCTAAAGTTGACGAACCCCGCAAACGTTTTAAGGACCATGATCTGCGAATCTGCACCTGGAATGTTCGCACTCTTTATAGAGAAGGTGCAGTCTTCGCATTGGCAGACGTACTTGAAAAGTACAAGGCCGATATTACTGCCATACAGGAAATACGATGGATTGGGAAAGGCGTCACAACAACACCTAAAGGTGACGCACAGTATTATAGCTGCCATGACGTAAAGCATGAGTTTGGTTGCGGATTCGTAGTTAGTCGGAGGTTAAAACATCTGGTCTCCAGCTTCACCACAGTGAATGAAAGACTCGCTGCAATTCGATTAAAAGCAAAATTCTTCAACATCAGCTTTATTTGCGCTCATGCTCCCACTGAAGAAAAGGACGAACAGACCAAAGATATATTTTACGAGCGCATAGAAGAAACATATGACCGTTGCCCTGCCCATGACATTAAAATCATTCTAGGCGATTTTAATGCCAAAATTGGAAAGGAGAATATCTTTGGCCCAACAGTAGGGAAATTCAGTCTCCACAGTGAAACATCTAACAATGGTATTACGCTGATAGACTTTGCAGCTGCAAAGAACATGGTAGTTAGCAGTACCAGATTTAATCATCTCGATATTCATAAGGGCACCTGGCTGTCTACAGATCAAAAAACAAGAAATCAAATTGATCATGTTGTGAGAGATGGAAGACATTCATCGAACGTGTTGGATGTACGATCGTTCCGAGGCGCAAACATTGATTCGGACCACTACCTTGTTGCAGCAAAGGTACTCACCCGCTTAAACGTAGCAAACAAAGTACGAACAGACACTACACGAAAGTTAGACATCGGTAAGCTGCAATCACAACAGATAGCCACAGCATATTCCACTCAACTGGCCCAACTGCTTAATCAAAACACTCCACGTCCTGATAACATATCAGGACAATGGCAAACCATTGCCCACTCCATGCAAACAGCCGCAAAATCAGAATTTTGATACCAGAGACCTCCACCAAGGAATCCATAGTATGATCAGGAGTGTCGTGCTGCCACCGAAGAGAAAAATGCGGCATATAGGGCTACTTTACAATCCGTAGCAACGCGTAGAGCACGAGAGAGATACAGGGAGAAAAGGAGAGAGGAGAAACTTCTTTTCCGCAGGAAAAAGAGAGAAATGGAAAAGCGGGAGTGTGAAAAAATCGAGATGTACAGGAGCCAGAATGAAGTCCGAAAATTCTACCAAAGAGTTAAGCATCAAACTGATGGCTTAGGTACAGGCACATCCTGCTGTAGAGATCAGCAAGGTTATTTGGTAACTGATACAGAAAGTGTTGTTCAGGATATGGAAAGAACATTTTTCAAAACTGTTGGTATCCAATAGCAGCGAAGACGACGAAGAAACCACAGTCCCAATCCCAGAAGATGGTATTGAATGTATACCGCCCAGCCAAAATGAGGTAAAGACAGCAATAAATCGGCTGAAGAATAATAAGGCAGCAGGAGCCGATGGCTTACCAGCCGAGCTGTTTAGCACCATTTGGCAGGAAGAACGAGTACCCGACGATTGGAACCTGAGTATCCTGTGCCCCGTCCACAAGAAGGGAGATAAGACTGTATGCTCTAACTATAGGGGCATAAGTATACTCCCTATTGCCTACAAGATCGTGTCAGGAATATTGTGCGAACGACTAAAGCCTATGGTCAACTAGATAAGTGAACCACACCAATGCGGCTTTAGACTGGCAAGTCCACCATTAACCAGATATTTACCCTGCGACAAATCCTGGAGAAGACCCAAAAGATGCAGATCGACACCTACCACCTTTTTGTCGATTATAAAGCAGCCTTCGACAGCCCGCTGCGTTCAAAGGTATTCCTAGCAATGTCTGAATTTGGTATCCCCGCAAAGCTCATCCGGCTTTGTAAAATGACTTTAACTGACACGAGGTCCTCAGTTAAAATAGGAAAGAACCTTTCCCAAGAGTTTTGTACCAAAAGAGGTTTCAGGCAGGGAGACAGCCTTTCGTGTGATCTTTTAAACATCCTTCTAGAAAAGGTTATACGAGAAGCAAACGTCAAAAGAAGTGGCACAATCTACACCAATAGCCACATGTTACTTGCTTATGCTGATGATATAGATATTATGGGACGATCAGTAAAAGAAGTAACTGATACCTTTATGAAGGTCGAAGGAGAATATGTTAAAGTGGGTCTGGCGGTAAACGGTGAGAAGATCAAGTTGATGGTGTCGACGCGCAATACGTCCACTGAGCTCGACCGACTGTGGAAGTTGGTTCCTATAATATTGAGCTAGTAAAAGACTTCGTCTACCTCGGCACCTCCGTAAACACAACAAACGACATCAGTTGTGAAATAAAAAGAAGACTTGTATTGGCCAACAGATGCTACTTTGGCTTAAGTAACCTCTTCAAAAACAAAGCCACAGCTCGTCAAACAAAAATAACGCTTTACAAAACACTGATACTACCCGTGCTGATGTATGGTTCCGAAGCCTGGGTACTTGCGCAAGGCAGTGCTTGGCGTGTTTGAGAGAAAAATTCTTCGAAAGATCTACGGACCAATCTGCGTTGACGGTGAATATCTACGTCGTATGAACCACGAGCTGTATCTGTTATACAACGACATCAATATAGTTAAACGTATCGTGATGCAGCGATTGCCTTGGCTAGGTCATATAATAAGAATGAGCGATGATGAACCCGCTAAAAAGGCGTATAAATACGGGCCGATTGGCGGTGCACGCAGAATTGGCAGGCCAAGGAATAGATGGTGCAAACAAGTGGATGAAGAGACGAAAAGGCGCGGTATTTCAAAAAGCAATAAACAGAGAGAAATGGAGATCTTTTCATAGTTCGGTCTATGAAACAAATGTTCTGTAAAGGGCCAACTAAGTAAGTAAGTTACCTTGAGAGCAATCCCAATCACCATATGGTGGATAGGACCCCTTCCTACCCAGGAATCTTCATCATCCGCCGTACACCCCTGACTGGGGACCGATTGACATATTTTTATTCCAGCAAATCATGAAAAAATTGCGTGGTCAACGATTTTCGTTCCCAGAAGATTTTTTTTTTTGCTTCATTATCACAACCAAATGGCTGAAATTTGGTACTTAGACTTCGTTAGGTATATACAACTTTTCCTCCCGATTTTCGGTATTTTGAAGGTGGTGGCCTCAATATTTCACCGAAATGGCTGAAATTTGGTATTTAATCTTCATTTGGGGCATAAAACTTTCCATATGAATTTTGTCAGTATAGGTTCACGCCTTCATATAGGCCCCATAGAACGGTACCTCCCGATTTGCGGTGTTTTGAAGATTGTGGCCTCAATATTTCACCGAAATTGCTGAAATTTGGTATTTAGTCTTCATTTGGGGTATAAAACTTTCCATATGAATTTTGTCCGTATAGGTCCACGCCTTCATATAGCCCCCATAGAACGGTACCTCCCGATTTTCGGTATTTTAAAGGTTGTGGCCTCAATATTTCTCCGAAATGGCTGAAATTTGGTATTTAGTCTTCATTTGGGGTATAAAACTTTTCCCCATAATTGTGTCGGTATAGGTCCACGCTTCATATAGCCCCCATAGAACGGTACCTCCCGATTTTCGGTATTTTGAAGGTTGTGGCCTAAATATTTCTCCGAAATTGCTGAAATTTGGCATTTAGTTTTCATTTGGGGTATAAAACTTTCCATATGAATTTTGTCAGTATAGGTCCACGCCTTTATATAGCCCCCATAGAACGGTACCTCCCGATTTTCGGTATTTTGAAGGTTGTAGCCTCAATATTCCACCGAAATAGCTAAAATTTGGTTTTTAGTCTTTATTTTGTGGTATACAACTTTTCCCAGAATTGTGTCGGTATAGGTCCACGCCCATAGAACGGTACCTCCCGATTTTCGGTATTTTAAAGGTTGTGGCCTCAATATTTCTCCGAAACGGATGAAATTGTTTATTTAGTCTTTGTTGGTGGTATAAAACTTTTCCTTCATATAGCCCCCATAGAACGGTACCTCCCGATTTTCGGTATTTTCAAGGTTCAAGGCCACAATAATCCATCGAAATGGATGAAATTTGGTATTTAGTCTTCGTTGGGGGTGCAAAACTTTTCACCCGAAATTTGTAGGTATAGTTCCACGCCTTCATATTACCCCCATTGAAGAGTACTTCCCGATTTTCGGTATTTTAAAGGTTTTGGTTTCAATATTCCACGAAATGACTGACATTTTTTATTTAGTCTTTATTGGTGGTTTAAAACTTTTCCCCAGAAATGTGTCGGTACAGGACCACGCCTTCATATAGCCCCCATTTCCCGATTTTCGGTATTTTCAAGGTTCAAGGCCACAATAATCCATCGAAATGGCTGAAATTTGGTATTAAGTCTTCGTTGGGGTTGCAAAACTTTTCACCCGAAATTTGTAGGTATAGCTCCACGCCATCATATTACCCCCATTGAAGAGTACTTCACGATTTTCGGTATTTTAAAGGTTGTGGCTTCAATATTCCACCGAAATGACTGAAATTTTTTATTTAGTATTTGTTGGTGGTGTAAAACTTTTTCCCAGAAATGTGTCGGTACAGGTCCACGCCTTCATATAGCCCCCATAGAACGGTACCTCCCGATTTTCGGTATTTTCAAGATTCAAGGCCACAATAATCCATCGAAATGGCTGAAATTTGGTATTAAGTCTTCGTTGGGGATGCAAAACTTTTCATCCGAAATTTGTAGATATAGTTCCACGCCTTCATATTACCCCCATAGAAGTGTACTTTCCGATTTTCGGTATTTTAAAGGTTGTGGCTTCAATGGCTGACATTTGGTATTTCGTTTTCGTTAGGGGTGCAGAACTCTCTATCTGAAATTAGTAGGTGTAGGTTTACGCCTTCATATTACCCCCATAGAAGTGTACCTCACGATTTTCGGTATTTTAAAGGTTGTGGCTTCAGTATTCCACCAAAATGGCTGAAATTTGGTATTTAGTCTTCATTGGTCGTACAAAACGTTCCCTCCAAAGTTTGTCCGTACAGGTCTAAGCTTTTATATAGCGCCCATAGAACGGTACCTCCCGAATTTCGGTATTATGAAAGTTAGCCACATTGTTTTACCGAAATTTGATATTTAGTATTCTTCATAAACGAAAGGAAACTATTTGTTCAGTTTTACTTCAATACAACTCGTGGTGGAGGGTATAGTAAGTTCGACCCGGTCGTTCTTACTTGTTTTGCTATATTTTCGAATATTCCAACAATTATATTCTACCCCATAATTCGCAAAGAATATCTTCATAAGGTATAAACTCAAACTCTCACCTGTTCAACAAAAAGGTAGTAACTCAACATTTTGAAATTTTCATTTCTTTTCAAAAAAAAACTATAGATAATGGTCAACTCCACTCACTGTAAGAACCTCACATTATTTTATCTCATCTTTCGTCAAAAATGCCACTCTTCAGAGCAACTATTGATGTATTAACAATTTTTTCTCTACTGAAAAATAGAACATTTTTAGTTACTACCCTTTTGTTGAACAGGTGCGATATGTTTTCTTTGGAACACAAACATATTTATGACGATATAAGTTTACATATCAGATAACAGTGACTTGAATTCGGGTAATAATTGAATTTCAATTCTTTGTTGCAGTTCAAGGGTTAAGACAGAAAATGAGCTACAATCTCCACCTTGTCCATAGGACAAAATTCGTACATAAAAATTAAATTAGACAATATACACACTAATTTGTAGTTGTAAAAATTTCTAATAAATATAAATTACAAAACATATTTATAATTAAAGTTTAATCTATTAATTAATTAATTGTTCTATATTTATATTAGTTTTTATATTCACCTTTATTTGAATGAAGAGCCTAAACGTCTCTTTGTGATAATAATAAGTAATAAAGCTTCTAGTTAATGATTATTTTTCTCTTTTAATTAATTCTCTACGAATTTGTAGGAGAAGAAAGCTTTTTTGAGCTGTTTTGTTGTTGTTGTAGCTTATAGAAGAGCAAAATCTCCGTTGTTTGTTAAGTTTTGTTTATTTGTTTTTGCGTTGCAACAAGAGCAAAAGTTTTGCACAAAATAATCAATGGAAATCGATGAAGTGTTGCAATGATTATTTTCCTGTTGTGGGTAGTTGTTGTTGTTATTATTGTTTAAGCTTGCAGTTATTTTTGTTTGTTTATAAATTTAGTTATTTTATTTTCGTAAAACACTACTGGTCCATGGCCAAGAGCTTTTGTTTCGATGGCCAAGTAATAAAACTTTTGTTTGTTATTGCTTCAGATATTTTTTCGTTACGTTTCCGGTTTATAGTGACAACAATATACAAATTTTTTGCATTTCCTCCGGTGCTAAGCACAATGCTTTGTAAGGGATAATAATCCTTTTTTTGTAATTAAATTCACTTTAATATTTTCTCTTATCCTTTTTTTCGTTTTAATTTTTCAATTGCATTTCCTCATGCGTCACCTTACTTTATTATTTGCGATTTATTTTTGTATTTTCCTGAAAATGATTTTCGTTTTGTATTGTTGGAAATTTGTTATGAGTTGAATGGTGTGTAGCTTCTGATTGGCTTCTGACAACGACTGTTCAGTGTCAAAGTTTTGTGCAAACTTGTAATACAAGTCTATGGTCTGCAGCCGAGAATATCATCAACTATTGGATTTGTTACATTACATTTCTGACATTCATTTTGCAGTCATGTCTCGTGAGAGTAGTTGCTGATAAGCTTTCCGAGCTACTGCTGCTAAACCCCATACCTGATTCAAGGTTGTTTATATTCGACATGACATGGATGCAAAAATAAAACCGTTTTGCAAGAAACTTTTGTCTGGGGGTAATCACAAAACGGAAAGGAAAATGGGAGTAATGTTTTCCATGTATCACAGTTATAATACAGAGAGACATGGAGAGAGCTTACGGTCTCTCATTTAACATTGGTTCTACATATATGTTATCGTCATGTTAAAACCGCAGGTGCTTTATTTAAAAATAAATTGTCATGGACTGTTAGTTAGTTAAAACTTTTAATAACAATAATCTAAAAATTCTTATATGGATTTTATAAGGATTCCTTGTACCACCCAAAAGAGACAAAAAATAATCGGTATTTTTTAAAGATATTTTGGACAATCCAAAGAGGCATACAAACATGGATTTTTTAAAGATTTTTTGGACCATCCAAAGAGGCATACAAACGTGGATTTTTTAAGATTTTTTGGACTATCCAAAGAGGCGTACAAACATAAATTATTAACGATTTTTTGGACCATCCAAAGAGGCGCACAGTCGTGGATTTTTTAAAGATTTTTTCGACCAATAAAAAGAGGCAAGCAAACGTGAAATATTTAAAGATTTTTGGACCATACAAAGAGGCTAACAAACGTGGATTTTTTAAAGTTTTTTTTGGACCATACAAAGAGGCAAACAAACGTGGATTTTTTGAAGATTTTTTGGACCATACAAGAGGCAAACAAACGTGGATTTTTTAAAGATTTTTTGGACCATACAAAGAGGCAAACAAACGTGGATTTTTTAAAGTTTTTTGGACCATACAAAGAGGCAAACAAACGTGGATTTTTTGAAGATTTTTTGGACCATACAAGAGGCAAACAAACGTGGATTTTTTGAAGATTTTTGGACCATACAAAGAGGCATGTAAACGTGGATTTTTTAAAGATTTTTTGGACCATACAAAGAGGCAAACAAACGTGGATTTTTTAAAATTTTTTTTTGACCATACGAAGAGGCAAACAAACGTGGATTTTTTAACGATTTTTTTGGACCATCCAAAGAGACAAACAAACGTGGATTTTTTAAAGATTTTTTGGACCATACAAAGAGGCAAACAAACGTGGATTTTTTAAAAATTTTTGGACCATACAAAGAGGCAAACAAACGTGGATTTTTTAAAGATTTTTTGGACCATCCAAAGAGGCAAACAAACGTGGATTTTTTAAAGATTTTTTGGATCATACAAAGAGGCAAATAAACGTGGATTTTTTAAAGATTTTTTGGATCAAACAAAGAGGCAAACAAACGTGGATTTTTTAAAGATTTTTTGGACCATACAAAGAGGCAAACAAACGTGGATTTTTTAAAGATTTTTTGGACCATACAAAGAGGCAAACAAACGTGGATTTTTTAAAGATTTTTTGGACCATACAAAGAGGCAGGGATTTTTTATAGATTTTTTGGACCATACAAAGAGGCAAACAAACGTGGATTTTTTAAAGATTTTTTGGACAATACAAAGAGGCAAACAAACGTGGATTTTTTAAAGATTTTTTGGACAATACAAAGAGGCAAACAAACGTGGATTTTTTGGACCATACAAAGAGGCAAACAAACGTGGATTTTTTAAAGATTTTTTGGACAATACAAAGAGGCAAACAAACGTGGATTTTTTGGACCATACAAAGAGGCAAACAAACGTGGATTTTTTAAAGATTTTTTGGACCATACAAAGAGGCAAACAAACGTGGATTTTTTAAAAATTTTTTGGACCATACAAAGAGGCAAACAAACGTGGATTTTTTAAAAATTTTTTGGACCATACAAAGAGGCAAACAAACGTGGATTTTTTAAAGATTTTTTGGACCATACAAAGAGGCAAACAAACGTGGATTTTTTAAAGATTTTTTGGACCATACAAAGAGGCAAACAAACGTGGATTTTTTAAAGATTTTTTGGACCATACAAAGAGGCAAACAAACGTGGATTTTTTAAAGATTTTTTGGACCATACAAAGAGGCAAAAAAACGTGGATTTTTTAAAGATTTTTTGGACCATACAAAGAGGCAAACAAACGTGGATTTTTTAAAGATTTTTTGGACCATACAAAGAGGCAAACAAACGTGGATTTTTAAAGATTTTTTGGACCATCCAAAGAGGCAAACAAACGTGGATTTTTTAAAGATTTTTTGGACCATCGAAAGAGGCAAACAAACGTGGATTTTTTAAAGATTTTTTGGACCATACAAAGAGGCAAACACACGTGGATTTTTTAAAGATTTTTTGGACCATCCAAAGAGGCAAGCAAATGTGGATTTTTTAAAGATTTTTTGGACCATCCAAAGAGGCAAATAAACGTGGATTTTTTAAAGATTTTTTGGACCATCCAAAGAGGCAAACAAACGTGGATTTTTTAAAGATTTTTTGGACCATCCAAAGAGGCAAATAAACGTGGATTTTTTAAAGATTTTTTGGACCATCCAAAGAGGCAAACAAACGTGGATTTTTTAAAGATTTTTTGGACCATACAAAGAGGCAAACAAACGTGGATTTTTTAAAGATTTTTTGGACCATACAAAGAGGCAAACAAACGTGGATTTTTTAAAGATTTTTTGGACCATACAAAGAGGCAAACAAACGTGGATTTTTTAAAGATTTTTTGGACCATACAAAGAGGCAGGGATTTTTTATAGATTTTTTGGACCATACAAAGAGGCAAACAAACGTGGATTTTTTAAAGATTTTTTGGACAATACAAAGAGGCAAACAAACGTGGATTTTTTAAAGATTTTTTGGACCATACAAAGAGGCAAACAAACGTGGATTTTTTAAAGATTTTTTGGACCATACAAAGAGGCAAACAAACGTGGATTTTTTGGACCATACAAAGAGGCAAACAAACGTGGATTTTTTAAAGATTTTTTGGACAATACAAAGAGGCAAACAAACGTGGATTTTTTAAAGATTTTTTGGACCATACAAAGAGGCAAACAAACGTGGATTTTTTGGACCATACAAAGAGGCAAACAAACGTGGATTTTTTAAAGATTTTTTGGACCATACAAAGAGGCAAACAAACGTGGATTTTTTAAAAATTTTTTGGACCATACAAAGAGGCAAACAAACGTGGATTTTTTAAAGATTTTTTGGACCATACAAAGAGGCAGACAAACGTGGATTTTTTAAAGATTTTTTGGACCATACAAAGAGGCAAACAAACGTGGATTTTTTAAAGATTTTTTGGACCATACAAAGAGGGAAACAAACGTGGATTTTTTAAAGATTTTTTGGACCATACAAAGAGGGAAACAAACGTGGATTTTTTAAAGATTTTTTGGACCAGGCAAACAAACGTGGATTTTTTAAAGATTTTTTGGACCATCCAAAGAGGCAAACAAACGTGGATTTTTTAAAGATTTTTTGGACCATCGAAAGAGGCAAACAAACGTGGATTTTTTAAAGATTTTTTGGACCATAAAAAGAGGCAAGCAAACGTGGATTTTTTAAAGATTTTTTGGACCATCCAAAGAGGCAAACAAACGTGGATTTTTTAAAGATTTCTGAACCATCCAAAGAGGCAAACACATGTGGATTTTTTAAAGATTTCTGGACCATCCAAAGAGGCAAACAAACGTGGATTTTTTAAAGATTTTTTGGACCATCCAAAGAGGCAAACAAACGTGGATTTTTTAAAGATTTCTGAACCATCCAAAGAGGCAAACACATGTGGATTTTTTAAAGATTTCTGGACCATCCAAAGAGGCAAACAAACGTGGAGTTTTTAAAAATTTTTTGGACCATCCAAAAAGGCAAATAAACGTGGATTGTTTAAATATTTTTTGGACCATACAAAGAGGCAAACAAACGTGGATTTTTTGGACCATACAAAGAGGCAAACAAACGTGGATTTTTTGGACCATACAAAGAGGCAAACAAACGTGGATTTTTTAAAGATTTTTTGGACAATACAAAGAGGCAAACAAACGTGGATTTTTTAAAGATTTTTTGGACCATACAAAGAGGCAAACAAACGTGGATTTTTTGGACCATACAAAGAGGCAAACAAACGTGGATTTTTTAAAGATTTTTTGGACCATACAAAGAGGCAAACAAACGTGGATTTTTTAAAAATTTTTTGGACCATACAAAGAGGCAAACAAACGTGGATTTTTTAAAGATTTTTTGGACCATACAAAGAGGCAAACAAACGTGGATTTTTTAAAGATTTTTTGGACCATACAAAGAGGCAGACAAACGTGGATTTTTTAAAGATTTTTTGGACCATACAAAGAGGCAAACAAACGTGGATTTTTTAAAGATTTTTTGGACCATACAAAGAGGGAAACAAACGTGGATTTTTTAAAGATTTTTTGGACCAGGCAAACAAACGTGGATTTTTTAAAGATTTTTTGGACCATCCAAAGAGGCAAACAAACGTGGATTTTTTAAAGATTTTTTGGACCATCGAAAGAGGCAAACAAACGTGGATTTTTTAAAGATTTTTTGGACCATAAAAAGAGGCAAGCAAACGTGGATTTTTTAAAGATTTTTTGGACCATCCAAAGAGGCAAACAAACGTGGATTTTTTAAAGATTTCTGAACCATCCAAAGAGGCAAACACATGTGGATTTTTTAAAGATTTCTGGACCATCCAAAGAGGCAAACAAACGTGGATTTTTTAAAGATTTTTTGGACCATACAAAGAGGTAAACAAACGTGGATTTTTTAAAGATTTTTTGGACCATACAAAGAGGCAAACAAACGTGGATTTTTTAAAGATTTTTTGGACCATACAAAGAGGCAAACAAACGTGGATTTTTTAAAGATTTTTTGGACCATACAAAGAGGCAAACAAACGTGGATTTTTTGGACTATCGAAAGATGTAGACAAACGTGGATGTTTTAAAAATTTTTCCAAACACCCAAGGAAGCAAATAAGCGTGGATTTTTTAGACCACTCAAAGAGGCAAATAATAGCAGATTTTTTTTAAAAATTTTATGAACCACTCAAGGGGGCAATTATCCGCGGACTTTTTTAAAGATGTTTTGGACCATTTTGGCAGATAATCGTGGATTTTTTGAAGATTTTATGGTCCACTCAAGGAGGCAATTAATCGCGGACTAAAGATGTTTTGGACGATTTTGGCAAATAATCGAGGACTTTTTTAAATTTGTTTTGGACCACTCAAGGAAGCTAATAATCGTGTCGTAAAATATAAGATTTGATAATAGTATATTTACACAAATTTTCAATATTTTTCTGTTACGCCCCCTTGCTCTTTCTGGAACTAAAGTAAATATTTGTCTCTATTTCGAGCATTATTTTGACATCATCTCATTCATATAAGTATGCATCTTCATCCATGTACATAACAGCTCATTAGTTGTTGCATTTCTGTCATTGCCATCACCAAACAGTGACGAAATACGACTGTCTGTATTTCTGTCTATGAGAGTTAAGTATGCAACAAAAATAACATTTACCATGAACATGCCATGCATTTTAATATGAAATGTATGTAAGTCTGTGTGTGTATGTGTGTGAACACGAGATGTGATGACATGTGATGTATGCATTTGAAGCTTCCTAAGAGAATGTAAGTAAGTGGAGAAAAATAAAATTCACAGTTAGCATGAGGTCTTGTTTTTCGTGGAAAAATAACGAAGAAAATGCACATTGAATCTCAGCAACAACAACAACCTGTCTCTTATTTATTATTAGGCCACTAGGTTTTCCCGAACCGTTAAATGTGACACACAATCAATTGCAAACAACTTCTACTCGTGCCACAAACCGAATAGAAATGCAAACAAAATTGCGAAAAGCTTTTGAGTGTTTGTATTTTTGGATGGGACAAACAATATAAAATCTCCTCTATTATGAGAAATGGGAGCGGAAACAGGAAATACATTTCGGAAGAGAACGGAAGCTGTTGGTTTAAACTTTAAAGTATTTTCTTAGAGTCATAGAAGAAAGAGAGGAAGATTTGCGTGGTTTTCACATAGGAAATCTTTAAGACGTCATGCACAAAATAATGCAAAGTAATCTATTAATACATACATACATACGTTTATATTAAAATCTTCATATTATTCCAGATAGTTAAGGCCTCGGTACAAAAGAAGCCTTGCCGGCTGGCTTTCTTGCTCTACTTGCCCTACAGTCTTAATAAACATATAAGAATAAAGAAGAAAGGGGCATCCTAGTTCAAAATTGGCTCGGCCTGCTATATTCTTATATTTTTATTATGTCAGCAATGAAGCTGAATAAGAAAGCCCGCCGGCGAGGCTCCATATGTACCGAGGCCTTTAGTGTTGATATGAAATATTGAAAAAGTACTAAAAGATAATAAACACCTTATCGCTGGCTGATTGAGACGAGGTAGAACTCTGAAATGTCAATCAATGAAATATAAAAAATTGCACACAATTTAATTTATTTATTGGTTAGCATGCCAACGTTATACGCTCAATGCCTGGGTTTAATTTCAAGGCAATATCATAAACGTTCAAGAATGATATTCGCCAGTATTCTGGGTTAAGTTATATAAGGGACGGCCTACACATAAATAGAGAAGCTTCAAGCAAAGAGTATCCCCGAATTCTCCCCAGAAGACATGTTACGTAATCTTACCTTGATCGACGACGAACTGAACACCGAGTTAATTTCGGTCAAATCTACAAAGTAAGACGAGAGTAATGTGGACAAGGAGTGATGGGAGCTCGGCAACTCAAATGGTCTAGCTGGTCATATATCGACACAGGTCGATAAAAGGCTTCCGAGGCAAAATACAACACAGACATTGACCACAGATGAACAATCCGAGAATGATTCAACAACAAGCAAGTCAGAGACACCAAGAATTATAAATTCAAGGGTAAAGATCGCAAGTTACATACTGAGAAATATGTTTTCTATACAAGATGCAACCTCATGCGGAATTTTAAAAGAATCTTATGAGCCTATACACGAAATTCAGGTGGATAAAATCTTCATCTAGGTCCGCATAAGCCAAAGTCTCGCCTGAAACGGCGGTGACAAGGAAAAGTGGAGGGGACGAAACCTGCTGCTCAGAGCAACGTGGTGTCGGAATGGATATGAAGAGTAAAGAGTATACTCTCAGATATCTATCTAACTGAAATTTACTAATCCTTTCTTCAGGAATTCACCAAACAAAACGTTGCTATACCTTAGTCTTTAGGATAAGGAGTACAAGTAGACTATATGCGATCAAAAAATATGCTTCATCGAAATAATGAATACAGACACCAAATATATTTGGACGAAAATCGTTTCAGACAATTTGGAATAGATTTAGCCCCGTCTGTCTGGCTAACGCTCGAACGGTTAAACCGATTTGATTGAAATTAAAGATGGCAATCCCGCATCCCGAAAACATGGGATTTTTTGTGATTACACAAATCCCGAATCCCGGGATTTATTTGTTCCAGGTCCCGGGATTTTTAAAGTTACTTTTCAATGGAGTTTTATCCATGGAGTTTTATGGAAGAATAATCCTCTGTAAAATGAGTTTTTGAAAGTATAATTGGTCAATCACGCCACGAAGGCTATAACTTAAAATAATAATAATAATTGTTCCACAAACATCCCATACGGGACAAGGGAGACTTCTCTCATATCAATGAGTGCACCCCGATTCATATTAGCTCAATGATATGGGACCTACTGTTTATCGCCGAGTCCGAACGGCGTGTCTTAAGACACCACTTTGCAGAGAAGTTTTACATGGCTGAAATACTCAGGAAATGTCGCCAACATTACTGAGGGGTATTTTGCCACCGTTGCCACCCACGACCTTCAGCGTGCAAGGCGGGTGTGCATACCATTGCACCACGGTGGCACCCATACTACAATACATTTAGTAAATATTCAGCAAAAAAATATTTCAAAGAGAGTTTCTTAAAACATATAAGGTCTGTTCGATAAAAAACTTGCAAATTATTGCAAGTACGTATGTACCGCAGTTCTCTTTTACTGAACAAGTTTGTTATCGAACAGCATTTTGTAAAACTTTGTACAAATTTATACAAATTTTTGGGTTATCGAACAGACCTATAGTTTGAATTTGGAATTTGGAGCTGGAAATACCATTATAAATCTTCTTTTGTTACAGTTTGGATTTTTCGAACAGATTTTTAGCGTTCCGTTTAACTGAAAGTTAAAAGTGATCAATTAATTTCAGGAGGACCTTCTTGGTATTAAATTTAATGCGAACATTTTATTTTGCGTTTTCAAATCCATCCAATAGTAAAAAAAATATAATCATGGCCCTTAAGCTATCCGAGTTATAAACCCAGACCTCGCCATGCATCGTTAATGTGTTCCTTAAATTAGCTTTTTTGGTGAGAGAGACATTTCTCCCAGTTCTGTTCCTGTTTTTATTACAATATTGGCGCAAGTTATTTCAATCGACAGTTTGTCGAGCACCCCGGTAGTGACAGGGGTATGAAAAGAGTACTACGTCGCATCAGATCTATAGATGAACCACCACATTTTGATATTGATGATGTTGCGAATGCCATCACAAACGCTAAATCATCCAAAGCGGTGGGCCCTAATGGAATCTCCATGGTAATGCTGAACCAGCTGGATGAGTCGGCAATGGAGTATCTCACTAAAGGTCTCAAACTGTCGTTAGCCACCCTCATTGTTCCCGAAGTCTGGAAAATGGGCAGAGTGGTCCCACTACTAAAGCCAGGCAAGAATGCCAGCAAAAGTGAATCGTATAGACCGAATTCTCTTCTGTCGCATGTAGGAAGGCTCTGGAGGCCTTAGTCCTCCCCTGTGTCAGAAATAGCTATATAGTTGCCCATCATCAGCATGGACTCCGTAAGCAACACATCACAACAACAGCGCTGCACACCATCTCCACATATGTTTGTCGAGGACTCAACCTGGATTGACTTATCAAAAGCCTTTGATACTGTCAGGCACTCCACGCTGTTTGAGCAAATTGAGAAGACATTCGGAAAGTCTTAAACGTTGAATAAATAATTATATGTGTTTACGCCAGTCATACGTGGAATTCAGGAACAAAAAGTCCAAACCCCGCAGAGTGAAACAGGGAGTTGCGGAACTGTTTATCCTCTACCTTTCCTCTATTCCGCCCCCCTCCAGATGGCATTGAGATCGTAACGTATGCGGATGATTGTACGATCCTGGCGTCAAGTACCTACCCTCATGACATCTGTGAGAGACTGAACTTCTATTTAACCTACTCCTATTAACCCTTTCCTCGCGAGGAATATGCAGATATCCGCCACTAGAGTTGGACAATCTAGTTCCTGGAGCGGATTGATCTTTCTTGTTCCTTTTGCCATAAGGAACTAGTTCCTTAATATAGTTCCATAGTTCCAAATAGTTCTGAAAGCGATATAGATCAATGGATCTTTCTCTGTCGTCGTTCCTTTTATTTCCTTCGTTCCAAATAGTTCCGATAGTGAAGTAATTTAACGAATCTTTCTCTTACTTTTTGTTTTCCTCTTTTGGTGGATGTATACATACATACATATGTTCCCACAACATCCCCGAAGGGACAAGGGAGACTTCTCTCATATCAATGAGTGCACGCCGATTCATATTGGCTCAGTGATATGGGACCTACTGTTTATTGCCGAGTCCGAACGGCGTGTCTTACGGCACCACTTGTAGAGAAGTTTTTCATGGCTGAAATACTCAGGAAATATCGCCAGCATTACTGAGGGGGAATTTTGCCACCGTTGAAAATTTTGATGTTGCTTGGCCTGGGATTGGAACCGCAGACCTTCTGAGTGCAAGGCGGACGTGCTAACTAACCATTGCACCACGGTGACCCCTTTGGTGGATGTATAATAAAAATAAATAAATTGCAGCGATGTAACGAGGATGTGATTTACGTTTATTTAACAATGCAGCCGCATCTGAATGATGAAGGAACCGAACGCGAAATGTCGAAGTGAGTGTGTATTAAATAAAGAAAATTAATTATACAAATGCACATTGGGCCCAATGGCAGGTTTCTGAGGCAAAAAGTCTAGTTTTGAAGTCATATATTTGTATAAATTAGTAACGGGATTAGATTCTTAACACTTTGAGCCACTTAGAAACAAAATCATTTCAACCTGGCAACGCTTCGTGGTCACATACCGAGCTGTCAAAGATATTGCATGTTACTTTGTAAAATTTTATAAAAATTTATCCAACGAAGAACAAATTTGTTTCGCTCGGCAATTAAAAACCGCTGATTTAATAAACAGTTTTTTTAATGGATAAAACGTGTAAAGGTATATAAATTAATATTCTGATTAAGAAATAAAATAAGTTAGATTTGGTAAGGAATATTTGAAGTAGACTTGTGGTGTATTTTTTGTGTAGTTCGTATTGTAGTTTAAATAGTTTTTGGAATAAAACTCGCGGTATTGCGACGTATTGTCGAAACTATATATATCTGATAGAAGGTAATAGTGAGTACTATATGTGTAAAAAAATTTCATGTCCGTATGGATCCGAATACTTATAGAAAATTACTTACAGATAGCGTGACACTTAAAAATGTGGATATTTTAATTTAATAGATTGGGTTGGGACTGGACGATGCTCAATATGACACAAGTCGCCAAATTTTATAGTAATCTTATCCGAGTTACATCAAGCATTGAAATCTTCAATATTCTAGATATTTAAATTTAATAACTGGTACTACAAACACCTACTAAATTTCAAGATCTTAACCTGTAATTATAAAGTTTTCAAATAACGGACGCGATCGCGGTTTTCTACTTCCAAAACATAAATTAATGATAGAGGTCACAATTACTATTGTTTTGTATACCAATGCGTCTAATAATCTCTGAGATTTCGCGTTTGGCTAAAACTTGTTGTGGGGGAGGTCCCCCACCCCCTCCATTTTTCGGTATAAAAAGTACCTTACGATCTATTCTCAGACCTTATGAATCTACAAACAAAATTTTATCAAATTCGGTCCAGCCATTTCAGAAGATTTATATTTCGAACATCATTGTATACCTGAAAAGGTTTCTATATATATGTAGATATATATCTGAACCGATCAGAGCCAAATTTTCAGGACCTGATTCTAACCTGAACAGGATTTACCATATCAAATTTTAAGGCGATCGGATGCAAATTGTGACCTTTGTGGGGCTTAAATATAAAATCGGATTAAATCGGATGAAACATATACATGAAAACTATATCTATATCTGAACCGATTCTTACCAAATTTTGCAGAAGTACTTTTATGCCCATTAAAAACATTGGAACGAAATTTGGTAGCTCTAGCTGCTTCCAGTGACTTGTTGCCTCAAAAACCTGTCATTGGGCCCAATGTGAAATGAAAGGAATTATATGCACGGCTGGAACTATATGAACTAAAGGAACTATATAAATGAAAGAGCCGGATATAGTTCTAATAGTTCCTTGTCCGGAATAGTTCCTTGGAACTAGTTCGTTCCGGAACTACACAACTCTAACGGCCCCTCTGTTCTCTACATGGACGGGGCAGTATAGAAGAGAGTTGAATATCAGAGTCGATTGTAGCAGACTTTCCACCACAAACTGCCTCAAAATTCTAGAGTTCACATTCGACACCACTTTCACGTCGTCCTCGCATGCCACAGCTATCTGCGATAAACTGAAATGTAAGAATAAGGTCCTCAAGATCCTAGCCGGCAGCACTTGGGGTGCAGATAAAGAAACCTTGTTGACCACATAAAACGAAAAGCGAAAGGTCGGTCTGTAGTAAGCTATGTGGTCCCAGTTTTTGTTCCCGAATTTAGTTGATACGCATTGGAAAGAGGTTCAAACTTGTCATAATGCCGAAACATTGCAAATCGTAATATTTCTTCAAAACATATATCGAAATTTCATTAAGGACTATATCGAACAACACCTTCGAGTGTTGAATGGAATGACTCGCAAAATTAGATTCAGGATTTTTTAAAAACGAAATAAAAACTACTGAGCTCGTTATGACTTTCAAATTTTGTAGTTTTTTCGAAGCAAAAACAAAGTCAATATTAAGTTTAGGTGTTTTTCATTCGCATTCATTTTCATTCGGCATAGTGAAACAGGCCCTTAATTTTTAAAATTAGGAATTAAGTAATAGCTGTTTTAGGTCCACAATCCTGTGATTTTTTTTTTTTGTACAGTTATACATAGTTTTTTATATCAAATCGTTGACAAAATCTAAAATCTTTAAAATATTTCGAATTTGTGCAGCACATTATTTACTTGTCGCATTTTTTTTTTCAAATAATTATAACATCTTTAGAAGGATACTGTATGGCGTTTTCGCTTTTACTCTCTTTATTTCCTCTAATAATTCATAAGAGAATTGCCCCTGTTTTAAAGCTCTTTCTCTTAATGTATGCTAGTGGAGTACTATATTCATATAACTGCAGTTATATGGGGACCAACCACATTCATGCATATATCAATAAAAATCTGTGCTTTCGCCATACATTATTGTTGTTCTTGTAATACCATAAATGCTTTTGCTGTGACACACTTTTGTATGACGTAGTCACATTGTATTAAATTGAGACATTGTTGTTGGTAGGCTCTGTAAACTTTGGAGCAAAGTGTATGGGAGAGACGCACACACAGAGTCATTGTTGCATTGCTGTGCATGTGCGGCATAGAGAACGTGTTTACTGGTAATGCCTTTGCCTTGTCCATTCAATTACTACTTCAGAAAGAATAAAAAAAGATACATGACACTTAAATATTGGAATGTTGCATGCAGCAGAGTTGCCATACGAGTTTTTTGCATTTTTATACCCAAAGTTTGGCATTCTATTTCATTGTTTATACCCTCAGCATTTATGCTAACGAGGGTATATACACTTTCATACGGGCAAAATGTGCCTCATCGAAATAATGGTTTTAGACCCCAAGTATGTTTGGACGAAATGTGTTTCAGACAATTTGGAGTCGTTTGAGCAATGTCCGTCCGTCTGTCTGTCTGGCTGGCTGGAGCGCACGATAACTCTCGAACGGATCAACCGATTCGGTCCAAAGTTTGGCCTTCGTAATATTTTGTTCGAAATTAGTTTAAGTTCGAAGATGGGTTATATCGGTCCACTCCTTCGGGTACCTCCCCCACAAAAGTTCGAAAATGTTCGGATATTTTGTACGTACAATAACTCTTGAAGAAAGTAACCGATTTGGTCCATAATTTGCAACTCGTGAAATGTCTACGAGACTTAGATGAGGTTCCAATATGGACACAATCGTTCCACTCCTTCCCACACAAAATTTCGGATAAGTTCAGTTTAGGACCTGCTCTCGAATCGCTTTGATTTTTGTTTTAGCAACTTGTATTTACTGTCCCCCATACGACGGTACAAGTTTCATCAGGGGCAAGTCCATACTTCCTGAGAAAATAGCCTGAATGTTGCACAAAACCCCTATGACACTGTGTGAGGTGGTTGGAGCGCGACGGATCTGCCGATTGGGTCCAAAATTTGGCCTTAGTAATATTTTGTCCAAACATAGTTTAAGTTCGAAGATAAGCCATATCGGTCCACTCCTTCAGGTACCTCCCCCACAAAATTTCAAAAATGTTCGGAAAAAATTTCGTACGGTAACTTTTGAAGGGAGTGGCCGAATTGGTCCATACTTTACACATCCTAATATATCTACCAGATATAGATCAGGTTCAAATATGTACTATATTTGTCCACTTTATCCAGTACCTCCCAAACAAAATTTAGGATAAGTTTACTTTAAGACCTGCTATCGAATCACTTTGATTTTCGTTGAAGCAACTTGCATTCGCTGCCTCAATTACGATGGTAAAAGTTTCTTCAGGGGCAAATCCACACTTCTTGGACAACCAGCGCGAAGGGTGTAAAAATCCCCTATGGCACCATATGTAGTGGCTGGAGATCCACTTCCATAATGGTCAATGTCGATCTATTCCTTTAAGTATTTCCTCCGCAAAACGTTTGCTCTTTAAACCTAATCAACATTTTTGTCGTTTCATACGCCCAAAATTTTTAAACACATAAGTTTTTTGGAAAAAAAATTGTTTCAATATACACAGGCTGAGGGTATATCTCTGTCGGCCAAGCCGACTGATACTTTTTTACTTGTTTTTTTAATTAACATTTCCGTTTTGATATGTGGGAGTTGGGGTTTTATCGGATCTTTCTGTCTCATCTCCGAATCTATACAATTCGCCCAATAAAAAAAGATTGAGATCCCAAGGATAATATGCGACCAAGTCTAAAACTCCATAGACATTAGAGCTTTTTGAGGGATTAACCTAATTTATGAAGATTTATTTGACATGTTTGCACTGGAATTGGCATTTGAAATCTAGTGGATTTATTAAATCCGGTTATATGTAAACGCAAAATTTTGGACGTTTGTAAAAGTTGTGTTAGAAGAAATGAATCTGAACATAAGAAAGAAAAATCAAGGACTGGGAAAGCGAATAAAATACTAATTCCCCAATTTATTACAAAATGGTTGTTCAGGGCCCTTATAGCTGAAATAATAGTCTCCCGTAATACCAATCAATCTTCCCAGAGTATTTCGGTCATGTAAAACTCTACAACGGGTGTCATGAAGCACGCAGGCTATAAAAACTAGGAACATCTGCATCGTGGATTTTTAAAATTATTTTTATAAAAATCGATTTTTTAAAAAATATTCTTCTACGAACAGCGCACTGTGGTTCCGTCCGTGGACAAAAATCGAAAATTGTATGGCGGCAAATTTGATTGCGATTGAAAGAAATATTCTCTAAACACATTAAATTTTTTATATCCAATACTATTTTTGCCAATTTGCAGCGGTAATATGTCAAGTTAAGCCGGTGCCTTAAAAACGAAAAATAGATCCGTAAAGCATTCGTAGTTTATGAGTGAAAGTAAAAAAATTGAAGAGGTAAATATACATTTTCCAAAGTGAAACTTATAGTTGATGACATTGACTATGTTTTTTCGAAAAAAATATTGAAATTCGTTTTCTAACTTCCTTAAAAATAAATTCTTTGTAAATGACTTTTTGTGCTATTTTTAGTATCATTACTATAAATTTATGTTGAGTTTTACTAATGTTGGCCCGTAAGGGCAAGTCCATATTTTTTTTAAATACAGGGGAAAGTCTTTGGTTTACGATAAAATGAGATCCAGCTGCCCCCAGCTGCCACCCTGTAAGTTATTCCCTTTACACCTGTAAAATCGCCAAAATTCCGAAAATCTTGAGCTACGATTATATGGGAGCTATACCTAAACGTAGATCCACGTTGAACATTTTTTGTAAGGAGGTATGTTGTTCCCTCAGAACTCAAAATGCAAAATTACAGCCAAATCGGTTGAAAAATTTGGCTAAAATTTTCAAAATACTGAATATCGGGAGGTACGTTTATATGGGAGCTATACCTAAACGTGGACCTATATTGAACATTTGTTGCAAGGAGGTATATTGTTCCCTCAGAATACAAAATGCAAAATTACAGCCAAATCGATTGGAAAATTTGGCTAAAATCGTCAAAATACCGAATATCGGGAGGTACGTTTATATGGGAGCTATACCTAAACGTGGACCTACATTCATTAAAATTGTTTTTCTGTCTTTTGGGCTCGTTATAAAACTATGTTTAAAATTTTGAGGCGGTAGCTCGATTATAACTATTTTTGGCACTCCTTTCCATACAAGTGGGACCACTGTGCAGCGGTTTAACCCAGATAAAGCCACTGGTCGTTTAAACGCCACAAAAAATGGTTGCAAAAATTGACGTAAAACTCTGATTTTTTCGAATATTTTTGTGGGGTTTTTTACATTTTGTTATAGTATTGTCTGTTATCTGTCTTTTCACGCTTATAACGCTTCATTTTATCTACGCATTTCCACGCAATTGGCCTAAAACTCAAGCTATTCAAAAAAATCGACTTTTTTGTAATTTTCGACTTTTGATGAAAAATTTAAATATGCGATAAAAATGTAATCATAAATGTTAGAATCATAAAAAGTCAGGGATTTGTTAGGAATATAGTAAGAGTATTTTCTCAATCAAAAACCAAGGGATTGGCATGCAAGGATACACCAATACTACCCTCCAAAGTTTTTGGCACTATTAAAAGAAGGCACGATTGCAGGAAAACTATACGTTTTAGAGAAAAAAGTTATTTTAAAAAAATGCTTAAAAAGTTTCAAAAATATAAATTTCATAAAAAATTTTAAGTTTTTTCGCAAAAAAAATTCTCGGCGCTAAGTGGGTTAAAAACAAACATCTTCTTAAAAAATATTTTTTCCACAAATATTTTCACAAATTGTGAATTTTTAAAAAATATGTTTCCACAAATAATGGATTTAAAAAAATAATTTTCCACAAATCGTGGATTTAAAAAAAAAAAATATATTTCCACAAATCGTGGATTTTTTGAAAAAATATTATTCCACAAATCGTGGATTTTTTGAAAAAATATTTTTCCACAAATCGTGGATTTTTTGAAAAAATATTTTTCCACAAATCGTGGATTTTTTTAAAAAAAATATTTTTCCACAAATCGTGGATTTTTTTAAAAAATATTTTTCCACAAATCGTGGATCTTTTTAAAGATGCATTTTTTTAAAAATATTTTTCCACAAATCGTGGATCTTTTTAAAGATGCATTTTTTTAAAAATATTTTTCCACAAATCGCGTTTTTTTTTTAACAATATTTTTCCACAAATCGTGGATCTTTTTAAAGATGCATTTTTTAAAAAATATTTTTCCACAAATCGCGTATTTTTTTAACAATATTTTTCCACAAAGTGTGGATTTTTGAACAAATATTTATTTTTCCACAAATTGTGGATTTTTTTTTAAATAATTTATACAAGTCGTTTACTTTTTAAAAATATTTTTATAAGTCGTGTACTTTCTAATAAATACGTTTTTATACCCTATACCACAATGTGGAAAAGGGTATTATAAGTTTGTTTTGGTAAAAATTCATGTAACACCGCGAAATATTCGTCGGTATGTGGTATACCAATCTTCATATCTCGACGAGATAAAGCGATTTTGAGAAGTGTGTCCGTCCGTCAGTCCGTCCGTCCGTCCGTCTGTCCATTATAAATTGTAAACACGCTCCAGGCCGCAATTATGAACCGATCGTCACGAAATTTTTTATGGGGGTCGGGTTCAGATCAGAATAGATCCCTATTCTTATTGGTGATGATCGTGAAATATTTAGCGGGTGAAATGGACCAAAAACATAATATTTATCCAATTTTCTAGCGGCTCTGTAGGTCTAAATAATAGTGCGAACAACGCGTAATTTTAAATAAGGTAAGAGTATACCACAAAGGAGAAGCTTGCAATTTGAGATGGCGATCGGATAATATTTAGAGGGTTAAATGGACCAAAACTTTTGTGTGAAAATTGTGAAAATTTGTAATATACAGCTTATATCTTAATTCCTGGAAGTGAAATTCCGGACAAGTGAGATATACTTGAAAGTGGAACGCTTGACCTTTAAATTGATGCCAATTTTGTTGGTGCGCATGATCAGATAACAGAGTTACAGCCTAATATATTCCGTTTTTTGTTTGTAGTGTAATAATAAACTCGCTATAAGTCGCAATTATACATCAATAGTCACGAAATTTTGCACCGAGTAAGAGTATAGGTCGAAAAAGATGCCTACAATTTTGAATGATGATCTGATATTCTTTAGCGGGTGCAATGGACCATTACTGTTGTATGAAAAATATAAACATTTTATTTTTGGTCGATATTTTAATTCCTTGAGGACATATATATTTCGCAAAGTAGCCTATATATGGGAAAAAATTAATGACCTTTCCTCTGATGTAAATTGCAATAAAGTGTTTGCTAGATAACTGGCCTACTGCCTAATATATAATGGGTTCTGTGTAGAGAACCACATTTTTATCCCATGCTACATATTGTCTCTCCAAAAGTTTATGTAACACCACGAAATATTCGACGAATGTTCGTCGACGAGATAAAGCGATTTAGCGATGTGTGTCCGTCCATTAAAAATTGTAAACAAGCTTAAGGCCGCAATTATGGACCGATTTTAACCAATTTTGTAACGGTCAGAGGTCAAAATAATAACCCGCAAAATTTTAAACAAAGTTTGAGTTTATCATGAAGAAGAAGCGTACAAACCAACGTGAAGATCAGATAATACTTAGCGGGTTAAATGGACTGAAACTTTTGTGTAAAATTGGTAAAAATTTCAATAACGTAGCGGTTAAACAACGGAAGTAGTAGTACTACATAAGTGGGTTTCATTACTTTTTAGTTTGTATGAACTAAATTTTCCTTTCCTGCTACAAAAATGTCTTTGTCATGCTAGATAACTTTTTGGTTTTGGTCATAAGTATTATACATTACATCACTGATATTTGATAATTAAATGTTCACAATCATTGATAAGAAGTTCCGTGGAGAGCGATTGCCCAGGGATAGTGGTATACCCTATACCACTATCCCTGGGCAATCGCTCATGGTCGGCTCCGTCCGACTATAGACTTTTCTTACTTGTTTTAATTTGTGGATTTTGTTTTTGTTTGGTTTTTTTTTTAAATTTTTTTTAAAAAATATTTTTTACATTTCGTGGATTTTCTAAAAAATACAAGTCGCGGATATTTTAAAAAATATTTTTTAAAATTCCTGAATTTAAAAAAAAAATGCGAATTTTTAAAAAAATATTTTTCCACAAATCATAGATTTTTAAAAAAGTATTTTTCCACAGATCAGATCGTGGAATTTTTTAAAAATATTTTTTCCAACCCGTTGTTTTTTAAAAAAATATTTTTCCACAAATCGCGGATTTTTTAAAAAATATCTTTCACAAATCGTGGATTTTTGAACAAATATGTTCCACAAATTGTGGATTTTTTTAAAAGATAATTTATACGAGTTGTGGACTTTTTAAAAAATAATTTTTACAAGTCGATTACTTTTTAAAAATATTTTTTACAATAACAAATTCGATTCGATTATGTTTAAAAAAAAAATTACAATTCGATTATGTTTTAAAAAAAATATTTTTTACAATTCGTGGATTTTTTAAAAAAAAATAGTTTTTACAATTCGCGGATATTTTAAAAAGTATTTGTTACAAATCGTGAATATAAAAAAATGCTGTTTTACAATTCGTGGATTTTTTAAAAAAATATTTTTTACTATTCGTAGATTTTTTAAAAAAATATTTTTTACAATTCGTGGATTTTTAAAAAAAAAATATTTTTTTACAGTTCTTGGTTTTCTAAAAAATAATTTTTTACAATTCGTGGATTTTTTAAAAAATACTTTTTACAAATTGTGGATTTTTTAAAAACTATTTTTTACAATTCGTGGATTTAAAAAAAAATATTTTCTACAATTCGTGGATTTAAACAAAATATTTTCTACAATTCGTGGATTTTTAAAAAAAAAATATTTTTTACTATTCGTGGATTTTTTAAAAAAATATTTTTTACTATTCGTGGATTTTTTTAAAAAAATATTTTTTTCAATTCGTGGATTTTTTAAAAAATATTTTTTGCAATTCGTGGATTTTTTTAAAATATATTTTTTACAATTCGTGGATTTTTTTTAAAAATATTTTTTACAATTCGTGGATTTTTTTAAAAAATATTTTTTACTATTTACTATTAAAAAATATTTTTTACTATTTACTATTAAAAAATATTTTTTAAAATTCGTGGATTTTAAAAAAAATATATATTTTTACAATTCGTGGATTTTTTAACAAAAATATATTTACAATTAGTGAATTTTTTTAAAAAAATATTTTTTACTATTTACTTTTAAAAAAATATTTTTTTAAAATTCGTTGATTTAAAAAATTATATTTTTATAATTCGTGGATTTTTTTAAAAAAATATTTTTTACTATTTACTATTAAAAAATATTTTTTAAAATTCGTGGATTTTTAAAAAAATTATTTTCTACTAGTCGTGGATGTTTAAAAAATTATTTTCTGCAAGTCGTGGATTTTTTAAAAAATATTTTTTACAATTCGCGGATATTTTAAAAAATATCTTTTTAAAAAATACTTTTTTACAATTCGTGGATTTTTTAAAAAACATTTTTTGCAATTTGTGGATTTTTAAAAAATATTTTTTACAATTCGCGGATATTTTAAAAAAATATTTTTTTTACAATTCGCGGATATTTTAAAAAATATTATTTAAAATTCTTAGATTTACAGAAAAATACTTTTTTACAATTCGTGGATTTTTGAAAAAATATTTTCTACAATTGGTGTATTTTTTTAATATCCGTGGATTTTTTAAAAATTATTTTTTGCAATTCGCGGATATTTTAAAAAAATATCTTTTTAAAAAATACTTTTTTACAATTCGTGGATTTTTTAAAAAATGTTTTTTGCAATTCGTTGTTTTTTGACCACGGTCACCCCAAAATTAGGTCAGAACTGTGAACCACAAATGTCAAATTGCCAACAAATGTAGCTAAAATCCTCTGGGGGTACCGTTAGATGGCAGCTATACCAAAAGTAAGGCCTATGTTGACAATATTTGGTTGAGAAGTTTCGTGACTGAACCTTAAATGTCAAAATGTAGCTTAAACCTTCAAAATACCTAAAATCGGGAGGTGCCGTTATATGAGGGTTATACCAAAACATGAACGTATATTGACAATTTTTGGTGGAGAAGTGTTGTGGTCGCTAGGAACCTCAAGTGGCAAATCACAGCTAGTTCGATTAAAAATTGTAGATTAAAATCCTTAAAATACCTAAAATCGGGAGGAACCGTAATATGGGGGCTGTACAAAAACTTGGGCCGATACAGCTCATCTTCGAACTTGACCTTTTGGTCCATTATATCAGAAAGTCTGAAAATTATACCGTTGAAAAAAGAGCATAATAAATTCTTTTAATATATATGACATATGTATGTATGAAAGCATGAAGATGGCAACACTGTTTGGCTATGAAATCCCAAGGTATAAATCCCCAAGATGAAATAAAAATAATAATAAATGACGACTTTGTGCCATATCCATTTTTATTAAAGGAAGAAACTTCAGCGGTTTTATGTAACACTTTACTCGAACATACGGGGGCCTAAGCAACTCCATTGTTTTCCACATAACAACAATACAAATCAATCATATTGTTGCCATTAAAACATATGCATTATTATTTGTATGTCATAATTCTTCATTCTTTTCCAGATGGTAAATATGTTGAAACCAACAAAAAACACCGAAACCTTAAATCAATGGCATGAAATAAACATTCATTCACACATTTTTCAACACTCCATACCAGAATTGCCAGAATGATGCCTGCCATTCAGGCAACACACAAACAAACTCACAATAAGAAATTCCAACAACACACAAGATGAGATGAGTGTTTTATGTTTTTAATTTTTAAATTATTATTTTTTATTTGTTTCTGTTAGATTGATGATTCACTGTTTTGTTGAGGGATGTTTTTTTTTTTTTGTTTTTGTATTTTCTTTTTGATGTGTTAAATTTGTAGTTTCCCAGTCAGCATTTTTTGAAAATTTTAATCAAATTCGAGTCTTTTTTGATCCGACTGCACGATTAAAAAGCTAGAATATGAGCTCATTTTCTGATCATAAATGACTCCTTTGTCGGTAGGAAAACATAACCTCAGGCGACTCTTCTAAACAAATCACAAATGAGTCTTTTTCGAGTCGTATTTCAATCATTTATTGGTGTTTTGTTGATTAATTTCGGACCCTTTTTCGAGTCTTTTTAGAGTCATGTTTATAATCATTTATGAGTCTTTAGGGAGTCATTTATGAGTCTTTTTGTTAGACGAAATAAATTAAAAAAATTTTCTTTTTATTCTTCTTTGTTTCTTTCCTTTGTTTTATAGTCTTTTCTGCTTTGTTATGTCTTTTAATTATCCTTTATGTTGCTTGGTGGTTAGTATACTGCTTCTTCATTTCACTTGGCAAAACCTGTTGTGTTGTGTTTGTCTGTACCTTTAATATTATACGTTACATTTATATCAAAATTTTGTAGAAAGTGTATATGAGAATTTTATTTTTTTATTTACAATCAAATAAAAATAAAACAAAGCAATCAGTTTTTAATCACCTAACTGTTCAAAATATGATCAGAGTATACATAATTATAATCACTTTTCAAACACCTGTATGACCCTTTTTTGATTAAGCATTTTTCAATCTTCCAGATGATCAAAATGTGACAATAAATAACAAAAAATTGTCACATTTTAAACACCTCAATGACTTATTTGTGATTGCTACACATTTGTTGTTGTATTTTCAATTGAACTCTTTTTAATCATTACAGGGAGTCACTTTCGAGTCCCTTTCTGATCACACAAGCGACTTAATCAATTTTTGATCACCAAAAGGACTCTAAAAAGACTCCTCAATGTGATTTTTGAAAAAACAGTCTTCTAAATGCTATCTGGGTTTGATGCAGCCATGAAAAATATGTATGTAAACCAACACAATTATTAAACGAACTGCTGATGATTTTTGTGAAATTATGTGAAATGATTCCGTTTAAAAGAATTTTTCTTTCTTTTATTGGATTTTTTTGCAAATGTGCGAATGTCGTGTCTTTCTTCGAGCAATGGCTTGACAATGATTTAACGGATAATACCGTCGTCGTCGGGCTTTACTAGAACTTCGACAATAAGAATCAATTGTCACAGTAACACAGATTTATTTTGCGCACAACCAAAACATATTGGCTGAGAAAGCTCACTCACTTGTTTATCCTCTCTGTTTACATCTCTCATAAAGAATAGTTTGGAATGTGAATGAAAGCTTATTAAGCTTTAAAAGAGAACTATTGAATGAAAAGAGAATTCATTTCATAAAGTTGTGCAATTTTCAAGAATTTGTCTAAACAAAAAATCGCAATGTGAGCGTATGAGTAATATTTGTGTTATGCTTCATAAAATATAACACATACGTCACATGGGTCCAATATTATTTTTCATTATGGTCCGATTTCTGTCGTTTCACGTTCAAAAATTGTCATTTGTCCTATGGATAAATTTTCACGACAGCTAAATACCCTCAGCCTATAACCGTATAAATGCAACCAACAACAGTGGTGATGGGCATAAAGTGGATACATTAGGATTTTGACTTTTTTACAACGTCCCACTTGTATGGAAAGGAGTGCCAAAAATAGTTGTAATCGAGCTACAGCCTCGAAATTTTAATCATGGTTTTATAACGAGCCCAAAAGAGAGAAAAACAATTTTAATGAATGTAGGTCCACGTTTAGGTATAGCTCCCATATAAACGTACCTCCCGATATTCGGTATTTTGACGATTTTAGCCAAAATTTCCAATCGATTTGGCTGTAATTTTGCATTTTCTGTTTTGAGGGAACAACATACCTCCTTCCAACAAATGTTCATTATAAGTCCAAGTTTAGATATAGATCCCATATAAACGTACCTCCCGATATTCGGTATTTTGACGATTTTAGCCAAATTATGTAACCGAGTTGGCTGTAATTTTGTATTTTGACTTCGGAGGGAACACCATACCTCCGTGCAAAAAATGTTCTATATAGGTCCACGTTTAGGTATAGCTCCCATATAAACGTACCTCCCGATATTCGGTATTTTGACGATATTAGCCAAATTTTTCAACCGATTTGGCTGTAATTTTGCATTTTGATTTCTGAGGGAACAACATACCTCCTTGCAACAAATTTTCAATATATGTCCACGTTTAGGTATATCTCCCATATAAACGTAGCTCACGATTTTCGGAATTTTGACGATTTTACAGGTGTGGTATAAGGGAAATAACTTACAGGGTGTCAGCTGGGGGCAGCTGGATCTCGTTTTATCGTAAACTAAAGACTTTCCCCTGGACCGACATAGTCCATTATGGACGTAGATGTTATGTTGGGAGTCACACCTTTTCGATAGATATCGTGCCCACTAGTCATTTCAGTGAGTCATCGTATAACTTTTGGACCAGTATTCCAGGACCACAACGAACAGCATCAGTAAACAGTTCCAAGGGATCTTTGACCTCAGACCTTAAACAGCACTTAGACACAAATGTGGAACTTTTGTGGGGGAGGTACCCTAAGGTATCTCCATTTTAGAAGTTAAACTAAATTTGGACAAAATATTAGGGGACCCAAAGTTTGGACCAAATTTGTTCAAGAGATATCGTGCAAATATGACGAAGGCCAAATTTTGGACCAAATTGGTTGATCAGTTCGAGAGTTACCGTGCCACAGCATATGGTGCCATAGGGGTTTTTTACACCTTTTGGGCTGTTTTCTCAAGAAGTATGGAATTTCCCCTGAAAAATCTTTTACCTTCTTGAGACAGCGAAGGCAAGTTGCTTCAACAAAAATCAAAGTGATTCGAGAGCAGGTCTTAAAGTGAACTTATCCGAAATTTTGTGTGATAGGTACCCGAAGCAGTGGACAAAAATTGTCCATATTCGAAACTGATCTATATCTGGTAGGTATATTAGGATGAACCAAATCGGTCGCTCCCTTCAAGATTTATTGTGCGAACAATTTTTCCAAACATTTTTAATCTTTTGTGGGGGAGGTATCTGGAGAAGTGGACTGATATGGCTTATCTTAGAACTTAAACGATGTTTGGATAAAATATTACGAAGGCCAAATTTTGGACCAAATCGGTTGATCCGTTCAGGAGTTAACTTCTACACACCACTACACACGCTTTCATACGGTTTTTTTTTTGCGCCTTTCAGGCTATTTTCTCAGGAAGTATGGACTTGCCCTGATGAAATTTATACCATCGTATGGGGGCCAGTAAATACAAGTTGTTACAACAAAAAACAAAGCGATTCGAGAGCAGGTCCTAAACTGAACTTTTCCGAAATTTTGTGCGGGAGGTACCCGAAGGAATGGACCGATTGAGTTCATACTGCAACCTTATCTAGTTGCCAGTAAATACAAGTTGATACAACAAAAAACAAAGCGATTCGAGAGCAGGTCCTAAACTGAACTTTTCCGAAATTTTGTGCGGGAGGTACCCGAAGGAATGGACCGATTGAGTTCATACTGGAATCTTATCTAAGTCTGGTAGAAATTTCACGATGTGCAAAATATGGACCACATCGGTTACTCCCTTCAAGGGTTATCGTGCGCACAAAATTTCCGAACATTTTCGAACTTTTGTGGGGGAGGTACCGGAAGGAGTGGAACGATATAACCCATCTTCGAACTTAAACTAAGTTTGGACAAAATATTACGAAAGCCAAATTTTGGAACAAACCGGTCCATCCGTTCCAGAGTTATCGTGCGCACCAGCCAGACAGACAGACGGACGGACATTACTAAATCGACTCCAAATTGTCTGAAACGGATTTCGTCCAAACATACTTAGGGCCATTATTACATGTGTTCTTTTACTATCTGATGGATTTGAAAATGCAAAATAAACTAATTTTGAGGCATTAAAAATATAATTTTGACGTTGAAAGTTAATGACTTGTAGCTCCTCCTTGAAATTCAATCATCACTTTTAACTTAAAGTTAACTGGAACGCTATAAATCTGTTTGGTAAATCCAAACTATAACAAAAGAAGACTTATAATAATGGGGGTTAGGGTTATAACGAGTGGTTTTACCAAAGGCTGAGGTTAGCTCAGCCACTGCCAGGGTCGACTCAAGAACCCACAAACCTTAAGTAAGATGAGACACGATGGAAGTGTGCTTCAGAGTTTTATTTATATAATGTCGTAAACATAAGTTTCAGATAGTATGGAGATTAGTTGATGTTGGGTGGAATCGCGTCGAATTGGTCGGTATAAAGTAGGTGGTAATCTGCGGATACAAGATGGGGTTGGTCGTTGACAGTCGGTCGATAACATTCGGCTCGGGAGCTAACGAATCGCAGGGCCGACGGCTGTTGCTAGATTCGGTTCATGTGACTGCGGTCAATGCCACACGTCTTATCTTGTACTTCGTTTAACACCAGCACTCGACAAATTTGGCCACCAAAACCAGACATTATATCCGTCCGGTTGTCTAAAGTGATTGAGAATTACTCCAGAACATAACTAATCGAGTGGGCATTGAAGTTAAAATTATGTATGCATTTGGTAATAAAACAAGTAAAAAACTATCAGTCGGCTTTGCCGACAGAGATATACCCTCAGCCTGTGCATATTGAAACAATTTTTTCCCAAAATACGTATGTATTTAGGGGGGTCATAGCATAGCATTTAGAAGACTATTTTTTTTTTTCAAAAATCACATTGAGGAGTCTTTTTAGAGTCCTTTTGGTGATCAAAAATTGATTAAGTCGCTTGTGTGATCAGAAAGGGACTCGAAAGTGACTCCCTGTAATGATTAAAAAGAGTTCAATTTAAAATACAACAACAAATGTGTAGCAATCACAAATAAATCATTGAGGTGTTTAAAATGTGACAATTTTTTGTTATTTATTGTCACATTTTGATCATCTGGAAGATTGAAAAATGCTTAATCAAAAAAGAGTCATACAGGTGTTTGAAAAGTGATTATAATTATGTATATTCTGATCATATTTTGAACAGTTAGGTGATTAAAAACTGATTGTTTTGTTTTATTTTTGTTTGGTTGTAAATAATTCTCATATACACTTTCTATAAAACTTTGATATAAATGTAACGTATAATATTAAGAGTATTGACAAAAACAACACATGTTCAGGTTTTGCCAAGTGAAATGAAGAAGCAGTATACTCACCGCGCAACATAAAGAATAATTAAAAGACAAAACAAAGCAGAAAAGACAACAAAACAAAGGAAAGAAACAAAAAAGAATAAAGAGAAATTTCTTTTAATTTATTTTGTCTAATAAATGACTCCCTAAAGACTCATAAACGATTATAAACATGACCCCAAAAAGACTCGAAAAAGAGTCCCAAAGTAATCAACAAATCAACAATAAATGATTGCAATATGACTCGAAAAAGACTTTATATACTATCAGAAAATGGGCAAAAATGAATCGAAACTAATGCAGAGGAAGACTCATTTGTGATTTGCTTAGACGAGTCGCCTGAGGTTATGTTTTCCTACCGACAAAGGAGTCATTTATGATCAGAAAATGAGCTCATATTCCAGCTTTTTAATCGTGCAGTCGGATCAAAAAAGACTCGAATTTGATTAAAATTTAAAAAAAATGCTGGCTGGGAAGTGATTCGATATCAGGTCTTAAAGTGAAGTTATCCGAAATTTTGTGTGGGAGATACCGGATGGAGTGGACAAATATTGTCCATATTTGAACCTGATCTATATCTAGTAGATATATTAGGATGTGTAAAGTATAGACCAATTCGGCCTTCAAGAGTTACCGTACGAACAATTTTTCCGAACATTTTTGAACTTTTGTGGGGGAGGTACCTGAAGGAGTGGACCGATATGGCTTATCTTCAAACTTAAACTATGTTTGGACAAAATATTACTAAGGCCAAATTTTAGACCGAATCGGCAGATCCGTTCGAGAGTTATCTTGCGCTCCAGCCACCTCACACGGTTTCATAGGGTTTTTTTGCAACTTTTACCCTATTTTCTCAGGAAGTATGGTCTTGACCCTGATGAAACTTGTACCGTCGTATGGAAGGCAGTAAATACAAGTTGCTACAACAAAAATCAAAGCGATTCGAGAGGTGGCCCTAAACTGAACTTTTCCGAAATTTTGTGTGGGAGGTACCCGAAGGAGTGGGCCGATTTAGTCCAAATTGAAACCTTATTTAAGTCTGGTATACATTTCACGATGGCAAAGTATGGACCAAATCGGTTACTCCCTTCAAGAGTTATGGTGCGCACAAATTTTCCGAACATTTTCGAACTTTTGTGTGGGAGGTACCGGAAGGAGTGGACCGATATAGCCCATCTTCGAACTTAAACTAAGTTTGGGTAACCCGAATCGGTTTATCCGTTCGAGAGTTATCGTGCGCTCCAGCCAGACAGACGGAGGGACATTGCTCAATCGACTCCAAATTGTCTGAAACACATTTGTGTCCAAACATACTTGGGGTCTAAAACCATTATTTCGATGAGGCACATTTTGCCCGTATGAAAGTGTATATACTCTCGTTAGTCCCGGGCCACACTAAGAGTAATTTCAAAATTTCATTGAAATTACTCTAGTGTGGCCCGGGACTTAGCATAAATGCTGAGTGTATAATTATGAAATTATCTTTATTTGTTCAAAAGTTTGACAAGGAAAAAACGATTCTGAACCACTGCGCGGCGGTCAGAAGTTGTAATTCGAATTATTTCATTTGTAATTCAAATTATTCCATTCGAAATTCGAATTATTCCATTTGTACTTCGAATTATTCTATTTGAAATTCGAATTATTCCATTTGTAATTCGAATTATTTCATTTGTAATTGGAATTATTCCATTTGTAATTCGAATTATTTTATTTGAAATTACAAATGAAATCATTCTAATTACAAATGGAATAATTCGAATTACAAATGAAATAATTCGAATTACAAATGGAATAATTCGAATTACAAGTGGAATAATTCGAATTACAAATGGAATAATTCGAATTACAAATGGAATTCTCTAATTACAAATGAAATGTTACGAATTACAAATAGAATTCTCGAATTACAATTAAAATAATTCGAATTACATCTGAACAAGTAAAAAAGTGTCAGTCGGCTCTGCCAACAGATATACAGTCAACCAAAAAAGTCTACATACACCCTATAAATCTCGAGTTTTAAGGGTAAGGAAGCATTTTTATGAAAATCCAAGTACATAGTTCTATTTCATATCCCTAATAAACAATATTACATAAAACAAAAATATATTCCATAATACGAAGAACGGTAAATTCTATAAAAATTAAAAAATTAATAGGGAAAAAGTGTACATACACCCAATGAAATATAAAGATTACCGTAAAATTTATGGAATAAGCAATACAAATCTTACATTTTATTGCTCTGTCGAATGTCTCTGGTTGTCTATGATATATTTTAGACGAAATAGGAACATATTTGTGCTTTAATTGACGTTATTTGCGGTCAGACTTCGCGTATAGCTCGTTAAGGCGGACCCTTGCAGATTTCTTCGAGTTTTTCAGTCTGGAAGTTTATGAAATCCCAGGAAATACGGTGGGACTAATTATTTTGAGATCCTAGAGCGCTTTGAAGTTGTTCTTATGGATAATATATGCTCCTGAGCTTCGCTAAATATGCGAATTCCTGAGTTTTTTCATTATATTTATAGTTTTCACAGCATTCCAAGGGTCAAATTACAAGCAAGAACTTTGGAATTACCTTGCAATACATTTGTGGACCTTAACTCAATCAGAAATGTACAACATTATTCTACAAACCCGCTCCTAAAGTTTCCAAAGCATCAAAATAAAAGCACCACCAAAGAATGCATGAAATTTGTATGAAATTTACACTGTTAACTAGTATGCCCTCGTATAATGATCGTTAGGGTCACTTGAAGCGCTTAAATGTCGGATACTTTTGCATTGCTGATTCAAGGGATGCTCGGGGATTGTACTACACCTTATTACAAGGTAATTCGAAGGATTCTGCATGTAATTTGCCCCTTGGAATGTTGCGAAAACTATAAAATTTATGAAAGACTCAAGAAATTCACATATTTAACGAAGCTCAGGACCATATATTATCCATAAGACCAACTTCAAAGCGCTCCAGGATCTCAAAATAATTAGTCCCACTGTATTTCCTGGGGTTTCATAAACTACCAGACTGAAAAACTCAAAGAAATCTGCAAGGGTCCGCCTCAACGAGCTATACGCGAAGTCTGACATTAAATAACGGCAATTAATCCACAAATATATTCCTATTTTGTCTAAAATATATCATAGACAACCAGAGACATTCGATAAAGCAATAAAATGTAAAATTTGTATTGCTTATTCCATAAATTTTACGGTAATATTAATATTTCATTGGGTGTATGTACACTTTTTCCCTATTAATTTTTTAATTTTTATAGAATTTACCGTTATTCGTATTATGCAATATATTTTTGTTGTATGTAATATTGTTTATTAGGGATATGCGATAGAACTATGTACTTGGATTTTCATAAAAATGCTTCCTTACCCTTAAAACCCGAGATTTATAGGGTGTATGTAGACTTTTTTGGTTGACTGTATACCCTCAGCCAATGTGAAGTGAAACTTTAACCTACGGATAGGTCGATTGTATTTAAGGTCTCTTCAGAATTTTGTTGCCCTTTGGACGTTTGAACTAAGACACAAATGTTGAACTTTTGTGTGGGAGGTACCCTTAGGGAGGACCGATATGGGCTATTTTAGAAGTTAAACTAAATTTTGACAAAATATTAAGAGATCCAAAGTTTGGACCAAATTGGTTGCCCCATTCAAGTGATATCGTCCTACCATTTTAGTGACATTTTTTAAATATTGGGGAGAAGTAACGGAAGTTGTGGACCGGTATTAACCCATGAAACTAAGGGGTCGATCATCGATAACAATTATCGTTGAGTGGCGTTGCCAGTTGTCAAAATTGATCCACGTATGGCAACTCTCAACTGAAGTTGCGAATCTCAGTTGACGAAGCGGCTGTTTTTCAGCAACCACAAATTTTCAGTTGCAGTGAACATTTTCGAAGAAACAAGAAGTAAAATAGAAGGAAAAAATAAACATTTTGTTAACAATTATTGATTCTTTGCATCATTAATTAATTTTTTGTATCAATACGGTGAAAATAAGGACAAATCAACAGTTCGAAATATTAATTGATAAACTGAGTGAAAATCCAAACTTAGCCCGAGGAGTTCGGGAGTTTTGGTGAATCCAAAGCCACAGCGGATGAAACGTGGAGGTCCATTTCGGACAGTTTAAACAGCCATGAACCTCCAACACGAACACCTGAAGAGTGGCAGAGTCTGGATTCACTTTAAAGCAAAGTTGAAAAAGAAAATGCCTCAAAATAAAATAAACTTCAACGACACTGGTGGTGGTCCATCACAATAAGTGAATTTATCGCCTTTGGAGCGGACAGCAGCAAATCTTTTACAAATGAATTTGGTGACAAATACAGTAAGTTCAGTTTAAGTACAAATGACGAACATCCTCCTACACCAGGGAATTTCATTTTTGAATAAAAATGGTTTTTATTTTGCCTTTTTTCCTGCTCTCTCAACTTCGAAACACACAATTTGTCCTTTATGAAGGGGACAACTTCCTTCAATACTCTCGACAATGTAGATTGAGCCATGCAATTGTTGAAATCATTGCCATGGGACTTTTGGAAACTTCCGTCCTCAAAGAATCGCAACGCTGCGCACACTTTTAAAAGTGGGGGTATTGCTGTTGATCTGTAACTTACTTTGAAATCATCCTCTAACGTTTCCACAACGTAAACTACGGCATCCTTTGGCAATCCAAAATACGCCTTAAACCTGAAATAGTTTACTGACTATACAGATCTTTCCACATGATCATCAGCTTACAGTGCAGATGGCAATTCCAATGGATTCGACTTGTCCCTTCTAATAGATGCAATGTCCTGTACATTTTCATCATCAAACAAGTAAAAAAAGTATCAGTCGGCTTGGCCGACAGAGATATACCCTCAGCATGTGTATATTGAAACAATTTTTCCCAAAAAACGTATGTATTTAGAGGGTTTTAAAATATTTGGACGTATGAACCGACAAAAATGTTGATTAGATTAAAGAGCGGAGGAAATACTTAAAGGAATGGATCGACATTGACCATTATGGAAGTCGATCTCCAGCCACTACATATGGTGCCCTAGTGGTCTTACTCCCTTCATGCTGTTTGCTTAAGAAGTGTGGATTTGCCCCTAAAAAACTTTTACCATCATAATTTAGGCAGCGAATGCAAGTTGCTTTAACAAAAATCGAAGTGATTCGATAGCAGGTCTTAAAGTGAACTTATCCGAAATTTTGTTTGGGAGGTACTGGATGAAGTGGACAAATATAGTCCATATTTGAAACTGATCTATATCTAGTAGATATATTAAGATGTGTAAAGTATGGACCAATTCGGCCACTCCCTTCAAAAGTTACAGTACGAACAATTTTTCCGAACATTTTTGAAATTTTGTGGGGGAGGTACCTGATGGAGTGGACCGATATGGTTTATCTTCGAACTTAAACTATGTTTGGACAAAATATTACTAAGGCCAAATTTTGGACCGAATCGTCAGATTCGTTCGAGAGTTATCTTCCGCTCCAACCACCTCACACGGTGTCATAGGGGTTTTTGGCAACTTTCAGGCTATTTTCTCAGGAAGTATGGACTTGCCCCGGATGAAACTTTTACCGTCGTGTAGGGGGCGGTGAATAGAAGTTGCTAAAACAAAAATCAAAGCGACTCGAGAGCAGGTCCTAAACTGAACTTATCTAAAATTTTGTGTGGGAGGTACCAGAAGGAGTAGACCGATTGAGTCCATATTGGAACCACATCTAAGTCTGGTATATATTTCACGATGGGCAAAGTATGAATCAAATCGGTTAAACCCTTCAAGAGTTATCGTGCGCTCAAATTTTCCGAACATTTTGGAACTTTTGTGGGGGAGGTACCGGAAGGACTGGACCGATATAGCCCATCTTCGAACTTAAACTAAGTTTAGGCAAAATATTACGAAAGCCAAAATTTGAACCGAATCGGTTCATCCGTTCGAGAGTTATCGTGCGCTCCAGCCAGCAGGACAGACAGACGGACGGACATGGCTAGATCGACTCCAAATTGTCTGAAACACATTTCGTCCAAACATACTTGGGGTCTAAAACCATTATTTCGATGAGGCACATTTTCATCGTATCAAAGTGTATATACCCTACTTAGCCTAGAGGCTGAGGGTATAAAAATAATTCCACCGAATTTATCATTTTTTGGGACAGCAAATAAAACTTGACGATGGCAGTTTATATTCCAAAATATTAAAATATTGTCCAGAATACACAAAAGAGTTATCCAAAGCGCAATTATTTTTAAAATATTTTTTTTTTTTTTTTTTTGGCGAATAGAGGTCACAAGTTTGAAAAAACACTGATCGATAACATGTTTATCGACAACCCAGTTGAGTTGACATTAATGGTACAACATTTCGTCTCAGTCGCGCAGACAACTGACAACGCAACTCAAGTTTAGTGGCAATACAAGATAGACCCATAAGTTTGGATATAATATGACGAAGACCAACTGTAAGACCAAATCGGTTGAACAGTTCGAGAGTTATCGTGCTCTCCGACCGTCACATATAGTGACACCTTTCCGGCTGCTTTCGCAAGAAATATGGACTTGCCCCTGAAAAAACGTTTACCGTCGTAATGGAGGTAGCGAATGCAAATCGCTTCAACAAAAATCAAAGTGACTCGAGAGCAGGTCTTAAAGTGAACTTATCCGAAATTTTGTGTGAGAGGTACCAGTACGAGTAGACAAATATAGTCCATATTCGAACCTGATCTATATCTGGTAGATATATTAGGATGTGCAAAGTATGGATTACATCGGTCACACCCTTCAAGAGTTACCGTACGAAAAATTTTTCTGAACATTTTTAAACTTTTGTGGGGGAGGTACCTGAAGGAGTGGACCGATATGGCTTATCTTCGAACTTTAACTATGTTTGGACAAAATATTACTAAGGTTAAATTTTGGGCCCAATCGGCAAATCCGTTCGAGAGTTATCTTGCGCTCCTACCACCTCACACGGTGTCATAGAGGTTTTTTGCAACTTTCAGGCTATTTTCTTAGGAAGTGTGGACTTACCCCTGATGAAACTTGTACCGCGTATGGGGAGCAGTAAATAATTTAATTTAATTTTAATTTTTATTTGACAAACACAGTAACCTAGCCCATAGGGCCATGAGCGGTTCCAAAAACAGCTATACAATAACTACTCTCAGATACTTATATCTAACAATATTTCTTAGCATATCATGAATAGAATTAAACATAAATAAAAGCAAAAGCATGTAAATTAAGAAATGAAAATATATAACAAAATAATCATTAATAGAATCAGCTATGCAACAATATATCATTACAAACTAAGGCAACATTTGTGAACGCTGTATTTGATTACGATTAAAATGAGCACATAATTTATTCTTGTAACATTTTAAGGAGGAATTAAATGTCTTGAGACATGGTGGCAGATTGTTATAAACACGCGAAATTCTAACATAAAACGATTTTTCCAAAAAAGGAGTCAACTGCGGAACAATTATCTGTTTGTTCCTCTCAGAATGAGAAAACGTGAACAGACTCAACACACATAAAGGGGTCTTCAACATAAAAACCTTATAGAAGAATAACATAGACCGCAAACTCAAAAAATTTTCAAACGTGCAGCCAAGAAACTCTTTCACATAAGAAGATATATGATCACGACGTTTAACATAGAACACATATCGCATAACACTATGGAACAAAAGTTTCAACTTACGCAAAGCACATCCCGGACTACCCCCAAAAATCTCAACACAATACAAAAAGTGAGGCATAATCAGTGCATGGACCAACTGAATTCTAATGCTCTTAGGTAGAGCTAAGTCCAAACAGTACAACTTCCTTAGAATAAAGTTCACCTTGGACACCAAAGAATTCACATGCACATCAAACACCAAACCACTATCAAGAAACAAACCAAGACATTTCATAGAGCTTACAACATTTATAGGAGTACTATTGATGGAAACACTTATTGAATCCTCTTGCATGTTTCCGAAAAACATAACTTTAGTTTTCTGAGTATTGATGGAGAGTCCATTGCAAGACAACCAAGTAACCAGCATATTCACAGTAAAATCAATCGACGACTGCAAAACATCCAAAAACACAAATTCTCCTTTAAACAAAATTTGCACATCATCAGCAAAAGCAAACGACATACAATTCCTACTATTAATACAACTCAACAAATCATTGACATACATCACAAACAACAGCGGGCCAAGAACAGACCCCTGAGGAACACCACTACTCACTGGAAGCATACGAGAAACATTATTTTTACAACAGACGTACTGACGTCTATTGAACAAATAAGAAAAAATTAACTTGCAAGCCGAGGACGAAAAGTTATACAAACTATGCAGTTTTCTAACCAATTTGGCATGATTTAGTTTGTCAAAGGCCTTTTCCAAATCCAGTGACAGTAAAACACAACACCCTCCAGCACTAACTGTATTCCTTATATTGTCAGTCAAACCAACAAGAAGTGATGTCGTGCTACGATTACTCCTAAATCCATATTGACTCTCATGTAGCAACGAATTCTGATTAATGAAGCCAAGCATTTGATCTTTCATAATATATTCAACCATTTTTGAAAGAATTGGCATTATTGATATAGGCCTGTATTCACCAGTATCGCCACTTTTGTGAATAGGCACTATCTTGGCTATTTTCCACACCTCTGGAAAAACAGACACTGTTAACATTGTATTGACAACATGTAACAAAAATTGACCAACAACGGGAAACACAAGCTTAAGAAACTTAAGCTGAAAGCCATCATAACCTACAGCTTTCGACTTTATTTTATTAAAAGCTAGTTCCAATTCAGCACAATCAATGCAACGAAACGAAAAACCACCATAAGCATCCACAGGAATACAAGAAACATCAAAGATATCCATAGACTGGTTAGAAACAAAATCCGCATTCAATCTCTCAACATCCACACCCTCAACTTCATTCTCCGAATCACTCAAACCATTCTTACTTAATATGGACCACACTTCCTTTGTGGTTTTATTTACAAATACATCCTTATGTGCAATAAATTTCAGCCTCCTTATGATTTTCTTAGCTCGATTTCTACAACGACAAAATATATTCCAATTTTCGATATTTTTATCACGAAGGTATTGGCTATATGCAACATCCCTAAGTGAAAGGTGATATCGGATATCTGGAGATTTAAACCAGTCGAAATTATTAATTTTACAATATTTTCTTCTAATAGGGACAACACTTTGCAAACATTGAAGACCATAATTTAGAATATTGACCTGAGAATCAACATCCGTCAGTGCATATATTTCATCAAAGCTGCACAAACCAAAGGCCTCAGAAAGAGCTGCAGGGTCAACAGAACTATAGTCTGCATACTCATAAAATTTACGAGAACAATACCTAGGTACATTAAAAGAAACAAATAAAAACGAGTGGTCAGAAATTCCAGGACACGAAAATTGATTCGAGCATGCTAACAAACTCGAACACGAAACAAGAAAACAATCCAACAAAGAGGTGGAAGCATGCGCAACATCAACACGCGTTGGCATTGAATTGTGCACAACAGACAAATTCAAACGATTACAAACTTCTCTTACTATTAAACTCCGGGACAGGTCAAACATGTTATTATTAAAGTCACCCATAATAATAACATTAGAGTACTTGACCACCAAGTCAGATATTTCATACTCCATGGCCACAATATCACCATGTGGTAAATAAACTACACCAATAAGAAACACAATATCATTTACAATTACCTCACAAAAAATGTATTCGACAACACCATAAGAACTCCCCCTACAAATAAGTTTATGTCTCATGTCATGCGCAAGGTATAAAACAACCCCACCTCCTCTACACTCAGGACGATCACTCCTGTAACAAATATAACTCGGTATTTGTATTGCTTCATTAGAAACTGTTGGCTTTAACCAAGACTCTGTCACACCAAAAATGCTTAAATTATTCCCCTCTAAAATGTTCCTTAATTCATGGATTTTAAAAGTATTCTTGCATAAGTTATAGCTTCTAATATTAACATGACCTACATTGAGATTGTTTCTAAAATTGCATAGCTGATTCGACAAAAAACTATTGTCACTGATAACATCACCTAAATTGGTGGCAAAGTTCATAATATATCACAATCGAGAAATCAAGAATAAAAATTAATGAACAAAATAGAATTGCAATAAGGAAAAAAATATAAAACAAATAAACAATTACACTACTAGAATAATTCCGCTTACGACTGACCGTCAAAACTTCCGGAATTACCAGAAGAAGCATCAACACCCTCGCCATTCAAAACACTAAGGCACCGATTAATGTCAAATTCATCCTCCCGACCATCTGGGAGTAAAACAAGAGCCTTAGGACTATCCTCACTTCTCAATTTAAATTTACGTATCTTATTGCTTCGCCACAACTTGCGACACAGATACATTAACTTGGCGGCTGCACGATTATGATGGTCATTCAAGTATACTCTACTTCTCACAGCTACACCAGTAATATCAGCAAGCAGTAGCGAATTACGACGCATTTGGTACTTAGCCATGAGGGTGTCTCTGAGAAGGACAGAATTAAACTTCACAAGTACGGAATTGCCCTTTGAGATATAGCAGCAATGATTAATGTCAGACGGCTGCACATCAACACCACACAATGCTCCTATTCTTATTATTGGGTCTCTTAATGTTTTAATGCCATCAGGCAAACCACTGACGATTATATTTGACCTATTGAGGCGCCTCGTAAGAACATCGCTCTCAATAGCAGACTCTTGCTTAGCTTGCTCAATAAGCTTATTAGAAGCATGACAGCGCTGCACTGACTGCTCCATTTGCTGAATCTTATTATCAACCTCCGACCGTATAGTTTTCACAACTTCTTTGATTTTAACCATAAAGTTTTCAAACTGCTTCTCTAGACATATTTTATAGGCTTCAAACTCTTTTTCCATTTTCTCAATGACCTGCGTACCAACTACTTCACAGTCAACATTCTCACTGGCCACAGAGGAGGCATTGCTAAACAAATACAAGTTGCTAAAACAAAAATCAAAGCGATTCGCAAGCAGGTCCTAAACTGAACTTATCCCAAATTTTGTGTGGGAGATACCCGTAGGAGTGGGCCTATTGAGTCCATATTGGAACCTCATCTAAGTCTGGTAGACATTTCACGATTTGCAAAGTATTGACCAAATCGGTTTTTCCCTTCAAGAGTTATCGTACGTACAAAGTTTCCGAACATTTTCGAACTTTTGTGGGGGAGGTACCGGAAGGAGTGGACCGATATAACCCATCTTCGAACTTAAACTAAGTTTGGACACAATATTACGAAAGCCAAATTTTGCATCGAATCGGTTGATCCGTTCGAGAGTTATCGTGCGCTCCAGCCAGACGGACAGACGGACGGACATTGCTCAATCATTTCGTTGAGGCACATTTTGCCCGTATGAAAGTGTATATACCCTCGTTAGCATAAATGCTGAGGGTATAAAAAGGTGTAGTGAACAAATAAAAGAAATAACTGCAAGGGAAAACTTACATGCAATCGGTGCGGGAACTTTCTAAAGAATAGGAAAAAAGTAACAACACAGTTCCATATATCTGTCCATGCTCTAGACGGCTGTGACGAGGTATTATTGATATTTTAAAAAATGCAAGAAAGTTATAACCCTAATTTACATGTGATTGAGGATCATATCAGGTACTAAGGCGAAACTGTACAATAAAACAAGTGACAGAATGAGTGTTTTTAATTGAATACACGTTACTATTATATATTTATTTTAATATCATAAAATTTTATGTTTTGGTTTTTAAATTTTATTATTGATGTCATATTTCAAATTTCTGAAATGTATTCAAAGACACAGAGATTTTATTTTTTTGCTAGTCATGTCTAAAGTGTGTAAATATCATTATATGGTGGTTGCATTGAATGTGAACCAAACGTAACATATGTATAGCTCTGTTCCTTTACGTTCAAGAATCTTCAAGTTTTACCACTTTTTACTCGAAAAGCGTTCCTTTACTTCAGACACAATACAATTCATATGGGAGCAGTTTACAACTTTTACTACTTTTGCCGGTTTTACCATTTTCAGAAGTAAAGGAACAGACCATATGTTTGTTGCCGGCTAATTAATAGCGTAGAGCTGTCATGCCAAGTGGCTGTTTTTTATGTCACGTTTGGCTACAATTCAATATCGAACCACTAAATTAAAATTGTTATAGGTTTTTCTTAAATTAGACATTGTGAGATTCTACATTAATATTGCTGTAAAATAAACCAAATAGAACATATTATTACAAAATTGTTTTTTTTTTTTTCATTTTTAATAAATATTCTTTGTCATTTATAATACAATTTCTTAACGATAACTATTATATTAAAGAACTTTTATTTTTTTGTTTGTTTATTACCATAACTTGTTTCAGTTCCATAAAAGTTTTAGTTTAATTTTTTTAATTTTAACTTCTTACAAACATACAAAACTGCCGTCAAACACATGTCATTTAAAATAAATAATAAAGACGTTTTTCACGAGAATGTACATATGTGCTAAAAACAAACATTTATGTAGATAAAAATAAGACACAAATTTATATCATAGATATATTGGACAATTCTTAGGACTACTAATTTTCCTAATTGAACATTTACGCTTTATATTGTGGCAAAGGAAAGGTCATGTCTAAAAAAGCTTAAGAAGACTTTAATAAAGGAATAGTTTAAAGTATGTAAAAAATAAAATGTTGTATAGGGTGTACGGAAATTGGGCTAAACAAAAAGAGATTCAATTGTGCGGTTTAGATTCGGTTTTGTGGAGGTTTAAAGAGAAAACCCAATAAATTCAAATGTGAAGATGAGATTCTAAAGAAAGAAAACTTTGTTCCTTTAAGAATTATTTAAATTTACAAAATGTTACAACCTTGTTAAAAAAGTTCTATAAATTATTCCCCACATGGAGAAAATATTCATAAATTCTACTTAGAAAATATTGTTCTTGTTATCAGTCCATATATATCTGCGATATAGTAGTTGCAATTAAAAACTAAACATTTCCAAGAAATTCTAAAATCGGTGTGGTAAAAAATTAATTTTGGTTTTTGTTTACAATTTTAAAAGGAAACTAAAAATAAAACTAAATTAATTTAAGTTAGTGCAAAACTCCATTCCATGGAACTGTCGTCGTCTATTGCCCGGCAACAAATCAACTGGGTCTTTGTAATATAAAGGCCAATGTGTCCATGGGACACAATGACAACTCCTCGTCATACTGATGTGTAGACAAACGTTTGAGGAATGTTAAAGTGGTTTTATACACCGTCGATACGTTGGCCATTTGTAGCGTATTGTGGAGGTTTAACTGGAATTTTTCCAAAAATTAATTAATTAAAATATTTTTTTAAAAATTTATGTTTAAATTTCCCACTTACCTCTCCATTATTTTTAGTCTCCAAACCGGAACACTGCATCAAATTGGTGCGATGTAAAACAACACCAGTGTTTAGGGTCGCATGAGGTTTACGATCACGTGCCACAGCTGGTACAGTATTAGTGGGATTTAAATTTCTCATTGCAACAATTTCCATATCATCACCCAATGCCGCATGACTGCTGCCAAATTCCGGCAAAACACCCAACCAATCATTTTCGGCAAATATAAATTTATCAAAGGGATTCAATATGGATTTAGAATTTCGATATGCCGTTAAAGTTAATGCACCAGCCGGATGGTTATCGGCTAATTTTTCACAACCATCAATACGTTCCAATATGACACGGAAAATATGTATAACTGGACGATTATCTAAGACCCCCTGACCAACACCACGTTCATCATCATGCGTCAGGCGACGATCTTGCATTATTTCCAATTCACCCTGAGCCAATGAGGAACCACCCAAAGGTTGAGCAGACACCACGGACAAACGTAAAGTTTCATCTTCAATAAATATGGCCGATGGTATGGGATAGTAATTGGCTTGTATGGGAAGTTTTGCGAAACGTTGACGTTTAATAATTTGCAAACCATTCAAATCGGTGTAGAAGGTATCACCACTGCGTAAACGTGTTTGCAAACGCATCACCACTTCGGTATCATCCATGCCAACAATATCAACAAAATTGCGTATTTCAGGTGGTTCACCTTCTCGCAGTATAGTGTGGTGGGTGCCAAATGCAAGACCTGCAGAAACACTCGATTCCAGGGGGCCCTTTGTAACCAAAACCACTGGTGTTTGGGTATTTACAATGTGCGTAGCTGGACCATTTGGCAGGAATAAATAGGCCCCGGACCGATCACCATTTATGCGAGTACCGTATTTAAAGAATTGTACCCTAACTGGGGTATGAGATTCTGATTCTTTGATTTGTATAGATTTCATCATGCCATCTGAACTAAATGCCACTGTGGGGCCGGAACCCACTTTCAATGAGACTTCACGATGTTCACCAAATTGCACTTCTTTCGGATAATCACCCAATTGTGTTGTAATTGGATTCGTCGTCAAAATGAGATTCGAAGCAAATGTGATGTAGCTGTAAGAGAAGTGGGTAAATAGGATGTTAAACAAGTAAAAAGGTGTAATGTTCGGCCGGGCCGAACTTTTTATACCCTCCACCAAAAATATTCTTAACTAAAATGGCATAGTTTCCTTTCCTGCCCACAATTTTAGGTGCAAAATTTTTCGAGTGCGTATACCCCAAATGCCTAATTATCTAATCTAAAAAATGTGTTCAATCAGGTGGTACCTTTATATGGGGGCTATACCAAAACTTGGACCTATGTTGCAGAAGTTTTGTGATCATTGAGAACCTCAATTGTCAAATTACACCTGGTTCGGTTAAAAATTATATTTAAAATCCTCAAAATATCGAAAATTGGGAGGTACCGTTATATGGGGGCTATATCAAAACATGGTCCCATGTTGACGATTTTTGGTGGAGATGTGTTGTGACCACTAAGAACCTTATCTGTCAAATTACACTTGGTTCGGTTAAAAATTATACATAAAATCATCAAAATATCGAAAATTGGGAGGTACCGTTATATGGGGGCTATATCAAAACATGGTTCTATGTTAAAGATTTGTGGTGGAGATGTGTTGTGACCACTAAGAACCTCAACTGTCAAATTACACTTGGTTCGGTTAAAAATTATACAAAAAATCCTCAAAATATCGAAAATTGGGAGGTACCGTTACATGGGGGCTATATCAAAACATGGTCCTATGTTGACGATTTTTGGTGAAGATGTGCTGTGACCACTAGCAACCTCAAATGTCAAATTACACTAGGTTCGGTTAAAAATTATACATAAAATCCTCAAAATATCGATAATTGGGAGGTACCGTTATATGGGGGCTATATCAAAACATGGTCCTATGTTGGCGATTTTTGGTGGAGATGTGTTGTGACCACTAGGAACCTCAAATGTCAAATAACAAGTAGTTCGGTCAAAAAATGTAGCTAAAATTCACAAAATACCGAAAATCGAGAGGTATCGTTATATGAGGCCTACACCAAAATATGGACTTATGTTGATAATTTTTGGTGGGGAACCTCAAATGTGAAATTACTCCAAAAGTGTAGCTTAAATCCGCAAAATGTCGAAAATCGGGAGGTACCGTTATATGGGGGCTATACCAAACCATGGGCCGATATATACCATCTTCGTACCTATAGAAAAAAGAAACTAGTGTGCAAACAAATAATGTTCTAGCTCAATTATTTCAGACGCTAGAGTGACATGGCAACAGACGGACATGGCTATATCAACTCCCAATTTTATCCTGATCAAGAATATATGTACTGTATAGGGTCCCAAATGGTTATTTATATTCGATACAAACAGAAAAATAAACCTAATATACCCTCCATAAAAATGAAACGCAACTTATGGAATAACCTCCCATATCTATAGACACTCCACTATTGCGTCGGTTTATATGTTCCTCTATATACTTACTTCTTGTTAATTGATTCAGGAGTTTCGGCCTTCACCATGTATGTAGACAGACCAAGAGGCGGCACCTTTGCCTTAAATATCAGTCGGTATTTTGTTGTTGATGCTTGAGGTGTTATGGTATTCGAGAATGTATCTTTGTGCCATGTCCAAACGGGTGAAATTTGTATTTCTACAGGATTATTATTGGAATCGGTAACGCTGACAAATGGTGATGCCACATGGAAATCAATAATTTCTTCACGCCATTGTGGCAGTGAATTGTGTAAGACCAAGTGTTTTTGTGGCAACTCTTCACCCAAAATAATGGTAGTACGGCTATCATCTGGACCCGGCCAACGAGAATCATCCATGTGGAAATAATTGAAATTTGTGTCGGCATTGTAAATCTAAAAAAATAATGGAATATTAAGGTATTTGATTTACAGTTTAATCTGGGCGTTCATACCGATTTCTTGGTGAGCAGTTTATAAACCGATTGCTGCATTATAAATTTACAAATCTTGACAGCATTCAGCATACGCTGAGCATAATCTTCTACGACATGAGTTTTAGCGGTGCCCGTTATACCATCATGATGTTGAAATAGTGACAATTGCCGCCTGGCATCCTGTAACATATCATCAAATTTAACACCTTCATCCCATTTATTCCATGCACTTAACATTTCCGCACTACGTATATAATGCGTAAGAACTCTATCCATACGCTTGTGATATGGACGTGAGGTAAAATAACCACTCCAATAATTATCCGAACGATCAGCATATGTAAAGAAATCACCACTTAATGTGGGAAAACTTCGTTGCTTTTGTCGTTGCTCTTCATGCACGGCATCAAAATACTCTTGCAGTGTTCCAAATTTGGCCTCAACAAAATATTTACGTTCCGAGTTTATGTGTGTAAATAGATTCTCATAATTCATACGTTGCACCTCCCATTCGGTACTTTGGCTGTAACGGAAATCGTCACCCAAGGGGAAGAGTAGAACGTTTGTGCGATAAAGTTCAGCTTTCTTTTTCCATTGATCCACAAGAAGTTCAGCTCTGGAATAAGGACAAATTTCTCACTTATCTGCATTATTTTTATTATCGCTCAATTTACCTTTCAGCCACATTATGATCTCCAATTGTCTTTGGCGGCACTCGCCAAGGACAGCTTAGGCCAAAACCAGGCACTCGTTTAAAATCAAATTGACAGCAAATTTTTGGATCTGGTCCACAAGAATGAGGTATGTCATACGAATAAAATGGCATCATGTGGGTAAATAGCTCAGTTTCACCAGAATCATCTGAAAAATATAAATTTTAATTATTTAAAAAACCACAAATTTTGTTAATTTTTTACCCCACAATTGCCGCCAATAGAATTCCAAGTTACGTTTTGAAGCCAACTCCTTTTTAACAGAGTAATGTGTTCGCTGAATTAAGGCATTTTCAAATCCAGATTTTTTCAAAATATAAGGCATGGAAGGGCTATGTCCAAATGGATCAATTGCCCACGATGAAACGGGTGTAACATTAAGAAATTTCTTTAGCCAATGTTGGCCCTCTGTCAATTGAAGTAGCATATTATGCCAATGTGAATTGGCCTCGTCTGGCATAACCCATCCACCAGAGACGAACTCCAATTGACCATTTTGAACCAATCTGAAATGAGAAGACAAAAGAGCAGCCAAATTTAGCACGCACAGGAAAGGAAAAATTATCATTTTACGATGAAGCCTTGAAAGTTCTGAACATAAGTTCAGATTAAGTCTCCTTGCGGATCTCTTTAACATATCAACCACCGATAATTCTTATTGTGGCCCTGATTACAAAGATATATATTTTGTAGTCACGAAAGTTCATACAAGATATGGACCTTCAAAGTTCCATTGATTTGAAATACAACCAAGGAAATATGATAGATTTTATCCGGTGTTGGAATCTGTCCATAGGTAAAAGTCATAATTATCGGGCGAAAATCGGCTATGGCTAATACTTTTAAGAGAGGTCTTCCAAAACGATGATATACAACTGAAAGGCGCTTACGGAAATTTCAAATTCCATATCATAAAAGGTAAAGAGATCTACGAGGGTGTCTTACATCGGTTTTGTTCCCTGTTTCTACATTTAATCTAAAACTACTTAAACCCTGATCTCCACACTTACTTCTTAACCTCCAGCTTATTATTTTCTCCCAAATCTTCATAAAATTTAGAGAAATATGAAATTTCTGCCCATATAAATTTCATATCGGGATTTTCACGCAAATGTCTCAGTGCATTCGATAGGATATGTTTCGTCTCATGATCATAGTAATCATCAAATGTCTTAATCCAGCCAGGATCATTGTGTGAATGCGGCACAACAAACACCTTCAATTTATGATGATCATTATACTGCATTGGATCATATTTTATATTCCATCCCTGTTTCCATACACCGCCATCAATATCTTCAAATGTCATTTTTCCATACAAATCTAACATTTGGATGTCAGGTTGTGGTACCTGCTGAGGATCAAATTCACAGGTTTCATCCCGTGCTGCTATCATATTTTCTTCCACATTCTTCTTTTCCTCCATCTCCCCCTCTTCCTTGCGGAAAAGTTTCGTCTTTTTGCCTTCATTTTCAATGAATTTGTTTATTGCATTTTCTATGTACGATGGTTTGTCTTCTGCACCGCCGGTATTCCTATTTTTCGGACCATCATATTGCGGGCCCATGTCAGGTTTTTGCAGGACTTGTTTACTGTATTCATGTTGAGCTTCCAAAGCCATAAAATTTGGTTTTTTGTTGTCTTCAGTGGGAGCAGCATAATTTATCATAAAGTATACAGTCAAGAAAATTGCTACCGATATGCCACATAACATAATAGCAAAACGACGACGTACTCTTATCATTGTTGTTTTTGTTTTTAGCAATTAAAACATATTATACACTATTTTTTATGTTCAAGACCAATTTGAAATGAAGATGCCGACAATTTACTTCCTTATCATTTTCTCCCAAAATCAATCAATTTTTTCCCAAATAAAATAGGGATACCCAAGTCGATTAATCGATTAGTCGTCTTTTTGATTTTTCTATCGAAAAGTCGATTTTTCATTGTCGACTTTCGATTTTCCTACACAATATTAGGTGTGTACGATAACTTTCCCAGCAATAATTACTCAGTCAGTTCCAGTGAATTTTAAGCTCTGTTCCAGAACTAAAAAGTTTTTACAATTTTTACCACTTTTACACATTCTGCGTTCCCGTACACAAAATTTATATGAAAATCGTTTACGACTTTTACAGCTTTTGCGACTTTTACCACTTTATAAAGTACGGGAACAGGCCATTAATTTCTCAAGCCAGAAAAATTGCAGAAAGTTATCGAACAGCATTTTGCAAAATCCTATCCACAACGCTTTATAATCTAAAAAAATGTGCAATTGTGAAAATTTCTTGGTCAAAAATGTTAACATTTCGAATTGTTTACATTGAACAGGTGATTAAAAGTCAGCTGATCAGACATGCAAATTTTTGCGGGACCTATTTTCATTTAAAAATGGTAAAGGTAGAAACACAATGAAATACGCCGCTTTTTCACGCTCAGTTTCATGTAAAAGACTAAAGGCCAAGTACTACCTAATTCAAATGAACTAGGCAGCATTTGAATTAGGTAGTACTAAGCCTTTAATCTTTTACATGAAATTGAGCGTGAAAAAAGCGGCGTATTGCATTCTGTTCACACCTTAAAGGTAGAAACACAATAAAATACGCCGCTTTTTCACGCTCATTTTCATGTAAAATACTAAAGGCCAAGTACTAACTAATTTAAATGAATATGGCAGCATTTAAATTAAGTAGTACTTGGCCTTTAATCTTTTACATGAAACTGAACGTGAAAAAGCGGCGTATTTCATTCTGTTCACACCTTAAAAGAGTGAACTGCTCTCATATCAATTGTATGCTTACAGTACGTTTACATTTACGAAATCGAGTGGATTTCGTAAATGTAAACGTACTATTACATCAAGGATCACATTAAAAAATTTTTGGAAGTTGTGCATGTGGAGTTGTGATTTCACTACATCCTTCGATGCAGTCCACAGGGAGTTATGAAAAATGCACCCCGTTGGATACAATTTATAAGCAGTTGCTTTGGAGATCCCTAAAAAAAAAACTTGGCAACCCTATGCCTGAGTAAACGTCTGTTCGGTTTGCAGCTGATCGCTTTTTTGTTTTTATCTTAAATATCAACTGTTGGCTTTTGTAAACAATCAAATACTTTTGTGGAAAGATTATTTTGTTCCGGCAAATTGAAATTCAAAGAATATCTAGTCAAATACTGTGGTTTCAAAATATAAATTTTTGACTGTGTTACGCAATTATTTTATTCTTTGCTATTCTGCTGTTTCTCTTTCCTTTGACTGGAAGTGCCTTGCCGTTGTTGCTGTTTTTTTTTTCTGTTATTCTTCATCTGTTGTTACTAAACAATATGCCTGCAGCGAAGAAGCAAACATTGTGTGGTAAATGTAATGAACCTGTGACTAAAAATCCAGGCGCCCCAGGTTCTATTCAGTGCAACATTTGTGATAGATGGGTGCATGGACCCTGTGCTAATTTAAGTGAAAAAGAGCTTGCTGCACTTAAGGCAATTAGAGTCAGTGCCTTTATTTGCACCACCTGTGAATCCAACCTTGATAAAAGCCGAAATAACCGTGGTGCAACTTCAGATGACATACAAAACATTAACAAGAAACTGGATTCCTTCACTGCTTTGCATCAGGGAGAGCTGGGCTCAATAAAGACGGCTATTGAAAAATTGAATGCGCAAATGACGTCCTGCCTTAATGAAATAAAAAATGATATTGCGAGATGCAATGAGAAAGTTGCTGCTGTTGAAACGTCGGTTAAAGCTCTGGAGGATGAAAATAAACTCCTTAAAGCGGAAAATAATGCTTTGCACCGTAGATTGAATCGTGCGGATTTTCTTATAAGTGGATTGCCTGATGGTCTGAATGATTTGGTTGGTACTGTGATTTCTATAGCAGCTTTTTTTAAAGTGAATCTAGAACGTCGTGATGTCGGTTTATCCTGCTACATTCATAACAAGAAGCATATATTGGTGAAGCTTAACTGTGCAGAACTTCGAGATAAAATCATGCGTGAATATTTTAAGAGTCGATCCTTAAGGGTATCTGATATTCTCCCAGCTGATGGCGGAGATGTTTCGAGAAGGGTTTATTTGAATGACCACTTTTCTCCTGAGGCTAGTAGCTTGAATGCCGTCTGTAATAAGCTTCGTCGACAGAATGTTATTTCGAAGTACAAAATCATAAACGGAGATAAAGCTAGAGCGAAAATTACGCTGCCTGATGGTAAACAGATTGAACGAGATGCTTCTGGTTGTTCTTTGCTATTCACAAATCATAATTGACTGATCTATTTTCTTTATTCTATACCTATTTTTTCATATTGTGAAACCTGGATACAGCTGTAGCTAGTTTACAACTTCTTTTTTACCTCTATGAGGTTTTTCAGCTGGATGCTGGTTCAATTATTTCATTCAAAGTTGTATACATATGCATATGTTGATATTTTATTTGATCTCTTTTTTTTTAAACTATGCGATGAGCTGTATTATTGATTGAATTTTTGTTTATAATGAATCGTAGTGTTTGCAAAAGATTCTCGCATTTATATTTCCTTACTTGGCTCCCCATCTGCTATGTTTTTGATGTCTTTTAACGATAATCTTGGTCCAATAGTGAGTGGTAACACCTATCTAAAAAGTTTATTGCATCCATATAAAAATAATCTTAAAATTGCTCATCTAAATTGCAGGAGCATTAAACCTACTACTAAATTTGATGAAATTAAACGTATTTTGGAAGATAGTACATTTGATATCTTTGCTATTTCTGAGACATGGCTCTCGTCTGATATATTGGATTCTGCTGTTTCTATTCCAGGCTTCAACATGTGTCGTAATGACCGTCAGATAGCAGCTAGAGGTGGTGGTGTTGGAATATATGTTTCTAAGGGTCTTCAATACAAGTATGTTTCTAAAACCTCAGTCCGACATTGTGAGTCTCTTTTCATAGAGTTGCAATTTTCTAATACTAAACTTCTTTTCGGTGTTGTTTATTTACCTTCGGGTAATGTAGATGTTTTTGAGAACCTTCACTGTGACATGTTTGCTGAGTATACTAATATAATAACTGTTGGAGATTTCAACTGCAATTTATTTAATCCTTCGAGAGCAAACCTGTTTCGGTCACTTTGTACTGGATTGAATCTAAATATTGCTCATAACTCAATCCCTACGCACTTTGACTTACGTAGTCGGTCGACATCTCTGATTGATTTCATGTTAGTCAGTGACTGTGCTCTCTTGAGCTACTCTAATCAGGTTCAGTGTCCTGCGATTTCTGACCATGCTCTTATTTTTGCATCTCTCTCTATTAATTATAATCCTTTACCAGACTATTTTGAATTCCGCGATTTTAGGAACACTGATTGGGATGGTTTATTTTCATTCCTTGCCTCCTTTGATAGCAGTTTGATTGTAGAGTGTACGGATGTGGATGTTAAATGTTCTTATTTATGTTCTCTCTTCGATGAACTTTTTTCGTTTGTTCCTATTGCTAGGAAAGAAATTCGTTACTCGGGTGATCCTTGGATGCAGTCAAGTGGAGTCAGGTTTGCTACTTCGATAAGGGATTTGGCTTTCCTTTCTTTCCAAAGGGACCCATCTCGGCAAAACTGGCGTGTCTATTGCAAGTACAGGAACAAGGCAAAATCTGTTATACGCAAAGAGAGGAGAATTCATTATGCGAGGCTTTATGGAAGAATGGATTCCACTAGACTTTGGAAGGTTCTAAGAAGTCATGGCTGTGTTGGAAACAACAATGAGGGGATAAATATTGATGTAGATACTATCAATGAGTTCTTTGCAAATGCTTCTGATGTATCTTACGATGTATCTTTTAATCTGGATGATTTCCTAGATGCTGATTCGTCTTTTTCGTTTCGTTGCATTAATGAAGATGAGCTTTGTGAAGCAATAAATAAGGTTACATCTAAATCTGTTGGTATTGACGGCATACCTGTATCCTTCATTAAACTAGTTTTTCCATATGTCTCGGGCCTTATACTGAACCTTTTTAACTCTATTTTAACTACGTCAGTTTTCCCATCTGCGTGGAAGACAGCTCGAGTAGTGCCAATTCCAAAATCGCGGTCTGTTAGGGAATCTGATGACTTGAGGCCAATTTCTATTTTGCCTGCTGTATCAAAGATTATGGAGCATGTCATTAAGAATCAAATGCTTCAGATTTGTGAAAGTCGGATTAATGATTGTCAATTTGCTTTTCGCAAGGGACATAACACTACTCATTTATTGCTTCAACTAACTGAATCTGTTCGTGAAGCCATCAACGATGATATGGTTAGTGTTCTTATATCCTTAGATTTGTCCAAAGCCTTCAATTCTATTAATTATACCTCACTTATTTTAAAATTGAGAGATGAGTTTAACTTCTCTAAATCTGCTTGTAAACTAATTTTTTCCTACTTGTGTGATAGGAGCCAGTTTGTTGTTCTAAATGGTTGTCAATCTAATTGCCTACCCTTGTTCTCTGGTGTTCCACAAGGATCTGTACTTGGTCCCCTTCTATTTATCCTATATGTGAATGACCTTCCTCGTTGCACGAATTCTGTTTTTTGCTCTACTTTTATATTTGCAGACGATATATTCTTGCTCTTTAATAGTAGACGTGATACTATCAACATTCTTGAAAGTAATATAAATTCAAATCTAGATTATTTTCTTCGTTGGGCGACAATGAATTCATTAAAAGTCAACCCTTCTAAGACCAAGGCGTTATTTTTTGGTAATAATAACCTTTTGCCTAATATTGACATCTTCTTGGATCGCACTAAAATCGACTTCGTACAGCAGCACAAGTGTTTGGGTGTAATTATTGATTGTGATCTTTCATTTGAGAGTCATATTGATGCTTTGTCTGGGAGAGTTTGGGGTATGTTGCGTAGAGTTTATGGATCAAATTTATATCTTCCTTACAGAATTAAGTTAATGCTGGCGAATTCTCTATTGTTATCTCAAGTCTTGTATGGATTTGAGGTATATTCTGGCACTATTGGCGGAAATATTGACAAAGTGAACCGTATTGTGAATACTATTACACGTTTTTTATTTAATCTTCGACGAAGAAGTCATGTATCTGAACATGTCATTCGTTTTCTAGGGTGCTCATTTGATATGTTTGTCAATTATCGTTGTGTGTTGCTTTTTTACAATCTTATTAAAAATGGCATGCCTTTTGCTCTTAGTAGGACATTTACTTTTTTAAACTTCACCAGAAATCCTCAGATTTTTATTCCTAGGATTTGGAAAGATGTATATTCTAGGTCTTTCTTAGTCAGAGTCGCTCGGTTTTGGAATTATTTACCATTAGAACTACGTATTTTTTCTCACACCAATAACTCTTTTCGTTTGAAAATCCTTAGATACATGCAAAGGCTACGTGAACAACAATCCATATATATTTAAAGTCATGTATAATATGTTACTCTTTGAATAATCAGCACATGTTGAGTTACTACTCTTTGGACTTTTTTTTTGTTATTGTTATTCTTCTTTAACTGTATTTATGGCTGGGGAGCCGAAGAAAGAAATATATATGCATTTAAATAATAATTATTTGTTATATATTAATGTATTTAAGTAAATTAAATTGAATTTATTATTTTATAACTCAGGTTTTTTGTCTTGAGATACGTTTAATTGGCCATTGAGGCTTTGTATCATATATGAATTTTGAAATAAATAAATAAATAAATAAATAAAACAGTTGGTTGATCCCTACCCGCCGCTGTAGAAATCATTTTTCCCAAAAATAAAAAAGAGTGTATACATTTCTAAAAATTTGTTATAAAAAAAAATAAAAACTTAAGTTGCTAACTTTTTGCGGTAACTCATGAGACGGAAATTTTAAATAAGTGGAGTTAAAGTCCATTTCAAAAACTGAACTAGTGATGGGAAGGCAACATAAAAAACCTTTAAGGCCTACGTACATAAGCTGCCTCGCCTGGTTGTCTTGATTGCTTCTGATAGAGGAATAAAAAGGAAAAGGGCAACCCAGTTCGAAAGTTGCTCGGCCCAGGGTTTAAAAGCCAGCATCTAAAAACATTAGCATTAGCTGTATACTTCAACTGCTACACAATATTGGCACACACGGCTAAATAAGCAACCGAACGCATATTTATTTTTGTACATTTTTGCTTATTTCGTTTTTTACGCCTAATCTTTTTTGCGTTAGGCATAATCGACAACCACGCTACATATTTAGCAGTCGGCTGACCATTCGTAAGAACGAATTAGCATCCGACGGTTGTTTTTTGATTAGAGTTGCCAACGCAGTAATAAAAAAAGGTGTCATTTAATGTCAAAATGCCTCCATCATATGGTAGAACCTAAGTAACACCAATTATTATTGTTTAAAAACAAAAAAATATATATTTTGAACGGCTTCACCAAAAATTCACATGTCCTTTGAACGAAAAAGTGGAATTAATTATATCGTGATTTTTAATGCATTACACTGGTAACCCTGATCTCAAAAACAATTGTTTGCTGAAAACATGGCTAATGCTAAGTTTACATTTACGAAATCCACTCGATTTCAACTGTCAATTCCATAGCTCAAACGTCAAATGAAATCTCATCTGGATTTCATTTGACGTTTAACCTATGGATTTGACAGTTGAAATCGAGTGGATTTCGTACATGTAAACCAAGCATAACCCGTTGAAACTTTGTTGCTTAAGGGTTGTTTACACCATCTATCAATGTCGTATGAGATGCCAAATTTTCTACCTGTGAATGTTGTACACATAGTGTAACCACTATGAAAATTGTCATCTATCAAAATGATTTGGCAACTCATATGTAATTTTTTCGTTTAGGGAGCGCTCTATTTGATACGTCATTCTCGTATGTAAACATAAATTTATCAGCTGTTTTCTGACATTCTCAAACAAAAATGAAAAACAAAATCTTTTAAAAAAGAAAATGGAAAGGTATTTATATTTAAATATTCAGTAAAGTAAAAAAATGGCGTTTATAATGTTATTTTTAGATATATTGGTCGAAAGAAGCAGTCTTTGAAATGATTGTTTGGTGGCAAAAACATGAATGCCTCTATAACTCCAAACACCAATTCTACCAATTCAGTTTCCTTCAACCAAAATTAAAATTTGCGCAAAATTGCAACTCAACAATAAATGTAAATAATGACAAAAACAGCTGTTTTTATATTTTTAGGTTATGTCATACGAAAATAACACTTGCAGGTATGAACGCACAAATTGAAAATTGTATGGATGACGTCAATTTTGACAAACATAGAGAATGTCGAATGGGTGAAGGAAATGGCAGCTCATATGACATTGATAGATAGTGTAAACAGCCCTTTATTCTCTTTTCTGATATGTGTTGATCATTGGTCTGTTCCCGTACTACACATTTCTACACATTTTTACTCCGATAACCGATTTTTCCTTTATGTTATCGAAAAAAATAGTAAAAATGTGTAGAAATGTGCAGTACTGGAACAGACCAATGTGGTCTGGAAAATATGAGTATGCGTCTCCGATGCTATTTTATTAAAGCGACAATATCAAATAGCATCAGCATCGCTAGCAATATTTTTGTGAAATTTGTTGCTACATGTTGCCGTTGTTCATTGTTGCTAAACATATTTCGAAGAAATTTTAGCAGGCAAAGCTGCAAATATTCGGTACTTTTGCTAATATCGTCGGTGTCATGCTTAAGTGTTCCATACGCCATTTGCCCTTTTTGAGATAATCGCATTTTAAGCTTTTGCGCCACAACTGCGTGGAGCTGACTAAAGAAAATATTTATATTTTTGACTTGAAATATTAATAATAGTATATAGAACATATTTGCAAAATATAGAAGAAAATGTATTGGAATATAAAGGTTATAGAACTTTTTTTAAAAAAAGAATTTTTGTCGATTTGTTCCATATCCACACTTATGACACAAATGTGAAATACTGTAAATCACATGGAACAAAGGGACAAAAAAATTTTCCATCTTTGCCCCAATAAATTAAATACTTCTAAAGCGAAAATGCAAGCTCTGATTTTTGAAATGTGTTTTTAAGCTTGTAAGTTTTTAAAATATTAAGTTCACAACTGAAAATAGTTTAAACTTTCGCGTCGATGCATGGATAGGAGAAAGCCGACTAGAAATTCAGAAAGAGCATACCGGAAAACCTTAGAAACCACCTATATCTCAAAAAGTCAAAAATGGCGTATGGAACATTTAAGCATGACACCGACGATATGGCGTTAGCCATGGTAGCATTTTAAACACTGGCTCGGCCTCTAGTGTTGGGCAATCTCGTTCATTGAGCGGATCGATCTTTTTCATTCCGTTCACCAAAAAGATCCGGATCTTTCACTTCGTTCATTGGCTCTTTTTCGTTCAAACGAAACGATATGAGCCACTTTGTGTGTGTGCAAATTTGTGATGCTAGCGCTGTGTGAGTTTGTTGTGTGCAAAAAATTGTGGTGGTTACTGTTTTGAATATGAACGAAAGAAGCAAAAAGAACGGGGTGAACCATATGAGCCATTGATTTACTGAACGATTGTAGCTAACTGAATCATTGATTGTTTTGTTTGTGCAAATTTGTGAGTTGATTGCGCGAGTGTGTTTGTAAAACTAATTATAATCTTAAGTTTCACATAATATCATAACTCTATCTAATTATAACGTTTGTAAATGAAAGGCTCAATAAATTAAATCTTAAATCTTTGTAGAACTGAAGGTGATGGTTTTGCGCCAATTTTGTAAGCAGCAATTCTTGGCCATCAGGGATCTAAATGAACGATATAAAAGAATGTGCTGGATACGGATCCGTTCGTTCTTTTCACGGAGTCGTTCCTTTGAACCGGTTCGTTCATGAACGACACAAGTCTATCGGCCTCCTTTATTCTTTTTTTTTATTATGTCAAAAATGAAGAAGGAAAGCAAGGCAACCAGGCAAAGCAGCTTATGTGCCCAGGCCTTTAGGATGATGAAGCAAAATCAGATGCGCTTGGATTAAATGGAGAACGGAGAAAGTATGTTCAAATGTGATTGAATTTAATGGAAACTTTTTTAATTTTGTGTTTATATAATAAAGTTCTTTGTTTTTGTTTTGGGTGCCACCGTGTTGCAATGGTATGCACGCCCGCCTTGCACGCAGAAGGTCAGGGGTTCGATTCCCCGGCCAAGCAACATCAAACATTTTCAACGGTGGCAAAATACCCCTCGGTAATGTTGGCGACATTTCCTGAGTATTTCAGCCTTGAAAAACTTCTCCACAAGTGGTGTCTTAATACCCCGGTCACACTATTGAAAGTTAACCTACTGGGTTTAATAGATCCAGTGGGTTAATCTCGAGGATATAAACTGTCAGCTGATGTTTGTTTACGTATACATACAAAATAACTAATAAAGTCGTGTGTTACACTTTTACAATTTCTCGTATGAGATATCGTCCCCCTCTTTGCTCATATTGGTATATTTTACACAGAGGGATACATTTTTGTATCATGGTCTCAATCGTAATTTTTGTTAAAAAAGTGTCTAATGAAAAAAAATAATTTTATGATTTCCAAATAACTTTACTTAAAGACAAAAAATCCCTGATGATGATCGTCGAAGACGATCGAAATATCGGAAAACTAATAAAGATATAAAACAAAATCACCATTTGTTTTATTGAAATGACCTAGAGCCAAACAAAAACTTAAGAAGAAATTTCCAAATAACTTTAGATTTATTAACTCCATAAAATCTCATGCGACCAATCGTAAACGTGTAAAACACGACAAACTCTGTTGCAAAAACTGTTTCAACATAAAATATTCAACATTTTACGATGCCACTACCTGGGTATGTGTGCCATGGGCACAACGGCCGCGTCACGCGTCAATAGTCCCAATTTACATTAGGCGAGTTTACTTGCGGCAATTGTCAGTTTGTAGGTGAGAGAGGGTGCTGAGAGGCAAAGGGTTACCATATGCCTCACCTCTCTCTCCTACAAAATGGCAATTGCCGCAAGTAAACTCGCCCAATGTAAATTGGGACTATTGACGCGTGACGCGACCGTTGTGCCCATGGCACAATTACCCAGGTAGTGGCATCGTAAAATGTTGAATATGTTATGTCAAAACTTTCTTTATGTTGTTGGGGAAATTACAGCAAAAATAATTTTTTTGTAAAGGATTTTAACTTTTCATATTCGATCAGCTGGTGTGATACCACTACCTGGTAGTTCTGTCATGGTTGTACCGATGCCTTTTGAATTGTCGTTCATGGTGGAATCAAGGTAAATTTATAGAAGGTATGTGCATGAATTACAACAACTAACAAATTTACAAAAACAACATTGTTGGTATCGAAAATTAATTGTCAAAGAAAATATTGAATAATAGGGGCGTTCCAAAAATTTCCTCAGGAAAAACATAAATACGTTTTGAAAATCCTCCAAAATAGAACAAATTTGAATGACAATGTAAATATAAAACATTCAAGACTGTGGTAGGTCATTTTTGCTACAAGTTTAGGAAGAAAAACAGTATTTTATGGAGGCAAATTTCGAAGTTTCAAATTTCATGAGTAGACCCTATTACATTTTGAAAACTAATATGCTGTTTATATTAGAGCTTTTTTCGGGGTTATAGCTCATTTAGACTAGCCATAAATCCTCGACTGGATTTAATAAATCCAGTACAAATCTCATTGCATTTAGATATACATTTTGGAGGATTTAAATGGCAGTCAGCTGATTTTTGTTCATAGCAGAATTACCAAGGTAGATGCATCAGCCCATCTGAACGAATGTGAAACGTCAAAAGAATTTTTTGTAAATTGAATTCGTCTCAAAAAACATACGTCAAATTACAAATGTATTGTTTAATACTGAAAATGTTAGCACATTATGCTACTAATGCTAACTAAAGAGCAAATAAAGAATTATTTTATCGCAGTTTGCCCATCTAAAATAAATAAACGAATTATTTTATCGTTTAGACATCGTAAATATTAGTCTTGGTTGATTAAAATCAACTTTGTACATCAAAACAAATTTAATTTTTCCGCCTTGTATACAAATTTTTACATTTTAAATTATTTTTAGTGTAGCAATTCACCGATGCATCTACCTTGTTTCTTGTGCCAGCTTCCAACTTTTTGTATTTTCTAGCAACATGTTGCAAAAAACAGAGTTGTATACGAGGATTTATGCCAGATTTAAAACAAATCCACTCAATAGGAGGATTTATTTTTGTATGGGAAATCTGGTAGATTTTGGCTGGATTTAGCAAATAAAACCTGATAATGCGCTAAATCCGGCTAATGGTGTCATATCTAAATGGCATATTAACCTTCATTATCAGGATTTAATTGCTTAATCCGGTCAAATTCATCAAGATTTACCACACAAATTTAAATCTTATCATGGCAAGATTTGTTTGAGATCCTGCACGAAATCTTGCTACTGCTGTCACGCAACAGTGTTTTTGTACGAAAAATACAACTCTTTTCACAAAGTACGAAAAGTTGCAAGCGTTTTGTTTACATTTATCATTATTGTCAAATACCTGAAGCAGAGAATTAAAAATGGAAATGGAGAATAAAAGCCTATAAAGGTAAGTTCACGTTTAATTAAATAACAAAACACAATATACATATCTTCATTTATAGGAAATATCTTCAGTTAAACCAACCGCTCCTTCCAGAGCCAATGAAATTAGCGGTGGTGGTGGCAGCTATCGTTCTTCGTCATTGGAAGCCATGTGTTGTGTTGGTGAAGTAAAATCCCAGAAAATGGTACAATATTGTAAACGAAGAGATGAAATGCAAACGTCTATTTGATATCCAAACAATAGTAAATTGCCCGCAGTGGCACGTGGCCACGACGGTACGTTAAAAAGGATAATCCGTCATTGAGCTAGCAGCGTAAACATCTCAATGAAAATACATCTAAACTGAGAGTGTCTCCCAATGGGCCGTCCAAGACAACTACATTTTGCGGGGAATCCACCAGTGAGCAACCGTTATTGGCGTTATTGCCAATAACAATTTGCTATTGCTGCATCTAGCACAATACTACCATATGTGAAAGCTCCTATCGTGGCAGTTTCTTATCCAAATGGTCCAGCAGTATGCCGAATCATGCAGAATATCCACATAGGCCATTAATTTCCTGTGGGTTTAATGTCACCTTAGGAACCTACATTCATCCACTAAAACAACCCAAAGCGTTACCAGCATCCATTTGGTCCACCCCCTCTACCTGCAGCACAGTATGCCTCGTGTTCATAATCACATCTTGAACCGCAACAGATAACTATGGCCATTCTCCACCAACCCACAAAAATAACAGCCACTATAACAACAGCTACCGTTACCACCGTAGTGGACCGTTAACAACATCAGCATGTACTAAATCATCAGCTACAGGATACAATCCCTTACACAACATGATTTGTCTAGTAGCATTGTACAATTTCTTCTTTCCCGGCAACCTAAGCGGTTTCTTAAAGGAGTAAAACAATAAAAAGTAATTAAATTTTAAATGGAATTTGCTGTTTTCTTTATTTATGATATGTATGTATATTATTATTTCAAACATAAAATTATAGAGATGAAACGTGGGTAATCTGACGAGAGGTAAAAACAAAACAACCTGTATGTATATATTATATACTTCGTTTTATACCCTTTACCATAGAATGGAGGGTATATTAAGTTTGTTTTCCGTTCGCATTGAAATAATCTGCGACCTTATACAGTTTATAAAGTATATATTCTTGATCAGGGTAAAATTCTGAATAGATCTAAGCATGTCCGCCTGCTGTATTCAATCTAGCATACACAAAAATGGAGATAGGTTTTTGAAATTTTGGGAAGATGTGGGTCAAGTTCGATGATGAGCTATATCAGTCCACGTTTTGGTATAGGCCCCATATAACGATGCCGCCCGATTTCAAGTATTTGGACTCTTTCAGCCACATTTTCAAACTGAATTAGATGCCGTTTATTTTTAGGGTTCCTAGTGGCCTCAAAACTTATCTGACAAAAATTATGGACTTAGGTCCATGTTTTGGTATAGCCCCATATGACGGTACCACTCGATTCCAGGTAATTTCATGTTTTTAGCTACATTTTCAGGCCGATTTTACCCACATTTGCAGAGCGGCATATGGAATAGCCCCATATCATTATCGAATTTCGGCAGAATTAGATTAGATGTTTGGGGCTTCCAGTGCTCAAAAACGTCTCCCCTAAAATTATGGTCATTAGTACTTTCGCAAAAGAATGAAAAATAAAATTCGGCCCGGCAGAACTTAAGGATCTTACCAAGACGTTTTCGTCAACAATTTGTTCATTGAAGTGGGGTCTGGGTCTGCTGTTGCTGACTTTTGTGATGGCTGTGTTCCAATGTTCCGACCATGTCTTTTTAATTCTTAAACAAACATTTAACATCTTATTCTGCAATTATTTAGTATTCCAGGTGAAATCTTGCTCCTCCTGCATCGTAGAACATTCAATGAGAGCCTTCCGATCTGTTCTGATGTGGTTTACTGGCCTCATGTTTATTTTAATAGAAGCTATAAAACAGTTCGCAATCTTTAAGTGTTGTTGTCAACATTTATTTAATAATCTACAGCGTCTACAATTTAGTTCTTATTATTTAAAAAATATTTTTCTGTTTGTTTATTATTTGTGTGTGTATACACAAACATGGTATAAGTAAAGAGGTAGATTTAAATGAAAAAAATCTATAGAACCCTTGTTTTTCCTGAATTCCTAAAACTTCAAAATTAAGCAACAAGTTGGTTTGTTTACAACACCAATTTTGAGCATTTTGTAAAAATCGCGAAAAATGAATGAAGGACCAATGTTTCTCCACATAATCAAGTTGTGGATATGATAAAATGTTTGTTTCAATGATAACCCGACGAATTATTTCCATACAAATGTTCCAAAAATAATTTTAAAAATCATTGAATTCTATTGTTTTTAAAATTGTTTGACATATTATTCAAACACCACACACACATACACAGTTTGTGTATAATATTTTGAAGTTTTAGGAATACTCGAATGAAAAAATTTAAATTGACATAAAGCTTTGGCTAACCTTTCTTATTAAACCATGTACACAAACAAACATCAGCTGTCACCTGAATCCCTCAAAAAGGTATATGTAAACGGAAAAGATTAACCCACTGGATCTTTTAACCTAACTGGGTTAATCTTTAATAGTATAAACGCCCTATAAAACTGGGAGCAATTTTTAAGAGAGTGAGAGAGGAGAGAGAGCAAAAATGGCTTTCTCTTCTACCACAGGCTACCAGCAAAATTTCTGCAGGTAGAAAATGGCAAAACTGATTTTTCGACTTTTGTTTGACGATTATTTCACAAAATGGACGAAAAACCGAAGAAAAAGTTGAACACTGACAACAATAAATTAAAAACTGTGAAATAAAAGACGAAAATTGATTTTTTATGTTTTTTTTCTGACATTGCTGCCGGATCTACCATTTTTCCGTTCCTTTACTTTTCTGGTAAAAATGTTCATGAGAGAGCAATTTTGAACAATTTTGAAACTTTTCTCTTTTACCACTCTTACCATTAAAAAAGTAACTCTTATGTTACACGCTGAAACTTTCATACGAAACTTTCCCATTATTTTGGCGTTCTTAGGTCGAGTTCCCCATTACAGTAATTTCATAAAATTACTTTTGTATTGAACTCGATCTATGAACGCCGAAATAATGGGAAAGTTTCGTATGAAAGTTTTAGCGTGTAACATAAGAGTAAAGGAACAAAGCTTAAATTTACCAAAAAGTAAGAATACAGCTGATTGTCACTTCTACCTTCTAAAAATCAAAGACATAAATACAACTAAAGGGTTGTTTACACCATCTATCAATGTCGTATGAGATGTCAAATTTTCTACCTGCGAATGTTGTACACATAGTGTGACCACTATGAAAATTTTCATCTATCAAAATGATTTGGCAACTCATATGTAAATTTTTCATTTAGGGAGCGCTCTATTTGATACGGCATTCTTGTATGTAAACATAAATTTATCAGCTGTTTTCTGGCATTCTCAAAAAAAAAAAAAAAAAAATGAAAAACAAAATTTTTTAAAATGGAAAATGGAAAGTTATTTATATTTAAATGTTTAGAAAGGTAAAGAAAGGGTGTTTATAATGTAATTTTCAGATCGATTGGTCGAAAGAAGCAGTCTTGGAAATGATTGCTTTGTGGCAAAAACATAAATGCCTCTATAACCCCAAAAACCTATTCTACCACAACAAACATGCTAGATATTCATTTTCCTTCAACCAAAATTAAAATTTGCGCAAATTTTCAACTCAACAATCAATGTAAACAATGACAAAAACAGCTGTTTTTATATTTATAGGTTATGTCATACGAAAATAACACTTGTAGGTATGAACGCACAAATTGAAAGTTGTATGGATGACGTCAATTTTGACAAACATAGAGAATGTCGAATGGGTGAAAGAAATGACAGCTCATATGACATTGATAGATGGTGTAAACATCCCTTAAGACATGACAAAATGCATGCAACAAAAAAATGTTTACGAAACTTTGTATATAAACATTACCCTTAACAGGTTGCAGTTAATTCAAAATCGCAACCAAGGAGGAATATTTTATGTAATGGTATCAGAAACGAAATTTATGAATTCAAGGATCTATTCAAGAATAATTCTATGTCAACTGGATCGGTAAATTCGGTTAAATACGTAAAAATGTATAAAAGAAAAAAATGTTATATCACCATATCGTGATATAACATTATGTTAAATTCAAAAGCCATTCACTGAAGAATGATAGCAAACAAAATGTCTTATCTTGTTGTATTTATGTCTTTGTAAAAATGTACCTTGGGTGGAATGATAACAGCTGAAACAGATGTTATTTTAGTTTGTTTTCATTTTAGTAAAGCTCTCCTCACTACCCCTCTCTTGATCAATTTTCATTGTATAATTCCTTCACGCCACAATATCTTAAATTTTCAATTAAATTCATTAAATAATATGAAACTACAAAGAATATTAACATGGTATGGCAATTCCAAAAAGATACGAGTGTTTTCGTCCCACTCCATTAACTTCAGTCCAGCAACAGTTCCGGTGGCTAAGCATAAAGCAACCCAAGAAAGAAAAACATTTCTTGAACGTGTTTCTGCCGGACCGGGTTTGCAGGAATTTTTTAATGTAAAGGCCGTGTCAAGATTAAAACCCCAAGAAGAAGTTGAACAGAATATTATTCCATATCTGCCACTGGAAAGTTACAGTGGTAATGGCCGAAAAGTATTCTTCGAAGTTTATGGTTGTCAAATGAATACAAATGATACCGAAGTGGTCTTGGCGATATTGGAGGCAAATGGTTACAGCAAGTGCAATGATATAAAGGACGCTGATGTAATAATGATTGTTACATGTGCAGTACGAGAAGGAGCAGAAACAAAAATATGGAATCGTTTGAGTCACTTAAAAGCCATGAAGGATAAAAGATCTTCCAAAAGAGGACCTCTACAAATAACCGTTTTGGGCTGTATGGCAGAACGTTTGAAACAAAAGCTACTGGAAAAAGAGAAATGTGTAGATGTAGTGGCTGGACCAGACAGTTATAAAGATCTTCCAAGGTTATTAGCAATATCAAGGCACTATCAACAATCAGCCATTAATGTACTGCTAAGTTTGGATGAGACTTATGCTGATGTGATGCCTGTCCGTCTGAATACAGATTCCCCCACTGCGTTCGTTTCCATTATGAGAGGATGTGACAACATGTGTACATATTGCATAGTACCCTTTACACGGGGCAGGGAACGTTCCAGAGATGTGGAATCAATAAAGCAGGAGGTGCTGACATTAAGGGACAATGGAATTAAAGAGGTAACACTCTTGGGACAAAATGTCAACAGTTATAGAGATACCTCTAAAGATGCCGAAGTGCCAGAGATATCAACAGTTCCCGGTTTTAAGACAGTGTATAAGCCCAAAAAAGGAGGCTTACCATTTTCTGTTCTACTTCAAGAAGTAGCTGAGGCTGTTCCAGATGTGCGGATACGTTTTACATCTCCTCATCCAAAAGACTTTTCTGAAGATGTTTTAAGAATTATACGTGATTATCCGAATGTGTGTAAAAACCTCCACCTTCCCGCTCAATCTGGTTCCAATACTGTTTTGGAACGCATGCGTAGAGGCTATACTAAAGAAGCCTATTTGCGGCTAGTTGATACAATAAGAACCTATATACCTCATGTTGGACTGTCTAGTGACTTCATATGTGGTTTCTGTGGAGAAACAGAGGAGGAATTTCAAGATACCGTAACTCTAATAGAACAGGTGCGCTATAATGTTGCCTTTTTGTTTGCCTATAGCATGCGAGAGAAAACCACTGCCCACCGTAGATATAAAGACGATGTACCAGCCGACGTAAAGACCAGTAGACTGCAGAGAATGGTAAAAGCTTTTCGTCAGGGAGCCACAGAATTACACAAACAATATGAAGGGCGACAAGAACTGATCCTGATTGAGGGTACAAGTAAGAGATCCGAAGATTACGTTTTTGGCAGAAACGATGCCAATATAAAAGTCATAGTTCCAATTAAGGAATTATCTGAAAATAGAGATCCGAACCACGTAAGGAAAATATCCGTCGGAGATTATGTGGTTGCTCAAATAAACGAGTCCAACTCACAAGTTCTGAAAGGAGAACCTTTATACATAAGTTCCATATTGGACTACTATGCAAAAGTGTAAATAATTTAAAATTGTTGTTTTCTTTCTTTGTAAATATAAGGAATATATTTTAGTAATATTTCTAATCTTCCATTGCTTCCTCAGCATCTTTATGTGTTTTTGTTGTCGGATTTGTTTTTGTATGAAATTTGGTCATTATTTTCCGATAAAAATCGAATATAATACCACTTGCGGCCCGGCACATTAGGTAGGCATCATTGAATTGTGCCATTTTAAAACATCCTGTGCTGTTTACCGTCACCAAATCCCTTTCCAAGGAATCGAAAACAAATGTGAAATTTGCACGACTATCATTAGTTTGCCCATAATCTGGATCCAATATTAGTTGACCGTTTTTATCAACGATACAACAAACTGCTGCCACTGTAAATTTCATGGGTATGCCTCCGATCAAGAGAGCCATACAGGCTGCATTTATGGCACAGGCATCCAACTAAATGAGAAATAATATAAACGTTATATGTGAATAAAATGAGAGTTTCAACTTACACCTCCTCGATCATCCAACTCTTGTACTTGAACTGATACCATGGTTCGTGGATGCATAGCTGATAACAAGGCTGCCTCACATGTATCCTTTATTACAGTTTCACGCATCCTATCCCGTATTGTAGGCAAGCCAGATTTAGGTCTATAAATGCACTCCACATAGGCTTTGTCAATATTCAAATTTTGCAATTTGACTTCAACCGGTCCCAATATCGAAGCCATTACACATGTTCCTCCCTGAGCGAAGAGAGCCGAGCCATCCGTTCTTGTCAATGGATTTAATTCACAATTCAATGAACGTATTTTCACATCACGGTTTGTGTTCGATTCACCTTGCATTTTTGTGTCGTTGGTAACCATTTCAAATAAAAATTCTTCGAGTTTTCCTCAGTTTACAAGAAATGTTTACCTTTTTCAAAAATGTGGCTTATTGGAACTTCTTCTTTGTAGTTTTGGTATTCGCCAGAGATTGATAACAGTAACATATGTTTGGATAGAAGTTAGCCCCGGTTAACACTATACGATTTATTGAAAAATCCATGAAATTATGCGTTAAAAAAAATTGCTGTAGTGTTGTACTATGTTTACATTTATGAAATCCACTCGATTTCAACTGTCAATTCCATTGCTCAAACGTCAAATGAAATCCAATTGATTTCAGATGAGTTTTCATTTGACGTATACGCAAAGGAATTGACAGTTGAAATAGAGTGGATTTCGTAAATGTAAACATAGTATTGGACCGGGACTAACTAGACGTTTACACCAGACAGTTTGTCTTCAAATACAACTCTGATTTACTAACACATACATACATTTGTCGTTTGTCTTCCAGCTGTTCATCATTTTTTCACAGACAGTAGGGAAGACAAATTTTTGGCATTTTTGTAAAAATAAGTGAGATAATAAATGAAATGTGTTGAAAACAAAAAAACATGAACACAAACAAAATATTTGAACGGAAAACAAAAAGAAATCGACGATTTTCATTCACAATTTTAAAACTGTTATTGCAGTTGTCAGGGGCTCAATTCTGTTTCAATGAAAAAGTGAAATGAAAAATTTTATAAAGGAAAAAGCTGTCAAATGAAAAATATTATAAAGGAAATATTTTTCATTTCAAATTTTCGTAGAACAAGAATCCAGCCCCAGGACGCCTACGTCACACAGGCAAGTTGTGGGATTTTGACAATCAATACATGAAGTCAACTGTCCTGTCGTTTGTAAACGCAAGGTTAGCAGATGACGTAACCAAACTATTATGGGCCAAATACATACGGTCCGTTGTGCGACGCGTTGAAGACAATAACCACATGAAAAATGTGTAAGTGATGCCAAGTTTGTTGTTGAAGTTTTCATGTGGTTGTTGTAACGCAACGCTCAACGCGCCGTATGTGCAGCTGCCTTTAGTACGTTTACATATAAACGAATTTAATAAACCCAATGGGTTTCAATCGTTAATTCCATTGCGTATACGCCAAATAAAACGCCGTTTGCAATAGAGCTATTTGCAGGTCCAATACCCCGTTTAGACTATGCTTGATTTAGTAAATTTAAGTTATCATTTCCATACAAAATATGTCAAATAAATCAAAATAATGCACTTAATCATCGTTTAAGTGAATAGTCCAAACTAAGTTTAACCTTCTTTGTGGAGATTTATTTGACATATATGGGTTAATCTTTGCTGGTTACACTTAGCTTTTCGAGGATATAAACTGTCAGCTGATGTTTGTTTACATATACATACAAAATAACTAATAAAGTCATGTGTTACACTTTTACAATTTCTCGTATGAGATATCGTCCCCTCTTTGTTCATATTGGTATATTTTACACACAAGGAAACATTTTTGTACCATGTTATCAATCGTACTTTTTGTTAAAAAAGTGTCTAATGAAAAAAATAAATAATTGTATGATTTCTAAATAATGTTTGGTTTACATTCGGCGTCGTTTCGTGATTTCGAAGACGTTTCGTGATTTCGCGCGGAATCAAGCTAAATTTATCATGATTTCGCATACAAAAATGAAATCACCTCATTTCGTGATTTCAACGAAATCAACATCGAAATCACAGTACACATGATATACAACCCTGGTTTTGCATAAAAAAGTACCAAAAGTTGCAACACTTTTCACGTATCATAATAAATATGGTAGATGGTCAATTGCTGCAACAAAAAATGTTAGTATAAAAATTTGTAAACAATGTGACAACATTATTAAATTACTTTGTTACAATCATGGCAGAACTACCAGGTAGTGGTATCACACCAGCTGATCGAATATGAAAAGTCAAATCCCTTTATAAAAAAAAAATTATTTTTGTTGTAATTTCCCCAACAACATAAAGAAAGTTTTGAAATAACATATTCAAAATTTTACGATGCCACTACCTGGGTAATTGTTCCATGGTTACGATGCTATTTTTTATTATGTTCCCGTACTTTTTTAATGGCAATGTTTAAAAAAAGAGCGAATTGTCAAAAATTGCTTCCTCATACAAATTTCTTAAAAAATTCTGGAACGGGAAATTGCAGAAACTCCTGCATAAATGTGAAAATCAACGTATCAGCCATGGTACAATAATTCATAGGTAGGCCAGGTATGCGAATCGCCAAAAAAATACAACCCTGTCGCTATGGCTTAAAACGTCAAAATAGTTTTTATGAATGATAACGTATGATTATACAAAGAAGAAGAAGAACGAAATGTTAAAATGAAAACAAAACAGAGTTGAATTTTTTGATCAATAATAAATATTGTTACGGTATTAGATTTAACTAATCTCCGTGTAGACGTTGTTTTATTCCCCGATACGATTTGTACCAAATAAAACAGGGTTCGTTTTAGATTACGTTTCTACAATGCTTTATTTACTTTATTACACTTATTCGGAACCGACTTTAATTACTAAGCTCACAGCAAGTCTCTAGTTAGCACGCAGCTCTTATTTAACCGATCTGTTCAGTTCAACGCGTAAAACACAACTACTCGTCATTGCCAGTTCCCCTGTATTTATATCCCAAAGTCTCCCTGTTCGAGAGTCCTCTAGAAAATGTCTGGCAACTCCTCGAATATGTACATCGAACACACAGACGCACATTCGCACATTCGCACTAAGCGAACAACCAGACTCACATACATGGGGGATGATCAACGACGTAATTACAACAACAAATAAATGAAAGAAAAGAAGTAACAAACTAAACGATAATTACATGATTTTGGCAAAACAAACAAAAGAACATTAACAAAAGGTAATGTAACGATGATGAAGAGAGTTCTACATGGTAGTTGTTGTTGCTTAAATAAAATAACTGCGTAATAAAACGTTACGTTACAATTCAAATTTTTAAATTAACGGAAATTAAACTAAATTAACTTAAACCTATCAGTTACATTCGTAACAATATCAACTCTGCATGTCAACACGGTTTTGACAGATTAAGCCATAACAAAAAAAAATTGTAATCAGCTGTTAGATGTGGCCTACCTAAGAATTATTGTACCATGGTATCAGCTATCATATTAGATGCCAATGAAAATACTTGCTGCTAGTTTCTACTAGGCCAAAATTGTATGGCAGAAAACAGGAGAAGAAGGTGTTATTCGGCGCTATTTTTGTTTAAAGAGAAGTGCAAATCTTGCTACATTTCGGAGTACGGGAACGCATTTTTAGCACTAAACGGGAAAACTACTGCATAAGAACAAGAATAATGTATTTGGAACTCGAATAATCCCATTTATTGGTTCTGAGCACAACTTTTATCTATCAAAATTTATTATTATGATGTATCAACGATACAATCATTTTTTTTATTTTTCATTTGTTAGAATTAACATGGTATAAATAGAAAGGTATAACAGAGCTCACATCTGATTTCAATTTTTTTTTTTGAGTGTGACCGACTTTTGTCAATTTGAAGTTTTTATTTTGTGTGTATGTATGTGTTTCTTTTGAAAAATATTAAAAATGTTTTCAAAATAGATTCAAAATAAATGAAATCGTTAATTACAGAGCCGTTGTAGAATATATTTATCAAATTTAATTTGAAAATAAGTTTTTGACCGTGTTCCGATGTATATATGAAAACAAATATTTATGTTTCATTAATTTTCGCTGTTTTAACGAATTGGATAAAATGACAAAAAATATCAAACAAACAAAGGCAAACTGTTGCATATGCCAGTATAACAATTCTGACAGGAAGCGCGCATACGTGTAGGGTTGAATTTCTATCGTTTTTTCGAACCTGTTCTACCTTCCTTATTATACCATGAGAATTAATACATGGTATGTTCCAGTACTGCAAGAATCTACTAATATTTACTATTTTTTCCGATAACATAAAGGAAAAAATGTTATCGTAGTAAAAAATAGTAGCTTCTTGCAGGTTCTGGAACAGAGCAACAATATATAGATAATTTTACGATAATTTTCCAAATATATGGTCTGTTCCAGTACTACACATTTCTACACATTTTTACTCCGATAACCGATTTTTCCTTTATGTTATCGAAAAAAATAGTAAAAATGTGTAGAAATGTGCAGTACTGGAACAAACCAATAGTTGTAAAGTTCTATAGCTTCGTTCCCGTACTTTTTAATGGTAAAATTCGTAAAAGAGAGAACTGCAAAAAATTTGTTGTCACACACAAGTTTTTTGAAATAGTTCGGGAACGGAAAAGTGGAAAATACGTCAAAAAAACTGGAACAAATGTCAAAGTCGGCGTATCAGCCAATCAGACGCCGGCAACCATGTTACTATTTTTTTACTCGCCCAAATTTGTCGTGTAAAAAGTTTTTAAAGAGAGCTTCATTCAGCGCCATTTTTGTTTAAAGAGAAGTGAACATTTTACAACTTTTTTGTGTACGGGAACGCTTTTTCGAGTAAAAGCTTTGTTCCCGTACTTTTTAATAGTAAAACTCGTAAAAGAGAGAAAGACAGAAAAATTGTTGTCACAGAAAAGTTTTTTCAAAAAGTTCGGGAACGCAAAAATGGAAAATACGTCAAAAAGGCTGGAAGAAATGTCAAAGTCGGCATACCAGCCAATCAGACGCCGGCATCCACGTTACTATTTTTTACACGCTCAAATTTGTCGAGTAAAAAGTTTTTAAAGAGAGCGTGAACATTTTACAAGTTTTTTGTGTACGGGAACGCTTTTTCGAGTAAAATGTGTAAAAGTCGTAAAAATTGTAAAAACTTTTTAGTTCTGGAACACAGCTAAAATGTGTAAAAGTCGTAAAAATTATAAAAACTTTTTAGTTCTGGAACACAGCTTATATTTTTATATTTTTGATGATTAATTCAATTTACAACAACTTGTGAAAATTCATGTTCGATCAGCTGCGCATATGCATCTACCTTGATCATTGTGATATGTTTGAAATCAACAAAAAATGAGTGTGAACACCGGGGTGTATTTCAGGATTTCGTGAAATCCAGTGGATTTTGGAGCGCTAGTGTAAACTTGGCATAACTTTAGATTTATTAACTCCATAAAATATCAAAAACGTGTAAAACACGACAAACTCTGTTGCAAAAACAGTTGCAACTTTTGGTACTTTTTGAGTAGAGTTGGATTTTTTGCACAAATACCGAATACAACATTGTATTTTTGGTGGATTTGTGCTGGATTTAAAATAAACCCAGCCGTGAGAGGATTTAATTTTTGTATGGCAAATCTGGTCAGATTCTCATGATAATAAGGCGGCCATCAGACCATCTGCTTTTTCACATGTATTTTGTCACTCTGTATACAGTAATTTCTGGTTACCTGCTTCATTCATAGCTGCATTTTGGCGTTTTCTGATCAAAAATAAGTTAATAGGCAACTATTCTCTAGATTCCGTTCAAGAAATTATGTTTTAGTGCACATTCAATAACTGCATTTTTAGCATAGCTGCATCAATATTTTGGTGATTTTTCTTTAATTTGGTTGAAAATTTGAACATATCTGCACAAGAAAAAAAAAATATTTTTTTTTACGAACTCAAAACAAGAATAAAAATCTAAAAATTAAACTCCCAATAAAAATATTGCTCTGTTCCAGAACCTGCAAGAAGCTACTATTTTTTACTATGATAATTTTTTTCCTTTATGCTATCGAAAAAATAGTAAATATGAGTAGATTTTTGCAGTACTGGAACAGACCATAGCTTTGTTCCAGCACTAAAAAGTTCTTACAATTTTTACGACTTTTACACGTTTTACCCGAAAACCCGTTCCCGTATACAAACAAATTGTAAAATGTTCCCTTCTCTTTAAACAAAAATGGCGCTGAATGACGCTCTCTTTAAAAACTTTGATGCCTGTTGCAGAAACTGCAAGAAGCTACTATTTTTTTACTACGATAACATTTTTTCCTTTATGTTATCGGGCAAAATAGTAAAAATTAGTAGATTCTTGCAGTTTGGAACAGACCAATGGATGCCGGCGTCTGATTGGCTGGTTCGCCGACTTTGACATTTGTTCGAGCTTTCTTGACCTTTTTTTTATTTTTGCGTTCCCGAACTTTTTCAAAAAACTTTTGTGTAAGAACAATTTTTCTCTTTTTTTCTCTTTTACGAGCTTTACCATTAAAAAGTACGGGAACAAAGCTCATATAATAATGAGAAAAAGTAATTTATCACACAGTACCCCCCAGTGAATATCTCATTTGAACCCATTGATATCGCCAGCAAAAAAAAAAAATCGACGTAGAAAAATAAAAAAAGAAATACGACTGCATTTTTATTTAGCATAAACAATGACCGATTTAGACCCTTGGAATTGGAAGGAGGTCCAACATTCTGAAAATACCACAAACGAAAAGGTAACAAACGGCATTAGCAATCACTGTGAATCCGAAAATTCCTCCTTGGGATTTGAAGATAGTTTTATTGTAGCCGAAAATAATAATTGCAACGAAAAAACCAAGACCGAACCAGAAAATACAACAAATAACATAAGCGGTAATAAACCTGAACACCAACCGCTACCAGATTCACAAACTTATTTGAAAGGATTAGGTAAGTGAAATTAAATGTAACAAAATAATATAATATGATGTTGGAGTTCTGTTCAGAACAGTGCCATGAAGTAAAGTCTTGATTGTTAAACTTAAGGCCCCCACTCATTTATCAGTCTGTGCCGTCAGTCCGATGAACCCTTTCTGTATATGTGACTGACAAGTGTGTAGCACGAAGCATCAGTCAAGTCTAAAAATCTTGAATTTCTCCTCCAAAAATGAATGAATTCTACGTTTTTTGTGTTCCAACACCAACATTATTTTCTGTTTTTCAAAATTATTTCTTGACAAATTGAAAATAAACACAATTCACCCAGACTGATGGGGGTTCATTTTAGGTTTGTCCTTTTACGTACTGAACTTTACTGAACATTGTTTCTTCAGTAATGTTTAGCAACATTTCAATTATACAATTGTTAAAACTTTACTGAAGAAAAAATGTTCAGTAAAGTTCAGTACGTAAAAAGACAAACCAATTGAAATCAAAACTATTTTGATTTTCATCAGTCTTGGAAAACTCACACATACATTCTCAAAATTTCAAAAAATTACACATACTACCATAAATACTGGCAGTCAGACTGACTAATGAGTGGGGGCCTTTACGTTAGGAAAAGCTTGCAGTTATATGGTTTGTCTTTTTACGTACTGAACTTTACTGAACATTTTTTCTTCAGTAAAGTTTTGACAATTGTATAATTGAAATGTTGCTAAACATTACTGAAGAAACAATGTTCAGTAAAGTTCAGTACGTAATAGGACAAACCTATAACCAAGTTTGTAGTTTCCTCAACTCCATTCAAAATTTTGTCTTAATTTACTCATACCTCAAACTACAATGTTTTTCTTTACATTTTCTACTATAAAATTTCAATTCGATCCCCCGACTTTTTCAGAACGAAAATTGGACAAGTTGAAAAAGAATTCAAAACTTGTTGACGCCTTGTCTGAAAAGCGTGAAGATTGCTTGCGATCACTGATACAAAGTGATTTGTCTGGCAACAATTCAAATAATGACCTGCTTCTAGAATTGGAAGCAAGTCTTAATACCGATTCTGCAGTGCACAATTTGTATCGTCAAATACAGCCAGTTCAAGCTGTGACTGTTGGTGAAACTGTACACATTGTTAAATACGATCAATTAGAGGAACAACGTTTAGAAGCAGACGCCGAAGAGGAAGGAGAATCGCCAGCAAGCCGATAAAAAATATTAAACGATCTCAACTATCTTTTGCTGCACAATGAATTCACCTTTTGGTGAAATATTTATGTTTCTCACCAATTTAGCATGGAAAAGTCGTATGACTATTCCAGTATTGGTGACAACAGCTTTTTTAATTATGGACATAAGATTGCAAATTGAAATTAACTTCCAGTCGGGTCAAGTTGTAAGAAAATATTTGTATTATTCTAGCGCTCTTCCTGCAAATTTGATATTTGAATTCCCTCTTTTAGGCTGCTGCTGAATTTGATGCTGATGATGATGATTATTTGGATGATGATGACGACGAATACGAAGAATATACCACAGATTCCGATACGAATCCAGACGATGATGATGATTTATAAAATCATGCCTACATAACTTCCCTATATCTCTAATATTATGTCAATCTTTAGTCTTATTTAATTACAAATAAATTTTTTGTAGGCATTTTTTTTATTTGACACAAAATGATGTAATAAAGGCGGGACGGTTATAAGCTTACATATAAAGTTTTATTAACTCATCACTTACAGCCGATGGTGTTAAAATTCCCAAATCTGTAAAGAGCAATGTAATATAAGCTGGTGGTGTATAATCAACCAGTGGATGGACCTTTGAAACATCACTCAAATGTTTGCGGGAATACTGAAAAAATGAACACATTTTAATATAGGACTCCAAAAATTGCTTATATCATTTTATATCCCACCTTATATTCATCAGGTAAATCTCTTTGATTGAGAGGATATAAGCGTGTAAATTTAAAACTTTCCGCCAAAACATAAAACGGTTTCTTCATTTCTCGGGCACATAGGCCGGTGGTGAAGCTACCAATACGATTGATAATACCACCTGATTCCACAACAGCTTCAGCCCCCACCATTACAAAATCAACTGATTCCATGACATAACCTGTGGCGGAATCTAAAATCAAAGTACAATCTATGCCAGCACGTTCCAAGTCGGCAATCATTTGTTCCCTTTGGCAAAAAGGAAGTATTGGTGTTAAAGTATTTCATTAAAAGCAAACATTTGCAATAGCATACCCTGAATTATCTGGGCCACCTTGTGTCACAAACACATGGAACTGTTTGTTAGCTTTTGCGGCCGTTGCCAAAGCCTTCAATACAACACGAGATCTTGAATGTGTCAATACACGACAACCATCAGTTATAAATCTTTGAGCTTGTTGAGCAATAACGTTACGAGAATTCAATAGCTTGGCTAGGAATATCTTTCCACGATTTAACATAATTTCCCGACATTCTTCCATGCCACGATCATCTAAACTCAGAGTGATGAAACGACAAAACAATTCTCCACCAGATACCACGGCAGCAATTGATAGATCTGTGTTACGCATTGCCGCCACTGCCTCCAACATGGTATTTTGTAAAATATGAATGGTACCAACTAAAGGATAATAACATGGTAAGTAACTAACTGTATTCCCTTTATGGCCACAATAACTTACATTGTTTCTTTTCCAGAATCATTAGCAACGTTTTTATGGCTGCTATTCCCGAAGACAAGTCCTTGTCATCATCCAAGAGCTTAAGAAAATACTTCACCACATCTAATGTAAGGAATCAAATTTATATAATAAAGAAATGTACCAACATCAAAGTGCAATTACCAAAATCATCCTTTTTATCCAGTGTTTGTGGCATTTTAAAATTATTGACCAGCAATTAAAACAAAACAATTTACGAGTCTTCTTGTCTGACACGCAAACTCACGTTAGGTTAGAAAATGATAATCAGCTGTTTTTTGTTTATGTCAATTTTATCGATACCATTAGAAAATAGTGTTGCAAAGTGACGATTGACTAATTTAATGGGCCGATTCCGTACAGCGAGGCGAGTCGTGTCGCGTCGCCAAATGCAATTTTTCGATTCCGCATGGCAATATCGCCTGACGTCGTCAAATTTTGTCGCCGAAATGTTCATTTTCCGGCTACAACAAATTAGCTGTCGCCGTACATTTTTACTAACGAATAAAAATAAAATAAAAAAAAAATAAAAATAACTTGTTATCGACGATTATTTTCTATCGCTTTACATAGTGCATTTTTTAAATGTTGTCACAGAGACGATAGACGACGCGACATGACTCGCCTCGCTGTACGGAATCGGCCCATAAGAGTGTTGATAATTGGCATTGTCATCATCAATAAACCGTTCCAACTTCAGGGTGAAACCTATAACGCGTGTGCGTTTAAAAAAACAAAATACATGTATTTCAATTTGAAATATTTACATTTATTCAATTTGAAATACATGTATTTTGTTTTTGTATTTTTGAACGCACACGCAGAGTTATAGGTTTCGCCCTCAAACACAAAAAATGTATGATCTGTTCCGGTACTGCAAGAAACTACTAATGGGTACTTTACACGGTATGTTTTTTACATATGAGTTGTCACTTCTCCCATTCATAATGTATATGCAAAGTGACAACTCATATGTAAAAAACATATCGTGTAAAGTACCCATAACTTTTACTATTTTTCCCGACAATATAAAGGAAAAAATGTTATCGTAGTAAAAAATAGTAGCTTGTTGCAGGTTCTGGAACAGAGCATATGTTTAGCATAAAATATCCACTTGCTTTTACTAATGGCTTGAGAGAGATTAGAATGAACCAACTACTCCTCCATGAAAAATCACATGAGTATAAACAAGTGCTCTGTTCCAGAACCTGCAAGAAGCTACTATTTTTTTACTACGATAACATTTTTTCCTTTATGTTATCGGAAAAAATAGTAAAAATTAGTAGATTCTTGCAGTACTGGAACAAACCAAAGGAATTTGTCCGTTTCTTTGATTGATTCTGTTCTGGCCTTTACTGGCGGTTTTCATTGTAGACTTGTACAATCTAGTTCATTTGAAAGATCTAGTTCAATAGTTCAGCTCTTTTAACTGAACTAGTTCAGTAATCTAGTTCAATCATTCGGATCAATACAATAATATATGCTCTGTTCCAGAACCTGCAAGAAGCTACTATTTTTTACTACGATAACATTTTTTCCTTTATGTTATCGGAAAAAATAGTAAAAATTAGTAGGATCTTGCAGTTCTGGAACAGACCAATAATTTAACTACACCAGAACAAATGTATTACATTTACGTGTTTTGTTCCATTCAAAATGAAAAATTAAGTTGGTATTCATTTAAGAAAACTCGTCCTTCATTTAGGTGGCTGGCAAAAATCTTATGTTGTGTGTGTGTAGAAACTGTCAATGCGAAAAAGGTTTGTGCGTGTGTGTTTCTTTTTATTTATTTTTCTATCCAGAACAATGCACATTCAATATGGGAATAGGTGGAATTTGTTGTGTTTTTGAAGAAATTTTCACTTTCGAAACAAAATCTTCGTTCCAGAACTAAAAAGTTTTTACACATTTAACACATTTTGAACATTTTTCCCCGTAATGCGTTCCCGTACACCAAAAAAGTTGCAAAATGTTCACTTCTCTTTGAACAAAAATGGCGCTGAATGGCTTTCTCTTTAGAAACTTTTTACACGACAAATTTGAGCGAGCAAAAATGTGCAACATGTTTGCCGGCTTCCGATTCGCTGACACGCCGACTTCGACATTTGTTCCAGATTTTTTGACGTTCTGCTATTTTTCCGTTCCCGTACATTTTGGAAAAATGTGTGCTTTGAACTCATTTTTGACAGTTTTCTCTTTTGAACATTTTACAATTAAAAAGGTACTGGAACGAAGCTAAACCAGGCATGACCAAAAAGAGAACGGAGAAAATGGGAATGTATTCAAAATATTGGCAACTTATAACAGTGTGTTAGTAAGTTTGTATTCACACAAGCTGTAAAACAATAACAAATCAAAACATTTGTTCTCTTTTGTACGCTCTTTCTGTGCATTCGGGTCATGTGCGTGTAGTAAGTAATGTTTGGTTTACATTCGGCGTCTTTTCGTGATTTCGAAGGCGTTTCGTGATTTCGCGCGGAATCAAGCAAAAATTATCATGATTTCGCATACAAAAATGAAATCATCTTATTTCGTCATTTCAGCGAAATCAACATACACATGATATACAACCCTGTTTGTGACTGAAAAAGTACCAAAAGTTGCAACACTTTTCACGTATCACAATAAACAAGGTAGATGGTCAATTGCTGCAACAACAAAATTTAGAATCAACATTTTTAAACAATGTGAAAAAAATATTAGATTACTTTGTTACAATGCTATTTTTCATTGCGTTCTCGTATTTTTTTAATGGTAATGTTAGAAAAAAGAGCGAAATGTCTAAAATTGCTTCCCCATACAAATTTCTTAAAAAATACGAAATTGCAAAAACTGCAGCAAATTAACGTATCAGCTATCGTATTTAGATGATAAGGAACATGTTGCTAGTTTCTACTATGCCTAAATTGTATGGCAGAAAACAGAAGAATAGGGTGTTATTCGGCGCTATTTTTGTTTAAAGAGAAGTGTAAGTCTTGCTAGACTTCGGAGTACGGGAACGGGTTCTATACACAATTAATACGATATATAGATAGTTTTACGATAATTTTCGAAATAAAGTTGTAAAGTTCTATATTGTCGTATATTTTTGGTGACTAATTCAATTTGCAACAACTTGTTTTGAAAGTTCATGTTCGATCAGCTGCGCGTATGCATCTACCTTGATCATTGTGATATGTATGAAATCAACAAAAAAATAAGTGTAAACACCGGGATGTTTTTCAGGATTTCGTGAAATCCAGTGGATTTTAGAGCGCAAGTGTAAACTTGGCATAAGTAAGTATCTTTATTGGAGTCTTCTTCTTTTCGATAAATTTTACATACAAGTCGAATGGTTAACATGTGTTTTGCTTAGAACTATTGTTGTCTTGTTCTAATATACGGTGAATTCGTGGTATGCTGCTTGCAAAATATTATAGTGCGTGTAGATTGCCGAAATTCATCGGCACCGCCGTGCCAAATGTGACCATGATTGAGCTAAACTCATCACATTACGAAGGCATCACTTAACGCTGACGACGGCGTAACTTTATGCATATGTGAACGACATGTTGAACTAGATTGTGAATCATTCGTTGATCGTACGGTCGCCGACTGATTATAGTTCAGTGAACTATATCGACTGATCTAGTTCACACGCTCTATTCAATGAATCGTTCAATTGAACTAGTTCGTTCATGAACTATACAACTCTATTTCATTGTTGACGAATTGACAACACTTTTTTAATGCCACTGTCAAATTAGCCCCTCAATGTTTACAAATTCACATGTGCTTATGTTTTGTTTTCATTTTCGTTGAAAGTAGTTGATAAACTGAATAAAATAATTAATTTTTTAAAGATTCCAACACAAAATCAATTCTCTAAAAATGTCTTCTTGGAAAAAGGCATCTAAAAGTAATCAAAAAGTTCACAGGGAAAGACATCAGCCAGGAGCTCGGGCACATCTTGGTCTGTTAGAAAAGAAAAAAGATTATCGCAAACGAGCTCGAGATGCTGAACGTAAAGCCAAGACTCTACAAATACTGCACAAACGTGCCCTCAACAAAAATCCCGATGAATTCTATCACCATATGATACGTTCCAAGCTACACGATGGAGAACATCATGATGAACAAGAGGAAAAAGATGAGCACAGCAAGGAACAATTGGCTTTAATGGAGACCCAGGACATAAAATATATTACTATGAAGCGTACCATGGAAGCTAAGAAAATTAAACGTTTACAGTCGCAACTACATATGATAGATTTTGCCAATACTGTGCCCAATAAACATTTGTTCTTTGACGATGAACCACCCAAGAAAGGTGAATATGTGGAGGCTAGAGAATTAAGTGATACGGAGTTGGCCGAACGTTTAGAAACACATCCCAGTATGTTGGATAGAAAAACAAATCGTCCTCGATTGAAGGATTTGGAAAAGTTACAAATACCAGCTTTAAGTCCAGAGGTAAGTGAAAAAGATATTAAGAAAGGTATTTAGGAATTTGTTTTTAAATATTTCATTTTTTTTCTTCTAGGAAATAAAAAAGGCAAATCAGCTGAAACTCCAATCTTATCAGGAACTTTCAAAACGCATAGAACGTGAAAAAGAATTGGCTGTGGTACAACAAAAGCTGGAAATCAAGCGGGCCCTGCAACAACCACGTCTTCTGAAGCCCAAGAAAAAGAAACGTGGCACCAAGGATTCAGCACCTGTGTATGAATTTCCATATGAACGTAAAAAGTAAAATGCATATTTGAATAAAAGATAAGGATAAAAGGAACATGTTTGGTCTATTTGTATAATTTTTTTCCTAGAATTAGGTATAAAGGTTAATTGTGGCGTGTCATCTGGAAAAGGCAAGCTATCGGGTATGTTCTGAGACACACTTCACCTCTCCCTTCACGCCTCAAGCATTTTGTTCAGCACATTTACTTCTATTTATTGCGAATTTCTTGGGACGGACACTAGTCCGTCCATAAAATACTCGAAAAATAAGCGTTAACGGGGTGAACAAAATGCTTGAGGTGTGAAGTGAGAGGTTAAGTGTGTCTCAGAACATACCCGATATTTAAGGTGGAGGAAATTATCAAATAGTTTGCATACAACGAGGAGCCATTGACTGAAACATCAATGGGCCGATTCCGTACAGCGAGGCGAGTCATGTCGCGTCGTCTATCGTCTCTGTGACAAAATTTAAAAAATGCACTACGTACAGCGATAGAAAATAATCGTCGATAACAAGTTATTTTTATTTTTTTTTTTATTCGTTAGTAAAAATGAACGGCGACAGCCTATTTGTTGTCGCCGGAAAATGAACATTTCGGCGACAAAATTTGACGACGTCAGGCGATATTGCCATACGGAATCGAAAAATTGCATTTGACAACGCGACACGACTCGCCTCGCTGTACGGAATCGGCCCACAAGTTTTAAATATATGGGGGGGTTATTTTGAACGTACATATCTCTTGAGCTTTCTCACTTTTTCTTTCAAGTTGAAACTTTAAAAAGTGGCAAAAATGGTAAAAGTTGTGAACATCGCACGTACAAATTGTGTATGCTTTTTGGTGTAAGGAAACACTTTTCGAGTAAAAAGTAGAAAACTCTGGAACGTAAAGGAGCAGAGCTCTACTTAAATTTAATTTGATTGTACCCTAGAATTCGGCAGATATTTTGTTTATATTCTGCAATGGAATCCATTCTTTTTTTTCTTATTTTACAATGTTATTTATTTGTGTAAGTTATGAAATATTTAATAACCAAATTTCTTATTTAATTCGGTGATACCATCACCAGTTTGATTCTCTGGTGGCACCCACTTAGCATATTTGTCTGATGATTCATATTCAATATCGTCGTCCATATCTGCTTCACGTTTAGTGCGTTGTCGATTGCGATGTCGCCGCTTTTTGGAGTTTTCAGTTGCAGTAGATTTATTTGAATCTTCTTTAGCAGCTTCATGGCCATCAGATGTCGATTTTCCTACACCAAGTACAACAGTTTTATTGTCCTCAGAATTATTGTCTTTTAGCTCTTTGGGTTCTTCTTTTTCAGTTTCTTCTTCTACGTTTGAAAGTTTTTCTGAAACCTTTTCAGTTTGTTCTTCCACATCATCTATGGATGGTTTCACTAACTTCGGTTTGTCTTCTTGTTCGTCGGGACTTCTTTCAAATACCTCATCCAGCTTTACTTTACTTTCTGATTTATTTTGATCTTCATTTAATTCTTTCGTTACAACCTTATATTGTTCGTCTTCATATTCTTCAACTTCCTCTTCGTCTGATGCCAATTGAGAGGGTGGTTTTGAACTTTTGTTAACTGTGCTGGTGGATTCTTGTGGTTTTACAATTTTAAATTTGCTAAATTGATTACGTTTGCCAATCATTGGTAGTTGTTTCTTCTTCGCATTACCTGGTGCCTGCTGATTGCTTTCCAGAGGATTTCTCATAAAAGGTAAATCAACTGGTTTGGCTATTTTGAGGAGTCTTTGATTTCGTTGAATTTCAGTTTTTAGGCGCAATTCTTCAAGCTATAAGAGATAAAGAAGTTATTGTTTTAAAAGCATTTGGAGGAACCATTTTCCGATTTTATGGGAAAATCACAGGGTCGAGAATTTTTGATTTTTCAACAAAGTTTCCAATAACAACTTACCCTTAATTTCTTTATTTCAATTTTGTCCACTTGGCTTTCTTTCGTTTGCAAATTTTCCATATAACTGTCCAGATCATCATTGGACTCTTCCATCTCTTTTTGGCTCTTAAGAAGCCTTTGTTTCTCTTGATATGTGACAATATTAGTCTGGACTTGCTGGAGCTCTTTTTGCAACTCTTCTTCTTGTTTAAGCTAAAGGGTAAAAATACAAATTAACAAATTCCAAAACTAGTAGCAATAACAGCATTCCTTCTCTTACCAAATCATCATATGTCAATGTGACATTTGTTGTTGTGTTAGCCCTTCTCTGTTTCTTTCTTGCCACATCTCCTGTTCGATCCCAAAATTCATCATCATCTGAATCAGAATCTTTTGATTTTTGTTTACGTTTCTGGGGTTCTTGATTTGCCTGCCTAAGGACACCATGACGATCAAGTATACGACACGCTTCCAAAGCACATTGCACCACACATTCTTTCTTCTTTCCCTTGTGGACAACTTCAGCAACTATGGGACGACCATTGTCATCATCCAATGGTAATTCTACACGACACACAAAAGATCCCGCTGACATTTCATCACATTTATATTCCAAATCTAGTCCTTCACGTTCAAAGTAACCTCTTAACGTTTTCTTAGGATCATCTAGGAAGAGCTCCTCATTATTTGTGACAGCAAATGGATTATGAGCTAAATCTGTTTCTTCATCAGCATCGTCGCCCATGCCCCAACTACAACCCTCATTACGCTCCCTTTCAGCAGCTTCTTCCGCCAAACGTTTCTTTTCTAAAGCTGCTTCTTCTAAATCACGTTGCCTCTTGGCCTTCAGTTCAGTGATGGTTAATTCAGATTCAGGTTCTTCATCATCCGCCGGTCCTTGTAGAATATATGATCTGGTGCTGGCTCCCAAACGCAAAATGTGACCCACACGTATTCGTATATACACTTTGGGAGGTATCCTCTGTTTGTTTAGAAATGTTCCATGGGTACTATCCAAATCATATATGTACCATCCCTCTGGAGGCTTGTTACTTTCCTCTTCATCATCTGCTTCATCATCATCATTTTCAGCATTGGTAATTGCAATTTTCTGGGGTCTATATTGTAGAACAGCATGAAATCTGGAAATTGTGGGATGAGCCATTTCAACATCGTTTTCCGGTAAACGACCAAAAGTCCAAAATGCTTTTGTTTGCAAATTTTTAACTTCATCTATGATTTGTCCGGATTTAAGAACTTCAAAGGAATAACACTTTTCGCTGGGCGGATTTTGAGACCATGATGGTATTTTATAGGAGGGACATGTTTGGGCTGGTTTGTTTGTTGCCGGTGCAGTTTTTGCCGATGGTTCATCCTTGTCTTTTGTTTTATCTTCAATGTTTGGCTTTTTAAATTCTTCTTGTGGCTTTTCCGTCGTTTTTGTTACCACAGGAAGGGATGGTTTCTTAAACTCCTCCATGAATCAAGTTTGAAGAGCAGAATTGGCTGGCAAACGTTAAACAATCTTGAGGCGGATTTACTTGTCAAAGAAATGGATGGATAAATACTAACTCAAAGGGAGTTCGTGGAAAATGTTTAGAAAGATATGAGGAGAGAATTGTAAAAAAACATATGTTTTTTGTTTATCTCCCTTTGATATCATTCGTCGAGGTTGGGAGTTGCGTTGTGCTATTGAAGATCAACTGTTTTTTGCGTTATAATAAACCCACTGGGCTTCAAATGTCAATTCCATTGCTTATATTTCATATAAATCCTCATAAAGAAGGTTAACCCTGTAAAAGGCTATAATATAAACATGGACTTACACCTTAATGCTATCTTTTACTTACCACCAAATCATATGGTTTTTGTTTTGATTTTTCATGGCGTATTCCTAGTTTTTTGACGTTTTAGATTCGATCAGCTGGGCTGAGACATCTACGTATGTAAGTAATTGTATCATGCTTTTAATTTAATTATCCTCAACGTCCAGAATGTGGCCACTTTTGCTTGGTAAAGCTATTATGCACTGCATTACCATTTAGTCAAAATTTTATTTCTAAATACCTACTATGTTCTATTTTTTGCTCTGTTCCTTTACGTGTCTGAGGTTACCATTTTTAACCTGTAAAGTGTTCCCTTAGTCCATATTTACATTAGGCAATTTTCCTTGCGGCAATTGTCAGTTTGTAGGTGAGAGAGGATGTTGAGAGGCAAAGGGTTACCATATGCCTCTCCTCTCTCACCTACAAATTGACAATTGTCGCAAGGAAAATTGCCTAATATAAATATGGACATACATTAAGCAATTTTCCTTGCGTCAATTACCAGTTTGTCGATAAGAGAGGGTGTTGAGAGGCAAAGGGTTACCATATGCCTCACCGCTCTCTTCATCGAACTGACAATTGCCGCAAGGAAAATTGCCTAATATAAATATGGACATACATTAAGCAATTTTCCTTGCGTCAATTACCAGTTTGTCGATAAGAGAGGGTGTTGAGAGGCAAAGGGTTACCATATGCCTCACCGCTCTCTTCATCGAACTGACAATTGCCGCAAGGAAAATTGCCTAATATAAATATGGACTTAGAACGTTTTCAGACGATAAGGTTTGACTGCTCAAAAACGTGGTTTCCGTTTTGACTCTCATTCGTAATTTTCACATCTAGTGTTGCGTTTTTGAAGTCATTGTATACAAGCGTACTTTTTGAACAAAAAGAAGTACGGTTTTACATAAATGTACCAAAAAGGTTTATGTGTGTATTGTATTTGAACATTTAAAAAAGTAATTCTTGTGAATCCCATAAAATTGGGTAAAATGTATGCGTTGTTAAAATTGTTGCCTGATGCGCGCATGCCATGTAAAAAATAATGTAATAATTCTTACCACCTGAAGGTAAGATGATAGCTGCGTTACCAGCGTAAATTTTTCAAGAAAGATTTTTATGAAATAGGGAAATACCTTTGTTATTACAGGTACATAGAAGTCATGTTTTGAAGAACACCTTTATTTGTAAAAAATATGATGAAACAGGTAGATATTAGCTCTGTTCCTTTACGTGCAAGAATCTTCAAGTTTTACAACTTTTTACTCAAAAAGCGTTCCTTTACTTCAGACACCATACAATTCATATGGAAGCAGATTACAACTTTTGCTACTTTTGCCGGTTTTACCACTTTTAAAAGTAAAGGAACAGACCAATTATCTTACATGCTAGTGTTGTATGTATGGTACTTTATGTACGTTATCGTTCACTTACTTCCACATTTTTTTTCAACACTGACACAATTTACGAATGAGAACCAAAACGGACAACGCATTTTTGAGCAGGCAAACCTTATCGTGTGAAAACGTTCTTACTTTTAATAGCATATGCTTTGTTCCCGTACTTTTTAATAGTAAATCTCGTAAAAGAGAGAAAGAAAGAAATTTTGTTGTCACATAAAATTTTTTTCAAAAAGTTCGGGAACGGAAAAATGGAAAATACGTCAAAAAAACTGGAACAAATGTCAAAGTCGGCGTATCAGCCAATCAGACGCCGGCAACCATGTTACTATTTTTTTACTCGCCCAAATTTGTCGTGTAAAAAGTTTTTAAAGAGAGCGTCATTCAGCGCCATTTTTGTTTAAAGAGAAGTGAACATTTTACAACTTTTTTGTGTACGGGAACGCTTTTTCGAGTAAAATGTGTAAAAGTCGTAAAAATTGTAAAAACTTTTTAGTTCTGGAACACAGCTATACAATTTATATGATAGCAGGTTGCCACTTTTACCATTTTCTGCCACTGTTACCATTTTTAAAAGTAAAGGAACAGACCATTTTTGTTTACCGAGCATGGCACAATTACCCAGGTAGTGGCGTCGTAAAATTTTGAATATGTTATGTTAAAACTTTCTTTATGTTATTGGGGAAATTACAACAAAAATACTTTTTTTATAAAGGGATTTGACTTTTCATATTCGGTCAGCTGGTGTGATACCACTACCTGGTAGTTCTGCCATGTTACCGAGCTTAAATGTTTATGACCTGTTCCTGTACTTTATAAAGTGGTAAAAGTCGTAAAAGTTATAAAAGTCGTAAATGATTTTCATATAAATTTTGTGTACGGGAACGCAAAATGTGTAAAAGTGGTACAAATTGTAAAAACTTTTTAGTTCTGGAACAGGGCCTTAATTATTTTAAGTATAATAATTTTTTTAATAATCAAAAACAACCAAGAACTTGGTAAATTTACTTCTACATGGTAAAGCTGTCGTGCGCTGCATTACCACGACAAAAGTAAGTTTACGCTTTCACTTTTCATCATTGATTCTCTTTTGTGGTCTTTTTTCGTTAGTTCGCGCGTATTTGTTCTGAGTTCTAAGTTCAAAATAAGCAAGCAACAAAAGAATAACATTTTATATTTATATTTATTTTTTTCGCCTTGTTTAAAAATTTTGACATTTTACTATTTGTAATGTTGTAGCAATTCGCCGATGTATCTACCTAGGTAATTGTGCCATGTTTATTAAGCTGTGTTCCTTTACTTACCTGAGGTTACCATTTTTACCATTTGTTACCATTTTTAACCTGCAAAGCGTTCCTTAACCCCAAAAAGTGGTAAAACTGGCAGCAATTTTCAAGAGAGTGGGAGAGGAGAGAGAGAGCTCATATGCCTTTCTCTTCTACCACAGGCTACCAAACAAATTTCTGCAGGTAACAAATGGTAGAACTGATTTTTCGACTTTTGTTTGGCGATTATTTCACAATGAAGAAAAAAATGGACGAAAAACAGAAGAAAAAGTCGAACGCTGACAAAACTACATTAAAAACTGTTGGTCTGTTCCTTTACTTCTGAAAATGGTAAAACCGGCAAGAGTAGCAAAAGTTGTAAGCTGCTCCCATATGAATTGTATGGTGTCTGAAGCAAAGGAACGCTTTCCGAGTAAAAAGTGGTAAAACTTGAAGATTCTTGAACGTAAAGGAACAGCGCTTGTGAAATAAAGGACGAAAATTGATTTTTTATGTTTCTTTTTGACATTGCTACCAGATCTACCATTTTTCCGTTCCTTTACTTTTCGGAACAAGACGGGTTTACACGCGCACGCCCGATTTTTTTGAAATTTTTACCACAGGTAGGTCTCGTTGCCCTGATCACAAAAATGTATATATCGTCTAGATGTAGTCCATACTTCCCGAGATATAGGCCATAAAAGCTCAAAATTTTCTTTTAAATTATAATTTTCTTTTGCAATAGCCGGCCTTCGGCCGGGGATTTAAGACTTTCTCCTATGGACAGGGGCAAATCTAGGGAACGGGAACAAAAATTTATTTTAAATTATAAATGTTTCTCTAATTAGCCGGCCTTCGGCCGGGGATTTAAGACTTTCTGCTATGGACAGGTACAAGTCTCGGGAACGGGCACAAAATTTTTTTTTAAATTAATTTTTTTTCTAAATAGCCGGCCTTCGGCCGGGGATTTAAGATTTTCACCTATAGACAAGTGCAAATCTAGGGAATGGAAACAAAATTTTTTTATATTATTAATTTTTCTCTAATTAGCCGGCCTTCGGCTACATATTTTTGGAACTTTAAAGGCCTATATCTCGGGAAGTATGGACTACATCTAGACGATATATATATTTTTGTGATCAGGGCAACGAGACCTACCTGTGGTAAAAATTTCAAAAAAATCGGGTGTGCGCGTGTAAACCCGTCTTAAGCCAAGGAACAAAGCTATAATCAAGAACGTCCAGATTGTGATTTACCTCTTTTGCTTCGTATACCCAGCAAAATAAATTGGATGTAGTGCAATGTAGACTAGTTCTTTCACGGCATGTTTTTATGCAGTTCAAACGGAGTCGTGAAAAAGGCACTCCATTCCTCACATTTTAACCGCATTTGGATGCAATCCAAAGAATCACATCCATTCGTCACATTTTAACAACATCCGGAGGCAGTTCAACGGAGTCGTGAAAAAGGCACTCCAATTCCTCACAATTTAACAGCATCCGGATGCAGTGCAAACGGAGTCGTGAAAAAGGCACTCCGTTCACTACATTTTATTAGCAGTTGTTAGAGATCCCTACATGTACATAAATCAGTTTATACATCTCTACAGGCAGCGGAATAAAAGAGATAATCGCGTTAACATTTCCAAACATTTGTTAATACAAACTAAATAATATTTAATTTGTGAACATTTTTCCGGTAACTCACGAGAAGAAAATTTCCCAATGGGGTGCTGTTGGAGTACATGTCGAAATCTTAACTAGTGATGGGAAGACAATATCAAACCCATTTAGCAGAAGAAGCAAAAGCACTTAAGCTTGGATTAAATAAAGAGCGAAGGAACACACATGTTTGTTATTGAATTCAATAGAGAATTTTCATAATGTTAATTTAATAAAGTTATTAATATTTTTGTTTTACACAAATAATAAATGCATTTTATTTTGTTATTCAAAACACGTGCTCTGGACTGCCTCCTATTCTACCCCAAAGGGTCAGTTAAAATGCAATGCCAAAGGGTCAGTTAAAATGCAGTGCCAAAGGTTCAGTTAAAATGCAATGCCAAAGGGTCAGTTAAAATGCGGTGCAATGGAGTGCCTCTTTCCGGGGTCACTCCCTTGTAAAAATCATGAGTGAAAATGCATAATTTGATGCACTTCCAAATCACTTGTACATATCATTTAATAGCCTAGACATACGGCAGTCTTAATTTGCATTAACAGCCTTAATTCAAATTAATTTGAACATTATCCCCATTTTAAATGCACAAAATCAATTTGAATTTATAATGAATTTAGCAATTTTAATATGGCAATGCTGTTTAAAATCAATTGTCTTTTGTCAAATTTCCATGTTTAAGAAAATAAAAAAGGAAAACAAATCAACAATTTTCGCGTTTCTTTCAAATAAGTAGTGGCCTTTCGCGAATAGAATAGCAGCTAATCGTTTTTCGCGCCTTCTATCAAATCTATTTTTAAAATTTTTTGGTCTGTTCCTTTACTTCTGAAAATGGTAAAACCGGCAAAAGTAGTAAAAGTTGAAAACTGCTCCCATATGAATTGTATTGTGTCTGAAGTAAAGGAACGCTTTTCGAGTAAAAAGTTGTAAAACTTGAAGATTCTTGAACGTAAAGGAACAGGGCTTTTATTTTCACAAGAATTTCATTACCCACCATACCAATTCTATCGAAAATAATATCTTCTTCAAATGTTTCTTTGCAGTTTTGCTACATTTTTTAATATTAAAAAGACTCAAAAATATCGCGAATAAATTAAAATTATTTTTGCGTTATTGTGGTGAAAAAGTCAATGGTAGAAAGTATATTCGTTTCGCATATTTCGGCGAACTTTATGAAATGGTCTGCTGGGTACAAACAAACAACACAAACAGCTGTTTCATAAATGCAGAAACTATCGTCTGTCAGGGTAAAAAGTTAATTCAAATTAAGAAATTTTTAATGCAAATTAACACTGCCGTCTGTCTAGGGTATAACTGCCTCTTTGGAGGCAAACTTTTCGCTGGGTAGCTATTATGCACTGTATTACCACATATTGAACGCTATTACCGCTATTATTTAGTCACAATTCGTGTTTGTTTTATTTTTGTTTACCGCGCATAATTAAAACAATTAAAACATTATTATTAATATTATTAATTATATTTGTTAATAATAAAAAAATAAGCAGCAAAATAAGAACATTAACAACTTCTTTATTTTCTTCACAAATCAATGAAATCAACAAAAAATGGAATTTTCGCAATCATTTGAATTTGGAAATAGCACTTTCATGAAGTTGGAAAGTCAAGCAAAACACGCACTCGAAGGAAATCAGGAGAATCGTGTTCCTAACAAAGGGTCAGCTTTGGATGTCATTGACGAATCTCCAAAATCTAGCAATAGAACATCTTTGTTTTCCGCATCCAAGTCATCACGAACACGAAATGCTACACAACGCACCAATACGAGGAGTGCTGATTCTACATATCACCGGAAATTTAGGCGAAGTAAATCAGATTCAACGCTACCAAAAGCACCCAAGGAAGAAAGTTGTACAAATTATTCGGAATTTTTCCGGAGTGATTTTTCTATGGCAAATGATATTTCCAAGGCAGCAGAAAAGACCGAAAAGACCAAAGATGATAATGAATCGTTTTTGCGGGTTTCACAAATAGAAGCTGCCTTCAATTGCATTGATCCAATACAGGAGAAAGGTGATGGAAATCATAACAATTCAAGGGATCACCAAGATTCATTCCAAATCGATGATGATGATTTTGGTAATATGGAAGATCAGCAAAATGGATCCAGAGATTCTATGGGCTTTCAAGAAAACATGGAAAACAGTGACATAGAAGATGCCCCTGGAAACAGTGAATCATTGGAGAAGCCCATATTTTCAGAGGACTTAAAAGACCTCTTGGACACTGAAGATCCGAACGACGAGGAGGATGTTGATATGTGGAAAGATTCTTTAGCATTATCCGCCATACCCAATGGAAGTGAAAATCGTGAAGATTCACCAGAAGTTATGCATGAAATCAGTAGTTTTCTATGTCATCCTCAAGAAACGGAAACAAATGTGGAACAACGTAAACAAACTCTTAGCAAAGAACTACAAACAAGTCGCAAAATATTTAAGGAAGCTGAACAATCTGTTGTAATGGAGCAAAATGATATTAGTTTAAGTCATATGTCACCAGATCAATTGAAATTTACACAAAATTCTCCGCCACTACCACCAGCACGTACTCCTCCAAACTATAAGAATAAATCTCCCGACAAAATGTGTAAAGAGCAGTCAATTGATAAAAGTGTAAATAAGAAGTATGAAACTTCTCGGCAAGACGAGGAACCAAAGCAACAAATGACAATATCAAATAATTTAGATGCACTAAAATCCATATCGGCTTGGAATTTACCATTAAGTGTTCTCCGAGAATATGAACGCAAAGGTGTTAAACAAATGTTCGACTGGCAAGTTCAGTGTCTTAGCAATCCCAAGGTAAGTCACACGGGATATAATATTTGTATAAAGGAGGGCTATAAAATAGGTAGTTCGGGACCACTCTAATCAAAGACCCTGAAGACTATCCCCATTAATGAGAGGGATAGTCTCTTTTGAATCTAGCAACCACTTTGTTGGCTCTTCTTCTCGGGGATTTAAGTTGGGTTCTAGCACCGTGGCGCAATGGTATGCACACCCGCCTTGCACGCTGATGGTCGTGGGTTCGATTCCCCGGCCAGGCAACATCAAACCCTTTTCAACGGTGGTAAAATACACCTCAGTTATGTTGGCGACATTTCCTGAGTATTTCTCTACAAGTGGTGTCTTTAGACACGCCGTTCGATTTCGGCGATAGACAGTAGGTCCCATATCATTGAGCTGATATGAATCGGGGTGCACTCATTGATATGAGAGGAGTCTCCCTTGTCCCTTCTGGGATGTTTGTAGAACAATTATTATCTAGCAAATAATGTAATTCTACATTGCTTCCTAGTCTTTTGTGGTCGAAGAATCAGCGTTACGTTGTTGTTGTAGCAATGTAAATATGTTCATTCGTGTATCGTGGTAAAATCTATACCTTTAACAATCAGTTTTTCTATTGTCCACAAAAGTACTGGGGTAAGAATTTATGAAGTCGGTTAGTCTGTAAGGAAAAGGCATTTCTTTTACAATGGTGATGTCTGGCAAGTTATGGCAATCTCATTTTATTCTCATATGAAGGTATCGTTCGCCGTGCTGCGTTAGATGGGTTGATGCGGATCTGACAAACGGAACAGTTCTATGATCCGGGGTTATTCTACATTCCGCAACGGACATAAGAACTCGGGATATATTGCCACTCCCTTTGTGAAAAAGTTCACGATCATAAACACATAATTCTTGAGCTGACAGCCCCTGGTCGAAGATTCCTCCGAGTCAATCTGGCAAGAATGCACGGGTATGGTCTTTGTCTCCTTCATTTGTGAGCACCCAGTCACAATCTTCAAGGCCGACTCTGGAAAGTATTTAGATTTCTTGGCCAAGGGCCGGATGTTTTTCCCCACATGCAACTACAGTCTCTTATTGATTATAAAAAATTGTCCTGGTCATGATCCTTTGCTGTCGTGCTATGTTCGGACTCGACTTAAAGATAGAATTGGGGAAGTATTTTCTTGTCCATTAATTAGTCCAGGTGTTGATGTAGCCGTTATAACGACACAGCTGATTTCGCTGTAATTTGGAACAGGGTTGTGAATTAGAGAAAATTCACCTTAAATCAATGGGAACATAGATCCACGCTTTGTTATAAACCCATGTTCTATTCTAAATCCCCACATTCGTAATGGTAACAAACTCGATTTGGAACATCTCGATTTTTAATCTCCCATTTTCTTTTCAGATACTTTTCGAACACTGCAATTTGGTTTATTCCGCCCCAACATCGGCAGGTAAAACTCTGGTTAGTGAAATTCTATTGCTCAAAACTGTGCTGGAACGAGGCAAAAAGGTACTTCTCATTTTACCCTTTATATCTGTTGTGCGCGAGAAAATGTTCTATTTACAAGACCTCTTAACAGCAGCTGGTTATCGTGTAGAAGGTTTCTTCGGTGGTTATACGCCACCTGGAGGATTTGATAGTATAAATGTCGCCATTTGTACCATAGAAAAAGCCAATTCAATTGTAAATAAATTACTTGAACATGGAAAATTAGATGAAATCGGTACAGTGGTGGTGGATGAAGTACATTTAATATCAGATCCTGGACGAGGTTATATACTTGAATTACTGCTGGCGAAAATACTCTATATGTCACGCAAATATGCATTGCAGATACAAGTTATAACAATGTCTGCCACCTTGGCTAATGTACAGCTATTACAAAAATGGTTAAATGCTGAGCTATTTATAACAAATTTTCGTCCGGTCGCCTTAAATGAAATGATAAAAGTTGGCAATAAAATCTATGATAATAATTTAAAAGTTATTCGATCAATAACTGAACCCAGTGTCGATGTACGTGAACCATTTCCTTCGGTACCAAATGATTCAGATCATGTGGCCCAATTGTGTATGGAGACGCTCATAGAAGGATGTTCGGTTATTGTATTTTGTCCCTCGAAAGATTGGTGTGAAAATTTGGCAATACAATTGGCTGGTGCCATACATGCCATTGGAAAACAAGGTGGTGAATGGGGTATAAAATTAAAAGCCCAACTTAATAGGGAAGCTATTGATGAAGTAAAGCAGCAACTAAAAGATATTCCAACTGGTACGTTATAACTAATGTTTTATCATGAAACATATATAATTTTTCATTGTTTTAGGTTTGGATACTGTCTTGGAAAAAACTGTTACATATGGATGTGCCTTCCACCATGCTGGCCTAACCACAGAGGAAAGAGATATTGTCGAGGCAAGTTTTAAATCGGGTGCTCTTAAAATAATTGTTGCCACAAGTACTTTGAGTTCTGGTAAGTATACTAATTTTCCTAAATTTTATTTCAAACTTGTATACACAAAACAAAAGCCAATGTGGCCAATTTGTTGTTTCATTGTACCCAAGGCGAATTTAACAAGGTGATCCAATAGTTGACGTTAGGTTGTAGTCTTCATTTGCTGTCAAATTTTTTTTGCGCGAAATATCCACGAAAGTTAGAAGAAAACGTTAAAATATTATTCGCGAAGCTTAAACAAAGATGTTGTACACAGATATTTTTTATAGAAGCGAAATATTTGTTATTTATTTTTGATTAAAAATATGTTTTGACAGCAAAAGGAGACATAGGTTGCTATTATTGTATCACCTTCTTTCTTACACCATGATTGTACCAAATAACCCGAATTAAAAGTAAAGAAAATATTCTCTAATAATTTACTTAAAATTTAAAAGTTATTTCTCATAACTTCTTGTTTAAAATCTGCTTCTTTGTAGGTGTTAATTTACCAGCTCGTCGTGTTTTAATACGCTCCCCACTATTTGGAGGCAAACAGATGAGTTCATTAACATATCGCCAAATGATTGGCAGAGCTGGCAGAACGGGAAAGGTATAAAGGGTACTGGGCTAATACTTTACATAAAAAGCTAATAATTCGATCAATTCTTCAGGATACTTTGGGTGAATCAATTCTCATATGTACCGAGAATAATGCTCGTGTTGGAAAAGAGCTAGTCACAGCTGATTTGAAACCAATTTACTCATGTTTGGAAATGGATAGCAGTGTAAGTTATATAATTATATTTTTCAATCACCAATAAGGAGGTATGATTTAATTTAAGATCAGCGATCCTATAGATTACAGTCGAACTTATCTATAACGTAGCTGCTGGGGACAAAGAATTGTAGAGAATTTGGTTATTTTATGTGATACTTCATATTTTTGATTTAGAATAATTACATTATGTATAGAGAAGATCGGCTACATTTACAAATCACTTATGGCCTGACATATCGCCATGGTTCCATTAAATTTACGGCCATATTACAAGTCGGCAGCTTTCTGACTTTGCAGACTGTAATGACAGTCCTTGAGTGAGTACTTACTCAGGTTTTCTAGGATCTTGGAGCTGGCTCCCTCTTCAGTTAACATTACTTCTGTTTAAAAATATAAAATCTATCGCTGCGGTAGGCTACTCTACGATACCAGATCACCGTTAAGTCCTTTTAGCCTAAAAATTAACAAGACGACTACGAGAACGAGGAAATAGTGGACTTCATGAGTCGGCAGAATATCAAGCTCGCGGCGGTGTAGGAAACCAAGCTCAACAACAACCGCAGCTTACAGCGTTGTGATGGTTACATCATACTGAGGAAGGACCGCACTAGAAGTGGAGGTGGGGGATTAGCTTTCCTATTGCACCTGTCTGTTCAATACAGACCTATCTCGTTGAAATATATGGGGGTAGCAGTAAGGTGTGGAACTGCCGAGGTTGAGTTGCTGATCGTATACATCTCGCCGATAAATAGCTGGAAGGTCATAACCATCTGGTCTTGGAGGACTTTAATGCTCATCATGAGTTGTGGCAATCTGGCTAAGCAGATTGATAGCTCTACGTTTTGCACGGTCAATGAGGAGGCCCCTACCAGAATTAGCGGAGAGTGTCACAGTTCACCAGACATAACCATCGTGTCATCTGCTCAACGTCATTTGGCAACCCCTCGTTTCTCTTGGATCAGACTATCTCCCCATAATTGTCTCCACCAGCAGACCGCCCGATTTAATCACCTCTGAATGCCGTACTTTCGACAATTCCAATGGAAAAGCTAATTGGCCGATATTCAAAGAGTCCACTTATCACCGATCTGTTCAACCCTTCTGATGTTCTGTTAGCAGAAAGGACATTCCGAGAATACCCGAATGGAGGCCAAATTTCCCAGCAATCGTTGGAACTAGCAAAAAACGGTGATGAGCTTCGTCATGTCGAACCTAGTGTCCTCAGAGTCAGGGAACACAAGCGGAACCAAATCATCTGAAGAGTTGCAACATTGGAGTTGCAACTCTCGAATACTGGGAAGAAGGAAGATTCCTATATTCACTCACGTTACACTGACAGATCCGAAGAGGTGCGCGCAAGTCATTTCAATCGACAGTTGGTCGAGCACTATGGGAGTGATAGGGCGAAGAGAAGAGTACGAGGAGGAAGGACCCACCACAATTTACAATGGATAATGTTGCGAATTGCACCAGGAACGCTAAATCATCCAATGCATTGGGTCCTGATGGAATCTCCAAGGTACTGCTATAACAGCTTGATGCGCCTGGGGTTGAGAAGTTCATCAAAGTTCTCAACCTGTCGCAATCGTGCCGAAGTCTGGATATTGTGCACGCTACTGAAGCCAGGCAAGGATGACAGCATAGGTGAATCGTACAGACCGATTTCCCTTTTTTTCCTTTGGGTCTTAGTTCTCCCCAGCGTTAGAAATGGATATCCAGTTGTCGATCATGGCATGGATGTCGTGCGATGGTGGCGCTTGACTTATCAAAAGCCTTTGATACTGTTCAGCACTCCACGATGTTTCAGGACGTCGAACAGTTTGTAACGTTGGACAATCAATTATATGTGTGAACACCAGTTGTACGTGGAATTCAGGAACAATAAGTCAAAGTCCCTTAGAGTGAAACAGAGAGTTCCTCAAACTACTCCAAAATTCTAGGGATAACATTCGACAGCATGTTCATGTCGACAGCATGTTCTGCGACAAGTCCCTAGCCGGCAGTATAAAGACAAAGAAACCTTGTTGAGCATGTATAACGCGATAGGTTGGTCTGCGGCAGGCTATGCGGCGCAAGTGTTATCCGCGCATATAAGTACAACGCGATGGACAAATATTCAAACCTGTCAGAATGCCGCCCTGAGAACTGCAACAGGGTGCCTCCTCGTATCTGCATGGGGATACAAAGATTCTTCCAGGACAGCAATACTATGGAATGCTTTCATTGTAGCACTTGCTCTGGGGTTACCGTGAGAACCATCCTTATCGCAATATGGTGGATGGGGCACCACCCAGACATGTCAGGTGGGATCTTCATGATCTAGAAAGAGAGTCCAACGTTACAAGACAGAACCCCTAAGTCAACAAGCATATCAACCAGGTTTAAATATCATTTGCACAGATGCAGTAGCACATGCTATAAACAATTATCGTATGAATACGGTCCTGGCAGAACATCCCCCCTCTATCGCAGCTCAGAAGCGTCAGCTGCCTCTACAAACCTGAGTAGTATTGGCTCAACTAGGTTCGGCTGCACCATCAGCTGCCTATAGGGCAAGTATTGATGACAACGTGCAAAACATCTGCACATTTTCAACTGATCTGCCAAACATACACAACTAACGTCAGTGCCATTGTTGTTAACATCCGTCGAAGCAGACACATTCATTGAACTGTAGATAGACGCAGAGCCAGGTTTAGCAGAAAAATTAACTTACAAACAAATCAATAACGAACATGACGTCGGGTACCTTCTCTAATGGCATTTGTAAAAGCCTGATGCGCATGTTACAGCTATCTGCAACAAGCTACGATGTAGGAACAAGGTCCTCAAGCAGCACTTAGTCTGTGGATAAAGGAAAACAACTATCTTTTGTTATTTTTCTCTTTCGAGACGAGCTGATTCATCAGAATGTTTTATAAGTGAAAAAAAACTATCGTTTGAATGCCGTTCTCGGAGTTCTTGCAGACTATTACAGGCACTCAGCCCACAAAAGTAACAAAATAAAAATTGCAACAAGTTTTGGTAAGGTTTATTTTCACAGAGAACTCAAAACACATACTATAGCTGACTCCAGTTGGAAATGTTGATAAAATCTTCAAAAGATGCACAAATGAAAGGTACCGTGATGTGTGAATTATATCAAAATGTGGCCCGATATGGTTCATTTTTTGAATATAAACTAAGTGTGGAAAAATATAGGTGTGTAAAAAGTTGGACTAAATCGCTTTGGTCTTAACATACGATGAGGCACATTATTATCAAAAGCCTGAGGGTTATGATTAAAAATCTCTTTATAAAACTTTTTTTTGAATTTTCAGACCCATTTAAAACGTGCTTTGTTAGAAGTTATATCTTCCGGTGTGGCCACAACCAAAGAAGATATAGACAATTTCGTTAAATGTACACTACTGAGTGCTCAAAAGCAAATGGCTAATGAACAAAGCGAAGGCACCAACGAGAATTTACAAGATGAGTGTATAAGTGGTGCATTGGATTTTCTAATGGAATATGAATTTGTACGCTTACAAAACAATGAAGAAACCAATGAACAATGCTATGTGGCCACAAGATTGGGAATGGCTTGTTTGGGTATTCTATTCCCATATTAGATAATTAAGAAAAAATTAAAATACCTTTTTATTTAGCTTCTTCAATGCCCCCAACCGATGGCCTAATACTTTTCGCTGAGCTACAAAAATCCAGACGTTGTTTTGTATTGGAGTCAGAATTGCATGCCGTCTATTTGGTAACACCCTACTCAGTTTGTTATCAACTACAAGATTTGGATTGGTTGTTCTTTTTGGATTTATTTGAAAAACTAACACCGGCAATGAAAAAAGTTGGAGAACTGGTGGGTGTTAAGGAATCATTTCTGGTAAGGGCAATGCGAGGTCAATCTAAATTGGACTATAAACTTATGCAAATACACAAAAGGTAGTGTTTGGATAAATTAATACCATAGAAAATATTAATGTTGTGCAATATGTAGATTTTACACAGCCTTGGCTTTGCAGGAATTGGTTAATGAAGTACCCATTAATACGGTGGCCTCCAAATACAAATGTTCACGTGGTATGTTACAGAGTTTACAACAAATGGCTTCAACATTTGCCGGAATAGTTACCTCATTTTGCAATTCTTTACAATGGGATACATTGAGTTTAATTGTTTCCCAATTTAAAGAGCGGCTGTATTTTGGTGTACATCGCGATCTCATTGATCTAATGCGTATACCCGATTTAAATCATAAACGGGCTAGGGCTTTGTTTGATGCTGGTATTACCTCCTTGGTAGATTTGGCCAATGCAGATGTTTTGAGTGTAGAAAAGATTTTGTATAATGCCTTAAGTTTTGATTCGGCCAAACAGCATGACAATGAAAATGCCTTGGAAGCAGCTCAACGTAATGAGGCACGTAATTTCTATATAACCGGTAAGGCAGGAATTACTGTAGCCGATGCAGCAAAATTGTTGGTCCAGGAAGCGCGAAGATTTGTACAATACGAAATTGGTGTTGGTAACATCAATTGGTCTCAGCAAAGTGACAAATTGGAGGGAAATTCTGATACACAAAATGCCGTGGAGTTGCATATGTCTTATGAAGAAAATAAATTTCAAGGAATAGAAAATAAAAATCTGGAAAGTTGTGATAAAAAAGACGCCAATAAAATGCCGAGGGAAGCTCATTCTAGCAACGCAAAAGCTAAAGAAAATCTTCGTAAAAGTCTAGAAAGTAAATCTGTTCCTGTCAAGTGTGTGGATGAAAATAAAAACGTTTTAGGTAAAGGATATGAAATTGAAAAATCAGAGCGGAAATCCGATAATGCTTCCAATAACAATGAAAATAGAAAGCCCCAAATAAGGGAAAACCAGAACTCAACCTCTAACCCTAGAAAAGAAAAAGAATCGGTAAGGCCTTTGCAAGAAGAAAATTTTAAGTCTATCGGACAAAAGGAAAGTAATGCGAACCAGCAAAATCTCAAAACTGTTACATCCCAAATTAGAGCTTCTAAGGAAAATATTGTAATTGAAAAAACAGAATCAAAGGAACCAGAAATATCGATATCAAGTGATTTGAAACCGCTTGAATCGAAACAAAATTATGATAAACCAAAAGACACGAACAACAGAATTGGGAACCAAAAATTATCTGTAGACAAATCCACACCTAACAACAGTGTAGAACCCAAAAAACTAAATGAAAAACGTAAATCTTCTGACCAGCAGCTACCTCATGATAATGGTGATGTAACACCTCCGAAATTGAGAAAGAGCAATGATGGGGAAAATAAAGAAAATGTTTTAGATGATGGTGAAAAACCAAGCACAAGTAAGAAAGCTCAACGATTATTAAGGGCTAAACAATTATCAGAGATGAAGAAGCAAGAATGGGCTAAAAAAAGAGAACAAGATGAAGAAAAACAAAATACGCCTAAAGAAAATATTGTTCTGGCAGATGCTAACTCGAAAGGTGTTGGGAAATTACACGAGAATACTCCTGAGAGTTCTTCCAAACTAGCGGCCAATAAGGCCGATAAAGGATATGAAACTCTTCAGAAACAAAACACAAATAATGTACATAAAAAAGAAAGACCAAAACCAATGGAGACTGCTCCAGAGAGCTCCTCAAAAATGACGGCAAATAAGATAGACAAGATTAAAGAAACACCACAAACTTCTCATAAAGGCAGTACAAATGAAAACACAGCTACTCCAAACACAAACAACCCCAAAGAAGCATTCAAAACACCCACCACAAATACCCCAAGATCATCTTATCACAAACAACAAGACACTAATTCAGGAAATTCCAATAAAGTCCTTAGAAGAAGTCCACGTAATCATTTAATAAGCTCCACCAGAATTGATTATCAGACATCTTCCAAAGTTGTCACGCCACCTGCCAAGAAAATCACTAAACCACTAGCTAAAAGCCCTGGTGAGTTGTTTAACGATGATAATGAAGAATCATTTGTATTCAATACTGGCGTCAATGAAGCTATTAAGCAGGTTGAAAACGACCATGAAGAAAAACAATTGTTAAATCAGTCGCAAGAAGATGAAATACCCAGCTCACAACAATTATGTGAAGATGTAAATACAAATAAAACTAACTCCCCACATGCCTCAAGATTCCTCAGATCATTACGGGCCACTCAAAGAACACCAGGCCACATGACAAAAGTGCGAAGAGTTACACCTGAGCCTCCAAGTCATTTGGTGGAAAAGCAAACCCAGAAAACTGAACGGAAAATTTCACCTCAGCCTTCAAGTCGTGTAGTAGAAAAACAAGCACAAAAACCTGAGCCGGCAAAGGTTGTGAAAGAAAACCAACAAGAATCAAAACCCATCTCACCTCCATCTGCTGCTGGTCCCCAGCAGGAACCTAGTTCATCAAGTAACATAGAATTATCAGATTTCTCTATGGAAAATTCTCTTATGAAAAATCCCATGCATCTTAATGCTTCGCACATTTTAAGTTGCTCCAAAGTGGAACCCGATTCGTCATCATTCAAATCCATTGATATCATAGACATATGTGGTGATCAGCAACTTTTTAAAGGCGCCTTTAAAGAATTTATGAACAATAAACGTTTGGGATTTTGTTTGGGTATACAGCAGCAGGCAGCCAAACGCAAACCCATTATAGGAGCAAATTTATTACTCAACCAAGTTGCGGCTGCTGACAGAGACAATGAAAAGCGCATGAAAAATATTGATTTTCAAATTGATGATACAAATTATCTAGCTGGTATAGGTTTTTGTATATCAGAGAACTTGTTGTACTACATGAATATGCAAGCTGAAGGAACCTGCAAAGGCCTTACCGCTGAAGTGAAATGTAAATATTTACGTATGCTGTTACGTTCCCAAGAACATTGTCTAATTGTCTACGATGCCAAAGAACAATTTAAGATTTTACGTAAACTATTAAAAGATTTGGGAGAGATTCCTATAGCATTAGAAGATCCCAAGGTGGCCAATTGGTTATTGCAACCAGATAAAATTCACAACCTCCATAGTTTGGTAAGTTATTCTTGGCTACATAATTTCATTGTAATATACATATAAATTGTTGCTTTGTTTAGGCCCAACAATTTGCACCAGAATGTTCAGCATTGGTGAATTTATGTGGTAGTGGTAGAGGTTATTACAGTTATGGTTTGGATTCAGATAGTGCCATATTAGCTAAGGTTAGGTAATGCTATTCATGGAATAAAGTTTGTAAGTCTTAAAATCGCGTTATTAATTTATGCCTGATTGTTACAGATGTTCCATTGAGAGTTGTGTAACAGTACATATCATCAAAGGACAAATTGAAAATTTGGAACGTATTGGTACCGGGCAACTGCACAAATTCTTTAAAGGTATGTATAGTGTTTCAAGATTAAACGCAAGTTTTTCCAAATGAAAACTTTTTTAAATTCAATTAAACTTACGATTGATGCATAATTTAATTATGTAAATATATGACATTTTTAGTTAAATAATTCAGGATTATAGCTCCATGAATAAATTTTGAAAACCCACGATAGTTATAGATCGGCAATGGGCATAATCGCAAGTAATGACTAAACATTGTGCTTGTATTGTGTTAAACAACAACAAATGCCTCAACGAACGAAAGCACTCGATGTTGTTGCTTCTGTTCGGCTTCCCTATGCTTAAGCATGGGAAATTTGTGTCAATGCCCATTGCTGGTAAAGATGGTTGTGTAGATCATACAACTCGTGCTTTGTATGATTCTATATTTTCTGCCCCATATTACAGTGCTGGTAGTATGGGGTTCCTACCTTCATCAAACTCACTAACAGAAGCCTATATTGTTATGAAAGGAATCTTAAGATATTTTTTCAATATTTTTATATCAGATTCCATGGATGAAGCGAAGAATGTATTAACAAGTGAGCCATAGTCGGGCCGGGGCCGACTATGTGATACCCTACACCACTACCCCTGTGCATAAGCTTTTGACTGGTAAAGTTCAAAATATTAAAATTGGGATAGCTTAGCGCCTTTGCTCTGAATGTCTTCATTGATACAGGTCAATTTGTTGGAAACGCATTTAAGTGCATCGTCAGTACAACTCAAATAAAAAAAAATGGAAAAGTGGGATGTAAGCCAACCATCGATAGGATTTTTTCTCTGTGAGACCACCGTCAACCCCCAAAATTTCCTGAGGATCCGATCAAAATTCCGAAAAATTGCGACGTGTAGCGTGATTACAAAAAAATTATTTGGCCAATGGCCACCTACGCCAACCTGCTTTACATCATTGTAAAGATGGGATTTTCTACTTTCATACTCAGACTTTCTTTTTGGAAGGTCCCCAACCAAAGCTGTGATACTCGTCATTATTATTAAAATCGCAAAAATGAAAGGCTGTGGTCTATTAGCGGCTATTGCGATATCTTCGTTGTTTAACCGCATTCGAGAACCTACGTGATGTGATATCTTCTACTTTCATTGGCAGGTTTTGCTTTTGATATACCTCTTATAGAAGCGGAGATATTCGGTTTGAAATAAAACGTTGACCTTTACTCCAAATAAGTTGTTTGCCCATTCCGACCCCTGAGTATTATCCGACCATCACCAAAATCAATAGGCTTCTTCCTCTGTAGGACCCCCATTAACCCCCAAAATTTCGTAGCGATTCGAACAAAATTGCGACCTATACCACATAGTGGTGTAGGGTATAAAAAGGGTACTTTTGATGGCAGCATATGTTCTCTTTGGTACGCACTTCTTTTGATACAGAACCATTTTGATGACCTATGGAGACGACGTTTCTCCTTCCTCCTTTCCTTAGCAGCCAGCCCTATATTTTACTGTTCGGTTACAGCACAATTCTCCTCTCCTGGGACCATGGATTCATTGGCGGTGGTCTTTTCGGACTTTGCTGCTGTTTGCGTGGAGTTTTTAATACTTTGCTATTGCGCTGATATGTTATAGGGACGATGAGCGCTTTGTTCAAGCTATTCGGTAAGTTGAGAGGGGAATGCTAGATCTGTTTGTTGTTGTAACAGTACGGCAGATACATCCGTACTGTTTTTCCTGGGTTTCAAAAGTGTTAATATGGGGAAAATATTAATCAAAAATTGCGCCAAGATAATTCAAAATGGAATTAGTTAGTGTTGTGTATGAGAGTGTGCATGATGGAGATTATTGGATTGTACTGGTTATTCGAAAGGATAGTGGGATTTGAATTGAGTTGTCACATCAATGATACAGGGTTGGCTTCATACGATTTTATCGACATTCGTTGGAATTACATCTTTGATGTCGGAGCTGTATCACGATGTGCTGCTTAGTGGAAGCAACCTGTCCCACGATGTGGGATCCGATGGTTGATTACATGCCAGCAGAAACAATCGAGTAAGCCCCATGTTGTGTTGTTACACTAACATTATTTTTCCCTCTTGATGCAGATGGTTCACACTCGATGTACCTGGTAGCGGTTGGTAAGGCATTATTTTTGGTTTTATACACATTCCGCTGATTGTCACATAAAAATGAGGTCCAAACGGGGGTTGCACAGTTTAGGACTGAGCGGCTAACTGCTTTATATCTACTGAACAAGATCTGCTTGTCCTTGCCCCAAGTAGTGCGCAAAATGGCTTTGAGTGCCTTATTTATTTTTTAGACTCTGAATTTTGCAGCCACTGCATGTTTCGAGAAGGTAGGGGGTAGTTGAATATAACCCAGAGTATTTTCGTACTGTTGGTCTTGTCCGGTCTCCAACCTTGATTTGCTATGCAGACATCTGCGTAAGTCACCAGGTCTACGTCGCACACTGTCACGACAGCGGCCAAGAATGGTAAAAACCAAGTACAAATATATTGCTGGGAGTCGATAGAAAAAATTTCAAATAGTAGGATTTTCAATGTTGCCATTGATAGGTCAAGCAATTTTGTCTATATGAAGGCTAAAATCCGATAATTTAAATTTGCCATTTGATTTAAATTGACCGTAGAATTGTAAACTGGTTTCAACTGCAAAGCAAATAAATAAATAACACTGTACAACAAAATCGAACTTTTTTTAAAATTACAAGAAGAGGGCCAAAAAAAGAAGACACGTGTATCGGCGTGTTGAAAGTTTACGTCGGGAAGTAACCTAAATAGGCGTGGCAAGTTCCACCCATTTCTACAGATTTTGAAATATTCGACATCAGATTCCTTGGAATCCTTGCATTTTAGGTATAAAGTGTCTTTGGCAATATTGCTGACAACAATGCGAGGTATCTTTTTATGAAAAAAATTAACACTCATGCGAGTTACTAAAGGGGTCTTTTTGGTCCCTTTTTTCAAAAACTTTTAAAAGCTCCTTTAAAATGTGATCGTATCATATCAAAATATTCTACAAAATTATTTGTCATAAAATTTTACTATAGGTCCCCGAATACACCGAAACTCTAAATCATAGCTAAACTCCAGGAATCTGCCAAAAGTAAAATCACGTTTTATGGTTAATGCTGTACTTTATCTGAGTTTATTAAGTTTTTTCCCCTCAAAACTTCATTCTAGATAGAAGACGTCAAAGACAAAAATAATCTCCATCAAATTTCAATATAAGTCGCCGAATAAATGAAATATGTATTTGCAATATATATCAAGAAAATATTGAAATAATAAGAAGTTTGTCGAGCTTGAGGTTATTATAATTGTTTATTTTATTTCTTCATTTATTCCCAATATTTCGCAATTATTTAATTGCATCATTGTTTAAAATGCCAACATTTGCTGTGATAATAAAACATAAATATTTATATTGTTTTGTAGATTAACCCCTGATGATGCAATTAAATAATTGCGAAATATTGGGAATAAATGAAGAAATAAAATAAACAATTATAATGACCTCAAGCTCGACAAACTTCTTATTATTTCAAAATTAACCCCCAGTTTTTGTAACTTATTTTTGTTCGTTCGTCTATATTCGTAATAATTTAGGCATTCATAGCTCAGCACCCAGATGACATACACATCTAATTTTTCGTATTCCCGTTCCAAATATCATTAAGGATTCCTCATTTAAAAATCAGCGCTCTACATTTGCGGTAAAGCGAGTAAATCGATCTACAAAATTTTACAATTCGTGTGAGAGGAATAAAATTTTTTACAAAAACTGGGGGTAAATGAAAAATGTCGAATAAAACAAAAAATCTAACAATCAAGAAAATATATACATCAAGTTTGCCAACAAAACACCCAAATATTTTTTGAATAAATTTGTTTTGTTCTTTTTCGAGTTGATGCATGAAAGTAACATGAAATTTAGTTCTAGAGGAAAGGTGTTAAGAGAAGAAATATTCTACACAAAATTTCATTGTAAGTCCCAGAACAAACTAGATATCTGAGTAAAATACTTTGTTAAGAAAATTACGTTACAAAATTAGATATTATAGGTAGAAATTATTTCTTAGACTTTCAGACTCTTAATTAAAATTGTGTCAAAAGAAGAAATGTTCCAAATCAAATTTCATTATGAGTCTCTGAACAAAAGACATTTGTAGCTATAATATTTAACATCTCCAGAAGCTTTCGCTTTTTATATATGATTTACGTCCATATTCTACCGTTTTTATTCACATTTTCGTTATCTGCGGTCACAAAATATATTTTATTTTTTGTTGTCTGGTTTTTAGTTGACCTTTGATCTTTAAATTTCTTCTTAAGTTTTTGTTTGGCTCTAGGTCATTTCAATAAAACAAATGGTGATTTTGTTTTATATCTTTATTAGTTTTCCGATATTTCGATCGTCTTCGACGATCATCATCAGGGATTTTTTGTCTTTAAGTAAAACAAAAACAGAACATTTTACATAAATATAAACAAAATTTACAATTTATAATTACTTTTAAGTGTTACGTGGATTGCAACTTTATGTTCTGTTCTTCATCACAGGTGATTTCCAACTAAATTTTCTTTCCTCTTTTGATGTTTTTGTATAACATTCCTGTAAATCTGCGCACAGTGTTCCGTGTCCGTTTTGAAATTCATCCTTTCTTCTGTAGGAACATTGATTATGTGCTGCAGCATTTCGAGCATATACCGACGTTTGTAACTGTTTTCTTGGGCAAGAATCTTTACGTCTTTGAAGTTAGGAGTATGACCCGTTTGGGCACAGTGGGCGGCGAGAGCTGTTTTTTGTTCTATGGGTTTGTTTTTAGCTTTTTGGTCCGACTTGTGACCACTAAGCCTGGTTTTGAGCTTTGTTTTGGTAGTGCCAACGTATACTTTTTTACATGAGTTGGACTTATCTCCATTGCACCCTATTTCATACACAACATTGGATTTGTCGTCATTTGCAAGTTTTGCCTTCGTTCGACTGAAAAACTTATTGTTGGTGTTATTGCTTTTAAATGCCAATTGGTATTGGTCATTATTATACAAATTGGATTTGTAAACTCTTTCTGAAATCCAATTTGTATAATAATGACCAATACCAATTGGCATTTAAAAGCAATAACACCAACAATAAGTTTTTCAGTCGAACGAAGGCAAAACTTGCAAATGACGACAAATCCAATGTTGTGTATGAAATAGGGTGCAATGGAGATAAGTCCAACTCATGTAAAAAAGTATACGTTGGCACTACCAAAACAAAGCTCAAAACCAGGCTTAGTGGTCACAAGTCGGACCAAAAAGCTAAAAACAAACCCATAGAACAAAAAACAGCTCTCGCCGCCCACTGTGCCCAAACGGGTCATACTCCTAACTTCAAAGACGTAAAGATTCTTGCCCAAGAAAACAATTACAAACGTCGGTATATGCTCGAAATGCTGCACATAATCAATGTTCCTACAGAAGAAAGGATGAATTTCAAAACGGACACGGAACACTGTGCGCAGATTTACAGGAATGTTATACAAAAACATCAAAAGAGGAAAGAAAATTTAGTTGGAAATCACCTGTGATGAAGAACAGAACATAAAGTTGCAATCCACGTAACACTTAAAAGTAATTATAAATTGTAAATTTTGTTTATATTTATGTAAAATGTTTTGTTTTTGTTTTACTTAAAGACAAAAAATCCCTGATGACGATCGTCGAAGACGAATGAAATATCGGAAAACTAATAAAGATATAAAACAAAATCACCATTTGTTTTATTGAAATGACCTAGAGCCAAACAAAAACTTAAGAAGATATTTTATTTTTTGATAATAAATTCTTTCAGAAGATTATGTGTGCTGGATCCAAACTGTTTTTGAAATATCTATGGTGAATATATATAGGGAAAATATTGATAACCCAGATCGGACTTTGAAAAATTACGTATTTTAGTACTATAAACCAAAATAACGTCATAAAAAGATACCTCGCATTGTTGTCAGCAATATTGCCAAAGACACTTTATACCTAAAATGCAAGGATTCCAAGGAATCTGATGTCGAATATTTCAAAATCTGTAGAAATGGGTGGATCTTGCCACGCCTATTTAGGTTACTTCCAGACGTAAACTTTCAAAACGCCGATACACGTGTCTTCTTTTTTTCGGTCCTCTTTCATAATCTGGTCGAATTATCTTGTAATTATTTTTTGTGTTGTACAGTGTAATTGTTGGCAATGTGCATTTTCTCCATAGTGGAGTGGAAAAATTTGTGTAAAAGTGTATATCGATATTATTTGAGTTGTGGAAGGTGAGTACTTCAAATGTATAATGGTGCCAGCTGCAGAGGTTTGCAGACGAACATGTTATTTATCTTTTTTAGTGACCACCTCATAAAGTGGTTACCCCTTTTTTAACAAAAAGTTTTCCGGTATCGACTAAAGCTCGAAAACGAATGGATCGATCATAATATATTTTTTGTCTTTAAACAAGGGAATTTTAAAAATATCAATTAAAAAAAAATTGTGGACAGTTTAAATCAAAATTTCGATTTTTAACAAAAAAATGGACCGTTAATCAGTCAAAACCCCTTTTTAAGGAAAATTCTCTTATTTAAGGACAAAATTTTGATGTATTCAATAAGACCACAAAAATATATGAAGATTGTACAACAAATTTCAGTCAATTCGGATAGATAATGTGGCTAAAATCTTCAAAATACCCGAAATTGGTACCTTTCCATTGGGGCTATATCAAAACGTGGACCAATATTTCGCAGCCCTGTCGAAGACTAGATACAAATATCAGCTACTTTTGTTGGATAATGTGGCCAAAACCATTTATTACCGTTGTAAAACGTGGACCGACCTTCCTTCCAATTGTTTGCCCTCGACATTGTCAGGTACTTGTACCAAAATTCATCCACCTATGTCAAGCCACCGTTTATATCAATTCGCGACATAGTGCGCCGTCTCCGGAAAATTAGATACGTAAAAATTAAAAAGCAAAGGAGAAATTACAGTTCCTTTTCGACGATTCATTTTTCCGTTCGTTCGCACTACTACCACGAGTACTACTTGTTGTTTGATATAAAGCAAAAATTAATAAAATAATTTTCAAAAAACAGAAGTTTGGTAGTAGTTCGAAGGAATGAACAAATGAATCGTGTGAATCGTGTTACTGTAACAGACCATTGTATTGTGTGAGTTCCGCACGTTATTCGCCTCAGGTGCGTATCTTCAATGCAACAATTTATAGTACGAATCGTACGCTAATGACTCCCTTGTTTAATACAGGGAACATCAAGTTTTATTAGATAATGTTATGCCCCGGTTGCACTTAACCGTATTAACCCAGTGGGTTTGGGTTTTAAATGTCAATTCCATAGAGCAAACATCAAATAAATCCTGATAAAAAACTCTAATGTAACCGTACTATTACCGAATTTAATCATTCTGTTTTCAGAGCTTGAAATGCCTTTGCAAATATCTCTTTGTAATATGGAAGATGTTGGCTTCCCAACAAGTTCTGAAACACTACATAAATTATTTCAACAAATGGTTGATGCCATGAAGAAACTGGAAACCAAAATTTATGAACTACATGGATCGAAATTTAATTTGGGATCATCATCGGCAGTTGCAAGGGTAAGTATTATGAAGTTACGATGTAATCGGAAATGAATTTGTAAAATATTTTTTTTTGAGACTTACGCAGAAAAGTATACAGAGAATGCAACAAAATTGAACTGCAACAAATTCGAACTCAAGTTCTTAATGAGTACATAAAGAACCCGAAATTGCATAGGTCAATGTTATGAGTTACAGCGTGCTGAAAATGGTCTTATATCTCAGGATTTTTTGAATCCAGATAGGTATTCCACTAAAAATAGTTTGAAGATTTTAGGATGGACCTTTAAAAACAAAACTCGTTTACTTTAATGTCCATGAATCGTACTAAAAGTACCACAGAATGTAATTTTTGACATCCAGATGTTCCACAAAAAGTCTGAAGATTTTGTTGTTGTGGCAGCATGGCTGGGTTAGTTGGTTGGCAGCCGCTAGCCGAAACGCTATGGTTACGGGTCAATCCGGTACGAAAGAATCCGCTGCCTTGGGATAGGACAGAAGATTTTAGGTTGGACCTTCGAAGACAATTTTTCATTGTTCTTTTATTTACAATTTTACTCGATCCCTGCCAAAATGTCCTATGCCGTCATAACTCATAAGTTTAATATACAAATGGTAAATTGTTCTTCTGAATTCTTTACATACCCACCAGAGACTTTCATCACAAAAATAATTTACTTCGCGGTAATAAATCTTTTTCGGAAAATATAAGGGACATTTTTGAACAAAACGAGCAAACAAATTTAAAAAATGAAATTAAAAGAATTCAAATTTCCTGGCTACATCGTTGACTGAAAGAAAACAGTTTTTAGATGACCTCTATAAATAAAATCTCTTTAAATCTAGGTTTTAGGTTTGCATCGCAAAACGAATGGTCGTGTTAGTACTTCGAGGCAAATATTGGAAAAAATCGATACACCCATATCACAAATGATAATTACATATCGGAAAATAAGTGTAACGCTAACAAAAAATATACAACCATTACTAAAATGTGTTCAAGATGATAGGTATGAAAAACAAATTATTACTTATATTAAAATTTTAATATATATATTTCTCGCTCTTTTCCCAGAATTCACGGTCAAAGTATAACATATACCTCAACGGGACGTATATCAATGACCGAGCCAAATTTACAAAATGTTGCCAAAGATTTTGATGTTGAAATTGGTTCGGAGAAATTTACAATATCCTGTCGTAGTGCCTTTTATCCATTGGACACAAAACGTTGTCTAATATCTTCAGATTTCTGTCAACTGGAAATGCGTATTTTAGCACATTTATCACAAGATTCAGCATTGGTTCAAGTTATGAAATCCGAAAAAGATGTTTTTGTGGCCATAGCAGCACGTTGGAATAAAATATCCGAACAAAGCGTTACGGAACAAATTCGTAGTGGTACAAAACAAATTTGTTATGGCATTGTATACGGTATGGGTATGAGAGCATTGGCTGAGGGTCTTAAATGTACCGAACAGGAAGCTAATTTTGTATCGGAACAATTTCATGCTGCATATCCGGGTATACGGTATTTTTAATGTTTCTTTAGGTAGATTTTGGTAACAAATTTTGAGTTATTTTTTTCTCTTGCAGGTCTTATATTGACAAGGTTGTTAAGTTTGCCCGAAATAATGGTTATATTGAAACAATAACTGGTAGACGTAGATATTTGGAGCACATAAATAGTGAAGAGGCATCAATGAAAAGTAAGTAAATGTTAAATAAATTATTAGAATTTAAAATTATTATAAATATTTGAAACGGTTACATCAATTTTAACAGATCTTTTATTTTAAAATTGTGTTTTTTGAGAGAAGAAGTTCTTAGCGTGGTGTTAAAAAAATTGAAGCCAAAGACTATTATTTGATAGGATAGCCAATATGTAGTAAACATTTTTACACATACTTTTTCCAACTAGTGTATTTGGAAGTGAATGCAAAGATATGAAAAGTAAACAAAAAACATCATTATTTCACACTGCACACGGCTTTTGTTTTCCAATATGTCTGAACGTTATCTATAGAAAGAAACATTTTTGGCTTCAAATTTTAGTTTATGAAATCATACAAAGATCAATGAAGGAAGTTTACAAATGTTGGTAACACTTCGATAAGAAGATTGAGTCTATTAATTGAGTCACTAGGGAATATTCACATACATATGTTTACCAAATATTATTTATAGACAGGGGAATTATATGCAGATACAAAGCTTTTACAAGGATCGAGTCTTGGGTATTAACACAATCGCCTTTTATTTGTTGTTAGTTTTGTAGGAAAAAATCTGGACAGGTTGCATTCACAAAGAATGGGAACAAGTTAGCAGGTCAGCTACAGCGTATCGCGCGGTTCCAGTCCACATGTAGTTCATGTGTTGTTGTTGTTGTGGTAACCCCTACAGGTAAAGTAGTATCGGTGGAAAGAAAAGAAAGAAAAGAAAATTTGAAATTAATAGATTGGCATCTAGGTATCCACATCCAGCCCTAGAAAGCGAGCCCCCAAGACTGGATGGGTCCACAGTGACTCCGGTGTCGAGTTTGCAGGACACGCGAAGAGGTACCGCATTTAGGGCATGTATCCGTTATCTCAGGATTCAGGACGGAGAGATAACTGTTGAGGTACCTAGAGATACCAGATCGAAGTTGGGATAATATCGATCTGGTCTCCCTAGGTAGTGTCCTCTCATCTTCATGAATGGGTGGGGGTCGCCCACCTAACACAACATTGCATGTGTAGGTTGATATTTCATCCTCGACTAATTTTGTGTGGGCCTGTCTCAGTGCCATGTGAATGTCATCATCAGTTGGGTCTGAGGGGATTTGGGGAAGGTTGGGGAGTTCTTTGCGGAAGTCAAGTGTGATTGGTTCATCTCTTTCATTGGGAGGTCTGGAGATGCTTGCGTGGTTTGGGTGATCCCGTTTAGTGCATTTGATCGCATGTTGTCTTGTGAGGAGGGTACAGTGAGCTTGCACCGGGAGAAGTTTTGCTTCATGTTGAAGGTGATTTTCAGGGGCCTTGGAGTGGCATCCTGTTGCAATGCGCAATGCGGTGTTTTGCACACTTTGAAGATTTCCCCATTGTGTGCCACTTAGACCAGGTGACCATATAGGGGCAGCGTAGTCAATGAGGGGGCGACCTATGGCCTTGTAGGTGGTTAAGATGGTCTCTTTATCTTTGTCCCAGGTACTACCGACAAGCGCTTTGAGAATTTTATTTCTTTTGCCCACGTTCCCTGCTACTACTTTAGCGTGTTTGCAGAAGTAAAGTAGATTATCAAATGTTACACCCAGGATTTTGGGGTTTTTGATCGTCGGAATGGTCTGTCAGCGGATGGGCAGATAGTTGTAGGTTTCTGCTTTCAAAGAATTCATTAAGGGAAGGGAGGTAACCATTTAGGGCTGACTCCAAGTCTGAGATTTTCCTACCTGTAGACATGACTGTGCAGTCTTCAGCGTAGGAGATTAAATGCACATTTTCGGGTGGGTTCGGGGCCTTCGACTCATATAGGTTGAAAAGCAGTGGGGATAAGACTCCGCCTTGGGGAACCCCCTGCTTGTTCTTTCTGGGGGGGGGGGGGGGGGTGTTTGTCCTCGCCTTCCAGTCATGTAGTTTACCAACCATCTCTTTAGGTAGTTAGGGAGATAAATCTCCATAACGTCCTTCAGAAGTATGGTGTGGTTAACTGTATCAAAGGCCTTGGACAGGTCCAGGGCCACTAGTATGGTTCTTTTGTGTAGTGTGTTACTGTTTAGTCCTTCCGTGATCCTGGTCGTGACTTCACTGAGGGCTGTTGTGGTACTTCTTCCGGTTCTGAAGCCATGTTGGTGGTCGGCCAGATGGAAGTGCTCAGTGAAGTACGGTAGGAGGATGGATCTTCACGACACCGGATCTTCACGACTGGGGATAGGAGGGTGATGGGTCGGTATGAGTTTCCTAAGTGCGCGGGTTTACCCGGTTTGGGGACTGGAACTATCTTTCCGATCTTCCACATATCGGGGACCTCGAAGGTGCTGAGACAAATGTTAAAGGTACATGCAAGGTAATTTGAACCGCGTTGACCAATGTGCTTCAGCATCTTCGTTGCCAAGCCATCCGGACCAATTGCTGTGGAGCTTTCGGCGGCTTTAATTTGTATAAGCACGTTATCCGTTGTAATGGTGGCTGGGTCCGTATTTGACTTTAGGACACGGGAGGATCGGCGTAGCCTTCTTCTTTCGCGGTCAGGTGTTGATGGATGTTCAACAAGTTGCCTGCAAAAGGCGGCTGCTGTCTTAGCTGGAGTTTTGGGTGTGTTTTCAGAATGTTATTTTTACGTTGTCGGAACGCCTGGGATTTGAGAGGTTTCGGATCGCATTCCAGAGACGTTTTGTGCCTAGATCCGATTCCTCTAAGTGTTTCCTCCATATTGCTCTCTTGTGGTGGATACCAGTTTATTTATTTCTTTATTAAGATCATTTATTCTTGCGTCCGACGGGTAGGTTTTTCTAATGGAGTCCCTGAGGTCCGCAAGTTTAGTGGCTTCAGTCGGGAAGTTAGGCCTTATATTTTTAATTCGCCCAGCTGGGATACATCTCTTGCAGGCTTGTGTAAGAGTGAGCCTAAAGAACTTTTCGCTTGCTAGTGCCGTGGTGGGTGGAGGGGCTCGTGAGAACTCGGTTTTCGTCAGAGTTGTGAATAGCTCCCAGTCGGCCTTATTGAAGTTAGCGAAAGTTCTGTTCTCAGATGTTGTTGTTGTTTCCGCTAAGCATAGTTTTACTGTAATGGGGAGGTGGTCAGAATTCAGTGCGATATCCACATGCCTGGTGGTGTAAGCAACTAGATTTGCACTGACTAGTGTCACGTCAGGGGAGCTGCGGCAAGAAGCAGTAATGCTCCTCATTTATGGACCAAAAGTTGGTGTCGTCTACCAGTTCCGCAATGACATTCCCTCTGGCGTCACAGCCTAGCTCGGAGTGCCAGCTATCGTGATGCGCATTGAAGTCTCCCATGATGATTGTATTCTCATCCTGGAGAAAGGGGATGATATTTGGTTTGTAGCCTGTATGGCAGACTGCGTCTGGGGGGATATTGATATTCAGGATTTTTATTTCGCTTTCTCCAGATGAGATGGCTATTCCCTGAATCTCCAAGTGGGGGTCTGTTGAGTTAATTGACGGTGGTCTGTAGGAAAGGGAATCATGAATTATGAAGGCTATTCCACCGTCTGCGTCTCTGTTTCTGTCCAGTCTGTGTACAGAGTAGGAAGACGATCTTGTCAGATTATTCCTATCTGATAGTTTGGTTTCCTGGATCGCGGCGAGTGGAATGCCTTTCCTATTCATATAATCAGTGATTTCCGTGATTTTCCGACCAAGCCCATTGCAATTCCATTGGAGGATTTTTATGCCTTGAGCATTGTTGACGTTAGTAGAGGTGTTGTTTGTCGGGGTTGTGTTATCGCCAGGGGGATTGCAATGGTTTGGTGGGTTATTGTAGTGTTTAAGGGGGGTGTGTGCGGCAGTGTCGATGGAGACCTTCGACAGCTGGGGCCGATGAAGTCTGGGGAGTGTTGAGCTGAGTTCCTAAGGCCTGAACACCATAGGTGTGTGTTCGGTGTGACAGATAGAGCATTTGACTGGGCGGGCAGCTCTGGTAAATGCTCTATTGCACATCCTGCAGCCTGACCTGACACTGATATTTGTATTTGTATTGTAAATTTGGTTATGGGTTATTTGGGGGTTTGTTAGGTTGCATGCATTTTGGGTTATTTCTATTGTGGGTAAGAGAGGTGGTGGGGTTGGTGGAGGGTTATGGGTTATTTGTGATGACGTGCATGGGGTGTGTTTAAAAGTGAGGGGATAGATTGTGAGTTCTGCACATTAACGAGCATCCTCGCGAGACCTGCCGCGAGCAGACTGGTTTGCTTTCGATGTCACCGGCGCAGAGGAGAAGGAGGCTGAGCAGACAGGCCGGTGATGTCTGCTCAGTTAGGGGAAAAATGATAGGGATAGGTGTAGGATAGTGTAGGAAGATAAAAGGGTATAGATATACGTACTTTGATTCCTGTATTGGGGATGTAGCAGTCCTTGGGCATGGTATTCCTTGCGTCGGTCCCGGAACATAGATCCAACTGCTGTCAATTTCGACCAACACGAATTGAGGCGACTACACCTCGGAATGAGCGTTTACCTTGGCTTTTTTTTGCTGCTATTGATGGGGGTTGATCTCCCAGTATGACTGTACACCTACATCAGTGTGAATACTATCCAACCCTGCCTGATAGGCTCTAGATGGTTACAGTTTGTACCTTGGCTAGTCCAGTTGGTAAACAATGTGACATTAGATTTAGCAGCGGTTATTGGCAAATGTCAGCGAAGATAGGACACCACGCCAATATCGTACACTCATCCGCTTACATTACAATCCGTCCCTGTTTCACTCTACGGGTCTTCGACTTCATATTTCTGAATTATATAAAGAATGTTCGCACATACATATTTTTTGTATGTCCTCGAACATCTTGGCAATATTGACGGAGTCAGGTTGATGTTGGACAACTGGGCAACAGTGTCTATAGAATCTTCGCTACAGACCACAAGCAGGAAATCGGCATGTAAAATTCGCCATTGCTAGGACCCTTGCCTGGCTTCAGTAGTGAAACCTCCTTGCCCATTCTCCATGCTTCTAGTACAAAATGGGTTGCTAACGATAATTGTTAAATACTCAACTAAGGGTTCATCCTATTGCTTAGGCATTGTCATTGAGATTCCGTGGGGGCCTAACGCTTTGAATGATTTCGCATTGGATGACATCTGCAACATTGCTCATAGTAAATTACGGTGCAACCTATTCGGGTGAGAGTGCTCAGTGAGAGTGTCACTCTCGGGGTGCTATATAAACTGTTGGTTAGAATAACACGAACACCTTTTTGTATCTATCACGTCGTTTAAAATTCTATCATGCTTTTTTTCCGGATTCACGAGTGGCTCAACCGTTGCCCAATGTACTCAATCCCGTAACAATGTTGAATTGCTTCAGGTGGTCTAGCCACTTTTTCCGCTTATACGTCTGCGTCTTCATAGTAGTATCGCCTCGGTTGGGAAAATTGGTCTAATTTCGGGTAACAGGTATCAAACGAGCGGCGGCCGGATCTGAGGATCTGATATACCAAATCGAGTCAAAACGGTTTCCATCACATATCTGGTTATTAACTTTTATTAACATTTCATTTTTCTCTTTACCTTCTTATCTCTCTAGGTCAAGCTGAAAGACAAGCCGTAAATTCAACCATACAAGGATCAGCAGCTGACATAGCTAAAAGTGCAATTTTACGAATGGAGAAAAATATTGCAAAATATCGCAGTAAATTGGGCATCGATCCAGACTCAGTACGTTTGGTGTTACATTTACACGATGAACTGATATTTGAGGTACCCGAAGATAAGGCAAAGAAAATTGCCAAAGTCCTAAGCATTACCATGGAGAATTGTGTAAAATTAAATGTTCCACTTAAAGTTAAATTGAAAATTGGTAAAAGTTGGGGTGATTTAAAAGAGGTAAAATTATAAATATTTATTGAGTTTAGATTTAAGAACAATTATGTTGTTTCAAGAGAATTATTAAGATATCAAACGGAATGATAGAATAACGTTGATAGCGTATGTTTTGAGTTTATAGACCTTCCTTTTGTGCCCACTCGGTCCACGAGCCGGGGTAAGGTTTGGCACTGAAATTGTAAAAAAAAATAAAATAATGTTTTAAATTTAAAATTCAATATAAATTTTTATTTTTGGTGTCATACTTTTTAAAGCCTTGACCCAAAGCCATATCGGCAGCCTTTTGTGCTCTGCCTCCTTTCAAGCAGCTAAAAATGAGTACAGTCTCCTCGGTAGGTTTATCACGATTGAAATTTGTCTTGAAATCATTTTCAGACAATTTGAAGGCAGCTTCCAATTCGGGCACTATAAAGAAGATAAGAAATGGCTTATAAAAGGAAATACATATTTAAATTTAAAATATTTAACTACAAAGAATCTACCTAAGTCTTGAAAACGGTATAAGAATAGCAAAAAAAGTTTATTTTGAAAATTTTGCCTATTAGGGCGGAGATCATTTTTTAATATTAATTTCAATTAATTCCTTTTTATAGTTTATAACGTTTATGTCATTAGGTAGCATATTAAACAACCGCGCATATACATTAACCATAAAATCCTTTTGATTAAAAAGCGTTTCAAGGGCAAACCAAGGTCGGTCAAGTGTAATATAGAAGAATAGACGATTGTCATGGATACAATAAAAATTTTAGAGTTAAAAATAAAACGAGGACGAGAAAATTATCTATGTATATATTAGTATTTTACCCGAAGTTAATCCATAACGTGTCTTACCTAAAATGTATGAAATAAAGCCTAGCATTTCTGGCAATATTCATTTATATTCTAGGTAGCAATGTCGGTCCTATAATAAATAGTATTCCTAGAGCTTTCATTATTCAATGTTGACAATCTGCCTTATTCTGAACGAAAATTCCCTGAGTTTTGTTTTTCCGTCGTTTCAACATTAGGACAGCGTGAAAAAAACTCAAGGGGAATTTGGGTTCAGAATAACCCCAAATGTTATTGTAAATCCTTATTAAAACAACTTTTTTTTCCAATTAAAAAACGTAACTTCTGGTCAAATCTTAGACGATAAAAAGGTCGAATTTGCTTGAATGACTCATCATTAACCAATAGGTATGTTTGGAAATCTTAAAAACTTTCCACAACAAAAGTCTATTCTTGATTTGCAATACTTTGAGGTTTGCTTAAAAAATTTGCAGACACGAATATTCTACATACGTCTATATAACACAGTGCTTGCTAATGACCACACCATACGATAATAAATTGCAAACCCTGTTGCAGAGATTTAGAAAACAAACAATTCAATTTTTATTTTATTATTATATTATGTATTTATGTTATTACCGGCTATTTATTATCTAACTTTACCGGCATTTCTCATGTCTTCCCTTTTGTGTTTTTACAACTTGTTACTCTCTTTTCTTACTTACATGGTATATTAATGCTTGCCGGCAAAGCTCCAGTTGATGCCACTTCATCTTTATTTCTTACATCGATTAAATAAACTTCGGGGTGATTGGGAACATCTTTAACTTCCTCGTATGTGGCCATTGTGTTAGAAGGTTATGAGTAAACTGAAAGTGGAAAAGTTTTAACTATGATTAAGGCTATCAATTAAATTTTGACCAGCACTAATCACCTAGGTAACGAAAAATGTTAAATTGGTTTTGATAGCGCTCAATACAATTGAGAGAACCCACAAAAAAGTTGATTGGACGTACAATAGAGCTGGCAAACAATCGAGTTTACTATCGATTACATCGGTACAAAGTTCTTAATGTTTACTATTTTTTTCTATAACATAAAGGACAAATTGTTATCGTAGTAAAAAATTGTCTATTCTTGCAGGTATAATCAGTTCCTTTAGATCAGTTGGTCCATAATATAATGGATGGTGTAGCCAATATGTGAATGACATTGAAGTTTCTAATATCCACTTTGGCTCATGGTTAGCATGCCCGCCAATTGGTTCTCTGTCGCTTTACAGAGTCTTCCAGATGTTACCACTTTTTGTGTTACCGTACTTCGTAAAGCATACAGTTTATATGAGAGCAGTTTACAACTTTTACCATTTTTGCCACATTTACCTTTTTTTATGAAGCAACTATCGAAAATATCGATTGAGCCGAACATTGACAGTTTGCCCGCACTAAAGTAAAGAAAATCGAAGAGAGGTAAAACAGATATGTGACAATGATGTCCATACGTGTTGGAAGTAAAATCACTAAAAAATTGTTTTTAGGGAAACGGTTTTATCGACTATGTTTTTCAGATTGAGACATAAAAGCAGTGTCACTTGTGGTGAATGAACACATATGTATGTGTTTCCGTGATGTGGCGTGAAGTGAGAGGTGAAGTGTATCTCAGACCATACCCGAATAATAATTGGATACATCTACATATCTACTAGATGTTTAATGATTGAATATATTTTTTCACAAACAGATCCATCCCCTGCGTTTATGAAGTCAGTCATCACTACCTACAAATTGTAGGTAATGATGTGGGCTTTGATGGCAGACGAGAATATTTGCCGACAAAAGTATTTTATCGACCTATGAAATGTGTCAAGACTATATATACTGCAATACCATCATTAATGACAATATGAACGATTTTGCCGACACTGTTATCATCCAATAGATGTCGCTAGGCTTTCGGAAATAATTGGGCTATATCAAGGCGAATGTAAGATGGTGAAAGGCGAATTCATGCCTTATTCTTCTTTTGGGCTGACTCATGGTACAATTAATTGTAATTGTATCATGTGCTGACTTCAGTATCATCAGTTGCTTGGCAAAGTAATACTTAACAAATGCGAAGCTATGTATTTCAAAACGTCACAATTGCGCATTTTTAACTCAGGTAAAAAGCAAACATGTATCATTTTTATTTCTAATTGATTTAGATGCATAAGTGTGCAACTGAAATATTTTGACGAAGTTTAAAAACTACAAAGCATCCGACGATACTGAATTCAGCCTTGCTTTCAAAAATTTTCTTGCGAGGAATCCTTTAACATTAGGTCTTTACGATAACCCAAAAGTTTGTACAAATTTGTAAAAACTTTTACAAAATGCTGTTCGATAACGAACTTGTAAAGTAAAAAAGAGCGAATTTGGAGAGACTTGTGAGAGAATTTTGGAGAGTTTTGTTACTGAGAACTTAAAAGTTTTTGCAAGCAAAATTTTCCTTGTAAGAATTTGCAAGTTTGATAAGCTGATTTAAATTCGAATGTTTTTTGGCGGACTTTGCAATTCTTGGCAAAAACATAAACAAACATTTGATTATTAAATAATTACAAGATAAAGAAGAGAAGAGATAACTAAATAAATTATGGAAAACGACTTATTTTGTAGTTTGTGATGATTATTTCTTTTATTTCTAATACTAATACTTTTTGGTGCTAATGTTTGGTTTACATTTACGAAATCCACTCGATTTCAACTGTCAATTCCATTGCTCAAACGTCAAATGAAATCGAATCGATTTCAGATGAGTTTTCATTTCACGTACACGCAACGGAATTGACAGTTGAAATCGAGTGGATTTCGTAAATGTAAACCAAGCATAAGGTATCAAATCCCAGCAAAAAGAGGCGCATCCATGGGGTGAACACTGCGTGGACGGGCAGGCGTTCATTTATGATATGGAAAGAGAATTATTTTTGTAGCAATGGATAATCAAACAATTTTCGTAAACAATCTTCGATTGTTAAATTAAATCTTATCCGCCAAACTTCTTGTTTGTCAAATCAGCTGACTTCTTGCAAGTTTTTGCAAATTGTTCGATAACATTCTGCAAATTTTTAGCTTCGAGAGAGTAAAATTAGTGGAAAGAAGTTACAGAGAACTTGCAAGTACTTTTTACTTGCGAAGTTATTGTACAGACCTATTGTCTGGGTGCCTGCCTGGATGATGCACACTATCAGATATGTGATGAATTTCGAATCGATTTGAAAACGATTTGCCAAAAACGAGTGAATTGTTTTTATGCTTGGTTTACATTTACGAATTTAATTAAAGTGAAACATCACATCTAATGCTAGGTTTACATTTACGCAATCCACTCGATTTCAACTGTCAATTCCATTGTTTAAACGTCAAATGAAATCCAATGGATTTCAGATGAGATTTCATTTGACGTTTGAGCAATGGAATGGACAGTTGAAATCGAGTGGATTGCGTAAATGTAAACCTAGCATTAGATGTGATGTTTCACTTTAATTAAATTCCCACAAACAAAGAACAGACTAGTGATCCCTAATCTGCAGTTGAAAGAAGAAATAAAATAAATTTGGCTGACTTCCGTATTGTATTAGTGCATGAAACTAGGGGTTCTTAAATCGAGTTCCATACTAGAGTAATTTTATGAAATTGCAGTAGTGGGGAAATCGATTTAAGAACCCCTAGTTTCATGCACGAATACAAAGCAACTTACAATACGGAAGTCGGCCTTTGTGTTCTTATTTACATTGGCCTATATAGAGGTTTAGTGTCTAAATTCTTTATAAACAGTGAAAACAAAATATTCAGGCATGTCACAGAAACGAATTCCGATCGAAAGTGGAATTGATTCCGTATTTAGCTTCTTCAGAAAACGAAAAACGAAGAATTTTTCGGAATGAAACCACTTTTGATTTTGCAAACGGAATTGTATTTTTATTTTGTTTAAATCTGCCACTTTAAAACACTCTAAAAACACTTAGAAATAATTAAAATGTTGTTTTATTAACAAATTTACATTTAATTTCGCATTTAAAATAAATAATTAAATTGTTTGACTTCACAAAATCGATCGGAATCTAAAGAAGCTAAGACAAAAACGATCGAAATGAAATTTCGGAATTGCAACCATTCCGATCGGAATCTGTGACATGCCATTAAGCGGATGTTTACCAATTTGGAGAAAACATGTTAAAAGTAGATTTTTTGATATCTATGTTTTTATAGAAATAACAAATATTTTCGTAATAAAATATACCAAAAATAAGGAAAATAAATGTAAATTTATCTAATCTATATCCGTGTGTAAATTTCAAGCTTTTTTCCTAAAAAAAAATCTTAAAATTCATTAGTCCCGGTCCACACTAGAGCGATTTCAGTGAAATAATTTCATGAAATTATGCGTTCTTAGATCGAGTTCCATACTAAATTAATTTTATGATTTTGTAGTGGGGAACTCGAGCTAAGAACGCCTAATTTCATCAAATTATTTCATTGAAATCACTCTAGTGTGGCCCGGGACTTACATCGTTTATAAATCGACCACAAAAATATGATCGCCTTCAAAACGAGAAAAATAAACGATTACGTAATAAACGGATTGTATCACACGTTGTTTTGATCAAGTTTTCCATAGAACACAATGGAATATGAAACCGATATCGAAAACAATTCGAAATCGGAAAAAGTACATGGATCACACCTACAGTCGTTTTTGACTCGTTTTGCGATCGAAATCGATTTCCATAACATATGTACCTGTATAACTCTCGAATGTATCAATCGATTTGCTTCAAACTTTTCACCATTTTGTCGAAACTAAGATCAAGTTCAAAGACGTGCCATTCCATTTGTCCACTCTTTCCGGTATGTCGTCCTAAAACAACCTTTTTTTTCCACCACCCTCAACAAATTAAAAAAAAAATGGAAGAGTGCGCATTAAGAACATGTGTCGGATCGGATTTTTTCAGCAGGTTGTCCTCGTTGCCTCTATTACTACGAAACAATTTTCTCAGGGTCAGGTCAACACTTTCTGACATGACCCAAAAAACCCTGCCGACAACAACTGAACAGCACGATAACTTACGAATTGTATAGGATTTAGCCAAAATGTTGCACATTGTAACATATCTTTCAAACGTACATCAAATTATAAGAAGGTCTATATAGACCAACTTCAAGATTTACGCTTAAGTGTTATTGAAGGACTCTTCGGTGATAGGTATACATATTTCTTCGGGTATATCCCCCACAAAATTTGTTGCTAAAATAATGCGCACCATAACTCTGAAGGGTGCTCCCGATTTGATCCAAATACTGCAAATCGGTATATTTTTTCCAGACATTAATTAGATTCGAACATGGACTATATCGGTTCACTCTCTACTATATTACCTCCCACCCAGGTAACCAAAACATTTCGCAAAAAGAGCAGTTCAATGACATGTCTCGGATTGTCTTGAATTTTTTACAGCATGTAGTCCTGAAATATAATTTTAATAGGGTAAATGCTCCTAACTCCGGCATGTACCAGTAGTCGGCATATTTCTTATTTGAACTCAAATAACTCAAAATTACTGCAGCAAAATGTGGAAATAATAATAGAGAAGCTTCAACAATACTGTCAGCTAGTTTGGGTAAAATTTCATTGAACTAAGACCATTTATTATATCGGAATTTAACTTTTTGTTATTGAGAGTTTTTCACCACAACCGAAAATGCATGTCTCTTAAGAAGAAATTAGTGGGGACGTCAACAAATAATGTCTGTAATTGTATTAAAATGAGCATATTTTCAATAAAAGTTTGTTGTGATGATAGATAATATTTAAAAGAACACATTAGAAAAAGATATTATCAAAAAATTGTTTTAATTCTGCCATTTTAGCTGATGCCGACTTTAGGGACAAGAAATGTAAAGTTTGCCAGAAGTCGGCAAGGGTTGAAAAAATTGAGCGTTGTCAATTATTTTTACCTCGAAATTGTAAAAATATTTTAAATAAATACTTTAAAGTCTAATTAATTAAAATAACTTCAATAAAAATGAGTATTTATGCGATTTTTGCCCATTTTAGGCCTAGATTGAAGTGCGTCCGTTTGTGGCATACAGACAATTAGGTTACAGTTACCGACTATAGATAATAACTAATTTATTTAAGCAACATTTTTAAATTTTCTTACTTTTTTATGCAAAATTAAATGAAATGTGAACAAAAAATGCAAAAAAACTGTTGCCTTTCAAATAATTATGTTTATGTTCTAAACACCTCAAAAAGAACATTTTACTGATTTCCAAATGTTAACAAAATCTTAAAATTATTTAATATTTAAAAGCAATATGGATTAAAATAAAATAAGACGTATTTGTGTAAAAGTGTTTTTTTGTTGTTTAGAATAAAAGAAATTATCAACTTATAACAATTTTTTACTAAAATACGATATGCCGACTACTGGAACATTTTATGCCGACTATTGGGAAATGGTGCCGACTACTAGCAAAAAAGTACTATTTCACTAAATTCGCATTTTTCTCATCTTTTATAAGTGAATAAAAATGAGTGGAGAGGGGGATTCCAAATCAATATGTAAGGAAAACGGCAACCAACAGGAATCCGACCTTTAAAGTGGACTGTATCTAATGTTACGAATTTTGTGCAATATTATTTCTCTCCCAAAGAGAAATAATATTGTGCAGATGATGATGATAGATGATGACCATGAAATAAAAAGAAGGGAAATTTCCAAAAACGTTATAAAACGTAGCTTCTGTTTATTTAAATATAAAAAGAGAAGAGATAGAGAAGAGAGAAAGAGATTTGATGCTCACCCTTTGGATATTGATTTACAAGTGAAGTTCTATGGTGGCTTTTAAATTCTATGAACCTTAGCTTGTGTTAATTCGTTAAGTTTTTAGTACTAGAAATATGTAGTTGACGAGAGTACTCACTACTTAATACAAATTCACAATAAGCTTAAGTACTAATATAACAATTCATATACTTAAAGCTACAGTGATACTTCAATATACTTAATCTATTAATATAAGTTACAATTCATAGACAATTCAAGGTATAAAGTTTAAAATTCAAAATATTATGGCAAATCATTCAAATTTGTCCATGGCGCCGGCCTTGCACTTGTGCAACTGAGGATGAAACGCACATGACTTCAGCAAGCGATTTGATGGCTTGGGAGAGCACCAGTTGGTCAGGCATGAGTACGCTGGTGTGGAGTGTATTTGGAGATGGACGCTGGCGATAAGTTTGGTGATGGTTTTGGCTATTGTTGCGGGTGTAGGGGTGATTTTGATGGCGTCGGTTCGGCTGGCGGTACCCTTGTTGGCGGTTGTTTGAGTAGCGATTGGTTCGTTGGTGTTGTCGTTGCTGCTTGTGTTGTTTCGGCTGATGGTGTTGTGCTTGGTGATGTTGGTTTGGTGGTTGTCGATGTTTTGGTTGGCTTTGTTGTGAGGGGCGCTTCTGCCCTCTAGCTGTTTTGTTAGGCTTATGGTGCCTTCTTCGTTTGGAGCGTCTATTGGATGAGCTTTGACGATTGGGGGAGGATAGCCGTTCATGCACAGTCGACCTGACTACCTCATCAGAATCTTCGTGTCGGACTAAAGCGGTGGTTGCGGACTCCGGGTGCAGCATGGAGTGGTGCTGGCTGCCACACTTCTTGCAAACAACTTTAGAGTGGCATCTTCGTACCTGATGGCTTCGGGCAAGGCAGTTCATACAATAATCATTGTCTCGGACTATCTTCCTTCGATCTTCCACTCGCATCAGAACGAACTCTGGACAGAAGCGCAAGGCATGGCTTCTATCACATATGACACACTGGTACAGTTCCCGAGTGCTAGAGTTGCGACGAGACCTACAATGTAAAACATTGTTAGTAAAGTGTAATGGCATGGTGGAAATGGAAATGATAATGTGCATGTGTAGTAAACGAGTATAAGACGAGATAATTCATTGAGCGCATATATTACACGTTCTTCAAAGTAACGAATGAGACGAGCTTGAGAAGAGTATTTTAGAGTAGCAAGTGAGAAGAGTTAGAGAATGAGACAACTTGAGTAGAGAATGAGATGAGTTGGAGTATCGAATGAGACGAGTTTGAGTAGAGATGAGAAGGGTAGTATATGATATGAGCACTATAACATTACGCATCTGAATCGAGAAGAGGTAAGTAGCAAAGTTTGACAATTGGTCTTTTAATTATACCAGAAGCTGTTTTAATGTCAGCCACTCTCACGTGACTATCACTACCAGAATGTGTTGTTACGATTCTACCTAACCGCCATTCGCTCGGTGGTAGTAAATCGTCCATTACGACAACTAGATCGTCTGGTTTTAAATTGGGAGTGGAGTTTTTCCATTTGTAGCGTTTATGTAGAGATTTTAAGTAATCCTCTTTCCATCTTCTTGCGAATTGCTGATGAATAGCTTTTAGTTTAATCCACCTATTTACAAGAGATAGATTTTCAGAGATTGGTTCGGGTAGAGCCATAATTGGGGAACCTCTAAGAAAATGTCCTGGAGTTAAGGCGGTAATGTCAGAAGGATCTTCAGAGACAGCAGAAATGGGGCGAGAATTGAGAACACCTTCGATACGAGCTAAAACGGTCGAAAATTGTTCAAACGTAAATCTGTGTGCTCCTGCTATCCGTTTAAAATGGTGCTTAAAGCTTTTTACAGCTGATTCCCACAAGCCACCCATATGAGGTGCATGTGGTGGAATAAAACGCCATTCAAACCCGTGAGTAGAATATTTGCCAGCAATCTCACTGGGAACAGCTTTAATAAAATGCGAAAATTCTCTAAGCAATTTTCTGCTAGCACCAATGAAATTCTTCCCATTATCAGATACTATCCGAAAGGGTAGTCCTCGCCTCCCAACGAATCGAGCAAAGGACGCCTCGAAAGCCACAGAGGAGAGTTCAGTGCATGACTCTAAATGGATAGCTTTGGTTGCAAAACACACAAATAAGCAAACGTAACCTTTTAGAATGGGAGCATTTCTCAAAGTGGAACTCTTAATTTCAAAGGGGCCTGCAAAATCAATACCAGTTATATGAAAAGGGGGAGTCAAAGCGCATCTTTCTGGAGGTAATGGGGCCATAATCTGGGTACAAGGTCTCTTTTTGAAAATTATGCATGTTTTGCACTTATGAATGATGCTTTTCACTCTAGGTTTGAGACGAGATATATAAAATTCGGTTTGGACCATCCTGCACATTTGATTACACTCTGCATGAGCAAGACATAAGTGTAAATGTAATAAATACAACCGAGAGAAACGAGAATTTCCAGAAACTATCATGGGATGTCGTTCATTATAGGGAAGATCTGACTTGGCCAATCTACCATTAACACGCAAAATATTGTTGTGATCTAAAAACGGATTAAGCGATTTTAAAGGGCTTTTGAGTGAAATATCTTTGCCGTCTTCCAAATCCTTACATTCTTGCTCATAAAATTTGCGCTGATAAAAATATATCAGTCCATATTTGGCCGAAAAAGTTTCAGAGTGTGAAAACTGCGGGGAAATATTTTTGGGGGAATTTCTACTCCTGCTTAAACAATTGTTGTAGAACCGATATACATATGAGAATACTCTCAGAGCTCTATGATAAGTTGAAAATGGTTTCAAAAAATCGATATCTTCTTCTTCAACGGCTACCATAGCTTGTACGTTTGTACGTTTTCCCATATCTGGGATAGCTATTGGATTTTTCTTGGGCCATTCAGAAGGGGGATTTGTGAGCCATTTGGGACCAGTAAACCATAAAGAGTTGGTTGTTAAATCTTGAGGTCTACAGCCTCTTGTGCCAAGGTCGGCAGGATTGTCATGCGTGGGTACATGACGCCAAACCCCATTTGGAACTAATTCCAATATTTGAGCCGTGCGGTTAGCGACAAATGTTTCCCATGACCAAGGGGGTTTGGACAGCCAACCTAAAACTATTGTTGAGTCTGTCCATAGGGTTATATTAGTGCAGTTAAACTCGAAAGTGGAGGTAACATAATTAATCAGTTTTGCGAGGAGGACTGCTCCACTGAGCTCAAGTCTTGGTAAACAAACAGGTTGAAGAGGAGCAACCTTGCTTTTTGCAACTAGCAAATTGGAGAACACAACTGACTTTTCGTTTTGACATCTGATATAGACACATGCGCAATATGCAGCTTGGGACGCATCAGAAAACCCATGGATTTCCACAGAATCAGTTGGATAATACTGAATCCACCTAGGAATCGTAATTGACGATATGTTTTGGAAATCAGAGACGAGCGTGTTCCATTTTGATTGAGAATCTGGACTTAAGTTTTCGTCCCAGTCAATACCTTCTAACCATAACTGCTGCATTAAAACCTTTGATCTAATAATAATTGGTGCTATCCACCCTGCGGGATCGAACAATTGTGCAACAGCTGAGAGAACCATACGTTTAGTCATAGAGGAATTTGTGGACAGTGAGCCAAGGGAATATGAAAACTGATCTGAGAAAGCATTCCATTTCATACCTAAAGTTTTGGTCGAACTTGATTCCTGTAAGCGGAGAAAATCGCAATCATATAAATCTTCCGTTTCAATATTAGAGAGAATCTTTGGGTCATTAGCGGTAAGTTTTTTCAGAGGAAAACCAGCACTTTTAAGAACGTCAATTAGATCTTGTTGCTTTTGAATAGCTTCTTCAATTGAAAAACTGCCCGATAGAATATCGTCGACATAGGTTTCTTGCCTTAAAATTTTTGCCACATCAGGGTATTTGTCTTCGGAGTCTTTTGCCAATTGCAAAAGTGTGCGGATCGCCAAAAACGGCGCACAATTAACACCAAACGTTACAGTCTTAAGTTGATAATCTTTTATGTGGCCTTCGTCACCTTGACGGAATAAAATGCGCTGATAGGGTCTATCATGAGGATGTACTAGTATTTGTCTGTACATTTTTTGGATGTCTCCACTGAAGACATAAGGGTACTTTCTCCAATTCAAAATGACAGACGTTAAATCTGTTTGGAGAGTGGGGCCGGTATGGAGAACATCATTTAAAGAATAACCGGACTTTGTTTTGCGAGATGCATTAAAAACAATTCGTACTTTTGTTGATTTGTGTTCGGGGCGAACAACAGCGTGATGAGGAAGATAATAGGAGTTGTATTTGTTATCAATACAGACTTCTCGATATGAGGTTTCTTCTAAATGATCTAATGTGACATATTCGTTTAAAACCGAGTTATATTCGGTACGTAAGTCAAGATCATTAGACAAAGTTTTTTCCATTCGAGTATATTGTGCCAATGCAATGAGACGAGACGAGCCGAGATAAATTGTGTCAGCAAATTCCTTCTTAAAAGGCAGCCGAACAATGTAACGTCCATCAGGTGAACGAGAAGTGGTTTTATTATAAAAATTTTCACAGAACTGGTCTGCTGTGGAGACTTTTGGCACATTTGGAACTTCCTCTAGTTCCCAAAACTTCCTTAACAACTCACTTAATTGAGGTTCATTTTTCTCAATGATTGTGGTGGAGAAGAGATTTACACTTTCGGTTTTAATGGGCCCACTTAAAACCCAACCGAATATAGTTTTGTACGCGGAAGTATTGCCACAAATATTCTTCTTTATGCCTTCAAGATTTATAAATCTGTCGGCGTCATTACCAAGTATGAGGTCTATTTGTGAGGACTTATTGAAGTGTGGATCTGCCAAATCTAGATCTTCAAGATCAGATGGGTTTGCAATTTCGAAAGATACAGTTGGCACTGGTTTTGTTACCTTGGGAAGTATTATTGCAGATATAGAGAATCGAACATCACACTTTTTAGAAACAATAGTCAACTCACACTCTTTATCAGAAACTTGTTGTTGACCTCCAACTCCAGAAATTTCAAAATGGCTTCGAATGGTGGGAATTTTGAGAAGATTTCTGATTTTTTCAGATAAAAATGTTCTTTGAGACCCAGAGTCAATTAACGCTCGCACAGTGAACAGTTCTCCAAGATGTTCAATTTGCACTAGAGCCGTTCTTAGGAGAATCATGTCATTATTGGCAGAGAAATTAGCTTGAACATTGGAGCCTTTTTTATTTGACGTTGATGGCTTTTCTTGAGGAGACGAGTAATTTTGTTTTGTGGAGAATTTAGAAGACGATTTATTGGGATTGTACTTATTTTCAGTACCATCTTCGTGAGAAGAAGAATCGTTGACGTGCAGAAGACTGTGATGTGATTTGTGGCAAATAATGCAAGTATTGATACTTTTGCAGTTGATTTTGATGTGAGACGGGGAAAGACAATTCGAGCAAAGTTTATTTTTGAATACAAAACTTAAACGCTGATGGGAGGTAAGTTGTCGAAACTCTTGACATTCTCTTATTGCGTGATTCCCATTACAAAGTGGACATAACGTGATTGATCTATTCTGAGACGGCTGATTTTGGAATCTATTACAATTCTGAGAAGGGGCAGAGTTATTTTGTTTGGTGGTACGAATGCTAGAAATTCTCTCAACTACTTCAAATCGATTTACAAGGAACTCATCTAATTGAGCCCAAGTTGGCAACTCTCTGTGGGACTTCAGAGATTGCTCCCAATGAGATAGGGTTTCGTCTGGCAATTTTGTAGAAATAAGGTGAATCAATATGGGGTCCCAACTTTCAACATTAACATTGAGAGTTTTCAAAGTACTGAGGCAATCGGAAACGGTAGAATGTATTTTCTGAAGTGATTCGCTACTTTCATTTGTGGCAACTGGGATATTAAATAGGATTTTAAGCTGATTGTCGACCAAAACACGCCTATTTTCATACCTAGCCTTCAGAGCATCCCATGCCAATTTGAAATTATCGTCACACAACGGATATCTTTTGACTATCGCACCGGCAGGACCTCTGGTTTTATTCCTAAGATGATACAGTTTTTGAGCCTGAGACAATTCGGGATGATCCGCGTAGACCGCCGTGAACATATCACGGAAAGACGGCCATTCTTCGTACCCTCCTTTAAATACCTCAGTATCGCAAGGTGGCACTTTGATACAGACGCTTGACTTTGTAACGGGGGCTTGATTTATAGCTTGCGAAAAATGAGGAGGGACAATACTCTGCCTTGCTTTTACATTATTTGCACCTGATATCCTAAGTATATCTAAAATCTGTGATCTAGCAGTATAGTAGGCCTCGGTGGTTGCATTTAAATTTACCATAGCATTCTCTTTGAAATCTTTGATACCAGCCGCTTTTGGGGAAAGTATTAAATTCTCATAGGCATTTTGAACACGTTGCCATCGTTTTTCTAAATCCTCCAATTTAACCTCTAAAACGGTATCAGTTTGATCAGTAATGTCACTAGCCTCGAATTGAGTACAAAAATTGAGCAGAAGGTCACATTCAAACAAGAACTTACTTTGCTCTGGACATGTGTGTGCGGAACTGACTGAAGGGCGAGCGCCGTCTGAAATTTGGCTATTTGAGCCTTCGGATGTAGAAGCGTTTAAACTCATTTTGAATAGAGTGCTAAAATCAACAAATTAAGCTTTTTTCGAACAAAAGAAAAGGGGGAGTTGCTAATAGAAAGAGTAGTAGTTTTAAGGGGTGACTACGAAACCAAAGCAATAGTTTTAAAGGGTGACTATATAACCTTTAAGAATGAAAAGAGCGGGGACAATTATCCAAAGCAACTTTGTTGAAATTAGCTAAACTTCTAATAAGACGACTTTAAATACTCAAAAAATATTCTCCCAAATTAAAAATCCGAGCAACTTTGTATTTAATGGAAAAATTGTAAATCCGACCAAATAGCTAAATCGACCAAATTGTTATTTTTGTGAACTTGAAGCGAAATTTTGCACAATAAATGAATTCTAAGTTGCAGGAAAACCAATCTATTGAAGAAAAATGCGGAAAACTTGCTTCAAATATGCATATACACGACCAAATTAAAAATGAGTCAAAACCGAAAAATAACAAATTCGACCAATTTTTGCAATGTGCGACTTGCTTGGGTATATCAGCTCAAAAATTAGAAAAAAACAATGGCGATTGCTATAGAAATTAGTGAATTATTAATACCAAAAAATTCGACCAAAAAATAGTCAAAGGCACAATTTCCAAAAATGTTCAAATAACTTTTTAAACTCTGACAATTCTGAACAACTTTACCAAAATTTAACAAAAAATATCAGAATGATGAAGGGATCATTCAGATTATCAACAGAAAATAATTATTTAAAAAAATGACCAAATTCGAGAAACTAGTTAAACGTCCAAATTGAGACAATCCGACGAATTGGCAACTCTTTTCGGGGTAACACAATCAGATTGTAATAAAATTTCCCGCCAACTAGAGCCTTATTAAAAAAAATTTGACCAAAAATAATCAAATGACCAAATATTCAAAATCGACCAAAATAAGTTCAGATAAAACTGGCAACTTTTCCCAAATATTATGAGTGAGTTTCTCAAATCTTAATAAATTTTCCCGAAAATTTTGGATTTGAAAATGTTTTGACTCAAAAAGTCAATAAAGTAAGCCGACCAAAAAAATAGTAGAACAAATTGGGATGATAAAGAACAGTGGCAACTCTATCGCACGTAGTACGATTTGTTGCTTTCCACTTATAATAAATGTTTGACGTGGAGCTGAATCAAAAATTCAATAAAAAAGTTCGACCAAAAATTTTTAATTAATTCGACCAAAAATGAGTGAACAGAACAACTGGCAACTCTAATGTTATAAGCTATGGGTTAAAGCTTGATAACAAATAGCTTGCTCAATTCGTGTAATCGGAATTGTAGAAAAAATTTTCGGATCAAAATCCCATAAAAAAGTTACAATATTTAAAAATTCGACCAAAATGTCGTAATTTTCGCAAGAATTTATCAAAAAAGGGTAGTAAATTCGCCAACGAATTTACTAACCACTTTTTCGCACAGACATAAATTTTTAAATGTTTGAAAATATTTGTTTTCACTTACCACAAAAAACGAGATGTTTTTTGTATTTTATGGCAACCCAGATAAGAATCAAAAATATTTATGTATATATGAATGTATGTACTATACTACACATGCGGGTTAGTTGAGTATTATTAGTTAAAATATATGCGTTGAAAAAATCATGAAATGTTTTAAAAATTTTAATTTTGGTTGTGTGGGTTATTTCCCCTTATTCAACGAGAAATTAGTTTTCTCTTATTTTTTGTGTTTCTCTATTCTAACTACAGCGCTGGATTGGCGCCTCTCAACGTAGTTAGAATATCCAGCTATTGCTTTAGCTGTTTGCCGCTATTAATGTAGATATGTATGCTTGTGTGTATATATGATGGGTATATGCTGTGTGTTTGATGGGTAATGATGAATTTTGTTGTTGATATTTCTTGTTATCTTCCTTTCGTTTTATATTTTCTTTTTGTTATGTTGTATAGTGAGCGTCAAAAGACCGTATATGTTGTATTACTACAGTGAGTTCGAAAAGAATGTATAAGGTGATTTAATGTGAAATGAGTGTAATTATTGGGTGCAAATAACGTTTTATTTTTAAATGGAAAATGGAAATTGTTAAAAAAATTTAGAATTTTATGTGTGTACGTGTGTGTATGTGTGTGTTGTTTCGCATATATTGTGTAAAATATGTGTATTTATTTATGTGCATCTATGTATCGTGTAAATAAATGTGAATAGATTTACTATTTATTGCAGTATTCGATTTCCCACTTTCTTCTTCATGTACTTTTGGAACGCCGTTCTTCTTCTTCCTCTTCTTTTGCACTTATTTTAAATGTCGGGTTCACTGACCTCTTTTGTACATAGGCACCGCTACTTTGCAGACAGACAATAATGGCACGATATATATTCTTTATATTACGTCACTTTTATGCGGACGGACAGATTTTTTCCCACTCACACACAAACACTGTTACACAACTTCCACCAATTTGCAGCTTTAATTTTCTACGTTTGACACTTTCTTTTTGCACTCACTGTAATATTTTTTCTGATGTATGCCTTGTTGTTGTTAGTTTAATATGTTATTTTTTTATGCTTAGCCAAACACAAGTCACTTGAACATGCAGGTATGTATGTATGTACATATATATTCTTGTAAAATATTGCAATTCTTTTCGTTAATTTTATGAGTTATTGATTTTCGCTCGTTTGGGATGTATGTACATATATATGTATATTTTTTTTTTCACTGATTTTTTTTCACTATGTTTTGTGCTTGGCTATCACTTCACTTATGGGGAGAATAATAAAAAAGTTGTATCACTTACCGAACCGCAGGAATAAATGTATGTACGAGAAGTATGATGAAGTTACCTCATAGTTGTTGCTGTTTATAACAAAAGATCACTGCTTCTTTGTGAACGGTTACGGAGGACCATGAATAAAAATGAGTGGAGAGGGGGATTCCAAATCAATATGTAAGGAAAACGGCAACCAACAGGAATCCGACCTTTAAAGTGGACTGTATCTAATGTTACGAATTTTGTGCAATATTATTTCTCTCCCAAAGAGAAATAATATTGTGCAGATGATGATGATAGATGATGACCATGAAATAAAAAGAAGGGAAATTTCCAAAAACGTTATAAAACGTAGCTTCTGTTTATTTAAATATAAAAAGAGAAGAGATAGAGAAGAGAGAAAGAGATTTGATGCTCACCCTTTGGATATTGATTTACAAGTGAAGTTCTATGGTGGCTTTTAAATTCTATGAACCTTAGCTTGTGTTAATTCGTTAAGTTTTTAGTACTAGAAATATGTAGTTGACGAGAGTACTCACTACTTAATACAAATTCACAATAAGCTTAAGTACTAATATAACAATTCATATACTTAAAGCTACAGTGATACTTCAATATACTTAATCTATTAATATAAGTTACAATTCATAGACAATTCAAGGTATAAAGTTTAAAATTCAAAATATTATGGCAAATCATTCAAATTTGTCCAATAAGAAATAATTCAAAATTTTATTTCATCGAAAAGTAAACAAAATTTCGAAGCAAATAAACTTTAGTTCATAGCAATTAGAAAAATTTACTCGGAATAGTGAATGATTGAAGTTGGACAAATCCTTAAAGTACCGACTATTGGTACACTTACCCTATGAAAATATAATTTTTTTGGGGGCAAATTCACACTTCCTGACATAATTACCCTAAAGATGAAAAATCGTAGGGCCACCAATTACAATGGCTAGTGCTCAACATAACTCACTCACAAAGAGAGTAACCGCTTTGGTCCATACTTTGCACATTGGAATATTTCTTCTAGACATAGAATAGATTCGAATTTGGATCTCCCACACAAAATTTACAATTTTTTTCGCAAAAGAATAGGTTATTTACATTTCTCGGACCGTTTTATGGTCTTTTTGTAGGGACAAGTCCATAATTCCTGAGGTAATGGCCTAAAAGCTCTGAAATACTACTGGCACAAACTAAAATCACTGATGAGCACAATAACACTATGCAACACTGAAAATGCAAACAACTTCTAGTATGGATTTTTTGAAAGTACATATTTAGACTACAAAAACCCTAGTTGGGTTTTGTCCTGTCAGATCCAGTTCGGATTTTATGGCCTCATCTAATGCGGGCTAAATCTACACTTTTTTGCATTTATCTGGCCTTTATCTCAGAAACGAATAGGAATTTGGCCTTGCTGTCTTTAGCAATATTGTAGCCCTAAACTACTAAAACTTATCTATTGAAGAAACCACATAAGAAAAACTCCATCTAGGGCATCAAAATCTATAAAATATAGAAAATTTTACATAATTGTTGAAATTCTGGTCTGTATCGGCTAAACTATTGGGAGTGGAACCAAGTAACCTTTTGCAAAAATCTTCCAAATAAAGTTGTCAACAATTCTTTAGAATATTCTGAAACTCTAAAATGCTTACTTCATGTTGTTTCAGCGGTATTTAGCATCATATCTTTTACAACACGTATTTTAAACACAGTTCACACCAACAGATAATTCTCGCATTTCGGATTTCACTACATTATTGACATTTTTATTAAATCGTCGTTGAGAAATGTACTGAAAACAACGGAATAGAGGCATTTTACAACAATGACATATTCTGAAGAGTTGTGTATTACATTCCAGGGAATATTTTTCCAAAAGAAAATATTCAGAAAAAACTAACGGTTTTGGAGATACGGTGCGAAATGTATAAAAATTGTGGTATTTTTGCATATATTTTGAAATTTGAGGCAATAAATGTAGTTTTTCGAGTTCATTATTTCTCCAAATATTGTATTCTTGTCCTTATCTACAAACTTGCTTCCGAGGTCAGAAGAAGATTCGCATTGGTTTCAGAGATATAGCCCCGAATTTCTTTAAAAACTCAATATTTAACCATGTTTAAATGGGGCCATAAAATCCGAGCTGGATCTGACACAACAAAACACAACTAGGGTTTCTTGTCGTTTGGGTCTGTACTTTCAAAAAATCCTCAGTTCGAATTGTTTGCACAATATCACCTTAAAAATGTTGCACAGTGTAATTTACGATTTTAGTACCCGATTTAGGCGAAACCTTGTACTTCGTTATTTTTCAAGTTCCAGGAATGTATATTAGGTACAGTTTAAGGGCTGTTCGAAGATAGTTTTGAACTTTTTTGATTACAGCTTTTCGTGGGCAAGTCCATGCTTCATGAAAAAAACTCTCAAAAAATCCTACGTTAACCAACTTATATGACTGATGGGTCCGATATCTATCGGAAGGAGTGGCTGTCATTGACATTAATATTTCTCTCAAACTTAAATCAAGTTCGAAGATGTACTATATCGGATAACTCTTTCCGGTACTGCCCTCACCACAAAAGTTCAAAATTTTCACATATATACAGATTAAGGGTTGTTCAAGGATTGTTTTAATTATTACATAGTCCTTGTGCGTCTGATTGCAATGGTATAATTTTGTTCGTGGGCAAGTCCATGATTCCTAACATAAATGAACCAAAAGTTCTAAAAAATCCTGCGATTTCCAACTAAAATAACCATTAAATGACCCCTAAAATTAGATCGTTTCGTGTCGAAAATTTTAGGTGAATACAATACCTCCTGAGATATAAGCGCCAATATGTCCCAATATACACCTCTCGCACTAAAGTTTTTAGTAGTCTTCGAGGTCTTTCGTGCAATGATATAATTTTATTATGTCTAGACTAGATCCCACAAACCCCTAAAAATGTACGATGGAAACTATCAATACTTTTCTCACCTAAGAAAATGCTATTTATTTCCAAAAGTAGGGAGCCTAATCTTTGTAAATCAACTCACAAACGTAGATACATATAACAGGTGGCACAAAAGTAAACTTCCGATGTTTTTTGACTGTAATTTAAAAAAAAAATGAAAAACTTGATTCTTCTTGTGGATTATTTTTATTTGGTCTTTTAATTTTTTTACATCAAGTCGAGAATATGATGTCAGATAAATGGCCGCCGCCACAGTTTATTGTCATTTTTATGGCATTTTCCATCACTTTGGCCAAAACTTCCGGCGATAGGTCCTCGCATTCTTGACGGATATTGTCTATAAGAGCTGAAAGAGTCTGAGGCTTGTTGACATAATCCCGCGACTTCAAAAAGCCCCACAAAAAGAAGTTGGAGCGGTCAAATCAGGCGATCTTCACGAAATTCACGTTGTGCCAAAGTCACCGACCGATTATTGGTCAAATAAATAGTCTCCAATATTCCGCGTTCTGGAGCAGTGTATGGTAACATTGTTTATTAACGTGTATTTCGCATGTGTTTACTACACAAATGTCAAAACAGAACTAACATTAAGGGCCAATCGCAAAATGTATAGCATTTTCCGATAGGAGGATTACTTTTGCGCCAACTTGTATTATAAAATATGCTTAAATGATGAAACTTTGTTATTTAATTCAGATGGAAAAATAAAACTCCAATTGCGTGGAAAGGAAAACTCATTTTGTCCGGTGAGGCACATTTTTTAAATATTTTTAGGCAATTACAAATTGACTCTCTCAGACTCAAAGCCACTATATGTATGTATATAAATATACCTTATAAGGAATTTATTATTTCAACTCACCTTATTTAACCATTATTAAAGGATTCCCCGGTAACGATGAAAACATTTATCGTTTCAATAGTATTGTTTTTTCATTTATTTTCAACTTCAGTGACGTCAATTTACTATGTCCGGCATACACATGGTTAGGTAACTTAAAATTAGTATTGTTTTTTTTTATCATTTGTTTTTTTTTTTAAATATTTGTGAGGTTGGTTGTTTGTAACTTTCATTTGTTGATAACTTTAAATTGAACTAATCAAATTAAAAATACATTTTGTTTAAAATTAAATGGACATATATGTTCTTTGTTATATATACATATCATATAAATAATAACGAGACTAACTAAATAAAAAAACAAAATTGGAAGAAAAAATATAATAAAAAAAGAACAAAAATAAAAATCAATGTATGAATGATTTCGAAATGAATCTTTTTTCCTTTACGGATGAGAGGTGGTGACTTGTTGTGTTGTTGGTTGCAAAGTGTGGTTATATAGATAATTCATCAAGCGGCAGATATTTTTCGCATTCGTTTTCTAAGGAGGATTTTTTATGAACAACGAGCGATGTATTTGTTGCTTTATTATATTTGTACAACTCAAGGTATGATTTTTTATTTTACTTCTTTGTGTCTTCTAGAAAAGAGAAATTCAAAAAAAGAGACGATATTTTTCATAGAGAAGAAGGAGAAAAAAAAACAAGAAAATAAAACAAATCAGTCAACACTTCTTGAGAGATAGAGAACAAACACTAAACGATAATGGAAGTTGTAATGAAGATATAGCATAGATATACATATTATTATGGGGAGAATGAAAGGAAAGAATTTCCATAAAGCAAAGGCGACGAAGTTAGAACTAGGAAAACACTATTAGTAGAGGTTAAAAGATCCATTTAAATAAATACCATGCCAAGAATGCAAGCAGAAAAGCAAAAAATAGATGGAAAATTATTAGAAAAGCAGCAAAAAGACAAATAATAACAAACAAAATATGAAAAATATTTTTGTACAAAAATCTGCAAGTTTCTACAACTTTCTAGGCGAAAGCAAGGCTTACAAAATAATTGTATCTTTTTTTGTTGTTAATAAATAGACTAAATTATTTTTTAAATAATATAAAAAGGAACCCACACAAATTGTTACTATGTATGTAAATACTGTTTGAAAGTCTTCTAATGTTTGCCTAGATGACATACAATATAATTTCGTTTTTTATTTTATTTTGTTTAATAACACTGTGTGTGTATATAAAAATATATTTTCGATAAAAAAAAGCAAATACTATATGCCTGCTATAAGGGTGTATATGTCCGATGTGCATTGTATACGCATTTAAAATTAAATAGCTTCTATTGAGTGTTCAGAAAGGGAGGGTCTGATTACAGCAGTATATTCATTAGTGGATATTTTCATATTTCACAGATGAAAAACTGCACTATGCAAGCTTTGTAGGCATTGAACTTATCAGATAGGTCATCAAAGATATTACCCGACACCATAAACGTCTATTATGTCCATACATTAAGATCTATATGTCGTGCGAAGGGTGTGGAATTCCAGAAAGGTAGAGATTAAACTATTCTGGAGATATCAGCCCGCCTTGGTAAACACAGGTACTGTTTTGGCTGAAATCAGCTTGGCAATTTCTAATTGCCTACGGCATTCTGACGCTACTGATTTCTTCGAGGCGTTCTCCCCATCATTGAATTTGAACTTCATTTAGGATATTTTTCTCATGCTGTTGAGACAAGAGGCAATATTTGCCTTGTCTCTTCTTGCAGCCTAGAAAGTTCTTGCATGTGTGTCAGGTGTTTGTGCTGCTCCTTTGGCTTAATGTTATTTAGCTGCATTTTATGTTTTCTTCTTCAAGTTTACCGATACACATCTTTCAATCTTCTAAATTAAATTGGTGTGTAAATTATCATTATCGTCCTTTATAAATCGCTCGCCATTATTGCACTAATTTCACAGGCGTGTTCTTAGTTCCCATGGCATTGGCCCTGTTCAACTAAATTATTACTATCAATTGAAAATATTATAAAAAATCTATATTCAATTATGATCTGATAATTAACGTTTACTACATAAGCACTAATCCTATAATTATGTCGTCGTGTACTCGACCAGACATAATCCTGCAATCCTTGTTGGTTTTATCGAAAATACATTTTCATTATTCATCGTTTCACGCGCACACACACATTGTCATTATTACAATAAATTCTGTAAGTGCAATATTGCAACTGTTTACGTTTACTATAGTGGTGTTTTTTTAGTACAGAACTTGGGAGTTTAATAACTAAAACTACATTTAAATTAAAATAGTATTTTTTTTTGTAAAGTTCTAATAGGCCTCGAAAACAATATCCAAAGCCTCGAAAACAATATCCATAAGAAGAGGAAGAAGAAGTAGAAGTAAAATTGAAGAGTAGAAGTACATAATTTGTTAGGCGTGTTGTAGTGTTGGTGGCAAAATTATATAGGTAGATAACTAGAGTACGGTGTTTTTAATCAAAAGAACGCTTGAGAAACAAAGTTAGAGATAGAGAGATAAAGTTGTAGGAGATGATGGCAACTAATTTGGTTATATTGGTTCTAGAATTTGTGTGGATTAGTTTCAATAAAGATGCAGTTGTGTTAGCCAAACATTTATTTAATGGCAGCTAATAGAGGACTTTCATCGCCTGCAATATATATAGAGAGAAAGAAAAAGAAAGAGAAAAAACAAAGTTAATCACTTGAGTCTCCAAACAGTTTTGTGGGATTTAAGTCACGGGTCTTAATGTAGGGCATCCTGGGCCACACCCAAGTCACTGGCAATGAGCTTTCATAATTGAAATTGTACAATTGTTCTTCCAACCATTTACGTTTGTCCGCCGGTTCGGGATATGTTGAGGCAAGACCTAAAGGAAATTTTAAAGAAATTGTAATTTTATTTTAATTATCATATTTAGTCATGAGACTTCTTTACCTTTGTCATATGCACACTTGGTAACACCCATAGCAATACGCATGGAAATTTCACGAATCGAGGATAGAGGTGGATACAAAGAGCCACGTTCTAAATCGCTATCTTCTACATAATTGGCAAGTTCTTGTGAGGCAATTAAGAACATATCATCGGGTATGTGATGTGTTCCGGTGGCAATTACACCCAATGCAACGCCGGGGAAAATGTAGGCATTGTTACCCTGGCCAGGATAGAAGGTCTTATCACCAATTGTTACAGGAGGGAAGGGAGAACCCGATGAGAAGATAACACGTCCCTGGAAACAAATAGATGGGCAATTATTAAATAGGTTTTCTCTAGAGATATCTATTCGGCGGGATTTGAATTTGAATTCCTCCGGAATATTCATGATTGGACTGGATATTTTGTTGATTTTTAAAAAAAATATGTTTCCATAATTCGTGGATTTTTTTTAAGTTTTTTCAATGATTCGTGGATTAAAAAAAATCAATAATTCATGGATATTTTTTTTTTAATATTTTTTCAATAATTAGTGGATATTTAAAAAATATTTCTTAATTATTCGTGAATTTTTAAAAAAAAGTGTCAATAATTCGTGAATCTTTTAAAAAAATATATTTTAATAATTCGTGGATTTTTCAAAAAATATTTTTTAATAATTTGCGGATTTTTAAAAAATAATTCGTGGATTTTCTAAAAAATATTTTTTAATAATTTGCGGATTTTTAAAAAATAGTTCGTGGATTTTCTAAATTTTTTTTTAATAATTTGCGGATTTTAAAAAAAAAATTATTCTTGGATTTTCTAAAAAAATATTTTTAATAATTTGTGTATTTAAAAAAAAAACATTTTTTAATAATTTGTGGATTTAAAAAAAATATTTTTTAATAATTCGTGAATTTTATAAAAAAATATTTTTTAATAATTCGTGGATTTTTTGAAAAATATTTTTTAATAATTTGTGGATTTTTGTAAAAAATATTTTTTAGTAACTTGTGGATTTTTAAAAAAATAATTCGTGGATTTTTAAAAAAATCCATTTCCTGGAGTACATTAAATGTCTATTAGTCGAAATGTTGTAAGTTTTATATCGTTTTTTTTTATAATTACTACCCCTACTTTTACATATATTCCTTCCTTACTTATTACATTATATTATAATAATTTTGCTATATAAACATTATAATGTAGTATACAGCTTAAGGTCGAAAGACTAGGCAAATATGAATTGAAATAAAAAAAATATTATTTAATAATTCGTGGATTTTTTAAAAAATATTTTTTAATAATATGTGGATTTTTTTAAAAAAAATATTTTTTAATAATTTGTGGATTTTTAAAAAATAATTCGTGGATTTTTAAAATTCTTTTTAAAATTTGTGGATTTTTTTAAACAAATATTTTTTAATAATTTGTGGATTTTTAAAAAATAATTCGTGGATTTTTTAAAAAAATATTTTTAATAATACGTGGATTTTTAAAAAATATTTTTAATAATTCGTGGATTTTTTAATAATTCATGGATTTTTAAAAAATATTTTTTAATAATTCGTTGATTTTTTTTAAAAATATTTTTAAATAAGTCGTTGATTTTTAAAAAATATTTTTCAGTAATTCGTGGATTATTAAAAAAATATTTTTCAATAATTCGTGGATTTTTGAAAAAAATATTTTTTAACAACTCGTGGATTTTTAAAAAATATTTTTTAATAATTTGTGGATTTTTAAAAAATATTTTTTAATAATTCGTGGATTTTTAAATAATATTTTTTAATAATTGGTGGATTTTTAAATAATATTTTTTAATAATTCGTGGATTTTTAAAAAATATTTTTTAATAATTCGTGGATTTTTAAAAAATATTTTTTAATAATTCGTGGATTTTTAAAAAAAATATTTTTTAATAATTCGTGGATTTTTAAAAAAATATTTTTTAATAATTCGTGGATTTTTAAAAAATATTTTTTAATAATTCGTGGATTTTTAAAAAATATTTTTTAATAATTCGTGGATTTTTAAAAAAATATTTTTTAATAATTCGTGGATTTTTAAAAAAATATTTTTTAATAATTCGTGGATTTTTAAAAAATATTTTTTAATAATTCGTGGATTTTTAAAAAAATATTTTTTAATAATTCGTGGATTTTTAAAAAATATTTTTTAATAATTCGTGGATTTTAAAAAAATATTTTTTAATAATTCGTGGATTTTTAAAAAATATTTTTTAATAATTCGTGGATTTTAAAAAAATATTTTTTAATAATTCGTGGATTTTGTAAAAACTATTTTTTAATAATTCATGGATTTTTAAAAAGATATTTTTTTTTTAATAATTCGTGGATTTTTAAAAAATATTTTTTAATAATTCGTGGATTTTTAAAAAATATTTTTTAATAATTCGTGGATTTTTAAAAAATATTTTTTAATAATTCGTGGATTTTTAAAAAATATTTTTTAATAATTCGTGGATTTTTAAAAAATATTTTTTAATAATTCGTGGATTTTTAAAAAATATTTTTTAATAATTCGTGGATTTTTAAAAAATATTTTTTAATAATTCGTGGATTTTAAAAAAATATTTGTTAATAATTCGTGGATTTTTAAAAAATATTTTTTAAAAATTGGTGGATTTTTAAAAAATATTTTTTAATAATTCGTGGATTTTTAAAAAATATTTTTTAATAATTCGTGGATTTTTTAAAAAATATTTCTCAATAATTCGTGGATTTTTTAAAAAAATATTTTTCAATAATTCGTGGATTTTTTAAAAAAATTTTTTTTTAATAATTCGTGGATTTTTTAAAAAAAATATTTTTCAATAATTCATGGGTTTTTTAAAAAAATATTTTTCAATAATTCGTGGATTTTTTAAAAAAATATTTTTCAATAATTCGTGGATTTTTTAAAAAACTATATTTCAATAATTCGTGGATTTTTTAAAAAAATATGTTTCAATAATTCGTGGATTTTTTAAAAAAATATTTTTCAATAATTCGTGGATTTTTTAAAAATATATTTTTCAATAATTCGTGGATTTTTTAAAAAAATATTTTCAATAATTCGTGGATTTTTTTAAAAAATATTTTTCAATAATTCGTGGATTTTTTAAAAAAATATTTTTCAATAATTCGTGGATTTTTTAAAAAAACATTTTTCAATAATTCGTGGATTTTTTAAAAAAAATATTTTTCAATAATTCGTGGATTTTTTAAAAAAATATTTTTCAATAATTCGTGGATTTTTTAAAAAAATATTTTTCAATAATTCGTGGATTTTTTAAAAAAATATTTTTCAATAATTCGTGGATTTTTTAAAAAAATATTTTTCAATAATTCGTGGATTTTTTAAAAAAATATTTTTCAATAATTCGTGGATTTTTTAAAAAAATATTTTTCAATAATTCGTGGATTTTTAAAAAAAATATTTTTCAATAATTCGTGGATTTTTTAAAAAAATATTTTTCAATAATTCGTGGATTTTTTAAAAAAAATATTTTTCAATAATTCGTGGATATTTTAAAAAAATATTTTTCAATAATTCGTGGATTTTTTAAAAAAATATTTTTCAATAATTCGTGGATTTTTTAAAAAAATATTTTTCAATAATTCGTGGATTTTTTAAAAAAATATTTTTCAATAATTCGTGGATTTTTTAAAAAAATATTTTTCAATAATTCGTGGATTTTTTAAAAAAATATTTTACAATAATTCGTGGATTTTTTAAAAAATATTTTTCAATAATTCGTGGATTTTTTAAAAAAATATTTTTCAATAATTCGTGGATTTTTTAAAAAAATATTTTTCAATAATTCGTGGATTTTTTAAAAAAATATTTTTCAATAATTCGTGGATTTTTTAAAAAAATATTTTTCAATAATTCGTGGATTTTTTAAAAAAATATTTTTCAATAATTCGTGGATTTTTAAAAAAAATATTTTTTTAAATAATTCGTGGATTTTTTAAAAAAAATATTTTTTAAATAATTCGTGGATTTTTTTAAAAAATATTTTTCAATAATTGGTGGATTTTTTAAAAAAATATTTTTCAATAATTGGTGGATTTTTTAAAAAAATATTTTTCAATGATTCGTGAATTTTTTAAAAAATATTTTTCAATAATTCGTTTATTTTTTAAAAAATATTTTTCAATAATTCGTGGATTTTTTAAAAATATTTTTCAATAATTCGTGGATTTTTTAAAAATATTTTTCAATAATTCGTGGATTTTTTAAAAAAATATTTTTTAATTGATAAATAGAATGGTCGAAGAAAACACAAAAATAATTATAATATTTTTCAATAATTCGTAAATATTTTTAAAAATATTGTTTAATAGTTAGTGAAGTGTTTTAAAATGTATTTTAATAATTCGGGATTTTTTAAACGCTCTTTAAGTTTATTTAAATATATTTCAATAATTCAGAATTTTTTAAATACTGTTTATAATAGTTCGTGAAGATTTTTTTAAATATATTTCAATAATTTGGGAACTTGTTTAAAATTATATTTCAATACTTCGTGATTTTTTTAATATCAATAATTATTTAGTGGATTTTTTAAAAACATTTTTCAATTATTCGGGATTTTGTTTTCAAATATTTTTCCAATTCGTGGATTTTTTTAAAAAAGTTTTTCTATATTAATCCCATAGTCGTTGTTTTAATATTTCATTAAAACAACTTTAATTTATTAGTGGGAAAAAAATTGGCGATGTTTACCAAAGGGTAAGGCAGGGAAGACTAAAGTTTCAGATCTCGCCATAGATCTTCATCAGTTCCCTTGTTTATTGGTTTTCAACAAGAAACTTTTTATACCCAAGTGTCAATTGCTCGTCCAAAGAAACACTCTAATCGAGAATTTTTTTTGGCACTACCTAAACTCGAGCAACTTCACTTGCAAACAAAACCAAATCTTTCCCACTGCTATGCGTTCGTTGATTCTCAACGAAAAAACACATAACTAATTTGCTGGTATTGCTTAATAAAGCAAATAAACCAACACTTTCTCGACGGTGCCCGGTCTCACAATTAGGAGGGTTGGGGTTTTTATTTGGGATGACGACCCCTTGGTAAACATCGCCAATTTTTCCCGCTAATAAATTAAAGTTGTTTTCATGAAATATTAAAACAACGATTATGAAAAGCAAAATAGAAGTCGTCATCCCAAATAAGAAACGCCAACCCTGCTTAAAATATTTTTAATAAATTTTACATTTTTTAACAAATATTTTTTAAAAAAAATCGACCTCATCTACTTGTGCGTATTGATAACATAAGCATTCTACACGGGTGCAGCATAGCTTAGCATAGGCCGGCCTATCCTTTACAAGAGTTCAACAAGGTTTATTTGTTAGCACCCTAACGACGACTTAAACATGACTTGAGTGGCTTCAGCATGTCCTTATTTTGTCGTACATTGTCATTGGTGTTATAGCAGCATGAAACCTACGTAAAAGCATAGGTTTGAGGCTGGGTTGGCTACCACTGGCCGAAACACGAAAGTACCCGCTGCCGGGGGATTGCAGTCGTACGAAAGGTAAGGTTGGTGGATGCGTAGCCACGGAAAACTTTCGGCCCATTGTTATTTTCCATTAAGATAGGGTAGTCGTATCGTATGTTTTTCTTTACTTTAAGATTGCCTCCGGTTAAAAAAGCTTTATACCCAGACTATAGGTAAATCTGGATTTTTTTACCCCAATGTGTAATTCAAACTTACCTCCGTGTTTTGATAAGCCTGTTCGGCAGTACATTCAGCTTTGCTAGTGGGATTTGACAAAGCAAATACAACAGGACGTTCATTATTGGCAGCCATTGTTTGTAGAATTTTAGGAGTGAAAATGCCGGCAGCGGCAGAAGCACCAATTAAAACCTGGGAGAAAAAAATTAAAATAACAACATTTTATCATATTAGGTGATTATACTTACATTTGGTTTAACTTTATCAACAATATCTTCTAAATCTTTCATGGGTTCAACTTCTTTGGCATAGTTAAATTTATGACCTTCAAGATTGCCTACTTTTCGTGTGGTAGTCAACAAGCCATCAATATCCACCATCCAGATTTTGCTACGGGCTTCCTGTAACGACAAAAGAACACATTTTTAGATCACCTGAGCCATAACTTTTAGCTGAATTCCGACACTTACTTCCAGAGAAACACCTTCTGCCACCATAGCTTTCACTACCAAATCAGCAATACCAATAGCAGCCTCACCAGCACCAGCAAAGAGGAAAGTGTAATCGGCAAAACTTCTACCAGTTATACGTTTACTAGCATACAAGCCAGCCACTGCCACAGAGGCAGTACCCTGAATATCATCGTTAAAGGTACAGTAAGTATTGCGATATTTATCGAGGAACCTAAATGCATTGTGATTGCCAAAATCTTCAAATTGAATTAAAGTATTTTGACCGTAACGTTTAACAACAGCTTGCATAAATTCATCAATGAAGTCATCGTATTCGCGGCCAACAACACGTTTTTGGCGTAGACCCACATACAGGGGATCTTCGAGGAGATCAATGTTATTGGTACCGACATCAATTAAAATGGGCAAACATTGATGGGGCTTAATGCCAGCCAAAGCTGTGTATAAAGCCAACTTGCCTACAGGTATACCCATACCAGATGCACCCAAATCACCCAAGCCCAGAATGCGTTCACCATCGGTAACAACAATGGCACGGACATCAGGTTCAGGCCTATAAAGAGGAAAAAACATTCAATAAAAACCATGAAAATTAAACCATTAACCATGGGCATTAAGAATTAAAATAAATTGAAATTGAAATGTAGTCCTTTTTGTTGGTTTCACTTACCAATTCTTAATAACATCAAATACATGACCACGATCATTAATTGTAACAAACAAACCACGTGGCCTACGATAAATCAAACCAAACCTCTGGCAAGCCAAACCCACTGTTGGTGTATAAATAATCGGCATCATATCTTCAATATTCTCAGAGAGAAAACGGAAAAATAGCCGCTCATTACGATCTTGCAAATCGCTCAAATACAAATATTTGTTCAACGCCTCACTATAACGATTCACAGCAATTTTACACAATTCCAATTGTTCTTCCTGAGTTTTAAAGCGTGCAGGTTGCAAACCATGAATACCTAATACTTGTCGTTCTTCGAGGGTGAAAGCTAAACCCTACATGGGGCGAATAATAAAAAAAACATAAAAATTAGCAAAAAATATACACAAATTTAAAATTAGTTTCATTTACAGTCTCGTATGACATAAACGACGCCAAGCCGCCTCCTGGTTGTTTATGAATGAATGGATAAACGAAACTGAAATGCATTTCGCACGATAATGGACCAAGGGCGGCAAACATAGTATGTAGAATGATTGATGCAATGCATGGATGTTTAGACTTACTTTATTTAGACGTGGATCTCGAATGTGATCGATACCCATCACTTGAGAGGGGCACAGTATATCACCGACCACTTCATGATATTCGCGAGTTTGTGTGTTCTTTGCTACAGCTGTGCTGGCTGTTGTAGGATTTGTGACAGACTGGTGGGGTTGGCGTGCAGCAGCGGACGCACATATTTTTGTAAAATTGCCATATAAACTGAAAATAGAAAGAAATGAAATTTTATTACAAAGTAATGGAACAACAATTACTAGTTCAAACACTTAAGATAAAATGATTTAATAATATTTAAGAATACTTTTACAACTTAGAAATAACAATTAACATTCTAAACGCTACATATAGTGGATAGCTAGGAGGTTTTCAGAGTAAATGTCCGAGTAATTACACCCTACACTACTATGTGGGGAGGCTATTATAACTTGGTTTTGAACCAAAATTTTGTAACACATCGATATAATGGTCGTAGACCCATACTTAAGGTCAGTGTCAAAAATATTCGATTTTCAATTTTACCAATAATAAGACCTTAATATTTTAGAATCACATAATCAATAACCAAAAAACCAATTACTTAAAAAAATTTTGGTCCTGTGGCAATTAAAAAATGTATGTAACAAGTATCCATGACAACCCTATAAGCGAGAATAATAATAACCTTGTTTCCTACGCGCCAAAAATATTCGGTTTTTCTAACTTTTGTTAAATATTTTGGCAAAGCTTTGAAAAGCTTTTAGCTTCTGATTTTTTTGGAATGTGACTATATATTTTCTACCTTCTCGAATTCATTTAGGACTCGGTGACCAATTTCAAGACAATTAAATGCGGTTTAGCCGTAATTTTTCAAAAAATTACACTATATTCCCTACCAACCAATGGTTTTTGATGGCATATTTGTTTCACAAAATTTATTATTCCTATATTATCGTGACTTTTGCTCATGCTTTGAACCTATATTCAACTTATTCAGGAATAAGCTAAATTTCCTTTTTTATAATGATATATAATCAGTTTCCTCCTTTCTAGGATAGTGTTTTTTATTGGCGACAAATTATACTAATCTTTATAAATAAAAATCAAATGTCGTTCGTTGGTAATGGCATCAGTTAAGAACGGCTGGACCGATTTGGATAATTCCTTTTTGTGAAATGTTCTCTATAACCCAACTTAGGTTTTTATGCAAAGAAAATTTGACCACGCCCACTTTTTTATACCCTCCACCATAGTATGGAGGGTATATTTAGTTTGTTTTTCTGTTTGTAACACATCGAACTAATCATTTGGGACCATATAAAGTATATATATTCTTCCCAAATTGTGAGACCGGGCACCGTCAAAATGTTGTTTATTGCTGTAATATGCAATACCAACAAATTAGTTATGTGTTTTTCGCTGAGAATCAACGGACGCATAGCAGTGGGAAAGAGTTGGTTTTGTTTGCAAGTGAAGTTGCTCGAGTTTGGGTAGTGCCAAAGAAATTCTCGATCAGAGCGTTTCTTTGCACACGTATCTATTTGAGCGGGCAATTGACACTTGGGTATAAAAAGTTTCTTGTTGAAAAACAAGAAACAAGGGGACTGATGAAAATCTGTGGCGAGATCTGAAACTATAGTCTTCCCTGCCTTACCCCTTGGTAAACATCGCCATTTTTTTCCACTAATAAATTAATATTGTTTTAATGAAATATTAAAACAGCGACTATGGGATTAAGCCTGACTATTTTGAAAAACAAAATAGAAGTCGTCATCCCAAATAAAAAACGCCAATCCTCCTATATTCTTGATCAGTATAAAATTCTAACACGATCCAGCCACTCTAGCGTTCGCAATAATTGAGCTAGAGCCCTATATTTTTGCACCCGAATGTCTTTTTTCCATAGGCAGGTCAAGTTCGAAGATGGCCTATATCGGTCCACGTTTTGATATAGCCCCCATATAACGGTACCACCCGATTTGCGGTATTTCGGGGATTTTAGCTAAAATTTTTAACCGAACTACCTGCAATTTTACGTTTGAGGTTCCCAGTGGTCGCAAAACATCTCCACCAAACGCCGTCGACATAGGTCCATGTTTTGGTATATCTCCCATATAACGGTACCTCCCGATTTTCGGTATTTTGAGGATTTTAGCAACATTTTTTACTCTGACTACCTGTAATTTGACGTTTGAGGTTCCCGGTGGTCATAAAACATCTCCACCAAAAGCCGTCAACATAGGTCCATGTTTTGGTATATCTCCCATATAACGGTACCTCCCTATTTTCGGTATTTTGAGGATTTTAGCAACAATTTTTACTCTGACTACCTGTAATTTGACGTTTGAGGTTCCCGGTGGTCATAAAACATCTCCACCAAAAACCATCAACATATGTAGGTCCATATTTTGGTATAGCCCCCATATAATCGTACCTCCCGATTTTCGGTATTTTGGGGATTTTAGCTACAATTTTTAACCGATCTACCTATAGTTTGACGTTTGAGGTTCACAGTGATCACAAAATATCTCCAACGAAAACAGTCAACATAGGTACACGTTTGCGGTATATTGGGATATTTTAGCTAACATTTTTAACCGAACTACCTGTAATTTGACGTTTGAGGATTCCGGTGGTCACAAAACATCTCCACCGAAAACTGCCAAAATAGGTCCATGTTTTGCTATAGCCCCCATATAACAACAATGTTTAACCGAACTATTTGTAATTCGACATTTGAGGTTCCCAGTGGTCACAAAACTTCTCCACCAACAATTATTAACATAGGTCCACACTTTGATGTATCCCCATATAAGGTTGTCAGCCGATTAAAGACATTTTTATATAATTTTTTTACCTTTTTTAGGTATCAGTGTTCAGGATATTATAATTGTTCCACAAACATCCCATATGGGACAGGGGAGACTTCTCTCATATGAATGAGTGCACGCCGATTCATATTGGCTCAATGATATGGGACCTACTTTTTATTGCCGAGTCCGAACGGCGTGTCTTAAGACACCACTTGTAGAGACGTTTTTCACGGCTTAAATACTCAGGAAATGTCGCCAGCACTACTGAGGGGGAATTTTGTCACCGTTGAAAATTTGATGTTGCTTGGCACGGGATTCGAACCGCAGACCTTCTGAGTGCAAGGCGGACGTGCTAACCATTGCACCACGGTGAGCCACGGGATCAGTGTTCAGGATAGAAAATAATAATTCCCTTTCAGTTCAGAATATTTTATGGTAAAGGGTATAAAAAGTTCGGCCCGGCCGAACTTTACGCTTTTTTACTTGTTTCAATTTTTATCTTTTCTAAAAAACTACTGAACCGATTTTTTGAAATTGTCAGGGAAGGGAATCCAGAAGGGGCGGCGTACCTCCCCTATGCGATATTTATAAAAAAACGCTATACTTGCACAAAATTACGCATGTATCGATTTAAAAATTTATAGATTAATCTACAATCTAGGTACTTATTTGGGGCCTAAACACCACGCCTGCTTTTTAAATATGTTATATTCTCAATAGTACTAACCCGATCCATCAAATTTACAGGAGGAGGAGGTGGGGTACTTTCTCCGCTCCTTTCTTTTAAACGTTATATCTATACCCAAATTTATGATTTTATCGGTTTCAACATAAATTTTGGGAGACAATGGGGTTGTGCGTACTCTACGTACATATATGGAGCCAAAATACCAGACCACGGCAACTTTTTTAAATATTTTATATCTTTTTCGATTGTTTGAGTGGAGTATTCCCCCATTGGCTCAACTTCATTTATTACCCTCTATTACAGAGAGTAATGTTTTTCCAAACGAACTGACAGTGTTGCAAAATTTTACTGATCGCTACCAATATCATGATTTCATCCCGGCGAAGGGAATTATCAATTGGCTTCTCAGTTTTTGAAATGATGCCTTTTTAGCGAAAAACCGAGCTCTTTAAGTGTCTAGTATTCTCATATGAATGAGAATCACACTCACTTTTCGGCTTTTCTAAAGAAACACCAAAATATCTTGAAAACTGATGACCACTCCCACTCTTTTCAATACATTATTTTTCCAAAACTACCGAACTTAATATCATGCAATTTTTAGAAAATGTTCAGAAATGTCCCGTGGTCCAAACTACTATATATTTGTAGACTACTTTCGGGGCTTGTTGTTTTATAATCGCTATATTTGCTAAACGTATGCGGAGTGCATCGGCTTGCAAATTAATCTTCGAGACAATGGTGGTTGCGCCCCCGATCAAGAAAAACTATATGTTTACCAATTTTCTTAAATGGTGAGGTTCAACGGTCCATCAGCCATGAAAAACTAAAACATATAAGTCTCAATAATCGGGAGAATTCCATTTAACCATTTTTTTAACTTTTATAATTAGATCCATTTAGGATAAAGACAGGGGACATGGAAGATAATAAATCCTAAACAGCATCAATGGGGGAAAAATCCGACAAAGTCCGTAAGAGAAAAGAAAGGTTACAGACAAAATCAGTTGATAAATTTAAAGTTCTCTTCGGTTTGACAATGGACCGAAGAAGTGAGGTAGAAAATATCTATTTTTGAATTGTCAAGCATAAAGTCCATAAAAAACTGTAATTAAAACTCAAATAGAGTTTTTTTATTGCTTAAATTGAAAACCGAATATTTTAGGCCAAAATGAATGTCTCGACGAGCTGAGTCACTCTGGCTATATGTATGTGCCCGTCCGTCCGTCTGTCCATCTAAATCATCTAATCACGCTGCAGGTGGCAATTTTGATCGGATCATCACGAAAATTTGTCCCGGAGGGAAAGGAGCCTATTGATGTTTGTGATGGTCTGGTAATATTCAGGGGTTGGAGTGGGCAAAAAACTTATTTGGGAAAAAATTCAAGGTTTTATTATTATGCGAATATCTCCGCTTCTAATAGGGGTATCCAAAAGCAAAGCTTGTCAATGGAAGGGGGAAAATATAACCAAAGTCGCCATTTTTTTTTATTTGAAATGTAATGAGGAATATTCCAGCTTTGGTTCAATTAAGTTCAACATTGGATCAACTAAGTTAAACATTTGTTTTAAACATTATTCGAAAATATATAATAAAATATAATGCTTTCCTATTAGATATATATATAGATGAGAAAAAGGTTATATATTTTATTTATATTTAATATCACTCCGTTATCTAAATGGAACTTATTAAATATAAAAATAATTAATCTAAAAACACATCAAAATGTTTACGAAAGAAAACAAAAACATCCCAATCCACTTTATGTTTAGATAACAACAAAACAAATAATTTTAACGCGAATTATGTCAATTAACAGCAGATAGGAATCTTCCATCAACAAACAACCACCCATAAAATTAACTTCGTCACAAACTTCAAGAGCAATGTGATTAAAATTCTGACGAATGAAAACACACTAATATTTGTTAATGAAATAAGCAAATAGTAACAAACATTCTTATCTATGATGGTATTGTTATTATTGTTGTATTTTCTCAAAATGTTTTCAAATTCGGACATTTAAAATAAATACAAAAAATGTTTTTGTTAAAAGCAATATCAACCGGTATTCTTTAGGAGGGTATTCTTTGTGTCAGATGTTTTATTAAACGAATTCCCATGATAATAGGTATGTAAAATTCTTTGAAATCACAAATTAAACATATGATATGATTTTTCATGTTTTGAGGATGTATCGGCGAGAAAGCAATTATTAATCTATTGCGATTCGAAAAATACTTTAGGTTCTGATTTTGAATCTAAAGGTTTGACCAAACAAACTTCTGTAAAACAGATACAAATATAAATATTTTCCCACAAAAATTCCCAAAGGGAGTTCTCTCACTTTGCTTCGTGATATGGGACCTACTTTACATAACAGAAAATATCGCGCAATCGTTCAGAAATCGATTTCCTGGCCAAAAACGTCAATTGTCGTCACTGATTGTTAATTTATATAGGATTCGATAGAGAACATATTGAAAGTAAGAAAACCAAAAACTTAGGTCAAAATATTAGAAGGTGTGGGCTTGGCGTGTTCCTAAATACGACAATTTTCCCCAATTTTGGAAAAGACCTAATTTTTGTAAATTTCTGAAGAAAGAAATTGCTATTTCTCGGAAAATACAGCATATTTTGTATTCAATGTTTTTATACCCTACACCACTATGTGGTAAGGGGTATTATGTGTTAGTGCATTTGTATGTAACATACAAAAGGAAGCGAGATAGACCCATAGTTCCTTCTAGGGATATACATAGAATCACTTTCTGAGTCGATTTATGCATGTCCGTCCGTCCGTCCGTCCGTTCGCAACATACAGGTCGCATTTGTTGACCGATTTCGCTGAAAATTGGGGAATACCATTTTTTTAGCCGTCGGAAGATCAAGTTCGAAGATGGGCTATATCGGTCCAAGTTTTGGTATAGCCCCCATATATATTTTCGGCCGATTTCACGTATTTTCTGTAACACACACGCTATATATGTCCGATTTCGATGAAATTTGGAATGTGTGACTGAATTTGGTCTAAAAATAAATGTGCCAAATTATATCGAAATCGGTTCAGATTTGGATATAGCTCCCATATATATGTTCGCCCGATTACACGTATGCGATGTACCAATCACGCTATATGCGTCCGATTTTAATGAAATTTGGAATGTTTGACTGAATTTAATATAGAAATAAGTGTGCCAAATTATATAGAAATCGGTTCAGATTTGGATATAGCTCCCATATATATTTTCGGCCGATTTCACGTATTTTCTGTACCAAACACGCTACATATTTCCGATTTCGATGAAATTTGGAATGTGTGACTGAATTCAGTCTAGAAATAAATGCGCCAAATTATATCGAAATCGGTTCAGATTTGGATATAGCTCCCATATATATTTTCGGCCGATTTCACGTATTTTCTGTACCAAACACGCTATATATTTCCGATTTCGATGAAATTTGGAATGTGTGACTGAATTCAGTCTAGAAATAAATGTGCCAAATTATATCGAAATCGGTTCAGATTTGGATATAGCTCCCATATATATTTTCGGCCGATTTCACGTATTTTCTGTACCAAACACGCTATATATTTCCGATTTCGATGAAATTTGGAATGTGTGACTGAATTCGGTTTGGAAATAAATGTGCCAAATTATATCAAAATCGGTTTAGATCTGGATATAGCTCCGATTTATATTTTACATATTCACAGTGGTGTAGGGTATCATATAGTCGGCCCCGCCCGACTTTGATCCTTTCCTTACTGGTTTGCCTTTAAAACCGGTTTTAACAAATTACACTAGCATTTACAAGAAGTGAACTATTTTATTTTTCTTCAGGTAGTTAATTCTAGTGTAATTCCAACTTTAGTGAACTGCAACTTTTAAGGAACCGCATGGAACTGAGAGTGTCCTATTTCAGCCCATACATAATTTTTGAACCGTCTGGTTCCGTCCGTTTATTTATTTATTTAGAAACAACTTTACATTAATTCATTTTCACTTTTTTTTAAATTTATTGAAATTACATGGTCTGTACATAAACAAAGAAAATATGTTATCGTAGTAAAAATAGTAGCTTCTTGCAGGTTCTGTAACAGAGCAATTAATTATAGCTTTTTTACAAATGAGTTTTTATACGAGTTTTATGAAAACCCTAGTAGTATTTTTTTTTTTTTTAATTTTTGAACAAATTCAATTTTTTAGATTTTTTAATTTTTGTATTTATATGGTTCGTATATTGGCGTCTGTCCATTTTTAATATATAAAAAGATATAATAAAATCTACAAAAAACTCATTCCGGATTCACCGGAAGACTGTTACCTATTTGTTCGTTTAAAAACTACAGAATTTTGACCAGAAAAATATTCTGAACCACTGTGCGTCGGCAAAATCATCACGCATCTAACACCATATCAGGTCACAGGAAACCAAATCGATCATGTTGAGAATAAAATTACAGCTCTGTAGCAAAGACCACAAGGACGAGATTGTGCGATAGGTGTATCAAGAAGTGACAATAAATATTGGAACATTTCTGAGTCAATATCTCAGGAAAAAAATATAATGTGGAAGTCATGATCACTAAGCGCTACCCACTTTTAAAATGTCCACAAGAAATATAAATTTAAAATCCTAAACTATTGCGGAGGAAATACCTAAATGAATTGGCCGACACAATTCATCTTGGAACTGATCTATAATTTCTATAATTTAGCTCTTGTAGTTGGTCACCGTAGGATTTTTTAAGAAGCATGGATGGAAAACTGTTATGATTGTGATCATCACACTAGGACTACCTTCGATGAACAATCCTACGGCAGCGGGTTCTTTCGTACCGGATTGTCCCGGAACCATTGTGTTTCGGACAGCGGCTGCCAACCCAGCATTAAACCTATGCTTCTACTTAGGTTTAAATGCTGCTACAACATCAACCTTCGATGAAAATTTCAAAACACTCATCCAACGGTCACTTATTGACATTCTTCATGAATTTTTTACAAGAAATCTACCGATTTTTTTTAGAAGATTTTTTTTCATATGAGCTACTTTCGGATTTTTTTTTTTCGAATAATATTGCACAGTGTTCTGACAAATGGCCGCCTACGAAACGCTGATTTTACTAAAGCAGTTTGCGGTGCCCACTGTAGCACAGCATATGTTTTGTTGGGATCATTAAGAACCTAATAATCTTGTACTTATGTGAAACGGAATTAAAACAAGTAAAAAAGGATCCGTCGGCTTTGCCGACAGAGATATACCCTCAGTCTGTGTGAATAGAAACAGTTTTTCGAAAAACGTATATATTTAAGGGGTTTTCAAAATGTTGGGCATATGAGCCGATAAAAATATGGAAGTTCAAAAAGTTTTGCGATGAAGGTATCTAAACTAATGGACCGACAAGGTGTTCATTTGGGTGTCATTCGATAGATATCACTACCACCTGTCGTTTCAGTTGGTCCCCATATAATTCAGAGGTTTTGAACCAGTATATCAGGAAGCATGTATATTAGGGCGGGGCGATTTGTTTGGAAGGAAAAAAACCTTAATGGGCCCTTCGGGTTTCTGATTCCTGGGATTGAACTGAGCAAAAAAGTCCACTAGACCATAGGTCTACCGCGAAAATCGAGCCTCCCGATTTTGACTTTTAAGTTTTTTTGTCCACGTTTTTTGGACATTTTAGCATATAACAGCCAAACCATTGAGATTTTCGATCCAATACAAAGACAAAAATTGTAGCAAAGACAGTGATTAAGAACTCTCTAATACATCGCAAAAGCATTCTTCAGGCAGTTTTGGCCTTGAGAAGGTGCAAACTTTTCGGAAAATGTCGATAAATGGCACTGTGCTACAAAAGTTGACCAGAAAAATATTCAAAATGCCTTTAGTGTGTTTGGGTCACTTCGATTTATTTTTTTATAACGGTAAAAGTAGTGAAAATCTGGGTTTCTTACATTTTCAAATTTAAACGGGCATATCTTCTTTTTTCCACAACGGATTTCTATTGATCCTTCTTCCTTTTAAATGGGTGAATAATATCTTTCGAACAAGTTATTATTATTTGTAATCGGTTCACAAATGGCTAAGTTATAGTGGTTTCTGTCTGAAAATCCCCACAAAAAAACTATAACGAATATTTTCGAATTGGAAGAAATATTACGATATGCAAAGTGTGGAGTATTTGGTTCGAGAGTTGTCGTGCTCTCCAGCCACTACATGGTACCATAGTGGGTTTTTACACCTTTCGGGCTGTTTTCTAAAGAAGTATAGACTTGCCCCTGAAAAAACATTTACCGTCGTAATTAAGGTAGCGAATGAAAGTTGTTTCAACAAAAATCAAAGTGATTCCAGGGCAGGCCCTAAAGTGAACTTATCCGAAATTTTGTGTGAGAGGTACCAGAAGGAGTAGACAAATATATTCCATATTCGAACCTGATCTATATCTGGTAAATGCATTAGGATGTGTAAAGTATGGACCAAATCGGTCACAACCTTCAAGAGTTATAGTGCGAACAATTTTTCCGAACATTTTTTGAACTTTTGTGGTGGAGGTGCTTTAAAGAGTGGACTGATATGGCTTATCTTCGAACTTAAACTAAGTTTGGACAAAGTATTGCGAAGGGCAAATTTTGGACCGAATCGGTACATTCGTGTGAGAGTTATCATGCGCTCCAACCACTACACACGGTGTCATACACGCAGAGAAAAAATATTGTTGGAACAGTCATATTCTAAGAACAAAATAGTGCATTTTAAAATTCTTAAAATATGTATTGTTGACGCAACAATATATTCTGTGTCATCATGTTCCCTAATAAAAAATATATGGTTGAAACAACAATATATATTTTCAGATTTTTAAAATACACTATTTTGTTCTTAGAATATGATTGTTCCAACAATATCTCTTCTCTGTGTGTAGGTGTTTTTGCACCTTTCAAGCTATTTTTTCAGGAAGTATGGGCTTGCCCCTGATGAAACTTGTACCGTCGTATGGGGGGCAATTAATACAAGTTGTTGCAACAAAAACCAAAGCGATTCGGGAGCAGGCCCTAATCTGAACTTATCCGAAATTTTGTGTGGGAGGTACCCGAAGGAGTGGACCGATTGAGTCCATATTGGAACCTCATCGAAGTCTAGTAGATATTTCACGATGTCCAAAGTATGGATCAAATCGGATACTTCCTTCAAGAGTTATCGTGCGCACAAATTTTCCGAACATTTTCGAACTGTTGTGGTGAAGGTACCGGAAGGAGTGGAAGTAGCCTATCTTCGAACTTAAACTAAGTTTGGGCAAAATATGACGAAAGCCAACATTTGAACCGAATAGGTTCATGCGTTCGTGAGTTATCGTGAGCTCCAGCCAGCCAGACAGACGGACGGACATTGCTCAATCGACACCAAATTGTCTGAAACACATTTGGTCCAAACATACTTGGGGTCTAAAACCATTATTTCGATGAGGCACATTTTGCCCGTATGAAAGTGTATATACCCTCGTTAGCATAAATGCTGAGCGTATAAAAATAAAAGAAATGATCAACTTATAATATTTATTTACTTAAATACGATATGCGGACTACTGGAACATTTCATGCCGACTATTGGGAAATGGTTTCGACTACTAGCAAAAAAGTACTATTTCACTAAATTCACATTTTTCTCATCTTTTATAAGAAACTAGCGGACCCGGCGAACTTCGTCTCGCTATTAAGGAATAAAATTTCATACAAAAACTCAATTTTCGATTTTTCCAATTTTCCGACTTTTCCTGAGGGATTTTCCAAAATTTTCTTCCGCAAAGACCTTCTCCTCGAAAATGCGAATAACTGACAAAAATTTTACAGAAATCGGCCTAGCCGTTCTCATTTTATGAATTACTATACATTTTTTACACCATTTTTATATATATGGGCAATATTATTGAAAATTTAACATCGTTGAAGCCAAGGTTTACCCGTTTATAACTCGCGAATAGGGGTTGTATATTGTACAATTTACATGCTTTTGGATAAAATGAAATGTTTTTAGACTTGGCAAAAAATATTGGCCTTCAAAGTTGATTTGCGCGGAAGCTGTGGCTATATTTATGTTAAAAAATGGGTAAAAATGGGTTGAAGCCAACGTGTCTTTTTTTGTTTTCTCTCGATTTGTGATTAAAACACACTTTTCACGATTTTCCCGTTAAAGTAAAAGTAGAAGGCAACTAAATAAGGATCATCTCACTAGTGTATAACTTTTCAAAATTTGATCTGCGTCTACCATTAAATGATGCTGACATTTTGAAGCCAGATTTTAAGTGTTTTTTGAAATTTTCTTATAATTTCGTTCCGCAAACAGGTTTTTCAAAAAATCATATATAGGAATGAAGAACTCACGATTCTGATTTATTTGATATATGTGTCGTGAATGTAGCCTACACAGCTTCAGAGAAATCTGTATCCAAATACGAAAATTTTGTGCGAACAAATTTCTAAAAATCATATATTTCGGGTCTAATTTGTACAATTGGCATTCGATTTACTCGTGCATGATTGCAAATTTTGGATTTTTACGTTGCGGATCTAATAAATCATTATTCGTTAAAATCCATCTACTAAAACGCGAGATAGGAGAAATTCCAAGGTAGGAAAATCACCTAATATTGTTTTTGAAAATATCGCGCATTTTATCGCGTATTCTGTCGGCCGCTTACACTACTATGAAAAAACTAGTGCAGCATCTTCCGTTTTGCGGAAACAGAGATTTAAAAACTTCACTGATAAGGGAACTACATTCATTTTATCCCAAAAATAGTGTGTGATGCTACATCCACGGTTCTTGACTGATTGCCTTGAAATAGGTATATATAGATGCAGATTTTCATGGTGACACTAAAACCGGATGCGGAACGAAATTGTATGAACTTTGCGCAAATTAGCGATGTTTTATAGGTTTTTTAATGCTAAGATGCAGCCAATGCTACATCTTAGCGTCCAAATTATATTTCGAAAAATATATACAATTTAAAAGATATGGTCTTGCTGTACATGAAAATCACATGCGGACAAAACGATTTTGATAATTACGCGATTTACACATATTTTAATAATGCATATAAGTTAAAGCGCTTTATTTGAATTCTATTTCCGTTTAAGAAGTCTAATGATTTATTTCAACAACCCGATAACTTTCCTCAATGGGAAACCTTCTATGTGAATGTAGATAAAGCAAAATCCGCCCATTTCCTTGGGAGTTTCAAAAAATTAAAAGAAGTACTCCTATAGAATTTTTCCAATATTTTCGACTCTAGAATGCATGTGAAAACCATTATTCCAAACCAAAATTAGTTTTTTGTAACACAAATATGTGCTTATTTTGGCTATAATATCCTAACTACTATCCCGATGATTATAAGTTTGGTCTCATTTGATTCCCCGTGATGTCTTTATTTAAAACTGTTACCTTTTGTAATTTTTGACGGGTAAATGGACCTATATTTTCAAAACATTCGGATTATATTTAAAATTTTGTCAATTTTTTGTAAATTCCGCGAATGCTGAGAAACATTTTACAAATATTATGCAATCTACTTAATGACGTCACTTCGTGATAACTTTTTAGTGACAATTGTGCTCAATAAAATAATTAGCGTTTTATAATAATTTTTTCTTAAAAGCAAAAGTAAAACCGCGATAATATTTGTCCGCAACAACCAAAAATTTGCTCGCGAGCGGATTTGTACTGGGGAATTTTTTCTTAACCTATGTACCAAAAATGGTTAATGTAGCGCGAAAAGAAAAAATGCAATTTTTTGGAAATGGAATATGAAATTATTGGCAGTTTTGCCCATATATAGATAATTCAAAAATTGTTTATTTCATCGAAATGTAAACAAAATTTCGAAGCAAATAAGCTTTAGTTCACAGCAATTGGAAAAATTTACTCGGAATGGTGAATGATTGAAGTTGGACAAATCCTTAAAGTGCCGACTATTGGTACACTTACCCTAATTTATACTTGAAGTAAGTAAAGTTTTGGAGGTTATAGTTGAACCCAAAAATTATATCAGCCAATTTGAGTTCAATAATATGAAAGTCTCTAAAACGTTTTCGACAATCTATATTTTCAACGAATTTGAATGCATATTGGATAAAAATAGAAGCTAAATGGGTTCAGAGTTCAATAAATACAATTGGCAATATCAATGGCGAATTGCATTAATAAATTCCAAAGGAGAAGTAGGTACGTCACAGAGAAATATTCATATGTTGGACCTTGATAAGCAACTGTTTAATTACATAGCATTATTAAATATTTTATTGGTCTTATCTTAATATCATACTACGGTGTGAAGTTCTTTCACTACAACAATACAAAGTTGCGACGATAATGAAATTACCCAAGAAATACAAAAAACTCTAAACGGTAGTTTCTTTTGACAGTCAGCTGACAAGGCAAGGCTAATTATTTTATTATTTTTTTCATCACATCATTTCATCAATTTTTTATATCAACATATGCACATGTATGTATGTTTATATCCAAATGTTCTTATGTGCTGAGTACAAAAGTGCTTCAACCAAACCAACGATTATGTCGATTATGTATTTTGCGTAAATTGTATTCCCATTCTCCGGGTTTTGCTAATTAGAGTCATTTGTTTGTTGGCGCGCTTTATCGTATTTTATCTTTGGTCATAATTTCACTCACATTCACCTCTTCAATGTGATTCATGAACAACAACAACAAATAATCGACTGATTACACCCGGTTAGTTACTGTTCGTTCTTTCTCAGTAAATGCCGATTGTTCCGTTTGTATGACTAGTACACACGTTTACAGCCGGCTAGCTGTTTGCTCAAAGTGGTTAAAAGATAAAAGCTGGAAAAAAAGTAACCCACATACAGCCAACAAACACTTGACATTCGCATTCTATGATATCATTGACGCTTGATATGTCGGTACGGCGATAGCAACAGAAGCAAACTATACCAACAGATATCTCTTTGTGGGGGGTATTAGACAAGAAATGAAATTTATGACGTTACTTCTATCGCCAAAATCGTAAAACTACTAACAAATCGAATCGATCGATTGACGATTACTTGCTTTTGTGGCAAATAATATTATACAAATAATATAATATTTTTTTCGTGAAATGTTTTGTAGTGGTAGAGATTATTGAATTTACAGATTTTAAGATTGTTTATATTTGTTGTGAATAATGGGTCATCAAATGCAATATTTTGAAACAAATCACTTGAGATTCCCAAGGGATTGGAATCGGTGGTTCATGGAATGACCCTGTGATGAATTATAGCAAAATACTTTCCTCCCCACTTTTTTTTGATGCTAGTGTAGAGGAAATATCCTCAGCGTGAATGACAGCACAAAAAAACAATTGCGGGAGTGGTGGAACTAAATGTACTGTAAACAGATTCCTATTTACATTTTAGTTACATAATGTGACTAAAACCCTCTATAAGAGCTATATCAAAACATGTACCTATACTGACAAATTTTTGGGGGAAGGTTTTGTAGCCTCAAAATACAAATCGGGATATACTGACAAATTCCTGGGCAATGCTTGGAAGACCCAATAAATACTAAATGGAAAATGACAGCCACTTGGGTAAAATATTTTGGCTAAAAGCTTCAAAATACCGAAAATCGGGAGGCACCCTTCTATGGGGGCTATATAAAAATGTAGACCTGTACTGATAATTATTTTTTGGAATATTTTATTCCCCATCAAAGACTAAATAATAAATGTAATCCATTTCGGTTTTAAAATGACGCGGAAACCTTCAAAATGCAGAAAAAATGGAGGTACCGCTCTATGCGGGCTACATCAAAAAGATACAAAAATAACAAAAAAGAAGACAAAATACCAAATTTCAGGGAGAATATGTTAGTATTTTCTTACTTAGCTGGCCCATTACAGAACATTTGTTCCATAAGCCGAACTAAGAAAAGATCTCCAACTCTCTATGTTTAGTGCTTCGCTTTCTGGAATACCGCGCCTTGTCATCTCTTCATCCACTTGTTTGCGCCAGCTATTGTTTGGCCTGCCAATTCTGCATGCACCAACATGCGGCTCGAATTTATACGCCTTTTTAGCGGGATCATCATCGCTCATTCTTATGATATGGTATATCCAACGCAATCGTTGAATCTCGATACGTTTATCTATACTGATGTCGTTGTATAGCTGATACAGCTCGTGGTTCATGCGACGTTGATATTCACCGCTAACGCAGATTGGTCCGTAGATCTTTCGAAGAATTTTTCTCTCAAACACTCCAAGCACTGCCTTATCTGCTTGCGCAAGTACCCAGGCTTCTGAACCATACATCAGCACGGGTAGTATCAGTGTTTTGTAAAGAGTTGTTTTTGTTTGAAGAGATGTGGCTTTATTCCTAAACTGCTTATTCCCGACCCACACTAACGTGATTTCATTGCAAATATTTCATGAGATTAGGAGTTCTTAGATCGAATTCCATACTAAAGTAATTTTATGAAATTGCTATAGAGGGGAACTCAATCTAAGCATACTCTAGGGTGGACCGGGACTTACTGAGCCCGAAGTAGCATCTGTTGGCCAACACTATTCTTCTTCGTATTCCACAACTGATGTTGTTGATTGTGTTTACGGCGGTGCCGAGGTAGACAAAGTCCTTTACTACCTCAAAATTATAGGAACCAATGTCAACAGTTGGCCCGATCTCAATGGACGCATTGCGCGACGACACCATTAACTTTGTCTTCTCGCCGTTTTCCGCCAGACCCACTTTAGCAGATTCCCTTTTGACTTTTTCAAAGGTATCAGTTACTTCCTTTACCGATCGACCTATGATGTCAATGTGATCGGCATAAGCAAGTAACATATGGCTGTTTGTATATATTGTGCCACTTCTTTTCACCTTCGCATCTCGTTTAACCTTGAATGTTGAAAAGATCACACGAGAGGCCATCACCTTGTCTGAAACCTCTTTTGGTATCAATCTCTTCGGAGAGGTTGTTTCCTATTTTAACTGACGATCGAGTATCAGTTAATGTCATTCTACAAAGCCGGATGAGCTTTGCAGGGATACCAAATTCAGATATGGCTTGGAATACCTTTAAACTTAGGGGGCTGTCGAAGGCTGCTTGTAATCAATAAAAATGTGGTAAGTGTCGATCTGCATCTCTTGGGTCTTCTCCAGGATTTGCCGCAGGGTAAATATCTGGTCAATGGCGGATTTGCCAGGTCTAAAGCTGCATTGGTATGGCCCAATTATTTCATTGACCATAGGCTTTTGTCGTTCGCACATTATCCCTGACACTATCTTGTAGGCAATAGGGAGAAGACTTATGCCCCTATAGTTAGAGCATACAGTCTTACCTCCTTTCTTGTGGAGAGGGCACAGGATGCTCAGGTTCCAATCGTCGTTCTTCCTGCCAGACGGTGCTAAATAACTGATGAATACATCTTAGCAGCGTGTCGCCTCAGGTTTTGAACAACTCGGCTGGTAAGCCATCGGCTCCTGCTGCCTTATTATTCTTCAGCCGACTTATTGCTGTCTTTACCTCATCTTGGCCGGGTGGTATACATTCAATACCATCTTCTGGGATTGGATCTGTGGTATCTTCGTCGACTTCGCTACTATTGGATACCAACAGTTTGGAAAAAAGCTCTTTCCATAACCTGAGCACACTATCTGTATCAGTTACCAAATTACCTTGCAGGAGGATGTGCCTGTACCAAAGCCATCAGTTTGATGTTTCACTCTTTGGTAGAACTTTCGGACTTCATTCTGGCTCCTGTACATCTCGATTTTTTCACACTCCCGTCTTTCCATTTCCGTCTTTTTCCTGCGAAAAAGACGTTTCTCCTCTCTCCTTTTCCCCCGATACCTCTCTCGTGCGCTACGCGTTGCTACTGATTAGAAGTAGCCCTATATACCGCATTTTTCTCTTCGGTAGCAGCATGACACTGCTGGTCATACCATGGATTACTTTAATACCAGAGACATTCAAGTATGGATTTGGGGGCTGTTTGCATGGAGTGGGCAATATTTTGCCATTGTGCTGATATGTTATCGGGACGAGGAGTGCTTTCATTAAGCAATTGGGCTAATTGAGTTGAATATGCTGTGGCTATCTGTTGTGTTTGCAGCTTACCGATGCCCAACTTCCTCGTTGTATCTGTTCGTGCTTTATTTGCAACGTTTAGACGGGTGCGTACCTTTCTTGCAACAAGGTAGTGGTCCGAATCTATGTTTGCTCCTCGGAACGATCGTACATATAACACGATGGGAGAATGTCTTCCATCTATCACAACATGATCAATTTGATTACTTGTTCTTTGATCTGGAGACAGCCAGGTGCCGTTATGAATATCGAGAGGCTTAAATCTGGTACTGCTAACTACCATGTTTTTGCAGCTGCAAAGTCTATCAGCATCATACCATTTTTAGATGTTTCACTGTAGAGACTGAATTTCCCGACTGTTGGGCCAAAGATATTCTCCTTTCCAATTTTGGTATTAAAATCCCCTAGACGGTCATATGTTTCTTCTAAGCGTTCGTAAAATATATCTTTGGTCTGTTCATCCCGGTCTTCAGTGGGAGCATGAACGCAAATAAAGCTGATGTTGGAGAATTCTGCTTTTAATCGAATTGCAGCGAGTCTTTCATTCACTGGGGTGAAGCTGGAGACCAGATGTTTTAACCTCCGACCAACTAGAAATCCGCAACCAAACTCATGCTTTGTGTCATGGCAGCTATAATACAATGCGTCACCTTTAGGTGTTGTTGTGACGTCTTTCCCAATCCATCGTATTTCCTGTATGGCAGTAATGTCGGCCTTGTACTTTTCAAGTACATCTGCCAAGGCGTAAACTGCACCTTCTATATAAAGAGTGCGTACATTCCAGGTGCAGATTCCCAGATCATGATCCTTAAAACGTTTGCGGGGTTTGTCAACTTTAGAGGGGTTTGTTTTTCTTTTCTTTCGTTTTTTTATAGTAGGGAGGGTTACTAACCCGACACCCAAACCCAAGTTTTTGACGTTCTTATGGGCGAACGCGCGGCACATGTTAGCACACTACCTTTAACGGGTGTTAAAGGGAGCTCCCCAGGTGACACCACGGGGAGGTCAGTGTCCACTTGAGATGAAAGAGGGGCCAAGATAAATCCTGAACTTTGCCGTGTTAAAGCCGGTCAGGACCGTTCCTTGGTATCTTCCATCCCCTACGTCAATGTTAGTAAAGCCTTAAAATTTGATTTGTAGCCAAACAAACTACACACTGTGCCACACTTACGAACATTTAATGTTGTTTCAACACTTACTTGTGCACCACCAACTTTCGTTATTTTATTAACAAAAAACTCGCGTGCCGACGATGAGAGTTGAACCCACACAACCCTCGGCCCTTTGGTTGCACACGCTCTGTGCCACCGTACTCTTTACTTAGTAAGGAGTCAGGTAAGTGGTATTGCCTTGTAAAATTTTTAGGATGCCATCCATCTTTGAACATGATTTACATTTCAGAAAAATATAACGATTAGCAAAATCTAGACCAATGGCACCCAGAAAAATACCCCTCTGGAAAACACCTTACTCACCCATTATTTTTACATGGTCACAGTCACTAATGTCGTAGCTACTTAAATAAATAAAAATAGCCAATTACTATGCGCGACATACCCCTGTTAAAATAATGGATTGGTAAGGGGTTTTGTAAGGCGAATTTTTCCTGGGCCGTCACTCCTTTCGATATCATGTCCATCAGCCATTTTAGTTGCTCGCCGTCAACGTACCAGGAAGCATGAACTTGGCCACAAAAAAAATTGACATTCGGTAAAAAATTTCAAAATTATCCTCGAACAGTCCCTAAACTGCTGCACCTAAACGATTTTTTTTAATTTTTGAAGGGAATGTACTAGAAGTTTCTGTCCGCTATATATTTCTTTGAAACTTTATGTACGTTTTGAAGACATTTTACTATTTCAAATTGGACACTCAATTCGTATGTTATTGTGCACATCAGTCATTTTATTTGATGCCTGCAGAGTTTTTTGGAACTTTTAGCGCAGTAACTTAAGAAGTATTGACCTGGTAATTGAGGACGCCAATACAAGCTGCTATAAAAAATTTCATAAGGAATTGAGAGAAATTTTGTGCGTGAGGTACCCGAAGGTGTGGATCCACATAGTCGATATTCGAACCTGATCATTTTAGCGAAAATATTAAAAACTTGTGGGGGAGGAATTTTTGGCTCAAAATCTCAGAAAGCATTGACTAGCTCCCGCAAAAAAATTGCCACGTGGCAATTGGAAACGCTCCGAGAGTTATACTGCATCTTTGCGAACATTTTAGAAATTTTGTTTGTGAGCTACCCGATGGTGGGGACCTATATATACGTTGCTGATCATGCTGACCTGCAAAAGAAATTGCAACGTGATAATTGGAGACGCTAATACAAGTTGCCGCAAGCAATTCAAAACAATATGAGATCTGCTTTAAACTGCACCGCACACTGGTCAAAACCATTGATCTAGCGACGCGAAAGTCAAAAAATTAAAGTATAAAAATGCGAAATGTTTTCCATTGAATCGATTACAGACACTCTGCTGACTAAAATTTTGTTTTTACTTTTTTGTTGTTGTTGTAAATATTCACTCAGTTATTCACTGTCAAGTGCAAGAAATTTTGATGCAGCAATTTTAACAAAATTGTTGCTAAAGCCTGATTCCATATTTGTTTAATTGTTAAATAAATTCGTAATAAAACTAAACAAAATTTATTTTTTATTGATAGGGGAGAATGTAAGGTAAATTTAAAAAAAAAATTGGGGACTGAAGTTATGTAGCAATAATTTTTCAAAAATTATTATTTTTTTATGTTTTTAGTGCAATATACTTTTGTTGAATGGTGCGTAACTACCAAGGTCCACTGATGTTCAGTCCAATTTTTTTTTTTTAATAATAAATTTGGACTTCCTAGATTTCGAATAACCACAATTTAGCTGCAAATAGCTGCAAATCTTGCTGATAAATGGTCTTGAAAAATAGCTTAAATCCTCAAAATACCTAAAATCTGTCGGTACAGTTATATGGGTGCTATATCAAAATGTAGACCTAAGTTCACAATTTTTGGTGGAGAAGATGTATAACCAACGAGAACCTCCTATGCCAAAATTCAGCTTAGTTGGTCTGAAAATGTAGACAAAATCCTAACAATACCGAATATTGGGAGGTACAATATCAAAACGTAGACCTATGTCCACAATTTTTGGTGGAGAATGTTTGTGTTCACTGGGAACCCCAAATACCAAATTACACCTAATTTGGCCGGAAATGTAGCTTTAAAACCCCAAAATACTGAAAATCGGGATGTACCTTAAAAGGGGCCTATACCCAAACGTGGACCTATGTCCACAATTTTTGGTGGAAAGGTTTAGTGATCACTAGACCCCTAGTAACCCTAAGTACCAAATTACAACTAATTTGGAAGGAAAGGGTGGCTTAAATCCTCAAAATACCGAATATCAGGAGGTACCGTTATATGGGGGATATACCAAAATATTAGCCGATGTTGTTCATAATTAGTCCATTATTACCCACGGACACAGACTGAGTTTGTGCAAAATTTCAGAAAGATATCTCCATTCGTTTCCAAGATATTAATTTCGCGCCGCTAGATCAGTGATTTCGACCACTGTGCACCGTGGCGAAAATTTTTGAAATTTTATATGTGAATAATCTGTATGTGCGGACCGATATAGTCGATATTCGAACGATTTGATCAATTTTAGCAAAAAAAAAAAATAAATAAACATTTGTAAGGATGTATCCGAAGGAGTGGAACAAGAGAGAGAGAGTTACCTTGCGTACCAGCCATACAGACATCCGAACGTACAGGGCTAAATCGACTCAAAATCTCGCCCAAAGATAATTGGGGTTTATAACCATTATTTCGATGAAGCACATTTTTCGAAGTGTGCAAACCCTCAGCCTTTAGGCTAACGAAAAATCGGTGGTATCAAAACATTGGGATTTTGGCCAGGAAAATCGAATTCTGAATCACAGTACCCCGCCGTTTTCCAATAGTGTGCGAATACATGCCAGATATATGAAGAGAAATACATTCTCTTTAACTTGTTTCGTTCTAAATAATGAAAATATCAAGATTTAATTCGAGTACATTAATTATCGAGATTTTATTAAAATGTAAATATCTTCGTAAAAATATAGATAGATATCGCGACCAGGTGTTTGGATTTATTAATAAAATCGTTTTGCAAGGAATGCAACTAAGTTAAAAAACACAAACAATTTATTGACAAAAATGCTCAATATATTTTCTAATGAGTATGTCCATTGTGTGTTCTATTTTTGTGTTTTTCTCGTTAGCGTTATTTTTTTCTAAATAAATTATTTGTATATTTGTTAATACCTGACTAAAAATAAGTAAACTTGACAGACAAAAAAATAATGAAGACCACAATAATTATTTTATTGTCTTTGTCTGAAAGATAAAAAAGTGAAATGTAGAATATTTAGTTAATGCACTAGAATTGGAAACGCGAAATGAGGAGAGAAGACAAGTGAAATAAACAATTTTGGCAAAACACTAGCGAATACACAAATCAATATGTACTAGTATGCAGACATACATATAGAAAACAAATTTGCAATTATATGTTCCAATTTAATAAACGCAACAGACGCAAAATGACCAGCACATATTTGGGATAGGTACGAATTTATTGCAGAATTGGCGTGGGTCGCTACCTTTATTACACCAAAAATTATGGACATAGATCCACGTTTTGTTATAGCCACCACATAATGGTACCATCGGATTTCAGGTATTTTAACGTTTTTAGCTACGTTTTCAGACCGAATTTACTATAATTTGGCATTTAGGGTTCCCAGTGGTCAATTAACAGAAAAAAAACTAATAATTCCATATTAGCTCTGAATATCTCATGTTGGAGAGGGTATACAAAGTACGGAAATATACTTGTACACAACATTCGATAAAGCCCCCTGAATACATTCAGGTCATTTTTAAATTCGATCAATGTTAACTGTGAACTTAAAAATTATTGATTATTGTAATTTCTGTTTTCAATAAACACTTTGAATTCGCCGCATACCATTTTAACTATCCACACCACCCAACCACTATACATCCACCACTGTTCGCACCAAATGTCCTACCAGAGGTCACAAGGACACGAAGAAAATTGGGTGACCTAATACTAGGCAATAGCCACGAAAGAAACTTTAAAAAAATACGATTGTCTTTTCTTGTGATATTTCGTAATTTTTGTTTGTCATAACATTTCTTAAAACATTCTGTACCGCCAACCAGACACTACAAAACGAATATTCTAACACTTTCTTATGTAATTACATATTTGTTAAAATGGGATGACAGCCAAAAAAGAAATTGTGTATTCAACAGAAAGACGACAAAACAGCAATTCAACAACCAACCGAACATTAAAAACAAATTTAGGTAGAAGAAGAAAAAACCAATTGATTGATTTGAAAAAAAAGTGAACATAGAAAACAAAACAAGTGATAACAGAAAATGAAAGTTAAACCGCCCCCTCGTAATGTATTCGCGTGATGTTTTTTTTTTTCTTTTATAAAGCAAACGTGTCTCTTAAAAACGAAAAAAAACGAGCAGAATAGTAAATTTACTTGGCAAAAACGGAAAATCGTTCATGCCCTAAATAACAAACCAGACATTGTGGCTGGCACCTGTATTCCTAGGTCTTGGACAAAACAGCTGTTCGTCCAACAACCAACTATTACATACCTTAATGAAATAAGCAATGTACAATAAAACCATTGGTTACAATAGTTGTGTCTTTTTACTTTTTCAGTAATAATTATTCAGTAACGTCTTTTCAGAGAGTAAGAGAGATTCTGCTCTTTGATACGAAAATAGAGAAAAAAGTAAAAAGACAGCATTTAGTAAACTTTAGCAAGATAACAGTTGATAACCAAAACAAAAACATTGGCTCCAATGCATGAACGAAAAAATAACTCCAAAGCAATGAAATAGTTCTTCAATTTTCAATAAATAAACCTGAATCGTAATATTTATAGTATTTTTTCCATAAAAATAAGATAAACATTGAGCAGCTGACCATTAGCAGATGATTAAAAAACAGCTGATCGAACTTGCTAAATGTTGCTGGGAAAAATTCTTTCAGCAACTTTTAGCAATTTCTCAGCAAACAACTGTCAAAATTGTTCTCTCACTTCGCTCTCTTTTACTGAACTTTTGTGTAAAAAGACAGCACTTAGTAACATTTCGTAATAATTATTACAAATTATCACGTAAAAAGACACACCTAATGTTAGTTTGTTTGTACGACGTAACTATCCACTTGTAGGTCAGCTTGAAAACCTGTATACATACACGTGATGAGAGATCCGGACACACTTTTACGCGTAGCACAGACAGCAAAGTACAAGAAAATAGCAAAAGTGGCAAATGGAAGCACTTTATGCAACATTGTCATGTGGCAGACAATAAAGCTTTTATTCTTCAGAGAGAGGACTTTTTACAGCAAAGTATAAACAACTCTCATTATCGCAGCTTCTTAAATTGTTATACCCTCAGCCTTTAGGCTATAGAGGGAATATACACTTTGATATGAACAAAATTGTGCCTCATGGAAATAATGGTTTTAGACTCCAAGAATGTTTGGTTCAGAGAATTTGGATTTTATTTAGTAATGTCCGTCTGGCTGGTACGCACGATAACTCTCGAACGGATAGATTTGCTTCATATTTTGGGTATCTTAATATTTTGTCTAAACTTAGTTTAAGTTCCAATATATATGCTTCCGGTAATACACCCCCAACAAAAGTTCAAAAACGGGGGTCACATTAGTGTTTTCCGACCGTTTCGTCGTTTTCGGGACAGAAGGCGTCGGGTCACCCGACCCTACTGCAGCACCAAAGATGTCCGCAAAGGTCTCCAGCAGGTGCTGTAGCAGTTGCTTTTATCACAGCCATTGGGCTGGAAACTGCCTCCTCTACAGGAGTGCCGAACAGTCATTAGCTGCTTGTTACGAAGATTTTGGGCAATTCATACACATACGATCCGAACGCAAAGAAAGAGCGTGCAAGAGAGAGTAAATGTTTTGATTTGTTTTGTGGCTTGCGTGCATTCAATCATATATTTTTAATTCATTCACATTTGTGGCTTCGCTCTTCTTGGTCGGCACTGCTCGGCAGGGGTCGGAATTTGGTCGACAGGAAGGAAGAGCTTCTCAGTGTGAGGGTATTTGCGCTCAAACCGCCGCACGATTCGAATCTTCTTCCAATTTCTCTAATTTCCACCTGAGTTATATCGAGGGAAACGAGGCAGCAGCAGCAGAATAAGATCAATGACGTGCAAATAGGAAGAAGACGATACGGCTGACTACTGTAGGCTGTGCGAGGATGAGGAAGATATAGAGACGATCGAGCATTTACTATGTCGCTGTCCTATGCTCACTTCAAGAAGACTGCGTATCGTGGGTGTACTCACCGCCCAATCTCTAACAGCATTCTGCCAAACAGAGCCGTCATGTCTGCTACACCTTGCCAAAAACCTGAGATGGCTTCAACGAACGGAGAACACGACAAACACCACCTCTACACGAAACAACGTTCCTCAATCTTAAACCATAAGGTCTCCGAGTGGAGTGGCTGCCAACATAGCAGCCGCGCATCCTAAAACCTAACCTATCTCTGTGGGGTTCCTGTCGATGAATTTGGTGCAGTCGTTTACAGCCCTTTTGTAATTATACCAATCCTTACGTTGCCTAATTACCCTGAGGAGGGTACTTCCTTGGACGGTTGAGATGAGATAGTTGTGATATCCATCTCATCTCGTGTCGGATCGTTTTGTAACTTTTTTACAAAAAGTTTTTCTTGCGGGTCCGTTAGGACTGTTCATTTTATTCGGGCAAGTGCATACTTCCTGATATAATGGCCCAAAAGCTCCGAAAAAGCCTGCCGGCACCAAATAAATTAGATGGTACTAGGATAACCCGCGAAGGGAAAAAGCGATTTGGTCCAAACATTATACATTGTATTATTTCCTAGAGACTCGGATTATGTCCGATTATGAGCTACATCCCAAAATTTTGTTCAATTTTTTTTTTCAAAAATATTAATTTTTTTCAATATTGAAAAAAATACTCCTTGGGTTTTCATATAACTCTTATATTTAACAAGTAAAAAAGTGTCAGCCGACAGATATATACCCTCAGCCAATGTAAAGCGAAACTTTCACCTCCGGACAGATCGAATTTATTTAAGGTCTCTTCAGAATTTTGTGGCCCATTTTGGAATTTGAACTTGCCGACAAAAATGTGGATTAGGAATTAACTGCACTGTAGGGCAGGTATCCTTAGGGAGGACCAATATGGGCCATTTTAGAAGTTAAACAAAATTTTGATAAAATATTAGGAGATCCAAAGTTTGGACCAAATTGGTTGCCGCATTCAAGTGATATCGTCCTAGCATTTTAATGATATTTTTAAAATATTAGGGAGATGTACAGAAAGTTGTGGACCAGTATTGCCCATGAAACTAAGTTTGAATATAATATGACGAAGACCAAATGTTGGACCAAATCGGTTGAACAGTTCGAGAGTTATCATGCCGACCGCCACATATGGACCTTTCGGGCTGTTTTCCCGAGAAATATGGACTTGCCCCTGAAAAAACTTTTACCGTCGTAATGGAGGTAGCGAATGCAAATCGCTTCAACAAAAATCAAAGTGATTCGAGAGCTGATCTTAAAGTGAACTTATCCGAAATTTTGTGTGAGAGGTACCGAAAGGAGTAGACAAATATAGTCCATATTCGAACGTGATCTATATCTGGTAGATATATTAGGATGTGCAAAGTATAGATTACATTGGTCACCCCCTTCAAGAGTTATCCTGCGTAACATTTTTCCCAACATTTTTGAAGTTTTGTGGGGGAGGTACCTGAAGGAGTGGACCGATATAGCCCGCCTTCGAATTTAAACTATGTTTTGGTAAAATATTACGAAGGCCAAAATTTGGACGGAATCGACAGATCCGTTCGAGAGTTATCTTGCACTCCAACCACTACACAAGGTGTCATAGGGGCTTTTTGCACCTTTCCGGCCATTTTCGCAGGAAGTATGGACTTGCCCCTGAGGAAACTTGTACCTTCGTATAGGGGACAGTGAATACAAGACGTTACAACAAAAACCAAGGCGATTCGAGAGCAGGTCCTAAACTGAACTTTTCCGAAATTTTGTGTGGGAGGTACTCGAAGGAGTTTACCGATTGAGACCATATTGGAACCTCATCAAAGTCTGGAAGAAATTTCATTATGTGCAAAGTATGGACCAAATCGGTTACTTCCTTCAAGAGTTATCGTACGCACAAATTTTCCGAACATTTTCGAACTTATGGGGGGGAGTTACCGGAAGGAGTGGACCGATATAATCCATCTTTGAACTTGAACTAAGTTTGGACAAAATATTATGAAAGCCAAATTTTGGACCGAATCGGCAGATCCGTTCGAGAGTTATCTTGCGCTCCAACCACTACACACGGTGTCATAGGGTTTTTTGTAACTTTCAGACTATTTTCTCAGGAAGTATGGACTTGCCTCTAATAAAACTTACAGCGTCGTATAGAGGACAGCAAATATAACTTGCGTAAACAAAAATCAAAGCGATTCGAGACCAGGTCCTAAACTGAACTTTTCCGAAATTTTGTGTGGGAAGTACCCGAAGGAGTGGACCGATTGAGTCCATATGGGAACCTCATCTAAGTTTGGTAGAAATTACACGATGTGCAAAGTATGGACCCAATCGGTTATTCCCTACAAGAGTTATCGTGCGCACAAGTTTTGCGACAATTTGAACATTTGTGGGGGAGGTATCTGAAGAAGTGGACCTATATGGCCCATCTTCGAACTTAAATCGAATCTGGACAACATATTTCGAAACCCAAAATTTGAACCGAATCGATTGATCCGTTCGAGAGTTATCGTACGCACCAGGCAGCCAGACCGACAGACAGACGGACGGACATTGCTATATCTACTCAAAATTGTCTGAAACGGATATCGTACAAACATACTTGGGGTCTAAAACCATTATTTCGATTAGGCACATTTTTGGTCGTATCAAAGTGTAAATACCCTCTTTAGCCTAAAGGCTGAGGGTATAAAAAGTAGCTACGACACTTCTATTTTAGAGGATTTTCAAAATGTATTTTTTTCCTAAGAAAATATTAGGAACTACCCTATTACTCAATATGTTCTTTGATATTTGATTTTCAATAACATCAATGCATCTACTTTCTATAAATACGCTTTGATCAGAATTTTCACTCGTTACTTTTGTTTGAACAATAAAAATCTGGAGGTACCCTCATATCGGGGGTGTATACGAAAATATAAATCTACTAGGTTTCTAGCTCTATTCGTTCACCCAAATCCAAGTTGTACATAAGTTAGTACCATTTAATAATTTTCGTATACATTAGTACGAATTTCCAATCTACCCCCATATCTCAATTCAATACTTCGTCAGTAATCTTAATTCCAAATTTCAGGTTTCCAGCTCTATCCTTTCACCCAAATCCAAATTGTACTAAATTTAGTACCATTTAGTACTTTTCGTACACATGAGTAAGAATTTCACAAACCATTTCCTTTTATAAACACCACTTCCCAACCTTCATTTCCATACCAAATTCCAAGTTTCTAGCTAAATCCGTTCAAGATATACAATTGGTACTAAATTTAGTACTTTTCGTACACTTAGAGGTCGAATTTCCAAAAACCCTTTGCTACATCTTTTTAACTATCCATCAGTGATATAATTATATAATTTATAATTTTTTTTGGTGCAGGTTTCCCACCCTTTGATACTACGTATAACCAATTGTACAATCACTTCATTAGAAAAAAAACTTTAAAAGACTTCACTTCGAGCAGTATCGATGTACATTCCATTGTGAAAACCCTCTGTACGAAATTACAGCGTTTTCGATCGAGAGGAACTGTTATATGGGAATTATAACATTAACATTCTGCTGCTGCAAAAAGTGGTCTGAGTGAAAATATTGTGTTTCGTGTAAAGTTTCGTAAATGAGTACATTCGTCTTCCCTCTTGCACTTGAAGCATTTTGTCACATTAAAATTCAACATCTAAAGTAAAAGGCAACATCATAAAAATTGCATCTGCATTGGTTATAACTAGACATCGGATTTTTGCATGTTTTTTATTTCTCATCCGATTGGACTCAAATTTTGGATCTAGGCGTTTTAAGGGTCAATTTTTCGATATTTGGGGTCATATCAAAAACATGCAAAAAATATGCAAAAAATATGCAAAATATATGCAAAAAATATGCAAAAAATATGCCAAAAAATATGCAAAATATGCAAAAAATATGCAAAATATGCAAAAAAAAATATGCAAAATATGCAAAAAATATGCAAAATATGCAAAAAATATGCAAAATATGCAAAAAATATGCAGAATATGCAAAAAATATGCAAAATATGCAAACAGTTTTTGGCCGAAAATCGTCATAAAAGTCGAAAAATTGTTAATTAAAGTTGAAAAAACCATCAAAAAATACATAGAAGTGTTCTAAACTAAGACTGTTGACCGTATAACATCGTTTTTTCAGCAGATTATTATGTTATGGAGAACATTTACGACAGTGTGGTGTAGGGTATAAAAGTATGGTATTGTAATAAAATTTTATTATTATTGAACTATGCAAAAATATAAAATTTTATAGAATATCAAACGCTCTATGTAAAATTCAATACTTTCTTTGTAATAATTTGTAGCATTGGGCTAGTTATTGTTCAAAGGGAACAAATCGATGTCGGATTTTTAAGGCGGCAACCGCATAAAGTTTTTAGTTGGGTCAGATTTTAAGACTGTCAAAGTTTGAGCACAATTGGAATATGTTAACACGTGCCACTGGGGCCCTGACGTTATGAAAATCTCGATTTTTTTAGCGATTTCGACGACCCATTTCTCTGGAATGGTTAAAGCTTTTTGTCCATATTAAGCATTAAATTAAAGACCATTCTGTTCTTAACATTTCTTGCTGAACAACAAACTACGTAAATATTACAGAATTCGAGATAATAAAGGCAATGTCCCGAAAAACGTGACTAGGTACGCCTTTGTGCGAAAATGCAGACTATTAATTTTTATCAATTTTTGGAATGAAAACAAATGTCTTTGGCATTTTGTTCTAAATTAAATTTATTCAAGAGTCAGACATCATGTGGTTTTAGAGCTATCTGGGTACAGCTGACTACTTGAAGAACGCTCTGCTATGTAGTTCGCAACTTTCAAGTTGTTTACCATACTTTGCGCCTCCTGGAAATTCGGAGTTAATGTTTAATCTCTTGAACAACAAGAATTATGCCAGATCTTTTTCTAGGATTTTCGGCAGTTGCTCTTTTGGAAGTTTGGATAGAATATTTCTGAAGAAATTTGAATCTTTGCTTTGTTAAGATTTTTGTTGCCTTTTGGCTATTTACGGCGTTTTGCACCGTTGGATCAAACAATGCCAAGCCAACAAGTTCAGGATACAGATGATTTATTAATTTCTTTTTCCTTTTTCTGATACTTGTTTGTCTATGTTTTCGTATTTCAATAGATTTTTAATGAGGTCTAGCTCTTATTTTTATGCTAAACGTATCGTAGAATCTGAAGAACCATCTGTCCCGAAAACAATTAAGCGTGGCTTCAAGAAAATCGTAACTATGCAATTTTCATTGGTGCTGGACCCCTGTAAGGTGTATAGGAACGTCACTAGTATCATTATGGCTACAGTAGAAGCTATCGGAGAGGATCCCTATAAGGTCTCTAGAAGCTTTATCCGTGAACAGCGGAGAATAAACCGTGAAAAATAAACTCAACAGCTTCAAGGAACGAGGCTATTTGTGTGCACTGGCATGGAAAACTATATTCTAAAAACAGAGAAGAAAAAACGGGCTGCTGTTCTGGTATCACATGGGGGTAAAGAACAACTCCTATGCGTTCCTGAAACTGACAGTAGCTCATGGGAGTCACGGGGCCCACGAGCTCGAGCAGATATTAGAGAGCTTCTGTACCACCGTACAAACTTGTTAGAAAATTGTTAAGAGGAATTTTTGACTGCAAGTTTGGAAGCACATCCGGACATCAACCAAACATATTCAAGCGATTTCTATAAGAGTAGTCTGCGATTGACAAATCCAAGATCGAAGTAGGCGAGAGTGTTTTAAAACTACTGCCCAGCCCACTTCCCAAGAACAACAGGCCGTAGAAGCACCTTGCGTTTAAATCGTTCGAGACTGGACGCCCCTAGAATGATTTTTTCTATTATATTTATTTATTTGGTATCCCACACGACAACAACTGAGTGTTATAAGTGAGAGTTTGGGTTATTGATTTTACAAAACGTATTATGAACAAGATAATGTTTATATAGATATAATTTAGGATATATTGGGTAAACATTATCAATAGGTTAAAAAAATAGAGACAATAGATTGAATTTAATACAAAAAATAGTGAAAAGGAAATTCAGAAATATTTTTAGGTCCAAAACAAGACCTAAACCGCATTGAAGATTTACTTAATACGAAAGGCATTCACAAACAAATATCAGATAAAGGAAATAGCAAAATGATAAATCATATGTGGTACCTTAGTCCTGAACTAATTGGTCTGCAATTGTTTGAACTGATAGTGCAAAACACCGTAAAGATTCAAAAGAAGACACAAAAATTAACAAAGCAAAGATAGAAATTTCTCCAGAAATAATCGATCCAAACTTACAAAAATCAACTGCCGAAATCCAGGCATAATTACAAGTGAGACTTAATTGTTGTTCAAGAGATTAAACTTCAACTCCGAATTTCTTGAAAAAGATTCTGCAACTTGACCACAGAACATCAATTACAAGGAGGGGTAAAGGATGGTAAATAACTTGAAAATTGTGAGCGACATAGCAAGGAGTCGAGTTCATCACCAAATTGTCATCTGTACCAGATGGCTCCAAAACCACATTATGCCAGTCCCTTCATGTTCACAGATATATCCCGTGTAAGCAACATTTTATAATTTCAACGCATAGGTAACATTTCTGAGTCAAAAACGGCCGTGTTACTTACACCAAATATTTTACCGTTAATCGTTAATCGTTGCCAATGTGTTAAAAGTTGTAAAACACTTTTATGTGGCAATAATTTTGCGAAATCATGAATGAAAATCACCAATATTACCACATCATTTCAAAATTTAATTTAAACGCGTAGGCAAAGATAACTAATAGTTAGCTGCGTACCCGTATACCCAGACGTTGAAATTACGGGCATAAGTAAGTTAAAATATGTATGAACAAAATGTAAGCGTTTGTCATTGAAGCCATACAATGAATGTACAAATGTCCAAATGTAAAATAGATCTTCGCCCTAATAGGCAACATTTTAAAATAAAGTAAAATATATTCGTTTTCATTGGCTAAAATTTGATAATATAGGAAGAAAAAAGTTGTTTTTTTTTTAATAGACTCCATTTTTGCCCTAAGTCCTTTTTCGGGACATTGGGTTTAATAATTTGAATTCAAGAACACTTACGTACATTGTTGTTCAGCAAGAAATGTTAAGAACAGAATAGATTTTAATTAAATGCGTAATACGGGCAAATAGCTTTAACCGTTCCACATATATAGGCCGTCGAAGTCGCCAAATAGCAAAAAAATAGATTTTCATAACTTCGAGGCCCCAGTACCACGTGTTAACATATTCGAATTGTGCTCAAACTTTGGCAATCTTAAAATCTAATAATACTAAAAGGTTTAGGCGGCTCCTGGCTAAAAAATCCGAGATCGATTTGATCCTTTGAGTTAAAACCAGCCCAATGCTACAAATTAAATTAAGATGCTACAAACAAGAAAATATTGAATTTTACATAACACGTTTGATATTTTATCAAATTTTATATTTTTACATAGTATAATAATAAAAAAATGTTATTACGATACCATATTTTTATACCCTACACCACACTGTCGTAAATGGTCTCAATAACATAATAATCTGCTGAAAAAAACGATGTTTTACGGTCAACAGTCTTAGTTTAGAACACTGTTATGTATTTTTTGATGGTTTTTCCAATTTTAAATGACAATTTTATGACTTTTATGACGATTTTCGGCCAAAATCTGTTTGCATATTTTGCATATTTTTTGCATATTCTGCATATTTTTTGCATATTTTGCATATTTTTTGCATATTTTGCATATTTTTTGCATATTTTGCATATTTTTTGCATATTTTGCATATTTTTTGCATATTTTGCATATTTTTTGCATATTTTGTGCATATGCAAAATATGCAAATATGCAAAATAAATACGAAATATGACCCTGCCATTGAATTTAGATTTCTTTGAAACGAATTTTGGTCCAATCAGAATCTTCGTATCTTTAATATTAAAAAATATGCAAATATGCAAAATCCGATGTCTAGTTATAACCAACGTTAGTTATACCAATGCAAGTTAACAAACTCTCAAGAATTAAAGTTTCGTATCCAAATTCCGAAAATAGGTAACATAAGCATAACAATCAATCAAATGACGTTAGGTCTCTTTTTTATTCCGTAGCTGTAATTCAAATGTCAAGACTATTATGACACTTTTATTATACATACACTCACCCTCTTGTATAATTAGAATTCTTATGCTACTGTAAATTTAATAAAGCACAACATCATGTTGAATACAAGAAAAAATACATATACGACACGATGAAGAAAACAAACTTATACAATGCATATTTGTACTTTATAGAAGGCCGATATGGGGGAATGAATCTATTGGTTAATTTGATCATAAATTATGTGTTAGGTACATATAAGTCATTTATTGCGTTTGGTTATCTACGTAAATATTAAATTTTATTACATGTTATCGAATTCAAACGTACAGTTATGGGAATGTTCAAATGTGCACCTATTGTGTGTTCCTATGACTTTTTCTGTCGTTTTTTATTATTTTAGACTTCAAAACATTTTTGGCAATTGGCACAATGACACATATAGACGCTCAATTGTGACCTTGCATTGCTTAGGAAAAAATATATATTTTTATTAAAAAAAAGCAAATAAATAATTTGCCAAAATTTTATTTCAAAACAAAAGCAAAAAAATATAAATAATTTGCCAAAATTCTATTTCAAAACAAAGAATAGATACTGCAGTTAGAGTAATTTTGGACCTACATATTTATGTACATAAGTATGTATATGTATGTATTTTTTATATGTAACAAATGCAATAAAAAATGTTATGTATTTCGATTTAATGGTATCCCCTATTAACATTTTATTCCGACTAAACGTATAGGTATTAAAAAATGCATCAAGGCCGATGCCAATTTAGAAACAAGTAAGAAAAGGCTATAGTAGGGAACGGGCCGATTATGTGATACCCTACACCTCTATCACTGTGTACAAGCATTTCACGCATCAACACTTTTAGGGATATGCTAAAGTTATTCGTTTTCCTACAGCCCCCATATAACGGTACCACCCGATTTCAGGTATTTTGAGGATTTTATCTTCATTTTTACCCGAATTAGCTGTCATTTGGGATTTCCAATGATACAGACATTTCCCCACCAAAAAGTGTGAACATAGGTATAGGTCTTGATATAGCCCCGTTATAGCGGTTCCACCCGATTTCAAGTACTATGGGGATTTATCTTCATTTTAAGGCCGAATTGGCTGTAACTTGGCAATGGAACCCCCCATTGGTACAGAAACTTCCTCACTAAAAATGATGGACATAGGTACAGGTTTTGGTATAGCCCCCATATAGCGGTACCACCTGATTTCAAGTGTTTTAAGGATTTTATCTTCATTTTTAACCCAAATAGGCTGTAATTTGGCATTTGGTGTTCCCAATGGTACTGAAACTTCCCCACCAAAAATTGTGGTCATAGGTCCTGGTTTAGGTATAGCCTTTATATAGCGGAACTACTCGATTTCAGGCATTTTAAAAATTTTTATCTAAATTTTCGGTCTAAATTGACTATAATTTTGTCCTCAGTGGTCAAAAAAATTTATTTACTAAAATTTTAAAATTAAAAAATAATTTAAAAAAATTATGTTTTATTTAGAAATGCACTTAAAACTGGAAAATAATTTGTCGCTTAGCCTCAATAAATATATTCTTTCTCATGATGGAATCTCTCAAATAAAACGCTTGCATTTAAATTATAAATGGTGGCAAAATTAAACGGCAAGCGTTTTATTTGAGAGATTCCATCATGAGAAAGAATATATTTGGGTGAATATTGCGAAAAGACTAGTTTCTGTGTCTCGAGGCATTTGGGGTTAAAAATATTAAAAAAAAAAAATAAGTTTTTAGAAGCATAATAAGTAAAAGAAAAGGTCCTTTAACGAGGTCCGAAAAACAAAATAAAATATTTTACATATTAATATCAGTGTCCCCAACACTGATATTCATTAATTTATTAAAATATATTATATAAATGAAGTACGCCGAGTTATTCTAGAAGAATGAACCATGTCAATTCAGATTTCATAAATATAATTTTATTTTTTTAAATTATGTTTTTGACACATTTTACTCGTGTCCCTAATTTTTTTCGTCATTCCCGTGCGTCAATGTATTTATTAAGAAACAAGTAAAAAAGTTTAAGTCGACTTTGCCGACAGATATATACCCTCAGCCAATGTGAAGTGAAACTTTCACCTACGGACAGATCGAATGTATTTAAGGTCTCTTCAGAATTTTGTGGCCCTTTTTGGACATTTGAACTTGCCAACAAAAATGTGGATTAGGAATTAACTGCACTAAGACACAAATGTTGAACTTCTGTGGGGGAGGTACCCTTAGGGAGGACCGATATGGGCCATTTTAGAAGTTTAACTAAATTTTGTTCAAATATTAGGAGATCCAAAGTTTGGACCAAATTGGTTGCCCCATTCAAGTGATATCGTCTTAGCATTTTAGTGACATTTTTTAAACATTGGGGAGAAGTACCGAAAGTTGTGGACCGGTATTGCCCATGAAACTAAGTTTGGATATAATATGACGAAGACCAAATGTTGGACCAAATCGGTTGAACAGTTCGAGAGTTATCGTGCTCTCCGACCGCCATATGGTGACATATGTAGGTGTTTTTTACACCTTTCGGGCTGTTTTCCCAATAAATATGGACTTGCCCCTGAAGAAACTTTTACCGTCGTAATGGAGGTAGCGAATGCAAATCACTTCAACAAAAATCAAAGTGATTCGAGAGCAGGTCTAAAAGTGAACTTATCCGAAATTTTATGTGAGTAGCAAAAGGACTATGTTTTGATAAAATATTACGAAGGCCAAATTTTGGACCGAATCGATAGATCCGTTCAATAGTAATCTTGCGCTCCAGCCACTACACAATGTATCATAGGGGCTTTTTGCACCTTTCCGGTAATTTTCTCAGGAAGTATGGACTTGCCCCTGATGAAACTTGTACCGTCGTATGCGGGGCAGTGAATACAAGTTGCTAAAACTAAAAACAAAAAAGAGATTCGAGAGATGGCCCTAAACTGAACTTTTCCGAAATTTTGTGTGGGAGGGAACCGAAGCAGTGGACCGATTGAGTCCATATTGAAACCTTGTCTAAGTCTGGTACACACTTTACGATGGACAAAGTATGAACCAACTCGGTTGCTCTCTTCAAGAGTTAACGTGCGCACAAATTTTCCGAACATTTTCGAACTTTTGTGGGGGAGGTACCGGAAGGAGTGGACCGATATTGCCCATCTTCGAACTTAAACTAAGTTTGGGCAAAATATTACGATAGCCAAAATTTGAATCGAGTCGGTTCCTCCGTTCGAGAGTTATCGTGCGCTCCAGCCAGCCAGACAGACGGACGGACGTTGCTCAATCGACTCCAAATTGTTTGAAACACATTTCGTCCAAACATACCTGGGGTCTAAAACCATTATTTCGTTGAGGCACATTTTGCTCCTATGAAAGTGTATATACCCTCGTTAGCATAAATGCTGAGGGTATAAAAATGAAATCATCTCATTTCGAGATTTCGGTGAAACCAACCATCATGATATACAACCCTGTTTTTGCTTGAAAAGTACCAAAAGTTGTCTACTTTCATTATCATATTTTCCTTGGAATACGTCCAACAGAACCGGTAATATCCTCCATAGAAATAATAATCAATAATTTGGGAAATTGGAAAGTTTTTTTCCTACGCGTCTGACCGACTTCTGTCCGATTTGTCTAATATATGGACTGAAAGAGACACTCTCAGGCATTATTCTGCAAAAACGAAACTTTGTTCCATGCTGTCCTCTAAAAGTTCTAGTCCACGAGAGTTGGAACTTCACTATTTTAGTACCTGAGGAAAATTAAATAGCACACATCGTGTAAACGCTGCAGTATTTAATTAAAACGGATTACAAAGGCAACAATCCTATTTCTTCAGAAATTTGCGGAAACTGCGTTTTTCCAAAATTGGGGAAAAAATCGCCACGCCCACACCATTCAATATTTTGACCTATTTTTTTGTTTTCCTTACTTTCTAAATTATTACTATCGAATCCCATATAGAAATTAGATTCTACCGAGATTTGAAAATCGTTGACGACAAAACATTGGCGTTTTGGTCACGATAATCTTTTTTTTACGACACCACTTGTAGAGAAGTTTTTTCATGGATGAACTATTCAGGAAATGTAAGCCAGCATTACACTGAGGAACTTTACACCGCCGAAAATGTCGATGCTCTTGTCGGGGATTGTACTGCAAACCTTCTGAGTGAAAAGTGTGACATGTATAGGATCGTTTTAAAATTCTCACCGCAGTAAACCTCACGGTTCGTACTATGACAGTATTGTTATCGGGGGTATGTCCATACTGATTGAGGTAATTACACTAAAGCTGTGAAAACCTTACTATTGCCTTACCTATTACAATCTATATACATACATCGTAAAATTTATACCAGACATAGATGAGGTTCCAATATGGACTCTATCGGTCCCACACAAAATTTCGGAAAAGTTTAACTTAAGACTTTTTTTCTCGAATATTTGTTGTAACAACTTGAATTCGCTGCACCGATTACGGTGGTACAAGTTTCTTCAGGGGCAAGTAAATACTTCCTGAGAAAATAGACCGATAGGTTTTTACACTTCTATGGTACCATTTGTAGTGGCTGGAGCGCACTACAACTCTCGAACTGATCAAACGATTTGGTCCAAAATATGGCCTTCGTAATATTTTGTCCAAACTTAGTTTAAGTTCGATGATGGGCAATATCAGCCCACTGCTTCTGGTGCTTCCTTCTTAAAAGTGCAAAAAATGTCACTAAAATGGTACGCACAATTATCTTGAACGGAGCAACCGATTTGCTCCAAACTTTGGATCTTCTAATATTTTGTCCAAATGTAGTTTAACTACAAAAATTGTCTACATCGGTCGTCTCCTTAGGGTACCTCCGCCACAAAAGTTCAGCATTTTGTTTGTCACCAACTGGAATGACTGGGTGCGCGATATTTATCAAAATGAAATGACTTGCAAAATAAGATCCACTACCAAAATCGTCTATGCCGATCCATTCAAGTTCCTAACAAAAACAACAAAAAACATTGTTCCACAACATCCCATACGGGACAAGGGAGACTTCTCTCATATCAATGAGTGCACCCCGATTCATATTTAGCTCAATGATATGGGACCTACTGTTTATCGCCGAGTCCGAACGGCGTGTCTTAAGACACAACTTGTGGAGAAGTTTTTCAAGGCTGACTCAGAAAATGTCGCCAACATTACTGAGGTGTATTTTGCCACCGTTGAAAAATGTTTTGATGTTGCCTGCCCGGGGAATCGAACCCCCGACCTTCTGCGTGCAAGGCGGGCGTGCATACCATTGCACCAAGGTGGCACCCCACCCCCCATTCAGTACCTCCTCTGTAAAATTTCGATTTTTAACCCTAATAACATTTTTTCGGCAAGTTAAAATGTCCAAAAATGGCCACAAAATTCTGATAACCAGGTATTCGATCTGAGACAAGTTGAGTTTGCGGACTAATTTCGGGTCCGGGAACAAAATATTTTTTTAAAAAGGTAAATTTTTCACTAAGTAGCGCCTTTTACAAGGAAATTTTCGTAACTTCAGAGGCCCATATCTCGGGAAGTATGTACTTCAACAAATAATCGGGTATGTGATGGAAACCGAATCGACTCGATTTCCAAAATCGAAATGGTATATAATCGGTGTGCCGTTGATGATATATATAGTTTTTCTTCGCAAAAGCCCCTTATTTGAACAATATTTTTAAAATCCATTTTCAATTTCATTAAAATATTCATCGAAATTAGAGATATACGATTTCGATTTGTGGCAAAACAAGGAGAATCGTTTTCCATCACTTACCTGAATATATATTTGTGATAAGGATGACGAGATCTACCTGGGAAAAAAATTTGTGCGCAAACATATCTTATGCCTTCGATCTGTCCATAGATGAAAGTTTCAATTCACCTGGACTGAAGGTATATATCAGTCGAAAAAATGGACTGATACTTTTTTTAAATTGTTTATCCTTTCCTTTTCCTAAAATTCCAAAAGAGCGGAGATGAACGAGCTCATTATTGCATTATTGTCACTTTTCACCCAAGAGCTCAAAGTGGAATTTCCAAAAATCCATTCGATTATGTTTAACTGGGCATTCCACTTAGAGCTTATAAAAATAATGTTGAACTGACATAATTTAAGAACAATTCGATAAGTGGATTTGATTTCATTGACCTCAAAAGAAAATATTTCATTCTAGTTTTTCCAATACTTAAGATAAAATAAACAAAGCAATAAATGACTTGCATTATTTCCACTCCAAGAAATGTCTAATTAGTTTTCAAATTTCAAAACCAAAATGTATGGATATCTAAATATACAAGAAAAATGCTGAGATCATGGTGAAAGCTGATATTCCTACATCCCCTTGTTGTACACAATGGAATGGATCTATTTGACAGCGGATTGTTGTGATGCTATTGAAATACGCATTGGTGTTGTGAGAATATCTACCACTTTATTCCACATACAGACCACAGATACATCCGTCTTCTACCCCCCAATAATGAGCAATGCGCAAAGCTACCTAGCTACTCCTTACCTCCTTACTCCTTGCACATGAACAACACAAACAAACATCTACCAAACGACCAAATGGCAAGCATCAATACCAACCAAGAGCAAGAGAACAGATGTGTTTGGTTATTATTGCATAAGCCTTCCTGCATAGCCTCCACCAAACACCATCATCCTCATCATTAAAATTAGGTTATTAATAATAATCAGTTTTTTCAATATAATTTTTTTTTTAAAGATAAAATATATAACAAATTATTTTGTTTTACTTACAGGGGACGTGAGAACATTTTGCCAAGTTTGATGTTGCTGTTACTGCTAAAATAAAAGCTTTTGTTAACAAATTCTTTTTTTGCAAATCGCGGGGAGTGGAAAACAGGAAAAGAATTTAAAAAAAAAAAGTAATTTTTTTCGTTAAACACTTTTTTACTTAATAAAAATAAACGCTTTTGACATAATATTTATTTTTAATTATGTGTATATTGTGACTGCATTTATTTTTCGAAACACTTGCGGTTTGGTTTTCACAAAAAAAAACCCAAAACGTACCACTTAAAATTCCGCGCACAGGAACAGACTGACCGTTTTCGTTGAAAGAAGCTTTTCAACTGACTGAAGAATAGTGATGGACTGACGTCAAAAGTTTTGCTGTCATCAAATACACATTGAACAGAATCACGGCGGCGGAAAATGTGAATCGACTTAAATGTTTACACACAATAGAAACTTCTATTCGTTTAATGTCGGCGAGAAGTGTAGAATTGTATTTTTAATTGGAATATATTCTGTAGAATCGGTATTTGAAGAATTTTATATACAGTTAAAATAAATTTTTATAATGTGTTTGAATACTGAAAAAATTGAAATAAAAAGCGAAACAAGCCGTCGTAAAACGCCGGACTCTTTATTGTGCTCTGCTTTGTTATGTGTAGAAACTGGGCAGCATTTTTATTTGTTTACGAATGAGAGATAATAGAATAGAGACAGAAATACATTTAGGAAGAGAGAGAGAGTGAACGAGTGATTAGTGAATAACGTGTCGTCAACACAGGGTGACATTAGTTATTTTTCATTTAAGGGCGAAACCTATAGCTCTGCGTGTTGCGTGTGCGCTCAAAAATACAAAAACAAAATACATGTATTTGTTGTTGTTTTCAATTTGAAATACATGTATTTTGTTTTTGTATTTTTGAACGCACACTAATCTAACATCGTGATTGCTGGTATCCGATTTGCAGATAAATGTCAGCAGAATTTTTACAAAAATTTTAAATTTTACATTCCTATACTTTTGGAACAAATTTAAATTAATATCAATATTTGATAAATTGTTCATTCGTAAGTTTTGCTAAAAAATCAACAATTTTATTTTGCCGCGCGAATACATATTTTTTGTCCTTGTTTTCAATTTTAAGATATAGTGTTAAAGCAGAAGTTTTTTGTTGGAACAATTCAGCGATACATCTACCTTTATGATTGCATAATGTCAAAAACAGTACAAAATGTCAACCCTGCTTTTGACAGATTAGGCCATAAAAAGAAAAAAATTGTAATCAGCTGTTAGCTGTGGCCTACCTTTACTTTATTCTACCATGTATGTATCTACCTGAATTGACAGAAAAGAAATTCGCCTCAAAAATTGTTTCGCTTCTGTTTATGAATTTTGACATTTAAAATATTTGTTTTTCTTTGAATTCGCTTGCTGGAGGACCTATTATTGGGCCATGCACTAGCTATTAACTTTGTTCCTTTACTTTTTTAACGGTAAAAGTGGTTAAAGAGAAAACTGTCAAAATTGCTCTCTCATGAACATTTTTACCGGAAAAGTCAAGCAAAGATCTGACAGCAACAAAAATTCAATTTTCATCTTTTATTTCACAGTTTTTAATTTTGTTTTGTCAGCGTTCGCCTTTTTCTTCTGCTTTTCGTTCATTTTTCTATTCAATGTGAAATAATCGTCAAACAAATGTCAAAAAATCAGTTCTAGCGTTTTTTACCTGCAGAAATTTGTCTGGAAGCCTGTAGTAGAAGACAAAGGAATTTGCGAAATCTGTTCTCTCTCACTCTCTTAAAAATTGCTGCCAGTTTTACCACTTTTTGGGGTTAAAAATGGTAACCTCAGGTAAGTAATGGAACACAGATACTAATGTCATATGACTCGAAATAAAAACATTCCATATCTACCCACGCAGGCAATGTGGAGACTTAATTTCACTGCATATTTGCTGGGGTGGACGCAGACAGTAAATGGTGTAAGAAAAATCCCTAATATTGCACATACACTAGCGGTCATCTGAAAAGGTTTGTATTTTTTTTATTTTTATATGTTAAGGTATCTTCTGTAGTACGATTCTTTAACTCATTTTTTGAGTTACCGACAAAAATCGGTAAAATTAATATGCTTATAAATTCGGTAATTAACGATATTTTCGGTAAGTTATTGACGAATAAGAAGTAGTCGTAAAGTTCTACCCATGGCAGAACTACCAGGTAGTGGTATCACACCAGCTGATCGAATAGGAAAAGTCAAATCCCTTTATAAAAAAATTATTTTTGTTGTAATTTCCCCAACAACATAAAGAAAGTTTTGACATAACATATTCAAAATTTTACGATGCCACTACCTGGGTAATTGTGCCATGGTTCTACCGATAGTAACAGTGTTGCCAACTTTTGTTAAAGTTTTCATTCATAATTTAGCGTTTTTATTTTACCGATTTTTGTCGGTAACTCAAAAAATGAGTTAGAGAATCGCACTACTGATCCCAGCAAAAAGTTTGCATCCGCGGATGCAGTTAAATCACTAGAACAATTGCCGCTAGAGTACATCTTTTCCTATGAATTTTACAAGAGAGCGCGCATCTAGGATGCACTCCATTTTGCTTCCACGGCACACAGCTAGGATACACTCCATTTTCGATCCAAACCACAGCCTTTGATGTAGTGTTTTGGATTGAATTTAAATGCAGTCTAAAGATGCTATAAAATGCAAGCCATTGCAAATATCCCAAAATAAATAAAATACATTGCTTATTAGTGTAAACAAGAATATTACTTTAATACACTAATACAAATTATAAAAACTTTCCATTAAATTTGATCATAACTGAGTTTACTTCCTCTGCTCTGCTTTTTGTGACACCGCAACTGATATTGCTTCATCATCCAAATGGTTTTTCATTTTTCCTCCAACTCCAGTTCAGATTTCCAAAAAAACTCTAATGGCCCCGGCACATACGGTACGTTGTGCGTTGCGTCACGCGTTAAAAACAACAACCACATGAAAAAAATGTAAGTGATGCCAAGTTTGTTCTTGAAGTTTTCATGTGGTTGTTGTAACGCGACGCACAACGTACCGTATGTGCCGGGGCCATAACTCCACTTCAAAAATAATTTGCGTCTCGTGAATTACAGCAATGTTCGTATCTTTAGTTTGCATTTCTTTATTTTTTTTAAACAAATTCTTATAATTTTAGACACTTTTTCTTGTGTTCAGAAAAAAAACTCTGCATTGCACTACTTCCAAACTTTTTTGGTGGGATGTGTTCGTATTGCAGATCCATACTATTTAGTTTTTGAGAGTCCTATACAATGCCAACATTCAAAAAAAAAAAAACTTGACGGTGTTGCCATATTTTCGGAAAATATCCCAATTATAATAAAAAATTTACAAAAAAGTGTCCAATTTTTGCGATCATCAGAATAGGTTTGAATCAAAAAAATTGAAAAATTGTACTACCCAAGCAAATATTGCGCAGTTTTTTGTTTAGTTTAGTAAAATGGAACATTCTGATAAATCCTACAACAAATTTTACCCGCTTTATTTGGAACGTGGGTTCAATTCTCAACATGGAAAAGTTACCAAGAACTTTCAGATAAAATCAAGAAATATTCAAACAAAAACGTTTTATAAACTTGCTTTAAATAACTTTTTGATTTCGTTAGATCTCTTCTGAGCTTCGAAAATTGTCTGAAATCAAATATCAAGTGTAGCCATATTATTAGGATCGATTAATTAGAAAGGTCATTGAAAATAGTTGGTATTTTAGTTCAAGTTTCATTTTTTAATTATCCTTGAAGTACAAATTTATGTATTATCATGCTCACAAATCAACCATAGTTGACCACATGTATCATAAATGTTCGAAAATTGGTATGGAAGAATGTTTCTTCGACGACAATAAAGTAGAAAATTGTAATTCAAATTTAAATCAAAGGGGCATGATATCACCGAATTTTATATGCAAAAAAACTGCAAAGAATAAAAAAACAAAACAGAATTTGCGATTGCAGGGTTGTGTGTACCCCCTCTTATTCCTCTCTACTCCCTCGCCCATAAACTCAATTTTCTTTCCCATTAACTTTGAACGTCTAAACATCGACATACAATATCTCGGCAATTTGCTCTAGAAGTCCGGTCAAAATAGACATGCGTATAAGAGGGAAATAGCAAAAATTCCCACAAAGCTGAATTTTGGTGGAGAGCTAGGGTTGGCCATTAGAAGCAACGTCCTAAAAGTCCCCATCGATCCCATGTGTGCAAAACAAGTTATTCTGGGTCAAAGGTCATTTTTGGAGGCATTATTCAGTTTTTTTAATTTTTCTCAAAAACGGTAATACTTAGCAAAAGCCCGCTAAAGTAAAAGTTGTAGATTCAATAATTGTCTACAAGATTGGTCTTTATGTTTCTTAAAAAAACTTACCATTTTCGAGATATCTCGATCTAAAGGTCAAATAAAAAATTAGCCGCGTAAGCACATTATGAGGCGAACCGGTTAAAGTAACGACACTATGGGCCATTATTACATGTGTTCTTTTACTATCTTATGGATTTGAAAACGCAAAATAATCCAATTTTGAGGCGTTAAAAATATAATTTTTATATTGAAAGTTAATTCCAAGAAGCTCCTCCTTGAAATTCAGTCATCACTTTTAACTTTAAGTTAACCGGAACGCTATAAATCTGTTCGGTAAATCCAAACTATAACAAAAGAATACTTATAATAATGGGGGTATGTGTTAGATACTTCCGTAAGTCCCGGGCCACACTACAGTAATTTCACTGAAATTTTGATATGAAATTATGCGTCTCTAGATCGACGCCCATAGTTAAGTAAAATCATAAAATTGCTGTAGTGGGGAATTCGATTTAAGAACACCTAATTTCATGAAATTTTTTAATGAAATTCACGCTAGTGTGGACCGGGACTAAGCTTTCAAACGATATCCACTTTGCAGTAATCGGTTCAGCAGAACCGGGTCTAACCCGGTTTTTAAATTTGGCCTTTCTGGTCGAATAACCGGCGAACCGGATCCGCAACCGTTGAAAATTATACATTTCCGTAATCAGCGCAACAATCCCTACCTTCGGACAAAACTTGAAAAAAAAATCGGAGAGTTTTCGTTGTGGTCGTTCCCGTTGGGCTTTCGATTATACATGTGGGTTAAATGGGCTATTTTTGCATAAAATGACTCTAACATTGAATAACTCTACTAAACACGCTCCGATTTTGTTGGATTTTTTTTAGAAGATAGCTATAATTCGCTCTTCAAGATAATATGTATTTTTTGGGGACAGACCCGATTACTTCGCTTATTTTAGCCGGTTCGTCTGAATATGTGCATATTTCCCTTATAAGTGCATAAAAATCATGTGTTTTTTAGAAGAGCTATATCTCAAGAATGGTTCCTTCTAAGAAAAAAATTATAAGGGTCAAACTTGTAGATAATTTTTCTGTCTACAATATTTACTTTAGTCACTTTTTGATTAGATCAGCCGTTTTCAAAAAATAAATCCGAAAACCTAAAAACCCTTAAATTTTGACCTTTGACCCCGAATAATTTTTTTTGCACACATGGGATCGATGGGGACTTTTAGGACGTTGCTTCTAATGGCAAACCCTAGCTCTCCACCAAAATTCAGCTTTGTGGGAATTTTCGCTATTTCAATGTCTATTTTGACCGGACTATAGATCATCAGTTTACAACTTTTACTACTTTTGCCGGTTTTACCATTTTCAGAAGTAAAGGAACAGACCAAGAAGTGACTTTCAAACACATATCAAGTTCCAATATGAACTCCGTTCCCGTAAATTTTTAATGGTAAACGCTGATAAAAAGCGAACGAAATGTTTGTAAAAACCCATTACCTCCCCAAGAAGTTAATTTGAAATAAAGAAAAATAACAGTAATAATTTATTTCTATTTATTACAATACTTCGAAACAAATATATACTATGTTAACATTAGTTAATTAGATAATTATAATAAATGATATAAATTTAAAACAAATTTTATTTTCCTTAAAATAGAATAATTGCAAATAAAATAAATAATCCAGCAAGTCCTTTATATTCACTTTTAAAATTCGAACTTTGACCGATGTAACTTTGTACCGATGTATTTTCCGCCGGTGTTGATTTACCCTCAAATTCATAAGTGGCACGAAACCCGCTACGATCGAAACGATCATTCGAGTGAAACGATACACGAAAGAAACGATCGTCGGAACGTATTTCAAATTTATCACGTTTGCCACAATATTTGGGAAATTTACGATCGGTACTGAGAAAATTTGAAAACTCCACATAATCGCTGGCGGTGAGATATTCACAGCTGCTTTTTATTGTAAATGAAAAAAAAAGAAATTTTATATTAATTACATTTAAATTATAGCACAAAATATGTAACAAACCTTCCGACACCCTCTACATCGAAATAACTAAAACGTATTATAACCTTCTCATCTAATTCGCCATAAAAGAAGTAATCACAATTCAAGTTTTTCGGATATAGGCCTGGGAAATTTGGCGATGTAAAGTAACCGATTTTCTTGTCCGTACTGTTGTATGCAAAACTACAGTTGGTACCCAATTGGACTCCACTTGTTATGCCATAATCTAAAATTAGTAAGAAAATGTGGATTTGTTTTGAAAGTAATTGGTTATTAGCTTATGCGTTAAGAATTGTTTCGCTTTCTTCGTCAGCTCATTTGAAATATAAAACTATAAACGAAATTCAGGGTCCTATTTGAATTCTACAAACATAACACTTTATTCTTTTACATCTTGATAAGCAAGCGAGTTTGTGATTGTTTTAAGGCCTGGGTACATAAGCTGCCTCGCCTGCTTACCTTGCTTGCTTCTGATAAAAGAATAAAAAAAGAAAAGGGCAACCCAGTCCCAAAGTTTCTCGGCCTTCTTTAGTCCCAATTTACATTAGGCGAGTTTACTTGCGGCAATTGTCAGTTTGTAGGTGAGAGAGGGTGCTGAGAGGGTGCAAAGGGTTACCATATGCCTCACCTCTCTCTTCTACAAAATGACAATTGCCGCAAGTAAACTCGCCCAATGTAAATTGGGACTAAGCGAGTTTACTTGCGGCAATTGTCAGTTTGTAGGTGAGAGAGGGTGCTGAGAGGCAAAGGGTTACCATATGCCTCACCTCTCTCTTCTACAAAATGACAATTGCCGCAAGTAAACTCGCCCAATGTAAATTGGGACTTATTCTTTTATTTTTATTATGCCAGAAATGAAGCAGGAAAGCAAGGCAATCAGGCGAGGCAGTTTATGTACCCAGGCCTTTATACGTTTTAAGACTGATACTATGTTTACTTTTACGAAATCCAATCGATTTCATCTGTCAATGCCTTTGTGTATACGTCAAATGAAAGCTCATCTGAAATCGATTGGATTTCATTTGACGTTTGAGCAATGGAATTGACAGTTGAAATCGAGTGGATTTCGTAAATGTAAACATAGTATGTGACGACATCGCGAAATTATTTTGTAACTCAATTCTGGCAAAATGAACAAAATGCAAAGACCAAAAATGACGTATTTTTTACTTTTAGTTTTTGTACTCACTTGTCAGAAATGTGTATTCTGCCTTAAATCCATAGTATCCAACTTTTGCCTGACCACTGGGATATCTTCCAATAAATTGTAATAATAATTTTGGGCCAGTGGACATAATTGGTTTTGGTATAAATGCCCCACAATACCAATCCATAACTTCGTATTTACCCTTAACCTGTGTTAGCAATTGCAATGAATCATTTGGTTTGCATTCCGATGAATTTTTATCCGTTGGAATATTAAAGTCGAGAAATTTATGGCCTGTTCCCGTACTTTATAAAGTGGTAAAAGTCGTAAAAGTTGTAAAAGTCGTAAACGATTTTCATATAAATTTTGTGTACGGGAACGCAAAATGTGTAAAAGTGGTAAAAATTGTAAAAACTTTTTAGTTCTGGAACAGAGCTTTAATTTGTACCCGTTCATTTGGATTGGCGGCAAAAAATTCATAAGTGCATTCGATACGCCCTGTGTTTATCAGCGATGGAGATGATACCATGTTAAGACTTGACAAACGTGATGTTGCCGTCGTTTTGCCTGAGAACAGGTGATTTGTATCAAATGTACCGGATTTATTGAAGCGAGACTCGTAGACTTCACGAAAGTTACCTGTAATGAAAATAAAAGCAATATTATGTGATAATTCTTAGCTTTTTATAGTCTGTGTTTAGACACACAAATTTCTCGAGAAAGTAAATTGAGTTTTTGGGAGAGAGCGGAGAGGAAAGAGCTCCTCAATACTCTTTCCTACCCCCTATTGCCTAAAAACTGAATTTACTTTCCCGTGTGTCTAAACACGGACATACAAGTTGTAAATTCAAATACCATTTGTCAAATGTCAAATTTATTTTCCATCAAATAATAGATAAATCTTATATGCCATTTAGATATGACACCATTAGCCGGATTTAGCGCATTATCAGGTTTTATTTGCTAAATCCACCCAAAATCTACCAGATTTCCCATACAATAATAAATCCTCCTATTGAGAGGATTTGTTTTAAATCTGGCATAAATCCTCGTATACAACTCTGTTTTTTGCAACATGTTGCTAGAAAATACAAAAAGTTGCAAGCTGGCACAAGAAACAAGGTAGATGCATCGGTGAATTGCTACACTAAAAATAATTTAAAATGTAAAAAGTTTGTAAGCAAGGCGGAAAAATTAAATTTGTTTTGATGTACAATATGATTTTAATCAACCAAGACTAATATTTACGATGTCTAAACGATAAAATAATTCGTTTATTTATTTTAGATGGGCAAACTGCTATAAAATAATTCTTTATTTGCTCTTTAGTTAGCATTAGTAGCATAATGTGCTAACATTTTCATTATTAAACAATACATTTGTAATTTGACGTATGTTTTTTGAGACGAATTCAATTTACAAAAAATTCTTTTGACGTTTCACATTCGTTCAGATGGGCTGATGCATCTACCTTGGTAATTGTGCTATGAACAAAAATCAGCTGACTGCCATTTAAATCCTCCAAAATGTATATCTAAATGCAATGAGATTTGTACTGGATTTATTAAATCCAGTCGAGGATTTATGGCTAGTCTAAATGAGCTATTATAGCTCATTACCAAGGTAGATGCATCAGCCCATCTGAATGAATGTGAAACCTCAAAAAAGATTTTTTGTAAATTGAATTCATCTCAAAAAGCATACGTCAAATTACAAATGTATTGTTTAATACTGAAAATGTTAGCACATTATGCAACTAATGCTAACTAAAGAGCAAATAAAGAATTATTTTATCGCTGTTTGCCGATCTAAAATAAATAAACGAATTATTTTATCGCTTAGACATCGTAAATATTAGTCTTGTTTGATTAAAATCAACTTTGTACATCAAAACAAATTTAATTTTTCCGTCTTGTTTACAAATGTTTACATTTTATATTATTTTTAGTGTAGCAATTCACCAATGCATCTACCTTGTTTCTTGTGCCAGCTTGCAACTTTTTGTATTTTCTAGCAACATGTTGCAAAAAACAGAGTTGTATACGAGGATTTATGCCAGATTTAAAACAAATCCACTCAATACGAGGATTTATTTTTGTATGGGAAATCTGGTAGATTTTGGCTGGATTTAGCAAATAAAACCTGATAATGGGCTAAATCCGGCTAATGGTGTCATATCTAAATGGCATATTAGGCCATGTTTATATTATAGCCTTTTGAAGGGTTAACCTTTATTTGACGTATATGCAAAGGAATTGACATTTGAAACCCAGTGGGTTTGTTAAATCCGGTTATATATAAACGTACTATTATAGTTTGTTTATATTATAGCATTTTCCGGTTAAATCTTCTTTATGAGGATTTATTTGAAGTACACATACGCAATGGAATTAACATTTGAAACCCAGTGGATTTATTAGATCTGATAAAAAGCTCTGATGAAAACGGCGTTTAACGTCCTGAATGAGTATTTTTAGGTGCTTGTTACTGTGCAATGTAAACATACTATAAATGACAGTCGACAGTCATCATAAATGGCTGTTGCCGCTGTGGTACATTTAACATGTTTTATAATACATGCGTCATTTAAGTTGTCAATTCAATAGAAATGCTGTCAAATAAATAATATATTTACCTTAAATATTTGTTTTAAGTGCAAGTGTAAAGCTATATCACACCATATACTTTTTAACATGTATGTCGTCACTCTGGGTATACTATTATACAGACCAGCCCCTGGATTCTTGTTCTGTGAAAATTTGAAATGAAAAATATTTCCTTTATAATTTTTTTCATTTTACAGTTTTTCCTTTATAAAAGTTTTCATTTCACATTTTCATAGAAACAGAATTGAGCCCCTGGGGCTGTATTCTTGTTCTATGAAAATTTGAAATGAAAAATATTTCCTTTATAATTTTTTTGATTTGACAGTTTTTTCCTTTATAAAAGTTTTCATTTCACATTTTCATAGAAACAGAACTGAGCCCCCAGTAGTGGAATTCTGTAACTCATTTTTTGAGTTACCGACAATTATCGGTAAAATTAAAATGCATATAATTTCGATAATTAACGATGTTTTGCGGTAAGTTAGCGACGAATAAAAAGTAGTTGTAAAGTTCTACCGATAGAAAGAGTGCTGTTAACTTTTTTTTGAACTTTTCATTCAAATTTTTGCGTTTTAATGTTACCGATTTTTGTCGGTAACTCAAAAAATGAGTTACAGAATTCCACTACAGGTGATGTCATACATGTGAAAAGCATATGGTGTAGTATACCTATTAATTCGTCCGTATAGAGAATAGCTGTGTCTTTTACTTACTAAATATTGCTGAGAAAATTTCTCTCAGTAACTTTTACAAGTTTTCAATGATGCTTCTGTCAAAATATGTGTAGAAACATGGTACAATAATTTGGAGGGTAGGTCAGGTTCGAACAAATTGTGAAAAACTAGGCCTGGGTGTATTTGCTTATTCTGTCAGAATTACCATAACTGAATAAGCAACAGGTTGTACTGTTTATTTGATATTTTGGATCATTAACTAAAGCGGGGTACACACGATCAGTTTTGACTGTCGATTTTTCGGAACTATCGATAACTGTCCAACCGTCCAGCAACCACAAAATATTTTGTGGTTGCCTGATGACTGACAAAAGTGAACGGCCACACTGGCAAACTATTGATTATTTGAGCAAAACTGACAGTCAAAACTGATCGTGTGTATCCCACTTAAAAACGCGAAAAATGAATGGGAGGCAAAATTTTCTTTAAAGAGTCAGCTTCTGTATATGTTAAAACGTTTGCTTCATTACATTGTTGTAATAAATATAAATGATAAATGTTGTATTAACAATTTTCATTTCGACTGAATTTTAATGTGTATAAAATATTTTGTCATACACACCATACACATACACACACAATTTGTGTATACTGATTTGAAAGAATAAGCAAACCAATAGAAAAAAATTTTTATCAGCTGTTTGCTATGCCCTACCTTGTAATGATTCTACCATGTGTAGAAAGCATGGCACAATTACCCAGGTAGTGGCATCGTAAAATTTTGAATATGTTATTTCAAAACTTTCTTTATGTTGTTGGGGAAATTACAACAAAAATATTTTTTTATAAAGGGATTTGACTTTTCATATTCGATCAGCTGGTGTGATACCACTACCTGGTAGTTCTGCCATGGTAGAAAGACAACATTCAGAAAAAATATTTATTATAAATTATCACGTAAAAAGACACAGTTAGTAATTGGACTGTTACGGAACTGCAAGAATCTACTAATTTTTACTATTTTTCCGATAACATAAAGAAAAAAATTTTATCGTAGTAAAAAATAGTAGTTTCTTGCAGGTTCTATGAACATGGTATAATATTTTTTATACAAACAGTGCCGCATGGTACAAATACACAGGTAGCCGCATCGGCAATTGTTGGTAACATGAGGTGTCAAAATTTGACGTCAATTCAATGCACTTGACACATTATAGCTTTGTTTCCGTACTTTTTAATAGTAAAACTCGTAAAAGAGAGAAATAGAGAAAAATTGTTGTCACACAAAAGTTTTTTCAAAAAGTTCGGGAACGCAAAAATGGAAAAAACGTCAAAAAAGCTGGAACAAATGTCAAAGTCGGCATACCAGCCAATCAGACGCCGGCATCCATGTTACTATTTTTTACACGCTCAAATTTGTCGAGTAAAAAGTTTTTAAAGAGAGCGTCATTCAGCGCCATTTTTGTTTAAAGAGAAGTGAACATTTTACAACTTTTTTGTGTACGGGAACGCTTTTTCGAGTAAAATGTGTAAAAGTCGTAAAAATTGTAAAAACTTTTTAGTTCTGGAACACAGCTTATGTTACCATCAGCTGGCATGATAATGCTACCTGTATTATTGTACCATGCAGTGCCGATAGCATGGCACATCGTACAATTTTGAATATGTTATGTCAAAACTTTCTTTATGTTGTTGGGGAAATTACAACAAAAATAATTTTTTTTATAAAGGGATTTGACTTTTCATATTCGATCAGCTGGTGTGATAGCACTACCTGGTAGTTGTCGTCGTGACAGCAAAATCTATGGTACAATTACTTACGTAGAAACATCTGCGAATTGCTACAACAAAGCAACTTTTTTTGTAATGTAAACTGTCAAAATTTTCGCCAAGTGGTTTCTTGTTGTCTCTTTTTATCGCTTGTGTTTGTACAGTGAGGTGAACACATGCTATCTCTTACTTTTTTGTTTTGATTTTTCCATGGCACAATTAGGAAGGTAGATGCATCAGCCCAGCTGATCGAATCTAAAACGTCAAAAAACTAGGAATTCGCCATGAAAAATCAAAACAAATAACCATATGATTGGGTAAGTAAGAGATAGCATGTCATCACTTTAAAGACAAACACAAGCGATAAAAAGAGACAACAAGAGACCATTCGGCGAAAATTTTGACAGTTTACATTACAAAAAAAGTTGCTTTGTTGTAGCAATTCGCCGATGCATCTACCTTCCTAATTGTATCATGGATTTTTCATAGCGAATTCCTAGTTTTTTGACGTTTTAGATTCGATCAGCTGGGCTGAGGCATCTACCTAAAGCTGGGTACACATTGTCAGTTTTGAATGGCAGCTCTGTTGTTGCTTGCTAGTGTGACCGTTCATTTTTGTCATTCATCATGCAACCACAAAATGTTTTGTGGTTGCTGGACGGTTGGACAGTTATCGATAATAGCAAAAAATCGTCATTCAAAACTGACAATGTGTACTGTACTTAAGTAATTGTAACATGGCAAAATCAGATGATTTCGATTTGAGCTGTCAAAATTCATATTTGTCATTTGAATTCGCTGTGAGGTATTGAAATGTCGAACTGTATAGAAACAGGTAGATGTATCTCGAAAAAAGAAAACAAATAAACTTAATTTTGTACACGTAAAATGTCAACATTTGTTGTGTTTGTATGAGAATATAATTTACAATTTAAATGAAAAAAACCTATAGAACCCTAGTTTTTCATGAATTCATAAAACAAAAAGGCAACAAGTGGGTTTGTTTAGAAAATACCAATTTTGAGCATTTTATTAAAAACGTGAAAAATGTATGAAGGGCCAAGGTTTCTCCACATAATCGAGTTGTGGATATGATAAAATGATTGTTTCAATAATATGCTGAAGGATTTCTTCCATACAAATGCTCAAAAAACAATTTTGAAAATCATTGAATTCGATTGTTTTTAAAATTGTTGGCATATTATTCAAACATCACACACACATACAAAGATTGTGTATATTGTTTTGACGTTTTAGGAACAGTCGAAAGAAAAAAAATTAAATTGACAGGAAGCTTTGTTCTTTTACTTTTTTAATGGTAAGGGTGGTAAAAGAGAAAAGTGTCAAAATTGCTCTCTCATGAACATTTTTACCAGAAAAGTAAAGGAACGGAAAAATGGTAATTCTGGCGGTAATGTCAAAAAGAAATATAAAAAAATCAATTTTCGTCTTTTATTTCACACTTTTTAATTTAGTTTTGTCAGCGTTCGACTTTTTCTTCTATTCTTCGTCCATTCTCTTTCATTGTGAAATAATCGTCAAACAAAAGTCGAAAAATCAGTTCTGCCATTTTTTACCTGCAGAAATTTTGCTGGTAGTCTGTGGTAGAAGAGAAAGCCATTTTCACTCTCTCTCCACTCTCACTCTCTTAAAAATTGCTTCCAGTTTTGCCACTTTTCGGGGTTAAGGAACGCTTTGCAGGTTAAAAATGGTAACAAATGGTAACCTCAGGTAAGTAAAGGAACACAGCTTATTAAACCATGACAATAACTTGTAGCACGATTATAGTACGTTTATATATAACCGGATTTAACAAATCCACTGGGTTTTAAATGTCAATTCCATTAGATATACGTCAAACAAATCTTCAAAAGAAAGGTTAACCCTGTAAAAGGCTATAATATAAACATGGTCTTACACTACAGCTTTTTGCCGGGTTAACCCACTTCATGAGGATTTATTTGCTTATGCTTGGTTTACATTTACGAAATCCAATCGATTTCAACTGTCAATTCCTTTGCGTATACGTCAAATGAAAACTCATCTGAAATCCATTCAATTTCATTTGACGTTTAAGCAAGTCCCTGTCCACATTAGCGTGAATTTAATTAAAAAATTGCATGAAATTAGGTGTTCTTAAATCGAATTCCTCACTACAGCAATTTTATGATTTTACTCTACTATGGAGGTCGATCTAGCGCTATTTTTGTTTAAAGAGAACTGCAATTCTTGCTACATTTCGGAGTACGGGAACGCATTTGTAGCACTAAACGGGAAAACTACGGCAAGTAGTAATATTTTGCACGTTCTGAACACAACCAAAATGTATTATTATGATGTCTCAACGATAAAATCATTTTTTATTTTTTCATTTGTTAGTATTATACACAATTAAAACGATATATAGATAATTTTAGGATAATTTTCGAAATAAAGCAGTAAAGTTCTATATAGTCGTATTTTTTGATGACTAATTCAATTTACAACTTGTTTTAAAAATTCATGTTCGATCAGCTGCGCATATGCATCTACCTTGATAATTGTGATATGTTTGAAATCATGGTACAATTATTACAGGTAAAAGCAAGTGCTAGCTGATTTGATTTTGCCGTAATACTAGTGTTAAAGTCAATCTGAGGTTTTGATATTTTTGCTTTTGTTTCTTTGTCGAATTACTTATTTTGTTTTTTTTTTTTCTGAATAGGATGAAAATATTTTTGTTACAAACATAAATGTTTGCGTTTTAAAACTATTGGTAATTGATTAAAATAACAGTTGAACATTGGTGGCTCTGTTTGCCTCAGCCTCATAAAATCCAAATTGTTTGAAATTGTAAAAAATGGATGGAAAATCTACCGATATTACATGAAATAACGCTGTACTGAATTTATGCCCCTCCGCTGTCGAATATGATTGATCAGATTCGTCCAAATACATGGTATGGTAGAAGTTATAGGAAATGTCTCTTCGAGGAACAGAGATACAAATTTCTAAATGAGTCGATCTTCCATGTGAGATAGAATATGTCATTGTCCACTGTTTCATAGCATGATAATGATTATAATGGTTATACTTTCATCCATAGATGCTACCACATTCCTTCACTCAAGCCTAAAGGAAAACAATTAATCAAGAGTTATGTGCTAACACAGGTTTCATCTAAAACTTTATTTTATTTATATTCTACTTCCATAAATAACCATCTCCGTCTACACAGGATGAACACAATAATCTCCAAATGGCAATAACTAGGTCATGGCAACAATCGGGTTCGGAAATTATGCAGTATTTAATGAAGACTACTTTATACAAGCACTACTAACAAAAGTGACCAATGTGCAGAAGTTAGCATGGATGAAGATAGTGCCTTCCAATCGCCCACAAGACGACACAACTTGGTTCCAGATCCAGAGCATTTCTCATGTTAACCTTCTGAAAAGTCTTGGCGTTTACTTGTCTAGTTTCTTTACACTTTCTTACCTTTGCATAGGTCACTCCGACTGGACATATTCCTTTGTTAACTTTATCCTTTCTAACTTTTATTTATTATTTTTTTAAATAAATACGTATATAAAGGTCAGAATTTTCGTCTATTTCATTTGTTTATGTTTCAAAAAGTAGCTGGGAGTGTCCACGTATCGAATGACATTTTGTCTGAGCCGTAATTTGCAATTATTTTTGCTATCCATGATTGGTATTCCTCTATGTCATTGATGGCCATCCTCACACTGTTGAAAATAGTATAACGTTTGTGTATAGTAGTACTCTTCTCTTCCAAGGGCAAAGCAGAAAAGCGGAATGCTTATGTTTTGTCTCGCATCATTGGGTTTTAAATAGACCTGGACTGCGTTATGATGTTGTTCTTGTGTTATTTCTTTCTTGTACCTTCAATCACTCTGTTTGAGAAATTTTCTTGACGATTTTAAATCCTGGGCTTCAGAGATTCCATCTAAACAAAAAATTCTTTTTCATTCTGGACATATTATTAACAGTAAAACCTACCGCTAATACGAATTCCCGCTAAGAAGACAGGTAGAGAAACGTTAGGATTACAAACTACAAAGCGTCTTTAAACAATTATATTTTGAAAAACTAAAAACAATATTCGTAAAACTTCAAAATATGTTGACATTTCATATTTTTATTTACTTTTTAGATGGAAAGGCTTTGACACTTGTATCACTTCCAACAACAAATCTCTATGTGGTTGTTGTTACGTTTGTTGTACAACAACACTTGCTTTTACCTGTAATAATTGTAACATGGTTTGAAATCAACAAAAACATAAGTATAAACATCAGGGTGTATTTCAGGATTTCGTGAAATCCAGTGGTTTTTGGAGCGTAATTGTAAACTTGGCATTAGACACTTTTTTAACAAAAAGTACGATTGATACCATTATACAAAAATGTATCCCTGTGTGTAAAATATACCAATATGAGCAAAGAGGGGACGATATCTCATACGAAAAATTGTAAAAGTGTAATACTATGTTTACATTTTCGAAATCCACTCGATTTCATCTGTCAATTCCTTTGTGTATACGTCAAATGAAAACTCATCTGAAATCGATCGGATTTCATTTGACGTTTGAGCAATGGAATTGACATTTGAAATCGAGTGGATTTCGTAAATGTAAACATAGTATAACATACGACTTTGTTAGTTATTTTGTATGTATACGTAAACAAACATCAGCTGACAGTTTATATCCTCGAAAAGCTAAGTGTAACCAGCAAAGATTAACCCATTATAAAACTCAGTGGATTAACCTTCAATAGTGTAACCGGGGTATTATTTTAGCAGTTCAAGTTCGATCAGCTAGTATTTTCTGTTTCGTCAAACAAAAATAACTACGGTAACAACTTTTTCTCGGAAAATGTTTTGTACATGATACAATAAGAAGGTAGCATTATCAGCCCAGCTGATGGTAACATAATGTGTCAATTGCATTGAATTTATGTCAAATTTTGACATCTTATACGGCGTTTATATTATAGTTTTTTCCAGGGTTAACCTTCTTTATGAGGATTTGTTTGAAGTATATACAATGGAAATGACATTTGAAACCCAGACCCACTGGGTTAACCTTGTTATATATAAACGGCCTATTATGTTACCAAAACGGCAGTTGCTGCTACCTTCTTATTGTATCATGGTTTTTTATGTGGGCTAAACGCACACGCAACACGCAGAGCTATAGGTTTGGCCCTGTATCTACCTGAATTGACAGAACAGAAATTCGCCTCAAAAATTTTTTCGCCTCTGTTTATGAATTTTGACATTTAAAATCTTTGTTTTTCTTTGAATTCGCTTGCTAGAGCTATAGGGCCATGGATGCTTTGCTTCAACTTGTTCGTTCCAAAATATTTTAACTATTTAAGAAAAACATTAAATAAAAATACGTTTTATGATACAATTATTACAAATATTTAATAAGTGTCGTCAATTTAGTTATAATCAGGTTCATATTGGCTGTAGAAGCATGCAACGTGTCGAAGATAATAGATTGTTTACATTTACGAAGATCTGTGATGAAATAGCAGGGGAGAGAAGCTATTTGAATAAGGCCCAAAAATTACAAGAGTTCCTTAAGAAAGGATGCAACAAAAAGGAGTTCAAGGGAGACTTGTTGCTATGGATTCGAATGTTAATACCCTCCGACTCACAGCGGGTTTATAATTTACAAAATAAACAAATGCTGAAATTATTTTCTCGGCTTTTTAATACTGATGCCCAAGAAATGCAATTGGACTTGGAGCAGGGTAAACTTTATAAGTTTTAAATTTATTATAAAATTTAGCTTATTTTTATTTCTCTTTTCAGAGGGTGATGTTTCTGAAACGTTAAGAAAATTCTTTGAAGCTTCGAATAAACTAAAACCGCAGAAGGATAGTTCCTTATATCTGCAAGATGTTGAAGAGTTTCTAATAAAGCTGGAGCAACGCACCAAAGAAGATGAACAAACTGTCTTGCTCATGGAATTGTGTAAACAAACAACTTCTCAGGATTTAAAGACGGTATGAACTGTTCTTGGGTATTTGCTATAGATAAAATCATTAAGAATGAGTAGAATGAGTTGAATCAGTTCATAGAAAAGGTTGTCAAAAGTTAACAAGTGTATAGGGGACATTATACACCTTTGTAGATTGTGTGTTTTTCATCAAGCCTATAAAATGTAAGGATATTAACAGTGGTCATCTACTTCGGTGCCTTGCTGTGTCTCCAGGGCAACAATTCATTGGTTGATTTTTAGGCGTCCTTTAAAGGATTCATCCTGCGCAGCAATGCGCATAATTAAATGTCTTCCCAAAGAACTGTGTTATGGACGCTTCACAAAGTTCTTATTGAGAAAACTATATACCTAGAGGTCTATTTTGAAGAATTGAATAATTTTACATGTAGATAGTTTATGATCGGCAGCCCGCTAAAATAAACATGCCTATTAAAGTCTCCTTCACGTTTTAATACGTTCCATATTTCCCCTTTTATTACAGATTATTCGCATAATCAAGCAAGATTTGCGAATGAATGCAAAAGCTAGTCATGTCTTAGCTGCCTTTGGACCCATGGCTTATTCAGCATATCAGGCAACAAGGGATCTTGCAGCTGTTGTAAAACAATTCGGTTTTAAGAAGACAGAAAGCAATATTTTCGCAGCAGCAGAAACAAAGGCAAAAGGAAAGAAGGTAAGAATAGATTGTAGTATAAGAAAAAACCTACCAAAAATACTATATTTCCAGGGAAAGGCAGCTGCAGGTTCTGTAAACGTTATGACCCCAATATCACCCATGTTGGCTAATGCTTGTAATTCCGTTGAAGAGGCATTTCGTAAAAGTCCCTCTGGTCTATTTAGTGAAATTAAATACGATGGTGAGCGGGTACAAATTCACAAGCAGGGCAATGAATTTAAGTGAGTTAATGGCAAACAGTTTCCGATGAAAAGGCTGACTTTTTACATGTTCCCCCACTTTACAGATTCTTTAGTCGTAATCTGAAACCAGTTATGGATCACAAAGTTAAACGTTTTAAGGAAATGATACCAAAGGTATTGGTACAATGTAATGTTGAATATTTTCCGTTTTATAACTTTTACACATCTTCTTTCATAGGCTTTTCCCGGCGGCGGTGATATGATTTTAGACTCTGAAATTATATTGGTTGACACCATGACGGGAGAATTGTTGCCATTTGGTTCTTTGGGCGCTCACAAAAAGAAAGAATATCAACATGCTGAAGTGTGCCTTTTCGTTTTCGATTGTTTACTTTTTAATGGAGAAGATCTGACAAATACGTAAGTATAAGATTAACAAAATTAATGAAGTCTTAACATGTGGTTTTAGGATCTTGAAATGCGGGGAAATGGAATTCGTAATGAAAGGCCGACTTCCGTATTGTCAGTTGCTTTGTGTTCGTGCATGAAACTAGGAGTTCTTAAATCGATTTCCCCACTACTGCAATTTCATAAAATTACTCTAGTAAGTAACTCGATTTAAGAACCCCTAGTTTCATGCACGAATACAAAGCAACTGACAATACGGAAGTCAGCCAAAGCATCAGAAGATATATCATCCCTTATAAAAGAAAATTCGGGAACAGAACATGGGATGATTTGGAAGCATCATGTTAACTGACTTTCCCGACACACTCCAACGGTAGCGGGTTCTTACCGACTTGTTTCGGCCAGCGGCACCAACCCAGCATCATATGCAGATACAACAACGACTTTCCCGACAGTTTTTTAAAGTTCGTGTCGAACGGATAGGGGCAGAAAACGGACAACGTACAGCTTTGAAAATGTCACGGAAATTCCTTTCTGCTCTTCAAATATAAACAAGTAAAAAAGTGTCAGTCGGCTTTGCCGACAGATATATACCCTCGGCCAATGTGGTGACATAGGGTTTTTACACCTTTCGTGCTGTTTTCCCAAGAAATATGGACTTGCCCCTGAAAAAACTTTTACCGTCGTAATGGAGGTAGCGAATGCAAATCGCTTCAACAAAAATCAAAGTGATTCGAGAGCAGGTCTTAAAGTGAACTTATCCGAAATTTTGTGTGGGAGGTACCAGAAGGAGTAGATAAATATAGTCTACATTCGAACCTGATCTATATCTGGTAGATATATTAGGATGTGCAAAGTATATGTATATTACATCGGTCACTCCCTTCAAGAGTTATGGTGCGCAACATTTTTCCCAACATTTTTGAAGTTTTGTGGGGGAGGTACCTGAAGGAGTGGACCGATATGGCCCATCTTCGAATTTGAACAATGTTTTGATAAAATATTACGAAGGCCAAATTTTGGACCGAATCGACAGATCCGTTCGAGAGTTATCTTGCGCTCCAACCACTACACAAGGTGTCATAGGGGCTTTTTGCACCTTTCCGGCCATTTTCTCAGGAAGTTTGGACTTGCCCGTCATGAAACTTGTACCGTCGTATGGAAGGAAGTGAATACAAGTTGTTGCAACAAAAATCCAAGCGATTCGAGAGCAGGTCCTAAACTGAACTTATTCGAAATTTTGTGTGGGTGGTACCCGAAGGAGTGGGCCGATTGATTCCATATTGAAACCTCATCTAAGTCTGGTAGAAATTTCACGATGTGCAAAGTATGGACCAAATCGGTTACTCCCTTCAAGAATTATCATGCCCACAAATTTTCCGAACATTTTGGAACTTTTGTGGGGGAGGTACCGGAAGGAGTGGACCGATATAGCTCATCTTCGAACTTAAACTAAGTTTGGACAAAATATTACGAAAGCCAAAATTTAAACCGAATCGGTTGATCCCTTCGAGAGTTATCGTGCGCACCAGCCAGACAGACGGACGGACATTGCTAAATCAACTCCAAATTGTCTGAAACACATTTCATACTTGGGGTCAAAAACAATTATTTCGATGAGGCACATTTTGCCCGTATGAAAGTGTATATACCCTCATTAGCATAAATGCTGAGGGTATAAAAAGTTTGTACAGTTCTCTGAAACGTTGATTGATGAATTGTCTGAAACATTGCCCATTTTATTTGTCATGGTTAGGTACGGCTTTCAGAGATTATAAAGTCGGAGATATTTTTATAAGAGATGATTATCTAACCCTAGGAAAATTAGGCTTGACAACCCCAAACATCAGATGCGGTGACAGGATGGATATATCAGACGAACTAATGAGATCGTCCTAGTTCACCATTTAAAATGTGGGGGTTTTACCCGGACTGACTACGATTCACCTACTTGTGCATTACCGAGAAGGAAAAATTCATTGATGATGAGCTCTAGTACTATACCTTACTGTTTTAACCCTTTTCTTCCTTTCTTTCTCACTCGCTCTTCAGTCCCCTCCGACAGCGGCGGAAAATTCTGGAAGACAACATAACAATCATTAAAAATTATGTACAACTTTCCGAATCACATTTTTTGAAAACTAAAACCGAACTATCTCTGATGACGGCCAAAGTATTGAAAGCACATTTAGAAGGTGTGGTGCTAAAAGATCCCTCCGGTACATATCAACCGGGGAAAAGAGGTTGGCTTAAGGTGAAAAAAGATTACCTTTTCGGAGGGCGGATGGCTGATACAGCAGATTTGGTGGTCTTGGGAGCTTCCTATGGTTCGGGTAAAAAAGGTGGTGTCCTGAGTATCTTTCTTATGGGCTGTTATGATAAAAGAGACCGTCTATGGAAAACCGTTACCAAAGTTCATACCGGCCTTGATGATCAGACACGTTTGGAAATGCATGATCATCTTATGAAATTGATGGAAAGATCAGATCCAAAACATTTACCCACCTGGTTTTTATGTAATAAACCTCTGGTACCTGATTTTATTGCCAAAGATCCAAAAACTATGCCGGTTTGGGAAATTACTGGAGCAGAATATACCAAATCGGGTGAACATACAGCTTCGGGAATATCCATAAGATTTCCACGTATTACTCGATTGAGAAATGATAAATCCGCAAAGGAGGCCAACGATTTGCAACACTTGGAAAATATGTATGATGCTTCCAAAAATAATGTTAATGTTGATTTATTAATTAAGGGATGTGATGATGAACTGGAGGATAAAGTGAAGATTAATAGTAAACTTAATTTGGATGGTGGTTGTACAACAACACCAAAACGGGAAATTAAACAAGAACCTCAAGATGACAGTCCACGAAGTAGTAGCAATAAAAAGAAACCAACGACACCCTCAACCAGCAGTAAGAAAAGAAAATCCAACGAACCACCAGAAGAAGATTTATTTGGGGAAAGTATTAAAAAAATAAAAATAGAAAAGGAAGTTAAAAGGGAGAATAAAGCAACAGCCAAGAAACAATTGACACTAGATTTTGTTTTAAAAAAGGAAATTGAAGAAACACCCTCCACTTCATCTAGGGATGTGGCGAAAAAGGAAATAAAACGTGAAATCGATGAATATCCAACCACTTCATCAAGGAGTGCATGTAAACCTATGGATGATGTGATAAAGTCGAAAAAGAAAAGTAATATCTTTAAAAATCTCACAGCTTACTTTGCTACGACGGTTAGTGATGCTGATGCCTTAAAACAAAGCTTTGAAGCTAATGGAGGTAGCGTTACCACAAATAAAAAATTAGCCAATTTAATATTTCACCAAACCTGCAATGCAAATATGACACCAGCGGATTGCCGAACAAAATATCGTTTATCCTGTCATCATTTAAGTAAACAATGGCTTCTAGATTGCCTAAAAGAAAATAAATTATTAAATTATGGTCTATATGCAGTTGTGATAACAAAGAAATAATAAAGATAAAAGGGTTATTTTATCACAACTTTTGTTTCTGTATATAAATATAAAGTGTTTTGTTTGTGCTATCAAATAACGCTAAATATGTTGACATTGAGTTGTGCTTATTAGCTGTGGCTAATATGGAGGTAAAATATCCCCATTTTCTACTCTGCAAACATTAATGACTAATTAATACACAAATCACACAAATCAATGTTATTAGGTATGTTTTTTTACTACTTGAACGGTTTAGCTTTGTGCTCACTTCCATAATTACCCAGCAAAACTAAATAAAATATATTCTCAGCTATTTTTCAATTTGCGTAGAGGTGGTACCAATAGGGGTCCTGAAAAAGGCCATATATTAAAAATTTCCAATATATATTGATTACGAACAAGTGTAATTGTTATATGCAGTGGAATCCGTTCTTTATTGGTTTAATCGTTTCACTTAGGGGAAAAACGCATTTTCTTCAATACACTTTTGACAAAGGCGTGATTTGGATAAAAAATGTATTCTATGTATTCTAGCTCTTGTTTACGCTATGACTTCATTCACATACAAAAAGCGTAGCTCAAAATTGTTTCTAGTGATATTTTGTCATCAAATAATGTGCTGGGCGGAATTCTAAATCGCAATAAATGTCTAATAAAAGTATAATCGTAATAGCTTCAGATAACAAATTTCGACGACAAGAGAATACGCTTATTTTTATTATTGTATATGCTCACAAACAGTCGGTCAGGCAAATAATCAAAGACATAAATACAACTAAGACTAGACAAAATGCATGCAACAAAAAATGTTTACGAAACTATGTATAGAAACATTACCCTTAACAGGTTGCAGTTAATTCAAAATCGCAACCAAGGAGGAACATTTCATGTAATGGTACCAGAAACGAAATTTATGAATTCAAGGATCTATTCAAGAATAATTCTATCTCAATTGGATCGGTAAATTCGGTTAAAAACGTAAAAATGTATAAAAGAAAAAAAATTTATATCACCATATCGTGATATAACATTATGTTAAATTCAAAAGCCATTCATTGAAGAATGATAGCAAAAAAAAATGTCTTATCTTGTTGTATTTATGTCTTTGAAATAATTTCGAATGAAAAAAAAATATTAACTTATGTCCTTGCAAAGACATAAATACAACTAAGACTAGAAAAAATGCATGCAACAACAAAATGTTTACGAAACTTTGTATAGAAACATTACCCTTAACAGGTTGCAGTTAATTCAAAATCGCAACCAAGGAGGAACATTTCATGTAATGGTATCAGAAACGAAATTTATGAATTCAAGGATCTATTCAAGAATAATTCTATGTCAATTGGATCGGTAAATTCGGTTAAATACGTAAAAATGTATAAAAGAAAACAATGTTATATCACCATATCGTGATATAACATTATGTTAAATTCAAAAGCCATTCACTGAAGAATGATAGCAAACAAAATGTCTTATCTTGTTGTATTTATGTCTTTGGTCCTTGTCCCTTACAGCTAAACCTAAATAACGACGGGACGTACACAAATATATCACCAACCTACCAAAACAACGCCCTCTGAGCGTCCGTGTTACCCAAATACGTTGAGTCCCAAATCACATATAAAACACAAAATCCGCCACCGAAACTTATTTAAATGTTTTCATTCGTAAAACAAATAATTTTCCTTTGCAATGAATTGTATTTCATGTTTTGTTGGGCTTTTGTTTTTAAAATACAAAACACACACACATGCAACAATAACGTTCTGTCAAAGTTAATCTTTTTCAACGTACAAAAAGTATACGCTCGGCGTATTTCGGTAGTTCTCATAAGAATACATGTGTTCTACTTTTTTCACCACACACTAGAGCTGGCAAACCATCGATATTCCCAACATTAGATATTTTCGATATAATGTTTTAAAATATCGATTGCTACCGATATTATCGTTAAGTTGTCATCGCCATTAATTTGGAGGTGGAAATGTCAATGATTTTCTTGAAATTATGCAAAAGTAGTTCACAGAAATGTAAAGGAGAATAAACAACTGCTTTTATTTGATAAAAAATGTAAAAAATACATTTTATTTTACCGAAAAATGTGTACGTGTGACTACGGACTTACTTTCTTACACACACATAACCGAAAAGCAGCGAAATTTCTATTTATTTCAATGGATTTCAGGTTAGGGGTTTTTATTCCGATAATATCGATAGGCAAAACTATCTATCAATATTGAATTTTTAAATAATAATCGATATTATCGATAGTGCCATCGATTTATTGCCAGCTCTACCACACACGCCCGGGGTATACGTCCGTATATAGGTATGAGCCTTATGGGATGTTTGTGGAACAATTATTATTATGTATGTGGATTGTACAATCGATCTTGGCGTCAGGTACCTTCCCTGATGTCATTTGTGAAAGGCCGAACTCCTATATGACTGATCTTAGCACGTTTTTCCACCCGAGGAATATGAAAATATCTGCTGCCACTCTGTTCACCACATGGACTGATAGAGGTAAGCACTGAGTTCAATGTCATGGTAGAGTTGAGCAATTGAACGACCTAGTTCAATATCTAGTTCAGTGGACACTTGTCGTTTCTTTGAACAAAATGCGTATCATGGTATAGGTAAAGAGGTAGATTTAAATGGAAAAAATCTATAGAACCCTTGTTGTTCCTGAATTCCTACAACATCAAAATTAGTAAACACAAAAGCAACAAGTGGGCAACAAGTTTATAAAAAACACGAAAAATGAATGAAGGGCCAAGGTTTCTCCACATAATCGAGTTGTGGATATGATAAAATGTTTGTTTCAATGAAAAGCTGAAAAATTTCTTCCATACAAATGTTCTAAAAACTATTTTAAAAACCATTGAATTCGATTGCTTTTAAAATTGTTTGGCATATTATTCAAACAGCACACACACACATACAAAGATTGAGTATATTAGCTGTGTCTTTTTACGTGATAATCACCCTTATTACGGTTGGCGTAGTCGTATCCAAAATTGCAAGCTGACGTGTTGTAACGTCTAATTGGTATTATGTATGTTTTTGCACAAAAAAGCAAAAATTTCAATTTTTAAAGAATTCTTTTGGTAACTAACATTATTAGAATTATTGGTAGATCATTTTTAAACTTTTAATTCAGAAGAAAAACTAACCCTACAGTTTTTACAATCAAAATAAGTGTTTGGCGTAGACGTTTTTGTGTTCGTTGGCGTAGTCGTTGTCGTAGGGATATTTTTTGGTACCACGTAACATTTACGACAACGACAATTTTTTTCTCATACAAAATTTAAAAAATATATATTTTTTTAATTGTAAAACAATTCGTTTGAAATCATCTTTTGAGCAAGAACTAAGAAATTTACATTGCATCAATCGTTATATGAGGACTCTAACAGGTTTTCAATAGAACGTTTGTCATCTGATAAAGACACGAAATTTATCTTATGAAAATGAATCAAGTAGTAAAATTTGTATTTATTATAGTTATTTTCCAATATATTTTAATAACCATTGCCAAAAAATTCTTTTGAAATTAATTTGTTTTTATTTTTATATGCTGTCGTTTACAAAATCGGTCACGACTCTTTCCTCGTATTTCAACGCCATACGTAGTACCTATTTGTCGTGATACGCCAAACGTAATACCGATTTGTCGTATCAAAAAAAAATAAATGTTGTATTTAAACCAAGAAATGCGTTTTGGGAATTACAAATGTATTTCTTTCGATTTTTTTAGGATATTAAATGCTATAAAAGACAAAAAAATTCGTTGTATATAATTTTTCATCATATAAAAATTTATCTTACGACTACGCCTACGTCTACGCCTACGACAACGTCTAGGTCACTTGAACGTCTACGACTACGCCAACCGTAATAAGGGTGAATTAGTAATAATTATTACTAATGTTGCAGATTTTGACATTTGTATAAAGGAAAAGTTGCTGACAATAGGTTTGTCCTTTTACGTACTGAACTTTACTGAACATTGTTTCTTCAGTAATGTTTAGCAACATTTCAATTATACAATTGTCAAAACTTTACTGAAGAAAAAATGTTCAGTAAAGTTCAGTACGTAAAAAGACAAACCAAAAATTGTTTCAGCAACATTTAGTAAGTAAAAAGTCACCCCCATTGTTGTGACGTTTTAGGAACAGTCGAAAGAAAAAAATTAAATTGACAGGAAGCTTTAGCTAACCTTTCTTATTAAACCATGGCCACAGCTATCTACGACATGCAGGTAAAGAAACCTTGTTGGCCACATATAACGCGATAGGTCGGTCTGTGGTAAGCTATGCGGCACCAGTATTGTCTGCGAATAAAAGTACACAGCGATGGAAAAATATTCAAACCAGTCAGAATGCCGCACTGAGGACTGCAACAGTATGCTGGTGGATAGGAGGACCCCCATCCCTAGACATGTTAGGAGGGATCTTCATGATCTGAGGTCCAACGTTACAAGAGAGAACAACTTGATGAAGCAGATTTAAAAACCTTCACTCGGACGCAGTCGCAGATGCCATAAACAACTATCTTGTTAATGCGGCCCTCGGAGAACATCCCCCATCGGACGCAGCTGAGGAGCGTCATGACACTGTGCAAAACATCTGCCCATCATGCGGCACAGGCCCGCACGAACCTTGTACATTTTCAACTGCCCTGCCAAACCCATCGTTGCTGTCCCATTCCTAGAACATGGGATAGGCCCAGAGATTATGCAGAAAAATAACGGTATTCCAAAGAAGAATGGAAATCTTTTCATAGTTCGGCTTATATGACAAATCTGTGGTTTTCTTGGAAAACGACGTAAGGCCATTTTTATTTTATAGCCTTTTACAGGGTTAATATTTTTAATGAGGATTTATTTGACGTATACGCAAAGGAATTGGCATTTGAAGCCCAGTGGGTTTTTTTTTAATTCCATATAAACCATGATACAATAAGAAGGTAGCATTATCAGCCCATTGTTTGGAGGCCATATCTCGGGAAGTAAACATTTCCGCAACAAAAGGAATACATGGTTGGAATCGGGATAAAAAGCACTATCTGTGGTAATTTTTTCATAATTTTCTGCGTTGGGTCGGGAAAGGAGTTCCCGATCGAAGATAATAATTAACTAAAACAAAATGAAAACATTCCTTATACCAACCAATGTTATTTAGAAATAATAAATTATTCATTATAGATACATATATAATACACTTTTAGGATTTGTACTTATTTGTTCATTTTTTTGTACTGCGATTACGTCACAAGTATGAACTTTAGTAGTTAAATTAATGATCAGCATTTCTTGCTGTTTTCTGGGCCATGTATCTCATTTTTCATAAAAACAGAAAAGTAATACATAAAAATAGAAATGTAATACAAAATAGCATGCAAAAAGTTTTACGTCGTTTTCACTTGAAAGAGAATCAATAAATATTTAATTTTTATCCAAAATGACATAAGTCGTCTTGTTTCTTTTTATGAAAATTCTTCTTCTTCTATTATCCTTCACTCCCTGTGGAGCATAGGGCCTCAACCATTCTTTTGTATCGAACTCTGTTGTGCGATGCTTGATTGACGTCGTTCCATGAATAGTTTGCAGCTTGTAGTTCTGCGTCGATCGAGCTTCTCCAAGTTTTAGCTGGCGCACCAACACGTCGTCCTCTTCCCTGGTAATTCCACCGAAGCGCTTGACGAGCAATGTTTTCTACAGGTCTTCGTAGCGTGTGGCCTATCCAGCGCCATTTCCGTTGGCAAACCTCAATAGTCCGGTCAAAATAGACATGCGTATAAGGGGGAAATAGCAAAAATTCTCACAAAGCTGAATTTTGGTGGAGAGCTAGGGTTGGCCATTAGAAGCAACGTCCTAAAAGTCCCCATCGATCCCATGTGTGCAAAACAAGTCTATTTTGACCAGACTACAACGGGAGCTGCAATTTGATTGGCGATGTTCAATAGTTCAGCATTTCGTATTTGGTTCGGCCACCAAATGTTTAAAATTTGCCGCAGACATTTGTTTGTAAAACTTTGTAGACGGCCATCTACTGAACTTGTACGTTTCCAGGTTTCGCATCCGTAAAAAAGGACAGATTTCACATTCGAATTATATATGCGAAGTTTGGTGTGTGTTGAGATTTGCCGAAAGCAGCCTTTGCTTTATTTAATCGAGCGTTGATGTCTTCTTCAGCTCCACCCTTTATCGTTATTTGGCTACCAAGGTAATTAATTGAATAATTTACCATTGTGAAGAACTCGGCATCTGAAGTCGGTATACATGGCCTTGATTAAATTGAAAATTTTATATGGTATGTTACGTCGTTCCAGAATATTCCATAAAAAGAGTCGGTTAATACTATCAAAAGCTTTCATGAAGTCTATGAATTCCAAGTATACTGGTGTGCGAAACTCATAGCACTGCTCCAATACTATTCTTATAGCCCGTTTAGACTGTACCCTTATACGATGATTAAGGGCATTATCTCGATTTAAGTGCTTAATCCACCCAAATTCACCCTGATTTACCATACAAAATTAAATCAACTCAAAACTTGGATTTGTTTTAAATCAAATGTTAAATCGAAGTATTTTGACATACAACACTGCTGTTTGCTCCTAAAAATGCAACTATTGCAGTCTGTACCAATATTGGCAACTGTGTTCATGCGTCGTTTATTTACTAGGGTTATGACTTTTTGACCTTTTTTCTCAAAAAAGATTTCCTTTAGCGGGAGTGAATGAACTTTGCCTATTAAAATTTTGCTTCAGAATGTTTTTCCTGTTGCACGAATAAGTGACATTTTGCCTATTAATGACTAAAATAATTTGTATTCTATTTAAATATTGAAAAAGGTCCGCACAAAGCACTTTCAATTTATGTGATACATGGAATAAAGCTATATATGATATAAAATGATATATATGTAATAATATGACGATAAAATTTGTGAGAAACAAAAGTTAATGTCATTCTGGATATGTCGTGTGGCTTTAACGATTGTTTTGAGTTATTTATGTGCTTAAAGTGACTCCAAACTTTTTTCCAAAAAGCTCATCTATAAAAATTTTAAAGCTTTTTGTGCGTGAGCTTTTTTCCATCGAATCACCTTGCAATTAAGATTTTATCTAATCTTATGCAAAAGCTCATCAAAATATGACACAGGGATGTGAGGTTGTAAAAAAGTCATAACCCTATTATTAACATTTTCAAATAACTGTAAACACAAACACACAAAAACAAACAGAAGCGGAAAAATAGAAAAAATATTATATAAAAATAAAATGGATTGACCTTTAATTTAATATAAATTGTAAGCAACATATTTAATAAAATTTTTTGAGATTTTTTTCCATTCCATTTTTAATTTTCAAGCAATTTTTTTGCAAATTCGCGTATGTATACGTAAACAAAGATCAGCTGACTGGCATCTTATATCATTTTAGACTAGTCTAAACAACTAGGATTTGAAAGTTGGATTTAGAAATCGAGTCGATTTAAAATGACTAGTCTAAACGGGCTATTACAGTGTTAATAAGGTCAACAAAGGAACGATTCTCTCTGAATCCAAACTGATTCTCTCGGACTGTATCAATGACCGAGTCAGATATTCGGGTTAGAATTATGCGGCTTAATATTTTACTTGGGATTGTAATGTAATTCCCCTGTAGTTATTGCAATTTTTGGTATCCCCCTTTTTTCGTATTTTTATCAGGATACCTTCATTCCAAGAGGAAGGAAGTACTTCTTCTTCCCAAATTTTTAAAATATACGGGTGCCATAATGTTGATGATTGTTCTGCATCACAAAGAAGCATTTCCGCAGAGATATTATCATTGCCGGGGGCCTTGTTATTTTTCAGGCTTTTTGTTGCCATTTGTACCTCCTGTTTAATTGGCGGGTTATCCACAATTCCAGTAAATGTCATATAGCGGTTAGCAACGAAATGCATCTCTATTGGCGTCGTTAGTCCAATTGGGTTATTAAGTGTTGACTTGAAATGTTCCATCCACCTTAATAACTGTTCATCCGTCGCAGTCAGTAGGGTTCCATTTTCGCTCATGATAGGTTTGTTGGTGTGAGTTGGTTTTCCGCACAATGTCCTTGATATGTTGTATAACGATTTGATGTCACTTTTAGTTTCTCCACATCGGATTTGCGGTTTGATTTGGTTGCAGTTGATCTTAGACTCGCCAACTTCAATCTAACTTTAGCCACGACTAATAGCCCGTTTCCACGGTACGTCGTTCGTTCTCTATTCGTTGTTCGACCCATAACTACGAATAAATTACTTATTTTCCCACACAAAATTCTATGAACGAACGACGATTTTTCTACGTTGTTCGATTAGAAATACTCTCTGAACGACGAATAAGTATGTCCCATCCCTAACAAATGAGAGAATTTATCGAAAAAATTAATTATGACATGTCTAAATTCAAAATTGAAAAATTTGTTGAAAACACAAAAAATTTTAGAAAAAAGGAAAAAGATGAATGAAAATTAATGAACTAAACATTTTATATAGATGCCGAAGGAAGATGGTTGTGCTTCCTTCTTAATTCCACACACATTTCTTGTCCATTAGTTCAAAATCGCGTAAAAAATCAGAAACAAAAAGGAAACAAATAACTGAAAGTCTGTATACACAAATATTGTTTTGACATGTCTATCTCTCCTCAATTTTGAAAATAAAAGCATATAAAAATATATTGAAAATACAAAATTATTCAAAATTTATGGAAAAAATTAATGACATGTGTGTAGTTAAATATAGAAGATACATTTGAAGGAAAGTCTATTGATTTTCCTATTCATTTAATGTATATTTTATGTGTTTTCGGTTCAAATTTTCGTGAAAACAAGGAAACAAAAATGAAGGAAATTTTGTTTATGTTTCTGTTAATTACGAATGGTGTCGTGGAAACGGGTTAATTCGTGTACGTCGTTCGACAGGCGAACAACGTAATTAAAACGCCCGTGTGAACATGACATAAGTAGTGGTCGCTGTTAATGTCAGCTCCTCGTTTTGATCTCACATCCAGAAGAGAGATCGCCATTTGGAGTTTATCAAGACATGATCGATTTGATTTTTGGTAAAGCGGTTCGGAGAAACCCATGTTATCTTATGCTGAAGTTTGTGAGGAAAGACAGTGCCCCACCAAAAGCTTCTTATCACAGCATAACTCTAATAATCGGCATCCAATGTCGTTTCTTAGCCCGATCCCATGTAGCGTTCAAGCCCAATGTTTTCTGAGCCAACTTTAGCATTGAAGTCGCCGAGTAAGATTGTTATGTCACAATCGTGGGTATTGCTATTCATCCAACTACTGAGTGCGTCATTGAAGTTTTCTTTCTCTTCAATAGGCTGTGTTTCCGTAGGAGCGTAGGAATTTATGATGATAAGATTGCGTGCTCTGGTTTTAAGTTTCACTGCTATTTTTTTTTATTTCCTTGGCAACATTTATTTGACAATTATAAAACACATTCATATGTACATTTGAACATTGCATGTATAATTTTTTGTTAAAAATATGCCGTTCCTACACGGAACATAGGGCGGAAACTAGTTCGTTCCAACGTTGTCTATCTTGGGCAATTCTTCGTATTTCTGGCCATGTGCCGAAGTTCTTGCTTTCAGCCTGAATTGTTCGTATCCATGTCATCTTGGGACGTCCTCTGCGCCTTGTACCCTGGGGATTCCACTCGAAGGCCATTTTATTTAGATCAGTGTCATCTTTTCTGAGTGTATGGCCTATCCATCTCCATTTTCGCCTTTTTATTTCCCTTTCTATAGGTTCTGATGACGTGAGTTGCAGAAGGTCTGCATTGGATATTATGGTCGGCCAGAAAATATTGCATATTCTTCGTAAGCATTTGTTTATAAATACCTGCAGAGCTTGATTAATGGTTTTGGTCACCTTCCAAGTTTCGTATCCGTAAAGTAGTATTGGTTTGATGCTTGTGTTGAATAGACGCAGCTTGGTACTTCTGCTGATGTTGCGGGATGACCATATTTTCCTCATGTTGTGGAAAGCAATTCTAGCTTTATTGATACGGCTTTGTACGTCAGTATCGGCGCCCCCGTCCTTCGTGATTATGCTCCCCAAATAACAGAAGCTGTCGACGTCATCCACGACAGTGGGTGTGCTGTCCACCATTACAGTCAAAGGGGAAGTGTTTTGAGTTTCTAGGCGCATGAGTTTGGTCTTTTTCATGTTAATTTTGAGACCTATCGTTTTTGCATTTTGTAATAGCTGTTCCAATTTAGCTCTGGTTCCTGCGATGGAATGACTCATGAAACAAATGTCATCAGCATAATCAAGGTCGCTTAGCTTTTCATGTGGACGCCATTGTATGCCATCTTCGATTTCTGAATTTGTTTTGCGCAGTACATTATCAAGCACAAGTATAAATAGAAGTGGGGATAAGACGCATTCCTGGCGGACGCCGTTGCAAATGGTAAAGTTTGGGCTAGTTTTTTGTTTAAATCGCACGCTACATTCTGCATTTGTGTAGAGCTCGCGGATAATATCAATGATTTTATTAGGGAGCCCATATTCAGTTAGGGTATCCCATATTGCGTCTCTATTGAGATTATCGAATGCCCGTTCAAAGTCCACAAATAGTAGATATAAAGGTGACCTGAATTCTACGGACTGTTCCACAACGATTCGGAGTGTGTTTATATGGTCAGTGCATGATCTCTGTGGTCGGAAACCGTTTTGTTCGCGCCTCAATTGTGGGTTTAATACTGGTGTGATTCGGTCAAGTATTATAAAGGCTAGAACCTTTTGGATGGTGTTTAGGAGAGTGATTCCCCTCCAGTTTCCGCATGAGCTTAGATCTCCTTTTTTTGGAATTGTAATAATGACACCTTCTTTCCATTTCGATGGTATATTGTTAGTACTCCATGCTTCGCTAACGATGGGTTGTAATATGGGGGTTAAGACATCTGCGGCGTATTTGAAAAGGTCCGGGCCACGGAATTTTATGGGTGTTACGTGGAAGCCGAGCTGAAGGCTACCGGACGGGTCACAGTTTGCGGATAGTGAAAAACCTTCAGATATGAAGGCTAGCTGCGAATAAGTGAAACACAAATAAGCAGTCCCGGACAATCAGCGGGTGGTAACACTGACAAGACGAGTAGATGCCGTCTTACATTAGCATCTCCAATAACCCACGTAACGTCTGTTCTCCATCTTAGGAGCGGTTACGAGCGAACGTCAGTCTTGAAGCAAGCGGTCCGCTATATAAATGTGATTGATAAGGTGAGACTGGATGCCTGAAGATTACGAAATCACCAGTACGTATCCCACTGACGTAAATGGGGTTGCTCAGGGTTGGTAGCCCGGTCGTAAAACCAACTTACCCAAGAAACGGAAACAAGAATAACACTGCTATCAGTCTCTCATTAATAGGGTACCATGTTACTACGAACTTGGTCATTTTTTTGGTCATCAACAGACCAACACCTCTACTATGTTCTTCCCCTTCTGGTCGACCGGAGTAAAGAAAGACAGTGTTCTCATTTATCAGCTCATCTTATCCTGTCCACCTTGTTTCTTGTACAGCCAACAGGTCAATTTTGTAGCGCAGCATTTGATGTCTGAGTTGATCTAGTTTGCTTGTTTCATACAGCGTGCGTACGCTCCATGTAGCAATTTTCAGAGCATTTTTCATGCCTATAGTTGGTTTTTGAGTTTGGTTCGGTTTCATTCATCGAAATGTTCTTGCATAGATTAGGCACCTCCAAAATACTTGTGCCACCTGCCGGAGCAGGGGGATTTCCCATACGATTACCCCTTGGAGTAGTGTATTCTCTATAATTGTTTCTTTCCATGCTTAAAAATATCAGTGTACTAAGTCGATGGGTGATGAGTCCAAAGACACGTTTTGAATATTTGTATAACGAGCCGTTCGATCCGAAGCAGACGCTCGCTTGCAGCCGAACCTAACCTGGCAATCAGACGCTGCAGGCGTTTTAGTACTCAGCCGCCCCTAACATGGGAAACAGACGCTGACCCATGAACCGCTCGGTCCGAGACAGTCGCTCACAGGATTCACGTGGGGTCCGCGGGGTCGTTAAGTCCGTCATCCCTTTTTAAGGAATGCCCCTGCGGGAAAATGTTTAAGATTTATTGCTGCTTATGTCCACATAATAAGTTTATTATGAACATTATTTTGTAGAAAGGCCCACTTACGTAGTTTTGCCAAAAAAATATATCAGTAACAGAATATTTTTTCAAAAACGGAAAAGTGATAGGGAAAGATCTTAAAAAGTACAATTACGTGGCATTTATAAGTCCCAATTTACATTGGGCGAGTTTACTTGCGGCAATTGTCATTTTGTTGGAGAGAGAGGTGAGGCATATGGTAACCCTTTGCCTCTCAGCACCCTCTCTCACCTACAAACTGACAATTGCCGCAAGTTAACTCGCCTAATGTAAATTGGGACTTACTCAATATTTATATAAGTCGACGTATGTTGTTTTTTTTTTTTTTTTGAAAACCATAAAGGCCCCCACTCATTTATCAGTCTGTGCCGTCAGTCCGATGAACCCTTTCTGTATGTGTGACTGACAAGTGTGTAGCACGAACCATCAGTCAAGTCTAAAAATCTTGAATTTCTCCTCCAAAAATGAATGAATTCTAAGTTTTTTTGTGTTTCAACACCAACATTATTTTCTGTTTTTCAAAATTATTTATAGACATTTTGAAAATAAACACAATTCACCCAGACTGATGGGGGTTCATTTTGAAGTCAAAACTATTTTGATTTTCATCAGTCTTGGAAAACTCACACATACATTCTCAAAATTTCAAAAATTTACACATACTACCATAAATGCTGGCAGTCAGACTGACTAATGAGTGGGGGCCTTAAAAATGTTCTGTAGACGACCAACTATGTCAGTATGGAGACATAACAACCCTAAAGTTTTACTGGATTTCCCAGGGGCATTTTATTTTAGAAAAATCAGCAATTCATTCATGCAAAAATTACACTCACTGGGATCACTGGGTATTAAGAAAGAATATGCAGCCGTCGGATTTTCCAGTTGACAACCTAACGATTTAAGTCATCAACCCAAAGTTTTAAACTTTTGCAAATGTCCCTGCCTTTTGAACTTCCGAATAACTGACATTGCTTTGTTTCTAGTCCTAAAAAAGATGTTCCACTTTTTTATCAGAGAAGAAATCCCCAAAGGCCAGATCCGGTAGCATGAATTCATCTAATTATCATCACTACCAATGAACGGAAACAAACAAAACGTGCCAATCACACAAAGCCACAAACTTTTCAGACAGACCGTATGTGCCGGGGGCTTTAGCGTCAGCATACCACAGTAAATTTTATCAACCACCAAACATTTTTGATTTATTCACATGTGTTTAGTACAATGTCGTGCTTTGATATTGTTAAAGTTACGAAGTTTTTCGGCAATTCACACACACGACCCGAACGCAACGAAAGAGCACACAAATGTTTTGATTTGTTTTTGTTTTGCAACATGCGTGCATACAACGTTACTAACACACTGTCAAAAGTTGCAAATATTGAGAATTTTGTGTGCCCTCTTCTTGGTCGGCTGTGGTTTAGTACTATTCCGTTTTATATCTGCTCTTGTGGAGTTGAGTATTTTTACGTACGCTGATCACTATAACGTAATACAATGTTTACTTGACAAACTGTAAACAACGCACACTCATACACCTGTTTATCTGGTGCGCACAGCTATGTAGAATGCCAATATTTAATAAAGTTATAGATGTCATTATCGATCGATAGCTTTAACGGAACATTAGCAAAAATAGTCACACATTTGTATTTGCGGTGAAAACGTATCAGAATTATCGCCGGAAACATGTTTTTAGAATTAATTTGTTTACTTTTAATTGCCGTTGGCTGTTTTTACTATTGGGCTACGAAAAATTTCAATTACTTCAAGAAACGAAATTTAGAATATGAAAAACCGATGATTTTATTTGGTAACAGCTATGAGATTTTAATGAAACGTAAGACCGGCTTTGATGTGTTGTGTGAAATGCACGAACGACACAAGGGCATGTACGTGTTAGCTGTAATATTACTTGCAAATAAATACTAACAAATGTACAATTATAGTGTCTATGGAGCCTTTGATGGTCGCGATCCAGTACTGATGATACGTGATCCGGAATTGATAAAACAAATTGTGATCAAAGATTTTGATCATTTTATTAATCGCACACCAACAGTCAATTCTGGCAATGAGAATTTATTTTCACATTCATTATTTAGTATGCGTGATGATAAATGGCGCGATATGCGGAGTACACTGACTCCCGCCTTTACAGGCAGCAAAATGCGTCAAATGTTCCAGCTAATGTTGCAAACTATAGATGAGGCAATGTCTTATTTGAGGACGCAACAAATGACCATGGATGGTTTAGATGTCGACATGAAGGATCTAACAACACGTCTGACAAATGATATTATTGCTTCCACTGCCTTTGGTCTACAAGTGAACTCATTTCGTGACGGGGATAATGATTTTTATATGAAGGCAAAAAGAGCTGTCACTTTCACTGGGTTGCAGCAGTTGAAGATTTTATTTATAGCCATTTTTCCCAAATTGGCAGAGGTGTGTATGAAGAATTTGGTTTTACTTATGTATGTATTTTATTGCGTTAAAATTGTACTGAATAATGGAGGAAAAAAGTGATATTCACGAAAATGTAGTCGAGGTGTATTTCTGGCTACGTCGGAGATGTCACTTACGAAGAGATTGTATAACACTGATTCCAGAAATGATCCTTAAGACATTCCATCGATGTCTCGAAATTGCATCTGCAAGTCCCGCAGAGACTGCTTTCGTCCGTATTTAAATTGAAACCATCAGACCTTCAGAATTCTTAATATATCGGTGACTCGACTGATGTGATTTAGAACTTATCGAATCGCCAGTGATTCAGGGTTGTGGTAACAAGAAGTATGACAGCTTATTCTACTCTTACCTCATCCACACTCTTACCCTTCTAAGATCAGCGTTATGCGATCTGATACCCCGGTTACACTTAACAGGATTAACCCAGTGGGTTTGGGTTTCAAATGTCAATACCATAGCGCAAATGTCAAACAAATCCTCATGAAGTGGGTTAACCCGACAAAAACTCTAATGAACCGTGCTATGAAGGAGAGACCATCTGCATCTTTTACCTTTGCATATGTCTTGGAATTTGCTTTGATGTTTTCTAGACACGAATTGAAGCAATCCCACTCTTATGCTTAGTTTACATTTACGAAATCCACTCGATTTCAACTGTCAATTCCATAGCCCAAACGTCAAATGAAATCTCATCTGGATTTCATTTGACGTTTAACCTATGGATTTGATAGTTGAAATCGAGTGGATTTCATAAATGTAAACCAAGCATTAGCCTCAGTATGAAGAAGGCATTATGCCAAGTTTACACTTGCGCTCCAAAATCCACTGGATTTCACGAAATCCTGAAATACACCCCGGTGTTTACACTTATTTTTTGTTGATTTCAAACATATCACAATGATAAAGGTAGATGCATATGCGCAGCTGATCGAACATGAATTTTCAAAACAATTTATTGTAAATTGATTTAATCGTCAAAAATATACGACAATATAGAACTTTACAACTTTATTTGGAAAATTATCGTAAAATTATCTATATATCGTATTAATTGTGTATAGTACTAACAAATGAAAAAATAAAAAATAATTTTATGGTTGAGACATCATAATAATAAATTTTGATAGATAAAAGTTTTGCTCAGAATCTGCAAAATATTAGTACTTGCAGGAGTTTTTCCATTTAGTGCTAAAAATGCGTTCCCGTACTCCGAAATCTAGCAAGACTTGCACTTCTCTTTAAACAAAAATAGCGCCGAATAACACCCTCTTCTCCTGTTTTCTGCCATAAAATTTTGGCCTAGTAGAAACTAGCAGCAAGCATGTTCATATGTTCATTGGTATCTAATATTATAGCTGATACGTTGATTTTGACATTTCTGCTGGAGTTTTTGCAATTTCCGTTATTTTTCCGTTCCCGTATTTTTTACGAAATTTGTATGGGGAAGCAATTTTTGACAATTCGGTCTATTTTCTAACATTACCATAAAAAAAGTACGGGAACACAATGAAAAATATCATTGTAACAATGTAATTTAATATTTTTTTACGTTGTTTACAAATTTTGATATTAACATTTTTTGTTCCAGCAATTCGCGCATCTACGTTGTTTATTGTGATACGTGAAAAGTGTTGCAACTTTTGGTACTTTTTTAGGCAAAAGCAAGGTTGTATATCATGTGTACTGTGATTTCGATGTTGATTTCGCTGAAATCACGAAATGAGATGATTTCATTTTTGTATGCGAAATCATGATAAAATTTGCTTGATTCCGCGCGAAATCACGAAACGCCTTCGAAATCACGAAACGACGCCGAATGTAAACCATGCATTACACTTTTACGATTAGTCGTATTATACTATGTTTACATTTACTAAATCCACTCGATTTCATCTGTCAATTCCTTTGTGTATACGTCAAATGAAAACTCATCTGAAATCGATTGGATTTCATTTGACGTTTGAGCAATGGAATTGACAGTTGAAATCGAGTGGATTTCGTAAATGTAAACATAGTATTAAGGTAGAAACACAATGAAATACGCCGTTTTATCACGCTCAGTTAAATGTAAAAGACTAAAGGCAAAGTACTACCTAATTCAAATTAATTTGGCAGCATTTGAATTAGGTAGTACTTGGCCTTTAATCTTTGACATGAAACTGAGCGTGAAAAAAGCGGCGTATTTCATTCTGTTCACACCTTTAAGGTCTTTTACATGAAACTGAGCGTGATAAAGCGGCGTATTTCATTGTGTTTCTACCTTTAAGGTGCGAACAGAATGAGAAATTCACGCGTATCCAAGCCTCAAATTATGTACAAGAATAAAGAAATGCAGGATCGCATTTGAATAGGTAGTACTTATCCCTTATTCATTTACATAAAATTGAGCGTGAAGCAACAAAAGTCAATAGTCGTATTCCTTTACGTTCCTGAGGTTACCAGTTTTTACCACTTTTTACCCGCAAAGTGTTCCCTTACTTTTAAAAGCATACAATTTATATGAGAGCAGTTTACCACTTTTACTAGTTTTTGCCACTGTTACCATTTTTAAAATTAAAGGAACAGACAAAATGTGTCTCTACCAGTCCTTTTTTGTAACGCACAGATTCTCGATCTCTCAGATTTGATTAGCGTGCAACGATGAATCGCTTGAAGTTCGGAGTAGATCACACAAAAGGAAATTTTGCCTAGCTATTTTCCTACTTATATTTTCAGTTATGGTTCTTCTGAAGACACGATTGAGTCCATGCACATACTCAGTTCAGCGTTGACTATTGAAGATTCAAGTTGTTTTTTCTGAATTGCTTCCACGGCCACGGTTTCTTTGTTTTATGAATATCCTGAAAGAGTTCTACCAGGATTTCTCCTTATCTGCTCATTTTCATCTCTCCGTCAATCTCGTAATTTACTTGTATGCTTAAAACGATCCCGCTAGTGGAGATAATAATAGGCCTGTTCGATAACTTCGCAAGTAAAAAGTATTTGCAAGTTCTTGCAACACCTCCCAGTCTTCTTTCACTGAACAAGTTTGTTATCGAACAGCATTTTGTAAAAGTTTGTTCAAATTTGTACAAACTTTTGAGTTATCGTACAGACCTAATACATATATAATAAACATAATATCTGCTTCGTGGTTGCAGTATGTCGATGGTCAGACTAGCAAGGTTTCATGAAACCAATTTCGTTAAAGTTTCTTTTCAAATTTCGTTAATGTCCACACACGTTAACGTGAAATTTAAGATCTTTGCGTGTCCTCTTTATTTTACCATTCGCGTTTGTTGTGTTTCTCATACCAACAAAAACAAAAAAAGACATAAATAAAGCAAAAAACAACACAAAATAATTAACATTAATAATTAAATTAATATTAATAGTTAAATTTTCACTATTTCATTAATTAAATGTTTTTATTAAATATATTTATGTTTGTTTTGTTGTTAACGTTTGCTTGAGAAAATAAAAATGAAAGAAAATTGAAGAAAAAATCTTGCAACGAAGAACAAGAAGAGGCAACACAACAAACACAGAAAACCATGTACATGGGTTTCACTACTTCATACCCCTCGCCTATAAACTTGACGTCGCCATAATGAAATCGTGCTAGTCTGACCATCGACTATGCTGCTTTGTAGCCTTTATCGTTCAACCAAAAATGTCCAAATGTTCGGTGGTATCCTAGCAGGCTACTCTTGTCTTATAGCCCATTTAGATATGACTTCATTAGCCGGATTTAGAACATTGTCAGGTTTTATTTGCTAAATCCAGCCAAAATCTACCAGATTTCCCATACAAAAATAAATCCTCGTATTGAGTGGAGTTATTTTAAATCTGGCATAAATCCTCGTATACAACTCTATTTTTTGCAACATGTTGCTACAAAATACAAAAAGTTGCAAGCTGGCACAAGAAACAAGGTAGATGCATCGGTGAATTGCTACACTAAAAATAATTTAAAATGTAAAAATTTGTATACAAGGCGGAAAAATTAAATTTGTTTTAATGTACAAGGTTGATTTTAATCAACCAAGACTAATATTTACGATGTCTAAACGATAAAATAATTCGTTATGAGTTTTTTAGCTAATTGACCTCTGAGATTTTTGCAAATAAAACAAACTTTTATTGCATTATTCCCAACAGAGGTCAATTAGCTAAAAAACTCATAACAATTATAAATTGAATTTGACCAAATAATCAACCACAACACATAAAATAATTCTTTTATTTATTTTAGATGGGCAATAAATAGTTCTTTATTTGCTCTTTAGTTAGCACTAGTAGCATAATGTGCTATGAACAAAAATCAGCTGATTGCCATTTAAATCCTCCAAAATGTATATCTAAATGCAATAAGATTTGTACTGGATTTATTAAATCCAGTCGAGGATTTATGGCTAGTCTAAATGAGCTATAACTGTTTGAAATTGTTTATTTTCATCTATGGTTTTACTGAATATAGGAGATGCTTCCCAAATACGAGTTACAGTGATACCGCAAGGGCGAAACATAAATTATTTGATTTGAATGCAACCTTCGTGGTAGCAGTTTGTTTGTAGCCATTATAGTTCAACGACAAATTTCCCGGTGTTCGGTGTTAGCCCAGCATGCTACATATCTTACCGCTTGAAATTGTTTATTTTCACCTATGGTTCTTCTGAAGATAGAGTATGGTTTCCAAATATAATTTAAAGTGATTCCGCTAGGTCGAATTATCAAACCCTTGATTTGAATGCTTATAGTACGTTTATATATAACCGGACTTAACAAACCCACTGGGTTTCAAATGTCAATTCCATTGCTTATATTTCAAATAAATCCTTAGAAAGAAGGTTAACCCGACAAAAGGTTATAATATAGACATGGTCTTAGATTTCTAGTATCTGCTTCCTAGTTGCAGTATGCTTTGTACCTTTATCGTTCAACGACAAATCTCCCGATGTTTGATTATAGCCCATCAGGGAAACTTGGCTTTGAAATGTATCTCTTTCGTCTATGGTTCTTCTGAAGATGGAACTGAGCCCATCCAAACACTTGCACACCTCAGCTATAGTGTCCTCGAATTCTTATTGCTGGCTGTTTGCTAAAATACCAATGATCGATTCTTTAGAAGATCATTTTCATGACCTCGTTCGAACAGATTATAACAATTGGGTGAAATCATCAATTTGATTATACTGGGCGATTTCTTGTGAACATTCCTCCTTAAAAAAAATTTCAATAATCTTAAAATCACTAAATAAAAACCTTGTCTCTCTCCCTCTGTTTTTCATTGCAGCGTTTAAAAATGGATATATTCGAAAAATCATTTACCGACTACTTTATGAATCTGGTATTGGGCACTATGAAATATCGCCAGGAGCATAATATACAACGTCCCGATATGATCAATATGCTAATGGAGGCTCGCGGTATGATACCCACAGAGATTCAGAAAACCCATTTCCGACAATGGTCTGATATTGAGGTAGTTGCACAATGTTTGGCTTTCTTATTTGCTGGATTCGAACCATCATCAGGTGTTATGAGTTTTGCCGCACACGAATTAATGGAAAATCCCGCTGTTCAGAAGAAACTTTATCAGGAAATACAACAAATCGAGGATGAGTTGCAAGGCAAACCCGTAACATATGAAGTATTACAAAAGATGACATATTTGGATATGGTAGTAACAGAAGTTTTAAGAAAATGGCCAGTAGCTGGTGTTACAGATCGCATTTGCAATAAAGATTTCATATATGAATCAAAAGAAACTGGGGAACGCATTGAAATTAAGAAAGGTGAGAAGGTGCGTATAAACATGTGTGGCATACAGCGTGATCCGAAATATTACGAAAATCCAAATGTCTTTGATCCGGAGCGATTTAATGTGGAAAATAAAACGAATAAAGACAGTGCTACGTATATGCCATTCGGTTTGGGTCCACGCAATTGCATAGGTAAGGATTTCATTTGTATTAGTTTTTGATATTTTTGCCAAATCACTAATGCTTTTTACATTTCTTTGCAGGAAACCGTTTTGCTTTATTGGAAATTACGACATTCCTTTATTATTTATTGCGTGATTATCACTTAGAGCCATGTTCAAAGTCTTGCATACCGCTTGTATTAGATCCCAGCACTTTCCAATTGTTACCCAAAGGTGGATTTTGGTTAAGGATTAGACCGAGAGCGCCTTAAATACGCTTCAAGTTTAAAAGAAAATTTGTAAAATATACGCCGTTCATAAGTATTTTGAATGTAAAGAATTTGCATTCTTTAGTTAAATGTAGTTGTTTTGATTTTATAGAGACTTGTAAATGCATAAGTGCGTACAGTGGCTCTCACCCCAAATGGCCCACTGTTGTTTATATTGTTACGGAAGTAGGTTTAACTAATCTCCGTGTAGACGTTGTTTTATTCCCCGATACGATTTGTACCAAATAAAACAGGGTTCGTTTTAGATTACGTTTCTACAATGCTTTATTTAATTTATTACACTTATTCGGAACTGACTTTAATTACTAAACACACAGCTTGTCTCTAGCTAGCACGCAGCAATTCTTTAACCGATCCGTTCAGTTCAACGCTTAAAACACAACTTACTCGTCATTGCTAGTTCCACCTGAATTTATCTAAAAATTCCCTCGTTCAAGAATCCTCTAGAACACGTGTGGCAACACCTCGAATCTGTGCATCGAACACACAGACGTACATTCGCACTAAGCGAACAACCAGACTCACATACATAGGCGTAGATCAACACAAGTGGCAGCAAACTAATGACGTAATTACAACAACAAACAAATGCAAGAAATAAGAAATGGCAACTAAACGATAATTACATGATTATGGCAAAACAAACAAAAGCACATTAATAAAAGGTAATGTAAGAACTAGAATGATGAAGAGATTTCTACATGGTAGTTGTTGTTGCTTCACTAAAGTAACTGTGTAATAAAAAACTTTACGTTACAATTCAAATTTTTAAATTAACGGAAATTGAACTAAATTAACTTAAAGCTATCAGATGCATTCGTAACATTGCCTCCCGCTTAAGCCTGTTCGTCCCGAATAGGCATAGTTCCCTCTCGGTGGTATGGGCATTGGTAACACTGCCTCCCGCTTAAGCCTGTTTCTCTTGACTAGACACAGTTCTCGTTCCGTAGTGGTGACAACCGATTTAGATATACCCTCTACGCCGTCAGCTTTGGACTTTTGCTCATCTGGACGACATTGCTTTCTCTCCAGGAGTCGCGACGTTATACCTTCTTTCTTCGTGGTCACCCTCCTAAGTGCCACCTGGTCTTCCTCGGACTTGTCCTTCCTTGCTGTACGGCCGCTTTTCGATGTACCATTCCTCGACGTACATCCTCGCCTTTTCCCCCTCGTTGCAGGATTTTTCCGCTTTCCTACGGGCCAATTGTCGGCGGCTTCCACCTTCAGCGTACGAACATCGACAGCGATCTCGCCGGATTCTGCCTTCGGGCGATGTTTGCTTTTCTCGTTTGTAAAGGGGAAAGTCGCTGGCGTCTCGTTTTCCCCTACACTTAGGATGAACCACTTTATTTGGCCGAAGAAATTAGTTTTGTTGCGGTATATCATTTCGTATTGTTTTTGCCACGAAAGGCTTTTATGTTTTTTTTTTATCATTGCGGTACCTTATTTTTTTTTTTCTTTTTCTTGTCATACCCTTTTGTTATTGTTTTAAATACAAGTTTGTTTGTAAAATATCACTCATTTGAATTCGCTTTACTTGTGGAATGGGTGACCAAACAAGGTGCCGTTGGACCGACAACGGTTGCAAAAAAACAAAGACGGTAGCAGTGGCCACTCAACCTTTTTGAAAACAGACAGAGAGATGGAGAGACAGTAACATGGCCCAATTACAGGTCCTCCAGCAAGCGAATTCAAAGTAAAACAAAGATTTTAAATGTCAAAATTCATAAACAGAGGCGAAAAAATATTTGAGGCGTATTTCTTTTCTGTCAATTCAGGTAGATACATACAAAACATTTTCCGAGAAAAAGTTGTTACCGTAGTTATTTTTGTTTGACGAAACAGAAAATACCAGCTGATCGAACTTGAACAGCTAAAATAATTTATTGTAAGTTAAATTCTCATACAAACACAACAAATGTTGATATTTTACGTGTACAACATTGAGTTTATTTGTTTTCCTTTTTCGAGATACATCTGCCTGTTTCTATACAGTTCGACATTTCAATACCTCACAGCGAATTCAAATGACAAATATGAATTTTGACAGCTCAAATCGAAATCATCTGATTTTGCCGGAGGACCTATAATTGGGCCATGGACAGTAATGTACTCGCCAATTCGCCGCATTAGAACACAGCTTAAAACGGTAGCAGTGGCCACTCAACCTTTTTGAAAACGGACAGGGAGAGATAGACAGTAATGTACTCGCCAATTCGCCGCATTAGAACACAGCTTAAAACAAATGAGACGTACGGGAAAGGAGTTTAGTTTGTGGAAAGCTGTCGCTGGGTGAGGATCACCAAGTAGTGTGCTCAGTGCTAATAGTGTGTGTGCGGGAAATTACCACGTGGCAAGCGGAGTAAGTCGCGGTTTGTTCACAACCGGCAGTAAACCGATTCCGGTAAGTGTTTTCTTTTATTAAAACATAGACAATTTGCGCATACCTGTAACCGGTGTTCCCACAATCCTCCCCAGTGCTGGTGACACTGACGTGAATTAGGGATAATTAGTGCATCTGAGGGCCGAAAGGTCTCAGTAATATCATTGTGTCAACGAGGGCCGACAGGTCTCTTGTTTTAGAGATAAATTTAGTGCATCTGAGGGCCGAAAGGTCTCGGTAATATATTACTGTCCAAGTGGGCCCACAGGTCTCTTGATCTAGAGATAAATTTAGTGCCTCTGAGGGCCGACAAGGTCTCGGTAATATTATTGTGCAGACGAGGGCAGACAGGTCTCTTGAATTAGGGATAAATTTAGTGCATCTGAGGGCCGAAAAGGTCTCGGTAATATATTAGCGTCCAAGTGGGCCGACAGGTCTCTTGAATTGGAGTAAATTTAGTCTGGTCGAGGGGCGAAGGGTCTCGTTAGTATTATAGTATCAAAGAGGGTGAAGGCGAGGTCGAAAATTCTCATTAGTAGTATATTATCAAAGAGAGCTGACAGGTCTCAAGAATCAGGATTTGTTTGGTGCAGGAGAGGGCCGAAAGGTCTCATTCGCAGTACGGTATAAAAGAGGGCCGACAGGTCTCAAGAATTAGAACACCGTTGGTGTAGTCGAGGGCCGAAAGGTCTCGTTAACCGTATAGTATCGAAGAGGGCCGACAGGTCTCAAGAATTAGGACTTAGTTGGTGCAGGAGAGGACCGAAAGGTCTCAGAGGGCCGACAGGTCTCAAGAATTAGGAATTATAAAAGAGGGCCGACAGGCCTGAAGAATTAGGACGCCGTTGGTGTAGTCGAGGGCCGAAAGGTCTCGTTAACAGTAGAGTATCGAAGAGGGCCGACAGGTCTCAAGAGTTAGGACTTAGTTGGTGCAGGAGAGGGCCGAAAGGTCTCATTAGTAGTGCGGTATCAAAGAGGGCCGACAGGTCTCAAGAATTAGGACGTCGTCGGAGTAGTCGAGGGCCGAAAGGTCTCGTTAACAGCGTAGTATCAAAGAGAGCCGACAGGTCTCGTCAGTTAGGACTTAATTGGTATAGCCGAGGGCCGAAAGGTCTCATTTATATCATAGTGGAAAATAGAGCCGACAGGTCTCGTAAGTTAGGGATTAGTTGGTGTAGCTGAGGGACGAAACTCTTCAACATCATTGTATTCAAGAGGGTATAGCCGAGGGCCGAATGGTCTCATTTATGTCATAGTGTAGAATAGGGCCGACAGGTCTCGTAGGTTTGGACTAAATTGAAGCCGAGGGCCGAAAGGTCTCATAGGTATCATAGGGTCAAAGAGGGCCGAAAGGTCTCGTGAGTAGAGACTAAGTAAGCGCATTCGAGGGCCGAAAGGTCTCGTAGAATTCCGTGTCCAAGAGTGCCGGCTGGTCTCGTATTTGAGGACTTGTTCGAGAGGGCCAACTGGTCACAATAATTAGAGTTCATTAAGAGTATCCGAGGATAAAAGGTCTCACGCGAGAGCGTCTTCACAACGCCTACGAATACCCCAGAACAGCGGACGCCTACAGGGCTCGAGCACCGAGGGACGTACGACGGATTATCCAGGCTCGGAGGATCCGACATCGGTACCCAGGGGACGATGTCATACCAGCAAAGCGGGAACGTGTCTACGGCCGGAGCCAGCCATAGTAGTTACTAGAGTACCCAATAAATCAATTGTAATACAATGAAAATAAAAACTGAATTCGTAAACCACTATAAAATCGAAATTTACCAATTTTCTACCCATGCTCAGCCTTTGGTAGGCCTTTCCATGTACTGTTGTAGTCCCGCCTGTCGCCGTCCGCAATTTGACTCCATTTAACGGCAATACCTTTCCCTTTACCAAATCCGGTCTATTAATGGACTTTGCTGCACCGGTGCCCAATGTCAAGGTACGCAAAACGCCATTGATGAAGCCTTTTACCGTTAGATTGTGATTCTCCTGCTGGACTACGGCTATAGAGATTGTGGGACCATCGTTTTCATCATCTGCCAGCGGCGCCTCGTGATTGACGGAACTCACTTTTTTGATTCAGCTGATGTCTCTCTTTCCAGATTCTTGGCCACCAGTTGGTCGTCGCTTTTTGAAAGCGGTGAGGTGGATCTGGGCCTTGCTTGCCGCAATCTGCATTCTCGGGCCATGTGTCCAGTTTTCCGACAGTTATAACAAGTCTTTTTCCATAAATATTACGACTCAGGTTATTTTATTAATATATTAATTATTTTCTATTTACTTTGCTTAAAATTGAAGAACTTTTTCATTGCTTTGGAGTTATTTTTTCGTTCATGCATTGGCGCCAATGTTTTTGTTTTGGTTATCAACTGTTATCTTGCTAAAGTTTACTAAATGCTGTCTTTTTACTTTTTTCTCTATTTTCGTATCGAAGAGTAAAATCTCTCTTAAAGCTGAGTACACATTGCCAGTTTTGAATGACAGCTTTGTTGGTGCTTGCTAGTGTGGCCGTTCATTTTTGTCATTCATCATGCAACCACAAAATGTACACAGTACACATTGCAACACTTTACTCAAACGTTGTATGTGTTTTCAGCTTAAGTTTCGAAGCTGGTTTACATTAGTCGATGGTCAGACTAGCACGATTTCAACATGGCGACGTCAAGTTTATAGGCGAGGGGTATGAAGTAGTGAAACCCATGTACATGGTTTTCTGTGTTTGTTATGTTGCCTCTTCTTGTTTTTCGTTGCAAGATTATTCAATTTTCGTCTTTTATTTCACAGTTTTTAATTTAGTTTTGTCAGCGTTCGACTTTTTTTCTGTTTTTCGTCCATTTTCTTCTTCATTGTGAAATAATCGTCAAACAAAAGTCGAAAAATCAGTTCTGCCATTTTTTACCTGCAAAAATTTTGCTGGTAGCCTGTGGTAGAAGAGAAAGCCATTTTCGCTCTCTCTCCTCTGTCACTCTCTTAAAAATTGCTTCCAGTTTTGCCACTTTTGGGGGTTAAGGAACGCTTTGCAGGTTAAAAATGATAACAAATGGTAACCTCAGGTAAGTAAAGGAACACAGCTAAAAAGTATACGCTCGACGTATTTCGGTAGTTCACATAAGAATACATGTCGCTCATTTACTCAAAGAGTGACATAACTCAAAAAATGCGTTTTCTGAGTTAGCAGCTTCTATTTTTTCTACGACTTCTACTTTATCTTGTGTCAAATTTTCATGCTGATATCTCTAAAACTCGACGAGTTACAGCTCATTTACTACAAGTTTCGCATAATTCAACAAAAAAGTTTTTTGAGTTTATGAAGCACTGAAACACTTCAAATCATGCTTGATCATGCACAGAAATTTAGAGCTGAGTAGTTAATTTAGTTTTAGTGTAATATAATCTTTTTAAGTTGGGAAGTCAAATTTAAATCGCCAACTTAAAACGCGTTTTTCTCGAAACTTGATTTTCCAGATGTGTCACTCTTTGACGCCCTGGGTATACGTCCGTATATAGGTATGGGCCTTACTTAACCATATTTGCTCTGTTCCAGAACCTGCAAGAAGCTTCTATTTTTTACTACGATAAAAAGTTTTCTTTTATGTTATCGAAAAAAAAAATAGTAAAAATTAGTAGATTCTTGCAGTACTGGAACAGACCAATAGTAAAATTACATTAGGTCTGTTCGATAAACCAAAAGTTTGTACAAACTTTTACAAAATGGTGTTCGATAACAAACTTTTAAAGTAAAAGAGAGCGAATTGAGGGAGAATTGTGAGAGAATTTTGGAGACTTTTGTTACTGAGAACAAACAAGCTTTTGCAAGCAAAATTTGTTTCCTTGTAAAAATTTGCAAGTTTGCTCAGCTGATTTAAATTCGAATGTTTTTTGGCGGACTTTGCAATTCTTGGCAAAAAACATTAACAAACATTTGGTTATTAAAATGATTTCAAGATAAAAAGGGAAGAAAAAACTAAATAAATTATCATAGAAATAACTAAATAAATTATCGAGTACATACACGTATTATTTCTATGGTGAACAAAAAAGGTAAAAAAACAACAATAAACTAAATAAATTATGGAAAACGAGATGGTAGGTAAAATAACTTATTTTGTAGTTTGTGAGGACTATTTTTTTAGTCCCGGGCCTCACTAGAGTAATTTCACTGACATTTTAACATGAAATTATGCGTCTCTAGATAGAATTCCATAGTAGAGTAAAATCATTAAATTGCTGTAATGGGGATTTCGACCTAAGAACACCTAATTTCATGAATTTTTTTAATGAAATTTACTCTAGTGTGGACCGGGACTTATTTTAAAGGTATCAAATCCCAGCAAAGCGGTGCATCCGTGGAGTAGGAGGAACACCATGTATACGTCGCTGGAGAACACACTAGATCTATTTTCCTTTTGTTGCTAATATTTATTTAATATTCAGTGCAAAATCAAATTGCAAATTATTGTTCTATAACATAATAGTGGTTAAAAAATTTCACCATAAATCGGACACATGCCCACGTTTCGGTGGCCCCATATAAAGGCGCAACTGATTTAATTTTTTTTTAATTTGTATCTACATTTTCGAGCTAAATTGAAAGTGATTGGATATTTATAGTTCCCAGTGGTCAAAAAACTTCTTCATCTAAAGTAATGGCATTGGTACTTTCGTAACAAAAAGAAAAACTATTCCATACCCAGCAAAAAATTTTGGAAGTTGTGCAATTGGAGTTATGACTTCACAACATCTTTCGATGTAGTCCAACAGAGTTATGAAAAATGCACTCCGTTCGATACATTTTATAAGCAGTTGCTGTAGAGATCCCTGCAGAAAAAAAACAGTTGGTTGATCCCTACACATTTCTTCAAAACCTAAGCAAGAGTGTATACATTTCGAAGAATTATTTATAAAATAAAGAAATAGCAACTTAAGTTGCGAACATTTTTGCGGTAATTCACGAGACGAAAATTTAATGGAGTGGAGTTGGAGTCCATGTCGAAAGCTGAACTAGTGATGGGAAGGCAACATAAAAAAACATTAGGATGTTGAAAGAAAATCAGATGAGCTTGGATTAAATCGAGAACGGAGGAAGTAAGCTGAAATGTGATTGAATTTAATGGAAACATTTTTTTACTTTGTGTTTATATAATAAAGTTCTTTGTGTTCTTGTTTTACACAAATAATAAATGCATTTTATTTATTTTGGGATATTTCGCAATGGCTTGCATTTTAATTGCATCTTTAGACTGATTAAAATGCAATCCGAAGAGTGCCTTTAAATTCAATCCAAAACACTACATCAAAAGCTGTGATTTGGATCGAAAATGGAGTGCATCCTAGCTGTGTGCTGTGGAAGCAAAATGGAGTGAATCCTAGCTGCGCGCTCTCTTGTAAAATTCATAATTGAATTCATAAATAAAGAAATAGCAACTTAAGTTGCGAACATTTTTGCGGTAATTCACGAGACGAAAATTTAATGGAGTGGAGTTGGAGTCCATGTCGAAAGCTGAACTAGTGATGGGAAGGCAACATAAAAAAACATTAGGATGTTGAAAGAAAATCAGATGCGCTTGGATTAAATCGAGAACGGAGGAAGTAAGCTGAAATGTGATTGAATTTAATGGAAACATTTTTTTACTTTGTGTTTATATAATAAAGTTCTTTGTGTTCTTGTTTTACACAAATAATAAATGCATTTTATTTATTTTGGGATATTTCGCAATGGCTTGCATTTTAATTGCATCTTTAGACTGATTAAAATGCAATCCGAAGAGTGCCTTTAAATTCAATCCAAAACACTACATCAAAAGCTGTGATTTGGATCGAAAATGGAGTGCATCCTAGCTGTGTGCTGTGGAAGCAAAATGGAGTGAAAAAGATGTACTCCAACGACAAATGTACCGAACACTTGTAGTGATTCAACTGCATCCGCGGATGCAAACTTTTTGCTGGGTATTAGTTCAGAATATTTCATGGTGGAGGGTATAACACGTTCGGCCATGCCAAACCTAAAGTTTTTTTATTATACCTTTTTTTTCGTATTCAAATTTTCATTCACTGCCGTATTTTATTTTCTACTAGTTTTTAATCACTAATTTTTAATCAGCACTAAAAATTAGGTCTGTACGATAACTTCCCCAGCAATATTTACTTAGCAAGTTCCATCAACTTATCTCAGGGAATTTTACTCTCTCAAACAAGAAAAATTACAGAAAGTTATCGAATAACATTTTGTAAGAACTTGCAAAAAGTCAGCTATTATATTTGCTATTTTTTTTTTTTTTTTGTAAGAACTTGCAAAAAGTCAGCTATTATATTTGCAATTTTAGACAAAATGGAACAAAAACGTAAATTTTGAAATTGCATTGCAATTGAATCTAAAACAATTTGAAATTGAACAACTGATTAAAAGTCAACTGGCCAAACATACAAATTTTTACGGGACAAATTTTCCCAGCAAAAATTTGCAAGTTCTCAGTCACAGAACTGTCACAAAATCTCTCTCAACTCGCTCTCTTTTACTGGACAGTTATGTTATCGAACAGCATTCAGTAAAAATTGTACGAATTTGTACAAATTTTTTGTTTATCGTATAATTTCGGTAATTAACGATATTAATCGGTAAGTTAGCGACTAGTTTTTAATCAATAATTTTTAATCAGCACTAAAAATGTTCAGTAGTGCGTTTCTCTCTAACTCATTTTTTGAGTTACCGACAAAAATCGGTAAAATTAAAACGCAAAATTAAGAATGGAAATTTTAAACAAAAGTTGACAACACTGTTGCTATCGGTAGAACTTTACGGCTACTTTCTTTTGGTCGCTAAATTACCCAAAAATATCGTTAATTAGCGAAATTATAAACATTTAAATTTTACCGATTTTTGTTGGTAACTCAAAAAATGAGTTGTTAGTGCTGGGGCCCAGTTACGTGATTCGATTCGATCGAGAATTTGCTAGTGAATAAGTTTTCGACACGATCACAAAACGACATGACAATACTCGATAACGAATGTTGTCATCCCAACTTGGGGTACTCGGTTCGAAACAACTCGATATCGAATCACATAATTAGGCCCCTGATTAAAGATTATTCATTAAAAACTAGTCGCTAACTTACCGAATAATATCGTTAATTACAGAAATTTAAGCATTTTAATTTTACCGATTTTGTCGGTATCTCCAAAAATGTGTTAGAGAATCGCACTACTGGGGCTGGATTTTCATAGAATATTTTCATAGAAACAGAATTGAGCCCCTGGTTTGGTTTATAAAAAAGTACTAAAATATTTAGGATTTTGTGAATAGAATAATGCCATGTTCATACTAGAATTTGAATCACGTAGTTCGTTCTCATAATTACGTACACGAATTAACCCGTTCATACGACATGGTACACAATTCATAGCAACATGATTCATATTTTCATACTTTTTATTTTCTTATTTTAAAGAAAGTTTCGCCCAAAAGACGAGTAAAATTAATTGATATGAACTGAAAAACTATTTGTCCTTCTTTTAGATATCTATTTAATATTTAATTACATTATTTTCATTCATCTTTTCTATTTTTTCTCACAATTTTGGTGTTTTCTGCAATTAACAATATTTTTCTATTTTCAAAATTAACGAGAGAGAGACCTGCCAAAATAAGCTTTTGGTATACAGACTTTCTGGCAGGCATTTGATTTTTGTTTTTAAATTTGTACGCGAATTTGAAACGATGGACAAGAAATGCAACTGCAATAAACGAAAATAGAAAATTTGCTATGATTTGAATGTATTAGTCCTTTAACTGTTTACTTTTCATTCATTTTTTTCCTGTCATAATTAATTTATTTCGATAAATTCTCTCATTTGTTAGTGATGGGACATATTTTATCGTCGTTCTGAGAGTAATTTAAATTGAACAAAGTACACAAATCGTTGTTCGTTCTCAAAATTTTGTATGGGAAATGAAGTAATTATATCGTAATTTGAGGTCGAACAACGAATAGAGAACGAATTACCGTCAGTCTGAACAAGGCATAATGCTAAATTAAAATATGCTAAAGAAAAATGCTAAATAGTAATATTGCGGCTAAATAAAAAAATAATGCTAAATTTAGCTACAGAAATATGAAAATGGTCACACTGATAGCCGGCCATCTAATTCCTCTCCAGCAAACGTAACTTGCTCTCCCAATTGTTTTGAATGAAATTAAATTAATAAATAGCACGAATGCCCCTCGGTCAAATGTATACAAATGGCATTGACAATTAAATGTTCTACTTAATCACAGCGTAGTAAACATCGTATCGGAAGAAAAAAACACTATTCAGTTTCATATTGAAAAAGAAAAAAATGCTACTTGAATTACTTACATTTATATTAATTGGTGGCGCATATTTCTACTATTGGGCCACAAAAAACAATGATTATTTCAAGAAACGTAATATGGAGTATGAAAAGCCAATATTTCTATTTGGCAATGGTTTGGATATAATATTGCGGCGCAAAACGACATTTGAAGTACTATGTGAAATGCATAAAAGACATAAGGGCAGGTAAGTATATCGTCTTTCCCTTGATAATAAACACAAATATTATCTTCTTGTTAGGGTCTATGGAGCATTTGATAACCGCCAGCCCCTACTAATGATACGCGATTCAGAATTGATTAAACAAATCATGATAAAAGATTTCGATCATTTTGTCAATCGCCAGACATTTGCGGCAAACAGCGATAATTTAATATCAAATTCTTTATTTATGTTGGAAAATGATAAATGGCGTGACATGCGGAGTACACTGAGCCCAGCCTTTACTGGCAGTAAGATGCGTCAAATGTTCCAGCTAATGTTACAAACTGTTGATGAGGCAATGTGTTTTATGAGAACCCAACAAGCATCCGTAGATAGTTTCGATGTAGATATAAAAGATTTGACAACACGCCTAACAAATGATATCATTGCCTCTACAGCCTTTGGTCTACAAGTCAACTCATTTCGCGACAAGAATAATGAGTTTTATATTAAGGCAAAGAATGCTGTAAATTTTACTGGTTTTCAACAATATAAAATGATTTTTATGATGGTCTTTCCTAAATTGGCAGGGGTAAGTATTAACAGAAGTTAAAAGATAAACGTTTTTAAAATTTGATCCTTTAAAATGCACATTTTCCGAAGGCATATATAAATAATTAGACCTTTGACTTTCTTTCTATAGAAATTTATTTTCACTACCTTAGGATTTTAGGAATCTCGGAAGCAAAAGTTAATCCTTGTAATGTTAAACTTTTTGTTTTATATTTCAGATTTTAAAAATTGACATTTTTGATAAATCATTTACTGAATATTTTATGCACTTGGTATTGGATACGATGAAATATCGCCAGGAACATAACATACAACGGCCTGATATGATAAATTTGTTAATGGAAGCTCGTGGAATGATACCAACTGAGATACAGAAAACACATTATCGACAATGGACGGATGTAGAGGTTGTTGCTCAATGTTTGATATTCTTATTTGCTGGATTTGAACCGTCGTCGGGTGTAATGAGTTTTGCAGCACATGAACTAATGGAAAATCCTCATGTTCAGCAAAAACTATATGAAGAAATACAAGAAATCGACAGGGACTTACATGGGAAACCGGTGTCATATGAACTATTACAAAAAATGCAATATCTGGATATGGTAGTGTCCGAAGTACTAAGAAAATGGCCTGTACCATTAATTACAGATCGTACTTGCACCAAAGATTTTGAATATGTATCACCAGAGGATGGGGAGCGTATTGTCATTAAGAAAGGTGATAAGTTACGCATATCAATGTGTGGCATACAGCGTGATCCTAGTAACTATGAAAATCCAGACGAATTTAATCCTGAACGTTTTAATATGGAAAATAAATTGAAAATTGAGACAGGTATATATTTACCCTTTGGCTTGGGTCCTCGTAATTGTATTGGTGAGTTAGTGAAAATTATTATGTAAATGTTGGGGATTTTATTTTGTTTCATTTTTAGGTAATCGTTTTGCCTTGTTGGAGGTTAAGGCATTCCTTTATTATCTCTTGCGTGATTATCGTTTGGACGTGAGTACTAGAACTTGCCTACCTTTAAGATTAGATCCAGCAAATCTACAACTGTTACCCAAAGGAGGATTTTGGCTTAAATGTGTACCAAGGAAAATTTAAATACTCATATTATACGATGTTGTTATTTTTCTATTACAAAAAATATTTTTTTGTTTTATATTTATTTAATTAAAAATATGTATTTCATTACAATAATTTTATGTTGCCTCAGCAACTAAAAGACTTTATTGAGACGATTTCGTTTGTCCTTGGTCACACTAGATGGTTTCATTGAAACAATTTCATGAAATCCAGGGTTCCTAGGTCGATGTCCATACAAGAGTAAAATCATGAAGTTGCTATAGTGAGGAACTCGATTTAAGAATCCCTAAAAGTTTCAATGAAACCACTCTAGTGTGACCTTCGACTTTACAACAACCAAATAAACACGTGTAAAGCGGGGTACACACGATTAGTTTTGACTGTCAGTTTTGCTCAAATAATCGGTTGCTTGTCAGTGTGGCCGCTCACTTTTGTCAGTCATCAGGCAACCACAAAATATTTTGTGGTTGCTGGACTGTTTGACAGTAATCAATAATTCCGAAAAATCGACAGTCAAAACTCATCGTGTGTACTCCGCTTTCCAAGATTTGAGAGATAGACCATGTTTTTTACATATTAAGAAACCCACACCGCTTTCATGCTTCGAATCTTTGCCACTATACAACACGACATTTGCATTTTTTTGTCGTGATTTTGTCGCTCTTGAGCCATATCCAAGGATGGCGATGTTATATTTGCTTAATTGTTGCTCAAACTGCACTAGTCTTGATGTTTCTCTTAGCGTTCTTACGTTCCGTTGTCCTATTCGTTTATACCCCGTTTGAACTTATCCGGATTAACCCAGTGGGTTTGGGTTTGAAACGTCAATTCCATAGCGTAAACGTCAAATAAATTCTCGTAAAAAGCTTCAAGTTTTACCACTTTTTACTCGAAAAACGTTCCTTTGCTTCTGACACCATATAATTCATATGGGAGCAGTTTACAACTTTTACTACTTTCGCCGGTTTTACAATTTTCAAAAGTAAAGGAACTGACCAAAAATGGTTGCTGTACGTACATGAGCGACAGTATAGCCCTGTTCCAGAACTAAAATGTTTTTAAAATTTTTACCACTTTTACACATTTTGCGTTCCCGTACACAACATTTATATGAAAATCATTTACGACTTTTACAACTTTTACCACTTTATAAAGTACGGGAATAGGCCATATATTTATTTTAGCTTTCTTTTATATCTTGTCTTTCAAGTGTAACCCTGCGCTTACACATGACAGGACAGTTGAGTTCATGTATTGATTGCCAAAAACCCAAAACTTGCCTGCGTGACGTAGGCGTCTCGTTCAAAAATACAAAAACAAAATACATGTATTTCAAATTGAGCTATAGGTTTGACCCTAAATGATTTTGATTACAAGTTGTGAATAGGGATTGGTAAGTCGACTTTCGGTTAATCGACTTTTTGCACTCAAAAATCTAAAAATCTTAGTCGACTTTTGTCTGGAGGGAAAATCGCATAATCGATTACCTTGTGATCGATTTTTGAGTTTGCTCATAGATTGTGGACTTGGCGGTTTTACATTTCAAAGGAAAACTCAAAAAATCGACGAATAGTCGATTATAATCGATTTTCGGCGGTTATGAAAAAGTCGAAAGTCGAGTTTTAAGACAACTGAAATAATCGCAAAACCGAAAAATCGCATTTTTAGTTTTAGACCAAAATCGAAAAGTCGAAAAATCGATTATTGCTTTCCATTACCTATCCCTAGTTGTGAATTTCAATATGTCTGTTCGTTTACTCATGGTCTGTTCCTTTACTTTTGAAAGTGGTAAAACCGGCAAAAGTAGTAAAAGTTGTAAACTGCTCCCATATGAATTGTATGGTGTCTGAAGTAAAGGAACGCTTTTCGAGTAAAAAGTGGTAAAACTTGAAGATTCTTGCACATAAAGGTACAGAGCTTCAATAATTTGTACAAGTCCAGTAACTCCTTGTAATCGACTATGGTATTTTGTATGGCACTGTAGAGTAAACGAACAACATCCAGTAACAATTTTTACAAATTGTAAGTAAACGAACACACATTTTGTTTACGTTTTCATACAATTAATTCAGTCAATTTCTCTAAAGCAGGGACGAGCTTCTTTGCTTAGATCGTATAGTGAGGGCGCCCACTGAGTTGTTTTTTCATTTGCTTCTCTCTCTCACGTACAGTGTAAATAAATGAAAACAAACAAAAACATAATGTGGTTGTTGCTTTTTTCACTCATACGTTCATACATGTCTTCGCTTTGGTTGTATTTCTGTGGTCGTCGCTGCTCTAAAGCCACACGTTGAAACTTTCACAGCTTTTGAGAGAGAGAGCGAAGATGAAGGAGCTCTCTCCCAAAAAGTAAAAGTTCCGTATGAAAGTTTCAACGCTTTATAGTTTGTTAAATTTATTATTTCATCATGACAATTATGCATAACTGTGAACTGTTTACCTTTCGTATGTGATTTAATTCGCAATAATACATTCTGACAACTAGAATGATGATCAAAATAAACATTGAAAATTATTCGAAATCTGAAACATTCCCCATCACCTAAAGAACATCTACAAAATCTAGCACGATAAACATAAACAATCTGTCGCGCTATCTAGCTTCCATCCAGACACACAATAAACGTCCTTGAACATGAACTTTGTAACTGACCTTGCAATATCTCTTTTAACGATATCACGTAGACGTTTATAGGTCCCGGTCCACACTAGAGTCTGATTGAACTTTTATTTTACATTTGCTTTGTATCTTGTATTACCGTACGACATACATAGACTGAAAGCCAGTGAGTGACCTAGGCGCACATGGCAATAACAAATATATTAAATGTTCAAGATTATTAATAAAATTACATATGTATGTACACATGGTATAAGTAAAGAGGTAGATTTAAATGAAAAAAATCTATAGAACCCTTGTTTTTCTTGGATTCCTAAAACTTCAAAATAAAAGCAACAAGTGGGTTTGTTTACAATGCATTTTTTGAGCATTTTATAAAAAACGCGAAAAATGAATGAAGAGTTAAGTTTTCTCCACATAATCGAGCTGTGAATATGATAAACTGATTGTTTCAATGCAAATCTCACCAATTTCTTCCATACAAATGGTCTAAACACAATTTTAAAAATCATTGAATTCGATTGTTTTTAAAATTGTTTGGCATATTATTCAAACACCACACACACATACACAGTTTGTTTATATTGTTTTGAAGTTTTAGGCATACTCGAATGAAAAAATTTAAATTGACATAAAGCTTTGGCTAACCTTTCTTATTAAACCATGTATGTACATACACACGTACAACGGTTAATAAAAGCAGCGATGCTCGCCCTCATACTTAAAAGTGTAAACATACCACACACAGCTGATTATCACATTAATTGTCAAAATGCATTATTGTGAATAAAATCTCATACAAAATGTAAACATGCAATTCACAGTGATGTATTATTGTGAGCAAATTTGACATTTTGCATGATTTGATGTAACACCTTCTTATTCCACCATGTTTAAATGCCATTGTTTAGCAATGGAAAGAGTGCTCAGAAAAGTATGTGTTGAACTCGGATTTGCTTCAAAGACAATGTTTGTTCAATTAACGAGAGAGATGTGGATATTTTATTTAGCACTTATTGCACAACTAGTACGTTCTACTCAAATTCAAGACTATATACATTGTTTTATACAATGCACATAGGTTTCAATCCAAATTGAAGTCTTCGTGTCCCCTGTTCAAAATGATTAAGCGCTTCAGTCAACTGTTTCGATGTTAACTCCTTTGGTGTAGGAGTCACCCTTTCTGTGTCCTCAATATAATGTCCTGATTCCAATTGCAATAGTTCTTCGTCTGTAAGCGGTGCACTCTCTGAATTCAGCAAATTGACAATATCACTTTCATTCAAATTTTAATACCTGTTATTCACGGCTATACCTATGTATATGTTCTGGTAAATTTCAGAGACGGAAGCAATATCGATTTCAGATGTTACAACACACTCAGGCCAGACTGATTTCCAAGCCCTGTTTAGTGTTGTTGATTGTACCTCGTTCCAAGACTCACTAATATTTGTAATGACATCCTTGATTGTATAATTTTTCCACACCTCTTTCATTGAAGATTTGTCATCATTTTTGTTTATAACATGCTGTAAAGTTCTTCGTAAGTAATATGCATTAAAATTTGCAATGACTCCTTGATCCAAAGGTTGAATGAAAGATGTAGTATTTTTCGGAAGATACTCAACTTGTACGTGCTCGCATATTTCGGATAAGTTAGCAGGATGTCCTGCAGCATTATCCATTAAGAGTAATGTGTTGTGACTTAATTTTTTTTCTGCAAATGGGCTTTTACTTCTGGACAAAAATAATTTTTGAACCAATCCTCAAAAAGATATTTAGTCACCCAAGCCTTCTTGTTAAACTTCCATATAACAAGTAACTGTTTTTTGTACAATCCTTTAAAAACTCTCGGGTTTTCGGACATATAAATCAACAATGGTTTAAGTTTGTAGTCTCCAGAACCAACAATGTGAATCTTTCCTTGGACACCTTGTAACCAGGTGCAGATTTTTCATCTCTTGAAATAAATGTTCTTTCCGGCATTCGCTTCCAGTACAAAAGCGAAACTTCTGGATAATTTTGTGCTGCGATGGCATCGGCGCTAGCTGATTCTACCCTTAGTTTAATGTTATGCAAATTGTGACGTTTCTTAAACTTTTCGAACCAACCCTTGCTAGCTACAAAAGTTAAATTTTGTGAGGATTCATCGGGGATTTCCCTCAGTAAATATTCAAAGATACTTTTAGCCTTTTGCTGAATAATAATCTGACTCATAGGATCTTTTCTTTGGTGGTTATCCTCCATCCACAAATCTAGTAATCTTTTCATCTGCTCCATAATGCTACTTCTTTCACGGTTCCGTTTAGAACAGTAAGAGGTTTTAATTGACTGAGAATATGACTCGATTTTTTTATTGTCCCGTATAGTTTGAACTGTCGATTTAGGTAATCCCAAAGCCGTACATATGTAAGTAATCTTTTCATCATTTTCTAAACGACGCAAAACATTGAGCTTAGTTTCTAAAGTTACTGCTTTTCGTGCCCTTTTTTAGTCTTCTCAATTTCCAAATTTGAAGTACGTTTTGTGGACATTTTTGCTTAATTTGATTTCAATAAACAAACATTATATTCGTATTTCCCATATCAACTATATAATTATAATTGTTCCACAAACATCCCATACGGGACAAGGGAGACTTCTCTCATATCAATGAGTGCACCCCGATTCATATTAGCTCAATGATATGGGACCTACTGTTTATCGCCGAGTCCGAACGGCGTGTCTTAAGACACCACTTTTTAGAGAAGTTTTACAAGGCTGAAATACTCAGGAAATGTCGCCAACATTACTGAGGGGTATTTTGCCACCGTTGAAAATTTTGATGTTGACTGGCCGGGGAATCGAACCCACGACCTTCAGTGTGCAAGGCGGGAGTGCATACCATTGCACCACGGTGGCACCCATATCAACTACCATTAAATAAATTCAAAAACTGAAAAAAGAATTTAGCTCGTGTTAGCTCTGCTCACAATCATAACAAACACTTGGCTGATGTAACGAAAAGCCAAGCAAAAATATTACTAGCACGTGTGATGAATGTATGCTTTTGTTTGTTTACAATTAGTAGCAAAACGGCAAATTAACGATTTCTTCTGGCCGTATAACGAGGCACACAGCGCCGTAAAGCGAAGGTGTTCCATAATTTAAACAGGTCGTTGTAGTAAAATGCCGTAAAAAGAGGTGACGTATAAAGAGGTATGAGTGTACTAGACTTTGTCATCTTAAAACCAATGAAAATGGTACCTTGATATCTATAACCTCCTACTTTAACGCTATGTACGTACATGAGCGACAGTATATTTATTTTAGCTTTCTTTTATCTCTCGTCTTTCAAGTGTAAATGATTTTGATTACATGTTGGGAATTTTAATATTTCAGTAAAGAAAAAGAATGAAGAAAAAAATTAAAAAAAAAACAAGTAAAAAACTATCAGTCCGATAGATATATACCTTCAGCCTCGGACTTAAAGAAAATAAGTAACACACAATACTTCTGACGTCTATATAATACGATGTACAACGTTTGGACCAAATCGGTTTCTCCTTTCGAAGGTTATCTTACGTACTAGCAGGTTAGTTGGTGTAGGCAGGCTTTTTTTAGCTTTTGGGCCATTATCTCAAGAAGTAAGGACTTGTCCCTAAAAAACATGTACCATCGTAATGGGGAAAGCGAATACAAGTTGTTACAACAAAAAGCAAAGGGATTCGAAGTCCAAATTTTGTACCGATTCGATTCGGCTGATCCGTTCGAGAGTTATCGTGCGCTGCAGCCACTACACATGGTGGTATTTTAAATCTTTCGGACTATTTTCTCAGGAAGTATGGACTTTCCCCTGAAAAAACGTATACTGTCGTAATGAAGGCAGCGAATACAAGTTGTTACAAAGAAAGGACAACGATTTGAGAGCAGGGGCTGGATACTTGTTCTATGAAAATATGAAATTAAAAATATTTTTGGTTTTTTCCAGAACTGCAAGAATGTACTAATTTTTACTATTTGTTCCGATAACATAAAGGAAAAAAAGGAAAAAAAAAATATCGTAGGACCGATATGGCTCATCATCGATCTTAAACTAAGTAAGTTAGAAGCAGCATCCTAACAGTCCCCATCGATCCCATGTTTGCCAAAAAATTATTCGGGGTCAAAGGTTAACTTTTGGGACTTTTTTTGGTTTTTTTAATCATACCTCGAAAGCGGTAAGATTTCTCAGAGCTGTGCTAAGGAGAATGTTGTAGATCATAAAATTTAGTACGAATTCGGTCGTTATATGATTAACATCGGAGCTACGGTTCCCGAGATGTGAGTCACGCAATATAGAAAATGCAAACAATTTTACGCCACTGGTGCGGTAGTTAGCATGTCGCGATTCTTTTACACTTATTTCAAAAAACACAGTCTCTATCAAGAAATGTAGGTTAAAAAATTTTCAATAAGACTGTTCTTTAAAATAAACGCCTATGAGACAAACAATACACGGTAGAACTTATTTCCGCGCCACCTAAGAGGAAATTAACTTGACGCGATAATTTTACACTTGTTTCGAAAACTGTAGACTATGGTAAAAAGTGATTGAAGAAAAGTGGATAGACTATAGAATTTTCTACAAGAATGGTTTTTACGATACACACCACCTCTGAGGAAGTTTACATTGTGCGATTATTATAAACTTATTTCGAAAACTGTAGGTTTTACCAAAAAATTATTAAAGTAAACCTTTTATATTGTACAATTTTATACAAAAGTGTTCCTTACGATTTCTGACTAAGACTTACTATTCTAGAGATACGAGTCCAATAATAGATTATATGCACATATTTCCATACCACCAGTGAGGTGTGTAGACACACTGCGCGTTTTTTACAGTGGTTTTCCCTGTATCCCTTCTCCACTAACTTTTTTGATTAGTTTCGGATAATTTGAAGGAACACTACAAAACTGTGGTTTTAACAAATTAATATTTTTGAAAGTCGACTTCAATGGCAATGTCTACTTCTAATTATTTTACATTTGGTCTGTTCCTTTAATTTTGAAAATGGCAAAACCGACAAAAGTAGCAAAAGTTGTAAACTGCTCCCATATGAATTGTATGGTGTCTGAAGTAAAGGAACGCTTTTCGAGTAAAAACGCTTTCGAATAAAGGAACAGAGCTATTAAAAACTATCTCCAAACTATAACGATCCTAATACCCCGGTTAAAGCTGGTTTACATTACGAAATCGAGTCGATTTCAAACTGTCAATTCCTTTGCGTATACGTCAAATGAAAACTCAAATGAAATCAATTCGATTTCATTTGACGTTTGAGCAAAGGAATTAACAGTTTGAAATCGACTCGATTTCGTAATGTAAACCAGCTATTACACTTAACCGGATTAACCCAGTGGGTTTGGATTTCAATGTCAATTCCATAGCGCAAACGTTAAATAAATCCTCTCAAAGTGGGTTAACCCGGCAAAAAACTCTAGTGTAACCGTACTATAAGCGTTAAATTATGCATGATATTCGCTTATAAGCTATAGCTGTGTTCCTTTACTTACCTGAGGTTACCATTTTAACCATTTGTTACCATTTTTAACCTGCAAAGCGTTCCTTAACCCCGAAAAGTGGCAAAACTGGAAGCAATTTTTAAAAGAGTGAGAGGGGAGAGAGAGCGAAAATGGCTTTCTCTTCTACCACAGGCTACCAGCAAATTTTCTGCAGGTAGAAAATGGCAGAACTGATTTTTCGACTTTTGTTTGACGATTATTTCACAAAATGGACGAAAAACCGAAGAAAAAGTCGAACACTGACAACACTAAATTAAAAACTGTGACGAAAATTGATTTTTTATGTTTTTTTCTGACATTGCTGCCGGATCTACAATTTTTCCGTTCCTTTACTTTTCTGCATGGTAGAATAATAAAAGGTAACCTCATTTCAAAAAAAACGAAGATACATCTCTGGATTTCTCTGTAAGTTAGCCTGTCTGTAGTTAAACTTGCAATTGAAACTATCCAACCCTGCATGACGGGACAAGGCAAAAACAACCTTTTGTTTATTTACATTTATTTAATAAGAACTTTTTATTTGAAGTGGTAAGTTAAAAATCACATTTTCTGTGTGGATACTATTAATATTCAGTGTTTTATTTTTTATTGAAGGGATAAAGATGACTAATCTGGTGCTGACATTAAATTTTGAGGTAATATGTACATTGCCATAGGCAGTGACTTTCCCAAGAGGAATTTCCAAGTGAATGATGTACAAATTTAACATTGGGGAGACTTTCTCTGCTTCTACGCTAACGAGGGCTATTATCTTTAATTCGATCAAAAATGTGCCACATCGAAATAATAGTTTTGGCCCCCAAGAATATTTGGGCGAAATCCATTTCAGACTATTAGGAGTCGAGTCGTGGGCGTCTGTATTTCTTGCTGGCTGGTGCGCATGATTACTCCCGAACAAATCAATCGACATAATCCAAACTGTGGATATCGTATTATATTGTCCAAAATTAGTTTAAGTTAGATTTTCCGATCCAATCCCCCATAAGGGGGAAAAGTTTGTGCACGATAACTCTTATGTTTTTATTTGTTATAATATAAATATTAGAAATTAAACATTTCTTTCCTATTTAGTCTTCTTAATGTTGGTTTACTATAGGACAAGTTGATGAAAGTGAAAGGGGTAACATGTCGAATCATTTGCACTCATGTGCGAATATAACGTTTGGAATTGAACATTTGCTGGATATCGGCCAACTCCCTCGGGAAGCTCCCACACAAAATATCTACATTTTAAGGACGCGTCTCGAATCTGTCGTGGGTTTTCCACGAACTCCTATAACTGTACGATACTTTCTGGCAAGTCCATATTTCCTGTAACAATGAAAGAAACGCTTTTAAAAATCTTTGCCGGCACTAACTAAAACGACTAAAATAACTTACGAGAAAAGTTTACAACGAAAATCCAAAATCTCCGGTGGGCACGATAACTATCGAGAGGAGTGACTGACATTGGTTCAACCTTTGCATATCGCAATATTTCTCACAAACTTAAATCGACAACAGCTACCATCCACTTCGGCCACTTCGCGGATCGTGCTTAAATTTAAAACATCAATTCCTATCCAACATCGTTCCTTGTTATTTAATTTTGTTCTTATTGAAAATATTTAATTTTGGATTTGAAACATAACTGTCAAATATGTAGTTATGTATCTATGTACATATGTAATGATAACTTATACATAGAACTTTATTGTCAAATCCGTTTTGACAATGAAATGTTGTCAAAGGTTCAATTTAGAAAAAATTGTAATCATATGATTGCATAAGGTTACCTTTTTTAATTGTACCATGACTTTTCTGGTAAAAATGTTCATGAGAGAGCAATTTTGAACAATTTTGACACGTTTCTCTTTTACCACTCTTACCATTAAAAAAGTAAAGGAACAAAGCTTATGTATATACATAATTAGCAAGAGAAGTATAATAGCCCGGTTACACTAGTGAAGGTAAACCCATTGGGTTTAATAGATCCAGTGGGTTAATCTTTGCTGGTTACACTTACCTTTTCGAGGATATAAATTGTCACCTGATATTTGTTTACGTATACATACAAAATCATAAGCAAAATATCAAAAAATATAAAAAGTAAAATCGAAACTATTGGTACCTTAAAACAAGTATTTATTCCGTATTGCGATTGGTTTAAAATCAATAATAAAATGAATATCAAGTGAGCAAGGAAAATATTTACCGAAAATGTAAAAATGTATTGTTTTATACTTTTACGATTACTTGTATGAGATATCGTCTTCTCTTTGCTCATAATCGTATATTGTACACGTAGGGTTACATTTTTTAACGTGGTAGTTTTTATTAAAAATTCCCTAATGTAAAAAAAAACATTTTATAATTTTCGAATAATTTTAGATTTATAAAGATGATAATATCTAATACTATGTTTACATTTACGAAATCCACTCGATTTCAACTGTCAATTCCATTGCTCAAACGTCAAATGAAATCGAATCGATTTCAGATGAGTTTTCATTTGACGTATACGCAAAGGAATTGACAGATGAAATCGAGTGGATTTAGTAAATGTAAACATAGTATAATACGACTAATCGTAAAAGTGTAATGTCTTCTTCATACTGAGGCTAATACTTGGTTTACATTTATGAAATCCACTCGATTTCAACTATCAAATCCATAGGTTAAACGTCAAATGAAATCCAGATGACATTTCATTTGACGTTTGAGCTATGAAATTGACAGTTGAAATCGAGTGGATTTCGTAAATGTAAACCAAGCATTATTCCCTCTCCATTCGTTATTCGAACCCAAATTACGATATAATTACTTCATTTCTCATACAAAATTTTGAGAACGAACAGCGATTTTTGTACATTGTTCAATTTAAATTACACTCCGAACGACGATAAAATATGTCCCATCTCTAACAAATGAGAGCATTTATCGGAATAAATTAATTATGACAGGAAAAAAAATAAAAATGTATTAAAACCCCAAACATTTTTAGAAAAACTGCAAAACATGAATGAAAAGTAATCGGTTTAACGACTAGTATACATTCAAGCCATAGGAAATTTTCTCTTCTCTTTCATTGCAGTTGCATTTATTGTACATCGTTTCAAATTCGCGTACAAATCTAGAAACAAAAATCAAATGCCTGCCAGAAAGTCTGTATACCAGAGAGTTGTTTTGCAGGTCTCTCTCCATGGTAGAACAAATATAAGGTAAAGTTAATACTACAACAAATACAACTCGAACAACAATCACAAAGGAATTTGTTTTTGTTTGTAACGTTACTGCCAGTTGTATTTGTAAACAAAACAAGGAAATGTCTATAAATTATTGGAATTTAAAAAACTAATATTTTTTCACATTTGGTTGAATATTTTGGAAAACATGAATGAAAATTCGTTACATTTTCAATTTGTATGGTTCCACATCATTCCACTAAATGCATAAATTCTCGCAGAAAGCAGAATTCTTGCAGAAAAGTTTGGGGTCGCTGGAAATTCATAGAAAAAGGAGAAGCTGTTTCAATGTTTTGTTTTAGAAATCAAAGAAGCACATGTTTATTAGGGCTTTATTTTTTTAAATTTTAACAAAATACCTCACATATTAACAAACGTTGTATCGCCTCTACAAGCGGTGATTTACTGCGTGGCTTATCGTTCGAACTTGGAGGAGGTTACATATCATTGATATGAAGTAGTCTTTCTGGGAAATGGTTTTTTCCGAATGATATATTTTTTTTCTCAAAATATATATGTCCCTAATGTACATCGAAATAGAAATAAATGTATAAAATGTCATATGAAATTTGACACTAACACTACAACCCAGTTCAGTCAGCTGGGTATTGCTGCTACCTTTTCTTGTTCTACCATGCTCTCTCTCCTTAATTTTGAAAATAGAAAAATTAAAAAAATGTTCTGAAAACACCAAAATTGTGAGAAAAAATAGAAAACATGAATTAAAATAATGTAATTTAATACTAAATAGATATCTGAAAGAAGGACAAATATTTGTTCAGTTCTTATTAACTAATTTAACTTGTCTTTTGGCTGAAATTTTCTTTAAAATCAGTAAATAAAAAGTGTGAAAATTTGAATCAGTTGCAATGAATTGTGTACCATGTCGTATGAACGGGTTAATTCGTATACGTAATTATGAGATGGAACAAAGTGATTGAAATGCTAGTATGAACATGACATAAAACATGACAAACTCAGTCGCAAAAACAGTTGCAACATTTGGTATTTTTTGAGCAGAGTTGGATTTTTTGCACAAACATCGAATACAACACTGCAGTTTTGGTGGATTTATGCCGGATTTAAAATAAACCCAGCCATGAGAGGATTTAATTTTTGTATCGCAAATCTGGTCACATTTGACCAGATTAACAAATAAATCCTCATGAAGTGGGTTAACCCGGCAAAAGGCTCTAGTGTAACAGTGCTATAAATATCTAATTACATTTCTTTTCTATATATTTATACCTTACTAGGCGTTTACACCGGACAGTTTGTCTTCAAATACAACTCTGATTTACTAACACATACATACATTTGTCGGCTGTCTCCCAGCTGTCCATCATTTTTTTTACAGACAGTCGGGTTAACAAATTTTTGACATTTTTTGTAAAAATGTGTGAGATAATAATTGAAATGTGTTTAAAACAAAAGAACATGAACAAAATATGTGAACGGAAAACAAAAAGAAATCGACGATTTTCATTCATAATTTTACAATTGTTTTTGCAGTTGTCTGGACGCCCACGTCACACAGACAAGTTTTGGATTTTTGACAATCAATACATGTACCCAACTGTCCTGTCATGTGTAAACCCAGGGTTAGAGTATGTACATGTAACATACAAAAGGAAACGAAAGAGACCCATGGTTATACCCCAGTTACACTCAACCGGATTAACCCAGTGGGTTTGCGTTTCAAATGTCAATTCCATACTGCAAACGTCAAATAAATCCTCATGAAGTGGGTTAACCCGGCAAAAAACTCTAATGTAACCGTACTTTAATATCACATAATGAGTCGATTTATGCAAAGTCTCAAAATTTTACCTTTGACACCGAATAACTTTTTTTGCACACGTGGGATCGATGGGGACTTTTAGGATGTTGCTTCAAATGGCTTAACCCAGCTTTCCAACAAAATTCAGCTTTGTGGGAATTTTTGTCTATTTCGACTGGACTAAAAGTATATATACTTCGTTAACATAAATACTGAGGTTATAAACATCAAATGGACAGGCGTGTAAACCAGCATTCGGCACACAACAACATGAATTTGAGCAAACACTGTTGTCAGTGAATGGTTTTTCAATTAGTGAGTGAAGAACGAAGCTTTCTTGGTTGCTCGCGAGTAAAGGGCTGCGGAATGCTGGTGTAAACAAAACACAAACAAAGCAGATACGCCGATTAAATTCTACTGAGAGTAATAATGAATAAGCAAGAACATATTTTGAGCACCACCGCTTAAGCGGGCATAAATAGCTGTTTTGCACAATTCCCACGTCCAGTTTGAGCGGTGATGTCGAAGTGATCGTAACAATAAAAGTAAATTTGAAATCAAATAACGTGATATTGTGTAAAAAAACCAGTAGATTGTAATAAAAAATAGAATATAACTAAAATGTGGGTGGAATTTGTAATACTATTGTCGGTGGTTCTATATCTGATCTATCGTTGGTCGACCGCCAATTATGACTTCTTTAAGAAACGCGGTGTACCCTATGCCAAACCCGTTCCAATGTTTGGTAATTTCTTGGACATGGTGTTACGTCGCAAGTCAATGTTCGATCTTTTCATAGACCTTTATAATCAATATGATGGAAAGTAAGTGTAGTGTTTTTGTTTAATTTATTAAAAAATACTTTCGTTAAATAATGATTTATATTTATTAAAAGCTATGAACTCCGTGTTAATATCAGAAAAATAAAGAAAAGACCAAAGGAAATAAAATATTCCAGGTGAAAAATTGGCAAATACATATATCTCATCCAAAGTCATTGACCCATTTAATTTAAATTCGTCGGATTTACTTAATCCAGATGCAATGTAAACGTTATATTAGTTTCTCTAAAATTCAAGTCATACCCCATGATTACGTTGATTTATTTAAATTTGATAATTTAAACCCTCTGGATTAAATAAATCCAGTTGGATGTAAACGAAACTAGCACAACAATAACTCTTTTTTGACCGAAAATTCTTCAAGCTGACAATAGGTCTGTTCGGTAACCCAAAAATTTGTAAAAACTTTTACAAAATGCTGTTCGATAACAAACTTGTTCAGTAGTGGAATTCTGTAATTAATTTTTTGAGTTTCCCACAAAAATCGGTAACATTAAAACTCAAAATTATGAATGAAAAGTATCAATAAAAGTAGGCAACACTGTTGCTATCGGTAGGATTTAGCAACAGCTTTATTTTTGTTGTTAACTTACCGAAAAATGTCGTTAATTACCGAAATTATAAGCATTTTAATTTTACAGATATTTGTCGGTAACTCGAAAAATGAGTTGCAGAATTCCACTACAGTAAAAGGGAAATGAGAAAGAAGTACTTGCAAGTAGTTTCAGGCAGACGAGGCTGCTCCTAACGATATCACGTAGACGTTAATTGGCCTGTTCCAGTACTGCAAGAATCTACTAGGTCCTTGGTCACACTAGATGGTTTCATTGAAACAATTTCATGAAATCCAGGGTTCCTAGGTCGATTTCCATACTAGAGTAAAATAATGAAGTTGCTGTAGTGAGGAACTCGATTTAAGAATCCCTAAAAGTTTCAATGAAACCACTCTAGTGTGACCTTCGACTAGTTTGTACTATTTTTTTCGATAACATAAAGGAAAAAATGTAATCGTAGTAAAAAACAGTAGCTTCATGCAGGTTCTGGAACAGAGCATATATGAAACCACACACGATGTCGTTTTGAGTTTCGTTAATTTGTTCTTTTTTGTATTTCCATACGACAGACACAGACTGGAAGCTAGTGCCCTAGGCGCACATGCCATGAAATACCTTCAATAACAAATTTATTCAATTTATTCATGATTATTAATAAAATTACATACACACGGTTAATAAACATACTTGTTGAGGTCGGATATGCTTCAAACACAATGCTCGTTCAATTAACGAGAGATGTCAAAAGAAATCAAGATTATTTACATTTTTAAGAGCACGTTTATAATTGTGCTTGTTATCATGACAATGGTTCTATTTTGATTTGGTTGCCAGATGCTTTCATAAATTTAAGCTTAGGACTTTACTGTTTATGTTAAAAGAACTAAATCGAGTAAAAAATAAAAATCACTTTTGCTATGCTCCAAAATATCGTCGCCAGAAAAGTGTTCTCGTAATCCAAAAATAGCAAAAGTTGTACTTAAATTTAACCCTGCGTTTACAAATCCCAGTACTGGCAAGACAATAGAAAAAAAATACAAGCCTTTTTCACAAATACATTTATAAATTTTTAAATATGTATGTAAACGTCTAGTTAGACAGTGAAAAGAAAAATGCCGTTCTCTTCTCATATCTTCCACTTGACAAGTTTGGTTGAGCTAATAGTACATTAATACCCCGGTTACACTATTGAAGTTAACCTTCACCGCTGGATTTAATAGATCCAGTGGGTTAATCTTTGCTGGTTATACATAGATTTTCGAGGATATAAACTGTCAGCTGATGTTTGTTTACGTATACATAAAAAAATAACACATAAATATCAAAAAATAATAATAAAAAAATAACATTCCAAAAATTAAAATGGTAACTATTGATGCATTACAACAAGTATTTAAACAGTATTGTGATTGATTGGAAAACAAAACATATGGGACAAAATGCATAACAACGACATAAATACAACTAATGGGTACTTTACACGATATGTTTTTTACATATGAGTTGTCACTTCTCCCATACAAAATATATATGCAAAGTGACAGCTCATATGTAAAAAACATATCGTGTAAAGTACCCATAAGACTAGACAAAATACATGCAACAAAAAAATGTTTACGAAACTTTGTACAGAAACATTACCCTTAACAGGTAGCAGTTAATTCAAAATCGCAACCAAGGAGGAACATTTCATGTAATGGTATCAGAAACGAAATTTATGAATTCAAGAATCTATAAAAGAATAATTCTATGTCAATTGGATCGGTAAATTCGGTTAAACACGTAAAAATGTATAAAAGAAAAAAATGTTATATCACCATATCGTTATATAACATTATGTTAAATTCAAAAGCCATTCACTTAAGAATAATAGCAAAAAAATTTCTTATCTTTTTGTATTTATGTCTTTGTGCATAAATAGTGAGCAAAGAAACCATTTACGGAAAATGTAATAAAGTCGTATTTTACACTTGTACGATTTCTCGTATGAGATATCGTCCCTCTTTGCTCATATTCGTATATTTTACACGCAGGGATACATTTTTGTTTCATGGTTTGAAGCGTACTTTTTGTTAAAAAAGTGTCTAATGTAAAAGAAATAAATAATTTTATGATTTTCAAATAACTTTAGATTTATAAGGGCCATAATATCACATACGATCAATCGTAAAAGTGTAAAACACGACAAACTCTGTTATAAAAACAATTGCAACTTTTCGTACTTTTTGAGTATAGTTGCATTTTTTTGCACATACATCGAATACAACACTGCATTTTTGGTGGATTTGTGCCGGATTTAAAATAAACCCAGCCGTGAGTGGATTTAATTTTTGTATGGCAAATCTGGTCAGATTTGACCAGATTAAGCAAATAAATCCTCATGAAGTGGGTTAACCCGGCAAAAAGCTGTAGTGTAAAGGCCTGCATACATAAGCTGCTCTGCCTGATTGCCTTGCGTTTCTGCTTCATTTTTGACATAATAAAAATAAAAGAGTAGAGAAGGCCGAGGAAATTTCGAACTGGGTTGCCCTTTTCTTTTTTATTCTTTTATCAGAAGTAAGCAGGCAAGGCAGCTTATGTACGCAGGCCTTCACCGTGCTATAACATTTACGAAATCCACTCGATTTCAACTGTCAATTCCATTGCTTAAACGTCAAATGAAATCCAATGGATTTCAGATGAGTTTTTATTTGACGTATACGCAATGGAATTGACAGTTGAAATCACGTGGATTTCGTAAATATAAACCAGTAGCCCATTTAGATATGACTTCATTAGCCGGATTTAGCACATTATCAGGTTTTATTTGCTAAATCAAGCCAAAATCTACCAGATTCCCATACAAAAATAAATCCTCCTATTGAGTGGATTTGTTTTAAATCTGGCATAAATCCTCGTATACAACTCTGTTTTTTGCAACATGTTGCTAGAAAATACAAAAAGTTGCAAGCTAGCACAAGAAACAAGGTAGATGCATCGGTGGATTGCTACACTAAAAATAATTTAAAATGTAAGAATTGGTAAACACGCATGGTAGAACAAATACAAGGTAAAGTTAATACTACAACAAATACAACTCGAACAACAACCACAAAGGAATTTGTTTTTGTTTGTAAACCTTAGTGTCAACGTAAATGTAAACAAAACAAGAAAATGTCTATAAATTATTGGAATTTAAAAAAACTAATAATTTTTCACATTTGATTGAATATTTTGGAAAACATGAATGAAAACTCGTTAGATTTTCAATTTGAATGTTTCGATATCATTCCACTAAATGCATAATTTCTCGCAGAAAGTAGAATACTTGCAAAAATGTTTCGGGTCGCTGGTAATTCATTGATAAAAGAGAAGCTGTTTCAATCATTTGCTTTTGAAAACAAAAAAGCACATGTTTATTAGGGCTTTATTCTTTTCAAGTTTAACAAAATACCACACATATCAACAAATATTGTACCGCCTCTATAAGCGGTGTTTTAGTGTGCGGCATGTCGTTCGGACCTGGAGGAGGTTACATGTCAATGATATGAAGCCGTCTTTATGGGAAATAGTTTTTTTTTTCTGATGAATAAATTTGTTCTTCAAAAATATATATCCCTAATATACATCGAACATAGAAATAAATACATAAAATGTCGAATGGAATTTGACACTAACACTACAACCCAGTTCAGTCAGCTGGGTATTGCTGCTACCTTTTCTTGTTCTACCATGGTAAACACGGCGGAAAAATTAAATTTGTTTTGATGTACAAAGTTGATTTTAATCAACCAAGACTAATATTTATGATGTCTAAACGATAAAATAATTCGTTTATTTATTTTAGATGGGTAAACTGCGGTAAAATAATTCTTTATTTGCTCTTTAGTTAGCATTAGTAGCATAATGTGCTAACATTTTCAGTATTAAACAATACATTTGTAATTTAGCGTGTTTTTTGAGACGAATTCAATTTACAAAAAATTCTTTTGACGTTTCAAATTCGATCAGTAGTGGGATTATCTAGGGCATTTTTTGGTTACCGACTAAAATCTGTCAAATTAAAACGCAAACTTATGACTGAAAAGTTCAAATAAAAGTTGACATCACTGTTGCTATCGGTAGAAATTTGCGAGTAATTTTTTGGTCTGTTCCTTTACTTCTGAAAATGGCAAAACCGGCAAAAGTAGTAAAAGTTGAAAACTGCTGCCATATGAACTGTATGGTGTCTAAAGTAAAGGAACGGTTTTCGAGTAAAAAGTTGTAAAACTTGAAGATTCTTGCACGTAAAGGAACAGAGCTTTTATTGGTCGCTAATTTACCGAATAATATCGTTTATTACCGAAATTATAAGCATTTTAATTTTAACGATTTTTGTCGATAATCAAAAAATGCGTTAGAGATGGGCTGATGCATCTACCTTGGTAATTGTGCTATGAACAAAAATCAGCCGACTGCCATTTAAATCCTCCAAAATGTATATCTAAATGCAATGAGATTTGTACTGGATTTATTAAATCCAGTCGAGGATTTATGGCTAGTCTAAATAAGCTACAAGAATAACATCGTGATTGCTGGCATCCGATTTGCAGATACTTTGACAGTTCGGCTAAAATTACAATATTTGTAATTTTTCCCTTCCCGTACTTTTAAAACATATTTCAACTCATATCAATATTTGACCAATCGTTCTTTCGCAAGTACATATTACTATAAAAAATCAACAATTTAATTTTGCCAAGCGAATAATATTTTTGTGCTTGTTTTCAATTTTAAACCTGCGTTTACACATGACAGGACAGTTGAGTTCATGTATGTCGAAGGTCACACTAGAGTGGTTTCATTTAAGCACAGGGTGTGTGTGTACCCCCACTTATTCCTCTCTACCCCCTCGCCCATAAACTCCATTTTCTTTTCCATTAACTTTGAACGTCTAAACCAATAATGAACAAATTAATATACATATGTGACTGTAGTGGTAATGGGTACTTTACACGATATGTTATTTTACATATGTGTTGTCACTTTGTATATACATTATATGTTTTTTACATATGGGTTGTAACTTTTTATATACAAAGTGACAACACATATGTAAAATAACATAAAGTACCCATTAGCCAACTTTTTGCATAAAGAAGTCAAGGAATAAATAACCAATATTCAGCTAAATACCAATATTCAGCCATTACGGTGGGATAATAATTGTACGTTTAGACTTATAAATCCACTCGATTTCTAATGCCAATTCCATAGTATATACGTCAAATAAATCATAGTTCTAAATACACTCGATTTTATTTGACGTATATTCTATGGGATATACAGTTTAAATCATAGTACAAGTTCATAGTCTAAGGCCAATAGTACGTTTATATATAACCAGATTTAACAAACCCACTGGATTTCAAATGTCAATTCCTTTGCGTATACGTCAAATAAATCCTTATTAAGAAGGTTAACCCTGCAAAAGGCTATAATATAAACATGGCCTAAAACTTAAAAAAAACGAAAACCCCGATACCGCCCTTTTGTAAACCCAAATAATGCTAAACATTAAATTTCAGCCATTTCGGTGTGATAATGAAGTTCAAACCTTGAAAATAGTCCCGGTCCACACTAGAGTGATTTCATTGAAATCATAAAATCATAAAATTGCTGTAGTGGGGAATTCGATTTAAGAACACCTAATTTCATGAAACTTTTTAATGAAATTCACGTTAGTGTGGACCAGGACATACAGAAAATCAGAAGGTACCGTTCTAGGGGCAGTCTGAATTAAAGCGTGGACCCGTACCGATCATTCTCGGCGGGAATTTTTTGTACCCCCAAAGAAGGCTATATTCCAATAACACAAAAAAACGGGAGGGGTCGTTTTATGTGTGCTATATCAAAACGTGAAGCTATAGAGCCCATTTTCAATATCAAACATCATACAAGTTATAGAAACTTTTGGACTATATTAATTCCAACAGCCGGACATGGTTTTATTGACTAAGATTTTTGCTGATCAAGAATATATTGTTACGGAATTAGGTTTAACTAATCTCCGTGTAGACTTGGCTTTATTCCCCAGTACGATTTGTACCAAATAAAACAGGGTTCGTTTCAGATTAGGTTTCTACAATGCTTTATTTGCTTTATTACACTTATTCGGTACCGACTTCAATTACTAAGCACACAGCTTGTCTCTAGTTAGCACGCAGCTCTTCTTTAAGTCTGTGTTTAGACACACAAATTTCTCGGGAAAGTAAATTGAGTTTTTTGGGAGAGAGCGGGGAGGAAAGAGCTCCTCAATACCCTTTCCTACCCCCTATTGCCTAAAAACTGAATTTACTTTCCCGAGAAATTTGTGTGTCTAAACACGGACTAACCAACTGTTCAGTTCAACGCTTAAACACAACTAATGCTTGGTTTACATTTACGAAATCCACTCGATTTCAACTGTCAATTCCATAGCTCAAACGTCAAATGAAATCCAATTGATTTCAGATGAGTTTTCATTTGACGTTTGAGCTATGGAATTGACAGTTGAAATCGAGTGGATTTCGTAAATGTAAACCAAGCATAACTGTTGCTGATTCCACCTGTATTTATCTCACAAAACACCTTGTTCAAGAATTCTCTAGAACACATCTGGCAACACCTAGAATCTGTGCAACGAACACACAGACGCACATTAGCACTAAGTCCATGGTCACACTAGATGGTTTCATTAAAATAATTTCATGAAATCCACGGCTCTTAGGTCGATTTCCATACTAGAGTAAAATCATGAAGTTGCTGTAGTGAGGAACTCGATTTAAGAACATACATGGGCGAAGATCAATACAAGTGGACAAGCACACTAATGACGTAATTACTTACTTACTTACAAATAAATGCAAGAAATACAAGAAGTAACAAACTAAACGATAATTACATGATTATGGCAAAACAAAAGCACATTAATGAAATGTAAAGTAAGAACTAGAATGATGAAGAGAATTCTAGTTGTTGTTGCTTAAATAAAGTAAATGCGTAATAAAAACCTTACGTTACAGTTCAAATTTTGAAATTAACGGAAATTAAACTAAATAAAGTTAAACCTATCAGTTACATTCGTAACTGAATATTTCGAATATTTCGATGTGTTACAAACGGAATGACATGGTAGGATATAACTCCCTACATCCTATGCTGGAGGCATTGCAATATTCGGGCATGTGAGCTATTAGAAAGTTAATAGGTCTGTTCGATAACTTCGCAAGTAAAAAGTATTTGCAATTTCTTGCAACTACTTCTCATTTCTCTTTTATTAAACAAGTTTGTTATCGAGCGGCATTTTGTAAAAGTTTGTACAAACTTTTGTGTTATCGAACAGACCTAATATCAAGTCTGTATTTCTGGCCGAACATGAACAATGAAATCATAGCTTTCACAGTGACATGTTCATGTGGCCAGATACAGTCGGTCCACTGTCGCCATCTTACCACCGTCGATGTCATGCTTAAGTGTTCAATACGCCATTTGCCTGTTTTGAGATAATCGCATTTTAATGTTTTGCGTCACAACTGTGTGAAGCTGGCTAAAGCAAATATTTATATTTTTGACTTGAAATATTATTAATAGTATATAGAACATATTTGCAAAAATTTTGAGGAATATGTATTGGAATATTAAAGTTATAGAGATTTTTTTAAAGAAAGAATTTTTGTCGATTTATTCCATATCCGCACTTATGACACAAAAGTGAAATATTGTAAATCACATGGAACAAAGTGACAAAAAATTTTTCCATTTTTGCCTCAATAAATTAAATACTTCTAAATCGAAAAAAAGGGTGACGTAGGGGATGGAAGATACCAAGGAACGGTCCTGACCGGTTTTAACATGGCAAAGCCCAGGATTTATCTTGGTCCCTCTTTCATCCCAAGTGGACACTGACCTCCCCGTGGTGTCACCTGGGGAACTGCCTTTAACACCCGTTAAAGGTAGTGAGCTAACATGTGCCGCGCGTTCACCCATAAGAACGTTAAAAACTTGGGTTTGGGCGTCGGGTTAGTAACCCTCCCCTAGAAAAAACAGCCTACTATGAAAAAACGAAAGAAAAGAAAAACAAACCCCTCTAAAGTTGACGAACCACGCAAACGTTTTAAGGACCATGATCTGCGAATCTGCACCTGGAATGTTCGCACTCTTTATAGAGAAGGTGCAGTCTTCGCATTGGCAGACGTACTTGAAAAGTACAAGACCGATATTACTGCCATACAGGAAATACGATGGATTGGGAAAGGCGTCACAACAACACCTAAAGGTGACGCACTGTATTATAGCTGCCATGACGTAAAGCATGAGTTTGGTTGTGGATTCGTAGTTAGTCGGAGACTAAAACATCTTGTATCCAGCTTCACTCCAGTGAATGAAAGACTTGCTGCAATTCGAATAAAAGCTAAATTCTTCAACATCAGCTTTATTTGCGCTCATGCTCCCACTGAAGAAAAGGATGAACAGACCAAAGATATATTTTACGAGCGCTTAGAAGAAACATATGACCGTTGCCCTGCCCATGACATTAAAATCATTCTAGGCGATTTTAATGCCAAAATTGGAAAGGAGAATATCTTTGGCCCAACAGTCGGGAAATTCAGTCTCCACAGTGAAACATCTGACAATGGTATGAGACTGATAGACTTTGCAGCTGCAAAAAACATGGTAGTTAGCAGTACCAGATTTAATCATCTCGATATTCATAAGGGCACCTGGCTGTCTCCAGATCAGAAAACAAGAAACCAAATTGATCATGTTGTGATAGATGGAAGACATTCATCGAGCGTGTTGGATGTACGATCGTTCCGAGGCGCAAACATTGATTCGGACCACTACCTTGTTGCAGCAAAGGTACGCACCCGCTTAAACGTAGCAAACAAAGTACGAACAGACACAACACGAAAGTTAGACATCGGTAAGCTGCAATCACAACAGATAGCCACAGCATATTCCACTCAACTAGCCCAATTGCTTAATCAAAGCCCTCCTCATCCCGATAACATATCAGCGCAATGGCAAAGCATTGCCCACTCCATGCAAACAGCCGCAAAATCCATACTTGGATACCAGAGACCTCCACCAAGGAATCCATGGTATGATGAGGAGTGTCGTGCTGCCACCGAAGAGAAAAATGCGGCATATAAGGCTACTTTACAATCCGTAGCAACGCGTAGCGCACGAGAGAGATACAGGGAGAAAAGGAGAGAGGAGAAACGTCTTTTCCGCAGGAAAAAGAGAGAGATGGAAAAGCGGGAGTGTGAAAAAATCGAGATGTACAGGAGCCAGAATGAAGTCCGAAAATTCTACCAAAGAGTCAAGCATCAAACTGATGGCTTTGGTACAGGCACATCCTCCTGTAGAGACCAGCAAGGTAATTTGGTAACTGATACAGATAGTGTACTCAGGATATGGAAAGAACATTTTTCAAATCTGTTGGTATCCAATAGCAGCGAAGACGACGAAGATACCACAGTCCCAATCCCAGAAGATGGTATTGAATGTATACCGCCCAGCCAAGATGAGGTAAAGACAGCAATAAATCGGCTGAAGAATAATAAGGCAGCAGGGGCCGATGGCTTACCAGCCGAGCTGTTCAAAACCGGAGGCGACACGCTGATAAGGTGTATTCATCAGCTAGTTAGCACCATCTGGCAGGAAGAACGAGTACCCGACGATTGGAACCTGAGTATCCTGTGCCCCGTCCACAAGAAGGGAGATAAGACTGTATGCTCTAACTATAGGGGCATAAGTCTACTCCCTATTGCCTACAAGATCGTGTCAGGGATATTGTGCGAACGACTAAAGCCAATGGTCAACGAGATTATTGGACCATACCAATGCGGCTTTAGACCTGGCAAGTCCACCATTGACCAGATATTTACCCTGCGGCAAATCCTGGAGAAGACCCAAGAGATGCAGATCGACACCTACCACCTTTTTGTCGATTATAAAGCAGCCTTCGACAGTCCGCTGCGCTCAAAGGTATTCCAAGCCATGTCTGAATTTGGTATTCCCGCAAAGCTCATCCGGCTTTGTAAAATGACTTTAACTGACACGAGGTCCTCAGTTAAAATAGGAAAGAACCTCTCCGAAGAGTTTGGTACCAAAAGAGGTTTCAGACAAGGAGACAGCCTTTCGTGTGACCTCTTCAACATCCTGCTAGAAAAGGTTATACGAGAGGCAAACGTCAAAAGAAGTGGCACAATCTACACCAATAGTCACATGTTACTTGCTTATGCTGATGATATAGACATCATGGGTCGATCAGTAAAAGAAGTAACTGATACCTTTATAAAAGTCGAAGGAGAATCTGCTAAAGTGGGTCTGGCGGTAAACGGTGAGAAGACCAAGTTGATGGTGTCGACGCGCAATGCGTCCATTGAGCTCGGACCGACTGTGGAAGTTGGTTCCTATAATATTGAGGTAGTAAAAGACTTCGTCTACCTCGGCACCTCCGTCAACACAACAAACGACATCAGTTGTGAAATAAAAAGAAGAATTGTATTGGCCAACAGATGCTACTTTGGATTAAGTAAGCAGTTTAAAAACAAAGCCACATCTCGTCAAACAAAAATAACGCTCTACAAAACACTGATACTACCCGTGCTGATGTATGGCTCCGAAGCCTGGGTACTTGCGCAAGCAGACATGGCAGTGCTTGGTGTGTTTGAGAGAAAAATTCTTCGAAAGATCTACGGACCAATCTGCGTTGACGGTGAATATCGACGTCGCATGAACCACGAGCTGTATCTGCTATACAACGACATCAATATTGTTAAACGTATCGAGATGCAGCGATTGCGTTGGCTAGGCCATATCAAAAGAATGAGCGATGATGAACCCACTAAAAAGGCGTATGAATACATGCCACATGGCGGTGCACGCAGAATTGGCAGGCCAAGGAATAGATGGCGCAAACAAGTGGATGATGAGATGACAAGGCGCGGTATTCCAGAGTGCAAAGCAACAAATAGAGAGGAATGGAGATCTCTTCTTAGTTCGGCCTATAGAACAAATGTTCTGTAATGGGCCAGCTAAGTAAGTAAGTAAGTAAATCGAAAATTAAAATTCTGATTTTTGAAATGTGTTTTTAAACTTGTAAATTTTTAAAATATTAATTTCATAACTGAAAAAAGTTGATGCTTTCCCGTCGAGGCGTGGATATCTCGGAAACTAGAACATATAGGAGAAAGCCGACTAGAAATTCAGAATGAGCATACCGGAAAACCCTAGAAACCACCTGTATATTAAAAAAGTCCAAAATGGCGCATGGAACACTTAAGCATGACACTACTGACATGACACTGTTGACTACTACTGACAGATGTACACGCCGACTGGGAATCTACAACGGCGTTTTGGCCCCGGCACCTACGGTCCGTTGTGCGTTGCGTCGCGCTTTGAAAACAACAACCACATGAAAAAAGTGTAAGTGCTGCCAAGTTTGTTCTTGAAGTTTTCATGTGACTTTTGTAACGCGACGCTCAACGGACCGTATGTGCCGGGGCCTTTTACATTACAGCTTTTTGCTGGGTTAACCTTCTTAATGAAGTTTTATTTGACGTTTGCGCTATGGAATTGACATTTGAAACCCAGATATAATAGCCTCAACAGTTGCAAAGATAATTTTTAATAGCCATAAAACCATTTCCAATAATAATAAATGTTAAGATGCTTCATAAAACTTTATTTTCTTCGTTTCAGAATCTATGGCATCTTTGATCAACGACAACCAATGTTCCTCGTGCGTGACCCCGATTTGGTGAAACAAATCGCCATTAAAGATTTTGATCATTTCGTAAATCATCGTTCAGTATTCGATGAAGACGATGGTAAAAATCTATTTACCGCTTCGCTATTTTTGATGAAAGATTCGAAATGGCATTTACGGGTAGTAAAATGCGTTCAATGTTCCAGTTGATGCATGAAGTAGCCCAGCATACATTGGCTCATGTTAAGAAACAACCAGCCGTATTTAGCCCAGAGGGTCTAGAACTAGAGGTGAAAGATTTTATTACACGTTTTACAAACGATATTATTGCTTCCACAGCTTTTGGGCTACAAGTGGATTCGTATAAGGATATGGATAATGAATTCTATAAAATGGGCAAGAAAGTGACAACATTTACAGTATCGCAAAATTTGAAATTTCTTATGTATGCAAATTTTAAGAAAATCATGAAGGTATGTTACTTCTTTCTAAGCAACTACATTATTTTTTAATATTGTTCTTTCATTCCTTTTTGTAGTTATTGGATATTGATTTATTCGACAAAAAGTATACTTCATATTTTATGAGCCTCGTGTTGGATGCCATGAAATATCGTCAGGAACACAATATAGTACGACCAGACATGATAAACATGTTGATGGAAGCACGCGGCATGATAAAGGGCCAGGAACATGCCAAAACAACAAATCGTGAATGGAGTGATGTTGATATTGTGGGTCAATGTTTCCTTTTCTTCTTTGCCGGATTTGATTCATCAGCTGCCCTAACCTGTCTGACATGTCATGAGTTAATGGAAAATCCCGATGTACAGGAAAAGCTCTATGAAGAAATTCAAGAGGTTGAAAAACAATTGGATGGTAAACAACTCAGTTATGAGGCTCTCATAGGAATGCGTTACATGGACATGGTGGTGCAGGAGTGCTTGCGTAAATGGCCCGGCGCCATAGCCATTGATCGTATGTGCAATAAAGACATCACCTATGAATTGGATGACGGTACAAAATTCGAATTAAAGAAAGGTGATTATGTTTGGATTCCGATAGTGGGTTTCCATCGTGACCCGAAATATTTTGAAAATCCCGACAAATTTGATCCGGAAAGATTCAGTGAAGAGAATAAAGATAAAATTCATCCCTTTGCCTATTTACCATTTGGTGTGGGACCAAGGACTTGTATTGGTAGGATGATTTGAAAAGAATTATGTACATGTTCTACCTTGTCTTAACAAATTCTTGTAATTTCAGGTTCCCGCTTCGCCTTGTTGGAAACAAAAGTTTTGATTTATTATTTGTTGAGAGATTTCAAATTTGAACCTGCCAAAAAGAGTTGCATTCCCATAAAATTAGATCCAGTCGGCTTCCAATTGATACCCAAAAATGGCTTTTGGCTTAAATTTATAAGTAGATCAAAAGAGGCGAAGAATTGACTTTGTTAAATTTATTTTATTAAATAAAACAAATTATTTTTTAGTTGGTAAATTTGGTCACATTAGGCAAATATTTGCCGAAAAATTACAAATATTTGTTTGCCACAATGTGAACAGCGAATATTTTTTAAGGGCAACCAAGAGAACAGCTGATTTTAGGGAAACAAAATTATTTGCCAACAAAGAAAAATTTACCAATGTGCCCAAAATGAGAACACTCTCGATCAAATATTTTCCTCTTTTTTGTGCAAACATTAGGTCTATACGATAACCCAAAAATGTTTACAAATCAAACAAATTTTTACTGAATGCTGTTCGATGACAAAATTGTTCAGTAAAAGAGAGCTAGTTTGGAAAGTTCTGTGACTGAGAACTTGCAAAAATACGTCTGTACGATAACTACGCAGGTAAAAAGTACTTGCAATTTCTCAGTAACTTCTCTCCACTAATTTTACTCTCTCGAAGCTAAAAATTTGTAGAATGTTATCGAACAAAATTTTGCAAAAACTTGTAAGAAGTCAGATGATTTGACAAACAAGAAGTTTGGCGGATAAGATTTAATTTAACAATCGAAGGTTGTTTACGAAAATTATAATAATTATCTTTCCATATCATAAATTCTTTCCATATCATAAATTAACGGCTGGCCGTCCACAGAGTGTTCCTCCTACTCCATGGATGCGCCGCTTTTTGCTGGGATTTGATACCTTAGAAATAAAACAATCATCACAAACTACAAAATAAGTTATTTTATAAAATAAGTCGTTTTCCATAATTTATTTAGTTATCTCTTCTCTTTTTTAGCTTGTAGTTATTTTAATAATAAATAAAATGTTTGTTTATGTTTTTGCCAAGAATTGCAAAGTCCGCCACAAAACATTCGTATTTAAATCAGCTGATCAAACTTGCAAATTCTTACAAGGAAAATTTAGCTTACAAAAACTTGTAAGTTCACAGTAACAAAAGTCTCCAAAACCCTCCAAAATTCTCTCCAAATTCGCTCTCCTTTACTATATAAGTTTGTTATCGAACAGCATTTTGTAAAAGTTTTTACAAATTTGTACAAACTTTTGGGTTACGGTACAGACCTAATTTTTCCCGTAAAAACTTGTAAGTTTGGCCAGCTGACTTTTAATCAGCTGTTCAATGTAAACAACTTGAAATGTTAACATTTTTGACGAAGAAAATTTCACAATTTCACATATTTTTTTGGTTTCTAAAGCGTTGCGAAAAGGATTATTGCTCTAAATAAGTAAAATGCAATTTTAAATGTTATGTTTTTGTTTCATTTGGTTTAAAATATCAAAAGAAACAAAAACAATTTTCATACATTTTCGGAAACAGCTGACTTTCTTGCAAGTTCGTACAAAATGTTGTTCGACAACTTTCTGCATTTTTTTGCTTGAGAGAGCACTGCTAGGTTTACATTTACGAAATCCACTCGATGTCAACTGTCAATTCCATAGCTTAAACGTCAAATGAAATCAAATGGATTTCAGATGTGTTTTCATTTGACGTATACGCAAAGGAATTGACAGTTGAAATCGAGTGGATTTCGTAAATGTAAACCAAGTATAAGGCCACATTTATATTACAGCCTTTTGCAGGGTTAATCTTCTTTATGAGGATTTATTTGAAATATAAGCAATGCAATTGACATTTGAAACCCAGTGGGATTGTTAAATCCGGTTATATATAAACGTACTATAAAATTCACAGAGCGAAGTTGGAACTTGCTGAGTAAATAATAGCTCTGTTCCAGAATTAAAAAGTTTATATAATTTTTACCACTTTTACACATTTTGCGTTCCCGTACACAAAATTTATATGAAAATAGTTTATGACTTTTACAACTTTTACCACTTTATAAAGTACGGGAACAGGTCAATTGCTGGGAAAGTTATTGTACAGACCAAGGCACATTTAAATAAGGTAGATGCATGAATTACAACAACTAACAAATTTACAAAAACAACATTGTTGTTATTGAAAATTAAATGTCAAAGAAAATATTGAATAATAGGGTCGTTCTAAAAATTTTCTGAAGAAAAAACATAAATACATTTTGAAAATTCGCTAAATTAGAACAAATTTGAATCAAAATGTATATATTACACGTTTAGGACGAAAACAAGTATTTTATGGTAGCAAATTTCGAAGTTTCAAATTTCATGAGTAGACCCTATTACATTTTGAAAACCAATGTTGCAAAAAAAGTAAAAATACAGCTGATTGTCACTTCTACCTTCTCTAAATGTGCCTTGGAACAGACCTATTTGCTCTTACAAAAGTTTTTAAGAACAAACAAGAGATATAACAGCTGGTATACATATTGTTGTCAACTTTTTACTATTTATTATCGCAATTATTAAATAAAATCGAAAATTTATATTAATGATATGTGGAAAACAGTGAATAATAAAATAATTAGCGAATAACATTTAACATTTTTATTTAAAATTGTATGTTGTCATAGTTTAATAGGACGTTTATATTTATAAATCCCTAGCATAGCATATACTAGTTTGTTTACACTGGATTTCTCGAAATAATGAAATACACCTAGGTGTTTACACTTATTGTTTGTTGCATAGCTGATTAAACATGAATTTTCAAAACCAGTTTTTTTGTAAAAATATGTATACGTCGTATTAATTATGTATAATACTAGGAAATAATTTTATCGTTGAGACATCTGTAGTGGGATTCTGTAACTCATTTTGCTGTTACCGACAAAAATCGGTAAAATTAAATTCGTTAACTTACCGAAAAATTTCGTTAATTATCGAAATTATAAGCATTTTAATTTTACCGACAATTATCGATAACAGCAAAAACGAGTTACAGAATCCCACTACTGGTCTGTTCCTTTACTTTTGAAAATGGTAAAACCGGCAAAAGCAGCCAAAGTTGTAAACTGCTCCCATATGAATTGTTTGGTGTCTGAAGTAAAGGAAGTGGTAAAACTTGAAGATTCTTGCGCGTAAAGGAACAGAGCTATCATAATTATAAATTTTGATTGATAACAGTTGTGTTCAAGAAAATGCAATACTTTCAGTATTTTGCCAATTAGTGCTAGAAATGCGTTCCGGTACACCGAAATCTAGCAAGACTTGCACTTCTCTGCTATAAACATTAGGCCGAGTAGAAACTGATAGCATGTTTGCTGGCATCTGAATGGCTGATACGTTGATTTTGACATTTCTGCCAGAGTTTCTACAATTTCTGTACAAGTATTTAAACAGTATTGTGATTGATTGAAAAACAAAAAATATGGGACAAAATGCATAAATAGTGAGTAAAGAAACCATTTACGGAAAATGTAATAAAGTCTTTTTTTACACTTGTACAATTTCTCGTATGAGATATCGTCCCCTCTTTGCTCATATTCGTATATTTTACAAGCAGGGATACATTTTTGTATCATGGTATCAAGCGTACTTTTTGTTAAAAAGTGCCTAATGTAAAAAAATAATTTTATGATTTTCAAATAACTTTAGATTTATAAAGGCCATTATATCTCATACGACCAATCGTAAAAGTGTAAAATATTGCATTTTTTTACACATACATCGAATACAACACTGCATTTTTGGTGGATTTGTGTCGGATTTAAAATAAACCCATCCGTGAGAGAATTTAATTTTTGTATGGCAAATCTGGTCAGATTTGACCAGATGAAACAAATAAATCCTCATGAAGTGGGTTAACCCGGCAAAAAACTGTAGTGTAACCGTGCAATAATTTTGCTTGATTTCGCGTGAAATCACGAAACGCCTAAGAAATCAGGAAACGATGCCGAATGTAAACCAAGCATAAGTTAACGTACTCATCACACGTAACGTATTCTACATATATTTATATCCCAAGCAAAAAGTTTTTGAAGTTGCGCATGTGGAGTTATGATTTCACTACATCCTTCGATGCAGTCCACACGGAGTTATGACAAATGCAATTTATAAGCAGTTGCTTTAGAGATCCCTAAAAAAAAGTTGGATGATCCCTTGCCGCTGTCGAAATCATTTCTTCCAAAAATAAAAAAGAGCGTATACATTTCTAAGAATTTGTTATAAAATAAAGAAATAAAAACTTAAGTTGCGAACATTTTTGCGGTAATTCACGAGGCGGAAATTTTTAATGGAGTGGAGTGTTCATGTCGAAAACTGAACAAGTGATGGGTAGGTAACATAAAAAACCTTTAGGATGATGAAGCAAAATCAGATGAGCTTGGATGAAATGGAGAACGGAGGAAGGAAGCTCAAATGTGATTGAATTTAATGGAAACTTTCTTAATTTGTGTTTATATAATAAAGTTCTTTGTATTCTTGTTTTTAATATCAAATTTGAGCTAATTCGGTCTGAAAATGTTGAGTGAGTGATTACCACAGGCGGAGCGAAGGAAATGCATAGATCGACTCAGAATTTTACTCTGATAAAGAATATTTATACAAACGAAAAAACAAAGTTAATATATCCTTCATACCATGGTGAAGGGTATAAAAAGTCAGTTATGCTCTTTATTTTCTATTTCATGAAGAAATTTATTGACTGACATCACCGCCTTACGTATAATACTTATTGCATTTATAATTTTTTTTGGGGAAAATCTTATTTTCTACAGAATCGTTTTCAGATAATTCATTATTCTCCGTCATAACTTCTCTGATGATATATTTATCACTTGGCCCGCCATAACATTGTAGGTTGTTATCAGATTGCCCGAAATCGGACATGATATCATCAAAATCCTCTTCCGTGGTCATTTCACAATATTTGCACTGCACGTCACAAATCACATTGTATGTAAATGCAAAAACATTCCTTTTTAAATCAATTAACAATATTTCTGATTTTCTAAATTCGTCAATAGTTTTTTAGTTTTTTGTCACCGCCTCAGCTTTCTTTAAAACCATATTAATTGTCCTTTTTTGCGTATCGTCATATCCAATATGACAATCGAAGGCCGATGAAAAATTTTACTTTTATCCAAATTATTTTGAGCCGGTGCATATAAACGATTTTTTTTAAATCAAAATGAAAGAATGATGACCAAATTTTAAGTGCTTGTAAGGGGGGAATGCATATAAGCGGGATGCATATATCGAAATAATGTCCATGTATTTTGAGCCAAAAATAACATTTGCACAAATTTCAGTGCTATAAAGCGGGGAATGCTTATATTCGGGGTGCATATAAGAGCGAAATACTGTATCGACTCTTTCGGTCCAATCCTTCGGGTACCTTCCACACAAAATTTGGGAAAAGTTTAATTCAAGGCCTGTTCTCAAATCGCTTTAATTACGAAGAAGCATGTTTGCAACTGTGAAAAGTTCTACGGCGCCAAGTGTAGTGGCTGGAACTCTCGATAACTCTCGAACGGATCAACCGATTCGGTCCAAAATTTTGCCTTCGTAATATTTTGTCTAAACTTTGTTTAAGTTGGAAAAAGGGTAATATCGGGCACGGTTCCCCACAAAAGTTTAACATTTTCGTTTAATGCCTGATTTAGACTATGCTGGATTTAGCAAATCCAGTGGATTTAAGTTGTCATTTTCATACAACATATCGCACCTGTTCAACAAAAGGGTAGTAACTCAAAATGTTCTACTTTTCAGTAGAGACAAAAAACGATTTATGTTAATGTTAAAGGTATAATACACAAAAAAACTATGCCATCGTAAAGGTATCTTTTTTACTACACTACAGCACTCGATTTCTTTTTATTTCATTAAGTATTTGGTCATATTTCTACCTATTTTTCGAGTTACTACCATCTTGTTGAAACAAATGTTTGTTTTAGTAGGAAATTATTTCGACTTGTGTCCCTTTAACTGAAAAATGGGCGGTGATTGATAACATAAAGAGGAAACAATTCGAAATACTACTCCTTTGCTGGAAAATTCGCGATGTAAATGCCTGAAACATGTGGGCGCAACTTGAAATAAGTCTCTTTTGTCGATACAGGGAGGTTATTCTGTAGTGGGATTCTGTAACTCATTTTTGCTGTTACCGACAAAAATCGGTAAAATTAAATCGCAAAATTATGACTAAAAACATAAAGAAAAGTTGGCATCACTGTTTGTGTCGGTAGAGGCTAGCGACTACTTTTTATTCATCGTTAACATACCGAAAAATTTCGTTAATTATCGAAATTATAAGCATTTTAATTTTACCGACAATTATCGATAACAACAAAAATGAGTTACAGAATCCCACTACTGAAGAGATGACAATTGACTTATCGGTATTTTTTGACGAAAGAGAAGACAAAACAATGGGAGTTTTTTACAGTAGGTGGAGTTGATTATTATGTATCGTTTTTTTATGAAAAGTGAAAATTTTGAAATTTTCAGGTGCGACATGTCAAATAAAGCCATATAATTACTAAATCCAGAGTAGTCTAAATGAACTTTAAGCTGGGTACACATTGTCAGTTTTGAATGACAGCTTTGTTGTTGCTTGCTAGTGTGGCCGTTCATTTGTGTCATTCATCATGCAACCACAAAATATTTTGTGGTTGCTGGACGGTTGGACAGTTATCGATAATTGCAAAAAATCGTCATTCAAAACTGACAATGTGTACTGTACTTTAAGTGCAGTTTATGCTTGGTTTACATTCGGGGTCGTTTCATGATTTCGCGAGGAATCAAGCAAAAAAGTACCAAAAGTTGCAACACTTTTCACGTATCACAACAAAACAAGGTAGGTGGTCAATTGCTGCAACAAAAAATTTTAGTATCAAAATGTGAAAACAATGTGAAAAAATATTAAATTAATTTGTTACAAGGATATTTTTCATTGTGTTCCCGTACTTTTTAATGGTAATTGTTAATGGGGATCTATAGATTTACGGAAAGAAAACACTTCTGTCCTTTTTGAATGCTTAATATGCACTGTTTATTAAAATTAAAATTATTCTTTAGAACTAAATAGTAAAATATTACTTAACCTACTTAACTAGTGTGTGGAAAAGAGAAAGTGAGAGTGCACATATGTGTACGAACGCATCTGCCATACAATCTTATGGAGGGGTTGTAAAATACTCTTATCTTACATGCGCATACATGTAGCAAGCAACCACATTGTTATTAGACTGCTCATTGATTGCCTGTACCTATCTATTTCAGACATACTACACGTGGGAATGGAAATTCTTATGTCCTTTCTTCTAACGACCTTCATCTTCCAGGCAGAGCCGTCTTCATCTGGCGGCTTCTTCACTCTAGCACTAGCAACGTCATCGTGCTGTGGCGCCTTCACATTTCTGACCTTAGTCATCTTCTTACCGCGTTGACGAAAGCTATCTTTCTTTGGCGGCTTTCTTTCCAAGGCTGAATCTTCTTTATATAGCTGCACCTTCATTCTAGGAGCCCGTAACTCGTTCTTTGGCAGCTTCACATCTCTAGCCTTCAGCATAGTCTTCCTCCGGCCTTGAAGACAGTCATCCTTCTTTGGTCCTTTAGTTGCCTTGGCTAGCATGACAGTAGTGTGCCCTGATTCCATACTTCTCGAGGTTTCCGCTGCAACCACCTTCAGTACACTACTTTTCTGCTGTTCACTCAACAGTAGTTCATTTTCGTCTTGCGGATTTGTGCCTTCTTCGTGGCTTTGTCCAGCCTCTCTAGCACAATGCGCCTTTTCCAGGGTTTGACCGCCAATCGCTGCATCCTCATTGGCCGCACGCTTTGCTACCAACTCATCGCGCTCCGTTTCAGCTCTCTCAGAGGCAGCCAACTCTACTTTTAATTTCAGCCTTTCTGCTCTCGAAGCCTTGACTGCGCGTCTCGTCTTTGTACGATTTCATGGCTTCCTCCATGGCCATAATCTTAGCTTCAATTTTCTTTATGGTCGCCACAGCGGCCTTGCGTTCCATTCGCTCTTCATCTAATTCTGATGCAAGCTCATCTACTTGCATTTTTAGGCCCTGGACTTCCTCTTTGGCCTCTTCATCTTTAGTGTGTAAGTCTCGAATAACCTCACACTGAGCGCTCAGTCTGGCTTTAAGGCATACTTTAGCCTCTTCAGCTTTCTTCAGATCCATTTCAAGAATCCTATTCATGGCTCTTGATTTCGCCGTTTTACGCTCCAATTTCCATATCATCTGGTACATGGTGTCTATTTTCTGTGTTTTCCTTCGTTCTTCTTCCTCCAATGACAGGGGTATTATGGGAAATTTCATCCTTCCGACCATCTCTTTTACAACCTGTCTCACCAGCTCATCCTTCTTGGTAAACAGTTGGAGCATTTTCTCCTTTACCATTTTGTTTTCAACTGCCAGGTTCGATGCTGCAGCCCGTTGAGTCTCGACATACTCACAAATCTCTTCGTGGTAGTCTTCAGACTGGGTTTCATTGATCTCCTCAATAGCCCAGATGAGGAGACCAAGAAGCCTCTCCACTTCTTCCTCATTTTTTTGCCGTCATCTCGTTTTGTCGCAGCATGGTGAATGTCCCTTCCCCTACGGACAATACCCTCCCTTGGATATTAAGACTTCACCTATAGCCACTTGCTGACCCAATTTCCTCCCTGTGAGGCAAATTTTCAGCTTTCCAGATCTTTGGTGTCGGCCACTGATCCGGCTCGAAGGACCAATTGTTACAGGGACCTATAGACTTAAGGAAAGAAAACACTTATTTCCTTTTTGAATGCTATACATGCACTGTTTATTAAAAGCAAAATTATTCTTAAGAACTAAATAGTAAAATATTACTTAACCTACTTAACTAGTGTGTAGAAAAGAGAAAGTGAGAGTGCACATATGTGTACGAACGCATCTGCCATACAATCTTATGGAGTGGTCGTAAAATACTCTTATCTTACATGCGCATACATGTAGCAAGCAACCATATGGTTATTAGACTGCTCATAGATTGCCTGTACCAATTTATTTCAGACATACCACACGTGGGAATGGAAATTCTTATCTCCTTTCTTCTAACGACCTCCCACGACAAGGAGGTCTGCTTGCCACATGTTTACCCTTTTCAAGTGGACTGTATTTAAACTAGATCCCTATTGAACAAAATGATCTCTAATCTACACACGCAAGCCTCACCAAGACATTCACTATCTTTATTAGAAAATTAATATGTTCTTCCGTGAACAGTAATGTTAGAGCTGTCTATTCATAACTCTATTGGACTACATCGAAAAATGGTGTGATATCATAACTCCAATTGCACAGCTTCCATTTGTTTTTTGCTGGGAAGATACTATTTTTTACTACGATAAAATTTTTTACTTTTTCTCCGTTCCAGAACCAGAAATTTTTATTTTACTACGATAACTTTTTTGCCTTTATGTTATCGAAAAAAGCAGTAAAAATTAGTAGATTCTTGCAGTACTGGAACATATCATTTATGTTATCGAAAAAATAGTAGATTCTTGCAGTTCTGGAACAGACCATTTGCCATTTTAAAATCCAATCAATAACAAAAGGCTACTTATAATAACGCCTCTTAAAGAGAGAACAATTAAAGTGAGCCAGGGGTGAGCACGCTTGTGTGCTAGCACACAGGCAAATTGTGAAAACGTACTCTTAGTTTTTGTGTATCATAAACAATTAAAAGTTTATGAAATTTTTTATTTATATTTTTCCATGCCTTAAATTTGCCTCTCTCTCGATTTTGCTCACTTAGTGAGCTTTTCTGTTTATATTTATTTAATACCCACGGAAAATCTTGAAAACAACATTCATTTTATGGAGAATAAAAATCTACATAGTTGCGGTTGATTTGTTTTTTTCGAGAAAGGGGCAGTTATCTCTCTTGTTTTGTTGTTAACAAAATATTTGATAACTGATCTATGACTAAAGATTAGAGTTCGCTGTCAAACATTGTTAGTTTTTGTTACGTTTTTATAGAGTGAAGACGTGAAAAGCGGATATGTGGATTGAAGTAACAGTTTTAGTGGCTACCTTAGCCGTAATTATCTATCATTGGGGTACAGCAAATAATGATTATTTTGTTAAGCGTGGTATACCCTATGAAAAGCCGGTGTTTTTAATGGGAAGTATGGTGGAAATGCTTCGCAGAAAGAAATCATTATATGAAGTCATAATAGATTTGTACAACAAACATGATGGCAGGTAAGAATAAATGGTGACAAAAAATAAAGGATGATATCACACCTACAAAGTATTAGGTCTGTTCGATAACCCAAATATGTACAAACTTTTACAAAATGCTGTTCGATAACAAACTTGTTCAACAAAAGAGAAATGAGAAGTAGTTGCAAGTATAGCAGTTTTCGCTTACCTGAACATTGCAAAATTGCAGACATTTTTGTGCACCAAAGCCAAAAATCCAGTTATCTTAAATAAATTTGATAGAAAATAGCATATTTGTTCTACGCAAGAAAAACGAAAATGGGCAGCTAACGCCAAAACGCAGCTACATAAGTTATCGAACAGGCCTATTTATTGGTGGCAGCTTTATGAATAACGACATCGTTGCGAGTATTTGAAGTGAGTTTCTCACTTATTTTCTTAATAAGGAGCGTTCGCGACATGTATACCTAAATCGAGACCAATTAGTAAGCGGAGCAGCAAAAATGTTCAACAAAAGTGGGAACTCAAGTGACAAAATAAATGTTTAGGGGAGTTCGTATTAGCGGTTTTTGCTGGTTTAACCTTCTTTATGGGGATTTATTCAAAGAAGACTAAATTTCCAATATTTCGGTAAGATAATGGGGAAAAAACCTAAAAAATACCGAAAATCTAGGGGTATGCTTCTATGGGGGATATAGGACGACGTGGACCTATACTGATAATTCTCTTCTGGAAATTTTTATAACTCCATGGAAGACTAAATAACAAATGTCAGTAATTATGGTGGGATATTGACTTAATGGAAACGTGGACCTATACCGACGAATTTCAGTCGGAAAGGTTTTTAATTCCCACGTAGACTAAATACCAAATTTCAGCCATTACCGACAAATTTAGAGCAGAAAGTTGGTGATAATCAATTGTGCCAGAACCATAGAGGAATATCACTTCTATCAGTAGCTGGGAAAATATACTCCAGAATTTTAACAAATAGACTGAGGAGCGAACTCGAAGACCAGCTAGAAGAAGAACAATGCGGTTTCAGACCCAACCGGGGAACTCGAGACTTAATTTTGTAATGAGACAAATAACAGAAAAAAACATTGAATACAACAAAGAAACACAAGAAAAGTGGAAGGTTCTTGAAAAAACGTGGACAGAAACCTTATCAGGCGAATAAGAAGCTTTTATAAAAGCTGTCGGAACTACGTGCTAACTGGCAACGCTGCTTCGGAAGAATTTTTAAGAAACCAAGGAGTAAGCCCATATCTGTTTATAATTCTAATGGAGGATATACTGACGAAATGACCAAGCGAGGACTACGCATCACCACAAAGAAGATCGAGACAATGGTAATTAGCCGAAATAAAAGTCAACATCAACTATTTATTGGAACAGAACCACTCAAACAAGTTCAACATTTTTGTTATCTTGGTGCGGTAATGAGCGACGACGTCAAAGCAGACAAGGATCTCAACCGTAGAATATCTGCAACTGCAAGTCGATATTACAGACTAAACAAAATCTTCATTAGCAAAAAAGAGGTAACCAAGTGTTTTTGGCAGTATTCAAATCAACATACATACCGATGCTTACGCACGGGAGTGAATCGTGGACCCTCACAACAAAAAACCAAAGTAGAATTCAGTCTGCAGAAATAAAATATCTGCGGCGAGTTGTATGACAAACAAGAAGGAACAGAGTGCGAAATTTCACTATAAGAACCACTCTAGAATTTGAGCCACTAAAGAACAGAGTTAGACAAAATAACTTAAGATGGTTTGGACATGTTGCCAGAATGCCAGGCAATCGACTACCAAGACAAGTATGGGAGGCAAGACCGTCAAGTACATAAAGCAGAGGAAAAAGAAGGAAATGGATACAGTTAACGACACACCAACCGAACGAAATATAGAACCCAAAACGGCCAAACCCATGGCTCAAGACAGGGTAAACTGGAGAAGTCTTTGCAAAAACCTCTGCAAGGTAAAAGAGGTTCGGAATATGTAAGTAAAGGCCTGGGTACAGGCCTGATTGCCTTGCTTTCCTGATTCATTTCTGACATAATAAAAACAAAAGAATAAAGGATGCCGAGGAAATTCTGAACTGGGTTGCCCTTTTCTTTTTTATTCTTTTATCAGAAGTAAGCAAGGTAAGTAGGCGAGGCAGCATATGTACCCAGGCCTTTAGTTAGTTAAATGCCCCCAACGAAGGCTAGATACCAAATTTCAGCCATTTCGATGGATTATTGTGGCCATAACCTTCAAAATGCCGAAAATCGGGAGGTAGCGTTCTATGGGGGGTATATTAAGGCGTGAACCTGTACCGACAAATTTCTGGGGAAAAGTTTTATACCCCCAACGAAGACTAAATAACAAATCTCAGCCATTTCGGATGAATATTAAATACCGAAAATCGGGAGGTGCCGTTCTATATACCGACAAATTTCATACGGAAAGTTTTATACCCCAAATGAAGACTAAATACAACATTTCTGTGGAATAATGAGGCCACAACCTTCAAAATACCGAAAATCGGAATGCACCGTTCTATGGGGGCTATATGATATGATATATACCAACAAAATTCTGAGAGAACGTTTTTATACCATCAACGAAGACCTAGTACCAAATTTCAGCCATTTCGGTGTGATATTGAAGCCAAAAACTTCAAAATACCGAAAATCGGGTGGTACCGTTCTATGGGATCTATATCAAAACGAGGACCGTATCTTGATTTCAACAGACGGACATGGTTATATCGACCTAGAATTTTACCCTGAATGTATGTACTGTTTAGGTTCTCCGATGAATATTTCGGCAGAGGGTATTTCTGGAACAGCCATTTGCTACATTCCTTATAATTTACAATATACTTATCGATAACAAATTAAAGCTAGGAATTCATATACTTATAGCTACAGTAATAAACAGTAATAAATAGATATACATACATATAATTCATTTCAAATACAATTTTAAAAACTATAAATCATATGCTCTGTTACAGAACCTGCAATAAACTACTAATTTTTACTACGATAACATTTGTTCCTTTATGTTATCGAAAAAAATAGTACAAATTAGTAGATTCTTGCAGTACTGGAACAAACCAATAGAAACTTGTTATCATCATTCATATTTGCTCTGTTCCAGAACCTGCAAGAAGCTACTATTTTTTACTACGATAACAATTTTTCCTTTATGTTATCGACAAAAATAGTAAAAATTAGTAGATTCTTGCAGTACTGGAACAGAGCAATTTATTTAATTTTTTTTTTTTACAGAATTTATGGTATCTTTGATCAGCGGCAACCGCTGCTGCTGATTCGTGATCCAGAACTAATAAAAAACATTGCCATAAGAGATTTTGAACATTTTGTAAATCATCGAAATGCCTTTCGCAAAGATGAAAGCGAAGAAAGCCATATTTTCGGATCATCTTTGATTTTTTTGCAGGATGCTAAATGGAAGGATATGCGTACCACATTGTCACCAGCATTTACCGGTAGTAAACTACGTAGTACATTCTTGCTAATGAATCATGTAGCCCAACAGGCGAGTGACTATTTGAATGCGGAACGGAAGAAAACTACAAACGATGGGGTTGAACTCGAGTTGAAAGAATTTGCTAAACGTTTTACAACGGATATAATTGCCACAGTGGCATTTGGTATTCAGGTGAATTCTTTTGAGGATGTGGAAAATGAATTCTATATGATGGGTAAAAAAATGACCACCTTTTCATTTTGGCAAAATATCAAATTTGTTTTGATGATCAACTTTCGACGTTTGTCAAAGGTATGTTATACTCATTTAGGATGTATTATTAAAAATATTTAAATACGTGTACTTCGTTCTAGCTCTTAAAAATTGATCTCTTCACTGCGGAATTAACCAAATATTATATGGATTTGGTTATCAAGACCATGAAATATCGCAAGGAGCACAATATTATACGACCCGATATGATTAATATGTTAATGGAGGCCAGAGATAAAGAATCTCAAAGCCAGGCTGTGAAACATCACTGGGACGATACTGAAATGGCTGCACAATGTCTATTATTTTTTGTTGCCGGCTTTGAATCGGTTGCTACTCTATTGAGTTTTACAGCCTATGAACTTATGGAAAATCCAGATGTCCAAGAAAAACTTTTCGAAGAAATTACCCAAGTTACGGAGGATATGCAAGCAGGCGAACAATTGTCATATGATATATTACAACAAAAAGTGCCCTATTTAGATATGATTATATCGGAAGTATTGCGCAAATGGCCACCAACCTTGGCTGTAGATCGTGTTTGTAACAAAGATATTACTTATCATTTGGATAATGAGGGAAAATATGAATTTAAATCTGGAGAGTCTGTATGGTTTCCAATAATTGCTTTACACATGGATGAAAAATATTGGCCCGAACCGGAGAAATTTATACCCGAAAGATTTAGTGCAGAGAATAAGGATAATATACAACCATTTACTTATATACCATTTGGTGTGGGTCCAAGAAATTGTATAGGTATGCTGGTGACGATTGCTTTAGCGTGCATAGAAGTTGATTAATTTTGATATTCTTTATTAAACAGGATCACGTCTAGCTGTTCTGGAGACGAAAGTATTTATTTTCAATCTGATAAAACAATTCCGTATTGAACGTTCACCGAAAATGTGCAATCCCTTTAAGATAAGCACTAAGACATTTGAATTTGCAGCGGAAGGTGGATTTTGGTTCAAGCTAACACCCAGAGACATATGAATTAAATATGTTCGCATTACTCAAAATATTAAAAGCTACAAATACCACGTTGGGCGCCAATTACGAAGAAACAACATTTGAAGTTTTAATAACATCTCATTTAGTTCACTTTGTTCACAATGTCCAAGTAATGCTAGGTTTACATTTACGAAATCCACTCGCTTTCAACTGTCAATTCCATTGCTTAAACGTCAAATGAAGTCCAATCGATGTCAGATGAGATTTCATTTGACATATACACAAAGGAATTGACAGTTGAAATCCACTTGATTCCGTAAATGTAAACTTAGGGGTAGTTTACACTATATGTAAATGTCATATGACATGAAATTTTCCATCATAATACAGTCGCTAATATGTGCAATATTGGGGATTTTCCTTACGCCATTTACTTTGTGCGTCCACACCAGCAAAATTGTAATAAAATTACGTCTCCACATTGCATGCGTGGGTAGATATGGAATGTTTTTATTTCGTGTCATATGACATTGATAGATAGTGTAAACTACCTCTTACTATAATAACTTTCACGTAAGTAGATATAGTCCCCATTCACATGCACTTATGATTCAACTACTTTATTGCTGCAAAACCCACGTTGGGCGCCAATAAAAAGAAACACCTTTACAAATATTAGTAACACCTTATTGTGGTAAACTCTGATAGTTTCCAAAGGTCCAAGTTATAACTTCTAATCAAATTTGCTGATACTATTCTGCTTCCAAATAGGGAAATCACTTATGTTACAACCAGCTTGGAGTAGCATATTATGATAAACGGACTAAAAACCTCCGAGTTTTCAGCGGACAAAAATATAATATAGAGGTGTTTCCCCAGAACTAAATTCGCAAACGAAGGAAGGAAAAAGTAATAAAGTTACGGTGCAGAGCCTATATAAAAAAGTAATGGCTAGGGATTAATGATCTGTCTGCGGCTCACACGTTGTGGTCCTCCAGCGATGGCAGATATCTGCCCCAATGTGTGTACCTTGGTATTTGTAGTAGAAGGTACGGCTCCGAACAAGGAATCTACGGGCAAAAAAAGGAAGGTTATACAGAGAAGGTCAGTGAGAGTTTATTCTGGACCCAACCATCATAGACTGAAAGCTACGCTGACTCGAAAACCGATAACAACAGCAAATTAAACACAATGTGGAAATCCCCATTAATGTACAGAAGATGACGGAATGATCTCGCTCCATTTCACATAAGCTCTGTTCGAGAATCTTCGAGTTTAACAACTTTTTACCCGAAAAGCGTTCCTTTACTTCAGACACCATACAATTCATATGGAAGCAGATTACAACTTTTGCTATTTTTGCCGGTTTTACCATTTTCAAAAGTAAAGGAACAGACCAATAGTGGTTGTTTTGCTGTTGTTGTCGGTACACAGAAGCTCACAACAGAAAAATGGAGCTGTCAGGGGCTAAACCACGCAAGTATAAGAAAAAACATGCGAGGCAGAACAAAAGCGACTGGCGTTTTAGATCCGCAACCAAGTGCGAAATTAGATCGGCCTTCTCTATTCTTTTATCAAAAATGAAGCAGAGCAAGAAATCCGGCAGCTTATGTAGCTAGGCCTTTATGCAGTGATCGAGGGTCTGGGAGGCTACCTAAGGACCACCAAAAACCATTGAACGACAAACTCCCTCAAAGAGCAATCAACTTACGCCAAAGTAGACAGGGGCGCACAGTGTTATGCAGTGGTCGACATCAATAGAGGACTACCAGAAAAGCAATGTGAAAATGGTCAACTACTAACTCTTAGACATACACTTCCTCTAAGTGACGAAGAGGCTTCCCACTTTCAAATACACCAAGTAAACCTTGTCAAGATCCATAAAGAGGAAACCGTCCCAAGGATCTTTTAGTAGGCGACGACACATTGAGCTCGGACATAAAGAAAACCATTTAGAAAACGTTCAACTACAAACTTTTGGACCACATCCCAAGAAAATTGGGACATCTACTTCCTCGGAAGTGGCAAATATGATGAAATCTCCCGAAGAATTAAACACTTAGAAACCGTCGAAGAAGAAGATGAGCTTCTCAGCTTCAAATGCTCCGAGTAAAGTCCATATTTACATTTGGCAATTTCCCTTGCGGCAATTGTCAGTTTGTCGGTGTGAGAGAGTACTGAGAGGCAAAGGGCTACCGTATGTCCCACCCCCCTCTCCTTCAAATTGACAATTGCCGCAAGGAAAATTGCCTAATGTAAATATGGACAAACCTCGTCAAGAGCAGCGAAGAGGAGATAGCGACCCTGTGAGCTTGTACATACAGAAGGTGAGCTCGACCACTAAATGTTCTGATAAGACTGGAGATTCTCAAAAGGACATAACGGACATTTCAGAAGAGGAAGACGGTCGCTGAGACAGAAAAAGACCCGCAGCCAACATAGGCCAAAAGGCAACACAGGGGATGTGATCGATACCAGTAGGGGTTGTAGGAGACTACTTAAGGACCATCAGACAACCATTGAGAAAATTTGCTCTGACATGCATTTCCTCGGAATCGGAGAACAGCATAAAATATCCCGACGAACAGAACACAGCGAAATCGTAGAAGAAGAAAAAGAGCTTCTAACCTTCAAATGCCCGAGTAAATATTGTCAAGCACCACGAAGAGGAGTTAGCTCTGACATAATGAAGGCGATCCCGACCACCAAATCTTCTGGAAAGACTAAAGGCCTGGGTACATAAGCTGCCTTGCCTGATTGCCTTGCTTTCGTGCTGCATTTTTTACATAATAAAAATAAAAGAATAAAGAAGGCCGAGGAAATTTCGAACTGGGTTGCCCTTTTCTTTTTTATTATTTTATCAGAAGTAAGCAAGGTAAGCAGGCAAGGCAGCTTATGTACTCACCCCTTCAAGGCCTGGGTACATAAGCTGCCTCGCCTGGTTGCCTTGCTTCCCTGCTTCATTTCTGACATACAATAAAATAAAAGAATAAAGAAGGCCGAGCCAATTTCGAACTAGGCTGCCCTTTTCTTCTTTATTCTTTTATTTTTATGTCATAAATGAAGCAGGAAAGCAAGGCAACCAGGCGAGGCAGCTTATGTACACAGGCCTTAAGGATTTTGAAAGGAAAATCCGGACCTATCAGAAGAGGAAGATGGCAGCGGAGACAGGAAAGAGTGTCTGGGACAAAGTTTTGGACCACATCCTACAAGGACTCGAACATCAACTTCTTCTAAGCGGCGAAAAGGATATGGTATTCCGAAGAGCGGAGAAAGGAAAGGGCAGGCAATCGACTTATGCCAAAGTTATCAAAAAGAAATACTGAAAAACGATACAAATACAAACATGTGTACACTGAGGTGGCAGCCGCTGACCGGTACACGGATGTCATATCTTCATGAGGAGACAAAGATTCTTCCAGCACATTGGCATGCTTTTGTTCAATACTTGGTCGGTTGTTACCGTGAGAGCCATCCTAATCACCATAGGACCCCTCCCACCCAACATCGTCTATCCTTCGCAGCTGAGGAGCGTTAGCTGCAACGATAAATGTCAGTAGTTTTAAATTTTTTATTCTTTGAGTATTTTGGTTTTTCTCCACCATACAACAAAAACATAAAACAGTTGTTTTGATGTTTTCGTGCGTTGTTTAGATTAAATGACGCAGCTATCGTCATTTATTTTTGTATGGTAAATGACGAAAAATGTTGCCTGTTTTAGCAAATAAATTACGAAACAGCTCTAAAACCTGTTTTTTGTGTTTTGTAAAAAGTGCATTAGTTGTCAAAATGCATTATTGTGAATAAAATCACATACAAACGGTAAACCATGGTGGAATAAAGGCCTGGGTACATAAGCTGCCTAGCCTGCTTACCTTACTTGCTTCTGATAAAAAAATAAAAAAGAAAAGAGCAACCTTGTTCGAAATTTGCCCGGCATTCTTTATTCTTTTATTTTTATTATGTCAGAAATGAAGCAGGAAAGCAAGGCAACCAGGCGAGGCAGCTTATGTACCCAGGCCTTAAGTAGGTGTTACGGCAAATCATGCAAAACGTTAAATTTGCTCACAATACTGCATTACTGAGAATTGCTTGTTTACATTTAGTATGTGATTTTATTCACAATAATGTATTTTGACAACTGGTATGAAGATCAGCTGTTTTTGCCGCTGTACCTGTATTATTGTGCCATGAGGTAAACAAACAAAACGTACTATAAAATGAGTGTTGCTAACTTTTTTAAAAGTTTTAGTTCAGAATTCTGCGTTTTAATTTTGCCACTTTTTCCCTAGCGCTAAAAATGTTACAGAATCTTTAGCTGAAAACACATCCAACGTTTGGGTAAAGTTTTGTGTCGTTTTGGCCGTTTTTACACGGTTCGACATGATGCCGAAAAATTCAAATTCATTTGCAATATATGCCGGCAAACAGATCAACGCTGGACTTTGGTGTCGGCGTCGTCCTATTGTTGTTGTTTTTTTCTCACCGCCCAACACAAAACTTTACTCAAACGTTGGATGTGTTTTCAGCTTTACTACTGGACTTTACCATATTATAACTAATCAAAACCGTTGCTTTGTATCTGCCACCTCCTGCCTAACCCTATGTATATGAGCGACAGTATATTTTAACTTTCTTTTATCTTTCTGTCTTTCAAGTGTAAATGATTTTGATTACAAGTTGTGAATTTCAATATATCTGTAAAGAACTTGCATCATTTCAAAAACAAATTGATTTATGAAACAAAAACAAGAGAATGAGCAAATTGCAAAAAAGCTTTTTCCTTTGTTGTTCGGTTTTGTTGTTTTGGCGCCAAAGATAAACGCAATAAAGTAAATGCAAAGCGTTTACATGCATTTTCCTCGATGAAAGAAAATAAAATCAACTGGACAGACGTGTAAACAAAACTCAATTGTAGCTGATACGCCGATTAAATTCTACTGCTAGTAATAATGAATAAGCAAAAAAGTAACAACAACGCATTACAGAGAGCAAGAGTTTAACTTGTTTGCCTTTACCGGGCATAAATAACTGTTTTGCACAATTCAAACATCCAGTTTAAGCGGTGATGTCCAAGTGATCGTAACAATAAAAGTTAATTTGAAATTTGAAAAAATTTAAATTGTGTAAAAAACAGTAGCTTGTAATAAATAAATAGAATACATCTAAAATGTGGGTGGAATTTGTAATATTATTGTCAGTGGTTCTATACCTCATATATCGTTGGTCGACCGCCAATTATGACTTTTTTAAGAAACGTGGTCTACCCTATGCCAAACCCGTTCCAATGTTTGGTAATTTCATGGACATGGTGTTACGTCGCAAATCAATGTTCGATCTTTTCATAGAGATTTATAATCAATATGATGGAAAGTAAGTGTAGTGTTTTTGTTAAATTTATTTACAAAATTAAAGTAATATGTATGATATTAAAAAATTACATCAAGATTTATTTTTTTATTAAGAGCTATGAACCCCGAGTTGATATCAGGAAAACAAAGTATATACCGGAGAAAACAATGAAAATACCCAAGGAGAAAAATTGAACAAAGATATCTCGTCCAAAGACATTGCTCAATATATTGACCCATTTAATTAAATTTTACAAGTACAATGTACACCATGGTGGAATAAAAAGGTGTTACAACAAATCATACAACACGTCAAATTTGCTCACAATAATGCATTAAGGTAGAAACACAATGAAATACGCCGCTTTATCACACTCAAGCTGAAAACACATACAACGTTTGAGTAAAGTTTTGTGTCGTTTTGGCCGTTTTTACACTGTTGGGCATGATGCCGAAAAATTCAAATTCATTTGAAATATATGCCGGCAAACACATAAACGCCGGACTTTGATGTCGTCGTCGCCCTGTTGTTGTTGTTTTTTTCTCGACGCCCAACGCAAAACTTTAATCAAACGTTGTATCTGTTTTCAGCTTCAATTTCATGTAGAAGAATAAATGCAAAGTACTACCTAATTCAAATTAACTAGGCAGCATTTGAATTAGGTAGTACTTGGCCTTTATTCTTCTACATGAAATTGAGCGTGAAGCAAGCAACAAAGTTCAATGTATTTTAACCTTTACTGTAAATTGCTTGTTTACATTTTGTATGTGATTTTATTCACAATAATGCATTTTGACAACTGGTATGAAGATCAGCTGTTTTTGCCGCTGTACCTGTATTATTGTGCCATGATGTACACGTACTATTAAACGGCGTTTGCATTTGAGCTTCTTGCAGCATTAATCTTCTTTATGAAGATTTATTTGACGTTTGCGCTATGGAATTGACATTTGAAACCCAGTGGGTTTATTAAATCGGGTTAAGTGCAAATGGGGTACTAGTGTATCTAAAATGCAAGCCTTACGCCATGTTTACATTAGAGCATTATGTCGGATTAACCTGCTTTATGAGTATTTACTCAATGCATGATCTATTTACCAGGTCACGTAAGTAGCACAACAACAACTCTGTTTAGGCCGTACATTCTTCAGGATGTCATTTGTTTACGTTTTCATACAATTGATTCGCTGACTCTGGCGTTTTACGCCACCTTATGATTTCGTCATGACCCAATGGATTTGACAATTTAAACCCAATGGATTAAATAAATACATTTGTATGTAAACGTACTGCTACTAACTTAAAATAAAATAATACATTTTAAAAATGATTCTAATGCTTGGTTTACATTTACGAAATCCGCTCGATTTCAACTGTCAATTCCGTTGGGTATACGTCAAATGAAAACTCATCCGAAATCCGTTGGATTTCATTTGACGTTTAAGCAATGGAATTGACAGTTGAAATCGAGTGGATTTCGTAAATGTAAACCAAGCATAAATCTGAAGCAATCACCAGAGCCTAAATAACATCTACAGAATCTAGCTCCAAAAACATAAATAATCCGTCACCCTGTCTAGCTTGCATCCACACACACACACACAGTAAACGTCCTTGAACATGAACTTTGTAACTGAGCTTGCAATATCACTTCTAACGATATCACATATGTATGTAGACGTTTGTATGTAACCACACACAATGTCGTTTTGCGTTGCGCTTTATTTTTTATATTTTCAAATACGACAGACACAGACTTGGAAGCCAGTGCCCTAGGCGCACATGGCATGAAATATCTTCAATAACAAATTTATTCAATTTTCAAGATTATTAAAAAAATACATACATACCTACATACACACGTACAACGGTTAATAAAAGTATGTGTTAAAGTCGGATTTACTTCAAAGACAATGATCATTCAATTAACGAGAGATGACAATTGAATAATTTTGTTGTTGTGGATATTGTTTACTTTTTCTTTATTTGCCTTTTCAATTTTCGAATGTTGGCGACCAAAATGCAAATAGGTATAGGTATTTTCTACCTCGTTTGTTCGGGTCCATTGTCAAACCGAGATATTCAGTTAGGATTTAAAATTTATCAACAGATTTTGTGTGTAACCTTTCTTTTCTCTTACAGACTTTGTCGGATTTTTCCCCCCATTGATGCTGTTTAGGATTTATTATGGTCCATGCCCCCTATCATTATCCTAAAGCGATCTAATTATAAAAGTTAAGAAAATGGTTATGTCAAATTCTCCCGCTTATTGAGACTTATATTTATACCTTCAGCATTTACGCTAACGAGGGTATATACACTTTCATACGGGCAAAATGTGCCTCATCGAAATAATGGTTTTAGACCACAAGTATGTTTGAACGAAATGTGTTTTAGACAATTTGGAGTCGATTGAGCGATGTCCGTCCGTCTGTCTGTCTGGCAGGCTAAAGCGCACGATAACTCTCCAACGGATAAACCGGTTCGGTTCAAATTTTGGCTTACGTAATATTTTACGCAAACTTAGTTTAAGTTCGAAGATGGGCTATATCGGTCCACTCCTTCCGGTACCTCCCCCGCAAATGTTCGGAAAATTTGTGCGCACGATAACTCTTGAAGGGAGTAACAGATTTGGTCCATACTTTGCCCATCGTGAAATGTGTACCAGGCTTAAATAAGGTTTCAATATGGACTCAATCGGTCCACTCCTTCGGATACCTCCCACACAAAATTTCGGAAAAGTTCAGTTTAGGGCCATCTCTCGAATCGCTTTGAATTTTGTTTCAGCAACTTGTATTCACTGCCCTCCATACGACGGTACAAGTTTCATCAGGGGCAAGTCCATACTTCCTGAGAAAATAGCCTGAAAGTTGCAAACAACCCCTATGACACCGTGTGAGGTGGTTGGAGCGCAAGATAACTCTCGAACGGATCTGCCGATTCGGTCCAAAATTTGGCCTTAGTAATATTTTGTCCAAACAGAGTTTAAGTTTGAAGATAAGCCATATCGGTCCACTCCTTAAGGTACCTCCCCCACAAAAGTTCAAAAATGTTCGGAAAAATTATTCGTACTGTAACTCTTGAAGGGAGTGGCCGAATTGGTCTATACTTTACGCATCGTAATATATCTACCAGATATAGATCAGGTTCAAATATGGACTATATTTGTCCACTCCATCCGGTACCTCCCAAACAAAATTTCGGATAAGTTCACTTTAAGACCTGATATCGAATCACTTTGATTTTTGTTGAAGCAACTTGCATTCGCTGCCTCAATTACGACGCTAAATATTTTTTAGGTGCAAGTCCATACTTCTTGAGCAAACAGCCCGAAGATTGTAAAAACCCCCTATGGCACCATATGTTGTGGCTGGAGATCCACTTCCATAACGGTCAATGTCGATCCATTCGTTTTAGTATGTCCTCCGCAATACTTTTGATCTTTAATCCTAATCAACATTTTTGTCGGTTTAAACGCCCAAAATGTTTAAAACCCCTTAAATACATACGTATTTTGGAAAAATATTGTTTCAATATACACAGGCTAAGGGTATATCTCTGTCGGCAAAGCCGACTGATACTTTTTTACTTGTTTTTTTAGTTTTTATGGCTGATGGACCGTTGAACCTCACCATATAGGGAAATTTGTAAATATATCGTTTTTCTTACTGCGGGATATACCGTGGCACATTCCACAAAATTTCATGAAAATCGGTTTGTAAGTTCGGGGCGCAACCACCGTTATCTCGAAAATTAATGTCCAAGCCGATGCATTCATAAGTCTAACTAATATATCGATTATAAAACAATAGGCCCCCGTAATTCATAAGCAGATATACAGCATTTTGGACCAAGGGACTTTCCTACACATTTTCTGAAAATTGCATTATCATTTGGAAAAATAATGTATTGAAAACAGTGCTCGTGGTCATCAGTTTTCAAGATATAACATATTTTAAAAAAGTGTCAGTGGTCCGGTATTTGGGCTTCAAATATGTACCTAGGGTCGGAGACACAACCCCAGTGTCTCCCAAAAATAGTGCTAAAATCGATATAATCATAAGTTTGGCATATATGTACATACATATAGCGTTTGAAAGAAAGGCGTGGGAAAGATACCCCCTCCTGCAATTTAAAAAAGTAGGCGTGGTCGGGCCTTTAGGCCCCGAATAAGTGCCTAGATTATAGAAAAAATATTCAACAAAATATGCAGTCTATTTTTACCGAATTTTTTTTTACTGAAATTGTTAAAATCGCTTCATTAGTTTTGTAGATACAATATCCTCCGAAATTCAAATTGACAGATTTTTTAATACATTTCATCAATTTGTCAAATTCGTAGTTATCGTGAATTATTCGTATTAAAATGTAAACGAAAATGTAGACAGCTAGAAGATCTTTCAATCAAAATCATGGCACAATAATACAGGTGTTACATCAAATCATGCAAAACGTCAAATTTGCTCACAATAATGCATTACTGTGAATTGCTTGTTTACATTTTGTATGTGATTTTATTCACAATAATGCATTTTGACAACTGGTATGAAGATCAGCTGTTTTTGCCGTTGTACCTGTATTATTGTGCCATGGTTTATACAGTTGGACACTAAACCCACCTGATTATGTTTGTTGTCAAAAACATTATTGTGATTTAAAATACAAACACTCTCAAATCACAATAATGTAAAATCTATTATGTTTGTTGTCAAAAGTTGTTAACAGAACTCTGAATGGCCGACCTGCTATAGGCCTTGCGTGTAACCATGATGGAATTACTAAGGTGAAACAGAAACTACAACAACACGACTATATTGATTGTAAGTTCTTCAATCTGTAAAACATTTTGTTTACGTTTATATATGATTAATTCACAATAACAATGAATTTGATAGTTTGTGTGAGATCAGTCATGTGGAATAATAGTACATTTACATTTACGAAATCGAGTGGATTTCAGCTGTCAATTTCTTTGTGTATACGTCAAATTAAATCTCATCTGAAATCCATTGGATTTCATTTGACGATTAAGCAATGGAATTGACAGTTGAAATCGAGTGGATTTCGTAAATGTAAACCTAGCATAAGAAGGTTTTACATCAAATCCATGGTGGAATAAGAAGGTGTTACATCAAATCCATGGTGGAATAAGAAGGTGTTACATCAAATCATGTCAAACGTCAAATTTGCTCACAATAATGCATTTCTGTGAATTGCTTGTTTACATTTTGTATGTGATTTTATTCACAGTAACGCATTTTGACAACTGGTGTGATAACCAGCTGTTTTTGCCGTTGTACCTGTATTATACCTTCAAAATACTGAAAATCGGGAGGTACCATTGTATAGTTACAATATGAAAGCGTGGACCTGCACCGAAAAATTTCTGGGGGAAAGTTTTATACCCCCAACGAAGGCTAAGTACCAAATTTCAGCCATTTCGGTGTGATAATGAAGCTAAAACCTTTAAAATACCGAAAATCGAGTGGTACCGTTCTATGGGGGTTATATCAAAACGTGGACCGATATAGCCCATTTACAATACCAAACATCCTAGAAGTAATAGAAACTTATATACCAAATTACAAAGCTCTATCTTAAAAACTGCGAGCTGTATCGTGATTTCAACAGACGGACAGACGGACATGGTTAAATCGAATTAGAATTTTACCCTGAGATAAGAATATATATTCTATTTTATAGGGTCTTCGATGATTATTTCGATGTGTTACAAACGGAACGACAAATTTAATTATACCCTCCATATTATGGTCGAGTGTATACAAAGATATTAAAGTGCAGTGCTCATAAATAGTCATTGAGTTATTGTTATCGTTTAAACCATAAAATAATAAATGAATAATAAATTTGATAAGACTTTTTTATGAAGTGAATGACCGACCCATTTTATATGAAATTTTAAAACAAGTACCTATATTTATTTTGTTTTAATATGAGATAACTGTATGTTCTTGTTGTTGTATTACATTTTTTGTTGAAGTAGTTTTATTAAATTCTAGATGATATTGATAAGATTGTTCATTTAAATTTACATACATACATATGTACTATGTATGTACATATGTATGTTTGCATTCAATTAAATTGTTTACACTAGGTGTATCTAATGAAAAACAACAAGTACCAACCGGTTGTGATTGATTACTCAGAATGATTGGCATTTTTGCAAAAAAGAGCGTTAAAATATTATCGCGTAATTATATACTTCCTTCCTCATATGTATTATTTGTTATTTAAATAAATATGTAAATATATTAAGAATGTAATACACATTTAAATTAAAGAGTCGTTTAAGTAAAGTTCTATACTAAATAAAAAATATGACGTTGAAATAATAATTGAATATATTACTTTGAGAATGTCTATGGAAGGAAGATTTCTCTGACATTCGAGCACCCAATTTTGTGACACCTTAATGTGCAGGAATACAAATGTTATATGCCATTTAGATATGACACCATTAGCCGGATTTAGCGCATTATCAGGTTTTATTTGCTAAATCCAGCCAAAATCTGCCAGATTTCCCATACAAAAATAAATCCTCCTATTGAGTGGATTTGTTTTAAATCTGGCATAAATCCTCGTATACAACTCTGTTTTTTGCAACATGTTGCTAGAAAATACAAAAAGTTGCAAGCTGGCACAAGAAACAAGGTAGATGCATCGGTCAATTGCAACACTAAAAATAATTTAAAATGTAAAAATTTGTAAACAATGCGGAAAAATTAAATTTGTTTTGATGTACAAAGTTGATTTTAATCAACCAAGACTAATATTTATGATGTCTAAACGATAAAATAATTCGTTTATTTATTTTAGGTGGGCAAACTGCGATAAAATACTTCTTTATTTGCTCTTTAGTTAGCATTAGTAGCATAATGTGCTAACATTTTCAGTATTAAACAATACCTTTGTAATTTGACGTATGGTTTTTGACACGAATTCAATTTGCAAAAAAATTCATTTGACGTTTCACATTCGTTCAGATGGGCTGATGCATCTACCTTGGTAATTGTGCTATGAACAAAAATCAGCTGACTGACATTTAAATCCTCCAAAATGTATATCTAAATGCAATGAGATTTGTACTGGATTTATTAAATCAAGTCGAGGATTTATAGCTAGTCTAAATGAGCTATTATATAGAAACTCATTTTTAAGATCTATTAACATTTCAATTAAAATTTGTTTGAAATGTTACATGGTTTATTACATACTTTAAAAATTGTTCCATTATTTTAATTAAATATGCTCTGTTCCAGAACCTGTAAGAAGCTGCTACTTTTTACTACGATAACATTTTTTCCTTTATGTTATCGGAAAAAATAGTAAAAAATAGTAGATTCTTGCAGTACTGGAACAGACCAATAATTGTTTTTTATTTATTGTGTATGAGCTTTACATTTTCTCATTTGGCGAGGAATCACATAAAACGCAGTTTGTTAAAGTTCATTCAAAAGCTTAAAAAGTGGGTGTGAACACAAAAAAGCAAACATTTATATTAGTACAGTATGACATCAGCTGGTATGTATATTAGAATACCGAAAGTGACAACATACATGTAAAAAAGCATATGGTGTAATGTAGCCATAAGATAAAAGCAGTGGTGAGCACACAGTCAAATTGAGCAAACGTACTCTTAGTTTTTTGTGAACCATAACCCAGCAAAATTTGAAGGAAGGGGTTCCATGCGATGACTTGATTTCATGGCATCTTTTGCATTGGTTTAAACGAAGTCGTGAAAGATCCGATCTTTCATTAGCATTTGAACCAATGCAAAGGAAGTCATGAAAGATCCGATCTTTTCGTCACCATTTGAACCCGTACAAAGGAACTCGTGAAAAATCCGATCTTTTCATCAGCATTTGAACCCATTCCTTCGATCCAATAGAAATGAATTTTGTGTTTTTATTTATACACATTTTTCTAAATATATAAGATTAATTATTTACAATAGGCTTGATGTTGTCGGAGACTCGAAATCACAACCAACGTTGTTAAACTCTCGTCGTAATGTTGATGTCATTGCAAAGGGTTGGTGAAAATGACATGCCAAAGTATTGGTGGAAATGACATACCAAAGCATTGGTGAAAATTACATGTCGAACATTGGTAAATGGCATGCTTTGGATCCAAAAATGAAAAGCATCTTTTGGGGTCCAGGCTCATAAAAAATTCATCGATGGAGATGCTAAAAAGATGACATGCCAGATCACTTTCACCCATGATTGAATGGCATCTTCGTCATCGAACATTTTGCTGGGTAATTATCTAAAATTGACTAAAGGCCGCGGCACATACGGCCCGTTGAGCGTTGCGTTACAACAACCACATAAAAACTTCAAGAACAAACTTGGCATCACTTACACATTTTTCACATGGTTGTTGTTTTCAACGCGCAACACGTCACACAACGGTGTTAACGGTGTTGTTTACCAGTCGTTTACACTAGACAGTTTGTCTTCAAATACAACTCTGATTTACTAACACATACAGACATTTGTCGGCTGTCTTCCTGCTGTCCATCATTTTTTCACAGACAGTCGGGTTAACAAATTTTTGACATTTTTGTGAAAAAGAAGTGAGATGATAATTTAAATGTGCTGAAAACAAAAGAATGTGTACAAAAAGGAAATATGAGAATGAAAAATGAAAAGAAATCGATGATTTTCAATAATAATTTTACAACCGTTTTTGCAGTTGTCTGGACGCCTACGTCACACAGGCAAGTTTTGGGTTTTTGACAATCAATACATGAACTCAACTGTCCTGTCATGTGTAAACGCAGGGTTAGGATAATAGAAGAATATCTGAACACTGCGGTTAATTTTTTTAATTTTCATAAACTATGACATGTTTGATAAAACTCTTCTTTTATTCCTTTCAGAATCTATGGCATTTTTGATCAACGACAACCAATGTTCCTGGTACGTGATCCCGATTTGGTTAAACAAATCGCCATAAAAGATTTTGATCATTTCGTAAATCATCGTTCCATATTCGGTGAGGATGAGGGAAAAAATCTATTTGCCGCTTCTCTATTTATGATGAAAGATACGAAATGGAAAGATATGCGCTCAACATTGAGTCCGGCATTTACGGGTAGTAAAATGCGTTCAATGTTCCAGTTGATGAATGAAGTGGCCCAGCATACATTGGCTCATGTGAAGAAACAACCAGCCGTATTTAACCAACAGGGTTTAGAAATTGAAGTTAAAGATTTCATTACCCGCTTTACAAATGATATTATTGCTTCCACTGCTTTTGGGCTACAAGTGGATTCCTATAATGATATGGATAATGAGTTCTATAAAATGGGCAAGAAAGTGACAACATTTACATTTTCGCAAAACTTGAAGTTTCTTATGTATGCAAATTTTAAGAAAATTATGAAGGTATGTAACTTTTCCAGCCGTTACTTTTATTTTTTTATTATTCTTCTTTCTCTTTGTGTAGTTATTGGATATTGAATTATTCGATAAGAAGGATACTTCATATTTTATGAGCCTGGTGTTGGATGCCATGAAATATCGCCAGGAACACAATATAGTACGACCCGACATGATAAACATGTTAATGGAATCACGCGGCATGATAAAGGGCCAGGAACATGCCAAAACAACAAATCGTGAATGGAGTGATGTTGATATTGTGGGTCAATGTTTCCTTTTCTTCTTTGCCGGATTTGAGACATCAGCTGCCCTAACTTGTCTGACAACACATGAGTTAATGGAAAATCCCGATGTACAGGAAAAGCTCTATGAAGAAATCCAAGAAGTTGAACAACAATTGGATGGTAAACAACTCAGCTATGAAGCTCTTATGGGTATGCGTTACATGGATATGGTGGTGCAGGAATGCTTGCGTAAATGGCCCGGTGCCATAGCCATTGATCGTATGTGTAATAAAGACATCACCTATGAATTGGATGATGGTACAAAATTCGAATTGAAGAAAGGTGATTATGTTTGGATACCGGTAGTTGGTTTCCATCGTGATCCGAAATATTTTGAAAATCCAGACAAATTTGATCCGGAAAGATTCAGTGAAGAGAATAAAGATAAAATCCATCCATTTACCTACCTGCCATTTGGTGTGGGACCCAGAAATTGTATTGGTAGGAAGATTTGTGGTGGAAGAAGTTTTAAAATTTTTGTTAATAAATTCTTGTGATTTCAGGTTCCCGCTTCGCCTTGTTGGAAACAAAAGTTTTGATTTATTATTTGTTGAGAGATTTCAAATTTGAAGCTGCCAAAAAGAGTTGCATTCCCATGAAATTAGATCCTGCCGGTTTCCAATTGAAGCCCAAAAATGGTTTCTGGATAAAATTTATTAGTAGATCAGCAGAGACGAAGAATTGATTTTGTTATATTTGTATAATTAAGTAAGACAAATTATTATTTTAGTGGTAAAATAGCGTACTCATCATACGTAACGTATAGATAATATCGTAACAATTAGGTATTACAAATATTCATCTAATTTTGTATTTGGTTTTTTAAAAAGTATGTATGTATATGTAATAAAATTGTTAATAATTTGTTTATATTATAATAAGTAAGAAAGCCATTAAGTTCGGCAGGGCCGAAATTTTTATACCCGCCACCACGAACTGTATTGAAGTAAGTTTATGAAAGTATTAAGTTCTTTCTCCACGCAAAGGCTTAAGGCCTGGGTACATAAGCTACCTCGCCTGCTTGCCTTGCTTGCTTCTGATAAAATAATAAAAAAGAAAAGAGCAACCCAGTTCGAAATTTGCTCGGCCTTATTTATTCTTTTATTTTTATTATGTCAGAAATGAAGCAGGAAAACAAGGCAATCAGGCGAGGCAGCTTATGTACCCAGGTCTTTATTCCTCGGAAATCCCTTTATATTGACCATTGAGAGACCAAAATATCGAGTTGAATTCACTGCAGAAGGAAAATGTAGCAAAACCCTTTTAATTAAGCTTAAATAGGGGGCGTCATGGTCGTTCTTCCCAAAACATAGACCCATGCTGACAATTTTCCAAATTGAGCTTTCGTATCGTCTGACATCAAAATTACAGCAATCTCGCTTCGTAAATTTGACAAAGAACCCTCGAAATATGTGCATAAAATTGGGCAATATAGGTTTAGGGGGCTTAGACTCAAACCTGCATATATATGGATAGCTTTTGCGAGAAAGCTTTTCATCTTCTGGGAACACAAAATTAAAAATTAACAACCAATTCCGTAGAAAAATGTGACTTAAATCCTCAAAAATGTTTAAATCTGGTGTTACCCTTATTTGGGGTCTATACCAAAACGTAAACCTATACTGTCTGATTTTTTGCAAGGGATATTTTACACCTGTTATAATTTGTTGTACCCATAGGTATATAGCCTACACATATACCAATAATCAGCAATTTCAGTGCAATATTGAGACCAAAACCGTCAAATTTCTTCTGGAATATTTTATATCCTCATCGAAGTTAAATACAAAATTTCAGCCATTTCGGTGTGTCATGCCGCTGAATCCTTACACATACCGAAAAACGGGAGATACCGTTGAACATTATTTACGCCCAACGGAGACTAAATACAAAATTTCAGCGATATTTTGGAGTTGCGATATTTTGGAGGTCACAACCTTGAAAATACCAAAAATCGGGAGGTAAAGTTCTACGGGGGCTATATGAAGCCGACAAATTTCGGGTTGGATGTTTCTTACCAACAACTTAGACTAAATACAAAATGTTTGCCATTTGTATAACCTCCCCCACAAAAGTTCAACATTTTTCGCTAAAAAAGATGCGCACTACAACTCTCGAAGGCAGTACGAGGCATAGATCAATTTCGGAAAAGTACATTTTAAGACCTACTCTCGCACCGTTTTCACCATAATATAGAGGATATTATTAATTTTGTCATTCCGTTTGTACTTACTTACTTAACTGGCCCATTACAGAACATTTGTTCCACAGGCCGAACTAAGAAAAGATCTCCAATTCTCTCTATTTGATGCTTCGCACTCTGGAATACCGCGCCTCATCATCCACTTGTTTGCGCCATCTATTCCTTGGCCTGCCAATTAGCGAGTTCATCATCGCTCATTCTTATGATATGGCCTAGCCAACGCAATCGCTACATCTCGATACGTTTAACAATATTGATGTCGTTGTATAGCAGATACAGCTCGTGGTTCATGCGACGTCGATATTCACCGTCAACGTCAAGCACTGCCATGTCTGCTTGCGCAAGTACCCAGGCTTCGGAGCCATACATCAGCACGGGTAGTATCAGTGTTTTGTAGAGCGTTATTTTTGTTTGACGAGATGTGGCTTTGCTTTTAAACTGCTTACTTAAACCAAAGTAGCATCTGTTGGCCAATACAATTCTTCTTTTTATTTCACAAATGATGTCGTTTGTTGTGTTTAGGGAGGTGCCGAGGTAGACGAAGTCTTTTACAACCTCAATATTATAGGAACCAACTTCCATAGTCGGTCCGAGCTCAATGGACGCATTGCGCTTCGACACCATCAACTTGGTCTTCCCACCGTTTACCGCCAGACCCACTTTAGCAGATTCTCCTTCGACCTTCATAAAGGTATCAGTTACTTCTTTTACTGATCGGCCCATGATGTCTATATCATCAGCATAAGCAAGTGACATGTGACTATTGGTGTAGATTGTCCCACTTCTTTTGACGTATGCCTCTCGTATAACCTTTTCCAGCAGGATGTTAAAGAGATCACACGAAAGGCTGTCTCCTTGTCTGAAACCTCTTTTAGTACCAAACTCTTCGGAGAGGTTCTTTGATATTTTAACTGAGGACCTCGTGTCAGTTAAAGTCATTTTGCAAAGCCGGATGAGCTTTGCGGGTATACCAAATTCAGACATGGCTTGGAATACCTTTGAACGCAGCGGGTCCCAGCATCTCTTGGGTCTTCTCCAGAATTTGCTGGTCAATGGTGGACTTACCAGGTCTAAAGCCGCATTGGTATGGTCCAATTATCTCGTTGACCATAGGCTTTAGTCGTTCGCACAATATCCCATACACGAACTTGTAGGCAATAGGGAGTAGACTTATGCCCCTATAGTTAGAGCATACAGTCTTATCTCCCTTCTTGTGGACGGGGCATAGGATACTCAGGTTCCAATCGCCGGGTACTCGTTCTTCCTGCCAGATGGTGTTAACTAGCTGATGCATACACCTTATCAGCGTGTCGCCTCCGGTTTTGAACAGCTGGGCTGGTAAGCAATTGGCTCCTGCTGCCTTATTATTCTTCAGTTGATTTATTGCTGTCTTTACTTCATCTTGGCTGGGCGGTATACGTTCAATACATTCTCCTGGGTTTGGGACTGTGATATCTTCGTCGTCTTCGCTGCTATTGGATACCAACAGTTTTGAAAAATGTTCTTTCCATATCCAGAGTACACTATCTGTATCAGTTTCCAAATTACCTTGCTGGTCTCTACAGGAGGATGTGCATGTGCCAAAGCCATCAGTTTGATGCTTGACTTTTTGGTAGAATTTTCGGACTTCATTCTGGCTTGGTGTAGGTCTCTGGTATCCAAGTATGGATTTTGCGGCTGTTTGCATGGAGTGGACAATGATTTGCCATTGCGCTGATATGTTATCGGGATGAGAAGTGCTTTGATTAAGCAATTGGGTTAGTTGAGTGGAATATGCTGTGGCTATCTGTTGTGATTGCAGCTTACCGATGTCTAACTTTCGTGTTGTGTTTGTTGGTACTTTTTTTGCTACGTTTAAGCGGGTGCGTACCTTTGCTGCAACAGGGTAGTGGTCCGAATCAATGTTTGCGCCTCGGAACGATCGTACATCCAACACGCTCGATGAATGTCTTCCATCTATCACAACATGATCAATTTGATTTCTTGTTTTCTGATCTGGAGACAGCCAGGTACCCTTATGAATATCGAGATGATTAAATCTGGTACTGCTAACTACTATGTTTTTTTGCAGCTGCAAAGTCTATCAGCCTCATACCATTGCCAGATGTTTCACTGTGGAGACTGAAATTCCCGACTGTTGGGCCAAAGATATTCTCCTTTCCAATTTTGGCATTAAAATCGCCTAGAATGATTTTAATGTCATGGGCAGGGCAACGGTCATATGTTTCTTCTAAGCGTCTTCAGTGGGAGCATGAGCGCAAATAAACCTGATGTTGAAGAATTTAGCTTTTATTCGAATTGCAGCAAGTCTTTCATTCACTGGGGTGAAGCTGGATGCCAGATGTTTTAGTCTCCGAGTAACTACGAATCCGCAACCAAACTCATGCTTTACGTCGTGGCAGCTATAATACAGTGCGTCACCTTTAGGTGTTGTTGTGACGCCGTTCCCAATCCATCGTAATTCCTGTATGGCAGTAATATCGGCCTTGTACTTTTCATGTACGTCTGCCAATGCGAAGACTGCACCTTCTCTATAAAGAGTGCGAACATTACAGATGCAGATTCGCAGATCATGGTCCTTAAAACGTTTGCGGGGTTCGTCAACTTTAGAGGGGTTTGTTTTTCTTTTCTTTCGTTTTTATACCCTACACCACTATGTGGAAATAAGTTTGTTTTGGTAAAAATTCATGTAACACCGCGAAATATTCGTCGGAGACCCCCAATGTGGTATACCAATCTTCATATCTCGGCGAGATAAAGCGATTTTGAGATGTGTGTCCGTCCGTCCGTCCGTCTGTCCATTATAAATTGTAATCAAACTCCAGGCCGCAATTATGGACCGATCGTCACGAAATTTGGTATGGAGGTCGGTTTCACATCAGAATAGATCGCTATTTTAATTGGTGATGATCGTGAAATATTTAGCGGGTGAAATGGACCAAAAACATAATTTTTATCCGATTTTGTAGATGCTCTGTAGGTCGCAATAATAGTCAGATCACCTCGAAATTTTAAGTAAGGTAAGATTATATGACGAAGAAGTAGCTTGAAATTTGAGATGACGATCAGATAATATTTAGAGGGTTAAATGGACCAAAACTTTTGTGTGAAAATTGTGAAAAATTTTAGTATACAGCTTATATCTTTATTCATGGAAGAGACATTCCGGGCAAGTAAGCTATACTTGGAAGAGGAACGCTTGACCTTTCTATTGATGTCAATTGTATTGGTGTACATGATAAGATAACAGAGTTACAGCCTAATATACCCTGTTATTTGTTTGTAGTGTAATCATAAACACGCTAGAGGTCGCAATTATAGCCCAATAATCACGAAATTTTGCACGGGGTTGGGAGTTAGGTAGAGGAAGATGCCTATAATTTTGGATGATGATCTAATATTATTTAGCGGGTCAAATGGACCAATCCTTTTGTATGAAAAATACAAAAAAAAATATTTTTGGTCTATATTTTATTTCCTGGAGGGCATATACCGGCAAAGTAGACTACATATGAAAACAGAACTACTGATCTTCCCCCTGATGAAAATTGCAATAAAGCGAAACAATTATTATGTTGGAAATTTTGATCTGTGGAAAGCTAATTCCCAAAAGTAAAGGTGTAGGGTATTGCATGGTCGGCTCCGTCCGACTATAGCCTTGGCTTACTTGTTTCATAGTAGGCTGTTTTTTCTAGGGGAGGGTTACTAATCCGACGCCCAAACCCAAGTTTTTAACGTTCTTATGGGTGAACGCGCGGCACATGTTAGCTCACTACCTTTAACGGGTGTTCAAGGCAGTTCCCCAGGCGACACCACGGGGAGGTCAGTGTCCACTTGAGATGAAAGAGGGACCAAGATAAATCCTGGACTTTACCATGTTAAAACCGGTCATTTGGTCTTTATTGGTGTATAAAACTTTCCATATGAAATTTGTCCGTATAGGTCCACGCCTTCATAAAGCCCCCATAGAACAGTATCTATCGATTTTCGGTATTTTGAAGGTTGAGGCCTCAATACTCCTCCGAAATGGCTGAAATTTGGTATTTAGTCTTCGTTGGGGGTATTCAACTTTCCCTTCTGCATATGTCGGTATAGGTCCGCGCCTTCAGATAGTCCCCATAGAACGGTACCTCCCTATTTTCGAGTTACCGTGCGCACCAGCCAGCCAGACAGACAGACGGACATGGCTAAATCGACTCCAAACTGTCTGAAACGAATTTCGTCCAAACATACTTGGGGCCTAAAACCGTTATTTCGATGAGACACATTTTTGCTCATATCAAAGTGTATATACCCTTTCTAGCCTAAAGGATGAGGGTATAAAAATCAAAGGTATTCGAAGGGATGTCTCAAACTGCACTTTGAGTGAACAGATAGAGTCCTTATTGGAAGCTCAGCTATGGCTGGAAGAATTTTCAAGATGTGCAAATTTTGGACCAAAACGTTTACTCCCTCCCAGAGTTATTTTTTATATACCATTTTATAGAAAAATTGTGTACTTTTGTGGGGAGGTACCCGAAGCTCCATATAACGGTACCTCCCAATTTTTGGTATTTTAAGGGCTGTAATATGACATTTTAAGATCCATGCAATCACGAAACTTCTCCAGTAACAATTGTTAGTATAGGTCCATGTTATGGTATAGCCCCCTATTTCAGATATCTCTTATTATCTGTATTCTTTAGCTACAATTTGACAAAAATAGCGGTAATTTGACATATGAAGTTCCCAGTGGTCACAAAACTTCTCCAACAAAATTTGTCAACATAGGTCAACGTTTTGGTAGGTCCCATAAAACGGTAACGCCGATTTCAGGATTGTTTTTAGTTTTTTTATCTCATTTTCTGGCAAGATTGCATGGGTGGATAACTTTAAACGATTTTTCTAGGAATAAATACTATGACCTAATCTATATATATAAAAATGGTGTAAAAAATGTATAGTAATTCATAAAATGAGAACGGCTAGGCCGATTTCTGTAAAATTTTTTGTCAGTTATTCGTATTTTCGAGGAGAAGGTCTTTACGGAAGAAAATTTTGGAAATTCTCTCTGGAAAAGTCGGAAAATTGGAAAAATCGAAAATTGAGTTTTTGTATGAAATTTTATTCCTTAATAGCGAGACGAAGTTCGCCGGGTCCGCTGGTATAATAAAAAAATGTTCTAAATGAATACTATTGTTGTTATTTTTTTGTTTGTTTGTTACTTTTCTTATTTTCTGTGTTTTATATACCGTTAAGGAGTTTTTGTGGGGTATTGACACCATATGTCAATAAAAATATCAATCCATTAATATTTGTTAATACATATTGAATTGTTAAACAAAAAATATATAAAAGAAAGCCAATTTGCCGTTTATTTTGTTCTACTTATGCGAATGTATATAAAATATAAAAAAAATTACAACTTTAGTCGATTTTTTGATACTCTATTGAAATATATAATTATTTTGGCAAGGGTAGAGTTCGATACGATTCCAAGAAAAATATAAAAATAATTTTCTCTTGTTTAAGGTTGTAGTATTTATTCAAGCCATTGTTTCGTTATTAACAATGTCAATGTCATGTTGTTCCATTTGTTGCCCACTGAGATTTCGAACTGATTCGACGTGATTGCACTGCAATTACACTATGCAACACTGAAAATGCAAACAACTACTTGGGTTTGTGCGCCGGGTTAGTAACCCTCCCCTAGAAAAAAACAGCCTACTATGAAAAAACGAAAGAAAAGAAAAACAAACCCCTCTAAAGTTGACGAACCCCGCAAACGTTTTAAGGACCATGATCTGCGAATCTGCACCTGGAATGTTCGCACTCTTTATAGAGAAGGTGCAGTCTTCGCATTGGCAGCCGTACTTGAAAAGTACAAGGCCGATATTACTGCCATACAAGAAATACGATGGATTGGGAAAGGCGTCACAACAACACCTAAAGGTGACACACTGTATTATAGCTGCCATGACGTAAAACATGAGTTTGGTTGCGGATTCGTAATTAGTCGGAGGCTAAAACATCTTGTATCAAGCTTCACCCCAGTGAATGAAAGACTTGCTGCAATTCGAATAAAAGCTAAATTCTTCAACATCAGCTTTATTTGCGCTCATGCTCCCACCGAAGAAAAGGACGAACAGACCAAAGATATATTTTACGAGCGCTTAGAAGAAACATATGACCGTTGCCCTGCCCATGACATTAAAATCATTCTAGGCGATTTTAATGCCAAAATTGGAAAGGAGAATATCTTTGGCCCAACAGTCGGGAATTTCAGTCTCCACAGTGAAACATCTGACAATGGTATGAGGCTGATGAACTTGCAGCTGCAAAAAGCATGGTAGTTAGCAGTACCAGATTTAATCATCTCGATATTCATAAGGGCGCCAGATCATGTCGCCAGATCAAAGAACAAGAAATCAAATTGATGACGTTGTGATAGATGGAAGACATGCAACAAGCTTGTTGGATGTACGATCGTTCCGAGGCGCAAACATTGATTCGGACCACTACCTTGTTGCAGCAAAGGTACGCACCCGCTTAAACGTAGCAAACAAAGTACGAACAGACACAACACGAAAGTTAAACATCGGTAAGCTGCAATCACAACAGATAGCCACAGCATATTCCACTCAACTAGCCCAATTGCTTAATCGAAGCACTTCTCATCCCGATAACATATCAGCGCTATGGCAAATCATTGCCCACACCATGCAAACAGCCGCAAAATCCATACTTGGATACCAGAGACCTTCACCAAGGAATCCATGGTATGATCAGGAGTGTCGTGCTGCCACCGAAGAGAAAAAGAGAAAGCAACGCGTAGCGCACTAGAGAGGTACAGGGAGAAAAGGAGAGAGGAGAAACGTCTTTTCCGCAGGAAAAAGAGAGAGTCAGAAAGAGTCAAGCATCAAACTGATGGTTTTGGTACAGGCACATCCTCCTGTAGAGACCAGCAAGATAATTTGGTAACTGATACAGATAGTGTACTCAGGATATGGAAAGAACATTTTTCAAAACTGTTGGTATACAATAGCAGCGAAGACGACGAAGATACCACAGTCACAATCCCAGAAGATGGTATTGAATGTATACCGCCCACCCAAGATGAGGTAAAGACAGCAATAAATCGGCTGAAGAATAATAAGGCAGCAGGAGCCGATGGCTTGCCAGCCGAGCTGTTCAAAACCGGAGGCGACACGCTGATAAGGTGTATTCATCAGCTAGTTAGCACCATCTGGCAGGAAGAACGAGTACCCGACGATTGGAACCTGAGTATCCTATGTCCCGTCCACAAGAAGGGAGATAAGACTGTATGCTCTAACTATAGGGGCTATTGTGCAAAGGACTAAAGCCTATGGTCAACGAGATAATTGGACCATAGCAATGCGGCTTTAGACCTGGCAAGTCCACGATTGACCAGATATTTACCCTGCGGCAAATCCTGAAGAAGACCCAAGAGATGCAGATCGACACCTACCACCTTTTTGCCGATTATAAAGCAGCCTTCGACAGCCCGCTGCGTTCAAAGGTATTCCAAGCCATGTCTGAATTTGGTATCCCCGCAAAGCTCATCCGGCTTTGTAAAATGACTTTAACTGACACGAGGTCCACAGTTAAAATAGGAAAGAACCTCTCCGAAGAGTTTGGTACCAAACGAGGTTTCAGACAAGGAGACAGCCTTTCGTGTGATCTCTTCAACATCCTGCTGGAAAAGGTTATACGAGAGGCAAACGTCAAAAGAAGTGGCACAATCTACACCAATCAGTCACATGTTACTTGCTTATGCTGATGATATAGACATCATGGGACGATCAGCAAAAGGAATAACTGATACCTTTATGAAGGTCGAAGGAGAATCTGCTAAAGTGGGTCTGGCGGTAAACGGTGAGAAGACCAAGTTGATGGTGTCGACGCGCAATGCGTCCTAGAGATCGGGCCAACTGTCGACGTTGGTTCCTATAATTTTGAGGTAGTAAAAGACTTCGTCTACCTCGGCACCTCCGTAAACACAACTAACGACATCAGTTGTGAAATAAAAGAAGAATTGTATTGGCTAACAGATGCTACTTTGGTTTAAGTAAGCAGTTTAAAAACAAAGCCACATCTCGTCAAACAAAAATAACGCTCTACAAAACACTGATACTACCCGTGCTGATGTATGGCTCCGAAGCCTGGGTACTTGCGCAAGCAGACATGGCAGTGCTTGGTGTGTTTGAGAGAAAAATTCTTCGAAAGATCTACGGACCAATCTGCGTTGATGGTGAATATCGACGCCGCACAGTGGTCGAAACCACTGATCTAGCGGCGCGAAATTAATAACTTGGAAACGAATGAAGATATCTTTCTGAAATTTTGCACAAACTCAATCTGTGTCTGTGGGTAATTATGGACTAAATATGAACAACATAGGAAAATATTTTGGTATAGCCCCCATATAACGGTACCTCCTGATATTCGATATTTTGAGGATTTAAGCCACCTTTTCCTTCCAAACTAGTTGTTATTTGGTACTTAGGGTTCCTAGTGATCACTAAACCTTTCCACCAAAAATTGTGGAGATAGGTCCACGTTTGGGCATAGGCCCCTTTTAAGGTACCTCCCGACTTTCAGTAGTTTGGGGATTCAAAGCTACATTTTCCGACCAAATTAGGTGTAATTTGGTATTTGGGGTTCCCAGTGGACACAAAAATTCTCCACCAAAAATTGGGAACATAGGTCTACATTTTGATATAGCCCCCATATAACCGTACCGACAGATTTTGGGTATTTTGAGGATTTAAGCTATTTTTCAAGACCATTTATCAGCAAGATTTGCAGCTATTTGCTGCTAAATTTTGGTTATTCGGAATCTAGGGAGTCCAATTTAATTATTAAAAAAATAACTGGACCGAACCTCGGTGGACCTTTGTAGTTACGCTCCATCCAACAAAAGTATATTGCACTAAAAACATACAAAAAATAATAATTTTTGAAAATTTATTGCTTTATAACTATGAAACTTCAGGCCCCAAACATTTTATTTTAATTTAACTTAAACCCTCCCATATCAATAAAAAATAAACTTTGTTTAGTTTTATTACGAATTTATTTAACAATTAAACAAATATGAGATCAGGTTTTTAGCAACAATTTTATTAAAATCTGATTCGTCAAAATTTCTTGCACTTGACACTGAATAACTGAGTGAATATTTACAACAACAAAAAAGTAAAAACAAAATTTTAGTCAGCAGAGTGTCTCTAATCGATATAATGGAAAATATTTCGCAATTTTATACTTTGATTTTTTGACTTTCGCGCCGCTAGATCAATGATTTCGTCCTCTGTGCGCCGCATGAACCACGAACTGTATCTGCTATACAACGACATCAATATAGTTAAACGTATTGAGATGCAACGATTGCGTTGGCTAGGCTATATCATAAGAATGAACGATGATGAACCCGCTAAAAAGGCGTATAAATATGGGCCGCTGGGCGTTGCACGCAGAATTGGCAGGCCAAGGAATAGATGGCGCAAACAAGTGGATGATGAGATGAAAAGGCGCGGTATTCCAGAGTACGAAGCAACAAATAGAGAGAATTGGAGATCTTTTCTTAGTTCGGCCTATGGAACAAACGTTCTGTAATGGGCCAGCTATGTAAGTAATTAAGTAGTTTATTCTTGTCCTTATCTACAAATTTTCTTCAGAGGTCAGATAAAGATTCGCATTGGTTTCCGTGATATAGCCCAGAATTTCTTTAAAAAGTCAATATTTAACCATGTTTAGATTGGGCCATAAAATCAAGGCTGGATCTGACACAACAAAACCCAACTAGGGTTCTTGTCGTTTGGGTCTGTACTTTCAAAAACGCCTCAGCTCAAATTGTTTGCACAAGATTACCTTAAAAATGTTGCACAGTGTTATTGAACTTTTAGCAAAATTTCAATTGCTACCGAATCATCTTGACATTTTCTAAATCGAGAGAAGTTCATAAATCTTTCAAGTGTGGTATGAACAAATTTATTTAAAATTTTTAAAAGTTAATCTTGTACTCGTATTACGCATGCTTACATTGAACTGTTGCACTTGAAATAAACTGCTTTATTTATTGCGTAGAAATAAAGCTATAAATAATAAACATACAATTATAATTAGTTTTATTTAGTAATAAAATTAATGGTTTAATTTATAATTAAAACAAAAACTATTGTCAATGGGTTAATTATTCGATACCCTACAGAAATAATTGTTGCATTTGGTACTATTTAAGAATTACAACAACTAACAGTTTTACAAAAACAACATTGTTGTTATAGAAGTTGAAATGCATAACTTAATACTGAGTAATAGGAGCGTTTAAATAATTTTCATAAAATCAAATAAATCTGGTAAGATAGGGCTATAGATAGACGTGGCCGGTCATGTGATATCCAAACCACTTCCTCTGGGACAGTTTTCCACTGAATTTATTTTATGTGATTGCAACAGTTTATCTTATTGATACAATTAATCGGTACTTTTGAATAATTTTTTATTGATATAATTTGCATCAAAAGAGAGGTCCAGTGTTGGTTTGCAATTTTCGTGTTCGTAATGCATCGGAACATGTCCCCAGAATTTAAAATTTAATTTGGATTTTCTTCCCACAATGGTCAAATTCACCCGCTAATACTATACTATGATTTTTCAATGTTATTGGTATTTTCATTGACCAAACCTCCTACTTCGTAAAAAAATGTGTCAGAGTTAAAATATAACTGCGACCTCTAGCGTGATTATGGTTACACTGCACACAATTAAAACTGTGGGATCCCTGTATATACTAGGATGTAACTATTTTATCTGATCATGTACTTCAGAATAATTGGCATCAGTAGAAAGGTCAAGAGTTCCTCTTCTAAATATAACTTACGGGATTGGAACATATCTTCCAGTAATAAAGATTTAGTCATTATACTAGAAATTTTAGCAAAAAGTTTTGGTTGATTTCACCCTCTAAATATTATCTGATCATAATGTTAAATTGCAAGCTTCGTCTTTTTCGTAAACCCAAACCTTACTTTAAATTTCGCCTCGATTAGACTAGAGCTGGCAAACTATCGATATCGGCTCCATTCGATTTTTTCGATATTTCCGTTTCAAACTATCGATAAAATCGATACTATCGTAGATTTTTCACCCATATTTATTTGGAATCCAAAACGTGTTTTGTTTACATTTCGTATGTCATTGAAATACCGCTACAGAATCCAATTTTAAATCGTCGGTACGTTAAGTTTTCGTGCTCTCGAGGTGAACTGTGAAGAGATTTGTTCCAGCCTAATTTCACGAAATCATTTCGGAGAATAATATTATTTAACTTTCTATTGTTACCCGCTAGCAATGAAAATTCTAATTGTCGCAATTTAATTAGTCCAGAACTACTTCTAAGCGATTCTAGTACACAATTGGCCCCTAAAAATGCGATGGGAACTAATTGACACCTTAATATCACCAAGTAAACGACTATTTACTCTTAAATTAAATCCAACACTTTTTAACAACAGAAGAGAGGGATGGTAAATAAACTGGTATAGGACTTGGAACTGGTGCAGTACCATCTACGGTTAATGCATAGAGAGTCAATTGATTACTTTCGCAGACATCCCCTTGTAAATGTTTACAGTTGATTGCACTGTGATGAGTCTAAATTGGAACTAGTTACTGTAACCCAGAGAATCGACGCGTTTCCGATACCGAACTAGTTCTAGCGGGTATTGACTCGTCGAACGAGTGCGGAAAGTAGTTAAAAAAATAGAAAAACAGTTTTAATACAAAACAAAAATTAATCATGGGAATTACATTCCTCGAAGTCATAAAGTCATTTGGCAGTATATTGCCAGAAATAACCAAACCCTAACGCATTATTCAATTCAGAGAGAAAATGCTATAAAATTCGTGCTTTGCGTAAAGCCATCTTCCGTCAAAATGTGTACCGTTGTCGTTGCCGTTGTCATCTACTTCCAAGGTTTCCGAATTTGTGTACAACTCGATGAACTTGTTGGTCGCCGTTGCCGTTGTCATCTACTTCCAAGGTTTCCGAATTGTATCTACCCGTTATCAAGTTGGTCTACACATCGAACATTCCTATCATGCTGCAGAAATTATGGCCGTTAAATTCCAAGCTAATTTCTTCATCAACCTCCTTGGTGTTTGCGCTGATGTTGATGGCCAGCTTCCACCCTCCCATCAGCGCCACCTTCCATTATGCGTTTACACAAAAAGCTTGTAAAATCAATCGCATCTGTTAGTCCCAGTCCACGCTAGAGTGAATTTCATTAACAATTTTTATGAAAATAGGTGTTCTTAGACCGCATTTCTCACTACATTAATTTCATGATTTCACTCTACTATGCAACTCGATCTAGGGACGCATAATTTGATGAATTTTTTTATGAAATCACTCTAGTATGGACCACGAGAATTTGCTTAAAAAATGGTGGCCACTGCTTCTACGGCTCCTATTTGGTGATGTCAAAATTTTCGATAGTATCGATGTAAAAAACTATTCATCGATATTGGCGTAAAAATTTAAGTATCGATAATATCGATATTTCCATCGATGGTTTGCCAGCTCTGGATTAGACCATCATTGCGACCTACTGAGCCAGATACAAATTTTGTTTTTGGTCCATTTCAACCCCTAAATATTTCACGATCATCACCAATAACAATAGGTGTCTATTCTGGTCTGAAGCTGACCTCCAAGCAAAATTTCGTGACGATCGGTCCTTAATTGCGGCCTGGAGATTGATTACAATATTTAAGGGCGCTTTATCTCGTTGAGATATGAATTTTGGTATACCACATGGGGGTTCTACGACGAATATTTCGCGGTGTTACATGAAATTTCGGAAAAACAAACGTATAATACCCTTTGCACATTGTGGTGTAGGGTATAAACACAAAACAAAAACTTTGGGATGATCCCTAAATTATACCTACGCGAAAAATGTTTAATATTTTGTGGGAGCTACCAGATGGATTGATCCGATTTAGTCCGTCTGTGGACATAATTTAAGTTTGGAAGACATATTACGAAATCAAAGCTTTTACTATATGAATCGGTTACTAATTTGAAGAGATATAGTGCACACAAGCCATTATTTTAGGGAGTATGGGTCTCCCCACAAACATAATTTGCTGCAAAAATTTTAAAACTAGTCACAAAAAGGCATTAGACTCTAATGCGACGAATTCGTTCAACTTTTAAGGGGAGGTACCCGAATGAATGGACTTCTTCGAACTTGATCTAAGATTGACATAATTATTGCGATATGTAAAGCTTAGACCAAGCGCGAAACCACTAGGGTCTTTTTTTACAGATTTAATGCCATTTTCCTAGGAAGTATGAAATTGTCCCTGAACTAAATTTGTATGTCTGAAAAAATACATACTAAAAACTTTGCTCATAGTTTGGTGACTCAACAATTATGGTGCGTACCATTTAATTGAAAAATTTGAACTTCCGTGGGGTGGATCCATTTTTCAACTTGATCTAAGTTTGAATAAAATATTAAGTGTGACCCAAATCCGACAGTCAGACATATGGACTGTTGTAAATAAACTCTAAACTGTCTGAAACTGATTTCTTCAAAACTATCAAATTGTATATACCCTATTTATCCTAAAGGCAGAAGGTATAAAAATGTATTACACGAAATAAGACCATACATAAATGGGATGTGTATGGGAACATGTATACACATCCCACAAGGGACACGGGAGGCTTTTCTCATATCAATGATTGCACGCCGATTCATATTAGCTCAATAACATTACTTATACAGAAATTTTACATGGCTGGAATACTCATGAAATGTCGCCTACATTACGCTGATGGGTGTTTTGCCAGCGTTGCCTTGTCTGGAAGTCGTACCCAGGCATACAGAGTGCAAGGCGAACGTCCTTACAATTCTATAGAAGCAACTTAAGGGAAACCTTTTATTCTAAAGAATCCTTCTACGGAGGTCTTCTATTCTTCCTTCTATTCTAGGGCAGTCTCTTCTATTTTATAGAAGCCTCCAATGGAGACCTTCTATTCTACTCCTACGGAGACCTTCTATTCTATAGAAGCCTCCCACGCAGACCTATTCTATAGAAGCCTCCCACGGAGACCTTCTATTCTATAGAAGCCTCCTACGGAGACCTTCTATTCTATAAAAACCTCCTACCTAGACCTTCTATTCTATAGAAGCCTCCTGCGGAGACCTTCTATTCTATAGAAGCCTCCTACGGAGACCTTCTATTCTACAGAAGAAAAATATAAAAAAAATCTTTTGCCCTCTATTCTATGGAAGCATCCTACGGAGACCTTCTATACCATAGCAGGTCTCCGTAGGAGGCTTCTATAGAATAGAAGGTCTCCGTAGGAGTCTACTATGGTAGAAGCCTGCTACGGAAACCTTCTATTCAATAGAAGCCTCCTACAGAGACCTTCTACTCTACAGAAGCGTTTTACGGAGACCTTCTATTCTATAGAAGCCTCCTAAGGAGACCTTTTTTTCTATAGAAGCCTCTCAAGGAAACCGTCTATTCTATAGAAGCCTCCTGCGGTAACTTTCTATTCCATAAAAGCCTCCCACGTAGACCTTCTATTCCATGGCAGTCTCTTCTATTTCATAGAAGCCTCCAATGGAGACCTTCTATTCTACAGAAGACTCCTACGGAGACCTTCTATTCCATAGAAGCCTCCCTCGGAGACCTTCTACTCTATAGAAGCCTCCTACGGAGACCTTCTATTCTATAGAAGCCTCCTACGGAGACCTTCTATTCTATAGAAGCATCCTAAGGAGGCCTTCTATTCTATAGAAGCCTCCTACGGAGACCTTCTATTCTATAGAAGCCTTGTGCGGAGACCTTCTGTTCTATAGAAGCCTCCCACGGAGACCTCCTATTCTATAGAAGCCTTGTGCGGAGACCTTCAATTCTATAGAAGCCTCCTACGGAGACCTTCTATTCTATAGAAGCCTACTACGGAGACCCACTATTCTATAGAAGCCTCCTACGGAGACCTCCTATTCTATAGAAGCTTCTTGCGGTGACCTTCTATTCTATGGAAGGCTCCTACGGAGACCTCCTATTTGTAAAAGCCTCCTACGGAGACCTTCTATTCTGCAGAAGCCTCCCACGGAGACCTTCTATTTTCTAGAAGCTACCCACGGTAACCTTCTATTCTATGGAAGGCTCCTACAGAGACCTTCTACCCCAGCAAAATTTGAAGGAAGGGGTTCCATGCGATGACGTGATTTCATGGCATCTTTTGCATTGGTTCAAGCGAAGTCGTGAATGATCCGATCTTTTCATTAGCATTTGAACCAAACGAAAGGAAGTCGTGAAAGATCCGATCTTTTCATCAGCATTTGAATCCATGCAAAGGAAGTAGTGAAAGATCCGATCTTTTCATCAGCATTTTAACCCATTCCATCTATCCAATAGAGATGACTTTTGTGTTTTTATTTATACAATTGTTTCTAAATATATAAGATTAATTGTCGGAGACTTTTGATGTTGTCGGAGACTCGAAATCACAACCAACTTTGTTAAAACTCCCGTCGTAATGATAATGTCATTGCAAAGGGTTGGTGAAAATGACATGCCAAAGCATTGGTGAAACTGGCATGTCAAGGCATTAGTGTAAATGGCATGCTTTGGATCCAAAAATGAATAGCATCTTTTGGGGTCCACGCTCATATATAATTCATCGATGAAGATGCTAAAAAGATTGAATGGCATCTTTGGCATCGAACATTTTGCTGGGACTCTACAGAAGCGTTCTGCGGAGACCTTATATTCTATAGAAGCCTCCTACAGAGACCTTCTACTCTACAGAAGCGTTCTACGGAGACCTTCTATTCTATAGAAGCCTCCTAAGGAGACCTTCTATTCTATAGAAGCCTCTTAAGGAAACCTTCTATTCTATAGAAGCCTCATGCGGAGACTTTTTATATATATTCCTCCCTTCTATTCCATGGCAGTCTCTTCTATTTCATAGAAGCCTCCCACGGAGACCTTCTACTCAGTAGAAGCATCCTACGGATACCTTCTGTTCTATAGAAACCTCCTACGGAGACCTTCTATTCTATAGAAGCCTCACACTGAGACCTTCCATTTGATAGTAGCATCCTACGGAGACTTTCTATTCTATAGAAGTGTCCCACGGAGACTTTCTATTCTATGGAAGCTACCTACGGAGATTTTTCTATTCTATGGAAGCCTCCTACGGAAACCTTCAATTCTACAGAAGAAAAAATTAAAAATGTTTTGCCCTCTGTACCGTAGAATACTCCTACTCAGGTCTTCTATTCTATAGAAGACTCTTTCTATTCTATAGAAGCCTCCTACGGAGACCTTCTATTCTATTGAAGGCTTCTACGGAGACCTTCTATAGAAGCCTCTTACGGAGATCTACTATTCTATAGAGGCCTTCTACGGAGACTTTCTATTCTATAGAAGCCTCCTACGGAAAGCTTCTATTCTATGGAAGGCTCCTACGGGGACCATCTATTCTACAGAAGAAAAATTAAAAATGTTTTGCCCTCTATTCTGTGGAGGCATCCTACGGAGACATTCTATACCATAGAAGGTTCCTGCGGGAACCTTCTATCCTATGGAAGACTCCTACGGAGACCTTCTATTCTACAGAAGAAAATTTAAAAATGTCTTCCCTCTATTATATAGGAGCATTCTACGGAGACCTTATATTCTATAGAAGCCTCCTACGGAGACCTTCTATTCTATAGAAGCCTTCAATGGATACCTTCTATTCTATTGAAGCCTCCTACCGAGACCTTCTACTTTATTGAAGCCTCCTACGGATACCCCCTATTCTATAGAAGCCTCCTACGGAGACCTTCTATTCTATAGAAGCCTCCTACGGAGACTTTCTATTCTATAGAAGTCTCCTACGGAGACCTTCCATTCTATAGAAGCCTCCTCCAGAAACATTCTATTCTATGGAAGCCTTCTACGGAGACCTTCTATTCTATGGAAGCCTCCAACGGAGACCTTCTATTCTATGGAAGCCGTCTACGGACACCTTCTATTCTATAGAAGCCTACCTTCTATTCTATAGAAGCCTCCTACGGAGACCTACTACTCTATAGAAGCCTCCTACGGAGACCTTCTATTCTATAGAAGCCTCCTACGGCGATCTTCTATTCTATAGAAGCCTACTACGGAGATCTTCTATTCTATAGATGCATCCTACGGAGACCTTCTATTCTATAGAAGCCTCCTACGGAGACCTTCTATTCTATAGAAGCCCCCTACAGAGACCTTATATTCTATAGAAGCCTCCTACGGAGACAGAAGAAATATTTAAAAACGTTTTGCCCTCTATTTTGTAAAAGCATCGTTCGGAGTCCTTCTGTACCATAGCAGACTCCTACGGAGACCTTCTGTACCATAGCAGACTCCTACGGAGACCTTCTGTTCTATAGAAGCTTTCCACGGAGATATTATATTATATAGAAGTCTACTACGGAGACTTTCTATTCATAGAAGCCTCCTACGGAGATCTGCTATTCTATAGATGCCTCCTACGGAGACCTCCTATTCAATAGAAGCGTCCTATGGAGGCCTCCTACGGAGAATTTCTATTCCATAGAAGCCTCCTACGAAGACCTTTTATTCCATAGAAGCCTCCTACGAAGATATTCTATGCTATGGAAGCCTCCTACGGAGATCTTCTATTATATAGAAGCCTCCTACGGAGACCTTCTATTCTATATGAGCCTCCTACGGAGACCTTCTATTCTATATAAGTTACCTACGGAGACCTTCTATTCTATAGAAGCCTCCTACGAAGACTTTTATTCCATAGAAGCCTCCTACGGAGACCTTCTATTCTATAGAAGCCTCCTGCGGAGACCTTCTATTCAGAGGTGTTGTGACTATCAAAGCCAACAGAAGTGTTTCAAAATTCGCGCATCAATTCAAAATTCGCTTGTTTTTTTATAATTTTTGACTGCAAAATCTAAAAAACAAAAACAAAAATGGATTTGTTACAAGTGCCTACGGTTGTTTGTAACAAATGTAACGCACCAATAACGTCGACTTTTTGTGTATGGTGTCGCTGCTGCGACAAAAAATATCATTTCGCAGCTTGCAGTGGTCTCTCCGAACTTAGTTACAAGACTATGGGTGCAAGCAGAAAATTAGAGTGGAAGTGCGAAAATTGCAGAGCAAGGGCAAAATCTCCCAACAACACTACACACACACTACTCAATACTGATGATATGCAAGACCCAGTAAGTCAAAATACACAACAAAACCATTGTGATGATGAAACTCCACAACAGCTTGAATGTCAACAACAACTTAAGAAGCAGAGAGAAGATGATGAAAACAACACAAACACCAAACGTTTTAAAGATAGGCAGACAGCCAATATCACCAACAACAACTATAAACCACTAACTGATTCTCAATATCACAACAACTCCAACTCACAATACGCAGAGCTCAAATCTGACATTGCAGAGCTTAAATCTACCATGCAGCAATTGATGGCAAATTTGAACAAATTTACACTCGCAAACAACAACATGACTGAGAGTATCAATACAAACCTCAACAAGATAAATGAGACCCTCTTGGATATTTCTTCTCAGGTCATTGAACTGCAGAGGAAAGATGAAGAAAAAAGTATACAGATCAGGGAGATAGACATTAGAATGAATCTACTTGAGCAGAAACTCAAAAGTAGAAACGTGGAGATAAACAGCACTAACACCATAAACATGGATGCAGATATTGTCATTAAAAAAATTGCAGCTTCTGTGGGCGTCGTAGTTAACGGCGCTGACATTGAAAAAGCATACCATGTAAAATCGAAGAATAAAGTAATAGTGGAGTTCTCGTCCCTAAGCAAAAAACAAGAGATAATAAACAAATTAAAGAGGCATAGGGTGGATGAAAATGTCTTAAATGACAGTACCATACTCACAAATAGGTACATCTACGGTAATGATGAACTAACATCATACTTTAGGAGGTTGCTATGGATGGCCAAGACTAAGGCCAAAGAAAACGGCTGGAAATTTGTATGGGTTAGAAATGGCCACATTTATGCTAGAAGAAATGAAACCTCGAGTCAAATCATTATCAATAATGCTGCCGATATTGAGCTGATTGAAAGAGCCCAATAATCAGTCCCTTTAATTTTTTTTTTTCGGTCTCTAATACGATAAATATTCCAAGAAATAAATAAAGAAAATCAATAACAAAGCCTATTTTTTTCGTTAGCTTTTTTATGAAAAAGCTAATCTCCAAATCAAATTTAAATAAAATATAATAAAGCTAAAAACTTTTTGAACAAAACAAAAAACGAACCAAAAAAACTGTTTCAAAATGACTTCGACAATGAGAAATCCAAATAAAATAATAAATGATTTTGATGAATTGGATGAAAGTTTAATTAAAAAAACAATTTCTTTAATCTGTATGAACATTCGGTCTATCAGAAAAAACTTTACTGACTTTTTAGTCAGAATTAAAAACATTATTTCAAATATAAAAATTATAATCCTCACAGAGACAAATATAAATGACGAGGAAATTCAATTTTATCAGATAAACGGGTTCAATTCAACTTTTTTAAATCGAGAAAATAGAGGTGGAGGAATCGCGATTTACGTAAACGATCAGTTTGCTTTTAAAACAATAAACACTAATACAAAAAGTGTAGAAACAATCAAAATGGACATACATATTTATAAAACAAAAGGAAATAATCACGATAATAGCATGTTATCGCCCTCCTAATCTTAATGTGACAAACTTCATTAATGAGATAGATGAATGTTTAAGCAATATCAACCAGAAACGAGAAGTTGTACTTGTGGGCGATATGAATCTCGATATAAACGCACATAACGCATCAGCGAAAAACTATCAAGATATGCTAGCTTCTAATGGACTTCACTGCCTCATAACTGGAACAACAAGAGAAGATGAGCGCAGTGGAACAAAAACCTGCATCGATCATTTGTTCATCAGACATAACAAGAAGCGGGATGTTGATGCTGCAATAATCACAACAGCAATTTCAGACCATTTCACCATATTTGGCTGTATAGAAAATGAAGAATTACCCAATAACGAGTATCACCAATTTACAACAAAAATTAAAGTCAATAATAAAAGAGTGAATCATTTAATCAAAAATGTTAACTGGAGTGAAATTATTGAAGAAACAAATGGATCAAACCAACTCTTTACGAAGATTCATAACATTTTTTGTGAAACCTATACAAAATCAACTGAATCCAGGAAAATAAAAATGAAAAATAGAAGTGGACATCCATGGTTAAGTGAAGAATTGATAACATGTTGTAGCATGAGAGATAATTTATACAAACAGTACCGTAAACATAAAACTAATGTCAACGAAAAAATATATAAAACGTTTAATAATCAATTAAACAAAAAAATAATGCTTGCCAAAAACTCGTATTTTTATAACGAATTCATACAAAATAGAAGCAATATCCGTGAAACGTGGAAAATAATTAATACAATCATTGGAAAAAGAGTTAATAATATTGATGAAACTATCAAAACTAACTTCGCAAATAAAAACATTACTGAAATAACAGAACATTTTGCTCAGAAATTCAAAAGTAATGTCGAAAACATTGTACACAAATGTGATATCAAAACTTTACCCCTCATACAAACAGGTATTTCAAACACAATGTTTTTAGAAAACACCAGCACTATAGAAGTCAAAAATATATTGAAAAGTTTAAACGCTAGAAAAAGCCCGGGCGCTGATGGCATCCGAGCAATAGACATCAAAAATAACGCTGAGTACATAGCACCAGTTTTAACTGAACTTATAAACAGAAGCATGCAGGAACCATCCATCCCTGAACTACTTAAAATTTCCATAATTCGCCCCATCTATAAGAGCGGCAACAAATCTGACTATGAAAACTACAGACCAATTTCCATACTGCCAGTCATCGAGAAGGTTTTAGAAGAGATTGTTGTCAGAAGATTAAATAGTTTCCTAAAGAAATATAATGTAATAAACAAAAACCAGTATGGCTTCCAAAAAGGAAAAAACATAAATAAACTTTTAGGACAGTTTACGAACGAAATTAGCTTAAATCTGTCTGAGAAAAAACAATGCCTAGTCATGTTTGTAGATTTCAGTAAAGCATTTGACACCCTGTCACATTCAAAACTGCTGAACATCTTAGAGAAAAGTGGAATAAGAGGACACTGTCTTAAATGGTTCGAGCAATACTTAAAGTTACGAAGTTTTAAAGTTAAATTGGACAACATTACCAGCAACAATTACAGAGCTGAGTATGGGGTTCCACAGGGCTCCAAACTTGGACCTATACTCTTTATAATTTATGCAAACGATATGGTAAAATCACTAAACGATAGTGTGACATTTTCATATGCTGATGATACAGCCATAATAGTAGCGGACAAATCCATACGGGCAGCTGAATTGCGAATGCAAAATGAAATAAACAAACTGGCAAGATGGTGTCATGACAACGGGTTAGTTATCAACGCCATCAAAACTAAACTGATGCACTTCAAACCAAAACATATCCCGTCGACAGAAATATCAATAATTTTTCATAACTATGAGTGCCTGCACAAAAATGTTAACGAATATCAATCGGACCCTGAATCGTGTTCTACAAAAATTGAGGTCGTAGAAACGCTTAAGTATCTGGGAGTACTTTTAGACTCTAATTTGAAATGGAAACCACAAATCGAGAACGTCAGAAAAAAATTTCGAAAATCAGCATATGCTTTATATCATCTGAGTCTCTGTGCTCCATATAATGTATTGAGACAAGCGTATTTTTCACTCGCTGAATCGTATCTCAGACATGGAATAACAGCCTGGGGCAACGCATCTAACTGTAGAATGATACAAAACGCGCAATATAGTATTCTAAAAATACTCCAAAAAAGCTTTAATCGGTCCATAATAAACAATGTTCAACAAAACAACATAAACTCAAATACACACAATATCATAAGAGCAACCCAATCAACCCGCAATACAAATCTACACAAAACTCTAGGAGTACTAACCATCGCTAACCTATACAAAACAACAGTATTGAATGAATTTTTTGAAGAAAGAAGCATGCTAGATCCCATTAACCACACTCAAAATACAAGAAGGCGGGCCGAAGGAAGATATAAAGTACCAGGATTCAAAAATGAATATAGTAAAAAATCCTTAAAAGTTAGTCTCCCAACAATTATGAACTCTATACCATTGTCCATAGTAGGAATAAAAAATAAATATAAAAGAAAAAGAATGTTAAAACAATATTTCTTGAATTCCCAATAACCTTATCTAGATATATAAACATGTTTAAATATTTATAACTTAATAATATTTGGAATTTGTATCACTGCTAAACTGTCAATACGCTATGTAAATGTAAATAATTTAATTATTATTTTTAAGTTTATCCTGCAGACAAGCCTCAAGCTTCGCGGGACTTATGAATTGTAATATATTATTTATCCAAATAAAGCAATCTAAAAAAGAAAAAAAAAATCTATTCTATAGAAGCCTCTTACGGAGACCTTCTATTCTATAGAAGCCTGCTACGGAGACCTTCTATTCTATAGAAGCCTGCTACTGAGACCTTCTATTCAATAGAAGCCTCCAACGGAGACCTTATATTCTATAGAAGCCTCCTACGGAGACCTTCTTTTCTATAGAAGCCTCCTACGGATACCTTCTATTCTATAGAAGCCTCCCACGGAGATCTTCTATTCTATAGAAGCCTCATACGGAGACCTTCTCTACTATAGAAGCCTCCTACGGAGACCTTTCATTCTATAGAAACCTTCTACGGAGACCTTCTATTCTACAGAAGCCTCCTACGGAGACCTTCTATTCTATAGAAGCCTACTACGGAGACCTTCTATTCTATAGAAGCCTACTACGGAGACCTTATATTCTATAGAAGCCTCCTACGGAGACCTTCTATTCTATAGAAGCCTCCTACGGAGACCTTCTATTCTATAGAAGCCTCCTACGGAGACCTTCTATTCTATAGAAGCCTCCTACGGAGACCTTCTATTCTATAGAAGCCTCCTACGGAGACCTTCTATTCTATAGAAGCCTCCTACGGAGACCTTCTATTCTATAGAAGCCTCCTACGGGGACCTTCTATTCTATAGAAGCCTCCTACGGAGACCTTCTATTCTATATAAGCTTCCCCTGTTCGTTAGACGCCACATACCGAAGTCGTTTATTGTATGGGGACTAGACTGATTTTATTTTATAAAAAATGTAAAAAAATACATTTTATTTTACCGAAAAATGTGTACGTGTGACTACGGACTTACTTTCTTACAAAAAACTATCTATCGATATTAAATTTTTAAATAATAATCGATATTATCGATAGTGCCATCGATTTTTTGCCAGCTCTATTTAGAAAGCGCCAAATACTCCCATGATGTTACAAATTAATCGGTTAACTGAAAATGCTTTGTATTTCAAAACTGTAAATAAAAATCATGTAATATCTTGCAGTAGGATCCGCATTGCAGCAATAACTTTTTATGGCGACTTTGTGGTATAAATGGAATTAAGTAATGCTTAATACAAAGGCGTGGGTAGTGGAAATACAAAGAACTCATTTTCACATGAGCAAATATAAAACAGACATTATTTTTGTATATACCCTCTGCCTTGGACGAATTTCAGACAATTTGGAGACGATTTAACAATGTCCGTCCGTCTGTTTGTCTGGCTAGATCGCATGATAACAGTCGAACAAATTTTGGCAAAGCCGACTGATCCTTTTTTGACTTGTTTAATTTATCGAATAATACAATTGTTTTAATTCTGTTGCAATTTCACGGATTCGACTGTATATTCAAACCATAAATAAACGACAAAAACATATTTGTCTCTCAGTTGGTTAAGAAACATTTAACGGTGTACAAGCTCAGATAATTAAAAAAGAAAATATCAACATATCGTAAGGAATATTTTACTAAATACAAAATGGACACAGATATTCAACAATTTTTTCAAAATAAAACAATATTTGTTACGGGTGGAACAGGTTTTCTTGGTAAAGGTAATTTTTCTTTGATTAATCGCAAATTTTTGCCTATGATTCAAACATATAATTACAGACATGAACCCGGTAATTCGTTACCGTTAAAGTGTTTTTCATATGCAATAAGTATACAGTGGTGGTGATAATCAATCAATATTTATATTATAATTTTATTTTACTTTTTTTCCTAACTATCACAGTGCTAATTGAAAAGATTTTACGCTGTACTAAAGTAGGACGTATTTATGTGATATTACGACCTAAATCGGGACATGATATAGTTGAACGTTTTAATGATATTTTGAAATCACCAGTAAGTGTATTAAAATCTCTATAGATTATGTGTCACAAAATTTGTGACAATTTTCATTTTCAGTTATTTGAAAAGCTTAATACATCACGCCCCAAATTTATGGATCACATTACATTGATGGAAGGAGATTGTTCCCAAGAGAAGTTGGGTTTATCCAATGACGATTATCGAACATTAATTGAAAATGTTGAAGTGATAATGCATTGTGCTGCAACGGTTCAGTTTAATGAAACACTAAGTGTGGCCACACAGGTTAATGTTCAAGCTACAGTGGAGATTGTCCAGATGGCAAAAGAAATGAAGAATTTAAAGGTGAGTCGCTGGATTGAATGGCAATAATATTACTCACGAATTAATCGTTGTTATAAAAAGGGCATAACAACTTGGGCTACACAATAATTATTTTATTTTATATTTTTACAGTCCTTTGTTCACGTCTCTACGGTATTTGTTAATTGTACAACAATACACGGCGAAGAAGGATTTACTAAAGACAAGTTGAGCGTAACCAGTGAACAACTTTTAAATATGAAGAAATCATTAACCGCTGAACAATTCGATTCTTTAACGAAAAGATTTATAGGAAAATATCCCAACACATACACCTTCACTAAAGCTGTGGCGGAGGAATTTATTCAGACCCATGCTGAGTCATTGTCGATTTGTATATTACGACCTGCAGCAAGTAAGTAGTTTATATTACATTGTTAAATATTTCAGATTGATGGAATAGTTTAAGGGACTTAGAATTTGGAAAATGTGTTACTTATTTAATTCCTTAAGGATAGACACTAGAGTTGGGCAATATAGTTACTGGAGCGGATCGATCTTTCTAGTTCCATTTGCCAAAAGGAACTAGTTCCTTAATATAGTTCCATAGTTGCAAATAGTTCCGAGAGCGAAATAGTTCAATGAATCGTTCTATTTTCTTCCAAAGATGTCAATATGTCCCGGGCCACACTACAATAATTTCACAGAAATTTTGATATGAAATTATGCGTCTCCAGATCCATAGTAGAGTAAAATCATAAAATTGCTGTAGTGGGGAATTCGATTTAAGAACACCTAATTTCATGAAATTTTTCAATGAAATTCACGCTAGTGTGGACCGGGACTATATTGCTATACGTCTTTGTTTCTTCGTTCCAAATAGTTTCGAGACCGATATACATAGTTCAATGCATCTTTCTCGTTGCTCGTTCTTTTTATTTCCTTCATTCCAAATAGTTCCGAGAATTAAGTAGTTCAACGAATCTTTCTCTTTCTTTTTGTTTTCATCTTTTGGTGGATGAATTGACATAAAAATAAATAAATTTCAGCAATGTAACGAGGATGTGATTTACGTTTATTTAACAATGTGGCCGCATCTGAATGATGAAGGAACCGAACGTGAAAGATCGAAGAAAGAAAATGAGTTATATAAATGAAAGGAATTATATGCACGGCTGGAACTATATGAACTAAAGGAACTATATAAATGAAAGAGCCGGATATAGTTCCAATAGTTCCGGAATAGTTCCTTGGAACTAGTTCGTTCCGGAACAACACAAGTTTAGTAGACACAGATCAGTGTCATTTCCTAAGCTACACCAGACTCAATGAACGGACGGAGAACCACTTCATCTCTTCTCTATTTATGCATTAAAATACACAATAACTAGTTTGGTTTTAACATCCACCTTTTTTACCTTTTTACCTGTGGACACGTGGGTTAAGGACAGAGCTGGATATTTGAGGCGAGGGAAGAACTATACCGACTGTTCAACATCCGAAAATCCTCGGTGTTGCGTTTACTAATTTATTTAATTTCACAAAACATACCGCATATAACGGGTGATCCAGGTAGAGGTACTTTGTCATGCTGTCATGTTATTATACCCTCCACCAACCGAGTGTTTTTTCCACAGGCAGGTCAAGTTCGAATATGGACGACATAGGTCCACGTATAACGGTACCACCCGATTTATGGTATTTTGAGGATTTTATCTACATTTTTTGACCAAACTAGCTGAAATTTGACATTTGAGGTTCTTAATGGACTAGAAACTTCCCCACTAAAAATGTTCAGGATAGGTAAACGTTTTGGTATAGCCCCATATAACTGTACCTTCCGATTTAAGGTATTTTGAGTATTTATGCTACATTTTCCTAGCAAATCGGCTCTAAATTGGCATTAGGAGTTTCAAGAGATCAAAAAAATTCTGCACCAAAAATGGTGAACATAGGTCCACGTTTTGGTATTGCCCCCATATTACGGTACCACCCGATTTCTTGTATTTTGAGGATTTTAGCTAAATTTTTTCAGCGAACTACTTGTAATTTCACTTTTGGGGTTCCCATGTTTTGGTATAACCCCCATATAACGGTACCTCCCGATTTTCGGTATTTTGAGGATTTTAGCGAAAATTTTCACCGAACTACCTGTAATTTTACAGTTGAGGTTCCTAGTGATCACAAAACATCTGCACTAAACACTGTCAACATAGGACCATGTTTTGGTATAGCGGTACCTCCCGATTTTCGGTATTTTGAGGATTTCAGCTAAAATTTTTACCGAACTACCTGTAATTTGACAGTTGAGATTCCTAGTGATCACAAAACATCTCCACCAAAAACTGTCGGCATAGGTCCATGTTTTTGTATATCCCCCTATATAAATTGTCAACATAGGTCGATGTTATGGTATAGCCCGCATATAACGGCGCCTCCCCATTTGCGGTATTTTTCACAGAACTATCTGTAATTCGTAAAACTGTCTACATGTGTGTTGGTAGAGCCCCCATATAACGGTATCTCCCCATTTTCGGTTTTTTGGATCCTAGCTTTTTTGACCCAAGTATCTGCAATTCTACATTTGAGTTTCCCAGTGGTCACAAAACTTCTCCACCAAAAACATAGGTCCACACTTTAATTTAGCCCCATATAAGGTTCCCCACCGATTGAATACATTTTTATACCCTACACCACACTGTGGTAAGGGGTATTATGTCTTTGTGCATTTGTATGTAACATCTGTCTGTCCGTCTGTCCATGTATTTTTGTTCGCAACGTACAGGTCGCATTTTTTGTCCGATTCAGCTGAAAATTGGGGACTACAATTTTTTTAGGCATAGGAAGAACGCTATTGCTTTTGGTGAAAATCGGTTCAGATTTGGATATAGCTCCCAAATATATTTTCACCCGATTTCACGTATTTTCTGCACCAAAGACTCTATATACGTCCAATTTTGATGAAATTTTGAATGTGTGACTGAATTCGGTCTACGAGGGCAGTTCGGAAACTTCTTCACCTAGCACAAAAAGCGCGGTATAAACAGAAAAAAGTTAAGTGTTTTGGAAACTTCCATCTCTGTTATGAACACATGTTAAATTTTGTTTCGATCTGGCAACTCCTTCATATAGAAACAGGTGTTCAAAGAAGACGCATCCGCAATTTTTTACAATGGAAAAATTAGAAATGCGTGCTGTCATTAAATATTTACATAAAAAAGTTTATCGGGACAAGAAATTCATAATGATATGGTGAATGTGTTAGGTGAAAGTGCTCCTTCATATGCAACAGTAAAAAAATTGGGTTGCTGAATTTAAACGTGGTCGTACAAGCATTGAAAATGAACCAAAAACAGCAACAACAACAGAAATTGTAGCCAAAGTGCATGATATGGTATTAAATGATCGACGAATAAAAGTGCGTGAAATTGCTAATATCATGGCCATCTTAAATGATCGAGTCCATTTAATTTTGCATGAAGAACTACAGATGAAAAAGCTTTCTGCAAGATGGGTGCCGCATTTGTTAACAGTCGATCAAAAACGCATAAGAATGAACATTTCTCAAGCTTGTTTGGATCGTTTTAAGCGAAATAAAATGGATTTTAACGTCGTTTCATAACTGTTGATGAGACATGGATCCACCACTATACTCCAGAGACAAAAGAACAATCCAAACAATGGACTGAAGCTGGAGGAAGTGCCCCAAAGAAGGCAAAAACAATTCAATCGGCTGGTAAGGTTATTGCAACGGTTTTTTTGGGACTTCAAAGGTATTTTATTGATTGACTATCTGCAAAAGGGTAAAACAATAAATTCAGAGTACTATTGCAACGGTTTGGATCAATTAAATGTACAAATTCGACAAAAACGTCCTGGCTTACAAGACAAAAAAATAATTTTTCATCAAGACAACGCACCAGCGCACAAGAGTGTTTTAACAATGGCTAAAATCAACGAATTAAAGTACGAGTTGCTTGACCACCCACCTTATTCTCCTGATTTAGATCCCAGTGTCTTTTACTTGTTCCCAAATCTAAAAAAATTCCTTGCTGGCAAGCGTTTTACCCCAAATGAAGATGCAATTACAGTTGTAAAGCACTATTTTGAAGACCTTGAGGAAAAATATTTTAATCAAGGGATAGAATTGCTAGAAAAGCGTTGGACTAAGTGTATTGAAGTTTCAGGAGATTATATTGAAAAATAAAAATATTTTTGAAAAACTAACTATTCTCTTTTATTGATAGGCTAAGAAGTTTCCGAACCGCCCTCGTACAAATAAGTGTGCCAAATTATATCGAAATCGGTTCAGATTTGGATATAGCTCTCATATATATTTTCGGCTGATTTCACGTATTTTCTGTACCACACACGCTATATATCTCCGGTTTCTATGAAATTTGGAATATATGACTGAATTCGGTCTAGAAATAAATGTGCCGAATTATATCGAAATCGGTTCAGATTTGAATATGGTGGTCACATATTTTCGAACGATTTCACGTATTTGCTGCACCAAACACGCTATATACGTCAGATTTTGATGAAATTTGGAATGTTTGACTGAATTCGGTGTAGAAATAAGTGTCCCAAATTATATCAAATCGGTTCAGATTTGGATATAGCTCCCATATATATTTTCGCCCGATTTCACGTATTTTCTGTACCAAACACGCTATATATTTCCGATTTCGATGAACTTTAGAATGTGTGACTGAATTCGGTCTAAAAATAAATGTGCCAAATTATATCGAAATCGGTTCAGATTGGGATATAGCTCCCATATATATTTTCGGCCGATTTCGCGTATTTGCTGCACCAAACACGATATATAAGTCCGATTTCAATGATATTTTGAATGTGTGACTGAATTCGATCTGAAAATAAATGTGCCAAACTATATCGAAATCGGTTAAGATCTGGATATAGCTCCGATTTATATTTTACATATTCGCATTAGTGTATAGTCGGCCCCGCCCGACTTTGACCCTTTCCTTACTGGTTTATGATTTTTTTTACCTTATTTAGGTATGAGTGTCCGCCTAAAATTGTGGACAGGAGAGAAAATAATTATTCCGTTTTACTTCACAATATTTTATGGCGGAGGGTATAAAAATTTCGGCCCGGCCGAACTTAACACTTTTTCACTTGTTTTCTTTAAAAAAAAAGTTGGGAACCTCTAAATGAATCAACCGCTATAAAAGGAAAAATCCAAATCGAAATCAATGTCCTGAAAGCGATATCGGGTACTTCTTGGAGTAAGGACAAAGAAATACTGTCAGCGATATACAAGGACATCAGTCGCTCAATATTGAGTTGTGTAGCCCGCTGTACGGATATAATGTCTAAGTGACACCCGATAGGGAAATTTACAAGGGCTTCAGAACAGTGCGTTACGGATTGTTACCGAATGTGTACAGATGTCGAGGGCAGATGTGTACTCGTCTACACGAGTAGACGAGGATTCTGTCAATAAGACAACATAATGGTCACAATCCTGATCAAGGATATATATTAAGGTGAAGACTTTTCTACAACCTCATATCCTTCTATCATATTTTGATGAGTTGTTATTTAAGACTAGATAAAATTTTACATATAAGGTGATTCGATAAAGAAACTTCATGCACAGAATGAATGATTTTAAAATTTTAATTTATCAGAATTTTAGGCAAATTTTTAAGTTACTGTAAGCAGATATATATTGCTTCTTCCAGAAGCTGCAAGAATTTACACATTTTTATACTATAACAATTTTTTCTTTATGATATCAAAAAAATAGTAAAAATGTGTAGATTCTCGGAGTTCTGGAACAGACCAATATATTGGGTGACGTAGGGGATGAACGGTACCAAACAAGGGTCCTGACCGGCTTTAAAATGACAAAGCCCAGGATTTATCTTTGTACCTCTTCCATCTCAAGCTGGCACGCACCTCCCCGTGATGTCATGTGAGGTAACATGTGCCGCGCGTTCACCCATAATAACGATACAAAATTGGGTTGGGGGTTGGGCTGGTAACTCACACCGTCAAAACACAGCTTACTATGAAAAAAAAACAATGAAAAAGAAAAACAATGAAAAAGAAAAACATAGAAAAATGAGTTGACGACCTCCGCACACGTTTTAAGTACCATGATCTGCTAATCTGCACCTGGAATGTCAGGGGTCTCTACAGAGTAGTTGCAGTTTGCACATTAGCGGATGAACTTGGTAAGTACAAAGCTGATATTATCGCCTTACCGGAAGGGCGATGAAATCGGGAGACGTCAATATAGCAAACGATTTCGCAAAAGTTGGATTTATGGTATACTAGCTAAACCCGGTGCGCTTCGCTACCCCGGCTAAGATAAAATATAGTGGAATGCTATAATATAATAATAATTGTTCCACAAACATCCCATACGGGACAAGGGAGACTTCTCTCATAACAATGAGTGCACCCCGATTCATATTAGCTCAATGATATGGGACCTACTGTTTATCGCCGAGTCCGAACGGCGTGTCTGAAGACACCACTTTGTAGAGAAGTTTTACATGACTGAAATACTCAGGAAATGTCGCCAACATTACTGAGGGGTGTTTTGCCACCGTTGAAAATTTTGATGTTGACTGGCCGGGGAGTCGAACCCACGACCTTCAGCGTGCAAGTCGGGTGTGCATACCATTGCACCACGGTGGCACCCGGAATGCTATAATTGTATTAACTTTTTTATATTTTAACGTTTAAATGTAGGAGAGCCCATTCATGGCTGTCATGGAGCTACTATGGTATTTTTGTATGTTTCAGTGGGTAACACTCCTCCTAAAGCCTTATAATCTTACACTATTAATTTCTCTTTATTTCTACAGATTGTATTTAGATCTAATTGACTTAATTAATTTAAGAATAGAACCAGGTTTGAAAATCTTAAGTTTGAGGATAGTTTTAATTTCTTTTATATGTACAGGGGACTTATGTTTTCCAGGTCATATACATATTAACATATTGTGATATCTTAAATTACTCTTAGAATAACTCTCACTTTTATTTATTATTTTTACACAAATAATGATTTAGATATATCATAATAAAAAAATATTCTTAAGAAGTCTCTCAAATACATATGTATATGATATCTAATAGCTGTAGACTTGGTCTATTCCTTCCCAACTATATGTACTTCTGTATATAATGATGACTTCTACTGACTTCTGAGTTTCTTCAAAATTTAATTGAAATTGGACATACGTATCAAAAACATGAAATCGACCGAAAATATATATGAGAGCCATATTCCGATATGAACCGATATAATTTGGCATATTCCCTTTTAGACCAAATCCCGTCTCACATTCCAAATTTCATTGAAATTAAACATACATACATAGCGCGTTTGGTGTATAAAATACAGGAAATCGTCCGAAAATATATATGAGAGCTATATTAAAAACTTAACCGATTTCGATATAACTTGGCACATGTATTTCTGGAACAAATTCCTTAACACATTCCAAATTTCAGCAAACTTAGTCATATATAGCGTGATTGGTGCATCAAATACCTCAAATCGGTCGAAAATATATATGGGATCTAATTGTCGAAAAAATAAGGCACAAATGTATAAATAATTCGCACTTGCTTTTTTTAATATTTTTCCAAGGCATATTTATACAAGGTAGAAGTGACAATCAGCTGTATTCTTACTTTTTTGTAAATTTAGTTTTCAAAATGTAATAGGGTCTACTCATGAAATTTGAAACTTCGAAATTTGCGACCATAAAATTCTTCTTTTCACCGTAAACGTGTAATAACAATGACCTACGACAGTTCTGTATGCTTTATATTTACATTTTGATTCAAATTTGTTCTATTTTGGAGAATTTTCAAAACGTATTTATGTTTTTCCTGAACAAATTTTTGGAACGACCCTATTATTCAATATTTATCTTTGACAATTAGTTTTCAATAACAACAATGTTGTTTTTGTAAATTTTTAGTTGTTGTAATTCATGCATTTACTTTATATGAATATTCCTTGATATTCTTCGTATAAATGCAGCATCCAGTTATAGAATACAGTGTTGATGGACTGAACATATTCGTACATATTACTCATATTATTCCGGAATTAAAAGGGAACACAAAGGAAATATACAAATTTGCCTCTTCTTCTTTCTAACAAAAAAGAGAGAGACAAAGAGAGGGAGAGAGAAAATACGAAAAGTCAAAAATAAAAAAACACAGAGAAACAAAAATTGTTTTTTTCACATTATGGTTTTAAACTGACTACAAATAGGCAAAAAAAATAGTTTATTATCAGTCGAAAAGTTATCTGGCGTTGGACAATACTGACTACTCAGGCGCTCATCGCCTTGTAAAATTAGTCAGTTGGCATAAGGGAAAATAATCGATAAAATGCCACTTATGTTTAAAAAAAGCTAGCTTTATGTGAGCTTTAAATCGGCCACAGTCCCTACAGGGTTATGTCTAGACCAAATTCTGTCACACATATCAAAACTCAGCGATATTGGACATATACAGCGTGTTTGGTGAATCAAATACAGGAAATCGGCCGAAAATATATATAGGAGCTATATTTAAATCTGAACCGATTTCGATACAATTTGGCACATTTATGTCTAGACCAAATTCCGCCACACATTCCAAAATTCAGAGAAATTGGACATATATAGCGTGTCCTGTGCATCAAATACAGGATATCTGCAGAATATATATATATGGGGGCTATATTCATATCTGAACCGATTTCGATATAATTTAGAACAAATTCCGTCACACATTCCAAATTTCTTTGAAATTGGACATACATAGCGTTTTTGGTACATAAAATAGGAAAAATATATATGGGAGCTATATCCAAATCCGAACCGATTTCGATATAATTTGGCACATTTATGTCTAGACCAAATTCCGTTACACATTCCAAATTTCAGCGAAATTGGACATATATAGCGTGTTTGGTGCATAAAATACAGAAAATCGGCCGAAAATATATATGGGTGCTATATTCAAATCTGAACCGATTTCGATATAATTTGGCACATTTATTTCTAGACCAAGTTCTGTAACACATTCCAAATTTCAGCGAATTTGAACATATATAGCGTGTTTTGTGCAACAAATACGGGAAATCGGCCGAAAATATATATGGGAGCTATATCCAAATCTCAATCGATTTCGATATAATTTGGTACATATATTTCTAGACCAAGTTCCATCACACATTCAAAATTTTAATGCAATTGGACATTAATAGCGTGTTTGGTGCATAAAATAAGAAAATCGGATGAAAACATATGTATGTGGGAGCAATATCCAAATTTGAACCAATTTGAATATAATTCGGTAAATTTATTTCTACATCAAATTCCGTCATACATAAAAAATTTGGGGATTGTATATGTAACAGTTCTAAAGATATTTGCATACAAAATCTAAATTTTTTGGAGGTACCTCCGGTTTTGATGCTATATCTCCAGATCAACGCGGAATTTCAAAAAATGACATAGCCTATTTTCATTTCAGGCGATGTAGGAATGTACCTTAAAAATTGCGGGAACATCTGTTCAGCGGTTTTTGCGTCTATAAGGCACAAACAAACAAACAGACAAACAAATTTCAATTTTATGTATATATAGATAGGAGGCTTAAAAGCCTCACCTTCAGTTTCACTCCGGTTGAGAGCATTGCCACAATCCGTATAAAAGCTAAGTTTTTTAACATCAGTCTCATCTGCACCCATGCCCCGACCGAAGAGAAAAATGAACAGACCAAGGATATATTCTACGAACGCCTAGAGAGAGCATATGACCGCTGTCCTGGCCATGACATTAAGATTGTTGTAGGAGATTTTAATGCTAAAATTGGAATGGAAAATATTATTAGTCCCACACAGGACGGAAGCTGGATGTCGAGAAGTTGCACACACAACAGATAGCACAGCCTACTGTGCTCAACTGACCCGCATGTTGGATGACGGCACTCATTGTCCCGATAATGTGATAGCGCAGTGGCAAATAATGGACCACTCTTTTTAGCGGATTTTGAAACTACAATGTTCATAGATGAGAAAAATCAAAAAACTAAGAAAATCGCCGGAGCGCTCTTTAAATAAATCGCGATTCAATTTGACATTTTTAAGGGTTTTTTAGGTTTTCACTATTTTGCTTGGAAACCGCAAGTCCTATTGATATGGGACTAAAGAAGATGTTGTAGATATGAAAATTCTCTATAATAGCTCATTTAGACTAGCCATAAATCCTCGACTGGATTTAATAAATCCACTACAAATCTCATTGCATTTAGATATACATTTTGGAGGATTTAAATGGCAGTCAGCTGATTTTTGTTCATAGCACAATTACCAAGGTAGATGCATCATCCCATCTGATCGAATTTGAAACGTCAAAAGAATTTGTTGTAAATTGAATTCGTCTCAAAAAACATACTTCAAATTACAAATTTATTGTTTAATACTGAAAATGTTTGCACATTATGCTACTAATGATAACTAAAGAGCAAATAAAGAATTATTTTATCGCTGTTTGCCCATCTAAAATAAATAAACGAATTATTTTATCGTTTAGACATCGCAAATATTAGTCTTGGTTGATTAAAATCAACTTTGTACATCGAAACAAATTTAATTTTTCCGCCTTGTTTACAAATTTTTACATTTTAAATTATTTTTAGTGCAGCAATTCACCGATGCATCTACCTTGTTTCTTGTGCCAGCTTGCAACTTTTTGTATTTTCTAGCAACATGTTGCAAAAAACAGAGTTGTATACGAGGATTTATGCCAGATTTAAAACAAATCCACTCAGTACGAGGATTTATTTTTGTATGGGAAATCTGGTAGATTTTGGGTGGATTTAGCAAATAAAACCTGATAATGTGCTAAATCCGGCTAATGAAGTGATATCTAAATGGGATATAAGATTGAGTTTCATGATGTCTTCGTAGTTTTTACCGTTATTGAGATATAGAAGTTCAAATTAGGAGAATGGATTGACTATATCGCCTTCTTGTAAAACAATGTACAGTGCACCTTAACTAACTTTAAATGAAAACCGTTTACACCAGGGAAGTTTTTGCAAATTTTGAAACAGCTATACTTATAGATGAAAAAATCCAAAAACAAGAAAAAATCGCTGGACGGATTTTTTAAAAAATCGCGATCAAAGTTCACATTTTTAGGTTTATTTTATGTTTTCGCAATTTTGCTTGGAGACTGCAAGCCCTATTGAAATGGGACTAAAAAAATGTTTTAGCAGCGAAAATTCTGTACAAGATTGGCTGATTGGTATTTCCCTAGGTTTTACCATTTTTAAGATATAGAGGTTCAGATCAAACTTTCAGATTTTTTTCATAGGTTTTCAGGATTTAGCTTGAAAACTGCAAATCCTTCGAAATGGGACTAAAGAATAAGTTGTTGCTGTAAAAATTCTCTACAAATTTTCGTAATTTTTTCCTAAGTTTTACCGTTTTTGAGATATATAACTTTAAGTTGGGAAATTACAGTCATGACATTGTTTTATAAGGAGGCGATACATCTTTGAGCTTCTATATCTCAATAACGGTAAAAACTACGAAGATATCATAAAACTTTATCTTGTAGAGAATTTTCATAGCTACAACATTTTCTTTAGTCCCATTTCGTAAGGACTTGCGGTTTCCAAGCAAAATCGTGAAAATCTAAAAAACCCTAAAAAATTTCAACTTGAATCGCGATTTATTTAAAAAGCGCTCCGGCGATTTTTGTTAGTTCTTTGATTTTTCTCACGAACATTGTAGTTTCAGAATCCGCAAAAACTTCCCAGGTGTAAGCACATTCCATTTAAATTTGATTCAAGAGCACCGTGTCTATGGGGGCTACATCGAAACGTGGACCTATACGACGAATTCCAGTCAAATAGGCTTTTACCTCCAACAAGCCATTTCGGTGGGCTGCTGTGGCCACAACCTTGAAAATACCGAAAATCGGGAGGTACCGCTCAAATTTCATATGGAACGTTTAATACCCCTATTGCAAGTTTTGTACCCCCAACGAAGACTAAGCACACAATTTCAGACATTTCGGTGTGATAATGGCTAAGGCTAAAACCTTCAAAATACCGAAAATCGGGTGTACAGTTTTATGGGGGCTATACAGGCGTGGATATATACCAACAAATTTCATATGGAACGTTTAGTAACCCAAATGATGACCAAATACCAAGTTTCAGCTATTTCGGAGGAATATTGAGGCCACATCCTTCAAAATACCAGAAATTGGAAGGTACTGCTCTATGGGGGCTATACTAAGGCGTGGCCCTCTACCGACAAATTTCATATGGAATGTTTAATACCCCAAATGAAGACCAAATTCCAAATTTCAACCATTTTGGTGGATTATTGTGGCCAAAACCTTTAAAATACCGAAAATCGGGAGGTACCGTTCTATGGGGGCTATATGAAGGCGTGGACCTGTACCGGCAAGTTTCCGGTGGAATGTTTTATACCCCCAACGAAGAATAAATTCCAAATTTCAGCCATTTCTGGGAAATATTGAGGCCACAATCTTGGAAACACCGAAAATCGGAGGAACGTTATATGAAGGCGTGGACCTATACCGACAAATTTGATATGGAACGTTTAATACCCCAAATGAATACCAACTACCAAATTTCAACGAAGACTAAGTACCAAATTTCAGCCATTTCGGGGTGATAATGAGGCTAAAACTTTTAAAATTCCGAAACTCAGTAGGTGCCGTTCTATGAGGGTGGTACCGTGGACCGCTAAAGCCCATTTGCAATACCAAACATTCTAGGGGTAATAGAAACTTCTATACCAAATTACAAAGCTCTATCGTAAAAATTGCAAGCTCTATCTTGATTTCAACAGACGGATGGACAGACGGACATTGTTATATCGACATAGAATTTTACCCTGATCAAGAATATATGTACATTAGGCCGGGTCGATTTGTATGGAAGGAAAAAAGTGATGGGCGCCTGGAGTTTCTGATTCTTGGGATTGTACTGAGCAAAAATGTCCACTAGACCTTATGTCTAAAGTGAAAATCGAGCCCCCGGATTTTGGCTTGAAATTTTTTTCAAGGATATTTTGGCCAAACCATATCTCAGAAACTTGACCTATCCTGAAATTTTCCTTTTGCGTTCTTAGTACACTCACCAAGGGCTTTCATCTCCAAAAGGAAATTTCCAGCCACTGACTTTGAGTCAAATTTTGTAGCACAGTGTAATTTATTGATATTTTCCGAAAAATGTGCACTTTCTGGGGACAATAACTGCCCGAAGGAGAGTTCCAATGCTTTTGCGATGTACTAGAGAGTTCTTAATTATTGTCTTGGCTACAATTTTTGTCTTTGTGTTGGATCGAAAATCTCAGTGGTTTGGCTGTTACATATGAGCTAAAATATCCAAAAAAAAACCTTGAAAAGAAACTTCAAGTCAAAATCCGGGGGCTCGATTTTCACCGTAGACATATGGTCTAGTGGACTTTTTTGCTCAGTACAATCCCAATAATCAGAAAATCCAGGCGCCCGTGGTGGTGTTCAAATCGCCCCACCCTAATGTGTTACAAACGGAATGACAAATTTAATTATACCCTCCATATTAATGTGGAGGGTATAAACATGTTAGCAGAGTGTTAAACACCAGACCCAAGGGTATGGTGTTGGTACATTATCCTGCAAAGATGATAAAAGGGATCTGATATAGATAGCGTACTGAGGATCTGGAAGGAGCATTTCATGAAGCTCTTAGTATCGAATACAGGCGGCGATAAAGATATCCCAGAATCAATCGCAAATGACGACGTTGAAGCCAAAGCGAGGTTATGAGAGCAATTAATCGGTTGAAATACAATAAAGCAGCAGGAGCTGATGGACTTCCCACCAAAATGTTCAAGATCGGTGGCGAAATGCTTATAAGGAGTATGCATCAGTTAATTTGCGCAATTTGCAGGAAGTCGACAAGATGGTTTTTGCAAATTACAGTGGTCACAAAACTTTTAGCTAAATTTTTTTTGTCCGAACTACTTGTTATTTGACATTTGAAGCGGTCACAAAACTTCTTTGTCAACAATTGTAAACATATGTACGTCCATGTTTTGGTATAGCTCTCATATAACTGTACCTCCCGATTTTAATTATTTTGAGAATTTTAGCTACACTTTTCGACTGAACTATCCGTTATTTGACAACTGAGGATTCCACGATAAATTGTCAGCATAGGTCCATGTTTTAATATACATGCATATGTTTTTAGCTACATGCATATGTTGACAAAACTATCTGCAAGTTGCCATTTGATGTTCCCAGTGATCACAAGACTTATCCATAAAAAAATAGTCAAACTTTCATATAACACGATTTAAGACATTTTTAGATACATTATCTGGCCTAATTTAGACATTTGGGTATCCGAGTTTTTCGACCTTTCCACCTAAAAATGTGGTCAGGAAAAGAAACTAACTATTCCATTCTATTACAGAATATTTTATTTATTTTTATGCCACGTTATTGGAGTGTGTTGAATCCCCTTCGATTTACATCAAAGACGTGAATATATTTATTACTATGATCCTTGTTTCTTTTCAGTCACTTCATCATCAGAAGAACCATTTGCCGGTTGGATAGACAATATCCAAGGAGCAACAGGTGCAACATATTGTATTTTAATGGGAGCATTGAGAGTGGTAAATTTGACCTATGAGAGACGGGCACCAATAGTACCGGTTGATTACTGTGCCAACATTATGCTGGCAGCTGCATGGTATACAGCATCATCGGATAAATCCCGGTACATTCATATCTTACCAAATATTATATTTTTTATTACAACAATTTGTTTTCCCGTGATTTTAAGATTTACCAAAGGTCCAACTATTTACAATTTCACAACTGATGAATCAAATTTAATGACATGGGGACGATATATAAACTTATATTTAAACTACAATCTTCTAATGCCATATTCAAAAGTAATTTGGTATCCTACGGTAACAATGATTTCTAATCATTTTTTATATCGCCTAACGGTATACATATATCAAACAATTCCCGCTTACGTTATGGATATGATTTGCAGATTGCAAGGTTCAAAGATGATGTAAGGGTAATAGTTTTTTTTTTGTTAGATTTTGATTAATCGTTCTTATATTTCCAGCCTAGTTAAACTGAATCGAAGAATATCTCGTTTGACCGATGCTTTGAGATATTTTTTGACATATGATTTTACATTCGATACAATGAACACAAGGCATCTGTGGGAATCAATGTCATTTGAGGATAAAAAACTATTCAATTTTGATATGATTTCATTAGAATGGAATGAGTATTTTCAAAATAACACAAAGGGTTTAAGACTTTTTGTAGCTAAAGAGGAGCCGGCAACAATTCCCGCAGCTAGAAGTTCATTAAAAAGGTAAGAATATCAGTATGAAGAGAATAACAGAGTTATGTGCTGATAATATATATTTTACAGATTTCGAATCTATCACCTTGTAATAAAATCATTCGTATACATGGCTCTGTTATGGATGGCGAAAACTATATTTTTCGTATTTTGGAAAAAATGAAAGAAGTAAGATTACCCGCTCTTCAACTTTTAATATAACGATAATCACGTGCCAATAAAATTTTGAAGTTTTTATATTCACAAATGTGTATGTATATGTTTTATATATTGATTAGATATACATATAAGTATATGTATTTTTATATTAAGAAATACATTTGATGCCACTTTTTTAAATATTGTCTTTTTGTTGGTAGTTCAAATGATGTTTTGTTCCAGAACTAGAAAGTTTTTACAATTTTTGCCGATTTTGTAACTTTTTGCGGAAAAACATCTTTTCGTACTACAAAAAGTTGTAAACTGTTCACTTCTCGTTAAACTAAAATAGCGCTGAATATATTTTATATTTTATAATGCAAATTTTATATTTCATACTTTATACTTTTTTTAGTTTGTTGTTTATGTTTTTTTTTATATTTTATATGTTATATTTTTTATTTTATGTTTCATATTTTATATTTTTAATTTTATCATTTTTTATTTTTAAAGTAAGCCCAGCTTAATAACAGATTTGTTGTTTTCAAATTTGAAAAACAACAAGTTTTTAAAGTGGGTGTAGCTAAAATTGATTTACTTTAGGGTAGGACACAGAATACTAGTTTCGTCCAACGCCACTTTGACTCATCAGTTCTCTTATTTCTTTGCATTGAAGTAAAGAACTCTTCCCCAATTTTATGATGACTCAAGAATAAATGTGACCGACAAATTCGTTTAAATGCGAATTCAACAGAAACATTCAAAAACTCTCGTAGCCGCATATGCAAACCAAATTAATTTTATTTTTTATATTTTATATGTTATATTTTTATACCCTATACCACAATGTGGAAAAGGGTATTATGTGTTTGTTTTGGTAAAAATTCATGTAACACCGCGAAATATTCGTCGGAGACCCCCAATGTGGTATGCCAATCTTCATATCTCGACGAGATAAAGCGATTTTGAGATGTGTGTCCGTCCGTCCGTCTGTCCATTATAAATTGTAAACACGCTCCAGGCCGCAATTATGGACCGATCGTCACGAAATTTTGTATGGAGGTCGGGTTCAGATCAGAATAGATCCCTATTCTTATTGGCGATGATCGTGAAATATTTAGCGGGTGAAATGGACCAAAAACATAATATTTATCCAATTTTCTAGCGGCTCTGTAGGTCTCAATAATAGTCCGATCAACGAGCAATTTTAAATGAGGTAAGAGTATATCACAAAGGAGAAGCCTGCAATTTTAGATGGCGATCGGATAACATTTAGAGGGTTAAATGGACCAAAACTTTTGTGTGAAAATTGTGAAAATTTTTAATATACAGCCTATATCTTAATTCCTGGAAGTGACATTCCGGACAAGTGAGATATACGTGAAAGTAGAACGCTTGACCTTTCAATTGATGCCAATTATGTTGGTGTGCATGATCAGATAACAGAGTTACAGCCTAATATATTCCGTTAATTGTTTGTAGTGTAATAATAAACTCGCTAGAAGTCGCAATTATACATCAATAGTCACGAAATTTTGCACCGGGTAAGAGTATAGGTCGAAAAAGATGCCTACAATTTTGTATGAAAAATATAAAAATTTTATTTTTGGTCGATATTTTAATTCCTTGAGGACATATATACTTCGCAAAGTAGCCTACATATGGGAAAAAACTACTGACCTTTCCTCTGATGTAAATTGCAATAAAGTGTTTGCTAGATAACGGGCCTACTGCCTAATATATAATGGGTGCTGTGTAGAGAACCACATTTTTATTCCATGCTACATATTGTCTCTCCAAAAGTGTATGTAACACCACGAAATATTCGTCCTAGACCCCTTATTTGGTATGCCAAAATTCATATCTCGACGAGATAAAGCGATTTGGCGATGTGTGTCCGTCCATTAAAAATTGTAAACAAGCTTAAGGCCGCAATTATGGACCGATGTAACGAATTTTTTTAAGGAGGTTGGGTTTGGGCCACAATAGAAATGATTAGTTTTTGGTGATGATCGTGAAATGTTCAGGGCATGAAATGTACCAAAAACAAAATTTTAACCAATTTTGTAGCGGCTCTGTAGGTCAAAATAATAACCCGCAAAATTTTAAACAAAGTTTGAGTTTATGATGAAGAAGAAGCGTACAAACCAACGTGAAGATCAGATAATACTTAGCGGGTTAAATGGACTTTCAGTCCATGTGAAATTGGTAAACATTTCAATAACGTAGCGGTTAAACAACGGAAGTAGTAGTACTACATAAGTGGGGGTTTCATTACATTTTAGTTTGTGTGAACTAAATTTTGCTTTCCTGCTACAAAAATGTCTTTGTCATGCTAGATAACTTTTTGGTTTTGGTCATAAGTATTATACATTACACCTCTGATATTTGATAATTAAATTTTCACAATCATTGAAAAGAAGTTCCGTGGAGAGCGATTGTCCAGGGATAGTGGTATATGGTATCCCATGGTCGGCTCCGTCCGACTATAGACTTTTCTTACTTGTTTTTATATATCTTTGTGGTTATTTCAGCTTGAGTCCATATTTTGTTGTAATTCAATTGTTTGAATAACAACAAAATATTTTAAAGTGGATATGAAAATGATTAGTTGCGGGCGAAGGGTAGGGAATACTATAGTTTCAGTTGTCACCAAACAACTTCATCAGTTCCCTTTTTCGCCGACTCTGTATCGATAAACAGGTCAATAAAGCCATCTAGCAAATTAAACAAAATGAGAAATTATGATGATATGATATGAGAATACAGCAGTATGACCCTAAAGCTGTTTACCCTACAATTTGAGTCGAACTATTTTTTTTATATTTTATCTTATATATCTATCTATATATATAAAAGAGCTTAGTGATGACTGAGTGAGTGACATGTATATCATCGCCCAGACGAAACCGCTGAAGCTAGAAAGTTGAAATTTTGACTGTGGGTTGCTGTTGGTGTGTAGGGGTGAGATAAGGCTGGGTTTTTGGAAATTCGAACTAGAAGGGTACGAAAAGTACTAAAAGGTACTAAATATGGTACCCTTTGTATTAGACAAACGGAAAGAGCTACAATTCTGAAATTTGGAACGAGGGTAACTGATGGAAAGTTAGAAAGATGTACCAAAGGATTTTTGGAAATTCGACTTATAAGTGTACGAAAAGTACTAAATTTAGTACCAAGTGTATATTTTGAACGGATTTAGGTAGAAACTTGGAATTTGTTATCGAAATGAAGGTTGGGAAGTGGTGTTTATTAAAGGAAATAGTTGGTGAAATTCGTACTCATGTGTTAGAGTTGGGCAACCTCGTTCAATTAAACGATACGGATCACTAACTCATTCAATGGACACCGCTAATTTCTTTGACAATCTGCGTATACTTAATTTCACACGTTGGTTTTTTTTGATGTTACTCATTCGTCCTTGAACGAGGACAGTGATCCGGATCGTTCAATTGAACGAGATTGCCCAACTCTATCATGTGTACGAAAAGTACTAAATGGTACTAGATAGAGCTGGAAACCAGAAATTTGGAATTAAGATTACTGACGGAGTATAGGATTGAGATATGGGGGTAGATTTGGAAATTCGTAAATGGTACTACATTTAGTACAACTTGGATTAGGGTGAACGGATAGAGCTAGAAATCTGAAATTTAGAATTAAGATTACTGCCGGAGTATAGGATTGCGATATGGGGGTAGATTTTTAAATTCGTTCTTATGTGTACGACAACTTCTAAATGGTACTAAATTTTGTACAATTTGGACTTGGGTGAAATTTGGAGTTAGTTTTGGAAATTCGTACTTATGGGTACGGAAAGTACTAAATGGCGCTACATTTTATACAATTAAATTTCGGTGAACGGATAGCGCTGGAATTCTGAAATTTGGAATTAAGAATACAGTTGGAGTGTAGGATTGAGGATATTTTGGAAATTCGTACTTATGGGTACGAAAAATATTAGATTTCGTACAATTTATACTTGGTTGAAGGGTTAGAGCTGGAATCCTGAAATTTGGAATTAAAATTGCTGTTAAAGTAAAGAATTGAGGTAGTTTTGGAAAATGTACTTATGGGTATGAAGAGTACTATATGTAACAAAGTTTGGTACAATTTGATATTGGACGAACAGATATTGCTGGAATCCCCAGATTTGGAATTAAGATTACTGTTGTTATTTTGTATAATTGTCAGTGTAGGTTTGAGAGATGTGGTTGCAAAATACGTACCATGGTACTCAATTTGTAGTTTTATTTTTGTAGGGACAAAGCTGGAATCTTTATTTTTGGAGTTAGCTGGGTTAGCTGGAATTTTTTAAATTTTAGGAGGAAGTTTCGGATCTTCGTTGTTATGTATTTATATGTAAAGTACTATAATTGGGTTGGGGGGAACTGATAGAGCTGGTTGATATAAGAAGGTAATTTTTTGAGGTTATACCAATGTGTGCGAAAAGTACCAAATTTGGAACGATTTTGTTATTGCATAAACGATAATATAAGGAGTTTTTTAATGTGTAAAAATTCCGAAATTTGGTATGAGGATCGTTGATGACTGAAATGATATTGTAAATACTCACTGTTAGGTAACGAAAAAGTACTAATTTGAATTAAGATTACTGGATTTAAGTAGCCTTTGAAATTCGTTCTTATGTTTACCAAAAGTACTAAATTGGACTTAATGTGATAAAATTTGGATTTGGTGAACGCACCGAGCTAAAATCCTGAAATACAGAATTAAGATTACTGCCAGAATGGAGGATTGAGTTAGTCATTGAAATTCGTACTTTCGTACGAACAGTTTAAATGGTACTAAGCTTGGTATATGAAATTCGGAAATTTGGTAGTATAGTCGCTGTTGGTGTGTAGGGTTGAGTTATGGATGTCATTGTGGATATATGTACCATAAGAGGTAGAGCTGAAATTGTGAAATTCGTTATTAGGATAACAGTTGGGGTATATAGTGGAGATAAGGAGGATGTTTTGGAATTTCATACATATTTGGTTTTGGAATTGCCAATTCGTTTTCCGAATGTTAGCGACCAATACAATTATAAATAGATTTGTTTTAATAAATACGTATATATACAATATTTGTTTAAAGATTGCTTAGTATGTCTGCAAACGCATTTCTATCTCTAGCCTTTGATAATAGGGTTGTAGTATCTCGGATGCCCGTCCATTCTGTAATATTATCCATCCATGTTGTCTCCTTTCTTCCTCTAAAAGGTCTTCCTTTTATCTTTATGTGGGTTATATTTTGTAGCAATTTATATTTTTGATTTCGCATTATATGCCCCAAGTATGCAGTCTTTCGTCTTTTTATTACTGAGATAAGTTCTCTTTCGCAGTGCATCCTTCTCAGTACATCGGTATTTGTCATATGGGCTGTCCAGGGAATTTTGAGTACTCTCCTATAAATCCATATCTCAAAAGCTTCCAGTCTTTTTATATCAGCACTTTTAATTGTCCATACTTCCGTTGCATATAATAACACTGACCAGACATATGTTTTGATAAAACGAATCTTTGTTTCAAGATTAATGTCATGACTCGTAAGTACTCTCTTATATTTTGAAAATGCTTCTCTGGCCTGTTCAATTCTGCATCTTATTTCTTGCGAGGACTGCCACTGTTCAGTTATTGTAACTCCCAGGTATTTGAAACTTTTAACTCTGTCAACATATGTAGGTATTGTGAATTTTTAATGTTGTATTATTGTGTTCATTCTTCTTGCTTATAACCATGAATTTGGTTTTGCGGATGTTAATTTTCAGACCGTATTTTTCGCTGTGTATTGCGAGTTTATTCACAAGGTTCTGGAGTCCAGATATGCTATGCGCCAGTAAGGTTGTATCATCAGCATATCTTATGTTATGTTAGATATTGAATAGCAAAGGTGACAATATGCACCCTTGTCTCACTCCCTTAGATATGTCAATTCTATCTGTCATTTCCCCGTCCACTTCTATTTGTGCACTTTGATGCCAATATAGACTTTTGATACAATGCACTTCTTTCTGGTCTAGGCCAATGGAGATGAGGATGTCAATCAACTTTTCGTGTAACACTGTATCAAAATTTGTGTATTAGGTTCTGTGTTAGTGTTTAAATGCATACAAATTTCGAAATAAGATATGGAGGTCGCTGAGGGCTCAGTTATTGAACCGGTGTTGGAAATACATTTTGATATCACAAATTTCGAAATTACAACTACTTCGATTGGACAAAGTGGATACAATTTTTAAACTACCCGTACCGTTGTAATGAAACGTGAACTGAAATTTAAAATATTAACGTGTAGGATGCGATAAGGCATTTTTTATTGGAAATTCGAGCTAAAGGTGTACGAACGGTATTTAAATGAAATTAAATATCAATTAAAATAGGTATTGGTACATCAAAATTTTCAGTGTTCACCATTTTCATATTAAATATTGTTTATTTGTATATTCTTCCCTTTCCGCATACGAAGTAGCGGGCATTTTTCTAGTACATATATAAAATAGAAAAATGTTTGTACGTTTGTTTGTTTCTGCCTTATAGACTCAAAAACCGCTAAACCGATCTTCCTGAAACTCTTAGGGTATATTGCTACATCGCCTGGAATGAAAAGAGGCTATATAATTTTTTGAAATTCAGCGTTGATCTGGAGATATAGCATCAAAACCGGAGGTACCTCCAAAAAATGTAGATTTTGTATGCATAAATCTCTAGAACTGTTACAGATACAATCTCCAAATTTGGAATGTGTGATGGAATTTTATGTAAAAATAAATTTACCAAATTATATACAGATCAGTTCAGATTTGGATATATGTAGCTCCCATATGCATATATTTTCGGCCGAATTCCTTATTGTATGCACCAAACACGCTATATACAGTCAGGGACATAAGTTTACATACACCCCCTAAATCTCGGGTATTAGGGTTAGTAGTGATTTTTATGAAATTCCAAGCATGCAGTTTTATTTCGTCTCACTAATAAACAATATTTAATAGAACAAAAGTATATTCCATAATACAAATAACGGTAAATTTTACAAAAACCTAAAAATGATGGGGACAAAAGTTTACATACACCCCAAGGAAATATGCGTATTGCCGTGCAATTTATGGAATTAACAACAAAATGTATACATTTTATTGTTTTGGCGAATGCCTCTGGGTGTCTTAAATATAGTTTAGAGAAAAGAAAATAATTTTTGGGGGTCAAATGCCGTTATTTAAGGTCAAACTTCTTGTATAGCTTGTTAAAGCCGACCCTTGCTTAATTATTTGCGTTTTTAGGCAATGCACTTTAAAAAAAACACAAAATTAGTGTCAGATTACAAATTTTGAGACCCTAGAAAGCTTTGGAGTTGTTCTTGTGCAAAATATTGCTTCTTGGACGTCGATAATTGCCCGCTTTTCATCAGATTTCTCAGGAAGTTAATAGATTCCGCGGAATTCTTAGTGCAAATTACATATAGAAGGCCTTGAATTGCCTTGTAATATTGTCCGATACAATCCTCTGCCATCAATTGAATCAGAAATGTGAAATATTTTGTTACAAACCTGTTCCCGAAGCTTCCAAAGCATCAACATGTAAGCACTACCAAAAAAAGCATGAAATTTGTACTGTAAACAACGTCGTTTTCGTATGATGATCATTACCGTCACTATAGGGGCGAAAAGTTTCGTATAATTGTACATTTCTGAGTTAATTGATGCCAGAGGATTGTATCAGACCATATTACAAGGCAATTCAAGGCCTTCTATATGTAATTTGCACCAAGAATTCCGCAGAATTTATTAACTTCCTCAGAAATCTGATGAAAAGCGGGCATTTATCGACGTCCAAGAAGTAATATTTTGCATAAAAACAACTCCAACGCTTTCTAGGACCTCAAAAATTGTAATCTGGCACTAATTTTGTGGTTTTTTTTAAAGTGCATTACCTAAAAACGCAAAGAATTAAGCAAGGTTTAGCTTTAACAAGCTATACAAGAAGTTTGACCTTAAATAACGGCATTTGACCCCCAAAAATTACTTTCTTTTCTCTAAAATATATTTAAGACACCCAGAGGCATTCGCCAAAACAATAAAATGTATACATTTTGCTGCTAATTCCATAAATTGCACGGCAATACGCATATTTCCTTGGGGTGTATGTAAACTTTTGTCCCCATCATTTTTAGGTTTTTGTAAAATGTACCGTTATTTGTATTATGGAATATACTTTTGTTCTATTAAATATTGTTTATTAGTGAGACGAAATAAAACTGCATATTTGGAATTTCATAAAAATCACTACTAACCCTAATACCAGAGATTTAGTGGGTGTATGTAAACTTTTGTCCCTGACTGTATGTATGTCCAATTTCAATGAAATTTAGAATGTGTGATGGAATTTGGTCTAGACGTAAATGTGCCACATTACATCGAAATCGATTCAGATTTAGATATAGCTCCCATATATTTCGATTTCACGTATTTGCTGCATCAAACATGCAATATACGTCCAATATTCATGAAATTTGGAATGTGTGACTGCATTAGATCTAGACGTAAATGTGCCAAATTACATAGATATTGGTTCAGATTTGGATATAGCTCCCATATATATTTTCGGCCGATTTCCAGTATTTTATGCACAAAACACGCTATATATGTTCAATATATAGGATTGCGAGACGGGATTTGGTCCGGTTCATATCAGAATGTAGCTTTCGGCCTATTTCATGTTTTTGTTAGCTATGTCCTAGGGATAAGTAAAATCGATTTCGGTTAATCGATTATTAGCCGCAAAATTTCTAAAGTATAGTACACATTGACAAGCAAAACTGACAGTCATCGAGGTCTATTTCGTGAATATCAAAGCCTAATTAAAAAATTTCTTTTATAATCTCTAAATAATACCGTAAATATTGTATTTCAAACGTTTTTAGCTAAATAAAAGTTGTTATTTACCGGAAAATTGTCCTTAAAGTACGTTGACTGTCAGTTTTGACTGTTAGTGTGTACTCCCCTTAAAAGTCGTAGTCGACTATTGACTGTGCGAAAACTGGATAATCGATTATTCTTAATCGACTTTCAAAAGACGGAGTCAACTAATATTCGTAGTAGAGCTAGCAAAAAATCGATGGCACTATCGATTATTTAAAAATTCAATATCGATAGATAGTTTTGCCTATCGATATTATCGGAATAAAAATCCCTAACCTAATATTCATTGAAATAAATATAAATTTCGCCGCTTTTCGGTTATGTGTGTGTGAGATAGTAAGTCAGTAGTCACACTTAAGGCCTGCGTACATAAGCTGCCTCGCCTGATTGCCTTGCTTTCCTACTTCATTTCTGACATAATAAAAATAAAAGAATAAAGATGGCCGAGCAAATTTCGAACCCAGTTCGAAAGGCAGCAAGGCAGCTTATGTACTCACCCCTTTACACATTTTTCGGTCAAGTAAAATGTATTTTTTATTTTTTATAAAATAAAAGCAATTGTTTATTCTCCTTTACATTTCTGCGAACACTTGTGCAAAATTTCAAGAAAATCATTGACATTTCCGCCATTTTCATCTCCAAATTAATGGTGATGCCAACTTAAAGATAATATCGATAGCAACCGATACTTTAAAACATTATATCGAAAATATCTAATGTTGGGAATATCGATGGTTTGCCAGCTCTAATTCGTAGTCGACCATTAGTCGTAGTCTATTTTTAGGTGTGTTGTTTTCTCAACAATTTGTACAAATTTGTACAAGTCCCGTAACTTCTAGTAATCGACTAAGCTCTTTTACATTGTACTGTAGAGTAAACGAACAACATTCAGTAAAGCTGGGTACACATTGTCAGTTTTGACTGACAGCTTTGTTGTTGCATGCTAGTGTGGCCGTTCAGTTTTGTCATTCATCATTCGTATTCGATTGTTATATTTTATAACGCGCTTGTTTTTTGTTTTTGTTATTTTACTGCTATGCCTAAATACGACCGCCCCTTAGAAAATCGAGTCTTCGAAGACATATTCGTGCACGATTCGTTAACGAAATTGTCATGAACGACAAGTTGAATGACAATGTCTTGCAATGTGTCGTGCAAAACAAAAAAAACGATACCAATTCAAAAATTAAATTAAAATTAAAACTAATTTTTTTTTTTTATTTTCAATTCGGTTCTTGCCTTCAAATAAGCTATTGAATATACATTACAACATTTCATTATGTCATCTAAAAGATCTTTGCGGAGAGAAATTTCTCGAAAAAGTCGGGATTATTTGAAAAGAGTTCGAGGAAAACAATTTAATCAAAAAGACTTCTATCAGGCAGAGGACAATAATAATGTTGAAGTTTTGCAAGTTTACAATTTGTACGGAAGAAAAGTTAAAGGAGGTCGAAAATCATTTGCAGACAGAAAAAAAATTAGAAGTGGTAAGTATTAATTTTAAACTTAGAATAAGCGTTTCCGAATAAAAATACTTATTATATTTTACAGATCGGTGTCATCAGGAAAATTCTACAATATTCAATTAAAAATATTGATAAAGTTCTGGGAAAAGAAATTATAATGGCATATAATGTTGATGGAATAAAAAACAAGAAACCTTTAAAACAATATGGAAATTTGTTATGCAGCGTCTATGGCAGGGTCGCCCATTTGTATACTGCGGGCGCCCACTGAGTTGTTTTGCTTTTGCCATTCTCCCTCATTCACAGTGTACGTGAGCAACACACGACTGATAAATATCATGTGGTTGTTGTTTTTTCACCTATACATAAACACTTGCTTCGGTTTGATGGTGGGCGACGTGGGCGACACTGGTCTATGGTAAATACATAATATTATGGGCTTAGTAACAGAATTTATGCATTACTAATTCTTCTTATTACTGTTTTTTTTCTTTACAGATGCTGTTAAAAGTGAAGGACTCACATACGAAGACTATTTATGTCAACTTAGAAACTCATTAAAACGAATTAAAAACACTATTAACAAAACAAATTCTAGAAAAACATTAACAGAAAACAAAAATTGAAAAATATTTCCAATTTTATAATTATTACTATTTGTTTTAATTTTTATTATAACTATGTTACCATTTTAATTATTATTAATTATATACTCTTTGAAAAATACAATGTTTGAATTTACTTTATTTACTTTAATTATATATGCATTATTAGGTATGTTCGTTTACGCGATAATTTGTACAAATTTGTACAAATTGTTACGAGATGCTGTTCGTTTACACAATTATCCAGCAAAAGAGAGCGAATTGAGAGAGCACTTTTGACAGTTGTGTGACTGAGAACTTACAAATTCTTGCTGGGAAAATTTGTCCAGTAAGAATTCGTAAGTTCGATCAGCTGTTTATTAATCAGTTGTTTTGATTTGAAAACAAACTAAAAAACATTTGGTGAAAGAAAGAAGAGTTTGCAAATTCAATTTTAACCCTTTGAAAACAATATGGAAGGAAAAAACGTAAGTAAAAATACATAAATAAATAACTCTTGATGAATTTTTGATGAACTTTTTAATTTAGGTATCAAATCAAAGTGCAGTGACTGGAGTACCTATGGATATGCCCAACCCAGAAGATGCGGGAAGGAAAGGTAGTTGCTTTGCCGTAGACACTTCCAATTTTTGTTAATTGTTTGTAATTTGTGTTCATACTTTGCAACACGCAAGTATGTATGATTTTTGTCCAGGAAACGTATACTTCCCGAGATATGGTCTTCGAAAGTTCCTCAAAACCCGAGGCAGATATGTATCGATCTCCTTCCTCATCACGTTGTTAAGGGAAATTTTTGTTCATGTAGCCGAGATTAGCACCAGCCCATAAAAGAAAATTTTAAATGCCGGCCAGAGGCCTGCTATTTCGAAAGAAATTTTCAGTTTAGGTAGTTTATGTGCCGCTAAAGGAAATGAGTTCAGTGTTCGTTCTTGGATGAGCCTTTAAAGGCATGTGCTGTTATAGATTTGGAAAATTCATACATACATAGATATTTTATTTGGAACAAGTCTCGTTTAGGGGCACCTCTCGGATCGGGATAAAGTTTTTACCATAGGTAGTCCTTGGAACCCTGAACACAACGATATATAACTTTCAGGGGGAAGTCCATACTTCCCGAGATGTGGGTCTTGACATTTTACTATTTTTGGACAGTATGGGTATCATTTTAAAGCTCGTGGTGAGTACTTTTGTTTTCTATTAGGCTTTCCCGGGGGAAGCCCACATTTCTTTAAGTAGTCGGTCTTCGGCCGGGATTTAAGACGACGCGAACAAAAGATTCTCCCAAGTAAAAATATTAAAATATAAAGACCCATATCTCGTGAAGTATGGACTTCCCCCGGGAATGTTATATATCATTGTGTTCAGGGTTCAAAGGACTACCTATGGTAAAAACTTAATCCCGATCCTAGAGGTGCCTCTTAACCTAAGCCTTTAATTTATATTCATTTTCTTTTTATTTAATACAGACGGTAATGATACCGGTCGTATAATTTCTATTGTTCTCAAATTGATGGAATGTGATACTTATCCATGTGACGATGACGATGAACCAATTATCAACCACCTACATGGGATAGAAGATTTTCCATTATTGGATGTTCCACCAATTTTCATGGAAAGGAATCCCCGAAACTCAATAAAGAATTATGTGGAGGTCATAGTACCAACTTATAGTGAAGAGGAATTTCGAAAGCATTTCAGAATTACAAGATCTCTTTTTGAAAACCTTTGCCAACGTTTATGTAATTGGGAGATGTATACTAAAATGCGGATTGACAAGAGGTGTTCCGAGAAAGTATACATGCTAGTGTTCCTTTGGTTTGCAGGTCACGAGGCATGTAGTTTTCGTGACATTGCGGATCGTTTCGATTTGTCAATAAGTACCGTTTCCATAATAATAACGAAGGTCTCTTTGTTTATAAGTTCATTGAGTCCCGAATTTATTAAATGGCCCACTGATGAGAAAAAGAAGGAATCTTCTACATATTTTGGCAATAAATGTCTATTTAAAAAGGCAATTGGTGATTTTATTAATATGTACTTTGAGTTTAAGAGCAATCTTACGTATACATTTTTTCTAGGTTGTATTGATGGAACACACATAGTTATAGACCCTCCAAGAGAAGGAAAAGATGACTATGTGGATCGAAAAGGAAATGTCACAATCTGTCTTCAGGGCATATGTGACCAAAACAAAAAATTCATAAACATTTTTGTTGGCTATCCAGGCTCAAGCCATGATAGTTGGGTTTTTAAAAACTCAACCATTTTTGACAAATTGCCTATGTACTGTTCAGGTAATTTAATAAGTATACCTGTGTTCTTGATATTTACAAAATGTTACTGAATGTTGTCTGTAACATGTAGCAGTACACAGACATACATAATATAATAAGAAAGAATCGAATCATTAATCATATATTACTCCCTAGATTATTATTTACTCGGGGATTCAGCCTATCCATGTAACGAGTATTTGATAACCCCGTATAAAGATAACGGACACTTAACAAGAGCACAGAAGCAGTTCAATATTAAGTTAAGCTCTGGGCGTGTTTGTATTGAACATACTTTTGGAATTCTAAAGCAACGTTTTAGGCAATTGTACTATTGTAAATTACGTGGATTAAAAAAAATTTGCCATTTTGTACGAGCCTGTTGCGTTTTACACAATATTGCCAATGAACATGACATCGAATTTACTGAAGAAACAAGCCCTTCTACTGAAGAATACACTGAAGTTGGTAATGTATCGCAAGGAAACAAAGTGCGAGACCCAATATGCGAATATATACAGACCCAAATGAGATTAAAAAAATAATGAATAAATATATTTGTACGAATATTTTCTTTAATAAAAGTTAATTAAACAAAAAAGAAAAAAATATATATATGGTAGTAATTCAATTTTTAGGAATATCAAACATACGAGCCAAGAATACAAACAAAAATTTGATTTCATTTAAAAAAATAAGCCCTAATTTACATCAGGCAATTTGCTTAGGGGTAGTTTACACGAGCCATCAATGTCATATGTCACAAAAAAAAAACATTCCATATCTACCCACACAGACAACGTGAAGACGAAATTTCATTCCATTTTCCTGGTGTGGACGGAGAAAGTAAACGGCGTACATTAGCACACATTAGCGACTGTATAACGATGCGTCATATGACATTGATAGCTAGTGTAGACTACCCCTTAGTGTAAATCAAGGTTAATAATATCAAAAATTATTTCTTTAACAAATCAATTAGAGTTTTTAGTAATTCTATTTTTTTATCTTCCTGCGCCTCTCTTCTCGCCGCTATCTCTCGCCTTTCCCTTATACTAGTTTCCATCAACTCTCGCCACACCAAGTCACTCTCTTCCTTCTTTTTACCATATTCCTCAACCTTTTCCAAATACTCCTGAAATGAAGTTTTCCTCTTTCTTGAAGTTGAAGGCAACATTTCCGGTTTTTCTATAAATAAATGATACGACGATAAAATTAGATTAGATGTAGCGTACATCAAATTCTTCAAATCGACCATAAATATATATGGGAGCTATATCGATTTTACATGGAATTTTCCACATATCGCTCATTTACTCAAAGAGTGACATAACTCAAAAAATTTGCTTTCTGAGTAAGCAATTTATATTTTTTTCACGACATCTACTTTATCTTGTGTCAAATTTTCATGCTGATATCTCTAAAACTCGACGAGTTCCAGCTCATTTACTACGAGTTTCGCATAATTCAACACAAAAGTTTTTTGAGTTTATGAAGTAAAGTACTAAAACACCTCAAATCATGCTTGATCATGGACAGAAATAGGGTCCAAGTAGTTATTTTAGTTTTAGTGTAATCATCTTTTTAAATTGGGAAGTCAAATTTTAATCGCCAACTTAAACGCGTTTTTCTCGAAACTTGATTTTTCGACATGTGTCACACTTTGAGTAAATGAGCGATATGTATTAGTATGATAGTCACCTACCTGTAAGAGACGTATTCAGCAAATCACTATTTGAAAGATCCTCACTTGTAACTTCCGCATCACTATCAAGAACGAATTCTGGGTGTATGGACTTTTTTTCCTCCAGCAAATCATCAAGTTCGCTATAAAAAAGTAAAGTTTTCATAAAAAAATTACAAAATATTTTTAAAGGAGTTTTAAATAATTTTAGAAAAAGGGACCAAAAAGGCCGCTTCAATAAAGCGCAGGGGGTTAATTTTTGAAAAAAAAAATCCAAGTATTATTGCCAGTAATATTGCCGAAGACACCATATATCTAAAATGTAAGGTTTCCATGAAGTTTAGCCGAAAATTTTCATAAATCTAAAAATGGGGAGAACTTGCCAAACCCCCCTCCCCTTTCGGTTACCTCACGATGTAAATTTTCAAACGTGTCTCATATTTGTATATATACTTTCATGATCAGAAGAGTTTTCATTCATTTTTTGCTGTCATACGGAAAACACGATGGATTGGCAAAGATGTAAAGAGGTACCGGAAGGAGTGGACCGATATGGCCCATCATCGAACTTAAACTAAGTCTGGACAAAATATTGCAAGACCCAAAATTTGAACAAAATCGGTTGACCAGTTCTCGAGTTATCGTACGCTTCAACCACGACAAATATTATCATAGGGGTTGTTTGCAGTTCTCGGGCTGAGTTATGAGGAAGTATGGATTTGCTCCTAAAAAAACTTATATCGTCGTAAATCGATGGTCACACTAGCAAGATTTTAATATGACGACGTCGAGTTTATTGGCGAGATGTACGAGGTAGTGAAACCTCTGTACATGTTTTCCTGTTTGTAAGTTGCTTCAACAAAAATCAAAGTGATTCAGTAGCAGGTCTTAAAGAGAACTTATCCAAAATTTTATGTGGGAGGTACCGGATGGAGTGGACAAATATAGTCCTTATTCGAACCTGATCTATACCAAATCGGTCACTCCCATCAAGAGTTATCGTGCGCACAATTTTTCCGGATATTTTTGAACTTTTGTGGGGTAGGTACCTGAAGGAGTGTACCGACATGGCTTACCTACGAACTTAAAGTAAGTTTGGAAACAATATTACGAAGGCGAAATTTTGGCAGGAATCGGCATTTCCGTTCGAGAATTATCTTGCGCTTCCACCCATAAACATGGTGTCATAGGGTTTGTTTTTCAACTTTCAGGCTATTTTTTCAGGAAGTATGGACTTGTCCCTGAGAAAACTTGTAACTTCGTATAGGGGACGGTGAATACAAGATGTTACAACAAAAACCAAGGCGATTCGAGACCAGGTCCTAAACTGAACTTTTCCGAAATTTTGTGTGGGAGGTACTCGAAGGAGTGGACCGATTGAGTCCATATTGGAATCTCATCTAAGTTTGGTAGAAATTACACGATATGCAAAGTATGGACCAAATCGGTTATTCCCTACAAGACTTATCGTGCGCACAAATTCTGCGACAGTTTTTGTACATTTGTGTGGGAGGTACCTGAAGGAGTGGACCTATATGGCCCATCTTCGAACTTAAATCGAATCTGGACAAAATATTTCGATACCCAATATTTGAACCGAATCGATTGATCCGTTCGAGAGTTATTGTGCGCACCAGCCTGCCAGACAGACAGACGGACATTGCTAGATCTACTCAAAATTGTCTGAAACGGATATCGTACAAACATACTACGATGAGGCACATTTTTGGTCGTATCAAAGTGTAAATACCCTCTTTAGCCTAAAGGCTGAGGGTATAATCATTAAACCAGCCATAGCTTTCTCAACATACAAAGATTTAATTTGATCGATGCACTCTTGCCGTGATTATCCACGTCAAAAGTTGTGGAAATGATCGGATGAAACGGTTCACAAGTACATTCCATTTTTTGGCAAAATGTTTTTTTAAGTCGTTTTAAACAACACATTTTTTTAGTATCCCTCGTAGATGTCATGATATAACGAACGAGTTTCTTTGCGGATTAGTAGTTGATCAGAGGTTAAAGCATCTGGTCTCCAGTTTCAGCTCGGTGGATGAACAACTTGTTACGATTTTAATGCCAAACTTGCAGCAAAGGAGCGCACTCGATTAAACTAACAAAATACCAACAGGCATAACACTAAAGTTGGACATCGAAAATTTGCAATGACAACAGATAGCCACAGCACACTCCACTCAACCCAATTGCTTGATGAAACCAACCCTCGTTCTTAAAACATGTCAGGGCAGTGACAAAGTATTGAAAATAGCCCCAAAATCCATATTTGAATATCAAAGACCCCATTATCCTCGAATTAAAGTAAAATATTTATTTACCTTTGGTATGGGCACGACTGTCGACTTCGGCCAGTTTTGGAGTTGTTCAACTTCACTTTTTTATATTGCCGCTCCAAGCTAAAATACTTTCCTTCCACTTGGGTAGCATTATAATTGTGTCCATTTGCTGCTAACGCCTCCGCAATTTTTGTCCACATTTGCTTCTTGTTCTTGAGTGATGCTACTTTTCCCACTAAAGGGCGCAACTCCTTTACCTTTGCCAATAACAATTTCACAGCTGAATCCAACCATATGATTTTTTTGGAGTCCGCATCAGAATTTAATTGTGCATATGTTTCATCCTGAGAACACGAGGATGCTAATTCCAAACCATATTGTGCCGTGTCATCTTCTGGTTCTGGATTTGGCGAGAACACAATCTCATCAAAATCTTCCTCCGAAGTCATTTGGGACAATACTGAACTCATATATTCTGGATCTGTAAAATATAAACAAACCAACGATAATTAAAACAAAATTATTACATATAATTTATAAACTTACCAGTTGTTACTCTTTTATATGTTCCTGGGGAGCACACCACATCTAATTTTCTTTTGTTATTCATTTTGTGCACAAAAATGTTTAAAATGATTTGCTATTTGCGCCTTTGTTTTGTTTTTATTATTCCACACAGCTGTTTTGTTACAAATTTTTTACTGGAGGTTGTTCGTTTACTTTTTGGAAATTTTTCTCTCGAGAGAGTAAAATTCTCACTTTCTCACAACAGTTTCTTACTGAGCAATTTGTACGAGGAAAGTAAACGAACACACCTATTATATATTCAAAAAAATTGTTTCTTTTCTTTTTAAATGGGGTTATTGGAGGAACTGCGGTTATTTATCACTAAAGAGAAAATAGATGGCATTATGTCGTCAACGACTCATTGCATGACAGTGACTTTAAAACTGTCGTCAACGACTTATTGCAAGACAGTGTCTTTAAAACTGTCGTCAACGACTTATTGCAAGACAGTGTCTGTAAAGTTGTCATCAGCGACTATCTGCAAGACAGTGTCATGTACATTGTCACCGACGACAACTTCGCTTACCCTGTCGCCCAAGTTGTCGTGCATGAATAGGCGGACACTTGTGTGAAAATGTCGTCAACAATTCCAAAGGGCTGTCTGCAAAGAGTCGTGAACGAATTGGGTATGTCGTGCACGATTCATCAATGTTGTCTCGAAGACACTTTCTATTGGGCGTATTCCCAGGGCGTGTGTGGTGAAAAAAGTAGAACACATGTATTCTTATGAGAACTATCGAAATACGTCGAGCGTATACTTTTTTAAGTTGAACATTTCCAACTTTGACAGAACGTATGATATGTTATTGTATGTATGTATGTGTGTGTTTTGTATATTGAAAACAAAAGCCCAACAAAACATGAAATACAATTTATTGCAAAGGAAAAATGTTTGTTTTACGAACGAAAACATTTTATAAAGTTTCTGTCGCGGTTTTTGTGTTTTAAATGGGATTTCGGATTCAACGTATTTGGATAAAGCGCTCGGCACATACGGTGCGTTGTGCGTTGCGTTATAACAACCACATGAAAAAAGTGTAAGTGAAGCCAAGTTTTTTGAACAACAACAATATGGCTGACGCATTAAAGTTAAACATAATTTAATGCTTTGTTTACATTTACGAAATCCACTCGATTTCAACTGTCAGTTCCTTTGCGTATACCTCAAATGAAAACTCATCTGAAATCAATTGGATTTCATTTAACGTTTAAGCAATGGATTTGACGGTTGAAATCGAGTGGATTTCGTAAATGTAAACCAAGCATAACTGTTTTGGGACAACGCGTGTCCCAACGTGTCAATAAACGCACCGTATTTGCCGAGCGCTTAATACGGACGCTCAGAGAGCGTTGTTGTGGTAGGTGGGTGAATATTTTTTGTACGTCACGACTTAAATTAGGTATAGCTGTTAAAAGTATTTAGAAAGTTGTGTATCGACTAGAGTTGTACAATCTAGTTCATTTGAAAGATCTAGTTCAATAGCTCAGCTCTTTTAACTGAACTAGGTCAGTAATCTAGTTCATAGTTCACTATCCAGTTCAATCATTCGGATCGGAATCGTTCACGAGCTCTTATCATTCGCTTGACGAAAACACACAAACATACACCAAATAGAAATAAACATTAAAGTAGTTTATTACAATGGGGGTTGACACTTCACATTGATCCAAAACATAAACAAAACTCATTACATTACGAAGGCATCATTTAGCACAGAAAACGGCGTCACTTTATTCATATGTGAATGACATGCTGAACTAGATTGTGAATCGTTCGTTCGTTGATCGTTCTTTGTGGATCTTTCGGTCTGCGCTCAGTGAGCTATTGAACTATAATGAACTATATCGACTGATCTAGTTCCTATGCTCTTTTCAATGAATCGTTCAATTGAACTAGTTCGTTCATGAACTATACAACTCTAGTATCGACATTTTATGTACAGTGGTGGCCAATACATTTGAAACAAAATTGCACACTTTAGGAAATTTTATTTAAAATATTTTTTTGAAAGCAAAATTAAGTATTTTTTGCAATTATTTATAGTTCATTGCTTCAAATATAAGAAAATAAAAGGTTTTGACACGTTAAGTTTTGAAAAAAAAATGAAAATACATAACACACCTTAAAATTTAATGGCCAAAACATACGCAACTGGACCAAATCCGATGCAAAAATGTTCAATATTTTGTAAAATATATTTTTTTTGTATGATTTAAATGATTTGTATTTGTTTTGGGATAATTAAAAGTGAATGAAATTTTGAAACTGACATCAGTCATGCGTACTTTTTCGGGGGAGTGGCGGGTTATAAAATATCTTCCTTTCGGTATCGGCGTTTCCTTTTTCTGGAAGTGTTTTAGTTTAGTTATCATTTGATTTGAGCTTTCTAAAACTTTTTAAGTTTATAGAATCCAACATTTCCAATGATACCGCCCGTTATAACTTTAATACATCAGTATCCATCATTCTGATATAGACCAAATCCCTACGATCATATGTTTTTCGAAACCCAAACTTCTGGCTTTTGCTAATAAATGACGCAACTGCACTCTAAACTTTGAATTTGTTTAAATGCTTCTCCCGTACGACCCACCACTTACCCGAAGCAGTATGTATGACTGATATCAATTTAAAAATTTTATTCACTTTTAATCTTCTCAAAACAAATACAAAGCATTTGAATCATATAAAAATATAATATTTTACAAATATTGAAGATTTTTGCATCGGATTTGGTTCAGTTGTATATGTTTTGACCATTAAATTTCAAGGCTTGTTATGTATTTTCGTGTCGGGTTAGTAACCCTCCCCTAGAAAAAACATCCTACTATGAAAAAACGAAAGAAAAGAAAAACAATTCCCTCTAAAGTTGACGAACCCCGCAAACGTTTTAAGGACCATGATCTGCGAATCTGCACCTGGAATGTTCGCACTCTTTATAAAGAAGGTGCAGTCTTCGCATTGGCAGACGTACTTGAAAAGTACAAGGCCGATATTACTGCCATACAGGAAATACGATGGATTGGGAAAGGCGTCACAACAACACCTAAAGGTGACGCACTGTATTATAGCTGCATGAGTTTGGTTGCGGATTCGTAGTTAGTCGGAGGCTAAAACATCTTGTATCAAGCTTCACCCCAGTGAATGAAAGACTTGCTGCAATTCGAAAAAAAGCTAAATTCTTCAACATCAGCTTTATTTGCGCTCATGCTCCCACTGAAGAAAAGGACGAACAGACCAAAGATATATTTTACGAGCGCTTAGAAGAAACATATGACCGTTGCCCTGCCCATGACATTAAAATCATTCTAGGCGATTTTAATGCCAAAATTGGAAAGGAGAATATGTTTGGCCCAACAGTCGGGAAATTCAGTCTCCACAGTGAAACATCTGACAATGGTATGAGGCTGATGGACTTTGCAGCTGCAAAAAACATGGTAGTTAGCAGTACCAGATTTAATCATCTCGATATTCATAAGGGCACCTGGCTGTCTCCAGATTAGAAAACAAGAAATCAAATTGATCATGTTGTGATAGATGGAAGACATTCATCGAGTGTGTTGGATGTACGATCTTTCCGAGGCGCAAACATTGATTCGGACCACTACCTTGTTGCAGCAAAGGTACGCACCCGCTTAAACGTAGCAAACAAAGTACGAACAGACACAACACGAAAGTTAGACATCGGTAAGCTGCAATCACAACCGATAACCACAGCATATTCCCCTCAACTAGCCCAATTGCTTAATCGAAACACTTCTCATCCCGATAACATATCAGCGCAATGGAAAATCATTGCCCACTCCATGCTAACAGCCGCAAAATCCATACTTGTATACCTGAGACCTCCACCAAGGTGTCCATGGTATGATCAGGAGTGTCGTGCTGCCACCGAAGAGAAAAATGCGGCATATAGGGCTACTTTACAATCCGTAGCAACGCGTAGCGCACGAGAGAGATACAGGGAGAAAAGGAGAGAGGAGAAACGTCTTTTCCGCAGGAAAAAGAGAGAGAGATGGAAAAGCGGGAGTGTAAAAAAATCGAGATGTACAGGAGCCAGAATGAAGTCCGAAAATTCTACCAAAGAGTCAAGCATCAAACTGATGGCTTTGGTACAGGCACATCCTCCTGTAGAGACCAGCCAGGTAATTTGGTAACTGATACAGATAGTGTGCTCAGGATATGGAAAGAACATTTCGCCAAACTGTTGGTATCCGATAGTAGCGAAGACGGCGAAGATACCACAGATCCAATCCCAGAAGATGGTATTGAATGTATACCGCCCAGCCAAGATGAGGTAAAGACAGCAATAAATCGGCTGAAGAATAATAAGGCAGCAGGGGCCGATGGCTTACCAGCCGAGCTGTTTAAAACCGTAGGCGACACGCTGATAAGGCGTATTCATCAGCTACTTAGCACCATCTGGCAGGAAGAACGAGTACCCGACGATTGGAACCTGAGTATCCTGCGCCCCGTCCACAAGAAGGGAGATAAGACTGTATGCTCTAACTATAGGGTCATAAGTCTGCTCCCTATTGCCAACAAGATCGTGTCAGGGATATTGTGCGAACGACTAAAGCCTATGGTCAACGAGATAATTGGACCATACCAATGCGGCTTTAGACCTGGCAAGTCCACCATTGAGAAGACCCAAAAGATGCAGATCGACACCTACCACCTTTTTGTCGATTATAAAGCAGCCTTCGACAGCCCGCTGCGTTCAAAGGTATTCCAAGCCATGACTGAATTTGGTATCCCCGCAAAGCTCAACCGGCTTTGTAAAATGACTTTAACTGACACGAGGTCCTCAGTTAAAATAGGAAAGAACCTCTCCGAAGAGTTTGGTACCAAAAGAGGTTTCAGATAAGGATACAGCCTTTCGTGTGATCTCTTCAACATCCTGCTGGAAAAGGTTATACGAGAGGCAAACGTCAAAAGAAGTGGCACAATCTACACCAATAGTCACATGTTACTTGCTTATGCTGATGATATAGACATCATGGGCCGATCAGTAAAATAAGTAACTGATACCTTTATGAAGGTCGAAGGAGAATCTGCTAAAGTGGGTCTGGCGGTAGACGGTGAGAAGACCAAGTTGATGGTGTCGACGCGCAATGCGTCCATTGAGCTCGGACCGACTGTGGAAGTTGGTTCCTATAATATTGAGGTAGTAAAAGACTTCGTCTACCTCGACACCTCCGTAAACACAACAAACGACATCAGTTGTGAAATAAAAAGAAGAATTGTATTGGCCAACAGATGCTACTTTGGTTTAAGTAAGCAGGATTCCTATTTTCGATTTCAAACAAGGCAGACGTGTTTTCAGTCATATAAAATAAAATAAATTTTATTTTTTTGGAAATTGAAAAATAGAATTTCCTTTGGATTCTGATTTTTGAAATGGATTTGACCTCATTGTGCAAGCTCGCTTGCAATCCTTCGGAGAATATACCCCCAGATAAATCATGTACAATTACGAACTCTGATTCTAAAATCGGAAATCTCTCGCAAAACTCGAAGCATCTGGGACAAGAGAATTGGCTTCCAGCAGCTTCATCAAAAGTCAAAGAAGGGAATCTTAAAGCCGTGGTGACAAATGTTGAACAGTTGCCCCCATTGAAACCTATTGAAGATGATAATTCTATTGATATGGAAGAATGTGCTCCCTCAGACGATGAAGTTTTTCAACTTGTAGAAAGAAAACGGAAAATTGCTCATGGTTCAAAAAAAGCTAAGGTAGATATGTCTAATTTTCGTACAAACACGCCTATTAGTCTGGCCGCAACACCTGGTCAATCCCTATCGTCTTGCAACAGATTTGCTTTATTAAGGGATCTAGATGTGAAATCAGATAACGAATATCAGAAAAGAGTTCCTGTAAGGGAAGTTCCAGATGAAGATATTGTTCATGTTAAAAGAAAATCCTTTTGTCCTCCTATTTTTCTCTTTGGGGTTGATATGCAAAGCCTCATTAAAGATCTTAAAGCCAGGAATATTAAATTTAAACCTGTAAACAAAAGCAGACACAAGAGCAAGCTTTACTTAGAGGATGCCAAAATACACTCAGAACTTATGAGCTTATTACGCGAAAAAAATTAGATTCTTATTCTTACACTCCCAAGGAGTTGAAGCGCCAATCTATTGTTCTTCGTGGTCTTTTACATAACACCGACGTTGACGACATCAAAGCTTATCTAGATGCCCTAGTGCCCGATACTGTGTTCAATGTCACAAAATTTACTACTTCCTTCTCGAAGAAAAACAATTTTGATACAGGTCTTTTTCTGGTAACGCTTCAATATAGTAAATCGACATCTGAATTGAAAGCAGTAAGATATGTATTGGACCAAAGAGCATTTTGGGAGATTCCTAAGAGAAACTCGGGAAATATTCAATGTTATAGATGCCAGCAATGGGGACATATGTCCCGTAACTGCAATAGAGAATCTGCTTGTGTGAAATGTGATAAAAGCCATGAACCAGGTCAATGCTCTTTCGTTCAAAGTGAGGGAAATCTACCTTTCTGTGTAAACTGTAAAATCCGCGGTCACCCATCTAGCTTTAGAGGATGTCCCGAATATTTAAAATATGTAGAGTTGAAAAAGAAAGCACGATCAGCCGCTACTGAGAGGAAAGAAAAAGCTAACAAAAATGTTTTTAACGCCATTTCATCGTTTTGTCTCCCTAATATATCGTACTCAGATGCCTCACGTGGTGAGCGGTCATCTTCCAACAAACCTAAAATTGTTGAAGAATTTTTAAAATTGGCCAAAGAACTTTGTCCACCTAAAGTAATTTCTCTCGAAGAAAAAATTGCCACATTTATGGGAAACTTAAAATCGCTTTCTAAGGAAGAGGCTGTGCAGCAGTGTATAAGCCTCTTACGTGAAGTTAACGACTTCTATGGTCCGTAATATTCTTAATCTAATCACTTTTAATGTTAGGTCATTAATTGATTGTGGCCGTAGGTACGAGCTTCTCAATATTGTAAACACTTACAATATTGACGTTGCTTTTATTCAAGAAACTCACTTGCGTTCAAGAAGTTCTGCTTTTGGTTTCGATAACTATAATTTTATTAGAGATGATAGTTCTCAGGGTGTTGCTATTTTAATTAGACAAAATTTTAAATGTAAAAAAGAAGTTATTGCAGGTTTCAGTTTGCCAAGTTTATTTATTTCTGTCGAGGTCTACATTAATGGTGTTTGTAGGAAAATTTTGTTAGGTTCAATTTACATTCCCTGTAATTCCGCTAATTCACTGGTGTTAAGCTCCCTTGTAAGTTTGGGCAATTTTTCCAGAGGGTATGATTTCACATTTATTGGTGGTGATTTTAATGCGAGGCATATTTCCTGGGGAGATTCAGTAAATAATTTGAACGGTAATAGTTTTTATGATTTTCTCCAACAGCATCCTTATTATTTTTCCAGAATTTCTTCATCTTGTCCCACTTTTCCGAACGGATCATCATTTTTAGATCACTTCCTTGTTTGTTCTTATGCCACGGATTTATCCACTCCCATTTGTTCAACATCGTGTTTACCCACCTTTTCAGACCATTTTCCTTTAAAATTGAATGTCGTACTTCCTAGTTTTGATATAGTTTTGCAACCTCCGTCAAGTTTTGTCAGTTATCGTAACTGCAATTGGGAAAATTTTAAGTATGATGTAACTGAAAATATTCTGAATCACTATCCTAATGCAGATACAAATTTGTCAAACAATGAGATCGATGAATATATTCATAAATTTGTTCGTACCGTTACTTCAGTTTCCGAAATTCATTCAGAAAAAGTCCTGACTGGAAAAAGAAAATTTATTGTTTCTGATAGAATAAAAAATTTGTACAGAATTAAGTATGCTTGGCAGAAACAACTTAAAAGAATTTACCAAACTTCTAGTAACAGACACAGTCCTGAATACAGTTTATTATCTAAACAAATTCAATTATTGGGAATTATTATTAAAAAACAGGTAGAACTTGAACAAATTTCGCATTTTAATGAAAAACTTAAAGGAATTAAACCGGGCCCGAAGGCGCACCGACAAGTTTTCAACATTACTGGTCATCGGAAAACCAAACCCATTGAAAAATTATCTGTCGATGGTACCAATATTTCTAATGATTCTGAGTGTCTTAACCAATTAAATTCGTATTTTTCGAATTTATATAACAATCCTTCTCCTAATTCTTCAGCAAATGAAGAATTAATAGGCAGTTATATTGCTAACGTCCCCCAACACAGTTTTTCATTTTCAAGTGATTCGGATGCAAGGAATCGGGGTAGATGTGAATTCCTTACAACAACAAAAGAAGTTGTAGACATTGTAGACAATGTAAACAATAAGAAATCATCAGGGATCGATTCGCTTTCCAATTTTATCATTCGCAAACTTCCTATGAAAGCATTCGAATTTTTAGCAATAGTTTTCAATAATTGTATTTCCAATGGATATTTTCCTGATTCTTGGAAAATTTCGAAGATAATTCCTATAAAGAAAAAAACCAATAGTGATGATATTTCAAATTTAAGGCCAATATCTTTATTATCAAATTTAGGCAAACTATTCGAGGTAGTTCTTCGTGTCAAAATGGATATTGGAGTCAACCTGCCGTATGTACCAAATTCTCAGTTCGGTTTCAAAAAGGGACACTCTACTGTCGATGCTATGCTAAAATTTCACAACGACATTGTTTTAAATTTGAGGGAAAAGAAATGTACAGTTGCGGTGCTTCTTGATGTTGAAAAAGCTTTTGATCATGCAAGTCATAATGGAATATTGACCAAAATGATTAGAATCGGAATTAGTCCCTTAATGATTAAATTATTTAAAAGTTTTTTCACAAATAGAAAGTTTTGTGTCCAATTTCAAAATCAGGTATCAAATTTATCAAATGTAAAGTGTGGTGTCCCTCAAGGTTCAGTATTGGCACCCCATTTATACAACATTTTTATGTACGATTTCCCTCACAATTATGAAAATTCATCAGGCATTTTATATGCGGATGATTCTTTATTGTATTCCCACAGCGAATCTCCCGCTAGAGCATTATTAAATATTTCTCAATACCTTGACAATGTGAAACAATTTTATGACACATGGGGCATAAAAATTAATGCTGCAAAGTGCGAAGCCATTTGCATCAGAAATGCTTCGGGTAAATGTAAAAGATTTGTTGTTCCGGAAAGCAAATCTTTACAGCTGTTTTTAAATGGGGTTGAAATACCATTTAAAGATAAGGTCACATATCTTGGTATCGAATTTAATAAACTTTTTAAATTTAATGGGCATGCCAGAAAAGCACGAAATAAAGCTCAAGGCGGTTTTGTATCATTTTTAAAAATTCTCTATAATAAAAATCTACCTGTCCGCACAAAATTGATGCTATATAAGACTTGTATTCGGCCTGTTATTTTGTACGGGGTTCCTATTTGGTTCAATATATCTCCGTCGGTTATGAAAGAACTTGAAATCTTAGAGAGGAAAATTTTGAGACTCTGTATCGGTAAAAATTTTAAGTGCGTCAATAAAAGATATTCTAATAACTACATTTATACAAATTGTAAGATTAAGCGGCTTTCTAGGTACGTCTGTGATATGTTGGAAAAGTTCAACCAGAGATTGGCACTTCATGAAAATCAACACATGTCTGAAGTTGTGAATAGTCAAGTAAACATTAGCTGGTCAAATGTTTATTATTTATCCCCTTTGGGACTTTCATTAGAACACAACGATGGTATTTCTGGGTTTTACGAAAAGGCCCTTGCCGGAACCCACCGAGGGTAGTTACATGTTTACCTTCTTTTGTCTGTTTTTGTTTTTTTTTCTTTGTTTTTTTTTTTTTAGTTTTAAGTACACAACCCCTAAAATAAAGAAACCTTTTAATCAGCCCCGGGAGCAAGGGCGTATATACCTTTATAAACACTATCTATGTACATAAGCGACAATCTATGTATAAGCCTGATGCTGTAAACACCATTTAATCATTGCGATAATACATTATAGTCGTAAGTGTTCATTATTATGTAAAAAAAAAAAATCACTTTATTGTTATCCTTTAGACTCAATAAATTAAAAAATTAAAATTAAAATTAAGTAAGCAGTTTAAAAACAAAGCCACATCTCGTCAAACAAAAATAACGCTGTACAAAACACTGATACTACCCGTGCTGATGTATGGTTCCGAAGCCTGGGTACTTGCGCAAGCAGACATGGCAGTGCTTGGTGTGTTTGAGAGAAAAATTCTTCGAAAGATCTACGGACAAATCTGCGTTGACGGTGAATATCGACGTCGCATGAACCACGAGTTGTATCTACTATACAACGACATCAATATAGTTAAACGTATTGAGATGCAACGATTGCGTTGGCTAGGCCATATCATAAGAATGAGCGATGATGAACCCGCTAAAAAGGCGTATAAATACGAACCGCTTGGCGATGCACGCAGAATTGGCAGGCCAAAGAATAGATGTCGCAAACAAGTGGATGAATAGATGAAAAGGCACGGTATTCCAGAGTGCGAAGCAACAAATAGAGAGAATTGGAGATCTTTTCTTAGTTCGCCCTATAGAACAAATGTTCTGTAATGGGCCAGCTAAGTAAGTAAGTAAGTACTTTGCAATCGAAGCCATATGGTTAATTCAATGGCCAATTCAGATATAATTACAAAGATTCCACCTTACTTCATAGCTACTCTATAAATAAAATATTTAACATTATTGTTATTACAAACTATACATAACAAATTAAACAAATAATTGCATTGATTATATGTTGTCTCCTTTACATAAGAACTACTCATATGCATATTATCTGCATATTATAAAATAGGTAAGAATCAATATAGAATTTTCAAAAATATCATCGGTACAACCAATATTTTCTTCTTTATGTCATAGCTACATTTTTTCAAATGTTTTGATGTAAAATGTGTGAAAACTTTATATTTTCTTATATTTAAAGCAATGAACTATAAATAATTGCAAAAAATACTTAATTTTACTTTCAAAAAAATATTTAAAAAAAAATCCTAAAACGTGCAATGTTGTTGCAAATGTATTGGCCACCACTGTATACATATGTTTGATATGTATGATGGTGGTTTGCCTGACTTTTAAACGGTTCGAAGATACCACTATGAACAAAGAACCGGTGCATAATATTGATCATGAAGATGAAATTTAATTGATTTCTTCTATTATTGAATAAATTAAAAATACTATAACTAACACGAAATGTGAATAAAGAACATTTTATTACCTGAAGTCGAATCGGATTTGACGTCATATTGACATTTTATTGTATAGCTGGAACTGAATACTGCTCAAAACACAGTAGGCCCAGAATGTTAGTGACAGAAAACCTTCAGGGATTTTAATGATTTTATTTAACACAATGTACAAGCCCTTCCACCTGACAACCTTTTAAAATAACTAAGAAGATGTGTTTGGAAAATCCTGTGTGGTTTCTAATAAAGCTTATAATCGATCTACAGATTCTGGACGTGAGCAGTAATAAATGAATATATAGAGATAGCGAAATAAAAACAGTTGTTTGTCGCCAATATTTAATTATTACTGTAACGTATTTAAACACAATTGACTATATATTTCAAAGATAAATAAACGACATAAACACATTTATCTTTCAGTTTATTTAGTAACATTTAAATGTGCACAAAGACAGATCAATAAAAAAGAAAAAAAAAACAAATATATATACAAGAATATATTAATATATAGAAAGAAAGTTTTGCGGAAAACAAAATGAACACAGATATTCAAAATTTTTTTCAAAATAAAATTATATTTGTTACGGGTGGAACAGGTTTTCTTGGAAAAGGTAAGAAGTAATTGCAAAGTTTTGCATATGGTTCAAACATATTAGTGGAACCATGAACCCGGCAATTCATTGGCGTTAAAGTGTTTGGCATATGTAATATACAGTTGTGGTGAAATAACTATGGAAGTCTAGTTGGAGTCGAACCAATGAACTATATTGCATGGTTTAATAAGAAAGGTTAGATAATGCTTCCTGTCAATTTAATTTTTTTCTTTCGACTGTTCCTAAAACGTCAACACAATATACACAATCTTTGTATGTGTGTGTGCTGTTTGAATAATATGCCAAACAATTTTAAAAGCAATCGAATTCAATGGGTTTTAAAATAGTTTTTAGAACATTTGAATGGAGAAATTTGTCAGCTTTTCATTGAAACAAACATTTTATCATATCGATTATGTGGAGAAACCTTGACCCTTCATTCATTTTTCGTGTTTTTTATAAAATGCTCAACATTGGTATTGTAAACAAACCCACTTGTAGCTTTTGTGTTTACGAATTTTGATGTTTTAGGAATTCAGGAAAAACAAGGGTTCTATAGATTTTTCCATTTAAATCTACCTCTTTACTTATATCATGCTATATTGTATTAAAAAATGGCGTTTCAGTGTTGAAAGTCAAATAAATTGACAATTGTGAGCGATACTCGTAAATGTGAAGCATTGCCAGGAGCATAATATTGGGAACTGCAATAATCTTGTGTGATCTTAAAGAACGTACGATGAACGCAAATCATCAGAATTCGAATACAAATTCACTGTTAAATGAATTTGGGTCTAAAATGTCGCTTTATTAAACGTTTATCTAAATTTTACTAATATTGTGCCTAATATGTCATGTAACTTGTTAAGCGGATTTCCTCCTCTAATTACACTATGCAACAAAATGGAGTTGAAAGTCTGGGGCCCGGAAAATTCCTCTTGGGGAAGAAAGGTCTTGGTGAGTATATTAAGAACCCCGAAGGACAGATTCGCCATGAGTCGAACCTCCGCGTTATGGCGCGGTGAAGTTTTTGCTATAAGCCATCAGGAATTAGCGTTATGTCTTTGTTCACTGTTGATTTAGCTTATTTTTGAGATGACATGTCTTCAGTCAAACCGAATGAGGATTATTTTCGTGGAGCACTTCAACATTCTAACTCGTTTTCTTTATGTCCTTTTCGTCCTTTATTTTAAGAGCCGCTATAAAAGTACCACAAGATGACGTTTTTCAGCTTCGGCATTGACAACTAATCGATTTTGTCGCGTTTCCATAGTCATTTTTGACATTTACCCCTGTTTGTTCAGAAAAAACTGTGTTTATACCCACAGTCAGTAATTAAAAAAAAAAAAAAATTGGGACAGATTTGGATAATTTGCTCCACTTCTCGTGCTACGCAACATAATAATCAGCATGTAAAAAGCAAGGAATAAAGCCAGCAAAGTTCCAGTTGGCACGGCCATTAGCCGTTCCGTCCTTAACTATGCAGCTTCAGTCTGGAATGGCGAAGAATCTGAAACATCAAAAAAAAAAAATCGCTTCGAGTAGTCAGCCAGGCAACATAATGTGTTGCTGACTAAACCGTTGGTGCTGGTGTCCTATGCGCTATGTTATCGCAGCCATTATACTGTGATAGAAGATCTTAGCACCACGGCATATCCGTAAGGACTTCCTTAACTATGCAGCTTCAGTCTGGAATGGCGAAGAATCTGAAACATCAAAAAAAAAAAAAAAAAATCGCTTCGAGTAGTCAGTCAGGCAACATAATGTGTTGCTGACTAAACCGTTGGTGCTGGTGTCCTATGCGCTATGTTATCGCAGCCATTATACTGTGATAGAAGATCTTAGAAGATCTTAGCACCACGGCATATCCGTAAGGACTTCAGATGCTATCCAGAACACATCCAAGACGTCATTCCATTGGATGACAACCGCTTGTCGATAGCGAACTACATGAAAGCCTACACACAGGCGGTCTCAGAAGAAAATTGGTTTTGGAAATGGTCCACCATTTGATATACATAACCCTAATAGAATGGTCCCTTCTGATTTTCGGTATGTTAAAGGTTTTAGCCAAGGCGAATTTAACAAGGTGATCCAATAGTTGACGTTAGGTTGTAGTCTTCATTTGCTGTCAAATTTTTTTGCGCGAAATATCCACAAAAGTTAGAAGATAACGTTAAAATATTATTCGCGAAGCTTAAACAAAGATGTTGTACACAGATATTTTTTATAGAAGCGAAATATTTGTTATTTATTTTTGATTGAAAATATGTTTTGACAGCAAATGAAGACATAGGTTGCTATTATTGTATCACCTTCTTTCTTACACCATGGTTTTAGCCACATTACCTTATCGAAATGACAAAAATTTGGTATTTGTGGAGGATAAAAACTTTCCCCTAGATATTTGTTAGTATAGGTCCACGTTTTTATATAGCCCCCATAAAACGGTACTTTCCAATTTTCTGTATTTTCAATGTTTTAGCCTAATTATCACACCAAAATTGCTTAAATTTTGTGTTAAGTCTTCCTTGAGAGCATTAAACTTGCCCCATTATTTTGTTGCTAAAGGTCCATGTTTTGATATGGCCTCCATAGAAAAGTACATTTTTATAGTTGACTGTATCCTTAATTTTTGGTTGGTTCGGTATCTGTGGACCAGATACCTCCGAAACAAAATTTCGGACATGCTCTCGAATCACTTTGATTTTTGTTGAAGCAATTTGCATTCGCTGCCTCAATTACGACGGTAAAAGTTTTTTCAGGGTCAAGTCCGTAATTCTGGAGAAAACAGTAGAGTTGTGTCGTTCATGAACGAACCGGTTCCAAGGAACGATTCCGTGAAAAGAACGAACGGATCCGTATCCAGCACATTCGTTTATGTCGTTCATCCATAGATCCCTGACGACCAAGATATTACTGCTTGCAAAATTAGCAGCAGAACCACCATAATTAGTTTTACACGCAAAATCTACTTACACAAGCTGCGTTAGCGCAAGCATCACAAATTTGCACACATAAAACAAACCATGATTCAGTTAGCTCATATCGTTCAGTAAATCACATCGTTCAGTAGCTCATGTCGTTCAGTAGATCATAATGTTCATCTCGTTATGTTAGCTTCTCTGGTTCTTTTTGCATCTTTCGTTCATATTCAAAATCACCACCACTTTTTTGCACACAAACAAACTCACACAAGCTGCGTTAACGCAAGCATCACAAACTGACACACACAAAACAATCAATGTAGAGTAGGGGTGAACACGCCTGTGTGCTAGCACACAGGCAAATTGAGAAAACATACTCTTAGTTTTTTGTGAACCATAAACAATTAAAAGTTTATGCAATTTTTTATTTATATATTTTTAATAATTTGCATTGTGGACAATTTTAGACAACATTAACGTTTAAAAAATTTTGAAATCATTAATGAAACATCAAGAAAAATTAAATATTACTTCTCCCTTAAATTTGCCTGTCTCCCGATTTTGCTCAGCTCTGATGTAGAGCATGGATATGCAATGTGCGCTTACTGAGAGCAAGTGCAAAAAAGTGGTGGTGATTTTGAATATGAACGAAAGAAGCAAAAAGAACCAGAGAAGTTAACATAACGAGATGAACATTATGATCTACTGAACGACATGAGCTACTGAACGATGTGATTTACTGCACGATATGAGGTAACTGACTCATGGTTTGTTTTGTGTGTGCAAATTTGTGATGCTTGCGCTAACGCAGCTTGTGTAAGTAGACTTTGCGTGTAAAACTAATTATGGTGGTTCTGCTGCTAATTTTGCAAGCAGTAATGTCTTGGTCGTCAGGGATCTAAATAAACGACATAAACGAATGTGCTGGATACGGATCCGTTCGTTCTTTTCACGGAATCGTTCCTTGGAACCGGTTCGTTCATGAACGACACAACTCTAGTAAAAACCCCTATGCAGTGGCTGGAGAGCACGATAACTCTCGAACTGATCAACCGATTTGATTCAAGATTTGGCCTTCGTCATATTTTGTCCAAACTTAGTTTCTGTTCGAAAATACCGGTCCACAACTTCCGGTACTTCCCCCCAATGTTTAAAAATTGTCACTAAAATGGTATGCACGGTATTTCTTGAACAGCCTTTAACCAAAAACAAAAAAGAAGCAAACACAAGTTTAAACCAAGTTTGGACAAAAATGTTGAACATTTTGAGAGTTATCCTTCATACTAGCTGTTTAAGTATGTGGTGGCAGGGTGTCATGGACTTACTCCTGAAAAATTGTACCGTTGTAGAAGGAATCGTGAAAAAAACCTTCTGGAAAAAAAAAACAAATAGATCCGACACGAGTTCTCAAAGTCCACTTTTCCAAAATTTTGTGTGGGTACTCCGAAGGACTGGACCGACTGGACTGGATGAAATAATACGATGTGCAAAGTTTGGACCAATCAGAAACTTCCTGCGAGAGTTATCTTCAGGATTTGGCATTTTAGATGATGCCGTCAGGGTTTCTTGGGGTTTTTAGGCCAGTATCTCAGGAAGTATGGACTGCTTCAAAACTATCTGAGAGAAGCTATTAAAATTAATTTATGGTGTGTGGTAGGTACACGAAGGAGTAGATTGATATGGTCCATATTCAAACCCGATCTATATCCGGAAGGAGTAATACGATTTGCAAAGTCTGGACCAAATCGATTGCGCCCTTTTGTGGGGGAGGTACCCGAAGGAATGGACCAATATGGGTCAACTTCGAACTTAAACTAAGTTTGGGCAAGGTTTTACGAAGCTCAAAATTCGGTTCGGTTGATCCGTTCGAGAGTTATCGTGCACACCAGCCAGACAGACGGCCAGACGGGCGGACAGGGCTAAATCGACTCCAAATTGTCTGAAAGAACTTCGTCCAACAACTTTGGGTCTAAAACTATTATTTCGATGAGGCACATTTAGCCTAAAGGCTGAGGGTATCAAAAGCAAGAGGAAAACCATCGATTATGAAACGAATGGGGGCGTTACAATACTACTTTTTTTCAACTGTGCGTCGCAAAATATGTTATTTGCTTAATAAATATATCTTAGTCCCGATTTACAGTTGCCCAATTGTCAGTTTATGGGACAGAGATTCGAGGAAAATAAAAACACTTTGCCTCTCAGTAGCCTCTTTCTTCGACAAACTGACAATTATCGAAAGTACAATTGTCTAATGGGCATCTGCATCAAAGATCGTCCTAAATAGTTCAAAACAAATAAATATTTGCAATTGAACTCGACAACAAAGCCATCGACTTCAGTAATACGACTTCTAATAGACTGCGAGACGAAGTTCGCCGGGTCCCCTAGTAAATAAATAAATATATAAATAGATATCAGGGGTACCAGTGTAATGCATTAAAAATCACGATATAACTAATTCCACTTTTTCGTTCAAAGGACATGTGAATTTTTGGTGAAACCGTTCAATACATACATATGTATATTTTTTTATTTTTAAACAATAATAATTAGCATTCTTTAGGTTCTACCATATGATGGATGCATTTTGACATTAAATGACACCTTTTTTATTACAGCGTTGGCAACTCTAATCACAAAACCACCCTCGGTTGGCTAATTTGCTCTTACGATGGTCAGCCGACTGCTAAATATGTAGCGTGGTTGTCGATTATGCCTAACGAAAAAAAGATTAGGCGTAAAAAACGAAATAAGCAAAAATGTACAAAAATAAATATAGGTCTGTACGATAACCCAAAAGTTTGTACAAATTTGCACAAACTTTTACAAAATGCTGTTCGATAACAAACTTGTAAAGTAAAAGAGAGCGAATTTGGAGACAACAGTGAGAGAATTTTGGAGAGTTTTGTTTACAAGTCTTTGCAAGGAAAATTTTTCTTGTAAGAACTTGCAAGTTTGATCAGCTGATTTAAATTCGAATATTTTGTGGCGGACTTCTTGGCAAAAACATATACAAACGTTTGGTTATTAAAATAAATAGAAATAAAAAAGGGAAAAATTATTAAATAAATGATTGAAAACGATAATGTAAATAAAAACGATAATGTAAAATAGTTTGTGGTGACTACTTTTTTATTTTATTATTTATTTAATATTTTCCGCCAACTTCTTCTTCTTCTTCAAATCAACTGACTTCTTGCAAGTGTTGGCAAATTGCTGTTCGACAACAATCTGCAATTTTTTTGCTTCGAGAGAGTAAAATTAGTGGAGAGAGGTTACTGAGAACTTGCTGAGTACTTGCAAGTAGTTTTCACTTGCGAAGTTATCGTACAGACCTTATGAGTTCGGTTGTTTAGCCGTGTGTGTCAATATTATGTAGCAGTTGAAGTGTACAGCTAATGCTAATGTTTTTTTTTTAGATGCTGGTTTTTAACCCCTGGCCATGACAATAAATGAACCGCAAGGCAAATATTCAATTTCAATGTACCTTTAATGACTGCGAGACGAAGTTCGCCGGGTCCACTAGTTTTTAATATTTTTATTAAAGTATGTCGAAAGTTGATTGTTGAGATTTTAGTAGGTAATTATTTGTATGAGCATGCATAATAAGTTTAATGGATTTTATGTGTTCTTAACTGTCAATAAATTAGAAATATTACATCTCATACGAAAGGTGATTATCATTTCATTTAGTTATCTGCAGTCCAATCGGATTTAACGTCATATTCGCACTTTATTGTATACCTGGAATTAAATACTGCTCAAAACACAGTAAGGTCCATACTGTTAGTGGCAGAAAATCTCTACCGAATTCAAAATGCCTGCAAGTTATCATCAAGTCGCTGCTGGGATTTAATGGGATATAAGCTATCATTCATTATTCTTCTCTCCGACAACCTTCGGAACTTGGAACTTTGAAAATATGTTTGGGAAGTGTAGAATGATAGAAACCTGTGAGGCTTTTAATAAGGCGTGAAGAGTGAATTAAAAATCCCGGAAGTGAGCAGTAATCAAAAGAAAAACAGCTGTGTGTAGCTAACATTCAATTATTACTGTAGTGCATTTAGACGGACTTGAGCATACATTTATTTAAAATATAAAATAGATGACAAAAAAACATTTGTCGCTCAGTTTCTTTAGTAACATTTAAACGGGTACAAGCACAGATTTTTAAAAAAGAAAAAAATCTAATTATATTAAGAAAATTCTATAAAATGGACACAGATATTCAGCAATTTTTTGAAAACAAAACAATATTTGTTACGGGTGGAACAGGTTTTCTTGGAAAAGGTACGTTTTCCTTGAGTAATTGAAAATGTCTGCGTATGGTTCAATCATGATCCAAATAGAAGGTCATCTAATAAGACAAGCTGATACCTCCATTTCCTGTCAAAATATATTGTCGTAGTTTGAAATTGAACAAAAAAACATAGTTATCCATAGCAAAATTATCAAAACAAATTTTGGTTATTTCACCCAAATGTTAAAAAATGTTTAAATTCTTTTGAAATATCGCGAATAAAACATTCGTCTACAATTATCTTTGTGTGTTGTGGCGTTTACTGTGATATAAAAGAAACCAAAAATAAATAAGCATTTTTAATAATAACAAAATCAAAATTAAAAACATTTTATTCGCAGCAACAACAACTTTTGACAACAAATGAAGGTGCAGAGTTGTACTATTTGGTGAATTTGCCGATTGGATGACCTTCTTTATTAGGCCATAGTTTTTTAGGGAAAAAGGAACAGGACTGAATAGGTCTGTTCGATAACTTCGCAAGTAAAATGTACATGCAAGTTCTTGCAACTACTTCTCATTTCTCGTTTATTGAACAATGGGTTCAATCATATTAGTTTATTAGGAACGAAAAAGAAACAGGACTGAATAGGTCTGTTCGATAACTTCGCAAGTAAAATGTACTTGCAAGTTCTTGCAACTACTTCTCATTTCTCGTTTATTGAACAAGTTTGTTATCGAGCAGCATTTTGTAAAAGTTTGTACAAATTTTTACAAACTTTTGTGTTATCGAACAGACCTAATGTTTCCGTTGTGGAGTATAAGGCCCATATCTATATACGAACGTATACCCAGGGCGTGTGTGGTGAAAAAAGTAGAACACATGTAAGTCCATATTTACATTAGGCAATTTTCCTTGCGGCAATTGTCAGTTTGATGGAGAGAGAGGTGAGGTATATGGTAACCCTTTGCCTCTCAACACCCTCTCTCACCCACAAAGTGACAATTGCCGCAAGGAAAAGCCCAACAAAACATGAAATACAATTCATTGCAAAGGAAAATTATTTGTTTTACGAATGAAAACATTTAAGTAAGCTTCGGTCGCGGATTTTGTGTTTCAAATGTGATTTGGGACTCAACGTATTTGGGTAATACGAACGCTCAGAGAGCGTTGTTTTGGTAGGTTGGTGAAATATTTCTATACGTTCCGTCGTTATTTAGGTTTAGCAGTAAGCAATAAACTCTAAACCATGGCCAATTACCAAGGTAGTGGTATCACGCCAGTTGTTCGAATATGAAAAGTCAAATCCCTTTATAAAAAAAATATATATATATTTTTGTTGTAATTTCCCCAACAACATAAAGAAAATGTTGACATAACATATTCAAAATTTTACGATGCCACTACCTTCGTAATTTTATTGTACTCAATAAAAATATGGTATTTTAGTGTTAAAAATCAAATAAATTGGCAATATTTTGAAAATATGTACTTCAGTGCTATATCCAAAGAATACCACGCAAGTACCGTGGGTGGGAATTTGTCCTGATAACGAAAACGCATTTGGCCAAAAAGTTCCCGCACTGAAAGCGATTTCAAAAATAATAAATATGACAGCAATGGAAAACAAGAATGCAATCCTTGAGGAAACTTTTTAAACCGCAGATAAAACGTGACTACACATTTCTTTTCATTTTCCATGCCCTACACGACTATGTTGTGGTGGTATTTTCGGTATTCGCAAAAAAATGCAAAAAAGTATATGCAAACAGAAGTAGCGTTGCTAGCGAATGCGCTAAATAATGTTGGCTAAAACTTACCACAACAAAAATAACAACTGAAAAGGGAATAAGTAAACACGACGGTTTATCATTTTATACACCTTAAAAATATTAATTACTAGTGGACCCGGCGAACTTCGTCTCGCAGTCATTAAAGGTACATTGAAGTTGAATATTTGCCTTGCGGTTCATTTATTGTCATGGCTATTGCGAGGCGAATTTGATATGGAATTACTTAAATTCGAATGCATTTTATATTTGTCGTTATATATAAAGTTTTTTATACCAGGTATACATGTATACCATATAAATGTAAACTTTATTCCCATCATTTTTATACCTTCCACCATATGGAGGGTATAATTAAAGTTGTATTCCGTTTGTAATACATAGAAATATTCTTCGGAGTCCATATAAAATATATATTATTGATCAGCATAAAATTCTTAGTTCGTATAGTCTGTTGTTATATTACTCCTAGGATGTTTGGTATTGAAAATGGGGCATATCGATCCATTTTTTGATATAGCCATCACAGAACGGTACCTCCCGATTTCAGATGTTTTTAAGGGGGCTTAGCCACATTTTCTCACCGAACTGGCTAAAATTTCGTGTTAAATCTTCTTTGGAGCTACAAAATATTTTTTGTCAGTATAGATCCACGTTTTGATATAGCCCCCATATAAGGTACCTCCCGATTTTCAGTATTTTAAAGATTATAGCCACATTATCCTACCGAAATGACTGACGTTTGTTATTTAGTATTCGATATGGGTAATAATTCATACCGAGAATTGTAGGTATCCCCCATAGAAGATTTGCATTCGCTTTTGAAGCTTTTGGCAAACAATTTAATTTTTGCCATTCCGTTCATTCGTTCATTGCAACACTACTTTTTGTCTGAGAATCTATAAAGTATATACATACATATGTATATTATTGATCAGCATACACTTCTAGTTCGATTTAACTGCCTGTCTGTCTGCTGAAATCAACATTGAACTCACAACGAATTAAATTTTATGTAGTCATTTGTAGTAATCCTAAGTTAATTGGTATTGAAAATTGGTCCCCATTTTTGAATAGTCCCCACATAACGGTATTTGAAGGTTCTAACCACATTTTCTAACTGTATTAGCTTAAATCTCACATTTAAAGTTTCCAATGGTCAGAAAACTCCACTAAAATTTTTTGGTATACGTCCCCATTTCAGCATATCCCAAACATAACAGTACATTCTGATCTAATTTGCCGTTTAAGAAGGCTAGTGTTTAAAAAATTAATCGCAAAAATATTAGACAAAGGTCCATATTTTCATCCCGATCGAAATTGCATTTTTTTATTGTGGGTTGTCAGATTGGAAGGTACAACGATACCGCTCGATGTGAAATATTTTAAAAGAATTTTCTCCTGTAGTGACGGTAACTTGGTATTTCAGATTCCCAATATAGGTTCATACTTTGGTATATATCCTAATTGAAGGAAATTTTTATGTATTTTGAAGGTTGTACCGTCCAAATGGAATGACCGAATGGGTAGAAAACCTGGTATATTAAACCTGGTTTAAAATAAAGTTACCAGTTAGTATATTCCACATATCCTGAGCCGTAGACTTTAGTACTTTCAAAATCGAACAGAAACAAATGGTTCCATTTTACTTAAGTACAACTCGACATACCTTCAACAGACCTTTTTATTACGCAGGTCATTCATGACAAGTTTATGCATTCATTATCTGTCTTCATAACCACCTCGGTTTCGCATCTCGTTATTCATATTAAATATGGATCCATTGATTACGCACGAACTCTATGCAATAATGCGAATAATGCATGTTGTTGAGGTTATGAAAATAAGAAAGTGGTGCAAAGATCCAATTTGACGGTGAATTTGGCCGACAACCAACACAAAAATCAATTTTGGTTGACGTAAATAATAATAATAATCACGTCAATAGAACGGCCAGTTAATGTCAGGTTCAATCCGCGTTCTTCAATAATATTAACTTCGAAGTCATTTGAAAGCATCCGTTATATTATGCCAGGGTACTTCCTATTAGATTTTCCAAAAAAAAAACTATGCAGAGAATGGTAACATCAATTGAATCTGCTAATAACCTCTTACAATTAAGACCAAACTCACGTCTTTTAAACTATTTTCCGCAATTAATTTTCACAAAGAATTGTTTGAATAAAATGAAAAGTGACATTTACTAAATAAAACAATTTGTAGAACTTTTAAAAATTGACATAGAGATCCTTGAAAAAGTCAATATCATGTGGTGCATACACAATTTTCGCCAAAAACTGTCAAAAAAGTGACACGATATACTCCGAATCCAAAAGCTCGAGAGAAATGTGTGGAAAAATTGACTTTCTTCAAAAATTAGTTTGCAAAATATTCGCAGATTTTCGCGATTTTTTTAGGTTTTATCCTTTTCTGCCATGAGACCATTCCGATTTGGTGCGAATTGTCAAAACCAGTTCAGCGGTTCTTGAGTTATAAGCGTAGTAACTAACACCATTTCCTTTTATATATAGATTTTTAACCGGATTTCAGTAATTTCTGTTGAGGGATGTGGCTGAAACTTCTCTGAATATCGGGAATTTCCGTTCTACGGGGTTATATGAAAACTTGGACCTTAACGAATTGAATAAAAAGCAGACTAACCCCCATTATTATAAGTCTTCTTTTGTAATAGTTTGGATTTACCGAACAGATTTATAGCGTTCAGGCATGGTAGAACAAGAAAAGGTAACAGCAATACCCAGCTGACTGAAATGGGTTGTAGTGTTAGTGTCAAATTCCATACGACATTTTATATATTTTGCTCTGTTCCAGTACTGCAAGAATCTACTAATTTTTACTATTTTTTCCGATAACATAAAGGAAAAAATGTTATCGTAGTAAAAAATAGTTCTGGAACACAGCATTTTTTATTTCTATGTTCGATGTATATTAGGGATATATATTTTTTGAAGAACAAATTTATTCATCAGAAAAAAAAACTATTTCCCATAAAGACTCTTCCTATAAATGACATGTAACCTCCTCCAGGTCCGAACGACGTGCCGCACACTAAAACACCGCTTATAGAGGCGGTACAACATTTGTTAATATGGTGTGGTACTTTGATAAGTTTGAAAAAATAAAGCCCTAATAAACATGTGTTTTTTGATTTCAAAAACAAGAGATTGAAACAGCTTCTCCTTTTTCAATGAATTTCTAACGACCTTAAACATATTTGCAAGAATTATACTTTCTGTGAGAAGTAATGCATTTGGTGGAATGATATGGAAACATTCAAATTGAAAATCTAACGAGTTTTCATTTATTGGTATGTTCCAGAACTGCAAGAATCTACTAATTTTTGCTATTTTTTCCGATAACATAAAGGAAAAAATGTTATCGTAGTAAAAAATAGTAGCTTCTTGCAGGTTCTGGAACAGAGCATATGTTTTCCAAAATATTCAATCAAATGCGGAAAAATAATAGTTTTTTACAAGGCATATTCATATAAGGTAAATGCATGAATTACAACAACTAACAAATTTACAAAAACAACATTGTTGTTATAGAAAATTGAATGTCAAAGAAAAAAAAAATGTTGAATAATGGGGTCGTTCTAAAAAATTTCGCAGGAAAAACATAAATACATTTTGAAAATCCTCTAAAATAGAACAAATTTGAATCAAAATTTAAATATAAAGCATTCAGAACTGTAGTAGGTCATTTTTATTACACGTTTAATATTTTATGGTAGAAAATTTCGAAGTTTCAAATTGCATGAGTAGACCCTATTACATTTTGAAAACTAAATTTACAAAAAAAGTAAGAATTCAGCTGATTGTCACTTCTACCTTGTATAAATATGCCTTGGTTTTTTAAATTCCAATAATTTATAGACATTTCCTTATTTTGTTTACATTTTTATTTAACACTAGTGTTACAAACAAAAACAAATTCCTAAGTGGTTCTTGTTGAGTTGTATTTGTTGTAGTACTTACTTTACCTGGTTTGTTCTACCATGGCGTTCAGGTTAAGTTAAAGTTGATTGAATTTCAAGGAGGAGCTTCTTCGCATTAACTTTCAATGTAAAAAATATATTTTTAATGCCCCCAAATTGGTTTATTTTGCGTTTTTAAATCCATCAGATAGTTGGTCTGTTCCAGTACTGCAAGAATCTACTAATTTTTACTATTTTTTTCGATAACATAAAGGAAAAAATGTTATCGTAGTAAAAAGTAGTAGCTTCTTGCAGGTTCTGGAACAGAGCAAGTAAAAGAACACATATAATAATGACTTTATATATAAAATTATCGACATTTCTGTTGGATAATGTGAATTAAATACTAAAAATACTTAAAATCGGGAGGTATCGTTCTGTGGGGGCTATGTGAAGACTTGGACCTATACTGACAAGTTTCAGGTGGATGGTTTTATACCCCCAACAAAGACTAAGTACCAAATTATAGCTATTTCGGTAGGTTGTTGAGGTCTTCTTCTTTCTTCTTTATTTGCATATCCGTTGTCCGGATGTTAAGCGATCATACATTTTGTTACATTCTTATTGAAAATATTTATTGTATGTGGAAAGCGATAGTTGTCTGTTTTTAGCTGCTGTAAGAAGACTGAGTTCATCACGGTATCCGGTCCAGTCTTGAAAATTTTTTAGCCAGGACAGTTCTCTTCGACCTCTACAACGTCTTCCTTCAACTTGGGATTTGAGAATTATCTGCAGTATCTTATATTTATTGTTCCTCATCATGTGTCCCAAACAAGACATTTTTCGGGTTTTTATGGTTTTCATTAACTGTCGTTGTTCATTCATTCTTCTTAAGACTTCGGTATTTGACACTCGATCGGTCCATGGAATTTTGAGCACACGTCGGTATGTCCACATTTCAAAAGCTTCCAGTTTCTTCTCGTCTGCTGATTTTATGTCATGTTCACACGAGCGTTTCAATTACGTTGTTCGCCTGTCGAACGACGTACACGAATTAACCCGTTTCCACGACACCATTCGTAATTAACAGAAACATAAACAAAATTTCCTTCATTTTTGTTTCCTTGTTTTCACGAAAATTTAAACCGAAAACACATAAAATATACATTAAATGAATAGGAAAAGCAATAGACTTTCCTTCAAATGTATCTTCAATATTTAACTACACACATTTCATTCATTTTTTCCTTAAATTCTGAATAATTTTGTATTTTCAATATACATATTTTTATATGTTTCTATTTTCAACATTAAAAAGAGAGAGACATGTCAAAACAATATTTCTGTATACAGACTTTCAGTTATTTGTTTCCTTTTTGTTTCTGATTTTTTACGCGATTTTGAACTAATGGACAAGAAATGTGTGTGGAATTAAGAAGGGAACACAACCATCTTCCTTCTGCATCTGTATAAAATGTTTAATTCATTAATTTTCATTCATCCTTTTCCGTTTTTCTAAAGATTTTTGTGTTTTCAACAAAATTTTCAATTTTGAATTTAGACATGTCATAATTATTTTTTTCGATAAATTCTCTCATTTGTTAGGGATGGGACACACTTATTCGTCGTTCAGAGAGTATTTCTAATCGAACAACGTAGAAAAATCGTCGTTCGTTCATAGAATTTTGTGTGGGGAAATAAGTAATTTATTCGTAGTTATGGGTCGAACAACGAATAGAGAACGAACGACGTACCGTGGAAACGGGCTATTACAGTCCATGTTTCAGCACCGTATAATAGAACTGACCATACATAGCATTTGATAAACCGTTGAGGTCACAGCCTTCAAAATACCGCAAATCGGAAGGTACCCTTCTATGGAGGCTAAACGATAACGTGGACCCATACTGATAAATTTCCGGTGGAAAGTTTTATACCGACAAAGAAGACTTAATACCAAATTTCAGCCATTTGATGGGATATTGAGGCCACAACATTCAAAAATACTAAAAATCGGAAGCTACCTCCTTATTGGGGGCTATATTGAAAATCTCGACCTATACCGATAAATCTCAGGTGAAAGGTGTTATAACCCCGACGAAGACTAAGTACCGAATTTCAGTAATTTTCGGTGGGATAGTGGGACCAAAACTTTCAAAATACTGAAAATTGGACGCTATCCTCTATTGGGGGGCTATATGAAAATGTGGCCTATACCGATAAATTTCAGGTGGAAAGTTTTATACCCCCCACGAAGTCTAACTACTAGATGTTAGCCATTTTGGTTGAATATTGAGGCCAATACCTTTAAAATACTAAAAATCGAAAGATAACCTCTTATTGGGGGCTATATTGAAAATCTCGACCTATACCGATAAATTTCAGGTGGTAGGTGTTATAACCCTAACGAAGACTAAGTACCGAATTTCAGCCATTTCGGTGGGATATTGCGGCCAAAACTTTCAAAATACTGAAAATCGAAAACTACCCATTTATTGGGGGCTGTATGAAAATCTGGGCCTACACCGATAAATTTCAGGTGGAAAGTTTTATACCCCCAACGAAGACTAAATACCAAATGTTAGCCATTTTGGTGGGATATTGCGGCCAAAACCTTCAAATACTGTAAATCGGAAGCAACCCTTTTATTGGGGGCTATATGAAAATGTGGCCTATATATAATAATAATTGTTCCACAAACATCCCAGGCGGGACAGGGGAGACTTCTCTCATGTCAATGAGTGCACCCCGATTCATATTAGCTCAATGATATGGGATCTACTGTTTATCGCCGAGTCCGAACGGCGTGTCCACTTGTAGAGAAGTTGTACAAGGCTGAAATACTCAGAAAATGTCGCCAACATTACTGAGGCCTATACCGATAAATTTTAGGTGGAAGGTTTTCACGGTGTGCCTTAACCAAATTTAAATGGAAGGTGCTTACACCTAGGAAGTTTTTGCAGATTCTGAAACTACAATGCTTATCGATGAGAAATATCAAGAAACAAAAAAATCACCGGAGGGATTTTCAAATAAATCGCGATTTGAGTTCACATTTTTAGGGGTTCTTTAGATTTTCACGATTTTGCTTGGAAACCGCGGGTCCTATGTAAATGGGCCTAAGGAAAATGTTGTAGCGGTGACAATTCTCCACAAGATTACCCTTTGTGATATTTTCGTAGGTTTTACCGTTTTTGAGATATAGAAGTTCAAATTGAGACAATGCACAATGTATCGCCTCCTTATAAAACAATATCATGCTCAGTGCGCCTTAACTAACTTTTGATGAAAACCGCTTACACATGGGAATATTTCGCGGATTTTAAAACAGCAATGTTCATAGATAAGAAAAATAAAGAAAACAGAAAAAATCGCCGGAGGAATTTTTAAATAAATCGCGATCAAAATTCACAATTTTAGGGTTTTTTCAGGTTTTCATGATTTTGCTTGTAGCTGTGAAAATTCTCTACAAGACTGGTCTTTAGGTTTTTTCGTAGGTTTTATAATTTTTAAGATAAGAGGATCAGTTCAAATTTTTAGGTTTTTATCTTAAGTCTTCAAGATTTTGCTTGGAAACCGCAAGTCATATCAAAATGGGACTAAAGAAAATGTTGAAGCTGAGAAAATTCTCTACAAGACTGGAAGATTTATTTTTTCCTAAGTTGTACCGTTTTCAAGTTTCTTGATATTTCTCATCTATGAGCATTGTAGTTTCAGAATCTGCAAAAACTTCCCAGGTGTAAGCACCTTCCATTTAAAATTAGTTAAGGCGCACCGTGTTTTGTAACCCCAACGAAAACAAAGTACCGAATTTCAGTCATTTTGGTTGGATATTGAGGCCACAACCTTCAAAATACCGAAAATCGGAAGGTACCGTTCTATTTGGGTTTTATGAGGACAAATTTCAGGTGGACAATATCCAAATTTCAGCCATTTTGTTAGAACATTGCGGCCAAAAACCCTAAAAATACTCCAACGAAGAATAAGTAGCGAATTTTAGCCATTTCGGTGCGATATTGAGGCTACAACCTTCAACCCCCAACGACGACTAAATACCATATTTCAACCATATCGTTCGGATATTGATGTCACACTCTAGAATGGACAGAGTAATAGTAACTTCTATAGCAATTTACAAAGTTCTATCGGACGACCCATATTATGGTGGAGGGTATAAAAGGGATGTAGACCTTAAAGTGAACAATTTGACTTGTTTGCCCAAAAGTTAAGGTCCATTTCAACAGCTAAAAATTCTTCATCTTAAGAAACTGTGGGTGTAAATAAAATGTGAAATATCAGCATATTTGGGAAAATGGTAGGCTTTGTTGATGTGATCTAGAGTTGTAATTTTGAGATCTTTTAGCTGAACGCTCTGTTTAGTTCAGCTCTTTTAAGTGATCTAGGTCGTTCTTTTAGTTCAGCATTTCAATCGTTCGTTGCCGGTCATCTGTGATTTCGTTCTATCGTTCACCGGATCTGAATCGTTCGTTCGTCCAGAAAAATTAGGCCTGGCATTATTAAAAGGCAGGCGTGTTTGAATTTTTAAAACTTTAAAACTTTAAGATACCAAGGAACGGTCATGACCGGTTTTAACATGACAAAGCCCAGGATTTATCTTGGTCCCTCTGTCATCTCAAGTGGACACTGAACTCCCCGTGGTGTCACCTGGGGAACTGCCTTTAACACCCGTTAAAGGTAGTGAGCTAACATGTGCCGCGCGTTCACCCATAAGAACGTTAAAAACTTTGGTTTGGGCGTCGGGTTAGTAACCCTCCCCTAGAAAAAACAGCCTACTATGAAAAAACGAAAGAAAAGAAAAACAAACCCCTCTAAAGTTGACGAACCCCGCAAACGTTTTAAGGACCATGATATGCGAATCTGCACCTGGAATGTTCGCACTCTTTATAGAGAAGGTGCAGTCTTCGCATTGGCAGACGTATTTGAAAAGTACAAGGCCGATATTACTGCCATACAGGAAATACGATGGATTGGGAAAGGCGTCACAACAACACCTAAAGGTGATGCACTGTATTATAGCTGCCATGACGTAAAGCATGAGTTTGGTTGCGGATTCGTAGTTAGTCGGAGACTAAAACATCTGGTATCCGGCTTCACCCCAGTGAATGAAAGACTACATTTATAATAAAAGCTAAATTCTTCAATATCAGCTTTATTTGCGCTCAGGCTCCCACTGAAGAAAAGGACGAACAGACTAAAGATATATTTTACGAGCGCTTAGAAGAAACATATGACCGTTGTCCTGCCCATGACATTCTAGGCGATTTTAATTCGAAAATTGGAAAGGAGAATATCTTTGGCCCACAGGCGGGAATTTCAGTCTCCACAGTGAAACATCTGGCAATGGTATGAGGCTGATAGACTTTGCAGCTGCAAAAAACATGGTAATTAGCAGTACCACATTTAATCATTGCAAACATTGATTCGGACCACTGCCTTGTTGCAGCAAAGGTACGTACCCTTCTAAACGTTGCAAATAAAGTACGAACAGACACAACGCGGAAGTTGGACATCGATATGCTCCAAACACAACAGATAGTCGCAGCATATTCCGCTCAATAAGCCCGATTGCTTAATGAGAGCACTCCTTGTCCCGGTAACATAACAACGCAATGGCAAAATATTGCCAACTCCATGCAAACAGCCGCAAAATCCATACTTGGATACCAGAGACCTCCACAAAGGAATTCATGGTATGACCAGGAGTGTCGTGCTGCTACCGAAGAGAAAAATGCGGCATATAGAGCTACTTTACAATCAGTAGCAACACGTAGCGCACGAGAGAGATATCGGGAGAAAAGAAGAGAAGAGAAACGTCTTTTCCGCAAGAAAAAGAGAGAAATGGAAAAGCGGGAGTGTGAAAAAATCGAGATGTACTGGACCCAGAATGAAGTCCGAAAATTCTACCAAAGAGTGAAACATCAAGCAGATGGCTTTGGTATAGGCACAACCTCCTGTAGAGACCAGCAAGGTAATCTGGTAACAGATACAGGTAGCGTGCTCAGGATATGGAAAGAACATTTCTCCAATCTGCTGGTATTCAATAGGAGCGAAGACGATGATACCACAGATCCAATCCCAGAAGATGGTATAGAATGTATACTGCCCGGCCAAGATGAGGTAAAAACAGCAATCAACCTGCTGAAGAGTAATAAAGCAGCAGGAGCCGATGGCTTGCCAGCCGAGCTGTTTAAAACCGGAGGCGACTCGCTGATAAGGTGTATTCATCAGCTAGTTAGCACCATCTGGCAGGAAGAACGAGTATCCGACGATTGGATCCTGAGTATCCTGTGCCCGGTCCATAAGAAAGGAGATAAGACTGTATGCTCCAACTATAGGGGCATAAGTCTACTCCCGATTGCCTATAAGATCGTGTCAGGGATATTGTGCGAACGACTAAAGCCTATGGCCAACGAGATAATTGGGCCATACCAATGCGGCCATTGACCAGATATTTACCCTGCGGCAAATCCTGGAGAAGGCCCAAGATATGCAGATCGACACCTACCTACCTCTTTGTCGATTATAGAGCAGCCTTCGACACTACGTTCAAATGTATTCCAGGCCATGTCTGAATTTGGTATCCCCGCAAAGCTCATTCGGCTTTGTAAAATTACTTTAACTGACACGAGATCCTCAGTTAAAATAGGAAATAACCTCTCCGAAGAATTTTGTACCAAAAGAGGTTTCAGGCAAAGAGACAGCCTCCCGTGTGATCTCTTCAACATCCTGCTGGAAAAGGTTATTCGAGAGGCAAACGTCAAAAGAAGTGGCAAAATCTACTCCAATAGCCACATGTTACTTGCTTATGCTGATGATATAGACATCATGGGCCGATCAGTAAAAGAAGTAACTGATACCTTTATGAAGGTCGAAGGAGAATCTGCGAAAGTGGGTCTGGCGGTAAACGGCGAAAAGACCAAATTCATGGTATCGACGCACAAAGCGTCCATAAAGCTCGGACCAACTGTGGCAGTTGGTACCTAAAATTTTGAGGTAGTTAAAGACTTCGTCTACCTCGACACTGCCATAAACACAACAAATAACATCAGTTGTGAAATAAGAAGAAGAATTTTATTGGCCAACAGATGCTACTATGGTTTAAGTAAGCAATTTAAAAGGCAGTGCTTTGTGTGTTTGAGATGAAAATTCTTCGAAAGATGTGAATATCGACGTCATATGAACCACGAGCTATATCAGCTATACAAAGACATGAATATAGTTAAACGTATCGAGATGCAACGATTGCGTTGGCTAGGCAATATCATAAGAATGAGCGATGATGAACCCGCTAAAAAGGCGTATGAATACATGCCACATGGCGGTGCACGCAGAATCGGAAGGCCTAAGCTTCGATGGAGCATACAAATGGATGAAGAAATGAAAAGGCGCGGTATTCCAAAAAGCGAAGCGAAAAACAAAGAGGAATGGATATCTTTTCTTCGTTCGGTCTATGGAACAAATGTTCTGTAATGGGCCAATTAAGTAAGTAAGTAAGTAAAATTTTAGTTTAAATTTTTAAAGTTTAAAAAGTAAACGTAGATATTAAAATAACGAAGAATAAAGTTTTGTGTGCGTATGTGTAAAATACAATATGTGAACAAAATTCATTACCTTCACAAAGGCATCAGTTAATCCAGACGACGGCGTCACATTATGATACGAGAATAACGTGCCGAACTAGATTGGTAATCGTTTGTCCTTTCGTTGATCGTTCTTTTATGTTTCGGACTTTAGTGACAATTCTTTCGGACTTTAGTGACGTATATGTAAATCCATTAACTTAATAAAGTCGCTTATTCCCTCTCGACACAGAACTAAGAACAGTTAAACCAGTCAAATGGATTATTTAATAAATGTATTAAAGCAAATGCTTCTAGAAAAATTTACATACATATAAATTTACATATCATTTCACTTTTTTCTCTATTACCACAGTGCTAATTGAAAAGATTTTACGCTCTACTAAAGTAAGACGTATTTATGTGATAGTACGGCCTAAATCGGGGCATGAGTCAATAGTTGAACGTTTTAATGATATTTTGAAATCACCAGTAAGTATATTAAAATCTCTGTAAATTAATGGTCACATCATTTTTGACAATTTTCAGTTATTTGAAAAGCTTCATAAATTACGTCCCAAATTTCCGGATCACATTCAATTGATGGAAGGAGATTGTTCACAAGAGAATTTGGGTTTATCTAATGACGATTATCGAACTTTAATTGAAAATGTTGAAGTGATAATGCATTGTGCTGCAACGGTTAGATTTAATGAAACACTAAGTCTGGCAACGCAAATAAATGTTCATGGTACGGCGGATATTATCAAGATGGCAAAAGAAATGAAACATTTAAAGGTGAGTCGCTGTACATATTGAACGACAAAGTTGGTTGGTTTATAAAAAAGAATAGATAACTAGCAGTCAGCATTTCAAAATTATTATAAAAAGAATTTAGCCACTTTATTTTTGTTGCAGTCTTTTGTTCACATCTCCACGGCATTTGTTAATTGTACGACAATACATTGCGTAGAAGGATTTACTAAAGACAAGTTGAACGTAACTTGTGAACAACTTTTAAATATAAAGAAATCGCTATCCCCTGAACAATTTGATTCCTTAACGCCGACCCTTATAGGAAAATATCCCAACACATACAGTTTCACTAAAGCTGTGTCGGAGGAATTTGTTCAGACCCATGCGGAGTCATTGCCGATTTGTATATTACGACCTGCAATCGGTAAGTAATTATTTTGTATATATATAATTCTTCCAAAGGGAGACTTCTCTCATGTCAATGAGTGCACCCCGATTTGCCGATTTGTATATTACGACCTGCAATCGGTAAGTAATTATTGTTTTATATATATGTATAATTCTTCCACAAACATCCCTGAAGGGACAAGGGAGACTTCTATCATGTCAATGAGTGCACCCCGATTCATATTAGCTCAATGATATGGGACCTACTGTTTATCGCCGAACGAACGAAATCAAAGCGATTCGAGAGTAGGCCCTAAACTGAACTTTTCCGAAATTTTGTGTGGGAGGTCCATATGGAACCTCATTTAAGTCTGATAGAAGTTTCACGATGTGCAAAGTATGGACCAAATCGGTTACTTCCTTCAAAAGTTATCGTGTGCACAAATTTTCCGAACATTTTAGAACTTTTGTGGGGGAGGTACCGGAAGGAGTGGACCGATATAACCCATCTTCGAACTTAAACTAAGTTTGGACAAAATATTACGAGAGCCAAATTTTGGACCCAATCGGCTCATCCGTTGTTGTTGTTGTAACAGTGTTTTATTATTATGTTTGTATGTTCGTTCTCCTGTTCAATCTGGCTCTGGGTCTATCTCCAGTTCCAGGAAGTTGGCTACTTCGATGGGATGTAACCACAGATCCACTGGAGTCAGATGAGTAGGCTTGGCGGGGCAGTTGAATAGGTGCTTAGTATCGTGCGGGCCCATGCCGCATACTGGGCAGATGTCTTGCACGGCGCGATCGATTCCCGCCCAATAGGAATTTAGGCGACTGCAATATCCTGAGCGTAATTGAGACAAAACTACTCTGGTTTGTCGTGGCAGCTGACGCTCTTCAGCTGCGATATATGGGGGATGTGCGCCGATGACTGCATTCACACAATAATTGCTTATCGTCTTAGCAACTGAGTCCGTGTGAATGCTGTTCAAACCTGCCTGATATGCCTGTTGATCTAGAGGTTCTCTCCTATATTGTTGGGCCGTCGTCTCTAGAGCATGAATATCCTTCTTGATATGCCTGGGTGTATCGGTGGCCAGCAGATGGTGATTGGGATGGCTCTCACGGTAACACCCTGCACCCCAAGTGCTGCCGTCTAGGGACTTGAGGACCTTGTTCCTACATTTCAGTTTATCGCAGATAGCTGTGGCATGCGCGGACGACGTGAAAGCGGTGTCGAATGTGACCCCTAGAATTTTAGGGCAGTTTGTGGTCGGAATTCTTTTACCATCGACCCTGATATTCAACTCTCTTCTATACTGCGCCATCCATGTGGTGAACAGAGTGGCCGTCGATTTAGTGGCGGATATCTCCATATTCCTCGCGTGGAAAAAGGTGATAAGATCGGTTAAATAGGAGTTCAGTCTCTCACAGATGTCATCAGGGTAGGTTCCTGGCGCCGGGATCGTACAATCATCCGCATACGTTACGACCTCAATGCCGTCTGGAGGGGGCGGAATACAGGAAAGGTAGAGGTTAAACAGTTCCGGAGATATCACCCCTCCTTGGGGAACTCCCTGTTTCACTCTACGGGGCTTGGATTTCTTGTTCCTGAATTCCACATACGACTGGCGACCACACATATAGTTGATTATCCAACGTTTCAGACTTGGCCGGAGGGTTGTTTGCTCGATGTCCTTGAACAGCGTGGAGTGCTTGACAGTATCAAAGGCTTTTGATAAGTCAAGCGCCACCATCACTGTTCTATCACACGGCCGTTCCTGGTTGAGTCCTCGACAAACGCTTTGGATGATTTAGCGTTCCTGATGGCATTCGCAACATCATCCATTGTAAACTGTGGTGGTTCATCCTCGGCAGGAAGAGATCTAATGCGACGTAACACTCTTCTCTTCGCCCTGTCAATCTCGGGGTCGATTGTCGATTGAAGTAACTTGCACACCTCTTCGGGTCAGTCAACGTAACGTCGCCAAACGTGACTGAGGTCCTGTCATCCCTCCTTCCGGGGTTCGAGCGTGACTTAACCGTTGTCCACAATTTGCTTATACCGGCTCCAATGTTGCAACTCTTCAGATGATTTAACCACTTTTTCCGCTTATGTTCGCCGACCAGCCTGTTAACTTCCAGTGTCAGCTCCCTGACTCTGGGGTCGTCGGGGTTGGTTCGACGAAGCTCATCACGCTCATTTGCTAATCCCGCTCATTTGCCTCTGCTGGGAAATTTGGTCTTACTTCGGGTATTCGACCAGCAGGTATATGGCGAGCGATTGCAGCATTGATGATGTCTCGGAACGTCATTTTCGCTACCCGAACATCAGAAGTATTGGGCAATTCTCTGAAGCGGTGATTGGTGAACTCTCTGAAACTCGGCCAATCAGCTTTCCCATGATTGACGAATGTGCGGCGTTCAGAGGTGATAAAATCGGGTGGTCTGCTGATGGAGACAATTATGGGGAGATGGTCTGAACCAAGGGAAATGACGGGTTGCCAGGTGACGTCTTTGTCAGATAAGGTGACACGATGGTTATGTCTGGCGAACTGTGACACGCTCCTCTAATTCTGGTAGGGGCGTCCTCATTGACCGAGCAAAACGTAGAGCTATCAATCTGCTCAGCCAGCGCTATACCTCTCTGGTCGTTTCCGAGGGCCGAATGCCACATCTCATGATGCGCATTAAAGTCCCCAAGGACCAGACGATTATGACCTTCCAAAAGCGGGCTAATGTCAGGCTTATAATCTGAGATACAATTATTTCTCGGCGGGATGTATACGTTCAGCAACTCTATCTCGGCAGTTCCACACCTGACTGCTACCCCCATACATTCCATGTACGGGACATTAGAGGCAGGCTCAGACGACATAGGTCTGTATTGAACAGACTGGTGCAAAAGGAAAGCTAATCCCCCACCTCCACATCTGGTTCGATCCTTCCTTATTACGTTGTAACCATCACAACGTACTGAGCTGTGGTCGTTCAGCATGGTTTCCTGCACCGCCGCGACCTTGATATTCTTCCGATTCATAAAGTCCACTATTTCATCGATTTTACCTCGGAGCCCATTTTCAATTAAATTGCAAAAAGGATGCATTTTCTGGGATTGGAACAACAACGGCTGGTGTTAAATGCAGCGCGTGCGGCTGCTGTTGGGGGGACTGCGGGGGAGTTTCGTAATCCGACGACGAAGGAGTTTCGTAATCTGACGACGACTCACTGGGGCTGTGTTCGCGCAGCATGCAGCAACATAGTCCCTATCGTAGTCCCTCGCGTGGGCAAGTCCAGAGCAATCAATTAAATGCACCCGGAGCAGACATTCCGGGATATGCCGCTCATGCCGCCCCCATCACAGAAAAACGAAACAAATACAAACACATGTACACTGAGGTGACAGCCGCTGGCCGGAACGCTGATGTTGTGTGGTCCCGGGTCAAAATTCGTTGGGAGTTATGTCCGTTAAGCAAAGCGCATACAAAAACTTTTTATCTTCTAAAATTGTGAAAATATTTTTGTAAAAAATCGCGCATCTTCATTTTGCCCCCGCATTTTTAAAGGTAGTAGCGTCAATATCACTTCAAAGTGGCAGACATTTTGTATTTAGTCTTCGATGTGGGTATAAAACATTTAGAAGAGAATTGTTGGTATGGGTCCACGTTTTCATAGGTTTAATCCCATAGAATGGTACCTCCCAATTTTTGGTTATCTAAAAGTTGTGGCTAGGGGTTCAAAAATGTATAACAGATATTTAACATCCCTTGCAGAAAATCAGACAGACGATTTAGTATAACCCCCATATAAAGGTACCACTAGATTAAAGCTTTAAACAATTTATATATATATATATGTATGAAAGATTGAATCTAACCCCCCCTAGGGTTTTTGTCAAATTTTCGAACCGAAAGTGCTGTAATTTGGTATTGCGTGTTGCCAGAGGATACAAAAGCTCAATTCGGAAAATTCTAAACATTTAAAGAGTTTTATTACATTTTCATTCTGAAGTGGATTTTTGCGGTATTTTGGATTATAAATGGGTAGAATACCTCTACGCACAAAATTGTCAATATGAATCAATAAGCCTTAGTGTGTTCCCAACTTATTTCAATACACTTCGTAGTGGAAGGTTTAAAACTTCGGTCCTGCCGAACTTTACACCGTTCTAACTTGTTTTTGTTACAGTTTTTTCAACATCAGAAGAACCATTTGCCGGTTGGATGGACAATATCCAAGGAGCAGCAGGTGTAACATATGGTATTTTAATGGGAGCTTTGAGAGTCGTAAATACAGCCTTTGAGAGACGGGCACCAATAGTACCGGTTGATTACTGTGCAAATATTATGCTGGCAGCTGCATGGTATACAGCTTCATTGGATACATCCAAGTAAATACATGCACTACAAAATAGTAGAACTTTTATTACAACAACATTAATTTCTTTCCTCTTTACTTTAAGATTCACCAAAAATCCAACCATCTACAATTTCACACCGGAGGAATCGAACTTAATGACCTGGGGACGATATATCAACATTTTTCTAAATTCTAACTGTCAAATGCCCTATTCAAAAATAATGTGGTATCCTATGGTAAAAATTATTTCTAATAATTTTTTATATCGCCTAATGTTATTCCTGTATCAAACAATACCCGCTTACATTATGGATGTGATTTGCAAATTACAAGGTTCAAAGATGAGGTAAATGTTAATCAATTTTCTTGGGATATTTTTCTGATTAATGGCTCGTTCTTACATTTCCAGCGTAGTTAAACTGAATCAAAAGATATCTCGTTTGACCGACTCTTTGAGATATTTTTTAGCATATGATTTTACATTCGATACCGCGAACACAAGGCATCTGTGGAAATCAATGTCATCGGAGGACAAAAAATTATTCAATTTCGATATGATGTCATTGCAATGGAATGTGTATTTGCAAAACAATGCAAAAGGTTTAAGACGTTTTGCCGCTAAAGAGGAGCCCTCTACAATACCCGCAGCTAGAAGTTCATTAAAGAGGTAAGAATAGCAGTTCGTACAGAGTACAAAAGAGTTGAAGAATGGATGTCTTTTATCTACTGTATACACTTTTTTCAGATTTAAAATTTGTCACCTTGCAATAAATTCAATCGTATTCATGGCCCTGTTATGGATTGTGAAAAATGTATTTTTCGTATTTTGGAAATGGTGAAAAAAGAGATATTTAAAAGAAGATGTCAGTGATTGTTTTATATTGAAAAAATGTGTATGTATATGTTAAATATTGTTTGGGATCATGAATATATCAATATATTAAGAAATAAATGTGAAACCACCTATTTTATACTCGCAGCTTTTAGGCTACATACGACCAAAATATGCCTCATCGAAAAAATGATTTTGGACCCCAATTATGTTTGGACGAAATCAGTTTCAGACAATTTGAAGCCATCCTTTCCTTGAAAATGGCTCGAAAGTTTAAAAAAACCTCTGTAATATTTCTGGGAATCTTAGATAGAGTTCGAAGCTTGTGATTATCGGTCCACTCTTCCGTTACCTCCACCACAACATTTCAAAAATATTTGGACTGCGTACGTCAGATCCTGATCCATAGCATTCATTTATCGTCATCGCTTTTCTTACTGGTGGAATATAATTACAAGTTATTGCTTACTTAAACCATACATAGTAGCATCTGTTGGCCAATACAATTCTTTTACTTATTTCACAACTTATGTCGTTTGTTGTGTTTATGGCAGTGCCGAGGTAGACGAAGTCTTTAACTACCTCAAAATTGTAGGTACCAACTTCCACAGTTGGTTCACCGCCAGACTCACTTTCGCAGATTCTGATTCGACCTTCCTAAAGGTATCAGTTACTTCCTTTACTGATCGTCCCATGATGTCTATGTCATCAGCATAGGCAAGTAACATGTGGCTATTGGTGTAAATTGTGCCATTTCTTTTGACATTTGCATCTCTTATTACCTTTTCCAGCAAAATGTTGAATAGGTCACACGAAAGGCTGTCTCCTTGTCTGAAACCTCTTTTGGTACAAAATTCTTCTGAGAGGTTCTTTCCAATTTTAACTGAGGACCTAGTATCAGTTAAAGTCATCTTACAAAGCCAGATGAGCTTTGCGGGGATACCAAATTCAGACATTGGAATATCTTTGATCGGAGGGGACTGTCGAATGCTGTTTTATAATCGACAAAAAGGTGATATGTGTCGATCTGTATCTCTTGGGTCTTCTCTAGGATTTGCCGCAGGGTAAATATCTTGTCAATGGTGGACTTGCCAAGTCTAAAGCCACATTGGTATGGTCCAATTATTTCGTTGACCATTGACTTTAGTCGTTCGCACAATATCCCTGACACTATCTTATAGGCAATAGGGAGAAGACGTATGCCCCTATAGATGGAGCATACAGTCTTATCTCCTTTCTTGTGGACGGGACATAGGATGCTCAGGTTCCAATCGTCGGGTACGCGTTCTTCCTGTCAGATGGTGCTAACTAGCTGATGCATACACCTTATCAGCGCGACGCCTACGGTTTTAAACATCTCGGCTGGTAAGCCCTCGACACCTGCTGCTTTATTATTCTTCAGCCGGTTGATTGCTGTTTTTACCTCATCTTGGCCGGGCGGTATACATTCTATACCATCTTCTGGGATTGGATCTATGGTATCATCGTCTTCGCTACTATTGGATACCAGCAGATTGGAGAAATGTTCCTTCCATATCCTGAGCACGCTATCTGTATCTGTTACCAGATTACCTTGCTGGTCTCTACAGGAGGATGTGCCTGTACCAAAGCCATCTGTTTGATGTTTCACTCTTTGGTAGAATTTTCGGACTTCATTCTGGCTCCTGTACATCCCGATTTTTTCACACTCCCGCTTTTCCATTTCTCTCTTTTTCTGGAGGAAAAGACGTTTCTCTTCTCTCCTTTTCTCCCTTTTCTCTTCTCTCCTTTTCTCTCTCGTGCGCTTCGCGTTGCTACGGATTGTAAAGTTGCCCTATATGCCGCATTTATCTCTTCGGTGGCAGGACGATACTCCTGATCATACCATGAATCAGGATTCCTTGGTGGAGGTCTCTGATATCCAAGTATGGATTTTGCGGCTGTTTGCAAGGAGTGGGCAATATTTTGCCATTGTGTTGTTATGTTATCGGGACAAGGAGTGCTCGTGTTAAGCGATTGGGCTATTTGAGTCGAATATGCCTTGGCTATCTGTTGTGTTTGCAGTCAACTTCCGCGTTGTGTCTGTTCGTGCTTTATTTGCAACGTTTAAACGGGTACGTACCTTTGCTGCAACAAGGTAGTGGTCCGAATCAATGTTTGCGCCTCGGAACGATCGTACATCCAACACGCTCGATGAATGTCTTCCATCTATCACAACATGATCAATTTGATTTCTTGTTTTCTGATCTGGAGACAGCCAGGTGCGCTTATGAATATCGAGATGATTAAACCAGGTACTGCTAACTACCATATTTTTTGCAGCTGCAAAGTCTATCAGCCTCATACCATTGTCAGATGTTTCACTGTGGAGACTGAATTTCCCGACTGTTGGGCCAAAGATATTCTCCTTTCCAATTTTGGCATTAAAATCGCCTAGAATGATTTTAATGTCATGGGCAGGGCAACGGTCATATGTTTCTTCTAAGCGCTCGTAAAATATATCTTTGGTCTGTTCGTCTTTTTCTTCAGTGGGAGCATGAGCGCAAATAAAGCTGATGTTGAAGAATTTACTAACTACGACTAACTACGAATCCGCAACCAAACTCATGCTTTACGTCATGGCAGCTATAATACAGTGCGTCACCTTTAGGTGTTGTTGTGACGCCTGTCCCAATCCATCGTATTTCCTGTATGGCAGTAATATCGGCCTTGTACTTTTCAAGTACGTCTGCCAATACGAAGACTGCCCCTTCTCTATAAAGAGTGCGAACATTCCAGGTGCAGATTCGCAGATCAAGGTCCTTAAAACGTTTGCGGGGTTCGTCAACTTTAGAGGGGTTTGTTTTTCTTTTCTTTCGTTTTTTCATTGTAGGCTGTTTTTTCTAGGGGAGGGTTACTAACCCAACGCCCAAACCCAAGTTTTTAACGTTCTTATCGGTGAACGCGCGGCACATGTTAGCTCACTACCTTTAACGGGTGTTTAAGGCAGCTCCCCAGGTGACACCACGCGGAGGTCAGTGTCCACTTGAGATGAAAGAGGAACGGTCAGGACCGTTCCTTGGTATCTTCCATCCCCTACGTCACCCTATTGCCCCTTCATTTTCATATATTTTGAAAGCTTAAAGATTTTCTCACGGGGAAGAGTTCCTTCCAAAATTTACCCGTGCGAAGAAAAAAGCCAAAACCGACAAAACTTTCTAAATTGTATTTTGTTGCCCTTTTTGAATGTCAGATTCAGTTGAAATAATATACATAGTTATGAAAGTTACTTCATATTTATGTTCCATAGTTGAGTAGTAATGCCCTTTCTAAAGAACTAGCTGAACCCGGTGCGCTTTGCTGCCCCGACTACGATAAAATATAATGGAATGAAAAATTATTATTTTAACGTTTTTAATATTTTAACGAATAAATCTAGGAGATTTGAAGACGTTATATTCCTATTCAGGGTTGTTATGTAGCTACTATGGTATTTTTGTATGTTTCAGGAGGTAACACTCCTCCGAAAGCCTTTCCGCCTATAAGTATTGCTAATATATATCATAATAAAACATAAATCTTAAGAAGTATCTCAAAGACATGATACTTAATAGCTGTAGCCTTGGTCAATCCCTTCCCGACTATAAGTACTTCTGTAAATAATGATGACTTTTACTGACTGCTAAGTCTTCAAAATTTGATTGAAATTGAACATACGTAACAAAAACATAAAATCGACCGAAAATATATATGGGTAGCTATATTCCTATATGAACCGCCCTCCATATAATTTGTCAAATTTATTTTTAGACCAAATCCCGTCTCACATTCACATTTTGTGCATAAAAAACAGAAAATCAGCCGAAAATATATATGGGAGCTATATTCTAATCTGAACCGATTTCGGTATAATTTGTCCCATTTATTTCTAGAACGAATTGCGTCACGCTTTCCAAATTTCAGTGAAATTGGACGTATGCAGTGTGTCCAAATCTGAACCGGTCTCGATATAATTTGGCACATTTATACTTGGAACAAATTCCGTCAGACATCCCAAATCAAATACAGAAAATGGGCCTAAAATATAGATAGGAGCAATATCCAAATCTGAACCGATTTCGATATGATTTGGCACATTTATGTCTAAACCAAATCCCGTTACGCATTCCAAATTTCACCGAAATTGGACATAAATAGCGAGTTAGGTTCATAAAATACAGGAACTTGGCCGAAAATATATACAGGAGCTATATTCAAATCTGAACCGATTTCGATATAATTTGGCACATTTATTTTTAGACCAAGTTCTGTGACACATTCCCAATTTCAGCGGAATTGGACATATATAGCGTGCTTGGTGCATAAAATACAGGAAATCGGCCGAAAATATATATGGGAGCTATATTCAACTCTGAACCGATCTCTATATAAGTTAGCACATTTATTTCTGGAACAAATTCCGTCAGACCCTCCAAATTTCAGCGAAATTGAACATAAACAGCGTGTTTGGTGCATCAAATGCGGAAAATCAGCCGAAAATATATATGGGAGCTATATCCAAATCTGAACCGATTTCGATATAATTCGGCACATTTATGTCTAGACCAAATTCCGTTACACATTTCAAATTTCAGGGAAATTGGACATATATAGCGTGCTTGGTGCATAAAATACAGGAAATCGGCCGAAAATATATATTAGAGCTATATCTAAATCTGAACCGTTTTCGATATAATTCGGCACATTTATGCCTAGACCAAATTCCGTTACACATTTCAAATTTCAGCGAAATTGGACATATATAGCGTGCTTGGTGCATAAAATACAGGAAATCGGCGAAAATATATATGGGACCTATATTCAAATCTGAACCGATCTCTATATAATTTAGCACGTTTATTTCTAAAACAAATTCCGTCAGACCCTCCAAATTTCAGCGAAATTGAACATAAACAGCGTGTTTGGTGCATCAAATGCGGAAAATCAGCCGAAAATATATATGGGAGCTATATCCAAATCTGAACCGATTTCGATATAATTCGGCACATTTATGTCTAGACCAAATTCCGTTACACATTTCAAATTTCAGGGAAATTGGACATATATAGCGTGCTTGGTGCATAAAATACAGGAAATCGGCCGAAAATATATGTGTATGGGAGCTATATTAAAATCTGAACCGATTTCTATATAATTTAGCACACCTATTTCTAGAACAAATTCCGTCAGACCCTCCAAATTTCAGCGAAATTGGACATATATATCGTGTTTGGTGCATAAAATAAAGAAATCGGCCGAAAATATATGTGTATGGGAGCTATATCCAAATCTGAACCAATCTCAATACAATCTGGCACATTTATTTCTAGACCAAGTTTTGTAACACATTCCGAATTTCAGCGAAATTGGACATATATAGCGTGCTTGGTGCATAAAATAAGGAAATCGGCCGAAAATATATGTGTATGGGAGCTATAACCAAATCTGAACCAATCTCAATATAATCTGGCACATTTATTTCTAGAACAAATTCCGTGAGAATTTCAAAATTTTTGCGAAATTGGACATATATAGCGAGTTTGGTGCATAAAATAAGAAAGTCGGCCGAAAATATATGTGTATGGAAGCTATATCCAAATCTGAGCCGATTTTGATATAATTTGCCACGTTTATTTTTAGAACAAATTCCGTCAGACCCTCCAAATTTCAGCGAAATTGGACATATATAGCGCGTTTGGTGCATAAAATAAGGAAATCGGCAGAAAATATATGTGTATGGGAGCTATATCCAAATCTGAACCGATTTTGATACAATTTGCCACGTTTATTTCCATACCAAGTTCCGTCATACATTCCAAATTTCATCGAAATTGGACATAAATAGCATGTTTGGTACATAAAATAAGGAAATCGGCCAAAAATATATGTATGTGGGAGCTATATCCAAATCTGAACCGATTTGAATATAATTTGGTAAATTTATGTCTACATCAAATTCCGTCACGCATACAACATTTGGAGATTGTATATGTAACAGTTCTAAAGATATTTGCATACAAAATCTAAATTTTTTGGAGGTACCTCCGGTTTTGATGCTATATCTCCAGATCAACGCGAAATTTCAAAAAATGATATAGCCTATTTTCATTCCAGGCCATGTAGCAATGTACCCTAAACATTGCAGTAAGATCTGTTCAGCGGTTTTCGAGTCTATAAGGCACAAACAAACAAACAAACAGACAAACAAATTTCAATTTTATATATATAGATAGATATGTTAGGAAAAGCCAACAAATTAGCCTATATGGGCCAAGTATAGGAAAAAATTAAACACTTGCAAATTTTATTAATTTTAGTGGTATAGTAATTTACCCTCGGAGTAGACTCGGAGTCGGAGTCGTAAAAAAATCCAGTCTGGTGTCGGAGTCGAGCCAAAAATACCTCGACTCTGAAACCCTGCGTCCAAGCATACGTTGGGTCTATGATTTTCTATGAGGCACATTTTGGCCGCATGAAAGTGTTAGCATAGGGTATAAAGCCCTTCAAACAGGTTTTAATAGCAGTAACAAGGATGCAGTCGCTAATATCATAAACAACTGTCGTGTGAATGCGGTCCTCGGAGAGCATCCCCCATCTATCGCAGCTGAGGAGCGTCAGCTGTAGTCCGATTTTCAAAATTTTTTATAGAATTTTGGTGAAAATACGGCTTTGGCCCCATACAAATTACTATGTATACATAGAGTACTAGGTTGGCACGGGTTAACGTTAACCGATTGCCATAAAATTTCATATATAAGGTTTTTCGATCAAATGGAAAAAATTAGGGGGTAGGAAATCCCAAAAAAAGAGATTTTTTTGGGTCACCCTATTGAATATATTATGCAAGTTGAATATTTTATACACTTAGTCCATATTTATATTAGGCAATTTTCCTTGCGGCAATTGTCAGTTTTATGGAGAGAGAGCTGAGGCATATGGTTACCCTTTGCCTCTCAACATCCTCTCTCACCGACAAACTGGAAAATTGCCTAATGTAAATATGGACTTACACTATGCAACACTGAAAATGCAAACAACTTCTAGTATGCATTTTTTGAAAGTACATATTTAGACTAGAAAACCCCTAGTAGGGTTTTGTCCTGTCATATCCAGTTCGGATTTTATGGCCTCATCTAAACCTTGCTAAATCTACACTTTTTGCATTTATCAGGCCTTTATCGCAGAAACGAATAGGAATTTGGCCTTGCTGTCTTTATTAATATTGTAGCCCTTAACCAGTAGAACTTATCTTTTGGAAAAACCACATAAGAAAAACTCCATCTAGGGCATCAAGATCTATAAAATATAGAAAATTTTACATAATTGCTGAAATTCTGGTCAGTATCGGCTAAACTATTGGGAGTAGAACCAAGTAACCTTTTGCAAAAATCTTCCAAATAAAGTTCTCAACAATTCTTTAGAACATTCTGAAACTCTAAAATGCTTACCTCATATTGTTTCAGCGGTATTTTGCATCATATCTTTTACAACACGTATTTCAAACACAGTTCACACCAACAGTTTATTCTCCCATTTCGGATTTCACTACATTATTGACACTATTATTAAATCGTCGTTGAAAAATGTACTGAAAACAACGGCATAGAGGCATTTTAAAAAAATTACATGGTCTAAAGAGTTGTGTATTACATTCCAGGGAATATTTTACCAACAGAAAATATTCAGAAAAAATTAACGGTTTTGGAGATACGGTGCGAAATGTATAAAAATTGTGGAATTTTTGCATATATTTTAAAATTTGAGGCAATAAATGTAGTTTTTCGAGTTCATTGTTTCTCCAAATATTTAATTCTTGTCCTTATCTACAAATTTGCTTCAGAGGTCAAAAGAATATTCGCATTGATTTCAGAGATATAGCCCCGAATTTCTTTAAAAACTCTATATTTAACCATGTTTAGGTGGGACCATAAAATCCGTGCTGGATCTGGCACAACAAAACCCAACTAGGGTTTCTTGTCGTTTGGGCCTGTATTTTCAAAAAATCCTCAGTTCGAATTGTTTGCACAAGATCACCTTAAAAATGTTGCATAGTGTTATCATTATTATTATTGTTGTTGTAACAATATTTTCCATGGATCAAATGAAAAATAATATTTGGTTGGAAATCCAAACAAATGATTTTTTTGGGTCACTCTAATATACAATCAAAATTCGAGTGATATACAAGGCTATACCTCGCCTGTGATATGTTTTCGAAAATAAATCTAAAGACGACGTTAGACGACTCTAAATTAGGTTGCTTTCTTAATAAATTATTAAAAAGAGGAGAATTGCCATGAGAATATTGTTAGCATACTTTAAGGCATTAAATGAAATGTAATGAAAAAAGCTTTCAATAAAGTTCGCATTAAGAAAAACTCTGTGTTAATTAATGTTTATGTCAGGGATTATTGTTTTTAATATGAGAGTTAACCAATTAACACCAACGTGTCAATAAATAATAGAATAACTCGTTCCGTCATCGATATTTAGCTAAGCTTTATTGATCCCTTAATTGTAATCTGTGCGTAAGTATTGTGCAAGTTGAAATATATATATGGCTAATTAAAAAATTGTTTGAACGTAAATGGAAAAATATTAATCTATATATATAAAATTGAAATTTGTTTGTCTGTTTGTTTGTTTGTGCCTTATAGACTCGAAAACCGCTGAACAGATCTTACTGCAATGTTTAGGGTACATTGCTACATGGCCTGGAATGAAAATAGGCTATATCATTTTTTGAAATTTCGCGTTGATCTGGAGATATAGCATCAAAACCGGAGGTACCTCCAAAAAATTTAGATTTTGTATGCAAATATCTTTAGAACTGTTACATATACAATCTCCAAATGTTGTATGCGTGACGGAATTTGATGTAGACATAAATTTACCAAATTATATTCAAATCGGTTCAGATTTGGATATAGCTCCCACATACATATATTTTCTGCCGATTTCCTTATTTTATGCACCAAACGCGCTATATATGTCCAATTTCGCTGAAATTTGGAGGGTCTGACGGAATTTGTTCTAAAAATAAACGTGGCAAATTATATCAAAATCGGCTCAGATTTGGATATAGCTTCCATACACATATATTTTCGGCCGACTTTCTTATTTTATGCACCAAACTCGCTATATATGTCCAATTTCGCAAAAATTTTGAAATTCTCACGGAATTTGTTCTAGAAATAAATGTGCCAGATTATATTGAGATTGGTTCAGATTTGGTTATAGCTCCCATACACATATATTTTCGGCCGATTTCCTTATTTTATGCACCAAGCACGCTATATATGTCCAATTTCGCTGAAATTCGGAATGTGTTACAAAACTTGGTCTAGAAATAAATGTGCCAGATTGTATTGAGATTGGTTCAGATTTGGATATAGCTCCCATACACATATATTTTCGGCCGATTTCTTTATTTTATGCACCAAACACGATATATATGTCCAATTTCGCTGAAATTTGGAGGGTCTGACGGAATTTGTTCTAGAAATAGGTGTGCTAAATTATATAGAAATCGGTTCAGATTTTAATATAGCTCCCATACACATATATTTTCGGCCGATTTCCTGTATTTTATGCACCAAGCACGCTATATATGTCCAATTTCCCTGAAATTTGAAATGTGTAACGGAATTTGGTCTAGACATAAATGTGCCGAATTATATCGAAATCGGTTCAGATTTGGATATAGCTCCCATATATATTTTCGGCTGATTTTCCGCATTTGATGCACCAAACACGCTGTTTATGTTCAATTTCGCTGAAATTTGGAGGGTCTGACGGAATTTGTTTTAGAAATAAACGTGCTAAATTATATAGAGATCGGTTCAGATTTGAATATAGGTCCCATATATATTTTCGCCGATTTCCTGTATTTTATGCACCAAGCACGCTATATATGTCCAATTTCGCTGAAATTTGAAATGTGTAACGGAATTTGGTCTAGGCATAAATGTGCCGAATTATATCGAAAACGGTTCAGATTTAGATATAGCTCTAATATATATTTTCGGCCGATTTCCTGTATTTTATGCACCAAGCACGCTATATATGTCCAATTTCCCTGAAATTTGAAATGTGTAACGGAATTTGGTCTAGACATAAATGTGCCGAATTATATCGAAATCGGTTCAGATTTGGATATAGCTCCCATATATATTTTCGGCTGATTTTCCGCATTTGATGCACCAAACACGCTGTTTATGTTCAATTTCGCTGAAATTTGGAGGGTCTGACGGAATTTGTTCCAGAAATAAATGTGCTAACTTATATAGAGATCGGTTCAGAGTTGAATATAGCTCCCATATATATTTTCGGCCGATTTCCTGTATTTTATGCACCAAGCACGCTATATATGTCCAATTCCGCTGAAATTGGGAATGTGTCACAGAACTTGGTCTAAAAATAAATGTGCCAAATTATATCGAAATCGGTTCAGATTTGAATATAGCTCCTGTATATATTTTCGGCCAAGTTCCTGTATTTTATGAACCTAACTCGCTATTTATGTCCAATTTCGGTGAAATTTGGAATGCGTAACGGGATTTGGTTTAGACATAAATGTGCCAAATCATATCGAAATCGGTTCAGATTTGGATATTGCTCCTATCTATATTTTAGGCCCATTTTCTGTATTTGATTTGGGATGTCTGACGGAATTTGTTCCAAGTATAAATGTGCCAAATTATATCGAGACCGGTTCAGATTTGGGCACACTGCATACGTCCAATTTCACTGAAATTTGGAAAGCGTGACGCAATTCGTTCTAGAAATAAATGGGACAAATTATACCGAAATCGGTTCAGATTAGAATATAGCTCCCATATATATTTTCGGCTGATTTTCTGTTTTTTATGCACAAAATGTGAATGTGAGACGGGATTTGGTCTAAAAATAAATTTGACAAATTATATGGAGGGCGGTTCATATAGGAATATAGCTACCCATATATATTTTCGGTCGATTTTATGTTTTTGTTACGTATGTTCAATTTCAATCAAATTTTGAAGACTTAGCAGTCAGTAAAAGTCATCATTATTTACAGAAGTACTTATAGTCGGGAAGGGATTGACCAAGGCTACAGCTATTAAGTATCATGTCTTTGAGATACTTCTTAAGATTTATGTTTTATTATGATATATATTAGCAATACTTATAGGCGGAAAGGCTTTCGGAGGAGTGTTACCTCCTGAAACATACAAAAATACCATAGTAGCTACATAACAACCCTGAATAGGAATATAACGTCTTCAAATCTCCTAGATTTATTCGTTAAAATATTAAAAACGTTAAAATAATAATTTTTCATTCCATTATATTTTATCGTAGTCGGGGCAGCAAAGCGCACCGGGTTCAGCTAGTAATACTATATTAAAGACTGTAATATAATTCTTTTAATTGCAATAACCAGTTGTTGGCAGTTATTTAGGGCCGAAGGAACAGTCGACCGGCTTTAACATGGCAACGTCCAGGATTTATCTTGGTCCCTCTCTTATCTCAAGTGGACACTAACCTCCCCGTGGTGTCACCTGGGGTAGCTGCCTTTAACATCCGTTAAAGGTAGTGAGCTAAAATGTGCCGCGCGTTCACCCATAAAAACGTTAAAAACTTGGGTTTGGGCGCCGGGTTAGTAACCCTCCTACTACGAAAAAACAAAAGAAAAGAAAAACAAATCCCTCTTAAGTTGACGACCCCCGCAAACGTTTTAAGGGCCATGATCTGCGAATCTGCACCTGGAATGTTCGCACTCTTTATAGGACAAGGTGCAGTTTACGCATTGGCAGATGTACTTGAAATGTACAAGGCCGACATTACTGTCATACAAGAAATACGATGGAATGGGAAAGGCGTCACAACAACACCTGAAGGTGACGCACTGACATAATAGTCCGGTCAAATTAGACATGCGTATAAGGGGGAAATAGCAAAAATTCCCACAAAGCTGAATTTTGGTGGAGAGCTAGGGTTGGCCATTAGAAGCAACGTCCTAAAAGTCCCCATCGATCCCATGTGTGCAAAACAAGTTATTCGGGGTCAAAGGTCATTTTTGGAGGCATTATTCAGTTGTTTTTAATTTTTCTCAAAAACGGTAATACTAAGCAAAAGCCCGCTAAAGTAAAATTTGTAGATTAAATAATTGTCTACAAGATTGGTCTTTATGATTCTTAAAAAAATACTTACCATTTTCGAGATATCTCGATCTAAAGGTCAAATAAAAAATTAGCCGCGTAAGTACATAATGAGGCGAACCGGTTAAAGTAACGACACTGTGTGTTAGATACTTCCGTAAGCTTTCAAACGATATCCACTTTGCAGTAATCGGTTCAGTAGAACCGGGTCTAACCCGGTTTTTAAATTTGGCCTTTCGGGTCGAATAACCGGTGAACCGGATCCGCAACCGTTGAAAATTATACATTTCCGTAATCAGCGCAACAAACCCTGCCTTCGCACAAAACTTGAAAAAAATCGGAGAGTTTTCGTTGGGGTCGTTCCCGTTGGGTTTTCGATTATACATGTGGGTTAAATGGGCTATTTTCGCATAAAATGACTCTAACATTGAATAACTCTACTAAACACGCTCCGATTTTGTTGGATTTTTTTTTAGAATATAGCTATAATTTCGCTCTTCAAGAAAATATATATTTTTTGGGGACAGACCCGATTACTTTGCTTATTTTAGCCGGTTTGTCTTAAAATGTGCATATTTCCCTTATAAGTGCATAAAAATCATGTGTTTTTTAGAACAGCTATAACTCAAGAATGGTTCCTCCTAGGAAAAAAATTGTAAAAGTCAAACTTGTAGATAATTTTCCTGTCTACAATATTTACTTTAGTCACTTTTTGATTAGATCAACGGTTTTCAGAAAATAAATCCGAAAACCTAAAAAACCCTTAAAATTTGACCTTTGACCCCGAATAATTTTTTTCCACACATGGGATCGATGGGGACTTTTAGGACGTTGCTTCTAATGGCAAACCCTAGCTCTCCTCCAAAATTCAGCTCTGTGGGAATTTTTGCTATTTCAATGTCTATTTTGACCGGTCTACAAGGGCAAAATGAATATTTTATGAAAACCCAATAGAGGTTCTATCAATTGAAACTTTAAGTCAGATATACGATCCAACTCATTCTTTTGTAGCAAAATACTCTTAATCTCATTCTGGACTTGGTATATGCTCTCAAGCATAATATATGTTGAATTCCAACGTGTTCTTATATCTTGTTTTAACATTTTCGACAATTTGTTGTTTAGTTCCGAGTGTTTAAAATATCTTACAACGTTTTTTGGGCAGTCAATCAGTTTTCCCAAATCGGGAAGAGGATGTTTTTCAATAAGATCATCCATAATGGATAATACAGTCAGATAAACATCTGATTTGCAATGAGAGTATATTGCGTTAACCCTCTGAGTAGTTTTTGTATTTGCTTCTCTCAAGAACAAAACAAGTGGCAAACAAACATCTTTTTTCACTCATACTCTGGATTCTACATAACAAAACGGCAATAAGTACCAGACTACAAAAACGAAGCAAATAATTTTAAGGAAATTTGGTCGGTTTTATATTCTTGTTCGGTTTTCGTGTTTGGTATAGTCTCTTGCACGACTTCTAAAGGGAGACCAAAAATTTAGCACGATCGTGTCACATAGTGCAGATCGTGTCGTGCAAAACCGTGTCGAACAAAAAAACACGATCACGCACGGCCAAAAATGTATTCCGGCACGACACGCACAAACACGGCGTTTTTCGAGAAGGCACGAACACGCACTACTCAAGGCACGACACGCGCCCACCTATAGTTCAATAACACTTAATTTGATCCAGTAGTAGTCTTAGTTACTGGTAAACTGCAATAGTTCGCGTATTATAATAGTGCAAACCTTAGCTTCGTGGAAACAATTTTTTTGTCCTTTACTCATATACTCTACTTGTATCCACAAATGTTGGTCACCGCAGGTATAGGCCATCTTCGAATATTATTTGTCAAGGACTCAACCAGAGACAGCCGTGTGATACAACGCTGATTGAGGACATTAAGCAGACAACCCTCCGGCCAAGCTTGAAATGTTGGATAGTCAACTATATGTGTGGACGCCAGTCGTACGTGAATTCAGAAACAAGAAGTCCAAACCCCGTAGAGTGAAACAGGGAGTTCTCCAGGGTAGGGTGATATCTCCGGAACTGTTTAACCTCTACATCTCCTGTATTCCGCCCCCTCCAGACGGCATCGAGATCTTAACGTTTTCTGATGATTGCATGATCCTGGCGTCAGGTACCTTCCCTGATGACCAGTGTTGCCGTTTTGGGCATTTCGGCCCAAATTTGGGCCGAATAAAAAATAATTTTTAATTTTGGGCCGATGGGCGGCCCAAATCCATTTTGGGCCGTTTTCATGCTAATAATTTTAAACAATATTTTATAAAATATCAAATATTAGTCTTTGGTCTATTATCACATGCCTACTTTTACTATTGGATGGATTTGAAAACGTAAAATAAAGCAATTTGGTGGCATTAAAAATATAATTTTCACATTAAAACTTAATGCCAAGAAGGTCCTCGTAGTAGTTTAATGGTCACTTTTATGTTTTAGTTACCCGGGTTTTGAAATATATTTTTCATGATACTTAAGTATTAGGTAAAGATTCATACATTGTGTTCATAAATAAAAAAGTTCATAATAATTTGGTGGCAACGAATCATGCCAAGCTAGAGTTTTTTTTTTCTATTTTTGGCATATATTTTACCTATAATTAACAACCTTAAGAATGAATATCAAGCAGATAGTTCAGGTTTATCCTATTTATATCCGAGTGTCAACTCATATTGTCTTTTTTTTTATAAAAAATAAATTTAAAAAAAATAAAAAAAGAGCATCAATATATTGACATTGACTATAAAAATAAATCGTACCAGCTAGGAACTTCATAAATATTTGTAGGCACAAAAACAGACAATTACATTTATGCACTCTTATTTAACAGAACATGAAAAGTTTGAAATAAAATTTGCTGTTTTGGAGTCTTATATTAAATTACTGGATCAAAATAATAAGAGAATAGACTATAAAAGTGACCCAAATACCCCCTTTATGACAACTCTTCTTTTGTTATAGTTTGGATTTTGCGTACAGATTTATAGCTTTTCGGCTAACTTAAAGTTGAAAGTAATGATTAAAATTGAAGGAGGGCCTTCTCTGTATTAAAATTACACTTTTAATGCATCCAGATTGGTTTTTTTGCGTTTTCAAATCCATCCAATAGTAAAAGAAAGGATGTAATAATGGCCCTTAAACTACTAAATACAATAACTCCATATAAGATAACCTCAAACGAAGTTTTGCCTATTATAACAGGTATTACATTTTCCCAGACTTGTAGAATGTGACCCTGATTTACTAGTAACAGATTGGAATTTGCTAAGACTCGGTGAAACTGTACTTTCCTTCATCTCAAAGAGCACATCTTATAATAAAACAGAATTAAAAAAAAATATTTAAAAAAAAAATTGAGCTGTCAAAGTCAAAATTTCGATTTTAACGAAAAAAATTGAGTCTCGCTTAAAGGCTTAAAGACTTTTTTGTATTTAATAAGCTCAAATGAATAATATAATAAGGTCATATGAAGATCGGTCAATTCGTTTTAGAGCTATCGTTGGCACCGACTTCAAAAACGCCGTTTCGAGAAACACGCACTTAAAGTTTACATGCTACATTCAAATCACAATAAATTAGCTCTGTTCCTTTACATGAAGACAAGTTTTACAACTTTTTACTCGAAAAGCGTTCCTTTACTTCAGACCCCATACAATTCATATGGAAGCAGATTACAACTTTTGCTACTTTTGCCGGTTTTACCACTTTCAAAAGTAAAGGAACAGACCAATTGTTGCCTTCCAATCATTATATCTCAGACAATTTTTTGGGACATAATACCTTTACGTAAAAATAGACGATATTTTTTTCGATTTTTCTAAAAGTAATAAAAGGTATCTATGAGAAATATATTTTTTTGTTTTAATTTTTAATGTTGGGCTGATGACATCTGTAAGAGACTGAAATCCTCTTTAACCGATCTTACCACCTTTTTCCACAGCCACTCTGTTCACCACATGGACAGCGCAGTTTGGAAGAGAATTGAATGTCGTGGTCGACGGTAGCAGAATTCGGTCGGTATGTGGTAAGCTATGCGGCGCCAGTTTGTGTCCCCGGGATTATGTGATACGAATTGTCTTCAGTGGACCATCTACGTAAGGAGGAAAATATTCTTCCAGTAAAGCAACACAATGAGATGCTTTCGTTCCAGTGTTACCTTGTGGGTGCTACCATGTGAGCCATCCCAATCACCATCTGGTGCCTAGGCGCGACACATACAGGCATATCAGGAAGGCTATTCATGCTCTAGAGAGGGAGGTCCAACAATATAGGAGAGAACACCTAGATTAACAGGAATATCAAGCAGGTTTAAATAGTATGCACACGGATGCAGTTGCTAAGGCCATAACAAATATAGTGTGAATAAAGTCCTCGGAGTACATCACCCATCTATCGCAGCTGAGGAGCGTCAGCTGCCACGACAAACTAGAGTAGTTTTGTCTCAACTACGCTCGCAATATTGCAGTCGCCTAAATTCTTATTGGGCGGAAATCGACCGCGACGTGCAAGACATCTACCCAGTATGCGGCATGGGCCCGCACGACACAAAACACCTATTCAACTGCCTCGCCAAACCTACTCATCGAACTCCAGTGGATCTGTGGTTACATCCCATCGAAGCAGCCACTTTTCTCGAACTGGAAATAGACCCAGAGTCAGATTGAACAGAAGAAAGAACATACAAACATAATAATAAACACTGTTGCAACAACAACAATAACCGTAATAGTAGTTCACGAAAAACGTAATATGTCTGTAAACACAAGCGCAAGGACTACGTGCGATAAAAATTTTAAAACAATCCTCGAACAGCCTTTAAATTCCACTTAGGCACAAGTGGAAGGTACCAGAACATTTTATCCCATATAGACTAGAAGAAATTTTATGATGTGCAAAGTTTCGGCCAAATTAAATACTTAGTTAAAGTTAAAGTGTTCAACAGTCCTTCTAGCTGATACCACCATTATCTCGGGAAGTATGAAGTTGTAGTTGTTCACGAAACGAAAAATTGAACAGCCGTAGTAGGGGCCGCAAGGTCAAACTGTTACAAAAACATTAAAAACGAAAAATGGAGTGAACCGATATAGCCCATAATCTAACCTGATCTATGTTCGGTTGAAATTTGGTCCACACTTTGCACAAATCTCCCCCTATTCCCCAACTGACACATCGTGCACACTTTTTCACAAAAAATGCACAAAATTTTATGAAATGCAATGATTGTGGCAACTCGGTTAGTAGATTTGAGAGTTATCGTGTGCACCAGCCAGACAGCCAGACGAATAAAGTAAACTGATTCCGAGTTGTCTGAAACGAATTCCAAATTGTCTGTGAGGGTATACATTTTTTATAAGAAACGGAACAGATAATGAAACAAAGTAGGAATCAATAATTACCAAATGCAATCATTTGGTTGCCACCGAGGTGCAATGGTATGCACACCCGTCATGCACGCTGAAGGTCGTGTGTTCGATTCCCCGGCCAGTCAACATCAAACACTCTTCAACGGTGGCAAAATACTCCTCAGTAATGTTGGCGACATTTTCTGAGTATTTCAGCCGTGTACAACTTCTCTACAAGTGTTGTCTTAGACACGCCGTTCGGACTTGGCGATAAACAGTATATCCCATATCATTGAGGTAATATGAATCGGGGTGCACTCATTGATATGAGAGAAGTCTCCCCTGTCCTGCCTGGGATGTTTGTGGAACAATTATATTATAATCATTTATAATTAGCATATTGTATAAAATTGCCTTAACTATATCAATTAAGAAAAAAATTAAATATAATAGTCTATTCCTTATTACAATTGAAGTTAATGAAATAAGAAAATCCCATTATATTAATTATAATATCACAGTTTGAATGGTGCGAATTCAGTAAATGATATCGATATATTGATTCATTGAAATCGATTATTTTCCAATTTTACTAAAACGTTATTCAATTAAAAGATAAACAAGTAAAAAATCATTAAGTTCGGTCGGACCGAACTTTTCATACGCTCCACCATTAAATATTGTGAACTTTTTATGGTATAATAATTTTTCACAATTTTTTATGGAGATTTTTTTGAGCATTGTGTACCCCAAAAACTTAATTTTAGCTAATGCGGGCTATACCACGACGTAGACCCAATTTTTTTCATAGTAAGTTTTTAACCACTGGAAACCATACATGCCAAAGGATATCCAATCTCGGCCGAAAATGTATAAATGAATAAAAATAGGTAAAAACACGTTGAAGCAAATGGGGTTTTTTTTAACGTTGTTAATTGATTGGCGATTCAAACGTTTAAATTACGGATATCTGTCCAAAGTGAAAGTAGAAGAATACAAAATGAAGATTACACTTCTAAAGTATCACATTTCAAAATCTCCACTACATTCACCTTTTATGGAATCTGACATTTTGAATCCAGAATTTAGGTGTATTTTGTATTTTTAATCTAGCTGCGATGCGCATTCGGGTAATTCAGAAAACATAATAGTATCAATGTACTCGCGATTACGCATAATTTGATATGTATATTGACTATGTAGCCCAGACAGCACCACAGTAATCCACTGCCAAAAGCCACAATATAGTGCGATATTTTTTCGAAAAACCCTTTTTTGGGTACAGTATTTACAATATTCTTTTGATAGTGCTGGAAAACAGCAACTGCAAAAACCGAAAAATGTGCGAAAAATGTTTTTGAAAATACCGCGGATTTAATCGCTTTTTCTGTGGATCGTTTCCTTTCCAAGGAAACTGACACATCACTCGTGTTTTTGCGAAAACAACAGTGGCATGGGAGCTGTATCCGATTTATCCCAAAAATAGTGTGTGATGCTACGTCCACGGTTCTTGATAGATTTCATTGAAATAGGTTTAGATCGATGTATTTTTTCATGGATGATAATGAAATCGGTGCTGCATCTTAGCGGCCAAAGTAAATCCTGGCAAATGTGTACAAATTAAAAGAGAAGAATTCGCTGTATTGGTAAACCACATGCGCATAAAGTTTTTTGAGGATTTCGCGATTTACACGCGTTTCAAAATGAACATTACCCGATACAGTTTTATTTCAACATTATATCCCATTTGAAGGAACCCGAAATTTATTTGAACCTTACCGATATCTTCCGCCAGATGTTCGCGTGTATTAGAATAAAAAATGTGTTTTTTTTTTGCGCGAAATTTAACTAAAATAGAAGAATAACTCCGACCTATTTTTCCGACACTTTCTTCAACTAACTCACAAAATAAATTTTAATAAATAGTTTCTCTAACCAAAATCTTATAAGTGTCCTCAATATATTTTTTTTGTTTTTGCTATAATATGCGAACCACTAAACTGATTTGTATAGTTTTGGTTTCATTTGAATCTTTGCGATGTTTAGATTACTTACGCATTTCTTATATATTTTCAGATGCAAAAACAGCTTGATTTTTTTAAGTTGCAAACTGTTAGAGTTTTTTTAACTCTTTCCTAATTTCCCCGAAAATTTATAACTTTTTCACTAAAGTTATGGCACCTCAGTAAACATATAGTATGAAGTCGAGGGGGTTTTGCTTGATTCTCTCCTTGACGGCTCTAACCATGGTCCAACATTGCGATACAATGCTAAAAGATCTGTGATGTCATGGTGGAGAGTTGAGATTCCCCATTATTCCATACCACCTGCGGTACCAGAAAAATGACCTTTGGTCAAATCTCGTAACCGAGTTGCTTGCTGTTTGGGTTCCATGCGACCAGGGGACTGGTAACCCCCCGTGGCAATATACTCGGTTAAGCCTATAAAGCCCCAACACAACAACATAAAAACAACACCTACTACAACACCTGCACTAACGCTCTGCGACGGCGGAACGTCCTATTTGCAAAGTCCCCAAGACTAGCACGAGTAGAGCTAGAAGAGAGCACATGACTCACATTCCATTGGCCATCAACTCTTGTGACACCCATGGAATCTAGGTTCCTGAAGTCCTCATAATGAGCACACTCACACAACACATGCAGCCAGTCTTCGTCTGGAAGACTGAACGATGAAATGCCAGAAAGGTTTCTACTATGCAAAAATGCATTGAGAGACCCATGCCCAGTCAACAAGAATCCCAGATGAAGGCCGAAACCAAAATCGGGGTTCGTCATGACAAAAGTAACATCCGGGATAAACCTAAATGTTACTCGCGAATTCTCGCACTCGTTCCATATAGTTTGTCATCTAGATGTTACGAGCTCACGCAGCCGAGCCTTGCGATTCAAGGCACCCAAGCTCTCCACACCTTCTACTGCCCATTCAGTGGGAACAATCGGCAAACCTCTCTTTGCTAAAAATTACACGTTTGCACATATCACTGCCAGGTCAAGAGGAGGAACACCCAACAACACCTGCATAGCCTCAGTAGACACTGTGCGGCATACAGGGAGACAAACCAGCATCATAATGCGCTGACGTGACAGTATCTTGCGATACCCATACCATGTAACTGCAGTGTGCCATATGGCGGCCCGTATGTTGCACAGGCAACATGCAGACCACCATATACCTCCCGCAACGCACGTCTACTCAGACCCCAATACGAGTGCAAAATGCGACGAACAGGACTAACAACGCTGCACATTTTCTCTTTGAGCCAATCTAAGTGAGTGATGAAATTCATCCTCTAACTCATTGTGATGCCCAAATACCTCACTTCAGTCTTATACGAGAGATCTCGACCATCGAAGGCGACGCTCGGATGTCGATTGCCAGACAATCTACCCTTGAGTAGCATTGTCACACTCTTCTCTCCAGCGACTTGGACACCAACCCTGGTACCCCAAGTGCCAACAATAGACATCATTCTGGAGGCCAACTTTCCATCTCAGAACGAGATTGAGCCTCAACCAGAATAAGCAAATCGTCTGCAAAAGACAGACCTTGCAAAGCGAGCTGAGTTGTTGCAGTAGAGGATCCATCATTAGGTTCAAAAGAAATGGACCCCTGCGGACAACCCCGAGCAACATCAATGGAAACTCTATTGTTTCTAGCAATAGAGCAAGCCACCCGATCTGAGAAATAGCTTTGCCAAAGTTTAATCTTCTGGCATCCCACATCCTGTAGACGAACAGGGTAGTCAAAAGCACCCTTGAAATCGACGAATATGCCCAAGACATATCGACTCCAAGACTCAGCCACACAGCGCTTCACATGCAACCATGCGTGTTCTATACTGCGGCCTGGTTTAAACCCAAACTGCCATTCAGACTCTGCGCAGTAAGTCTCTTCTGAAGCCGATGCACTATTATCCGACTTCAAGAGGACAATCACTTTAGCAAATTTCCACTCTCGCGGAAACATACCCATACTCACACATTTACACAGCAAAGCATCTAGGAAATTCGGAATGGCCCTCCATATGCTTTTACACATCTCTCTGGTCAGACCGTCTAACCTAGGCGACTTCCTGCAGCGAACTAACGCTACAGCCTGATCAATCTGGTATCTTTCCAGATCTGGTGCAACAGGTAACCCCTACTGCGGAGGAGGTACCTCCTGCTCCTTCCTTGGGAAGAATGAGGACATCAGGGCATAAACACAATCGCTCCACATAGTCAGAAGTCTATCACCTACTTTGATGCCAGAGACATCAAGAGTCTTCTTCGGTCTACAAAGCCTATACAGTCGACCCCAAGGGTCATCTCGGTTTCCTTCCACAAAAGATTGCCTCTGACAATCGTTTGCGGATGCCATCATCTCCTGGTACTCATTCAAGCATTGCCTATATGCTGCTGAATGAACGCCAACATCATCCGCGTTCCGTCGTTTGGCTCTCTGGAATTTCTTCCGGAGGCGCCTAACTACTTTCCGCTTCTGACTCAAAGTTCTATTCCACCATGACAGTATCATAGAACTTCTTCGGCTGTACCTCTCAAACAATGAATCATTGACACTAGAAATAGTGTCAGTCAGAAACCTCACTTGCTCATCCACTGGAAGAGAAATCATGCAACGTAACAACACTAAAGGCATCGCTAAGTTGCTGGGCATATAATGCCCAATCGCCAACGAGTAGTAGGATCTACGAAGTCTACTACATAATCATATGAGATCTCAATCCGGATCAGATTGTGATCACTGATCCCAAGATCTTCACTGACGCTCCATGAGAAACGAAACCGCCGTGAAGCAGCCCCATTACAACATATTACGTCAACGTCGCTAGAACCGTTTACCGTACAAAAGGTGTTCACATCACTTGGCACATTCACAACGTGAATGTCCCTTGAAAGCATCCATTCACTCAGCACCTCACCCCTTACTAAACCACATGGGAGAAGATGCATTCGCGTCTAAGCGATGGATGAAACGATGGCTTGTCACCTGTAGTAGCACCTCATAAATGTACACAAGGTACGGCTCCAACGGCTCTTCATATTTACAGTAGAGATTCGCTAAGAAGATCTCCCCAAAACGACCACTTACATTTACACACACCGTTGTCAGTCTGGCTGACCAGAACACAATCGACGCTATCGTCGTCAATTATGATTGCAGAATGACGCCTTAGATAAGAAAATACCCGCATTTTTGCGGGTAGGCCCAATATTCGATCAAAGTTCGAATAAGGTTCCTGAACCAATGCATATCTGCTACCCAATTGACGCATAGCGACACCTAAAGCAGCCATAACCGCCTGGGACCCCCGAAAATTAAGTTGGATTATACAATCCATCTTACTCGTAATGTCGTGATTTAGCCCTAGCTAACATTAGCCTATAAAGGGGACAAGCCTCTGACATCATCAGATGTTCCGAAGGTTTCCCCCTATATGCGCAGTTCCGACAATTCAGAGCATCACGACAGTCCCTGACCATATGCCCCTCTTCACCACATCGACGACACACCGACTTCCTAAAACGGCAGTGCTTGGCCCTGTGATCGAAGCTCAAGCAGCGGTAGCAGTACTGGACCAAATCGTGTGGCTGCACCCCACAGGAGAACCACTCGAAATACATAGATCCAACTTGCCCTCTATCACCACGTCAATTCCTTCCAAGGAGCGGTCAAAACCTTGACTGAGGTTCCATAACTTTAGTGAAAAGTTATACATTTTCGCGGAAATTAGGAAAGAGTTCAAAATAATTGGCAGTTTGCAACTTGGTTTAAAAAAAATCAAGCTGTGTTTGCATCTGAAAATATATAAGAAAAACCATCAATATAATATTTATAGTGCCCAATCACAAGGACAATCTGGATAAAACTTGTAAAATATGACCCTAAACCTTATATCAAAAAAAGTGCTGCTAAGAATGTTATATGTTATGGTTACCGATTTCTTTTATTCAGAGACTTATAGCAAAATTTGATTCGGAACATTTCTTATTTTTACCATATCCCCAAAAAGTGAAGTATTTTGTTAGATTTTGATCCAGTATGGAATTATATAAAATTAACAGTCCAACATTAAAATAAATAATTTCATTCAAAAATATATAAATTCGTAATCTAATTTGCTTAAGAAAATAGTATACCCAGATATATGGTTTAGTCTGAAACTCATAGTGAAATTTTGTGTAGATTTTTTCTTCTTTTGACACTTTTCACCTAGAACAAAGTTTTATTTTATTTTCCTGTGTCAACTCGTACAAGAAGGAAATAAAATTCATAAAAAAATTGGGAAATATTTACATGTTTTTCAGCAAAATTAATGCTGATATTTTCTTGATATATAATAAAAATATACATTTCATTTCTTTGGTGACCCATAGTGAAATTTGACGAAGAATATTATTCTCTTTGATTTCATCTTTCTATAAGTATGGTTTGTGGGACAATTTTGAATAAAATCAGATGAAGTCCGACTTTAACCCTAGAACGCGTTTTTCATTTTTAGAGATTCCTGGCGATTAGATAAGATTTATAGATTTGGTGTATTCTGTATGGCGAACAATTTTGTAGAATATTTGGATTTGATATGATCACATTTTAAAGGAATTTTTGAACGATTTTGGAAAAAAGGACCAAAAAGATCCCTTTGATGAGCTGCATGAGGGTTAAAATTTTCCCCACATCCTCCTCTGTAAAGTTGCCAAAGACACTATGTACCTAAAATGCAAGGATTCCAAGATATCTTAACTCGAATATTTCGAAAAAAATCTAGAAATGGGCGGAACTTGCCCCTCCTACTTTGGTTACTTTCCGATGTAAACTTTAAAAACCGTAATACACGCGTCTCATATTTTTAGCTCTACTTTCATAATCTAATCACTTTTCCCATCATTTCTTCCATGAAAAAAAAAAAAATAATTACTGTTTGTTTTGCTTCGGTTGAAGTTTCAATCTCATTTGATTGTTTTTAAGTCTGGAGTATTACCCCAATGGCTTAAACTTCATCATTACTTTCTGTTGCAGAGAGCCATGTTTTCAAAACGAACTGACAAATGTTGCAATATTTTACTGATTGCTACCAATATTATGATTTCAACCCGGCGAAGAGGATTATCAATTGGCTTTTCAGATTTTTAAAACGATGCCTTTTTTTAGCGAAAAACCCAACTCTTTAAGTGTCTAGTATTCTCAAATAAATGAGAATCACACTCACTTTTCGGCTTTCCCAAAAAACATCAGAACAAACATATTTGCAAACAACTATCAGCACGTATCAGTTAAGAACTCATCGAGTTCTATAAGTTGAAGATAACATCACCACAGTTGCCTGTGAGTGATTGTTGTTGGAATTTATTTCAAATTCCCCTGTACATGCCATCCACTGTTTTTGTTTCGGTTGAAGTTTCAATCTCATTAGATTGGTTTTAAGTCTGGAGTATTACTCCAATGGCTTAAACTTCATCATTACTTTCTGTTACCTAGAGTAATAATTTTCAAAACGAACTGACAGTGTTGCAAAATTTACTGATTACACTGTGAACCGAAATTTTGGGGGGTGGAAAATTCCTTTTGGGGGTGAAAGGCCTTGATGAGTATTTACAGAACCCCAAAGGACAGATCCGCCGTGAGTCGAACTTTTGAGTTATGGCGTGATGAATATACTATATTTTGTTTTTCTGTATATTCGTTTTTTGTTGACTGTTGGAATATACAGAAGATAAAGAAAAACAAAACATAGTTTTTTCTGAACAAAAACAGTGTAAATGTCAAAAAGGACTATGAAAACGCGACAATATCGATTAGTCGTCAATGAGAGCCGTACCTAAAATTTTCTGAGCGAAATTTTTTCAGAATATTTCGAAGCTGAAAAATGTCATCTTGTGGTACTTTTATTGCGGATCTTGAAACAAAGGACGAAAAGGGCATGGAAGGTAGCGAGTTAGAAGGTCGAAATGTTCTACGAAAAATATCCTCATTAGATTTGACTGAAGACATGTCATATCAAAAATAAGCCAAAACAACAGCGAACAAAGATATAACGCTAATTTCTGATGGCTTATAGGGTCTCCAGAGAAAAATTCATCACGCCATAACTCAAAGGTTCGACTCATGGCGGATCTGTCCTTTGGGGTTCTGTATATACTCATCAAGGCCTTTCACCCCCAAAAGGAATTTTCCACCCCACAGACCTCGAGCTCCATTTTGTTGCACAGTGTTACAAATATTTAATATTTTACAAATATTTTTGTTCTTATGTTTTTTTGGGAAAGCCGAAAAGTGAGATTATCATTTATTTGAGAATTCAAAAAGCTGAAAAGCCAATTGATAATTCCCTTCGCCGTTATGAAATCATGATATTGTTAGCGATCAGTTAAATTTTGCAACACTGTCAGTTCGTTTTGAAAATCATTACTCTCTGTAACAGAAAGTAATGTCGAAGTTTAAGCTATTGCGGTAATACTCCAGACTCAAAAACAATCAAAATTAATTACTGTTTGCAAAGAAGAATAACGCGTAGGTATGTATGTATATATGTACATATCGTGTTTCAAAATGCATTCCTAATATGAAGAATCATTTAGATTATATTTAAATCCATATAAGTTATTGCTGATTATGTCGATGACCTAACTTATTTTTTTGGAAGAAGTGCAATGTTCGCTTATAAGGTTTTCTTCAGAAGATTAATATTAATATGTATAACATAACATATATACCTCATTACTTTTTACATTTATAATAATTTTTAATATTTTGTTCAAATGTCTTAATATGTTTTTTTTTAATTCAAATTTTTTACTTTAAATGTTCCGGCTAAAATGCATTTTAATGAATTTTAAGAACAATAATTTAAAAATATATAGTTATGTCATAGATGGCATTATTAGTGAAACAAATGCGGCAACATAAATGATATAACATTTGACGACCTTTTATTTGTTTTATATAAATAATCTCATTTATACAAAATATTTTATATATATTTTGTCAAAAATACGTAAACGCCTTCACAAGTATAGACATTTAAATGGTAAATTTTGGTTTCCTTTTTTGGATGAACAGTGATTTGTATACTATTGCTAGATTGAAGTTTAATATAATTTCCACTGTAATTTTTAAATAAGAATCGTAATTTTTTATGTTTAAAGAGATTTATGAACTGAACTATTACTTGATATTCAATTTTTCTTCAAAGCGCCCGGCCGAGATGGCGCCGGTTGAACCTGCTGTCGTAAACTACATAACCCAAATTGTACAAAATGCATGGAGAACGGGCGTAATACCGAAATTTTGGTAATATGGTGTAATTGTAACGATTCCCAAAAATGTTAACTGGCAAATTTTAAAAACTGGCTAGGAATAACTGTGCAAAACAGCATATCAAAATTCATGGCCCAAATACTTCGAAGTAGGCTTTCCCCTGTGTTGGAAAGATTTTTGCCTAAAGAGCAGGCGGGTTACAGGAGAGGACGGTCATTTTCAGATCACATAAATACACTCCGTATCATCATTGAACAGTCGTTGGAATATAACCGCCAATTGTATCTTCTATTTATAGATTTTCAACGTACATTAGACACTGTGTCGAGACCAGCACTGTGAACCGCTCTAGCCGTAAAAGGTATCCCCAAAAAAATTATACAACTCATCAAGGAAATCTTCCACGACTCTGAAATAGTAGTCAACTTCAATGTTGACCAAACAAGGTTGTGTGCTCTCGCCTACACTCTTCCTGATTCTTCTGGACACCGTTATGGAAAAAACAAATCGCGATGTGCCACGAGGTATACAATGGACCATAAACGAGCATTTATACGACATCGAATATGCTGATGATTATGTCTGGTGACACAAAACTTCCGCGACATAGAACTGAAACTGCAAAAATTAGTAGAAAACTCTAGTGCAGTAGGCCTCAGACTCAACATAAAAAAAGGCCAAACTTATGAGGATAAATACTTCAACTTCGACCACTTTGAAAATCGAAGGAGAACAAATTGAAGACGTCGATAAATTCTGTTACCTTGGAAGTATGCTCTCAAAAAATTGAGGTTAAGAAGAAGGCATACAAATGCGAATAAACAAAACCCGTGCTGCATTTTTGTGTCTTCATAAAGTTTGAAAATCAAGTCGCATCACTCGATGAAGAAAGATGCGAATATTCAATGCTAGCATTATGTCAGTCTCGCTGTACGGATGCACCACCTGAGGAACCACCCAAGCACAACTGCAGAAGCTACAAATATTTGTCAACCGCTGTTTGAAACTGGTGTTACACATATTCTGGCCAAACTGGGTAACAAATGAACAACTACTAATGTTAGCCAATACCAACACTATCGTGGGTTGGTCATATATTCAGAAGGTCATCAATAGATATTATCAAAACGACTTTGGATTGGAATCCTCAAGGGCACAGAAGACCAGGAAAGAATGTCGATAAATAAACAAGTCCTGGAATGAATTGAAGTTATTAGCAAGAAACCGAAGCTCAGCAAGAAACTTTACACAAGTGAAATTATTGTATTGTATTATAATTTACTTCTTGCTTGAAAAAAATTAATAAAGGACAAAAAAGGACATATATTTCGGGTGTCAGGAAAGGGGGTTCGTCACTACAGCCGCACGTATCCATAATCTCAGTTTTAGCAGTGGTGTAGGCTGCTTTCAATTGAGCATAATTGCTCAATTGACGTAGGGGATAGATGATACCAAGGAACGGTCCTGACCGGCTTTAACATGACAAAGCCCAGGATTTATCTTGGTCCCTCTTTCATCTCAAGTGGACACTGACCTCCCCGCGGTGTCACCTGGGGAACTGCCTTTAACACCCGTTGAAGGTAGTGAGCTAACATGTGCGGCGCGTTCACCCATAAGAACGTTAAAAACTTGGGTTTGGGCGTCGGGTTAGTAACCCTCCACTAGAAAAAACAGCCTTCTGAATATACGAAAAAACGAAGGAAAAGAAAAACAAACCCCTGTAGAGTTGACGAACACCGCAAACGTTTTAAGGACCATGATCTGCGAATCTGCACCTGGAATATTCGCACTCTTTATAGAGAAGGTGCAGTTTACGTATTGGCAGATGTACTTGAAAAGTACAAGGCCGACATAACTGCGATACAGGAAATACGATGGAACGGGAAAGGCATCACAACAACACCTAAAGGTGACGCACTGTATTAATGCTGCCATGACACAAAGCATGAGTTTGGTTGCGGATTTGTAGTTGGTCGGAGGTTAAAACACCTGGTCTCCAGCTTCACACCCGTGAATAAAAGACTTGCTACAATTCGAATATAAGTAAAATTCTTCAACATCAGCTTTGTTTGCGCTCATGCTCCCACTGAAGACAAGGACGAACAGACCAAAGATATATTTTATGAGCGCTTAGAAGAAACATATGACCGTTGCCCTGTTCCTGATATTAAAATTATTCTAGGCGATTTTAATGCCAAAATTGGAAAGGAAAACATGTTGGGCCAAAAACATGTTGGGGAAAATTCAGTCTCCACAATGAAACATCTGACAATGGCATGAGGCTGATAGACTTCGCAGCGGCAAAAAACATGGTAGTTAGCAGCACCATATTTAAATATCTCGACATCCATAAGGGCACCTGGCTGTCTCCAGATCAGAAAACAAGAAATCAAATTGATCACGTTGTGATAGATGGAAGACATTCATCGAGCGTGTTGGATGTGCGCTCGTTCCGAGGAGCAAAGGTAGACTCGGATCACTACATAGTTGCAGCAAAGGTACGCACCCGGTTAAACGTAGCAAACAACGTACGAACAGACACAACACGAAAGTTAGACATCGGTAAGCTGCAATCACAACAGATAGCCACAGCATATTCCACTCAACTAGCCCAATTGCTTAATCAAAGCACTCCTCATCCCGATAATATATAAGCGCAATGGCAATGTATTGCCCACTCCATGCAAACAGCCGCAAAATCCATACTTGGATACCAGAGACCTCCACCAAGGAATCCATGGTATGATCAGGAGTGTCGTACTGCTACCGAAGAGAAAAATGCGGCATATAGGGCTACTTTACAATCCGTAGCAACGCGTAGCGCACGAGAGAGATATCGGAAAAAGAGAGAGATGGAAAAGCGGGAGTGTAAAAAAATCGAGATGTACAGTAGCCAGAATGAAGTCCGAAAATTCTAAAAAAGAGTGAAGCATCAAACTGATGTTTTTGGCAGGCACCTCCTCCTGTAGAGACCAGCAAGGTAATTTGGTAACTGATACAGATAGTGTGCTCAGGATATGGAAAGATCATTTTTCAAACCTGTTGGTATCCAGCGAAGACGACGAAGATACCACATATCCAATCCCAGATGATGGTATTGAATGTATACCGCCCAGCTAAATGAGGTAAAGACACCAATAAATCGGCTGAAGAATAATAAGGCAGCAGGAGCCGATGGCTTACCAGCCGAGCTGTTCAAAACCGGAGGCGACACGCTGATAAGGTGTATTCATCAGCTAGTAAGCACCATCTGGCAGGAAGAACGAGTACCTGACGATTGGAACCTGAGTATCCTGTGCCCCGTCCATAAGAAAGGAGATAAGACTGTATGCTCTAACTATAGGGGCATAAGTCTACTCCCGATTGCTTACAAGATCGTGTCAGGGATATTGTGCGAACGACTAAAGCCTATGGTCAACGAGATAATTGGGCCATACCAATGCGGCCTTAGACCTGGCAAGTCCACCATTGACCCTGCGGCAAATCCTGGAGAAGACCCAAGAGATGCAGATCGACACCTACCACCTTTTTGTCGATTATAAAGCAGCCTTCGACAGCCCACTACGTTCAAAGGTATTCCAGGCCATGTCTGAATTTGGTATCCCCGCAAAGCTCATTCGGCTTTGTAAAATGGCTTTAACTGACACGAGATCCTCAGTTAAAATAGGAAAGAACCTCTCCGAAGAATTTTGTACCAAAAGAGGTTTCAGACAAGCAGACAGCCTTTCGTGTGATCTCTTCAACATCCTGCTGGACAAGGTTATACGAGAGGCAAACGTCAAAGGAACTGGCACAATCTACACCAATAGCCACATGTTACTTGCTTATGCTGATGATATAGACATAATGGGACGATCAGTAAAAGAAGTAACAGATATGTACCTTTATGAAGGTCGAAGGAGAATCTGCTAAAGTGGGTCTGGCGGTAAACGGCGGGAAGACTAAGTTGATGGTGTCGACGCGCAATGCGCCCATAGAGATCGGGCCAACTGTTGACGGTGGTTCCTATAATTTTGAGGTAGTAAAAGACTTCGTCTACCTCGGCACCGCCGTAAACACAACTAACGACATCAGTTGTGAAATAAAAAGAAGAATTGTATTGGCTAACAGATGTTACTTTGGCTTAAGTAAGCAGTTTAAAAAACAGCCACATCTCGTCAAACAAAAATAACGCTTTGCAAAACACTGATACTACCCGTGCTGATGTATGGTTCCGAAGCTTGGGTACTTGCGCAAGCAGATAAGGCAGTGCTTGGTGTGTTTGAGAGAAAAATTCTTCGAAAGATCTACGGACCAATCAGCGTTGACGGTGAATATCGACGTCGCATGAGCCACGAGCTGTATCTGCTATACAACGACATCAATATAGTTAAACGTATTGAGATGCAACGATTGCGTTGGCTAGACCATATTATAAGAATGAGCGATGATGAACCCGCTAAAAAGGCGTATAAATTCGAGCCACATGGCGGTGCATTCAGAATTGGCATGCCAAAGAATAGATGGCGTAAACAAGTGGATGAAGAGATGACAAGGCGCGGTATTCCAGAATGAGAAGCAATAGACAGAGAGAAATGGAGATCTTTTCTTAGTTCGGCCTATAGAGTAAGTATCTTGACCAAACTAGCTGATATTTGACATTTGAGGTTCTTAATGGACTAGAAACTTCTGCACTGAAAATTGTCAAGATAGGTTCACGTTTTGGTATAGCCCCCATATAACGGTACCTCCAGATTTAAGGTATTTTGAGGATTTTGGCTACATTTTCCTCCCAAATTGGCTCTAATTTGGCACTTGAAGTTTCAAGAGATCAAAAAACTTCTGCAGCAAAACTGGTAAAGATAGGTCCACGCTTTTGGTACAGGTCCCATATAACGGTTCCTCCAGATTTAAGGTATTTTGAGGCTTTAAGCTCCATTTTTTGGCCGAATTAGCTGAAATTTGACATTTGAGTTTACCACTGACCAAAAAACTTCTTTTCTAAAAATTGCCAATATAGGTCCACGTTTTGGTATAGCCTTCATATAACGGTACCTCCGGATTTAAGGTATTTTGAGGATTTTGGCTACATTTGCCTCACAAATTGGCTTCAATTTGGCACTTGAAGTTTCAAGAGATCAAAAGACTTTTGCACCAAAAATGGTGAAGATAGGTCCACGTTTTGGTATAGCCCTAATATAACGGTACCTCCCGATTTAAAGTATTTTAAGGCTTTTAGCTACATTTTCTGACCGAATTAACTGAAATTTGACATTTGAGGTTACCAATGACCAAAAAGCTTATCTACTAAAAATTGCCAAGATAGGTCCACGTTTTGGTATAGCCTCCATTGAATATTTTATGGTGGATGGTATAAAAAGTTCGGCCCGGCCGAACTTACTCTTTTAATTTGTTTTTTTTTCAGGCTAGATTGGATTTCTTTTGCATTTTTTTTGCTTCCTAGTGGTTAAAAACTCATCCATCAAAAATTGTGGACACACGCCCACGTTATGTTATTAAGGTATTTTCAAGTTTTTAGCTGACCAAACTGGCTAAACTTTGAGGGAACATCAACTCAGGGGTCAAAAACCTTTTCCATCTATAAAATTGTTGGCATTGGTACTTTCGTAACCGAAAGAAAAGTAATTATTCCATATAAGTTCGGTTTATGGTGGAGGGTATTAAAAATTTGTCCCGGTCGAACTTAACGCTTCTTTTACTTGTTTCTCTTCTAACCACTGTGCCATTTTCAAAGAGATTATTTAACTTAAAAATTTAGGCAACAAACTTTTCTCCAGCACACTATGAGTTGTTCGCTGGCTGGCTGGTTGGCTGAGTGAAATGTAAATGTTGTAAAAGTTACAACAACGCATTGTTTGTTGCTGACTGTGCTGCTGTGTGTTGTCGACTAGGATGACTGCCTGCTAAATTCAACGACATGGAGCGTCTAACCGTTGTCCGCTAGTTTCAGTTTCAATTGGCAAGTTGCAGTTTACTCGATTCGCGTTCGTTTTGTGTTGGCCATATAAAAGACGTTAACATTTGAAAATGAGTTTTTATTTCGGCGCACAACGCGGAACGGAATATTTCGCCATCAATTGGTCAGTGTAAACAACGCGCTTGCGCTAGAAATCGACAAACCGAAAAACAAAGAAAACAAATTACATTGAAAGTAAAAAAGAAGAAAATTACTTGTTTCTGGATTTTCCAAGCGGGATTTGCGTGGTTGTGTGCTTGATTATATAAGATAAGAAAAATTAATACGAAAATTAAAAGAATTTCGTAACTAAGAGTGAAAAAGTAAACACCAATTATTGCAAATTATCGACAATGGAAATTAATTCGAATATTCAAAGTTTCTTTCGCAACAAAGTTGTGTTCATTACGGGTGGCACCGGATTTCTGGGAAAAGGTGTGTTTTGCTTGAAAAAAATCTCTAAATTAATTGTAACTATGATTTTATAGCCAAAGTGCAAGTGATGTCGTCAGTCCCAAATTGTTATAATAACTAGGAAATTGCTCTGGGAAAGCTGCGACGAACAAGGTCAAGTAATTAATGACTATTAAACATTGTGGATGTTTGTAATTTAAATAACGTGGAAAATAGTAACCTTATGAATTTTAAACAATTTACTGTAACTTTGCCTACGCCATTCGATTCTATTATAAAGCAATCAACGTTAGTTGGAATTAATGACGAAAATGTTAATCAATTATTAGTGAATAATAAATTACAAAGTTGTGATCTCAAAATAAACAATTAAACAAAAACAAAAAAAAAAGAGTTTTCTTCAAATTCAAGGGACTGAGAGTGAGACTATTGTAAACAAATTATTTATATGTACAAATCTATTTCCTCATCCGGTTAGTTGAAGATGCTATATTTTATGACTGCGTAATCTATAATAAATCTTCGTCAATCTGTTATAAGCACTTGGATTAATACCAACTCGAGTGCATTATTTTTGTAAACGACCCCAAATTAAGAAAAGCATGGCAAATTGTCCAATTATTGGTTTTGAAAAAAAATTGGGTCCCTGATCCTTAGAGCTGTCTGACAAAAGTCGTAACTAACAAAATAATTATTTTACAGGAGAAGCAAAAAACATTAAAATGAAAAACTGTTTTATGGAATATTAATTTTATGAAGGCGAGTATATGGAATATTATCAAACATATACGAATGGGAGTAAGTAATGAAACCAAAACCGCGGAAACGCTTGGTTTTGGAATCCGTCATTACAACAAAATCTGCAATGTTATCCCATTTTCCGAAATGATTTTTCTTGAATAAGATCGTTATTTTTTAACGTAGAAACTTTGCAAGAGCATGTATTTTAGTCTTATGTATTATACCCTAGACAGACGGCAGCGTTAATTTGCATTAACTGCCTTAATTCAAATTAATTCGTGCATTATCCACATTCTTAATGTACAAAATCAAAGGAAATTTAAACTGAATTTAGCAATTTCAATATGGCAATGCTGTTGAAAATCAATTGTCTTTTGTCAAATTTCCATGTTTAAGAAAATAAAAATGGAAAGCAAATCAGCAATTTTCGCGTTTCTTCAAAATAAGTAGTGGTCTTTTGCGAGTAGAATAGCAGCTAATCGTTTTTCACGCCTTCTAACAAAACTCTTTTTCAAATTTTTATTTTCACAAAAAATTTAATTACCCAGCATACAAATTCTATCGAAAATTATATCTTCCTCAAATGTTTTTTAAAGTTTTGCAATATTTTTATAATATTAAAAAGACTCAAAAATATCGCGAATAAATTAAATTTATTTTTGCTTCATCATGGTGAAAAAATCAAAGGTAGAAAGTGTATTTGTTTCGCATATTTTGGCGAACTTTTGTAAAGCTTTATGAAATGGTCTGCTGGGTACAAACAAACAACACAAACAGCTGTTTCATAAATGCAGATACTATCGTCTGTCAGGTTGAGAAATTAATTCAAATTAGGACATTTTTAATGCAAATTAACTCTGCCGTCTGTCTAGGGTATTAGATTCAATCAAAAAACTAATTTTGACTTTTTTGGAGATACGACTTCGGCTAATGGTGACGGTATGAGTCATGACAAATAATTCGAAACCAGAGATTTTGCCTATTTGCTTCACATCGACAAATCAACCGGTTTGGTCCAAACTTTGCACCTCGTAATTTTTTATACCCTCAGCCTTTACGCTAAATAGGGTATATACACTTTCATACGACCAAAAATGTGCCTCATCGAAATAATGGGTTTAGGCCACAAGTATGCTTGGACGAAATCTGTTACAGACAATTTGGAGTCGGTTGTGCAATGCCCGTCTATCCGTTCGTCTGACTGGTGCGCACGAACGAAGCAACCTATCGAGTCTAAAATTTGGCATTCATAATATTTTGACCAAACTTATTTAAGTTTGAAGATAGGCCATATCGATCCACCCCTTCCGGTAAAGTTTAAAAAGTTCAAACATTTTCGCTAAAATGTTACGCATGATAACTCTCGATGGGAGTAGCCGAATTGGCCATTACTATGCATATGGTAATACTACTATCTGGACAATGTCGGCCCAATCATTCGCCTTCCTCCCACACAATATTCGAAAAAATCTTCCCTCGGATCGTTTTAATTTTTTTTCAGCATATTGTCCTTGCGGCCCACCCTGCAATGGTACAATTTTTTTCGGGACAAGTCCTTCCTGAGATAAAGGCCCAAAAACTCCAAGAAACCTTGGCGGCACAAACTAAAATGGCAAATCAGCCAGATAACTGTTGCAGGGAATTTCTGATTGGTCCAAACTTTGCACATGACTATTTCATTTTTCGGATCGTTTTGAATTTTTTTCCCAAAATGTTACTCTTGGGAGGAGGCAAGTCCATACTTCCTGAGATAATGGCCCAAAAGCTCAAAAAAAACCTACCGGTGTCAACTTAACTGGGTACTACGTTATATAACCCTTGAAGGGATAAACTGATTTGGTCCAAACTTTGGACATCGTCTCGAATTATGTCTGAATAACGACTACATCAGACCACTCTTTCGGGTATCTCCAACACAAAGTTTAGAAAGATTGCGTTTATGGCAGCGACGACCACAGAAATACAACCAAAGCGAAGACATGTATGAACGTATGAGTGAAAAAAGCAACAACCACATTATGTTTTTGTTTGTTTTCATTCATTTACACTGTACGTGAGAGAGAGAAGCAAATGCAAAAACAACTCAGTGGGCGCCCTCACTATACGATCTAAGCAAAGAAGCTCGTCCCTGGTTTACGGACTCGTCTGGGATTGTTTTTAAATTTTTACATGTTTTGTATGCGGCCCAAGTTAAAAAGGTACACATTTCTTCGGGGCGACTCCATACTTTTTGACAAATTGACCTAAAAACTCTAAAAATGCCAATAGACTTCGGAAGTATTGTGTTTGCTTCATTGGAGGTTGAGGCTGGTATATTTCTATCGGCACAGCTGACTGATACTTTCTTACTCTTTTTATACCGTACACCACAATGTGGAAAGGGTATTATAAGTTTGTTTTGGTAAAAATTCATGTAACACCGCGAAATATTCTTCGGAAACCCCCAATGTGGTATACCAATCTTCATATCTCGACGAGATAAAGCGATTTTGAGATGTGTGTCCGTCCGTCCGTCCGTCTGTCCATTATAAATAGTAAACACGCTCCAGGCCGCAATTATGGACCGATCGTCACGAAATTTTGTATGGAGGTCGGGTTCAGGCCAGTATAGATCAATATTCTTATTGGTGATGATCGAGAAATATTTAGCGGGTGAAATGGACCAAAAACATAATATTTATTCAATTTTCTAGCGGCTCTGTAGGTTGCAATGATAGTCCGATCAACGCGAAATTTTATATAAGGTAAGAGTATATGACAGAGAAGAAGCTTGCAATTTGAGATGGCGATCAGATAATATTTAGAGTTTTAAATGGACCACAACTTTTGTGTGAAAATTGTGAAAAATTTTATATACAACTTATATCTTTATTCCTGGAAGATACATTCCGAACAAGTAAGCTACCCTTGGAAATGGAACGCTTGACCTTTCAATTGACGCCAGTTGTGTTGGTGTGCATGATCAGATAACAGAGTTACATCCCAATATTTTCAGTTGTTCGTATATAGTGTAATCATAAACTCGTTAGAGGTCGCAATTTTACCCCAATAGTCACGAAAATTTTCACCGGGTAAGAGTTTAGGTCAAAGAAGATGCCAACAATTTTGAATCATAATCTGATATTATTTAGCGGATGAAATGGACCATTACTTTTGTATGAAAAATATACAAATTTTATTTTTGGTCGATATTTTAATTCTTTTAGGACATATATCGGCAAAGTAGCCTACATATGGAAAAAACGACTGACCTTCCCCTGATTCAATTTGCAATAAAGTGTTTGCTAGATAACGGTCCTACTGCTTAATATGTAATGGGTTCTGTGTAGAGGGTCACATTGGAAAGGGTATTATAAGTATGTTTTGGTAAAAATTCATGTAACACCGCGAAATATTCGTATACCCAATGTGGTATACCAATTTTCATATCTTGACGAGATAAAGCGATTTTGAGATGTGTGTCCGTCCGTCCGCCCGCCTGTCCATTATAAATTGTAATCAAACTCCAGGCCGCAATTATGGACCGATCGTCACGAAATTTTGTACGGAGGTCGGGTTCAGACAAGAATAGATCCCTAATTTTATTGGTGAGTTGGACCAAAAACATTATATTTATCCAATTTTGTAGCGGCTTTGTAGGTCGCAATAATAGTCCGATCAACGCGAAGTTTTAAATAAGGTAAGAGTATATGACAAAGATGAAGCTTGCAATTTGAGATGGCGATCAGATAATATTTAGAGGGTTAAATGGACCACAACTTTTGTGTGAAAATTGTGAAAATTTTTAATATACCGCTTATATCTTTAATCCTGGAAGATACACTCCTGGCAACTAAGCTATATTTGGAAGACAAACGCTTGACCTTTCTATTGATGTCAATTGTGTTGGTGTACATGAAAAGATAACAGAGTTACAGCCTTATATACCCAGTTATTTGTTTGCAGTGTTACAATATACACTTTAGAGGTCGCAATTATAGCTCAATAATCACGAAATTTTGCACGAGGTAAGAGTTTAGGTAGGAGAAGATGCATACATACATACACGGGTGAAATGGACCAGTACTTTTGTATGAAAAATAAAAAAATAATATTTTTGGTATATATGGTAACATGGGGCGCCTTCGCCACTGGGGCGGCTACGCCAGCGCCAATTTTCTCGCAAAACACAAGTGCTAGAAAAATCCGTTAAAGGCAAAATTGTGTGTTTAATGCAAGTCTATCTTCTCACAAAAGTTGGCAGTTGTGTCATAGGTATGACAGCGGATGTACGCGGTTTTGTGTTTTCAGGGTATTGGAAAAAATAATTATGGTAGGTATTTTTTGTGATATCTTCTTTACCTTTTGTGATATCAAAAACACATTTTGTACCGTTAGAAGACAACTACTGAAGAATATAAATCCCAATACTTCGCATGAAAAAAGCAATTGCAAATGTCAATATAATAATATTATGAAATATGTAAGGGGTGGGGCGCCTACGCCATGATAGGGTCGTGGTGGGTTAATGTTAGAAATTTGTCATGTTTAACTTAAATTCTTTATACCATAGACATACCACACTATAATGTGAAGTTAAAATCAAATATTTTCCTAAACGTTTCTTGTTTTAGTTATATTATGATGTTTGTACCTAAATTCAAGGTACGTACTTCAATTAACCCGTTGAATCGGTTACTTTTGTGAATTTTAAAATCATTTTTGATCATTTAATAGAAAACATGTTCCTTTTTGCATAATGTTGATATTTAAGGAAGAAGTATGGTAAATTACAGTTTTAGAGTCCGTTGGAGAATGTTCAATAGATGGCGAAGCTGCCCCATGGGTGGGGAGGCTTCGCCACTTTTTAGACATTTTGTAAATTCTCAAAAATAATATTTTAAAAACAAAATTATATGCATTTATATATCAAAACCTATAGTCAAGATATGCTAATATTTGCACCAAAAACAATATTTGACAAAACTTTAACGGTGTCGGTATGAGAACATTTTGAACAAAAACGTGGCGAAGGCGCCCCATGTTACCATATACATATTTTATTTTGTGGCGGGATATACTGGCAAAGTAGCCTACATATGGAAAGAACCTTTCCGCCGATGCAAATTGCAACAACGTGTCTGCTAAATAACTGGCCTACTGCCTAATATATCTAATATATAATGGGTTTTGTGTATAGAACCACATTTTCCCATTCCCAGTTTTTTATACCCTCAGCCTTTAGGCTAAAGAGGGTATTTACACTTTGATACGACCAAAAATGTGCCTCATCGAAATAATGGTTTTAGACCCCAAGTATGTTTGTACGATATCCGTTTCAGACAATTTTGAGTAGATCTAGCAATGTCCGTCCGTCTGTCTGTCTGGCAGGCTGGTGCGCACGATAACTCTCGAACGGATTAATCGATTTGGTTCAAACTTTGGGTATCGAAATATTTTGTCCAGATTTGATTTAAGTTCGAAGATGGGCCACATAGGTCCACTCCTTCAGGTACCTCCCCCACAAATGATCAAAAATTGTCGCAAAATTTGTGCGCACGATAACTCTTGCAGGGAATAACCGATTTGGTCCATACTTTGCACATCGTGTAATTTCTACCAAACTTAGATGAGGTTCCAATATGGACTCAATCGGTCCACTCCTTCGGGTACCTCCCACACAAAATTTCGGAAAAGTTCAGTTTAGAACCTGGTCTCGAATCGCTTTGATTTTTGTTTACACAAGTTGTATTCGCTGTCCTCTATACGACGCTGTAAGTTTCATTAGGGGCAAGTCCATACTTCCTGAGAAAATAGCCTGAAAGTTACAAAAAACCCAATGACACCGTGTGTAGTGGTTGGAGCGCAAGATAACTCTCGAACGAATCTGCCGATTCGGTCCAAAATATGGCTTTCGTAATATTTAGTTCAAACTTAGTTCAAGTTCAAAGATGGATTATATCGGTCCACTCCTTCCGGTACCTCCCCCACAAAAGTTCGAAAATGTTCGGAAAATTTGTGCGTACGATAACTCTTGAAGGGAGTAACCGATTTGGTCCATACTTTGCACATTATGAAATTTCTACCAGACTTAGATGAGGTTCCAATATGGACTCAATCGGTAAACTCCTTCGAGTACCTCCCACACAAAATTTCGGAAAAGTTCAGTTTAGGACCTGCTCTCGAATCGCCTTGGTTTTTGTCGTTACATCTTGTATTCACTGTCCCCTATACGAAGGTACAAGTTTCCTAAGGGGCAAGTCCATACTTCCTGAGCAAATAGCCTGAAAGTTGAAAAACAAACTCTGTGGCACCATGTTTATGGGTGGAAGCGCAAGATAATTCTCGAACGGAAATGCCGATTCCGGCCAAAATTTGGCCTTCGTAATATTATTTCCAAACTTACTTTAAATTCGTAGATAAGCCATATCGGTCCACTCCCTCAGGTACCTACCCCACAAAAGTTGAAAAATATTCGGAAAAATTCTGCGCACGATAACTCTTGATTGGAGTGACCAATTTGGTCCATACTTTACACATTCTCATAATATCATATCTCATAATCCACTCCATCCCGTACCTCCCACACAAAATTTTGGATAAGTTCACTTTAAGACCTGCTATTGAATCACTTTGATTTTTGTTGAAGCAGCTTACATTCGCTTCCTCAATTACGATGGTAAAAGTTGTTTCAGGGGCAAGTCCATACTTCTTGAGGAAACAGCCCCAAGGGTGTAAAAACCCCCTATGGCACCCCCCATGGTCTATGTCGGTCCATTCCTTTAAGCACCTTTTCCGCAAAATTATTGAACTTTAATCGTAATCGACATTTTTGTCGGTTCATGCGACCAAAATTTTGAAACCCCCTAAATACATAAGTTTTTTGTGAAAAAAAAAGTGTTTCAATTTGCACAGGCTGAGGGTATATCTCTGTCGGCTAAGCCGACTGATACTTTTTTACTTGTTCATTACTGCAAATTACATGGTGCCCTAGCGTATTATTTGTCCAATTGAATTTTTATACACACATTGCAGCAGCGATGCAATCCATCGCCACTATTTTTCGAAACGATTCCCCAGCCAGGTAACATCACATTTTCAACGGTGGCAAAATACCCTTCAGTAATGTTGTCGACATTTCCTGAGCATTTCAGCCATGTAAAACTTCTCTACAAGTGGTACCTTAGGACACGCCGTTCGGACTCGGGGATAAGCTGTGGGTCCCATATCATTGAACGAATATGAATATGGGTACACTTACTCGTTGATATGAGAGAAGTCTCCCTTGTCCCTCTGGGATGTTTGTGAAACAATTATTATATTATTATTTAAGCTTGGTGTAATACGGTGCCAGAATCCACAACGTTATTTCTTACAATAGGTTTATTTGTTTCATAAAGAAATGTTGACTTGTGGAAAGCTAGTTCCCAGGGGTAGTGGTGTAGGGTATCACATGGTCGGCCCCGTCCGAATATAGCCTGGGTTTACTTGTTTGTTCAAACTTAGATAAAATTCGAAAATGACATATTTTCCGTTTCATGCCGTAGGTTACCTATCAAACATAATTTCAATAATGTACGAAAAGAGCACTTTCGGACCGTTTTGATATATTTCCTTAAAAACGGATCAAAAATACGGGTTTTTTGTTTTAGCAGCGAACTCAGGTAAGATGCTGTCAAAAAAAATATTTTCCCTGATTGGCAATTTTATTAGCTTTCTAATGGTATACATGAAAGCTTAATCGGTTACTTAAAATCGGTACAAAATCCGGGTTTTATATCGCTATATCCGGTTCAAAATATTAAATAACCGGATCTATTTTCCAAGAAAATTTGTCATTAACATGTTCAGCATACCGGGAGCTATATATGGTAAATATTTCAGATACATCCCAGATGTCAATATAAGCGATAACCAATGGGTATGGCTACCTACCAATACATAACAAATAACGAATATACACAAAAACGAAACATAGGTTTTTTCTGAACAAAAACTGGGTAAATGTCAAATAGGTCAATGAAAACGTGACAATATCGATTAGTTGTCAATGAGAACCGTACCTAAAATTCTCTGAGCAATATTTTTGTGGAATATTTGGATGCTGTAAAATCTCATCTTGTGGTAATTTTACTACGGTTCAAGAAAGAAAGGACGAAAAGGACATGAAAGGAATTGAGTTAGAAGAATGAAATGTTCTACAAAAAGATTCGCCATTCGATTTGACATGTAATCTCAAAACGAAGCTACAATAACGGCAAACAGAGATATGAAGCTATTTTCTCAAGCATCATAGGCGAAAATTCAAATAATTCATCGCGCGATATCTCAGAATCTTGACCTATGGGGAAAATTTCTTTTTGGGTTCTTAATATACTCACTAAGGGCTTTCATCTCAAAAAGGAATTTTCCCAAAAACGGCAAAATCTACGAAAATATCATTAAGGTTAATCTTGTGGAGAATTTTCACAGCTACAACGTTTTCTTTAGGCCCATTTACATTGGACTCCAGGTTTCCAAGCAAAATCGTGAAAACCTAAAGAACCCTTAGAATTTTTTTTTTTTGAAAATCCCACGGGCGATTTTTTTGTTTCTTGATATTTCTCATCTATGAGCATTGTAGTTTCAGAATCTGCAAAAACTTCCCAGGTTTAAGCACCTTGCATTTAATTTCGGTTAAGGCACACCGTGTTGTCTATCGACCAAAAAAAAAATATTACGATGTTCAAAGTTCGGATCAAATCGGTTGAGCTCTTTGAGAGTTAACTGGCGCATCAGTCAGCCAGACTGACCGATAAACAAAAGACGGACAAGAATTAATCGACTTTAAATTATCCGAAACATACTTGGGGTCCAAAACCATTATTTCGATGAGGTACATACCGAAGTATTTATACTATCGTTAACCTTAAGACTAAAAGTATTGTTATAGAATTAGAAGTAATCCCTTTATTTCAGATCTGTATACTTTAAGACGTCACAAATACAAGGGATGCGTTTGCTCCTTTATGAGGGTATATGAGGGTTAGGATGACCCAAAAAGAAAATTTGTTTTTTTTTTTGAATAGCTTAATTTTTTTCATTTGATCTGAAATCCTTAAATATTATATTTTATGGCGGTCTTTCATTTTTCCCATGACGATCGGTTAATGTTAACCCTTGCCCCTCGACCGATCTTTACTTCCATAATAATTTGAAATTGCTCTAAATGCCGCAATTATTGTCCAATCGAAGAAACAAGTTTACCAGTTCATTGCTGTGGCTAACACACGATTTTAACATTACCTATATAATAGGGCCCACATTTCCTATAATTGGCCAAATATTGGAGCAATATCAAAATCTGACCTGATTTTTATAAATGTTTGTAGTATTCCTTGCTTAGCCACATTAATGATCTTTGATTGGACAATAATTGCGGCATTTAGAGCAATTACTCTCGTATGGAAGTAAAGATCGTTCGAAGGGCACGGGTTAACATTAACCGATCTTCATAGAATTTCATATTTAAGGTTTTTAGAAAAAATAAGTTTTTGTTTGTTCACCTTATGCCGATTGATACCTGTCAATGTCGAATAAATAACGGATTTTATGCAAATCTGTCTGAAGGAAATGTATCCTTAGAAAATCTATTTATACCCTCAGCATTTATCCCAACGAGGGTATATACACTTTCATACGGGCAAAATGTGCCTCATCGAAATAATGGTCTTAGACCCCATGTATGTTTGAACGAAATTAGTTTCAAACAATTTGGATTTGATTTAGCCATGTCCGCCCGTCTGTCTGTCTGGCTGGCTGGAGCACAAGATAACTCTCAACGTATGAAGCGATTCGATCCAAAATTTGGCTTTCATAATATTTTGTCTAAACTTAGTTTAAGTTCGAAGATGGGTTATATCGGATCACTCCCTACGGTACCTCCCCCACAAAAGTTCGAAAATGATTTGGTCCATACTTTGTACATCGTAAGTTTCTGCCAGACATTTATGAGGTTCGAATACGGACTCAGCCGGTCCACTCCTTCGGCAAATTTCGGAAAAATACAGTTTAGTACAGTACCTCTCGAATCGCTTTAATTTTTGTTGTAGCAACTTGTACTCACTACCCCCCATACGACGGTAAAAGTTTTTTAAGGGGCAAGTACATATTTCTTGAGAAAATAGCCCGAAAGGAGTAAAAAAATCCCTATGGCACCATATCGACACCTCCAAATAATAGTATGCTATGTCTAAAAAGTGAGTTTTGCAGGAGAAGCTCTCAAAGTTTGGTAATTTTTTTGAACTTCAGTACTATGCTAAGTCAATATTTGTTTATAACTTCTGTTCGGATTGTCCGATCATTACCAAAATCAGACAGAATTTAAGTTAAAGGACGTTCGACACTTCCAAATAATAGTTTGCTAATTCTGAAAAGCGAGTTTCGCAGGACAAGCTCTAAAAGTTTGGAAATTTCTTTGACCTTCAGTACTATGCTAAGTAAATATTTGTTTATAACTTCTGTTCGGATTGTCCGATCATTACCAAAATTTGACAGAATTTAAGTTAAAGGACGTTAAATATAAAAATGTAAAGAACTTGAAAACATGCTAAGTCGACTTAGCATACTATTGTTTGGAGGCGTCGATATGTAGTGGCTAGAGACCACGACAACTCTCGGACTGATCAACCAATTTGGTCCAAAATTCGGCCTTCGTCATATTTTGTCCAAACTTAGTTTCAGTTCGGAAATGAGCAATACCGGTACTTCCCCCCAATTTAAAAATGTCACTAAAATCGTATACACGATATCTCTTGAACGGGGCAACCATTTTAGTCCAAACTTTGGATCTCCTAATATTTTGTCCATATTTAGTTTAACTTTTAAAATGGTCCATATCGGTCCTCTCCTTAGGGTACCTCCCCCACAACAGTTCAACATTTGTGTCTAAGTGCAGTTTAGGGTCTGTTCGAAGATCCATTGGAAATGTATACCGATGCTGTTCGTGGTGGTCCTTTTTACAGCGATATTATGTTTTCCGTGGACAAGTCCATGCTTCCTGACATACTGGTCCAAAAGTTATACGAAATGACTAGTGGGCGATATATCTATCGAAAATATATGACTTCCAAAATAAGATCCACTTCCATAATGGAGTATGTCCATTCCTTCAAGTACCTCCTCCGCAACACTTTTGAACTTTAATCCTAATCCACATTCTTGTCAGCAAGTTCAAATGTCCATAAGGACCACACAATTCTGAAAAGACCCTAATACATTCGATCTGTCCGTAGATGAACATTTCAATTCACATAGGCTGAGGATTTATCACTGTCGGCAAAGTCGACTGATACTTTTTTACTTGTATTGTATAAAAGTAAACATTTTGTCTTTATAACTGATTTATTTTAAAGCCGATTATTTGCTATGTTTTTAAAATAACAACAGTCACGTTTGAATTTTATCTCAAAATAGTACCTATAAAGAAAATTAAAAAGTAATTAATTCAAAGCAAAATGTTTCTTTCGGCCAGACATGTTTTATTCAGGGGATTTTTTTTTTTTTTTTTTTAATTTGTTTATTTTGCCATTAGTTGTCTTAATTATAACCTTTGAAAATTTACATTTTTCAAACAAAGACATTCTAAACATCATGCTACTGCATTTGATGTGAGTGCTAAAAGGCCAGTTCACATTAACCAGGTGCGAATTGCTGCTATTCATTATGCATAGCAATGTTAATTGTAAAATTTAAGTATCTACATACATGTACATTATTATATTATATTAAAAGCTGCGAAATAAAATAAGGAGCAATTGGAAGGGCAAGGATTTTTTAAACAAACCAGAAAAATAATTATTTAATTGTTTCTAAATTAAATTTGCATTTCTATTGCATATTAAAAAAAAACTTCTGTATGAATCGTAAAAATCTAAAATATGATTTCATTTGATTTAAAAAGCACAACAAATGACAAACAAATTTTAACCAAGTAAACTGGTCTTATGATGACTTCAAAAAAATTGATTGTTCATTTTCAAAAATGAAATGTTCAAACTTTATTTTAAATAATAATAAATCATCATTATCAACCATATTTAATGTTTTACCAAAGCGTCTGCATTTCATGCTATGAATGAGCGTAAACAAATCCATTGTAAATATAAGCTTAAAAGGTCTGTTCTTTGAATCTTGTTTAGACTATTTATTTAACAGCATTCATCACCACACATCGCAGCTCATCACTAATAAACCTACAAATTTAAAATCAATCATTATAGTTCATTGAACTGACATGTGTTAGCGTTTTGTTTTAATTTTGTTGAATTTGGAGAAAAAGTATGATGAATTAAGAAAACAAAGAACTGATCATATCTCAAATTGGTATCGCGGTCATAAATTAAGTGTTATCACTGCCATAAAATTGTCAATAAGAGTCAGTGCACAGTGTATACACCCACATGGTAGTATTTAATTTGCTCAAACAACTTCCATGTAAAATTGAAGACAAGTATGAAAAATATGTGTGTGATTTTAGGACCAACCGGGGAAGTCAAGGCATAATATTCATAATGAGAAAAATAAAATAACAAGTGAGCCAAGGCAATAGACGGGTCGGGGCCGACTATGTGATACCCTACACCACTACCCCTGTGCATAAACTCTTGACTGGTAAAATTCAAAATATTAAAATTGAGATAGCTTAGCGTCTTTGCTCTGATTCATTAATAAAGGTCAATTTTGTTTAAACGCATTTAAGTGCATCGTCAGTACAACTCAAATAAAAAATCGAAAAGTGGGATGTACGCCAACCATCAATAGGGTTCTTTCTCTGTGAGACCCCCATCAACCCTCAAAATTTCGTGAGGATCCGATCAAAATTCCGACCTGTAGTGTGATTGCACAAAAAATGGACAAAAATGATGCCTTACCGACTACTGCGTTATCTCTGTTGTTTGACCACCTATGACAACCTACTTCACATCGTTGTAAAGTGGATATTTTCTACTTTCCTCACCAGGGTTTGCTTTCGATATACCTCTTACAGAAGAGAGATATTCGCTTTGAAATAAAACGTTGGCCTTTTCTGCAAATAAGGTTTTTTCACATTCCGACCGCCGAATAATATCCGACCATTACCCAAATCAATAGGTTTTTTCTTCTGCGAGACCCCCATTAACACCCAAAATTTCGTGACGATCCAATCAAAATTGCGACGTGTTGCGTGATTACAAAAATATTAAAAAATGGGATGTATTACCGACTATTGCGATATCTCCGTTATTTCGCCACATACGCCAACCTCTTTTACATCATTGTGAAAATGGGATTTTCAACATTCATAGTCAGACTTTGCTTTTGGAAGGTCCCCAACCAAAGCAGTGATATTGGTCATTATTATTAAAATCGCAAAAATGAAAAGTTGTGTTCTATTTGCGGATATTGTGATATATTCGTTGTTTGACCACCTACGACAACCTACGTTACATCGTTGCAAAGATGATATTTTCTACTTTCATTAGCAGATTTTGCTTTTGATATATCCCATGTAGAAGCGGAGATATTTGCTTTAGAATTAAATTGTTGACATTTTCTCCAAATAAGATTTTTGCCCATTCCGACCCCTGAATATTAGCCGACCATCACCAAACACCCAAACCTTCATCAAGACCCAAAATTTGGTGACGATCGGAGTAAAATTGCGACCTGTAGCGTGATTACAAAGTTTAGATGGACAGACAGACGGACACACATAGCCACATCGACTCAGCTCGTCGATACATGTATATGTATGGGTCTACGACAAACTTTTTGGCCAAAACCAACTTATAATACCCTCCCCACGTAGGGTATACAAATCGACTACTTAGTACTCACATTTAATCAACATTTTGTAGACTTAGAAGAAAATAAAAGAATAATGCATTTTCAATGGTCCAGAATTCCAGATTTCTATGGTTTTATTGTTTTTCAAAGTATTCTATAGCATGATTTCTTTCACTTTTTCATGTGCTCAAACCTATTGTTGAAGCACTTTTTCCACTCCCATTGAAACACCTCCAAAACATGGTTTTTGAACGCTTCAACATCATCTTCTGCGACGAGAATCATTGACCACGCCTTTTTTTATTGTGCGGGAATTAAATTAAGTCATTGGGTGCCAAGTCAGGGCTGTACGGCGGATGACCCATCAATTGGACGTTTTGTTCGGTTAAAAATGCGGTTTGAATCGATGTGTGAGAGCTCACATTGTCATCGTGCACAATTATATGTCTTCTCTTGTTCGTTTTTTTGAATTTCTCAGGAGACTTCAGGCAAACAAATTGTAGTGTACCACTCAGAATTAACCGTCCTACTTTCCTCAAGTAGCCATATGGTCTGTTTAGCCGAAGAAACAGGCGACCAAGGTCTTTTTCCGTGAACAACATTCGTTGGATTTGGCTCGCCTTCGAAGACCCACATGGTCGAGTGTTGATTTGTTTCGGGGTCATACGCTTAGATCCAAGATTCGTCGTCTGTTACGATCGTATTTATCACAATTTCTGTGCACAAATCGAAAAGAGCCCTTTTTGAGCGCTTGTCTAATTGTGCTGGATCTAACGACAAACCCCCAATTAATAAATAAATGCCAAATAATGCCTCTAACTTACGGTATAAAACATGGCGATCTTGCATTATCCGTTCACGCACTGCTTAATTTTTTTCCTAGCACAACGGCCGTTTTTGGACGACCCTCACGACCATCGTTTTTTGGGGAGTGTCGGCCACGATTGAATTCATTAATCCAGTTTTTCATAGTGCTATAGGAAGTTCTTTGTCGACTATGTTTTCTATCTTCTGGAAACACAAAATTCCAATCAATAACCAATTTTGTAGAAAAATGTGATTAAAAGTGTAAATCAAGTGGTACCCTTATGTGAGGGCTATACCACAAGGTGCCTGATTTTAAAATACAGAAAATCGCATGCTACCTACCGTTCTATGGGGGCTATCGGAAGACGTGGATCTATACCAACAAATGTTTGGCGAAAGGAAGACAAAATGCCAAATTTCAGCCATTTCAGTGGGATATTGGGGCCACAACCTTAAAAAATCTGAAAATCGGGTTCTACCCTTCTAAGAGGGATATATGAAAACGTGGACCTATACCAACAATTATCTTCTGGCATGTTTTATACCCCCATTGGAACTAAATACATAATTTTAGCCATTTCGGTTTAATAATGGACCTACATATACCGGCAAATTTCAGGTGGAAAGTTGTATGCTCCCCAACAAAGAATAAATTCCAAATTTCAGTTATTTTTGGGCACAACCCTCAAAATTCCGAAAATCGGGAGGTATCCTTATAGGGGTGCTGTATGAAAACCATGGACCTATACTGATAATTCTCTTCTGGAATGTTTCATACCCTCATCGATGATTTAATACTAAATTTTATAAATTTTGGTTTGATAATGACGCTGAAATCTTCAAAAAAAAAAACAAAAAAACGAAAATCGGAACGGACATACGTATGTGGACTATATTTAGGGGTTATGACCACTTATTGAGCGCGAAAGAAGCAATTATTCGTGAATTTTTTACAAGAAATCTACCAAATTTTTTAGAAGATTTTGTTTTCATCTGATAGAGCTACCTTCGGAATTTTTTTATTAAAAAATAATGCACAGTGTGCTGACAAATGGCCGCCTACGAAACACTGTTTTTATTAAAGCAGTTTGCGGTGCCCACTATAGCTCGAAAACGAATAAACCGATCAGCAAATATATATCATTAAGAACCTAATAATCTTGTACTTAAGCGAAACGGAATTAAAAATATTCATTTTTAGGAAAATTGTGAACTGTCAAAGACAACATTTCGATTTTATCTAAAACAAGTAAAAAAGTATCAGTCGGCTTTGCCGACAGAGATATACCCTCAGCAAGTGCATATTGAAACAATTTTTTTCCAAAATACGTATCTATTTAGGGGGTTTTAAAAATGTTGGGCATTTGAACCGACAAAAATGTTGATTAGGATTAAAGATCAATAGTTTTGCGGAGGAGATACTAAAAGGAATGGATCGACATTCACCGTTATGGAAGTGGATCGCCAGCCACAACATATGCTGCCATAGGCGGTTTTTACACTATACGGGCTGTTTGCTCAAGAAGTATGGACTTGCCCCTAAACAAACTTTTACCATCGTAATAGAGGCAGCGAATGCAAGTTGCTTCAACAAAAATCAAAGTGATTCGATATCAGGTCTTAAAGTGAACTTATCCGAAATTTTGTGTGGGAGGTACCGGATTGAGTGGACAAATATAGTCCATATTTGCACCTGATCTATATCTGTTAGATATATTAGGATTTGTAACGTATGGACCAATTTGGCCACTCCCTTCAAGAGTTACCGTACGACCAATTTTTCCGAACATTTTTGAACTTTTGTGTGGGAGGTACCTGAGAGAGTGGACCGATATGGCTTACCTTCGAACTTAAACTATGTTTGGACAAAATATTACTAAGGCCAAATTTTGGACCGAATCGGCAGATGCGTGCGAGAGTTATCTTGCGCTACAACCACCTCACACGGTGTCATAGGGTTATTTTGCAACTTTGAGGTTATTTGTTTAACTTGTACCGTCGTATAGGGGGCAGTGAGTACAAGCCGCTAAAAAATATCAAAGCGATTCGAGAGCAGGTCCTAAACTGAACTTATCCCAAATTTTGTGTGGGAGGTACCCGAAGGAGTGGACCGATTGAGTCCATATTGGAAACTCATCTAAGTCTGGTAGACATTTCACGATTTGCAAAGTATGGACCACATCGGTTACTCCCTTCAAGAGTTATCGTACGTACAAATTTTCCGAACATTTTCGAACTTTTGTGGGGGAGGTACCGGAAGCAGTGGACCGATATAACCCATCTTCGAACTTAAACTAAGTTTGGGCAAAATATTACGAAAGCCAAAATTTGAACCGAACCGGTTCATCCCTTCGAGAGTTATCGTGCGCTCCAGCCAGACAGACAGACGGACAGACATTGCTCAATCGACTACAAATTGTCTGAAACACATTTCGTCCAAACATACTTGGGGTCTAAAACCAATATGTAAATGAGGCACATTTTGCCCGTATGAAAGTGTTTATGGTAAATTTCAAATTTCCTTTTCAATACCATTGAAAAAATTTAATTTTTTTTGGCGAGCACATCAGCGATTTCGGTACTCAGGTTAAGGAAAAAATTGTGGTTTCAAATATGTTCGCGTTCACAAAATTGGATGCTGCACCCAAAAGTTATAGGGGGTTTTGTTTCCTTATAAAGAAAAAATATTTAAAAATTCCCTTTGGGTTTTAATAAGAAAATATATGTACACTTCACCCCGGTTAACTACCTCTCATAAAATTCCGAAAAAATGAGGCAGTTATGCGGGAAAGGCAGTTACGAAAACCCCGCATAGTTACCTCATGTGGGTAGTTATAAAAATCTCATCTCAACCTTACAAAAAATGACAACAATTAGAACATAATCGTCAAAAAACAAAACGGTGTATAGTAGAATAGTTCATTTCAAGTCTAAAAATATATGTTATATTATTTAACCCATAAGAAATTTAGTCATCAGTGAGCATAACATATCACTGGACATCTTCATCACAATTCCGGTAGACATCGAAATTGATTATCTAAGAAATACACCAGCGTGGGTAATAAACCGATAAAAGTATTATTGTATGTTCCTTTTGGGGAAAATATTTGACGGGCAAATATCCGAATTAGGTACTTATAGAAAAGTAGTTAACCGGGAAAGTTTGAACTCATTTATATGAAAAAACTTTGGGGATTTAAGTTGTGAGGCAATTAAACGGGAAAGGCAGTTAAGCAGAGAGGTAGATAACCGGGGTGCAGTGTATAAATCGTTAACAGAATGTTATATCTATCCGCTTATGTTAAAATATTTCTAAATTTGTTTTTATTTTCGCGTAAAACCAACAAATAATGAAAAAATCGTAGAGTAAATTAAATTTATTCTATCTCAGGGTCCATATAAATCTCTAAAAAATAAATTTAAAATCTCTACAGAATCTAGACAATGCCCACAAAAATGTGAGATCAAAATTTTAAAGATTGGTTTTTTAACTTACATATTGCAGCAACAACAGAATACAAAAACTTATTGTTGGAATATTATTTTCAAAAATATATGTATTTTTTGGTTTAGTACGAAAAATTGGAGAAACAGTTTTAGGACCTATTCTACTATTTCGCTAAATTTCCATACAAAGCTTGAAGTATTGTTCTAAAACTTCTTCAAGGAAAATAGTTTGGCATCGTGAAAGTATATTTGATTAGTGTGATTAGCAATAGAATTAAGAAGTACAGAGCAATATTGAAATTACAATCAAAGAAAAAACATAGAAGTTAAAAACCGTATAATTCGCGAATCCGTTTAAATCAGTTGGGGTGCATGTGCTTTTCGGATACAGGGAATCCATGTCTATCAATATGCATGGAGTTTCCCGTGTTTCATTCAGCGGCCAGTGTGCCATCAGTTGCATCTTACTATTCAAAAAACCTTCAAGTGGGCAAAAATTACGAGTTGTGCATAAGATTATAGGGTGCATCCGATTTCAATGGCCGCCTGTTAAAAATACGTCAATATAAATTATTTTAGACAGATTCGGCAAGAACTGCGGATGTGCCACCACATTCTATTTTGGGATAAATATGAATATTACTCCCGAATTTTTGTAATTTGTGACACACCTTTTTAGCAAATATTATAATCGCGTAAAAAGGATTACATTTATGTAAAAATAATCAAAGAAAATCGCGGTTCAATTCGCGGAATTGTCAAAACATATATTGCAGATTTTCCTACTTTCAAGGTATCTATCTCCGGCGTTTTAGTGGATGGATTCGAATGCGGAAGGGCTTATTAGATCCGGCACGTAAAAAAATAAATCACGCGGGGTTCAGGGGTACCTGTACGACAGTTGTAAATTTTAAAGCCCAAAAATAGGCTTTTTTTCAGAAAGTTTACGCACCAAATTTTCGCCTTTGGACTCGTATTACTAGGAATCTGTACGGAGCACTCTCACGAGATATACATTGAACGACGTGGAATCACGAGTTCCACAATTCTATAAAAAGTTTGTATTATTTTCTAGTTGCACCCTCTAATTATAAGAAAAATTCGAAAAAAACACTGAAATCAAAACTTCAAAATGTCAGCATCGATTTTAGGGGGATGCAGTGTATATATCGAAAAGTCATACACTAGAACCATGTTGCCCAATGGGTATTCTTTAGTTCTTTCTTTGAGCACAGGTTTGGATATGCGTGGTTTGGCCAGAAATCAAAGAAGAACACAAAAAAACTTGTTTTCTTCAACACATTTTTCCCATTTTTTATATTACCACCAACGCAGCTTCCACGAAAATAATTTGTTATGGTCCATATTATGAGATCGTGGCTACAACATTTCAATTAATATAAATATATTCATATTATAAAATGGTGAACCTCAACTTCAACGATTGTAAAACTTTTTTGAATATTACCATATAAAAGGATTTTGGTTGGGTAGCAGGTATTACTGATTCATTCCCTCTGTAGGAAATCAGTTTTGTGAAAGAAGTGGGGCGGGGGGGGGGGGGGGGGGGGGAAAGGCCCACAGTAGGTCACCTACGTCTAAATGAAATAAATTAAACATTTATTTTGTTATTTATTAACCCTTATTTTATTCTTTAATATTTCCCATTAATTATTTCATAATTACATGTAAAATATGCAGATAAAAAATATTTTATTCATTTTGCATACTGTATGCTTTTAAGACCATCAATAAAATTGATCATCGAACGATTATAATAGAACACAACCAATATAATAATGTTCACAATCGAAACCGCAGAAATTTGAGAAGTGCACCGTGTAGAAATGAGAAAACAAAACAATGAATATATAGGAATAAAGAAATTCGATGAATAACTTTGAAAACAATATCTAATCCAATACATGTGTATGTATGTGTTTCATTTTTTCAAATGCAATTCATCATTCTTGTAGGTTGTTGGATGCTGATCGTCGAAAGTTTGGACTCCGAAATAACTAGTTTGACAAGGTGTCAAAAATCTGTATTTAATACAAACCATATTTTTTTTATTTCGCAATTCCCATGAATCATTTCAAAACATGCAAATATTTTCACAAATCATAGCTAATTTTTGCACGCGAATTCTTTGTTTAATCTATTGGTTGGAATTTTAAAAACCAAACAGAATTAACAAAGTTCACTATGAGGTGTATTTAAATGGCAAAGAAGTAATAAATTTCATATGCTTTAAAAACTGCATCGATTTGACTTCGCAAAAACAATATCTTTATGGCATTAAACAACAAAATACATGTGTGTTTTCGCATAGGAGATAGTGTTTTTGTAAAGACAGTGCGCTCTTGTTTAAAATAATTATATCCTTCTGTGACGAATATTCATATTACATTACTACATCAAAATGTGGGATAAAATATTTACAGTGCCTGGCATAATTATTTTGACAAGTTTTATAAAAATAATGTGTTTGGTTTTTTACCGGATTAGTCTTCTACAAAAATATGACAAAATATTTTGTCTAATCCTTTACTAGAGTACTTAAAATTAGGTATAAATTTTATAAATTCAAATATACGCTTGCAATTTTGTAATGGAAATACAATTTCAATGCGTGGCATTAAAATGACTGATTATTATCAGTTACGGTAAAAAAATATAGTTCACACACATCTGTACCATTATGGACCCACTTGCGGATCGATATTGCAAGGATACAGGGATATTCAAAAGACTTTTTATGACAGTAATAGTACGGTTACACTAGAGTTTTTTGCCGGGTTAATCCACTTCGAGAGGATTTATTTGACGTTTGCGCTATGGAGTTGACATTTGAAATCCAAACCCACTGGGTTAATCCGGTTAAATGTAACCGGAAAATTTTTTCTCTTAAAAATGTTATATATGAAGGAACTATCTTTAAGTGTTCAAAGTGTTAATGCTCTGCCACAATGATTGTGGGTAGTAACTGACAATTTTTGTAGCTATGCCTATCAACTGAATGGAATAGCAAAATATGACTTCAAATTATTTTTTTTTCTAATGTCTAACTTCTTTTAACATCGAAATTGTGCAGAAGATGAAGATTTGTTTGCATAAGTAAGATTAGATTTGTAATTCTGCTTTATTTACCAGAGCAACGTCTGTAATTTCACATTTTCTACCTAGATCGTGCATATTTACAGCGTTTTCAGTATTTTGATATTTATTCGATACAAAATAAACAGAAAACTGCATCAATATCTAAACCAATTAGTTTTGGTAGCAAAAGGTACGATTAAGTCAAAAAGTAACATAATTATGACGTGTCAAAATACTTATGTCGTTTTGCTTTTGCCTCCTTTTTTAAACATTCGCCTACCCAATCAGAAATTAAGCTCGAATTTCTTTGATCCATTTATTAGTGTTGGGCAATCTCGTTCATTGAGCGGATCGATCTTTTTCATTCCGTTCACCAAAAAGATCCGGGTCGTTTACTTCGTTCGTTGGCTCTTTTTCGTTCAACAATACATTTGACTGTATCTTTTGAAGCCGTTCGTTCTCTGCTGCATATGCTCTTTTCACCGAATCGTTCTTTTGAAAATGTTCGTTCACGAATGACACATTGTGTGCTAATGGGGGTGGTTTTGTTTCTGAACGTAGTGGTGGTGGTTTTGACATGAAAGAAGCAGATGAACGAATGATGCAAAAGAAAGATATGACCGAGATGTGCTACTGAACGAGGTGAGTTACTGAGCGAGAGTAGCTCTCTGAATCATTGTTTGTTTTGTGTGGAAATTTGTGCTGCTTGCTCTAACGCAGCGTTTGTTTAGAGTTTGACTGCAAAACCAATGCTGCTAATTTTGTAAGCAGCAATGACTCGTCCATCGGGGATCTAAATGAACGATATAAAAGAATGGGCTGGATACGGATCCGTTCGTTCTTTTCACGGAATCGTTCCTTTGAGCCGGTTCGTTCATGAACGACGCAACTCTCCCATTTATTTTTAATTAGCTGAGAGGTCAAAGAAAAACCCTAAGCTCTTAATATCCCATCTTATAATTGCTGACAATAATTACATGTCTTTTAAGACAAACGTAGATTTTGTCAAAATAATTATGCCAGGCACTGTATTTTGTCATTGGCTTCAAAAAATAATAGAATCAATTTGTCTTTACGTTTGTCCCACTGGATTTCAAATGTCAGAATAAATCCTCATAAAGAAGATTATCCCGGCGAAAAGCTCTAACATAATTCCCCTATTTCTGTTGCTTAGAAAGAAGAATGTATTTGCTTTAGGCTGATATTAGCTCTTTTACTGTAAATTCCAAAATTACGTTACACCATGTTTACATTATGCCTATTTAGCGGGTTAACTTTCTTTATGGTGATTTTACTTATTCAGATCTACATCTTCAGCGCGGAACAATTGACTATTGAACCAGTGATCACTAGGGTTATGACTTTTTTACAACATCGTAAGATTAGAGACAATTTGAATTATAAAGTGATTCGATCAAAAAAGCTCACGCGCGAAAAGCTTTTAACCTTTTTATAAATGAGCTTTTTTGAGCATTTTTGGGAGTAATCTTTTTATACCTTCCACCATATGGAGGGTATAATTAAATTTGTCATTCCGTTTGTAACACATCGAAATATTCGTCGGAGACCCTATAAAGTATATATGTACATATATTATTGATCAGCATAAAATTCTATCTGTCCGTCCGTCTGTTGAAATCAAGATACAGCTCGCAGTTTTAAAGACAGAGAGTCAATATTTGGTGCAGAAGTTTTTATTACTTGCAGATATTGAAAATGGGATATATCGGTCCACGTTTTGAATACCCCCCATAGAACGGTACCTCCCGATTTTCGGTATTTTTAAGGTTATAGCTTCATTATCCTACTAAAATGGCTGAAATTTGGTACGTAGTCTTCTGAAAGACCTCAGCACAACGCTGGTGGGACACTATTGCTCCGTTGTGGAACGACAACTTTGAGATTATAACATTTCTGCTCCATAGATACTAAACCGTTGATAATTCAAGAAAAGAATTAACCACATTAATGTAGCAAAAATACCAGTAAACAACTTTCTGGAACATACGAACTGTCTATGAAGGCTCCTTAATGGTGCAAATAGCGACAAACTTTTCGATTTTTGTACTTTTTTCTGAGATTCTGGTCCATAGAAACCAAATCGTCCAATATTTAAGAATACCGTCAACTACAAAAATGTGCGTAAGACAATGAACATCTTTTAAGAACATATGAAGTTTCTAGGAATGATCGTTTAAGCTGAAATTCACAAACAATTGAATTATTTTTAACTTTTCCCCCTGCTCAGGTCTGGAAATAACAAACTGTTCAAAACTCAAGTAATTTTGAAAGGTTTGTTATTTACGGACCTGAACAGGAAATAATGATTTAAAATGATCGAATTTTGAGCTTAAAGGACCGTTCCTAGAATATTCATATATTTTAGGAAGTTGTTTATTGAGATCTTAGGTATATTTTTGTAGTTGATTGTACTCTTAACTTTTGGGCGGTTCGCTATCTGTGGACCAGAATAGGGGAAAAAAGTATAAAAATCGAATAATTTAAAAAAGTTTTTCGCTATTTTCGCCAATAAGGAGCGTTCATAGAAAGTTCGTATGTTTCAGAAAGTTGTTTACTGATATTTTTGCTACTCTAATGTGGTTAATTCTTTTCTTGAATTTTCAACGGTTTAGTATCTATGGAGCAGAAACCGAGGAAAGAGTATAAAAATCGCAATTGTATTTCTATTTTGGCCATTAGGAACCGTTTCTACAGAGTTCGTATGTTCTAGAAAGTTCTTTATTGAGACCTAAGGTATATTTTTGTAGATGAAGGGTTGCTTCAATTCTGCTCGGTTTGACGTCTGTAGCCTAAAATCCAAGAAAAAAATTATAGGGGGATTTTTACCTTGACGATTTGGACCTTGAAGGTGAGGTTGAATAGATTTTATGTGTTCACAATTGTTATTCTGTGAAATAGGAGCTACAACTTTTCTTCTACGAGTAAACCCAAATTCTTAGCGGTTTAAAAGATATGTGCCTGACAAAATGATCCCTTTTGACATCAAGGCCTCAGGATTTTGGGGATCATAACCGCGAAATTTGAAGCGATAGGGAAAAACGCCGGGACACGTGTCTTTTTATTTTTGGTCTTCTATTTCGCTGCGGTGTCCGAATATGGTTAATAAACCATGACTCAAAAAATTACACACAGTGTAATGCAATATGGAATTTTTTAGAATTTATTTCAAAAGCTTCCAGATAAATCTTTATAGTTGGTTTGATTTTTGGGCATGTGGGTTAGGCCGTTTTGGCGCTGAGTTCCTCATATATTTTTAATGAGCATAAAATTCTTAATCACGATACAGCACGAAATTTTTAATATAGGGCTTTATAATTTGGTATAGAAGTTTCCATTACTCCTAGGCATTGAAAGTGGGCTATATCGGTCCACGGTTGAAGGTTTTAGCCTCATCAGTGAAATTTGGTATTTAGTCTCGTTAGTCTCGAGAATTACATCGAAAAATTGATATCTAGCGAAGTCCTACATACACATCAACCGCAATGCGACTATGGTTTAGTTAACTGGTTAGGTTAACATCCTCCGGCTGGGATTCGAACCTGGGTCGTCGCCAACTAACAGACAATGTTGCTGACCAGGGACGTACGCAGGGGGGGGGGGGGGCACGGGGGGCCCGGGCCCCCCCCGAAATGGTTTGGTCGAACAAAATTTTTTAAGCTACTGTAACTAGTTATTATATTTTTTTCTCATAAAAATGTTTTATATATTTGAAGATTTCAAATTAAAACTTATATTTTCTTAAGTTTCTGAACAGAAAATGTACATCATTAACAAGTTTTGTAAGAAAATATTTAAAAAAATTTTGTTTGTAAGCTGTTTTTGAGAGAAACTTCCAATGAAATCTGAATTACTTCTTCATGTCATATCATACCACTATCAAATGCTAATTCCTCAATGAATATACCCCATGTCAATTACACTGTGCAACAAGGTTTCTGTGCGGTGGAAATTTCCTTTTGGAGAAAATTTCCAAAAGGAAATTTTCCTCATAGGTCAAGTGTCTGAGATATCGCGCGATGAATTTTTTGAATTTTCGCCTATGATGCTTGAGAAAATAGCTTCATATCTCTGTTTGCCGTTATTGTAGCTTCGTTTTGAGATTACATGTCTTCAGTCAAATCGAATGGCGAATCTTTTTGTAGAATATTTCATTCTTCTAACTCAATTCCTTTCATATCCTTTTCTTCCTTTCTTTCTTGAACCGTAGTAAAATTACCACAAGATGAGATTTTACAGCATCCAAATGTTCCACAAAAATATTGCTCAGAGATATTGTCATGTTTTCATTGTCCTTTTTGACATTTACCCGGTTTTTGTTCAGAAAAACCCTATGTTTTGTTTTTCTGTATATTCGTTATTTGTTATGTATTGGTAGGTAGACATACCCATTGGTTATCGCTTATATTGACATTTGGGATGTATCTGAAATATTTACCATATATAGCTCCCGATATGCTAAACACGTTAATGACAAATTTTCTTGGAGAATAGATCCGGTCATCTAATATTTTGAACCGGATACAGCGATATAAAACACGGATTTTGTACCGATTTTAAGTAACCGATTAAGGTTATATGTATACCATTAGAAAGCTAATAAAATTGCCAATCAGGGAAAATAATTTTTTTGATAGCATCTTACCTGAGTTCGGTGCTAAAACAAAAAACCAGTATTCTTGAACCGTTTTTAAGGAAAAATATCACTGTAAATATGAAGATCAAAGCATGGTGGGTTAAATATTCTTTTTGCCGATGAAAGTGGATGAAGTTATGCCGTAGGTCAAACTTCTGAGTTTTAGCGAAATGGAATTTATGTCATAGGCGAAAATTCAAAAAATTCATCGCGCGATATCTCAGAAACTTGACCTATGGGGAAAATTTCCTTTTGGGTTCTTAATATACTCACTAAGGGCTTTCATCTCCAGAAGGAATTTTCCACCGCACAGACCTTGAGTTCCAATTTGTGGCACAGTGTTATTTATTCGAACTGTATAGAGCTCTCGAGGCTTAAAACTCATCCGGTTATAACAAAAATAACGAGTTCAGTATTGTGGGAATGGAAATATATAAAAAAAATCTATTGAATAAAATGTATGAAGGGTCGGTCCTTCGTGGATTACATATTGAAAGCCAATTAGAAATTTGTTTTACTGCCATCGCCAAAATTTTGTTATTCTGTTTTAGACAAATTTACTGCTAAAAAGTATGAGAAAATAATGAAGACAAATGAATTTTTGTGCGTCACTTGGTTTTTACTTATCATCACCGAAGTATAATTGTAGCCTCAGACTTTAGATAACGAGATTATATACACTAGGATTGTATCGTATAGATTTCATCAAAATAATGATTTAAGACTTCACATATGTTTGGACGATATTCGTTTCATCCAAGATGGAAGTACTTACCTCTCTGTTTGTGTGGCAGGTTGGAACTCATGATAACTCTCGGTCCAAGTTATGGATCTCGTAATGTTTTGTCCAAATTAAATTTAAGTCATATCGAGGTATCATAAAAATTCAAAAATGTTCACTAAAATGGTCGAAGAGACTAACCGATTCGGTCTAAAATCGAATCTAATATGGTTCGCAAGTTTACTTGCAAAAGTACATCAAGGTCCAAGAGAATATGTTTGGGTAACATCTTCAGGTCTCTTATACAAGTCTAACATAACTGCAGTTTAAAGGCTGTTCGATGATTCTTTGGACATTTTGTAGTCTTGTTTACAGCGATATCCTACTTTTTGTGGACAAGTTTATGCTTCCTGACAAAGCTCTAAATACTACGGTGGCCAACTAAAAAGCTTATGGGCGCGGTAACTATCGAGAGGAGTGTCTCTCAAATAATTATGTGGGGTTCAATAAGGATCGATTGTTATTTGTAAAAAACTATATAGAACTAAGTCCATTAAAGTGTTTGTTATCGAGTCCAAAAACTTCTAATCGTACAAGTAAGAAAACAAATTATAACGCTTCTTTTGTAACATAATATTAAAAGTAAAAATAATCCAGGTATCAGAATCTATCTCTTTCGGTAAATAACAATGTGCAAAATTTTTAAGGTAATCTTGTGCAAATAATTTGAAGTGAGGATTTTTTGAAAGTACAGACCCAAAGTACAAAAGCCCTAGTTCCGTTTTGTTGAGTCAGATACAGCTTAGATTTTATGGCCCCATCTAAACATTGTTAAATATCGACTTTTTAAACAACTCGGGGCTATATCTCTGAAACCAATGCAAATCTTCTTCTGACCTTTGCAGCAAATTTGTAGATAAGGGCCAAAATAAAATATTTGGAGAAATGAAAAAAAAAAAATAAATTTTATAATACATCTAAAAATTCCATAATTTGTATACATTTCGCACCATATCTCCTAAACTGTTAAATTTTTCTTAATGTTTTCATTTGGAAACATATCAACGACAACGACAGCTGATATTCTTAAAAATTAGGCTAAGATAATCGAAATAGTGAAAATTTTGCTATAGCAACGACAACTGCAATTCTTTGTGGTTGTAAATTCTTCGATAAACCATAACGTGGACCTGTATGATTAAAAACTTCAATATACTTCAATAAATTTTACATGGCGACATTACCGAACGTGACCCGATATTGTCTATTTTCAATTCTAAATATCCTACTCTGTAAATATTTAAAATTGTATCCTTAGTCCCAATTTACATTAAACGATTTTTCTTGCGGCAATTTTTCTCGTTCTCTTTTAAACTTGCCTCTTGCGTTTATACAGGCAATTCTGTTTCTGCAAGTTTTGTTTTCAAAACAATGAAAATAATGTCAAAAACGAAAAATATAAAAGGAATTGCCTGAAAATTGTCGGTACGAGCAATTTTTTTCCACTTCCATATCCGTTACGTGTCTCTCCTATAAACTGAGACTTGTCGCAAGTAAACTCGCCTAATGTAAATTGAGACTAAATATTATGAATTCTTTCTATTGAATTTATATACTTTGTACTTTAAAAAAACTGCTGACGGAGTCAGAAAAAATATCAATTTTGCACAGTGTTTTGTTTTTGTTAAAATAGAAATTTTGATTTTAACTGTTCAAAATTTTTAAAAATTGATTTTTTTAATTCCTTTTCGATAACGGACAAGATTATTAGGTTCGTAATGATCCCACAAAAATATATGCTGATCGGTTTATTCTTTTTCAAACTACAGTGGGTACCGCAAACTGCTTTAGTAAAAACAGTGCTTTATAAGCGGGCATTTGAATGTAAGATTTTTCAAAAAAAAAAAAAAAAAAAAAATAGAAGGTAACTTAAGGTTTAATAGATTTCTTATAAAAAATTCATGAACATGGCTTTTCTCATGCTTATAAGTGGCCATAACCCCTTATAATAGCTTTACGTAACGCTACACAACATTTGAATTTTTCATGATTTTTGGTCAAGTTGTGCCCCCCCCCGAAATGAAATCCTGCGTACGTCCCTGTTGCTGACGTCTTAGCGCTCTGAACCACAATTCACTTAAATATTTCGATGTGAAAGACATACTACAGTACTTACTTACTTAGTTGGCCCATTACAGAACATTTGTTCCATAGACCGAACTATGAAAAGATCTCCATTCCTCTCTGTTTTTCGCTTGACTTTTGGGAATACCGCGCCTTTTCATTTCTTCATCAACTTGTATGTTCCATCGAAGCTTAGGCCTGCCGATTCTGCGTGCACCGCCATGTGGCATGTATTCATACGCGTTTTTAGCGGGTTCATCATCGCTCATTCTTATGATAAGGCCTAGCCAACGCATCTCGATACGTTTAACTATATTCATGTCTTTGTATAGGTGATATAGCTCGTGGTTCATACGACGTCGATATTCACCGTCAACGCAAATCGGCCCGTAGATCTTTCGAAGAATTTTCCTTTCAAACACACCAAGCACTGCCTTATCTGCTTCGGAGCCATACATTAGCACGGGTAGTATCAGCGTTTTGTAGAGCGTTATTTTTGTTTGACGAGATGTGGCTTTGTTTTTAAAGTGCTTACTTAAACCATAGTAGCATCTGTTGGCCAATACAATTCTTCTTCTAATTTCACAACTGATGTTGTTTGTTGTGTTTATGACAGTGCCGAGGTAGACGAAGTCTTTAACTACCTCAAAATTATAGGTAACAACTTTCACAGTTGGTCCGAGCTCTATGGACGCTTTGCGCGTCGACACCATCAATTAGGTCTTTTCGCCGTTTACCGCCATACCCACTTTCGCAGATTCTGCTTCGACCTTCCTAAAGGTATCAGTTACTTCCTTTACTGATCGTCCCATGATGTCTATGTCATCAGCATAGACAAGTAACATGTGGCTATTGGTGTAGATTGTGCCATTTCTTTTGACATTTGCATCTCGTATTACCTTTTCCAGCAAAATGTTGAATAGGTCACACGAAAGGCTGTCTCCTTGTCTGAAACCTGTTTTGGTACAAAATTCTTCGGAGAGGTTCTTTCCAATTTTAACTGAGGACCTAGTATCAGTTAAAGTCATCTTACAAAGCCGGATGAGCTTTGCGGGGATACCAAATTCAGACATTGTATGGAATACCCTTGATCGGAGGGGACTGTCGAATGCTAATCGACAAAAAGGTGATATGTGTCGATCTGCATCTCTTGGATCTTTTCTAGGATTTGCCGCAGGGTAAATATCTGGTCAATGGTGGACTTGCCAGGTCTAAAGCCACATTGGTATGGTCCAATTATTTCGTTGACCATTGGCTTTAGTCGTTCGCACAATATCCCTGACACTATCTTATAGGCAATAGGGAGAAGACTTATGCCCCTATAGTTGGAGCATACAGTCTTATCTCCTTTCTTGTGGACGGGACACAGGATGCTCAGGTTCCAATCGTCGGGTACGCGTTCTTCCTGCCAGATGGTGCTAACTAGCTGATGCATACACCTTATCAGCGCGTCGCCTCCGGTTTTAAACAGCTCGGCTGTTAAGCCATCGGCTGCTGCTTAATTATTCTTCAGCCAGTTGATTGCTGTTTTTGCCTCATCTTGGCCGGGCGGTATACATTCTATACCATCTTCTGGGATTGGATCTGTGGTGTCATCGTCTTCGTTTATTGGATACCAGCAGATTGGAGAAATGTTCCTTCCATATCCTGAGCACGCTATCTGTATATGTTACCAGATTACCTTGCTGGTCTCTACAGGAGGATGTGCCTGTACCAAAGCCATCTGTTTGATGTCTCACTCTTTGGTAGAATTTTCGGACTTCATTCTGGCTCCTGTACATCTCGATTTTTTCACACTCCCGCTTTTCCATTTCTCTCTTTTTCTTGCGGAAAAGACGTTTCTCTTCTCTCCTTTTTTCCGATATCTCTCTCGTGCGATACGCGTTGCTACTGATTGTAAAGTAGCTCTATATGCCGCATTTTTCTCCTCGGTAGCAGCACGACACTCCTGGTCGTACCATGAATTTCTTTGTGGAGGTCTCTGGAATCCAAGTATGGATTTTGCGGCTGTTTGCATGGAGTGGGCAATATTTTGCCATTGTGTTGTTATGTTATCGGGACAAGGAGTGCTCGCGTTAAGCAATTGGGCTAGTTGAGTGGAATATGCTGTGGCTATCTGTTGTGTTTGCAGCCTATCGATGTCCAACTTCCGCGTTGTGTCTGTTCGAGTTTTATTTGCAACGTTTAGACGGGTACGTACCTTTGCTGCAACAAGGTAGTGGTCCGAATTAATGTTTGCGCCTCGGAACGATCGTACATCCAACACGCTGGATGAACGTCTTCCATCTATCACAACATGGTAAATTTGATTACTTGTTCTTTGATCTGGAGACAGCCAGGTGCCCTTATGAATATCGAGATGATTAAATCTGGTACTGCTAACTACCATGTTTTTTGCAGCTGCAAAGTCTATTAGCCTCATACCATTGTCAGATGTTTCACTGTTGATACTGAATTTCCCGACTGTTGGGCCAAAGATATTTTCCTTTCCAATTTTGGCATTAAAATCGCCTAGAATGATTTTAATGTCATGGGCAGGGCAACGGTCATATGTTTCTTCTAAGCGCTCGTAAAATATATCTTTGGTCTGTTCGTCCTTTTCTTCAGTGGGAGCATGAGCACAAATAAAGCTGATGTTGAAGAATTTAGCTTTTATTCGAATTGCAGCAAGTCTTTCATTCACTGGGGTGAAGCTGGATACCAGATGTTTTAGTCTCCGACTAACTACGAATCCGCAACCAAACTCATGCTTTACGTCATGGCAGCTATAATATAGTGCGTCACCTTTAGGTGTTGTTGTGACGCCTTTTCCAATCCATCGTATTTCCTGTATGGCAGTAATATCGGCCTTGTACTTTTTAAGTACGTCTGCCAATGCGAAGACTGCAGCTTCTCTATAAAGAGTGTGAACATTCCAGGTGCAGATTCGCAGATCATGGTCCTTAAAACGTTTGCGGGGTTCGTCAACTTTAGAGGGATTTGTTTTTCTTTTCTTTCGTTTTTTCATAGTAGGCTGTTTTTTTAGGGGAGGGTTACTAACCCGACGCCCAAACCCAAGTTTTTAACGTTCTTATGGGTGAACGACATACTACAGTATACGATGGAAAAAAGCTATCGGCTGTGATATGATGTAATATTGAAAAAAATTATTTCTAGAATGGGGACAAATGAGTCGTCTTGGAAATAAAAAGCTCCAATTTGAAATTTGCAATCTTGGATGTATAAATAGGAGCTCCAAATGGCGAAAATTGTCTAGCAACAACAACATCTAATATGCCTGAGGATGTTAACCTAACCAGTTAACGAAACGATCGTCTCATAGCGGTTGATGTGTGTGTAGGACTTTGCTAGATTTCAATTTTTCAATGTAATTCTCCTTAGGCCATATAGCTCGATTAATTAAATTAATTAGAAATCGTTTAAATTTTGTATTTAGTCTTCGATGGGGGCATAAAACTTTCTACCAGGCATTTGTCGGTATAGGCACACCCCTTCATGTAGTCCCCATAGAACGGAATCTTCCGCTTTTCGGAATAATTGAAATTTGGCAATTAGCTAAAGCTACAGACATATATACAGGTAGAAAACATCCCTTGCAAAAAATCTGACAGTCTAGGTTCACATTTTGCTTTGTGTCCCTGAGGATTCCATTCACATTTTTCTAACGAATTCGTTGAGTACCCAGAAGATAGAAAACTTAGTCGCAAACAAATTGTCTATATATATCCAGGTTTATGTCTAGCCGGTATTGCCCAATGGTATGTATTTCGTGGATTTTTTTGTCAAAGTTTTAAACCGAGATTGCTGGAATGTAATATTGTGGGTTGCCAGGGTTTTTGCCGCTTGGGCCTGTACCTTTAAAAAATCTTCAGTTCCAATTGTTTGCACAACATTACTTTAAAAAATGTTGCACAGTGTTGTGAAACAAATGTGACCTTGGCGATTTTGACTTTCAGAATGGGGTTTGAAGGATTTTTTTATTTTCACAATTATTGTACCTTATGGTCAAGAGTTGAATAATTTTCGCTAGCCACTGTATATGCGGCAAGTTCCATATTTAGCTTTTAATTTAAATGTTTTCAAAACAATATAATTGATGGTTTGAGCTTGACCTTTTCAACATTTATATGGAATAAACGTCAACTGAGTCATTAATAAGCAAAAGTTAATTGATTCCTGCTACAGGAAAAAAATGAGAGAAAACAAGTAAGAACGGCGTTAAGTTCGGCCGGGCCGAACTTGTTATACCCTCCACCACAAGTTGTATTGAAGTAAAATGGAATAATTATTTTCCTTTGGAGTATGAAGAAGAATTAATACTAAATTTCAGCAATTTCTGTAAAACAATGTGAGGCACCATTCTATGGGGGCTATTTCAAAACGTCGATCTATACCGACAAATTTCTGACGGAAAGTTTTTAGTTTTTAGTTTTAGTTTTTTAGGAGAAGACTAAATACCAAATTTCCTATATATTTCGGTAAGAGAATGTGGCTAAAACTAAAAAATACCGAAAATCAAGAAGTAAGATTCTATGGGGATATAGGAAGACGTGGACCTATAATGATAATACTCTTCTGGAATATTTTATAACTCTTGGAAGACGAAATAACGAATTTCAGCCATTTCGGTTGGATATTGACGTCACAATCTTCAGTATTACGAAAATCCGGAGGTACCGTTCTATGGGGGCTATATCGAAAGAATTTTAGTCAGAAATGGGGCAATATGAAAGCGTGGACCTGTACAGACATATTTCTGGCGAACAGTTTAACATCACATTGAAGACTAAATACCAAATTTCAGCCATTTTGGTGGAATATTGAAGACACGACCTTCAAAATACGAAAAATCGGGGGGTACCTTTCCATGGGGGCTATATGAAGGCGTTGACCTATACCGACAAATTTAAAGGGGAAGTTTGAGTACCCCCAACGAAGTCTAAATACCAAATTTCAGCCATTTCGGTGGGATATTGAAGCCACAACGTTCAAAATACCGAAAATCGGGAGGTACCGTTCTATGGGGGCTATATGAAGGCATGGACCGATACCGACAAAGTTCTGGGGGAAAGTTTTATACCACCAACGTAGACTAAGTACCAAATCTCAGCCATGTCGGTGTGATAATGAAGTTAAAACCTTCAAAATACCGAAAATCGGGAGGTACCGTTCTATGGGGGCTGTATGAAGGTGTGGACCGATAACGACAAAATTCTGGGGGAAAGTTGTATACTCCTAAAGAAGACTACGTACCAAATTTCAGCCATTTTGGTAGGATAATGAAGCTAAAACCTTCAAAATACCGAAAATCGGGAGGTACCGTTCTATGGGGGCTATATGAAGGTGTGGACCGATACCGACAATATTCTGGGGGGAAGTTTTATACCCCTAAATAAGACTAGTACCAAATTTCAGCCATTTTGGTAGGATTGTGAAGGTAAAACCTTAAAAATACCGAACATCGGGACGTACCGTTCTATGGGGACTATATCAAAACGTGGACCGAAATATCCCATTTTCAATACCAACCATCCTGCAAGTAATAAAAACTTATGTACCAAATTTTGACTCTCTATCTTTAAAATTGCGAGCTGTATCTTGATTACAACAGACAGACAGACGGACGGACGGTCAGACGGACATGGTCAAATCGACATAGAATTTTATGCTGATCAATAATATATATACTTTATAGGGTCTCCGACGAATATTTCGATGTGTTACAAACGGAATGACAAATTTAATTATACTTTCCATATGGTGGAGGGTATAAAAATTAAGTTTCAGTGTTTTATTTAGAAATGCACTTAAAACTAGGAAATAATTTGTCGCTTAGCCTCAATAAATATATTCTTTCTCATGATGGAATCTCTCAAATAAAACGCTTGCCGTTTAATTTTGCCACCATTAATAATAATGCAAGCGTTTTATTTGAGAGATTCCATCATGAGAAAGAATATATTTAACTTTTTATTAAATATATTTTTTTGACCACTGAGAACAAAATTACAGTCAATTTAGGCCGAAAATTTAGATAGAACTTTAAAATGCCTGAAATCGTGTAGTACCGTTAAACCTGGACTTATGTCCATAATTTTTGGTGCGAAGTTTCTGTGCCATTGGGGACTCCAAATGCCAAGTTACAGCCAATCCTGGCTAAAAATGGACATAAAATCCTTAAAACACTTGAAATCGGGTGGTACCACTATATGGGGGCTATATCAAAACCTCAACCTATGTCAACAATTTTTGGTGGAGAAGTTTCTGTGCCAATGGAGACTCCAAATGCCAAGTTGCAGCCAATTCGGCCTCAAAATGAAGATAAAATCCTCATAATACTTGAAATCGGGTGGTACCGCTATAAGGGGGCTATACCAAAACAATTTTTGGTGGGGAAATCCCAAATTACATCTAATTCGGCAAAAATGAAGATGAAATACTCAAAATACCTGAAATCGGGTGGTACCGCTATATGGAGGCTGCACAGTGGTCCCACTTGTATGGAAAAGAGTGCCAAAAATAGTTTTAATCTAGCTACCGCCTCCAAATTTTAAACATAGGTTTATAACAAGCCAAAAAGATAGAAAAACCATTTTTAGTGGATGTAGGTCCATATTTGGGTATAGCTCCCATAGAAAGGTACCGCCCGATTTGTGGTATTTTGACGATTTTGGCCAAATTAACCAACCGATTTGGATGTTATTTTGCATTTTGAGTTCTGAGTGAATAAACTACCTCCTTGCAAAAAATATTTAATATAGGTCCACGTTTAGGTATAGCCGCCATATAGTTGTACCCTCAGATTTTCGGTATTTTGACCATTTTAGCGAAATTTTCCAACTGATTTGCCTGTAATTTGGCATTTTGAGTTCGGAGTGAACCTAATACCTCCATGCAAAAAATGGTCAATATCGGTCTACGTTTATGTATAGCCCCCATATAAACGTACCTCCCGATTTTCGGAATTTTGACGATTTTACGGGCGTGGTGTAAGAGGAATAAATTAGCGGGTGGCAGATGGGGGCAGCTGGACTTTTTTTAATCGTAAACTTGAGAATTTCCCCTGCATTCTAAAAAAAAATTTCGAGACTCACAAGTGCTCACAACATTAGTAAAACTCAACATAAATTAATAGTAATTATATTAAAAATAGCAGAAAAAGTCATTTATTAAGAATTTATTTTTAGTGAAGTTAGAATACGAATTATGAATTTGTTTTGTCGTAAAAACATTGCCATTGCCATCACCTATAAGTTTCATTTTGAAAATTGCACATTTACCTCTCCAATTTTTTATAATTTTACTCATAACCTACGAATGCTTTGCAGATGTATTTTTCGTTTTTAAAGCCTCACATACAAATCACAACTTCTTCGACTTAACTTGGCGTATAAACCGCTGTAAATTTACAAAAATAAGGCTGGATGTTAAAAATTTGATATGTTTAGAGAATATTTATTTCAATCGCAATAAAATTTGTCGCCATCAATTTTTCGATTTTTGTCCACGGGCGGAACCACTGTGGGCTGTAGGAAAAATTGGGCCCATATTCATGTATTGTCATCCAAATCTGAAAAGTGCGCAACGTTTCAGTTCGATTGGTCAACTGCAATTGTGTGGAAAATGAGTTACCAGAGTTGAAATGCAAGTTAAATAAAACACAGTTAAAGCACTGTAAAATGGACCAATCTTTTTTTAATTTCATATTCACGTATTGTCATCTAAATCTGAAAAGTGTGCAAAGTTTCAGTTCGATTGGTCAACTGCAACTGTGTCAAAATTGAGTTACCAAATTTGAAATGCCGTAAAAACACTGTAAAAATGGTAAAAATAGACTTATTAATGTTACCAGGTTATTGGTTTTTTAATGGGATAGTTCTTTATATGGTCATTCCAAATGTAGATAGTAATCGAAAGTGAAACTTTTGTTACCTTGTGTTATAAAACCAGAAACAGAAACTGGTTAATTTTATGGCAAAACACCCCCGTTTTTTAAGAAACGATTTTTGCAACATTTGACATTTCCTTATTTGTTTATTAGACATCAACATTAATTATGGACTTTTGTTTGTTCATCTTGAAAACAAATTTATCAAAATTTCATTAAATGTATAGGGAATAGAGAGGGGAAGAGAAAACAAACATTTCTTCTTACATACATACATACATATGTATGTATTTAAAAGTTGACGTTTTATACGTTTTCGTTTTATGGCAACATTCCTTCCCTATTCTTCGTTCCAGTATAGAAACACAAAGTATTTTTTTTTCTTTTAATAAACAATTATATTTAGTAGGTATTTAAGAAACAAAATTCATTGAAAGACAAAACAAAAAAAGCATCTTAAAATTGTGGCGCTTTATGAGCATGCAAATGATGATGAAGTCGTCCCAGACGATAACTTGGCAATGGTTTCCAAAGATTTGGCAAACCCTTTGGTGTTCTTGGCGACATAGTCAATAGATTGCCAGCATCGCCACCAGTATATGGATGTAATTTTGTATTGTCAAATATTGGTGTGGTTTTCTTGCAAAGAATTAAATTGTTAATGCTTTGTTTTTGTTGTAGCGGAGTGTTGTTAGGTGAATGTTCGTCATATGTTTTTATGTCAATTTTAGGTGAATATCCCATTGCCTTGGCTTCTTCCACATTTGCCTTCACTGAGTCAGGTGATGATGTTGAAGTTGTTTGCGTGCTCTTTGTTTGTCTAATTCTTGCAAGAACAAATCGTTCAAATGCTGGATCAAGATCCAAACTATAACGACGTTGACTTTCATCCATTGTCCAAAAATAATTGCTAAGTTATGCGTTGCTGAATGAGTGTTAACAAAGCGATTAAAATTAAAATACAAATGGTAAATACCTTTTGCAAAATAAGTTTTTTTTGTTCAAGAAATTTTCAAAGTTGTCAGTATTTTTTTCTGCATGCGGATCAAACTAAAAACTTCCACTGTAGAGTTGGAAAAAATCGATATGTCGATAGTATGTTATAAATGTCAAAAACGATTTATAGCGTTTTCTATCGATATTATTGATAGAAAATACTATCACTGGGACACCATGACAAAAGAGCTTATAACAAAACGCGAAATCTCTGCATTGTTTTGAAAATTAGTTAACATGATATTAAATGCGGCCTGTAGTGCGATTCTCTAATTCATTTTTTTGAGTTACCGACAATTGTCGGTAAAATTAAAATGCTTATTATCGATGTTTTTCAGTACCGATAGTAAGAGTGTTGTCAACTTTCAATTAAACTTTCATAATTTGCGTTTTAACTTTACCGATTTTTGTCGGTAACTCAGAAAATGTGTTAGGGAATCGCACTACTGATCAAGATATTTGTACACATTATATTAACAAGGACATGTCGAAATGAACTACTAGTAACCCTACAATAACTTGTTTTCTATGACCACAGGAAGTTGAAAAAATAAGCTAAAAATAGAACAGTTGAGGTGGAATTTGTTTTCAATTTCAACACACTTCATATTTTTATTTTATTTAGCTCTCTGCTGGGTTTGATCATGCGGACTTCGGATTTGTAGCAAAACACACTACACACTAGGCCACATTAAGGGTTGTTTAAACGCTTACATGTGCACCACCATCTATTTTTATACCTCCACCATATGGAGGGTATAATTAAATTTGTCATTCCGTTTGTAACACATCGAAATATTCGTCGGAGACCCTATAAAGTATATATATTATTGATCAGCATAAAATTCTATGTCGATTTGACCATGTCCGTCTGTCCGTCCGTTCGTCTGTCTGTCTGTTGAAATCAAGATACAGCTCGCAATTTTAAAGATGGAGAGTCAACATTTGGTACAGAAGTTTTTATTACTTGCAGGATGGTTGGTATTGAAAATGGGATATATCGGTCCACGTTTTGATATAGCCCCCATAGAACGGTACCTCCCGATTTTCGGTATTTTTAAGGTTTTAGCTTCATTATCCTACCAAAATGGCTGAAATTTAATACGTAGTCTTTTTTAGGGGTATACAACTTTCCCCCAGAATTTTGTCGGTATCGGTCCACACCTTCATATAGCCCCCATAGAACGGTACCTCCCGATTTTATGGTATTTTTAAGGTTTTAGCTTCATTATCCTACCAAAATGGCTGAAATTTGGTACGTGGTCTTCTTTAGGAGTACAAAACTTTCCCCCAGAATTTTGTCGGTATCGGTCCACACCTTCATATAGCCCCCATAGAACGGTACCTCCCGATTTTCGGTATTTTTAAGGTTTTAGCTTCATTATCCTACCAAAATGGCTGAAATTTGGTACGTGGTCTTCTTTAGGGGTACAAAACTTTCCCCCAGAATTTTGTCTGTATCGGTCCACACCTTCATATAGCCCCCATAGAACGGTACCTCCCGATTTTCGGTATTTTTAAGGTTTTGGCTTCATTATCCTACCAAAATGGCTGAAATTTGGTACGTAGTCTTCTTTAGGGGTACAAAACTTTCTCCCAGAATTTTGTCGGTATCGGTCCACACCTTCATATAGCCCCCATAGAACGGTACCTCCCGATTTTCGGTATTTTGAAGGATTTAGCTTCATTATCACACCGAAATGGCTGAAATTTGGTACTTAGTCTACGTTGGTGGTATAAAACTTTCCCCCAGAACTTTGTCGGTATCGGTCCTTGCCTTCATATAGCCCCCATAGAACGGTACCTCCGGATTTTCGTAATACTGAAGATTGTGACGGCAATATCCAACCGAAATGGCTGAAATTCGTTATTTCGTCTTCCAAGAGTTATAAAATATTCCAGAATTGTATTATCAGTATAGGACCATGTCTTCCTATATACCCATAGAAGCTTACTTCTTGATTTTCGGTATTTTTTTAGTTTTAGCAACATTCTCTTACCGAAATATAGGAAATTTGGTATTTAGTCTTCTTTGAGCCTAAAAACTTTCCGTCAGAAATTTGTCGGTATAGGTCGACGTTTTGAAATAGCCCCAATAGAATGGTGCCTCACATTGTTTTACCGAACTTGCTGAAATTTAAACGTTCTTACTTGTTTTATTTATTTTTAACAAAAAAAAAAAAAAAAACGCACGTGCTGACGGTGAGCGTTGAACACACAACCCTAGGATTTGTAGTCGGACAGCGTATGTGTCACCGTGTTCACAAGTTAGTAAGGAGTAATAATCGGTGTGCTAAAATTTGTAGTATCGATTTGAAAAGGAGTTTTCGATTTGAAAAAGAGTTTTTTCAATCCAAACTAACTTAGAACCCACATGAAAACTTCTATGGGACATTGATCATAGAAATCGATAAATATCATCCGCTTTTTTTTTACAATTAACTGCAGGCACGGTGCGCCTTAACTAACTATAAATAAAAAGTGCTTATACGTGGGAAGTTTTTGCGGATTCTGAAGCTACAATGTTCATGGATGAGAAAAATAAAAATACAAACAAAAAATCGTCGGAAGGATTTTTAAATAAATTTTCTGGGGTTTGCTTGAAAACGGCAAGTCCTATAGAAACGTGATTAGAGAAAATGTTGTAGCTGTGAAAATCCTCTACAGGTTGACCTTTACAATTTTTTCTAGGTTTTATCAGTTTTGAAATATAGCAGTTCAGGTCGAATTTTAAGAGTTTTTTTTAGGTTTTCAGGATTTTGGTTGAAAACAGCAAGTCCAAAATGGGATTAGAAAAAATTTTGTAGCTATAAAAATTCTCTACAAGATTGACTTTTATGACTTTTCCCTAGGTTTTACCATTTTTCAGATACGGCAGTTGAAATTGGGACAATCTGGCTGGCTGGAGCGCCCAGCAACTCTCGAACGGATTAACCGATTTTGTCCTCCCATATTGTCCCTACTTTCACAAAAAGTTGGTAACTATCGATAACTATGGAAGGGAATAACCGACTAAAATGGCTCTTAAAGGGAGGCCTCGATTTGGTCAAATCTTTGAACATTGTAATTGTTCTTCCAAACTTATATGAAATTCGACGTTGGACTACATCGGTCCACATTTAGGCTTAAGAACAGGTTGAGTGAGACTTGTTCGTGGATAAATGTTAAACTTTATTTCGGATAGTTTTCGCAGTACACGATGCTTATTTAAAATCGCCGGAGCGCTTTTTAAATAACGGTTAATGTTCACATTTTTAGGGTTTTTTAGGTTTTCACGATTTTGGCGGGAAACCGCAAGTCCTATCAAAATGGAATAATGTTGTAGCAGTGAAAATTCTCTCCGAGATTGTCCTTTGTAATATTTTCGTAGGTTTTATAATTTTTGAGATATAGAAGGTCAAATTGGGACAATTCACTGACTGTTTCGTCCCTTATACAACAACGTCATGACTGCAATTTCCTCGCTTAAACTTATATATCTCAAAAACAGTACATCATAGGACAAATTATGAAAGTCAATTTTGTAGAGAATTGTCACAGCTATAAAATCACTGATTCTATTTCGATAAGTCTTACCGTTTTCAAGCAAATCGTGAAAACCTAACAATAAAAAAACCTTAAAAATGTGATCTGATCAAAAATGGTAAAATCTAGGAACAAATCATAACGGTCATAACGATCCTCGCAAATTGTTTTGATGCTTTTTGCAATAGGTTGTAATTGGGCCACTATTAAAACGGCACATGCTTTTTTAGGGGTCCATATTTCTTGAAAAAAATGGCCTTTGATAAGCCACTCCACGCTGTTTGGAGTCATCGAGAAAACTACCCTCCGGCCAAGTTTGAAACGGTGTTGTAATCAGGAACAAGAATTCCAAGCCCCGTAGATTGAAACAGGGAGTTCCCCAAAGTGGGGTCATTTCTCTGGAAATGTTTAACTTCTGCTTCTTCTGTATTCCGTCTCCTCCAGACGCCATTGCGATCGTAACGTATGCGGATGATTGTACGATCCAGAGTTGAATGTCATGGTCGATGTTTGCAGAATTCTGGAGTCACATTCGACAGAATGTCCGTGTCGTCCGCGCATGCCACAGCTATATGCTGATGTTGGAACAAGGTCCTCAAGTCCCTAGCCGGCAGCACTTGGGGTGCAGATAAAGAAACCTTGTTGACCACATACATATAACGCAACAGAAAAATATGCAAAACTATCAGAACGCCGCACATTGGGGCAAGATTCCAAAAAACGGAGATTAATTCAGGGAAGCATTTGAGTGAACTAATGTTTATATTTTTCGAATGTTTACACTTCAATCAATATAACCGTACACAGTTTTGGTGCAAATTGAGGGATTGGAGAGGTGCATTCGAAGCCCTCATAAATGGGTACCATAAAAACGATGAAGTGTTTTTACGGTTTTGCCTTCATTTCTTATTTGATGAATCCAAAATCTTCTAATATGATAAATTATTGGTTAAGCTAATATTTGGCAAAAAATTATTAAGTTAGGTCAATATTTTAGTGTAGCTCCCATACAACGGTATCTCCCGATTTTATGTATTTCGAGGGTCTTGACCACATTTTTTAGTACATTTATCTGTAAATTAGGATTTATAGTTCTGAATGCCTAAGAATTCATAGTGTGAAAATTTGTCAATATAGGTCAATGTTTTGGTATAGGCCCCATATAGAGGTGCAGTCAAATTTGGGAGTTTTCGAATATTATATGCATATATTGCAACTAAACTGGTTCAAATTGTGAATTGTACATTTTGAAGGGATTGAAAATATTTCTATCAAACATCATCTCTATATATTCTCGTTTTGGAATAAGCTCCATATAAAATATTCCGCTACTTTTTTAACTCTAAATACTTTTCCAAAATAGGGAAAATGGCTACATTTTAAATTAATTTTTAATATGCTTCTAAACTTCTTTTGCCATAAATATGTTTTTCTAAGACTTAGATTCCTAACTGAAGTTTGACGATTCCATTCTAAAAGGTGCACTTTTGATGAGTAAAAAAATATTACTCTTTATATACCAAAATTTAATTTAATTTTTTATGGTGCTCTTTAAATTATTAAAAATTCTTTAGCTTTATGACAGTGTAACTGTAGAAGTAAACAATATATGATCTTGGCATTTTGGTTAAAGACTTACAATTTTGTACCATATTACCATGTAACGACAGTTATACCAAAAACCGAACTTAATTTATTTTAATTAATCTCCATTTTTTGCTATTTCACCCCTTGTGCATCGCCATAATTTTATATAAATCATTATATATAGTAACTATAACATAATGGTAGACCTGCACAAGTTGTGTTATGTAGGGTGACCACAGACATTAAACCGAAACACGACATACTGTACAACAGTAACAGGGAAAATGAAGACAAAAACCCCAAAATGCAAACATTTGACCCACAGCTATTTCCACCATTTTTGACATAACTCAAAATGAGCAAGCTGGGAGCAAGTTTTGTTTGCGCAATATCAAAGAAAACAATCAAGAGAAAAATACAAAAAAATTCTCACGACCTTCTCGACACTCTTTTTTGTTATACTCCAATACATTTCAAAATTATACAAAATCTGGACACATTTTCAGGAATTTTTTAAATACATTTCTACAAGACTTTTTCAGTACAATTCTTTCCTAAAATATTAAGAATTACCTCTGCTTGAAATATCTATTTTGAAAATGCCAAGTTTATGTAGCAAAAACTACGTTATGGCGATTTAAAAGCAGCAAAATTTAATACTTTTCACCTGTTTCTTAAATTTTAAAAATATGTTCAACTTTAACACCGTGATACACGAAAAGAAAACAACATACGACTTTGCTATTTTGGCAAGTGAGGTAGAATTTTGTACTCGTTAACCCTGTCAAGACAGATTATCAAAAATTTGTGTTTCAATTTTTCAATTAAGACCCGTTTTTTTTCAATCTTGCCCCAACGTGCGCCGCACTGTGGTTAAAACCACTGATCTAGTGGCGCGAAATTAATAACTTGCTAACGAATTCAATTTAAATTCAATTTAATTCACTAAAAAATAGACGAACCCAAGTTCGGCCAAGTTTACAAAATGCACTCTATGGAACAAGTGCGTACAACCCATAAAAACACTAAAAAGTTTTTATTTTTTGAAAATTCATTGCTGTGTAACTATGTACCTCTGGACAACAAACTATTTTTAATAATTTACATCACACCCTCCGCTATCAACTATAAATAACTGTTGTTCAGTTTTATTACGAATTTATTTAACATTTAAACAAATATGAATTCAAATTTGTAGCAATATTTTTTTTTAAATCTGATGCAGCAACATTTCTTGTATTTGATAGTGAATAACTGAGTGAATATTTACAACAACAAAAAAATAAAAACTAAATTTTAGTCAGCAGAGTGTCTGTAATCGATACAATGGAAAATATTTTGATATTTTACAGTTTGATTTTCTGACTTTCGCGCCGCTAGATCAGTGGTTTCGACCAGTGTGCGCCGCCGGCAACAGGATGCTTCCTTACGTCTTCAGTGGACCATCTACATGAGGATACAAAGAATATTGCAGTACAGCAACACAGTGGCATGCATTCGTTGTCGTACTTACTGGGTAGGGTTTTGGGTTTTCCCGGTTTTTATCATTCCCGGAAACGGGAATCACAAAATCGCCATTCCCGGGAATCCGGGATTTCCCGGGAAATTTTAAAATACGATAGTGGATCCTTGGTTTTTTCATCTTCCCATAGTAACTTATATGAAATATTTTCAAAGAGTTCCGGGCGCTCTATCGATTAAAAACGAAAAAATATGGAAAAATTCATAGATTGGATTTCGAACTTGCGCCTCAGCCACCATGTTGAAAGTGATTTGGCTCAAAATGTTTTATTTAGTCTATTCTTATACCCTCAGCCTCGGACCTAAAGAAAAGAAGCAAACATAATATTTCTGACGTTTCTACGGGCTTTTTGGGTTTCTGAGCCAATTTCTTAGAAAGTACGGATTTGCCCCGAAAAAACGAAAAAATGTGTACCGTTTTAACTAGGGCCGCATACAAAACATGTTGCCAAACATTTAAAAGGGATAGTGTGGGAGATTTCCAATGTGGTTGGTACCGGCAGGCTTTTTTTGAGATTTTGGGCCTTTACCTCAAGAAGACTGTACTTGCACTCCCAAAAAAAGTTGCGCCGTCGTAACAAGGCCTTCAAGTAGAATTTTTTGGAAAATTGTTTAAAACTATCCTAAATAAACTGCACTTTTCCTAAATTTTATGTTGGAGGTACCCGAAGGGCTGGACCGATATAGTCCATATTCCTACCTGATACATGAATAGATGAAATAATACGATGTGCAAAGTTTGGTCCAATCAGAAACTTCCTGCGGGAGTTATCTTGCCAATTTTCCATTTAATTCTTTGCCGTCAAGGTTTCTTGGAGCTTTATGACATTAAAATTTGTATCATCGTAAAGGGGGCCGTAAAGACAAACTGCTGAAACAAATTACAAATCGATCCGAGAGAATCTCTTAAACTTCTCTTTTTCCGAATTTTGTGTGGGCAGTACACGCAGTAGTGGACTCGATATAATATTACCATATGCAAAATTATAACCGATTCGGTTACTCCCTTTGAGAGTCGTCATGCGCACCATTTTAGCGATAATTGTTTAACTTTTACGAGGGAGGTACCGGAAGTAGTGGACCACCGATATGGCCTATCTTCGAACTTAAACTAAGTTTGAAAAAAAAATATCGATAGCCACCAGCCAGCCAGCCTGTCGGACGGAACAGAGACTGAGGGTATAAAAATGGGACTTTAAAATAGAAAATATTCTTTCGAACTTAAATGGAACAGGATAAAAATCTGCCCTTATAGTCCATGTTTTTGGCGCGACTCTTATATCTTTTTCCTTGAAAACACTTTTGTAGATTAAAGTTATTTCCAAATCTTTTGTAATTTCCTGATTCTGTAAAATCTAATCGAATATTAATTCTATGGTTAGTTTATTCATTCATTCAATATTAATTGTGATAAATGTAAAAATATATTTCCCGATTTCCCGGGAAATATGATTTTGTTTCCCGGGAAAATCCCGTAGCCAAAAAACCGAGAATTCCCGGGAATTCCCGGTGCGGGATTTCCCTACCCAAAACCCTAGTACTGGGGTGTTACCGTGAGAGCCATCCAAACACCATATTGCGGATAGGACCTCCCCCACCACCCAGGCAAGTCAGGAGGGATATTCGTGATATAGAAAGAGAGGTCCAACGTTACAAGAGAGAACCCCTAGACCAACAAGCATATCGACCAGTTTTAAATACCATTCACAATCGCAGAAACAATAAGGAGCTATTGTGTGAATGTGGTGTTCGGAGAACTATCGCCCATCTATCGCATCTGAGAAGCGTCCGCTGCCGCGTGAATCCAGAGTAGTGTAGGTCCAACTACGCTGAGGATTGTGCAGCCGTCTGAATTCTTATAAGGCAAGGATCAATGACACCGTGCAGAAGATCTGCCCACCATGAGGCACAAGCCTGCACGACACACTGCAACTTTTCAATTGCCCTGCCAAGCCTACTCAACAAATTCCAGTAGATCTGTGGTTACACCGTGATTATCGATCTACCACGGTGCGCCTGAACCAACATAAAATGGAAGATGTTTACACCTGGGAAGTTTTTCCGGATTCTGAAACTGCAATGTTCATAGATGAATCAAAAAAAAAAAAAAAAAAAAAAAAAAAATCACCGGAGCGCTTTTTAAATAAATCGCGGTCAGTGTTCACATTTGTTGGGTTTATTAGCTTTTCACGATTTAGCTTGGAAACCGCAAGTCCTATCGTAATGAGACTAAAGAAAATGTTGTAATAGTGAAAATTCTAAACAAGATTGGCCTTTATGATATTTTCGGAAGAAAGAAGTGCCACTTCTTCCTGTACCTATCCCACAAAAGCTCAAAAATATTTGCAACCAAGGTGGTCCAAATTTTGAATCTCGTAATATTTTATCCAAACTTATTTTTATTTCGAAAATGGGATATATTGGTCCACTCCTTAGGGTACCTCCATCACTAAAGTTCAAACAGTTTTATTTAAGTGCAGTTAAAAGTCTATACGAAAATGCTTTAGAAATTGTTACCGAAGGTACTCCTTGTGGTCCTATTTAAAGCGATATTATGTTTTTCGTGGAACATGGGCTTGGTTTCTAGTGTAATGGTCCAAAAACTCCATATTATACGGTGACCAACTGAAATGACTGGTGGAAGTGATATCAATCGCAAGGAATGACTCACAAAATTAACAATGCGGTCCATTCCTTCAGGTACCACCTCCGCATCACTTTTGAGCTTTAACCGAAATTCGTAGTTTTGTCGGAAAGTTAATATGTATAAAAAGGCGACAATATTCTGAAAACACTCTAAATAAATAATTTTATTCTCACGGAGGATGAGGGTATACATATTTCTGTCGGCAAAGCCGACTGATACTTTTTATTTTTATACCCTCCACCATAGTATGGAGGTTTGTTTTTAAGTTTAAGTTTGTTTTTCTGTTTGCAACACATCGTACTAATCATTTTCGACCACATAAGGTATATATATTACTTATCAGTATAAAATTCTAAGACGATCTAGCCAAGTCAGTCTGTGTTAATCACCCTAGCGTTCGCATTAATTGAACTAGAGCGCTCTATTTTTTCCATAGGCAGGTCAAGTTCGAAGATGGTATATTCCCAATATAACGGTACCTTACGATTTTCGGTATTTTGGGCATTTTAGCTAGATTTTTTACCAAACTACTTGTACTCGTAATTTCACGTTTAGGGTTCCCAGTTGTCACAAAACATCATCATCCACGTTTTATTACACATAACTGTACCTGCCGATTTTCGGTTTTTGGGCATTTTAGCTAAAATTTTTGACCGAACTACCTGTAATTCGACAGTCGAGGTTCCTAGTGATTACAAAATAGCAGCACCAAAAACGTCAACATATGTAGGTCCCCAGTGGTCCCAAAATATCTGTACGGAAAACCGTCAACATAGGCCCACGTTTTGGTACAGCCCCATATAACGGTACCTGCCGATTTCCGGTATTTTAAAGATTTAAGCTACAATTTTTGACCGAACTACCTGTAATTTGACAGTCGAGGTTCCTAGTGATCACAAAACATCACCACCAAAAACTGTCAGCATAAGTCCATGTTTTGGTATAGCCCCCATATAACGGTACCTCCCGATTTTCTTTATTTTGACGATTGTGGCTAAAATTTTTAACCGAACTACCTGTAATTTAGTCACAAAACATATTCACCGAAAACTGTCAACATAGGTTCATGTTTTGGTATAGCCTCCCTATTTAACGGTACCTCCCGATTTTCGGTATTTCGAAGATTGTAGCTACATTTTATGACCAAACTACCTGACATTTGACAATTGAGGTTAATAGGGATCACAAAACATCTCCATAAAAAACTGTCAACATAGGTCAACGTTTTGGTAAGGCAAACATGTAACGGTACCTCCCGATTTTCGGTATTTTGAGGATTTAAGTTACAGTTTTTGACCGAACTACCTGTAATTTGAAAGTCGAGGTTCCTAGTGAACCCAAAACATCACCACCAGAAACTATCAACATAGGTCCACATTCTAGTGCAGCATCCATAGAACGGTACCTCCCGATTTTTGGTATTTGAAGTGCCCAGTGGTCACAAAACTTCTCCACCAAAAAAATTTTCAACATAGGTCCATGTTTTGGTATAGCCCCCATATAACGGTACATCCTGATTTTCGGTATTTTGAGGATTGTAACTACAATTTTTGACCGAAGTATCAGCAATACGACAATTATCAACATAGGTCCACACTTTAATTTATCCCCATAAAAGGTTGCCAACCGATTGGACACATTTCTATATGCATTTTTATACCCTCAGCCTTTAGGCTAAAGAGGGTATATACACTTTGATAAGACCAAAAATGTGCCTCATCGAAATAATGGTTTTAGACCCCAAGTATGTTTGTACGATATCCGTTCAGACAATTTTTAGTAGATCTAGCAATGTCCGTCCGTCCGTCTGTCTGTCTGGCTGGTTGGTGCGCACGATAACTCTCGAACGGATCAATCGATTCGGTTCAAATTTTAGGTATCGAAATATTTTGTCCAGATTTGATTTAAGTCCGATGATGGGCCATATAGGTCCACTCCTTCAGGTACCTCCCCTCAGCATTTATGCTAACGAGGGTATATACACTTTCATACGGGCAAAATGTGCCTCATCGAAATAATGGTTTTAGACCCCAAGTATATTGGACGAAATGTGTTTCAGGCAATTTAGAGTCGATTTAGCAATGTCCGTCCATCTGTCTGTCCTGGCTGGCTGGTGCGCACGATAACTCTCGAACGGATGAGCCCGTTGGGTCCAAATTTTTTTGTAATATTTTGTCCAAACTTAGTTTATGTTCGAAGATGGGTTATATCGGTCCACTCTTTCCGGTACCTCCCCCACAAAAGTTCGAAAATGTTCAGAAAAATTGTGCGCACGATAACTCTTGAAGAGAGTTACCGATTTGGTAGATGAGGTTCCAATATGGACTCAATCGGTAAACTCCTTCGGGTACCTCCCACACAAAATTTCGGAAAAGTTCAGTTTAGGACCAGCTCTCGAATCGCTTCGGTTTTTGTTGTAACATCTTGTATTAACGCCCCCACCTACGACGGTTTTATCTGGGGCGAGTCAATACTTCCTGAGAAAATAGCCTGAAAGTTGCAAAAAACCCCTATGACACCGTGTGACATGGTTGGAGCGCAAGATAACTCTCGAACGGATCTGCCGATTCGGTCCAAAATTTGGCCTTCGTTATATTTGTCCAAACATATTTTAAATTCGAAGATAAGCCATATCGGTTCACTCCTTCAGGTACCTCGCCGACAAAACTTCAAAAATGTTTGGAAAAATTTGTGCCCACGATAACTCTTGAAGGGAGTAACCTATTTGGTCCATACTCTACACATCCTAATATATCTACCAGATATAGCTCAGGTTCGAATGTGGACTATATTTGTCTACCCCTTCTTGTATCTCTCACACAAAATTTCGGATAAGTTCACTTGAAGCGATTTGCATTCGCTACCTCCATTACGACGGTAAACGTTTTTTTCAGGGGCAAGTCCATATTTATCCAGGGAAAACAGCCCGAAAGGTGTAAAAACCGCCTATGTCACCATATGTGGCGGTCGAAGAGCACGATAACTCTCGAACGGATCTGCCGATTCGGTCCAAAATTTGGTCTTCGTTATATTTTGTCCAAACATAGTTTAAATTCGAAGATAAGCCATACCGGCCCACAACTTCCGGTACTTCTCCCCAATATTTTAAAATGTCACTAAAATGCTAGGACGATATCACTTGAATGAGGCAACCAATTTGGTCCAAACTTTGGATCTCCTAATATTTTGTCAAAATTTAGTTTAACTTCTAAAATGGCAAAAGTTCAACATTTGTGTCTTAGTGCAGTTAATTCCTAATTCACATTTTTGTCGGCAAGTTCAAATGTCCAAAAAGGGCCACAAAATTCTGAAGATACCTTAAATACATTCGATCTGTCCGTAGGTGAAAGTTTCACTTCACTTTGCCTGAGGGTATATATCTGTCGGCTGACACTTTTTTACTTGTTTTATCTTATTTAGGTATCAGTGGTCACAGAATATCTCCGCCTCAAATTGTGGACAGGATAGAAAATCATTATTCCGTTTTAGTTCAGAATATTTTATGGTGGAGGGTATAAAAAGTTCGGCCCGGCCGAACTTAACGTTTTTTTACTTGTTTTATTTTCCTTTTACTTGTCTATTTTTTCTCAGTGTGTTTGTCACATTTTTTTGTTTACTTTTTGTATGCAGTTATCATCTATTTTGTTATTGATTTTAATATTATTTTCCTTTTTCTTTTGTTCTTACAGTATTCATAGAGAAGCTGTTACGTTCAACTGAAGTACAGTGCATTTACGTGTTGGCCCGTCCCAAATCTGGTAAAGATGCTAGCGAAAGATTTGCACAGATATTTAAAGAGCCTGTAAGTTCATATTCAGTATTTAAACATAAATGCAAAAATAAATAAATGCGTCATTTTGTTTTTAAAGGTATTTGAAAAATTACACACGGCTCGACCGAATTCTTTGAAATTCATTAAAACCATTGCTGGAGATTGCACCCTACCCAATTTGGGAATTTCACATGAAGATCGTCAAGAGTTGATTGAAAATGTAGATGTTGTCATACACAGTGCGGCCACAGTGCGTTTCAATGAACCGCTAAGTAATGCCACACAAATAAATGTTCAGGCAACAATTGATATGTTAAAATTGGCAAATGATATGAAACATTTGAAGGTGAGTAGAATTATGAAAAAAGGAATGAGAAACTTGCTATAACACATAAATCTTAACAATTCCCAAGGTATGGATAGATTAATTATGGGCTTTAAAATATTCCAAGTCAAAAGGTTTTATAAACTTAAATTTGAACCACTTTGTCACATCTCCCGCAATTGTAATTTAAGTTTCTATTTCATTCATAAACGTTCACACTTTGCTTCGCATTTAATTAAATATATACATACATTTGTACGTTCAAATATGAATATTTATTATATCGCTTATAAATATTCAAAACTTTACCAACTATAAAGTCAATGAATTACATTAAGTTGCTGCTATAATAACTTCCGCATAAAGACCGGTTTAAGTGTCAGTCACATGCTTTAAAGCACGCGACACAACAAACTACTCATCAATTTAGCATAGAGGGATTGCACGTTTGACCACACAACATTTGAAACAAACAGCTGCTAGGCTGTCTAGTGGAAATGTAGGTTTTCGGGTTACTACAACTGATCGAACCAGTCAAGTCAGCAAAAAACATGTGTGCCAACATAATAACCGGGTAGTTAAAATGTGATCAGCAACAAATCACAAACTGCCGCGGTAATGTTTGTGCAGCACATTACACTACGACTAAAATTGTGGGTATCGTACTTACATATCTACTTACACTTAAAATAAAACTATACCAGTTACGCTGTCTCACATTATCTATGAAAACCGGCTGAGTGCAAAAAAAAGAAAACCCCTCCAAAAGACAATAATAATCACGTAACGCAATCTTTTTCACAAAGTTGCGGTAGCAGACGAGCTGAAGCTGAGACACATAAGACATCTAATGAAAAACAGGCAAATAGTTGAAAGTGTTTGAATGTGTTTTTTATGAGCTTTTCATGTTAGGCTTTTCAAAGTAGCTACTGCCGTTGAATGGGTAGTCATAGTGGCTTAAAAATTCGTAAAACAGCACTAGCATTACTTTAGATTTTACGACCAACATTAAATAGGTCAGGTCGTAATTTGAGTGCACGACTCGCCAGCATTAAGACCAGCCGTTGTTGTTTCAATCCCCGAAAATGCATCCTATTTGCAATTTAATTGCTATGGACTCTGAGTTCTTCTTCTGTTATCCTTCACTCCCTGTGGAGCATAGGGTCTCAACCATTCTTTTGTATCGAACTCTGTTGTGCGATGCTTGATTGACGTCGTTCCATGAATAGTTTGCAGCTTGTAGTTCTGCGTCGATCGACCATCTCCAAGTTTTAGCTGGCGCACCAACACGTCGGCCTCTTCCCTGGGGATTCCACCGAAGCGCTTGACGAGCAATGTTTTCTACAGGTCTTCGTAGCGTGTGGCCTATCCAGCGCCATTTCCGTTGACAAACCTCAACGGGAGCTGCAATTTGATTGGCGATGTTCAATAGTTCAGCATTTCGTATTCGGTTCGGCCACCAAATGTTTAAAATTTGCCGCAGACATTTGTTTGCAAAACTTTGTAGACGGCCGTCAATTGAACTAGTACGTTTCCAGGTTTCGCATCCGTAAAGAAGCACAGATTTCACATTCGAATTATATATGCGAAGTTTGGTGTGTGTTGATATTTGTCGAGATCTCCAAATAGGCCGAAGCATGCCGAAAGCAGCCTTTGCTTTATTTAATCGAGCGTTGATGTCTTCTTCAGCTCCACCCTTTATCGTTATTTGGCTACCAAGGTAATTGAATTTTTCCACCCTTTCGATGTCAACATTGTCAATGCGGATGTGTGAATCCGAATTCGCTCCATAGCCTCCCGGCATGGATTTAGTTTTTGAGATGTTGATTTCGAGCCCGACTGAACGCGACTCATTTTTAATGGAGTTGATATTTTCCTGCAGGTGACTAGTTACTTGGCTCAGAAGACATACGTCATCAGCGTATTCCAAGTCTTCCAGGTGTTTAAACGGCGTCCACTGGATTCCACGTCTGCCATTCAAAGCTGAACGCATTACATCATCGATGACAAGAATGAAAAGTATAGGTGACAGAATACATCCTTGTCTTACCCCTGTTTTGACCTCAAAAGGATCTGATAATTTACCATTGTGAAGAAGGACTCTGAGTTCAGATCGATGAAATTAGCGGAGAGTGTCAAAGTTCGCCAGACAAAACCATAGTGTAACCCTGTCTGACAAATTACGTTAGTTGACAACCCATTGTTTTTCTTTGGTCAAACCATCTCCCCATAATTGTCTCCATTAGCCGACCGCCCGATTTCATCATCTCTGATCGCCGCATTTTCATCCATAATGGCAAAGCTATTTGACCTAGTTTCAGAGAGTTCCCTAATCTCTCTCTTCAGAGATCTGCCAACCGTTCTGATGTTCGGGTAGCAGAAAACACGCTCCGGGACATCATCCCAGCTGCAGCCGCCATATCCGAAATGAGACCAAACTTCACAGCAGACCAAACCCCAGTTCCCCAGAGTTAGTGAGCTGACACTGGAAGTTAACAGGTTGGTCGGTGGGCATAAGCTAAACAAGTGGTTATATCATCTGAAGAGTTGCAACAGGAACAGGTGAATTCTGGGCAACGGTTAAGTCACACTCGAACCCTTAGAATATAGGATCTCAGCCACGTTTGACGATGTTATGCTAACTGATCCGAAGAGGTGAGCAAGTAATTTGAATCGACAGTTTGTGGAGCACTCCGGAAGTGACAGGGCGAGTACTACATCGCATTAGATCCCTTGTTGCTGAGGATGAACAATGGGTGATGTTGCAAATGTCATCAGGAACGTTAAATAATTTAAAGCGTTGGGTCTTGATGGAATCTCTATGGTAAAAGTTCTCGAGTTATTAACCTGTCGCTAGCCACTCACATCGTTCCCGAAGTCTGGAAAATGTGCAGGGTGGTCCCGCTACGGAAGCCAGGCAAAGATGGCAGCAAAGGTGAATCGTACAGACCGATTTCACTTTTGTCGTCCGTAGTAAAGACCCCTGAGGCCTTAAGGCCTGGGTACATAAGGCTTGGCAGCCTTTAATGCTTTTGTCAAGCGCCATCATCACTGTTCTATCACAAGTCTTCTTCTGTAGAGTCCTCGTGCTGTACTGATTACGGAAGCCATGTTGTTGATCGGCATTGGATTGTTATTTCTGACGCTGGGGAGGACTAAAGGCCTGGGTACATAATCTGCCTCGCCTGGTTGCCTTGCTTGCCTGCTTCATTTCTGACATAGCAAAAATAAAAGAATAAACAAAGATGTCAATATTATAAGATAGGAAAAGTCAATTGTGAAAAATTAACTGTAGAGGGAGTTAACCTCTGTTGCTACGATATCATAGCAACATTCTGTTAAACGAAAACTGTTACTCATTGGAATATTGACAAGAAAAACATTAAAATTCAAATTTTACGGCGTTGACTTTTGTTTTTTTATTAAATAAAAAATAAGAAATAGTGAAGAAATAAATTTCAGCCACAAAACACGACGTTAATGTTTTCTGCCGCGAGAAATGGGAATCAAAAACGATTGGCATTGCTGTTATCAATTCCAGTGTGTTGTGTAGCCATCTGTAACCAAAATGTGGAACTATTAGCATATGTTTTTGGAAAATGCATTTGTTCGGGTCTTTATTGCTATACGTCTTTGGAATAAAGAAGAAAAGGGCAACCTAGTTCGAAATTGGCTCGGCCTTCTTTATTCTTTTATTTTATGTTATGTCAGATATGAAGCAGGAAAGCAAGACAACCAGGCGAGGCAGCTTATGTACCCAGGCCTTTAGTCCTCCCCAGTGTCAGAAATGAACTATCCAATGCCGATCAACAACATGGGTTCCGTAATCAGTAGATCACAAGAACTCAACAGAGGAAGACTTGTGATAGAACAGTGATGATGGTCAAAAGCATTTATGGCTTTCAAGCCCTCCACATTATTTGAGGGCATCGAACAGACAACCCTCCGGCCAGGTTTAAAACGTTAAGTAATCAACTAAATGTTTGGACTCCAGTCGTACGAGGAATTCAAGAACAACAAGTTTAAGTCAGTTAGAGTGAAACAGGGAAACGGATGATTGTACCACCTTGGCATCAGGTACATTTCCTGATGTCATTTGTGAAAGGCTGAACTCGTATTTGACAGAACCTTTTTCCTCGCGAGTAATATATAAATATCGCCCACTCTGTTCACCACATGAACGGCAGAGGTGAGATCAGAGTTGAATGTCATGGTCGATGATAGCAGAATTCCGAAAGGTTCCTGTTTAAAAATCCTCTATTTATAGCCTCAGTCCTTAGACTAACGAGAAATAATGGTGCCAAACCAAGTATGTTTGGTTGAAATCCGTTGCAGACAATTTAGAGTCGATTTAGCAACATACTCCGTCTGTCTGGCTGACTGGAGCGCAAGATAACTCTCGAACGGATGAACAGATTTGGTCCAAAATTTGGCCTTCGTAATATTTTGTCCACACAATAGTTCGAAAATGTTCGCAGAATTCTGTGCCGAATAACTCTTGGGCCATACGTTGCTCATCGTGAAATTTCTACCAGACATAGATGAAATTCCAATATGAACTCTGTCGGACCACTCCTTTGGGTACCTTCTACACAAAATTTCGGAAACGTTCAGTTTTCACTTCCTGAGAAAGGTGAAAAAGGTGTAAAAAATATCTATAGCGCCATACGTAGTGGCTGGAGCGCATGATAAGTCTCGAAGGGATGAGCCGATTCGGTCCAAAATTTGGCCTTCGAAATTTTTTGTCCAAACCTATTTTAAGTTCGAATATGATCCATATCGGTCCGCACTTTCCGGTACCTCCCCTACACAAATTCAAAACTTTTCTCTAAAATGTTGCTCATAGTGCTCTCAAAGCTGATAACCGATTTTAACCATATTTTGCACATTTTAATATTTGGCGAATCTTAGATAAAGTTCGAGTATGGACTATATCGGTCCACTCCTTAGGGATATCTCCCCCACAAAAGTTCAAAATTTTTGTTTAAGTGCAGTTTATGGACTGTTAGAAAATCCTTTGGAAATGTGTACCAATGTTACTCCTTGTGGTCCCATTTACACGGATATTATGTTTTTTCGTGGACAAGTCCATGCTACTTGGCATAGCGGCCCAAAACCTCAAAGCTATACAGTGACCAACTGAAATGGCTGGTGGTCGCGCTATCTATCGAAAAGAAATGACTTCCAAAATAAGATCCACTTCCAAAATGGTCTATACCTTTCCGATACCTCCTCTGTAACACATTTGAGTTTTAATCCAAATATATTTTGTTCCCAAATTCATACGTCCAAAAATGGGCCACATAATCAGCCCTCGGTTGCGTAGCCGGTATTCAATTCGATATTGTCAATAGATAAAAGATGTCGGCAAAGCCGACTGATTCTATTTTACTTGTTAGATTTTTAAACAAATTTTGGTATTAATGTTAATTTCAGTTAGCATGGTAACACGCTAAGCTACCAAAATGTAGCATCCACCATGTGTTTGCCAAGCGCGTATATAAACAATGGACAGGCAATGAAAATAGATGGACTTACAAAACTAGATTTTTCCAACAATTTGCCAATGCATTGTGGAGAGTAATAGAGAGAGGGAGAGTTGAAAATTGTTTTATTATATAAAGAAAAACAGTACAAGTGTTTAAAGAAAAATCACAAAACTTTTCCATTGCATAATTTTGTGTTTTTGTTTTAATGTGTAGATTTGTTCAATTTTATTTTCTTTAGTTAAGACGGCTACTATCATATCGCTCATTTACTCAAAGAGTGACATAACTCAAAAAATGCATTTTCTGAGTTAGCAATTTCTATTTTTTCTACCACTTCTACTTTATCTTGTGTCAAATTTTCATGCTGATATCTCTAAAGCTCGACGAGCTACAGCTCATTTACTACGAGTTTCGCAAAATTCAACACAAGAGTTTTTGAGTTTATGAAGTATTAAAACACATCAAATCATGCTCGATCATGCACAGCAATTTAGCACTGGTAGCTGGCTATCTGTTTGCAAAATATGGTCCAAGTAGTTATTTTAATTTTTGTGTAATAATCTTTTTAAGTTGGGAAGTCAAATTTCAATCGCCAACTTAAAACGCGTTTTTCTCGAAACTTGATTTTTCGAGATGTGTCACTCTTTGAGTAAATGAGCGATATGTATATCAACAGGCTTCGTTTTTTCACATTTAGAGTCAAGCTGGCATCGCCGTATGTAAATTATACAGTACTTCGAGATTATATGTGGAATTGTCATGGTTGTCAGTTGCTTATCATTTAGTAATTTTTTCTTTATAGCAAGACATTAAATATTTGTAGATTACCATGTAAAGGAAGACATTGAGTGGGCTAACACATACACTTGATCAAAGCCATTAAAATATGAATGTTTAAAACACAAATTATTTCGTTATATAAGAGATATGATTAGAAAATTTAATGTACGACAACATTGCTATTACAAAAAGTCGTTTATAGTCTGCACTATAAGTGCATTAATTAACAACAATTGTGCACTTAAGATTTTTTCTTAGACTGAAAGTTTGTGGAAAAGCTTAAATATTTTTTATCTAGACTAAAGTTGGAATTGCTTCTAAAAGATGATATTGTACTACAAAGATTTTATAAAAACATCCCCACCCACTCTACTTCAATATTTGAAATAAAAAATTCACTATTGTCATTCAATACGAGGGCTACTACATAAGTTTCTACCATGGCAATACTTTGACGTTTTCATTGGAAAGTTTGACATTTTTTAAACGTACTCAGTAAGATCGTCATAGTCGACGTTTCATTGATCCATGAGTATGAGCCGGAAACAAAACAGAAATCGACGGTGTGGGCTAGACCTGGCAAACTATCGATAATCCCAACGTTAGATATTTTCGATATTTCATTTCAAATTATCGATAGCTCTCTATATCATCGTTATGACATATTAACCATTAATTTGGAAATAAAAATGGCGGAAATATCGATTCTTTTGTTGACATTTTGCACAAGTACTTCACAGAAATACAAAGGGAAAAAACAATTGCTTTTAATTAATAAAATTACACAAAAATGAAATAAAACCTTTTTTCAGAAACAGGACCACAGCTTTTTCACAACTACTCTCTCAAATCCACAAAATCGAAAAGCAGCTTAATTTCTATTAATTTGAAAAGACTTTTAGGTTAGGGGCTTTTATCCCCATAATATCGATAGGAAAACTATCTATCGATATTGTATTAACAAAACAGTCGATACCATTGATAGTGCCATTAATTTTTCGCCAGTTCTATTGCTTATCTTCCCAAAAATTTTGCTCAATTTGAGCAGATCTTGTAATTTTTGTGGTGAATAATAATTGTTCCACAAAAATGCCAGATGGGACAAGGGAGACTTCTCTCATATCATGAGTGCACCCCGATTCTTATTAGCTCAATGATATGGGACCTACTGTTTATTGCCGAGTCCGAACGGCGTGTCTTAAGACACCACTTGTAAAGAAGTTTTACATGGCTGAAATACTCAGGAAATGTCGCCAACATCACTGAGGGTTATTTTACCAACGTTGAAAATTGTATGTTGCCTGGCCTGGGAATTGAACCCGCGACCTTTAGCGTGCAAGGCTGGTGTGCATACCATTGCACCACGGCGGCACCCATGCTGAATATCTATATAAATAAAAATCAAATGTCGTTCGTTGGTAATGGCATCAGATGAGATGGGCTGGACCGTTTTGGAAATTTCTTTTGTTGAAATTTTCATCATAACCTAACTTAGGTTTTTATGCAACATTTGACCACGCCCACTTTTTCAATTTTCAATTTTAATATTTTCTACAAAAACTACTGAACCTATATTCCTGAAATTGTCAGGGAATGTACAGGGATGGCCCCCGGTGAAATATATACCCTATTTTCTTTTTAAAAATGCAATATTTACAATAATTACGAATGCATCGGTTTGGAAATTAATTTGCGAGACAATTGTGGTTGTGTCTCCGATCTTACCTACTTTTTTAGGACTCAAAGACTTGGCCACGTCCACTTTTTAAAATATGTTACATCTACAAAACTACTGCACCGATTTTCCTAAATTTTTGAGGGAATGTACAGTGATGGCCCCCGGTGAAAATAGGATGCGTATTTTCTTGACTTTTGAAGGGGCGTGGTACTTCCCTTTGCCATATTTACAAAAACGCCATATATTTATGAATAACAAGTAAGAAAAGCGTTAAGTTCGGTCGGGCCGAACTTTTTATACCCTCCACCACAAATTTCAGCCATTTCGGTGGTGGTGGCCACAACCTTCAAAATACCGAAATTCGGAAGGTACCGTTCTATGGGGGCTATATGATGGCGTTGACCTACATATACCTAAAAATTTCTGGGAGAATGTTTTATACGCCCAAAGAAGACTAAATACCAAATTTCAGCCATCTCGGTGTGATAATGAGGCTAAAACGTTCAATATATCGAAAATCGGGAGATATTGTATTATGGGGGCTATATCAACACGTGGACCTATATAAACATTTTATGGTAGAAATGTTTCTTAGCCTCTGGAAACACAAAATACAAAGTTACAACCGATTCTTTGGTCAAATGGATCTAATACATTCAAAATATATTAAAATGACGCGTACTTTATAAGGGGCCTTATGTGGGGGCTTTACCAAAACGTGGACCTATATAACCTAACTTTTGGTAGGAATATTTTTTGGCCTCTGGAGACACAAAGTACCAAATTACAACCAATTCAGTGGTAAAATGGGCCAAATATCTTAAAAAGTCCTACGTAAATATAACATATTTTCCCAAAATTTCATCAACATACGGCAATCCGTTCGGACGCTAGAGTGATTTCCACAGACGGACAGACGGACGGACATGGCTATATCGATGTAGAATTGCACGCTGATCAAGAATATATATACTTTGTGGGGCCTACAATGATTATTTCGAGTAGTTACAAACGTAGTGACAAACTTAATATACCCCCATCCTATGGTGGAGGGTATAAAAATTAAATGTCGTCATAACCCAACTTAGGGTTTTATTGAAAGAACATTTTACCACGCCCACTTTCTTAAATTTTCAATTAATTTTTTTTCTACAAAAAAAACTGAACATATTTTCTTTAAATGTACAGGGATGGCCCCCGACAACAGGCTACATATTTTATTGAATTCCAGAGGGGGCGGGGAACCTCCCCTATTCGATATTTTTAAAAAAAAACGCTACATTTGCAAAAATTACGCATGTATCGGTTTAAAAATTTACGGATTTATCTACAATCTAGGTACTTCTTTAGTCGGTTTTTTTTAAATATGTTATATTTCCAATACTACTGAACCGACTTCCATGATATTTGCAGGAAAAGCTCAAGGTTTGCCGTTGTTATGTATATTTTATGAATTTCGGAAGAGGTGGGGTACCTTCTGCATGCCTTTCCTTTAAACGCTATATGTTGTAACGTGACAATATGATCAAGTACATAACACAACAACTACTACCAAGAAACCCCTTACAGTCATGGGTAAACAGCGCTTTGACAACACTCCACGATACATTGTTTCTATCTGACACTCACGCCGTAATAGACCATACAATGTATTTTTGTCACTGCCTACGGCTATTAATTCTCATTCGCTTCATACTCCTAGTTATTGAAGTATTTCAGTTTTGGAGGCAAATGGTGAGCTGGCTACTGCAGGGAGTTAGCTACACGGGTTGGAACTAAAGACTGTTCTAAATCCGCCAACGTACGCCTTGGTGTTACCGAGTTGGGAATACTTTTGGAAGCTACCCATTAAATTGTGGTAGATAATAATTTGCAATGGACCTTTGGGTTTTTCAGTTCTACGGGGCCTTCGGGTCATCTGTTCCACTCGGCACTGAACCTTCGGGTTTTTCAGTTCTACAGGGCCTTCGGGTCATCTGTTCAATTCGGCACTGGACCTTCGGGGTTTTCAGTTCTACAGGGCTTCCGAGTCATCTGTTCGATTCGGCACTGGACCTTCGGGTTTTTCAGTTCTATAGGGCCTTCGGGTCATCTGTTCCACTGTTTGAGTAATAGTAGTACACTGTAGAAACTAAACCGTAGTTCTAGACTAACAACCGAGCGTCGAATTCATCGCGTCAATATCCGAACACCGTACATATCGTCTTCCCGAACAGCGATACCCGAGCGTCAACACCCGAAGCCGTGTTCCCGAACATCAACAGCCAAATAAATCGTCTTCCCGATCATCTACAGCCGAACACCAAATACTTCGTCTCCCGATCATCTGCAGCCGAACACCGAATTCACCGTCTTCCCGATCATCGGCAGCCGAACACCGAATTCATCGTCTTCCCGATCAGCTGCAGCCCAACACCGAATTCATCGTCTTCCCGATCATCTGCTGCCTAACACCGAATTTATCGTCTTCCCGACCATCTGCAGCCGAACACCGAAATACGACGTCTTCCAGATCATCTACAACCGAATACATCATTCACACCCGAACACAAACCACACCGTTTCCCCGAAGAATAACCCGCTAATTCAACACGAGCTCCTCACCTGCCCAAGCCCAGGGAGTCTGTATAATACTTACACAAACTATTAATCCAAATATATACCCATTGAATTCATTCTTATCGCATTTATACACAAGTAGATTGTAAATTAGTATTTAATTAATAAATCCCCGATATAGCCCCCAGGAAAGGGAGAAAACTAGTCTTTTCATTTCGTAAGGTTTGGTGGTTGTGGGCGCGACTGAAGTTACCCCAGCCGACGAGAAAACCACGTTACAATGTATAAGCCAAACTTATGATTATATCGGTTTCAGCATATATTTTGGGAGGCAATGGGGTTGTATGTAATATTGGACTACGCCTACTTTTTAAATATGTTATATCTTGAAAACTATAATTTCAAAGAGGTTGGTGCAGAAGGTTAATCTATATTTAATTGGAATAAACGTTTTTAGTCATTAATAGGCAAAAGTACATTCGTAATAGTAAAAAATCATTACCCTACTAAGGGTATTTAGCTGTCAGCAAAAATATGGTGGGTAATTTGGGAAAACTTCAGTTTAGGACCAGCTCTCGAATCTCTTTGATTTTTGTTGTGCCACGATATATGCACGATATCTCTTGAACAAATTTGGTTCAAACTTTGGATCTCCTAATATAATAAGTACCCTAAGTAACCTCCTCCACAAACATTTGTGTCTAAGTGCAGTTTATGGTCTGTCCGAAGATCCTTTGGAAATGTATACCGATGCTGTTCGTTGTTGTCCTGCTTACAGCTGTATTACGTTTTCCGTGAACAAGTCCATGCTTACTGGCATACTGGTCCAAAAGTTATACGATGACCCACTGAAATGCCACTAGTCATACTAGCGCGATATCTATCGAAAAGATATGACTTGCAAAGTAGGATCCACTTCCATAATGGACTATTTCGGTAATTTTCTTTAAGTACCTCCTCTGCAACGCTTTTGAACTTTAGTCCTAATCCATATTTTCGTCGTCAAGTTCAAAGGCCACAAAATAATGAAAATACCATAAATACATTCGATCGGACCGTAGGTGAAAGTTCCATTTCACATAGGCCGAGAGCAAAGCCGACTGATACTTTTTTCTCGTTTTTAATTTGTTTGCCATAATAATTTTTATTTGATTTCAAAATATCCAAAGGGACAAGAACGTATAAATCCTATGCTTTAAACTTTTTGACAAGAATGCTATTTGAAAACTTGATCATGTGAAAATAAACGTTTATAAACATAGCTTAGGCTATTTGCAAATATAATATCTTTAAATCGATGCAATCATATTTATTTTCTAGCAACTCATTTATATTCTCCAAATGTCATCAACAGGTAGCAATAAGTGAATGAAAGCACACACGCTTAATTACCTGCACCTTAGAATTTACACATGTCAACGTGAAAAACAAAGGGGAAGGAAAGAAATTATACGATAACATCTTTATTTGTAATCAATGAGCTATGGGTTTTGATCTGTGGTGAATAACAAATCAACTAATCGCCGTAACTTTTGCTTTTTTATTCCCTTCTTTCCTTTAGGCTTTTGTACATGTCTCCTCTGCCTTTGCCAATTGTTTGGCTTTACATGGCGAAGAACGTTTCTATGTCGAACACTTGGGTATCACTAGCGAAGATTTACTTTCCATTAAACAAATATTGGGAAATGAGAAATTTGATCGTATGGAAGTTGATTTGGTGGGCAAATTTCCCAACACTTATTGTTATACAAAATCATTGGCTGAAGAGGCTGTCTTGAGGTATGGCAGTAATTTACCCATTTGCATATTTAGACCTGGAATAAGTGAGTACAGTCCGTACTTAGTTATGATAATGAACTATATAACACAAGCTTCTCCTTGCAGTTCTGCCTACAAGTGCCGAACCTGTTCCCGGTTGGATTGATAATTTATATGGACCCATGAGTGTTTTATATGGCGCTGCCTATGGTGTGCTGCGTGTAATGTATGGCAACCCCAATCAGGAAGCTGGTTTGGTGCCGGTGGATTTTTGTGCCAACATGATGCTGGCCTGTTCATGGTATACAGGGACTGCAGTGAAACAAATGTAAGTTCGAAATCAGATTTGGCAAAGAATAGCAATACCTTTATTAATGCATTCTCTCTCTCTCTAAGTAGACCTTCCAGTGATCCACCCATTTACAATTTGGTACCCGATCGTTCGAATACTCTACACTGGGGTGCTTATAAGCGATTTGTGGAAGAGCATGGTGGCGAAATACCCTTAGCCAGCATGATATGGTATCCATTTTTATTGTTCGCCCAAAATGCCTATGCTTATCATTTCCTAATTCTAATTTATCACATTTTGCCGGGATATTTTATTGATTTTATGCTACTGCTGATGGGCAAGAAACCAAGGTAAGAGTTTCATATGGATTTTTCGATTTTGATTTAATCGAATCGTTTTGTTTTTTTGCAGAATGACAAAAGCCTATAAGAAAATCCACAAGCAATGCAATTTATTGCGTTATTTTTTGCAAAGCAACTTTACATTTGACACCACCAACACCAAAAATCTATGGAAAATAATGACTTCAGATGATCGCCGAATATATAATTTCGATATGGCCGGTCTGGATTGGAGTAAATATTTTTATAACAGTTTGTTCGGATTACGTCGCTTTTTGGCCAAAGAGGATCCATCGACAATACCACAAGCCAAGAAGTTGCTCAGAAAGTGAGTATTAACATTGTTTTTTTTTATAGAATTATGGAAGGTAATACGTGTTAATTAATTGACAAAAATTTTGATTGAATATGTCCAACAAGAATGTGATACGAATCTGAACTCAAGGAGGAGAATTATTTTTTGACATGATGATTTTTTTGATTGTCCCCCTATTTTGTTTAGAAAATAGCTTTTATCCCCGTTTGACGTTATTTCGGGTTCATAATACTCTCTTCATGGTTTTTTGCCCCCACATGGAATTCGTCAACTTCAACATTGTGATCTTCATATTTACGCGCAAACACATTTTCCGTTAAACATTTTCCGTTCACGAATCTGGCTTTTGTTCTAGCGCCGTAACTAGGAAAGTTTTAGTAAGCGAATAAACTTCATGTGATTGTCAAGCCTTTAAGTTTTGTAATGGTACTTGTATAAAAATTAGCTTGTTTAGAGTCGGTTTTAATAACGGAATTTTTTGTAAACTTGTTCGGAATAATGAGAGATATTTATGGTAATAATATGTGATGCACATATCGACACCTCCAAACAATAGTATGCTAAGTCGACTTAGCATGTTTTCAAGTTCTTTACATTTTTATATTTAACGTCCTTTAACTTAAATTCTGTCAAATTTTGGTAATGATCGGACAATCCGAACAAAAGTTATAAACAAATATTTACTTAGCATAGTATTGAAGGTCAAAGAAATTTCCAAACTTTTAGAGCTTGTCCTGCAAAACTCGCTTTTCAGAATTAGCAAACTATTTTTTGGAGGTGTCGAACATCCTTTAACTTAAATTCTGTCTAATTTTGGTAATGATCGGTCAATCCGAACAGAAGTTATAAACAAGTATTGACTTAGCATAGTACTGAAGTTCAAAAAAGTTTCCAAACTTTGAGAGCTTCTCCTGCAAAACTCACTTTTAAGACTTAGCATACTATTATTTGGAAGTGTCGATATCTATATAACCATTGTCGAATATACTGAAAACTAGTTAGAACGATTTGAGGTCGGCCGGGCCGATCTTTTTATACCCCACCGGTCTGTTTTGAAGCCAATAGAAACGAATTTCCCTTTCTTTTTTTTTAATTCTCTAATATTGAAAATTAATAATTTCTCTTTGTATTGAAAATGCTCCTCGTGGAGGTTTTCTACCCACTGAAAGTAGCAAACCCCTTTAAAAGAGCTCACATGTGGCGTCATGGTCGTTCTTTCCAAAACTTGGTCCAATACATAAATTTTCCTAATTGTGCTTTCGAATCCTTTGATAACACGCAATACCAAATGCAATCTCGGTCCATTAATTTGCAAAAAAAAAACATCGAAATACATAAAATTTTCCAATAGTTTTTTGCAAGTAACTTTTCTATCTTCTGGGAACATAAAATTCCAATTAACAACAAATTAGGCACGAAAATGTAACTACACTCAAAAAAAAAAAAAAAAGGATGAACTGAGTTAAGTTCGGGCGGGCCGAACTTGTTATACCCTCCACCACGAGTTATATTGAAGTAAAATGGAACAATTAGTTTCATTTCGTTTATGAAGAAGACTAATACCACATTTCAGCAAATTTCGTCGATCTATACCGACAAATGCCTGCGGAAAGTTTTTAGACTCAAAGAAGACTAATTACCCAATTTCCGATATTTCGGTAAGATAATGTGGCTAAAACCTAAAAAATACCAAAAATTAAGAGGAAGACTAAATAAAAAAACCAGACTAAATAAAAAAAAAAAAAAATCAGTCATTTCCGTGGGATATTGACGTCACATCCTTTAGAATTACGTAAATAGGGAGGTACCGTTCTATGGGGGTTATATAAAGGCAAGGACCTATACCGACCAATGTCATATGGAAAGTTTTATACGCTAAATAAAGACTTAAATACCAAATTTCAGCCAATTCGGTGGAATATTGAGGCAGCAACCTTCAAATTACCGAAATTCGGGAAGTACCGTTCAATGGGGGCTATATAATGGCGTGGACCTATACCCACAAATTTCATGTGGGAAGTTTTATATCCCTAATTATGACTTAACACCAAATTTCAGCCAGTTTGGAGGAATATGGAGGCCACAACCTTCAAAATACCGAAAATCGGGAGGTACCGTTCTATGGTGAACAAAGTTCTGGGCGAAAGTTTAATACTCCAACTGAAGACTAAATACCAAATTTCAGCCATTTCGGTGGAATATTGAGGCCTCAACCTTCAAAACACCGAAAATAGGGAGATATCGTTCTATGGGGGCTATGTGAAGGCGTGGACCTATACCAACAATATTCTGGGGTAAAGTTACATACCCCAAATGTATACTAAATACCAAATTTCAGCCATTTCGGTGGAATATTGAGGACACAACTTTCAAAATACCGAAAATCGGGAGGTACGGTTATATGGGGGCTTTATCAAAACGTGGACCGATATAGCCCATTTGCAATACCAAACATCCTAGGAGTAATAGAAATTTCTATGCCAAATTACAAAGCTCTATCTTAAAAATTGCGAGCTGTATCTTGATTTCAACAGACGGACGGACAGACGGGTTATGCCCGTCTTAGACTTAGAGTTTTAACCTGATCAAGAATATATATACTTTATAGGGTCTCCGATGAATACTTCGATGTGTTACAAACGGAATGACAAATTTAGTTATACCCATCATATTATGGTGGAGGGTATAAAATATGATTGATCCAACAATAGATTGATCCAATAAGAGTAAAATAGGTATTGTTAGATTTCGTATGTAGTATTGTGAGTCCAACAATCGTTTTTGTCAATTACAACAATTGTTTTTGTCATATCCAACAATGGTTTTTGTCAACTGGACAAAAGCGAAAACTATTTTTCTCTGCGTGTACAATCTTCACAAAATCTTAAATGTGTTGGTAACCTTACGAGTATATGGGGGTTATACCAAAGAACCCTTACTGTCTGATTTTTTGCAAGCGACCACCCCTAGCAAAGACTAAATACCAAATTTCAGTTACTTCGGATAATTAATGAGGCTAAAACCTTTAAAATAATGAAAATTGAGAGTACTGTTTTGTGGGGGCTATATCAAAAGGTGGACCTTTAACAACAAAATTCTGGTGGAAAGTTGTATACCCCCAAGGAAGACTTAATACCAAACTTCAGCAGTGCCTTCAAAATATCGGCTAATTTCAGGTGGAAAGTTTTTATACTCTCAGCATTTATGCTAACGTGGGTATATACAATTTCATACGGACAAAATGTGCCTTACCGAAATAATGGTTTTAGACCCCAAGTATGTTTGGCCGAAATTCGTTTCAGACAATTTGGAGTCGATATAGCAATGTCCGTCTGTCTGGCTGGTGCGCACGATAACTCTCTATTTTGTCCAAACTTAGTTTAAGTTCGAAGATAAGCCATATCGGTCCACTCCCTCGGGTACCTTCCCCACAATAGTTCAAATTTGTTCATAAACATTATGCAAACGATTGCTCTCGAAGGGACTAACCGACTTGGTCCATACTTTGCACATCGTAATATTCTACCAGACATAAAGTTCGAATATGGACTATATCGGTTCACTCCCTCAGGTACCTGCCACACAAAATTTCCAACAAGTAAATTTTAAGACCTTCTCTCGAATCCTTTTGATTTTTCTTGTAACAACTTGTATTCGCTGCCTGCATTACGATGGTGCCCGTTTTCCAGGGGCAAATCCGTACTTCCTGAGAAAATTGCACGAAATCTGTAAAAAAACCGCTATGGCACCATGTGTAGTGGATGGAGCGCACTATAAATCTCGAACAGATAAACCGATTCGGTGCAAAATTTGGCCTTCGTAATATTTTGTACAAACTTAGTTTAAGTTTGAAGATAAGTCATATCGGCCCACTCCTTCAGGTACCCCGCACCCCCAAAAAAGTTCGAAAATGTTCGAAAAAATTGTGCGCACGATAACTCTTGAAGATTTTGACCGATTTGGTCCATATTTTACACATCCTAATATGTCTACCAGATATAGGTCAGGTTCGAATATGGACTATAGTTGTCCACTCCTTCGGGTACCTCCCACACAAAATTTTGGATGAGTTCACTTTAACCCACTTAGAACCGAGACGTTTTTTGCGAGAAAACTTAAAATTGTTTGTGGAAATTTAATTTTTGTGACTTTTAAAGAAGTTTTAAATAAGTCGCAATCGGGCCTTCTTTTAAAGGTGCCAAAAACTTTTGAGGGTAATATAGGTGTATCCTTACATGCATTACATGATTGAGAAAATACTCTTTCTATATTCCTAACAAATCCCTGACTTTATATGATTTTAAAATTTATGATTAAATTTTTATCGCATATTTAAATTTTTCTGTAGGGGCTATATGAAAACGTGGATCTATACTAATAATTATCTTCTGGAATATTTTGTATCCCCATCGAATACTAAGTACCAAATTTCAACCATTTCGGTTTGAAACATTCAAAATACCAAAAATCGGCAGGTTGCGGCCTATGGGGGCTATATGAAGACGTGGACCTATACCAATAAATTTCTAGGTCAAAGTTCTTTATTAAATGCTAAATTTCAGCCAAATTTAATTGTTATCCATTTCGGTTTCCTAACGGCGCTGAAACCTTAAAAATACCGAAAATCGGGAGGGCTATAAGAACATATGGACCTATACTGACAAATTCTGGTAGAAAGTTGTATAGCAACAACAAACGCTAATGCCAAATTTCAGTCACTTCGCTTGGATATTGAGGCCGCAACCATCAAAATTTCGGAAATTGGGAGGAACCTTTCTTTGTGGGCTACGATCCATAACCAGGTACCCGGGTACTTTTTTGAAATTTAAAGTGCTGCTGTTCCTTTATTATTGAAGATATCAACATGAGATTTCGGATAAACTTAGAGACTGGAAAAAAGTTTATCAAATTTGGTTAAATATATTAACTAAAAAATGAGTTTAAAGTTTTTGTATACGGGGGTCCATAACCAGGTACCCGGTTACTTTTTGAACTTTAAAGTGCTGCTGTTCCTTTATTATTGAAGATATCAAAATGAAACTCCGGATCATCAGAGATTTCGGCTAAACTTAGAGACTGGAAAAAAGTTTATCAAATTTGGTTAATATATTTAACTAAAAAATTAATTTAAAGTTTTTTATACGGGGGTTCATGACCAGAGTACCCGGGTACATAAATAAAAACCCAACATTTTCTACGTAAAAACACAAAACCAGTCCTTTTTTGTGAGCCTTTCAGGTAAAAAATGCTCATGGAAACCAATTTTATCTTACAAACATGAAATTTGTACAGTTGAGATGTAAAAACTAAGCGTTTTTAATAATCTGTGCATATAAATATTATTTTATTTGAATATAAACGAAAAAACTTCACTTGGGTACCCTGTTCGTCCAGGTGGTTATGGATCGTAGGGTTAATACCCCCATCGATCACCAAAGATCAAATTTCATCCATTTCGGTTTCATACACAGGGGCTATATGGGGGGATAATTAAAAGTCATAACAAAGCAGAAAAGAAAACAAAGGAAGGAAACAAAAAAGAAGAATAAAAAGAAAATTCTTTTAATTTTTTCGTCTGATAAAAGAAACTCATAAATGACTCACTAAAGACTCATAAATTATTTTTAACATGACTCAAAAAAGACTCACAAATTAATCAACAAATCACGAATAAATGATTAAAATACCACTCGAAAAAGACTTTATATACCATCAGAAAATGGGAAAAAATTACTAGAAGCTAATGCAGAAGAAGACTCATTTGTAATTTGTTTAGAAGAGTCGCCTGAGGTTACGTTTTCTTACCGACAAAGGAGTCATTTCGGATTAGAAAATGAGCTCATATTCCAGCTTTTTAATCGTGCAGTCGTATCAAAAAATACTCGAATTTGATTAAAAATTTCAAAAATATTGACTGGGAAATTTAAATTGTCCTAACCATAGAATACTATTTTAATTTTAACAATAAATTTTTAATAAAAACATATTTGCCAATCAAATATTGTAAATAAACAAACGATCTTGATAAGCTTGTAATTTATTGGTGTTATAAAATATATTGCAATTGTAATTATATTGTATGTGTTTATTTTATACTGCAAAACTTAATACGTTCTAGAAATTGTATCTACAATATAATCAAAAGCATACTTTAATATCATGTCTTGGGATCTGTACTGTTAGTACGTAAGATAAAAAGAAAAATTTGAAATGTTCACTTTTAATTTAAAACGATACATATTAATAAATGCCACCCACTTGAAAAATCTCCCATTATTTTGTCTACGCTTTAGTAAATGCAAAATATTAAACTAACCGGAGATACTAATTAATATTTGAATACTCAATTTAGATCAAAAGTGTTTATTAATTGTTTAATAAGCTCTTTGAAAACTCGTATCTCATAAGAACTGCTAACACATTTAACTCAAACGGGCTTTGTGATTCAATTGCACGCCAATGCTTTATGTCATGAATTCATGATAAATAATCAATATTTTGTTGAATTACGTTTTTTGTGACGTAAGATTGTACGAATTATTCTTTCGAATTTTTCCATATACCTACATATAAATATGCAATGAATGTTTTCTAATTATTTTTTGGTTTAAAATTAAATAATACATTAATTTAAGGTGGTCTTCATTAAAGGTGTTATTTTCGAAAGACATTAACTTCTTGAGTTTATTCACATACATAATTAACATTTATTAAGAACACAATTTTGCCATTAACAAAAGAAACTTAGGACAATGGTTCTCGATCACCAATACAGTATTAAAGTAATATTTTTATGTTTGGAAAATAATTTACCATGATCTCGACTTAGAGAAATATATTGTCATTGGGTTAGGTACATGATATATTATTTTATTCTGGATTTTTTCTAAACTTTTTGGAAATTATAATCAGCGGTAGTTTTGGAACCATAAGAACTGTTGTGTCTGCAGTACTTTCTTTTACATTCTATGAAAATGACAAAAAAAAATCGGTTAAATAAAATTGACTTTGGAGAAAAGTAGATTTTGTTTTTCTTTAGAAATTCCCAAAAGAAGGGCGTGGGGAAGGTACCCCACGTTCTCCGAAATTCATAAAATCCTGGGAAGTTTTTGCTGATTATGAAACTACTATGTTATTATATGAGAAAAATCAAAAAACCAGAAAAACAAGTAAAAAAAGTATCAGTCGACATTGCCGACAAAGATATACCCTTAGCCTGTGTGAATTGAAATAATTTTGTTTCCAAAAAATCTTACGTATTAAAGCGCAAAAATTTTCGGGGATATCGATAGATAGAGCTCTTTCATCACACTAGCCTACGAAAAACATAATATCGCTGTAAACAGGGTCACTAGGAAAACCTTCGGTGAAAATGTCCAAAGGATCCTCGAACAGACCACACAAAAATGTTGAACATTTGTGTGGTGGTATCACAAGGATTGGAAAAATAGGGCCCAAATTTGAACATAAACTAAGTTTCGACAATATTTAGAGATCCAAAGTTAGGACCAAATCGGTTGCTACGTCTATGAGAAATCGCAAGTACAATTTTAGCGAATATTTTCGAACTTTTGTGGGGGAGATACCGGACGGAGAGGACCTATAAGCACCACCTTCAAATTTCATCTAATATTCGAAGAAATATTACGATATCCGAAGTGTGGACGAACGCAGTATTTGGTTCGAGCTCTCCAGTCACTACATATGGTGCCCTAGGGGGTTTTTACAACTTTCGGGCTTTTTTCTCAAGAAGTATGGACTTGCCATTTACTTTAGTAATTGAGGCAGCGAATGCAAGTTTCTTCAACAAAAATCAAAGTGATCCGAGAGCAGTTCTTAAAGTGAATTTATCCAAAAATGTTTGTGGGAGGTGCCCGACGGAGTGGACAAATATAGTCCATATTCGAACCTGAACTGTACCTGGTAGATATATTAGGATGTGTAAAGTATGGACCAAATCTGTCACTCCCATCAGGAGTTATCGTACGCAAAATTTTTCCGAACCTTATTGAACTTTTGTGGGGGAGGTACCTGAAGGAGTGGACCGATATGACTTATCTTCGAACTTAAACTAAGTTTCACGATGTACAATGTATGGACCAAATCGGTTACTCCCTTCAAGAGTTATCGTGCGCACAAATTTTTCGAACATTTTCGAACTTTTGTGGGGGAGGTACCTGAAGGAGTAGACCGATATGGCCTATCTGCGAATTTAAACTAAGTTTGGACAAAATATTAAGATAGCCAAATATTCGACCAAATCAGCTCATCCGTTTGAGAGTTATAGTGCCCACCAGCCAGCCAGACGGACGGACATTGCTAAATCGACTCCAAATTGTCTGAAACACATTTCGTCCAAACATACTTGGGGTCTAAAACCATTATTTCGATGAGGCACATTTTGCCCGTATGAAAGTGTATATGGTAAATTTCAAATTTCCTTTACAATTACATAGAAAAAAAATTAAAAACTTTTTTTGCGAGCACATCCGCCATTTTTGGTACATGGGTTACGAAAAAAATCGTGGTTTCAAATCTGTTCGCGTTCACAAAATTGGATGCTGCACTCAAAAGTTATATGCGGTTTTACTCTCTTGTAAAGAAAAAATATTTAAAAATTCCTATTGTATTGTAATAAGAACATGCATATATGAATCGTTAGCAGGATTTGATATCTATCCGTAGATGCTAAAATATTTGCTAAATTTATTTTTATTTTCGCGGAAAATCAAGAAATATTGAAGAAATCTTGGAATAAATTTTATTTATTCTAAATCAGAGGCCAAAAAATCTCTAAAAAAAAATAATTTAGAAATACGTACAGAATCAAGACAACGCGTACAAAAATGTGAGACCAAAATTATAAAGATCGCGTTTATAACTTGCATATTACAGCAACAACAAAGAACGGAAACTTATTGTTGGAAATTATTTCAAAAAATATATTTTTGGTTAAATACGAAAAATTTGAAAAATAAATGTTGGGAGTTATTCCATTATTTCGCTAAATTTTGATCCAAATCCTGAAGTATTTTGCTTAAACTTCTACGAAAAAAGTAATTAGTCATCGTGAAAGTATATTTGCTTTCTGTGATAAGCAATAGAAATAAGAAGTAGAGAGTAATATTGAAATTACAATCAAAGAAAAAACACAAAAATTAAAAAGCGTGTAATTCGCGAATCCGTTTAAATCAGTTGAGGTGCATGTGCTTTTCGGATACAGGGAGTCCATGTCTATCAATAAGCATGGATTTTCCCATGTTTTATTCAGCGGCCAAATTGTGCCATCAGTTGCATCTTACTATTCAAAAAACCTTCAAGTAAGCAAAAATTACGCGATGTGCATATGATAATAAGGTGCATCCGATTTCAATGCCCCCCTATTAAAAATACGTCAATATAAATTATTTTAGACAGATTCGTCAAGAACTGCGGATGTGCCACCGCATTCTATTTTGGGATAAATAGGGATATTACTCCTGAATCTTTGTAATTTGTGACACACCTTTTTGGCAAATATTATAATCGCGTATAAAGGATTACATTTATGCAAAAATAATCAAAGAAAATCGCGGTTGAATTCGCGGAATTGTCAAAATATATTTTTGCAGATTTTCCTACTTTCAAGGTATCTATATCCGGCGTTTTAGTGGATGGATTCGACCGCGGAAGAGCTCATTAGATCCGGCACGTAAAAAAACTAAAATCACGCGGGGTTCAGGGGTACCTGTACGACAGTTGTAAATTTTAAAGCCAAAAAATAGGTTTTTTCAGAAAATTTACGCACCAAATTTTCATCTTTGGACTCCTGTTACTAGGAAGCTGTACGGAGCACACACATGAGATATACATCGAACGACGTGGAATCGCGAGTTCTACAATCCTATTAACTAGTTTGGATTATTATCTAGTTGCACCATCTAATTATAAGAAAAATTCGAAAAACACTGAAATCAAAACTTCAAAATGTCAGCATCGATTTTAGGGGGATGCAGTGTATATATCCAAAAGTCATACACTAGAACCATGTTGCCCAAGGGGTATTGTTTAGTTCTTTCTTTGAGCACAGGTTCGAATTTTGCGTGGTTTGGCCAGAAATCAAAAAAGAACACAAAAAAACATGTTTACTTCAACACATTTTTCCCATTTTTTTATATTACCACCAACGCAGCTTCCACGAAAATTATTTGTTATGGTCCATATTATGAGATCGTGGCTAAAACACTTCAATTAATATAAATATATTCATATTTTATAAAATATATTAACAGTTCGCGACTTATTAAATGGTGAACCTCAACTTCAACGATTGAAAAACTTTTTTGAATATTACCATATACCCTTTCTAGCCTAAAGGCTAAATCTCACAAATTTAAGGTTTTTCTAGGTTTTCACGATTGTGCTTGGAAACGGCAAGTCCTGTTTGAATGGGACTAAAGAAAATAATGTAGAGGATTTTCACTGCAACAACATTTTATTTAGTCCCATTTCTATAGAACTTGGCCGCTTCCAAGGAAAACACTGAAAACCTAAAATAAGCCTAAGCTATTTTTTCTTGTTTTATACCCTCCACCATAGGATGGGGGTATATTAAGTTTGTCACTACGTTTGTAACTACTCGAAATAATCATTGTAGACCCCACAAAGTATATATATTCTTGATCAGCGTGCAATTCTACATCGATATAGCCATGTCCGTCCGTCTGTCCGTCTGTGGAAATCACTCTAGCGTCCGAACGGATTGACGTAGGTTGACGAAACTTTGGGAAAATATGTTATATTTACGTAGGACTTTTGGTATTGAAAGCGGGCTATGTAGGTCCACGCTTTCGTATAGCCCCCATACAAAATGACGCGTGACGCGTCGTCGTTTTAAGGAGTTTTTAAGATATTTGTCCTATTTTACCACCGAATTGGTTGTAATTTGGTACTTTGTGTCTCCAAAGGCCAAAAAACATTCCTACCAAAGTTGGGTTATATAGGTCCACGTTTTGGTATAGCCCCCATATAAGGCCCCATATAAAGTACGCGTCATTTTAGTATATTTTGAATGTATTAGACCCATTTGACCACAGAATTGGTTGTAATTTGGTATTTTGTGTCTCCAGAGGGCAAAAAACATTCCTACCAAAGTTGGGTTATATAGGTCCACGTTTTGGTATAGCCCCCATATAAGGCACCATATAAAGTACGCGTCATTTTAGTATATTTTGAACGTATTAGACCCATTTGACCGCGGAATTGGTTGTAATTTGGTACTTTGTGTCTTCAGAGGCCAGAAAACATTCCTACCAAAGTTGGGTTATATAGGTCCACGGTTTGGTATAGCCCCCACATAAGGCCCCCTTTATAGTACGCGTCATTTTAATATATTTTGAATGTGTCCGACCCATTTGACCAAAGTGTCGGTTGTAACTTTGTATTTGTGTTTCCAGAGACTAAGAAACATTTCTACTATAAAATTTTTATATAGGTCCACGTGTTGATATAGCCCCCATAATACGATATCTCCCGATTTTCGATATTTTGAATGTTTTAGCCTCATTATCACACCGAGATGGCTGAAATTTGGTATTTAGTCTTCTTTAGGCTTATAAAACTTTCCCCCAGAAATTTTTAGGTATAGGTCCACGCCGTCATATAGCCCCCATAGAACGGTACCTTCCGGATTTCGGTTTTTTGAAGGTTGTGGTCACATTAATCCACCGAAATGGCTGAAATTTGTGGTGGAGGGTATAAAAAGTTCGGCCCGGCCGAACTTAACTCTTTTCTTACTTGTTTTTTTTTTATTTTTCTCATCTATGAATATTGTAGGTTCATAATCCGCAAAAACTTCCCAGATGTAAGCACCTTTCATTTAATGTTTATTAAGGCGCACCGTGAGGCGTTGTCGGGACTTTAGGCCTCAAGTAGTGCCTAGATTCTAGATTAATTTGAAAATTTTCAAACCGATGCAGTGGTATATTTTGAAAATATTTTTGAATATGACATGTATGTACCCTATGTACCCTATTTTCACCGGGGGCCATTCCCATATATTCCCTAAAAATGTCGGGAAAATTGGTTCAGTAGGTTTGTAGATATAAAACCCAAGTTGAGCCATGACGAACATTAAAAAAATTATCCAAATCGGTCCAGCCTTTCTCAAGTGATGTAATTACCAACAAACGACAATTCATTTTAATACCCTACACCACACTGTGGTAAGGGTCATTATGCACGGTGCTCTTGAGCCAATTTGAAATGGAAGGTGCTTACACCTGGGAAGTTTTTGCGGATTCTGCAACTACATAAATGAGAAAAATCAAAAAACAAAAAAATCGCCGGAGCTCTTTTTAAATAAATCGCGATTGAAGTTGATATTTTTGGAGTTTTTTAGGTTTTCACGATTTTGCTTGGAAACCGCAAGTGCTATCGAAATGAAACTAAAGAAAATGTTTTAGCTATGAAAATTCTCTGCAAGACTGACCTTCATGATATTTTCGTAGGCTTTACCGTTATTGAGATATAGAAGTTCAAATTGGGACAATGCATTGACAGTACCGCTTCCTTATAAAACAATGTAATAAATACATGGTGCCCCTAAACTAACTTTAAGTGAAAACCTCTTACACCTGGAAAGTTTTTGCGGATTTTGAAACAGCAATGTTCATAGATGAAAAAATCCAAAAACAAACAAATCCGAATCCGCATAAACTTCCCAGGTGTAAGCACCTTCCATTTAAAATTGTTTTAAGAGCACCGTGTATGTCTTTGTGCATTAGTTTGTAACATGCCAAAGGAAACGAAATATACCATAGACCCATAGTATCTTTTGAAGATCTTCGTAGATTCACTTTTTGAGTCGATTTACCCATGTCCGTCCGTCTGTCCATGCAATTCTGTAAACAAAGTACAGATAGCATAAAATTGGGGAAGTTACTTTCTTTGCCCAACGGACGAACCCTATTTATTTTGGTAATAATCGGTTCAGATTTGGATATAGCTCCCATATATATTTTCGGCCGATTTGATGTATTTGATGCACCAAATACGCTATATATGTCCGATTTGCATGCAATTTTAAATGTGTGTCGAAATTAGGTATAGAAAAAAAGTTGTCTGAATTATATCGATATCGGTTTAGATTTGGATATAGCACCCATATATATTTTCGCACGATTTTAGATATTTGGTGTACCAATCACGCTATATATGTAAAATTTTGATGACATTTTGACGGAATTAGGTCTAGAAAAAAAGTTTTCCAAATTACATTGAAATCGGTTCAGATTAGCATATAGCTCCCATATATACTTTCGCCCGATCTTTGGTATTTGGTGTGCCAATCACGTTATATATGTCCAATTTTCATAAACTTTGAAATGTGTGACGGAATTTGGTCTAGAAATAAGTGTCCTAAATTATATTGAAATCGGTCGAGATTTGGATATAGCTGTCATATATGTTTGACTTATTCACAGTGGTGTACGGTATCATATAGTCGGTCCCGCCCGGCTTTGATTCTTTCCTTACTTGTTATTTATAAAGATTTGTTCAAATCTAATTTCGCAGAAATCTCCTTAACTGTTAAAACACTGTCTCACTAGACTGTTATTTTGAATAATGCCTAACTAAGCCTTAACCTTGAACTTAGCAGAATAATACAAAGTGTTGTTTATACTAAATCCAATAATAAAACAAACGAATAAAAACAAAATTTATTTCTATTCGGTTATTTTGTTATTTATTTTTATCCAAACCAAACAAGACTTTTTTATTTCTAACAATAAAAATATAATAAAAAAACAAAGCTTGTCAATCAAATCTTGATTTACTCATACGAAGATTAAGTAACGGTCTTGTTAAGCATTGGTATTATGCAGCTTAAAAAAAATTCTTAATAGGTACATTCTAGAAATTTTATTAAGAAGATAATAAAAAAGCGTACTGTAATATTAACAGATTAACGGATTATGAAAATGGACCGAAAAAAAGTTGAGACGTGTATCGGCATTTTGAAAGTTTACGTCGGGAAGTAACATAAGTTGGCGTGGCAAGTTCCGCCCATTTCTACAAGTTTTGAAATATTCAACATCAGATTCCTTGAAATTCTTGCATTGTAGGTATAAAGTGTCTTTGGCAATATTGCTGAAAACAATCCGGGGTATCTTTCTGTGAAAATAATTAACCCTCATGCGAGTCACTAAAAGGGTATTTTTAGTCCCTTTTTTCAAAAACGTTTAAAAACTCCTTTAAATTGTGATCGTATCAGATCAAAATATTCTACAAACTTATTTGTCATAAGATTTTACTATGTGTTCCCGAATACACCAAAATTCTGAATCGTACCTAAACACCAGAAAACCGCCAAAAGTAAAATCACGTTTTAGGGTTAATGTTGTACTTTATCTGAGTTTATTAAGTTTTTTTCCCACAATACTTCATTCTAGATAGAAGACGTCAAAGACAAAAATATTCTCCATCAAATTTCAATGTAAGTCGCCGAATAAGTGAAATATGTATATACAATATATATCATGAAAATATTTACATCAAATTTGCCAACAAAACACCCAAATATTTTGTTTTGTTCTTTTTTCGAGAGGATGCATAAAAGTAGCATGCAATTTAGTTTTAGACGTAAGGTTTTTAAAGAAAAAATATTTTACACAAAATTTCACTGTAACTCACAGAATAAACTAGATATCTAAGTAAAATACGTTGTTGAGAATATGACGTTACAAAATTAGATATTATAGGTAGAAATTATTTATTAAACTTTTAGACTCCTAATTTAAATGTATTCCATACTGAGTCAAAATCTCCTAAAATACTTCACTTTTTGGAGATTGTGTGAAAAGAAGAAATGTTCCAAATCAAATTTCAGTATGAGTCTCTGAACAAAAGAAATTTGTAGCTATACTGACTTATATTGAAATTTGATGGAGAATATTTTTGTCTTTGACGTCTTCTATCTTGAATGAAGTTTTGTGGGACAAAACTTAATAAACTCAAATAAAGTACAACATTAACCCTAAACCGTGATTTTACTTTTGGCAGATTTCTGGCGTTTAGGTAAGATTTAGAGTTTTGGTGTATTCGGGAAACTATACTAAAATTTTATGACAAATAATTTTGTAGAATATTTCTATCTGATACGATCACATTTTAAAGGAGTTTTTAAACGTTTTCGAATAAAGGGGCCAAAAAGACCCATTAAGTGACTCGCATTAGGGTTAATTTTTTCATAATAAGATACCCCGCATTGTTGTCAGTAATATTGCCAAGGACACTATATACCTAAAATGCGAGGATTCCAAGAAATCTGATGTCGAATATTTAAAAACCTGTAGAAATGGGCGGAACTTGCTACGGCTATGTAGGTTACTTCCCGACGTAAAGTTTCAAAACGCCGATACATGTGTCTTCTTTTTTTCGGTCCTCTTTCATAATCTGGCCGAATTATCTTGTAATAATTTTTTGTGTTGTACAGTGTAATTTAGATCAAAAGTGTTTATCAATTTTTGAAATAGCTTAGTCTCGGTCCATTAAAATATGCGGTCTTAGATAAAGTCCCACACACCTGCAACTCCGTAAAATGTCTCTTTTCACCATCTAAGAATGCATATTTCAATTAAATTTCTTTCATGAAATTACTCTAGAGTCTTTTAAAATTCGAATGATGGAATTGCTTGTCAGTGTCTTAAGGCGATGAATCAATCCACCATGACAAATAACAAACACTTTGTTGTATTACGTACTTTATGACGCTTGAGGGTATAATAAATGTTCACATTTCTTATAAGAAATAATTGTTGCTGCAAAATTTTCCATATACATATAAATATGAAATGAATTGTTTACAAATATGTAAATACGTTCGCTTTTTTCGAATTAGTTATTTTTGATTAAAGTTAATTTATATTCAGTAATCTTCCGTTTTTATACAATCAAAAATAAACCAAAAATAAATTTGAAATTCTACTTCTTGTAGAATTGTCTTCATTAAACTTGATATTTTCGAAATACATTGACTTCTTAAATTTATGGACATACATACATTCGTAATATTAATTAATAGAACTTGATTATTACCACTGACAAAAGAAACCTGGGACCATGGTTCTTGGCCACAAATTCAGTATCAAAGTCAATTTTGTAATGTTAGAAAATTAATTTATCAGGACCTTGAAATAATGGAATAAATTGAAATAGTCATAGGTTTGAATTTGCCTAATCTTAGGCACAGTATGCAAAGCTCATATTCAAAAACTCCTCACAAATGAATAAAATCGTAAATAATTGCAAATTGAACCCCCAAAAAAAATTAATAATGTATTTCATTTAGAATACCCCCATTTTTGTTGTTATAATATTTTATTAAAATAACTTATTTATTAGTGGAGAAAATGTGTCATTTTGTTCGCCACGGAGTAAAACAGCGAGGGCTATATTTTCGAACATCGACACAAGCTTGATTTTTTATTAATTTTCTCGTTGGAATGATTTTTGGCAATTGAAATAGAAAATCCGAAGATTCGATCCCACACAACCACCAATTTATGTGTCCGGTTTCGCTGTTAGTTAAGCCGCTATGGGAGTGGCTTCTCTGTCATCGAACTTTGATTTCTCAAATGCCATGTGTTTATCAATGAACGCACACAAACGAAACGATTCCTGTACCATTCACACACAGTAACAAACTTTTTATTTTTTTGAATCATTTCGTTCTCAAAACAAAAACACAAACTTTTCAACTGAAGAAGAACAAACGGTACAATTGCTGAAAAGTACTTTGGCTGTGCCGTTCCGAGTTATTTCATTCACGAACGAGACAAAATGAATCGTTTGCAAACGTTTGCTTTAGAAATGATCACATTAAGGCACATTGTTTAACAACCCAATATGCAAACCAAACATCACATTCTTGGAACATACTGCTGTGGATGTTACAATCATCCACCAAACGTTTGCAATTTGTATTGTACGGTTTCGTTTTCTATAAGTTGTTGTGAAGTTGAGAACTTTTCATTTTTCGTTTTGTTTGCACTCGCGAATGTAAACAAACGAAACTAAATAGCGAGTTAGGCCAACTTGGGTAATGTGTCGTTTTGTTTGGTCCTATGGAAAATACGTAACGACACAACTCCAAACGTTTCATAATGTTTATTTCCGTACGGTGGTGTTTATACATCGATGGATATTTGTCCGATCAATCTGCATCGCTTCCATGACGAAGGTTTTTAGCACAGCCTTTGGTAGTTATGAGTTTGGATTTGAACGCTAACACGTCGTGAAACCATTCGTATATGTTTTCGAGGACGTGGGTTCACATCCCAGTTGGGACTTTTGTTTGCGGATATGCTCCAATACATGAAATCGACCGAAAACTTTACAGAGTTTGTGTTTGATGCATCATATATAAGGGGTTATATGCAAATCTGAACCGATTTCAATATAATTTGGCAAACTAATTTCTAGTGTGATTCGATAAAATTTTCTAAAGTTCAAAAACATTTGGCAGAATTTGGGTGTGTTTGGCGCACCAAATAAATGAAAAATGCCAAACAATACTGAAGTCTCCACAAAATCTTCCAGATTTCATTAAAGTACTTAAAAATGAAATTATATCTGAATTTGTCAGTAGGAGTTCGGAGAAATTTTACCAGACTACGATATTCGACGAAGACATTTCGTATATAAAGCATATTAATTATTTAAATTAAAAAAAAAAATGAAATAGGGAAATTTATATGTGTTTGCAGTTTTTTAAATAGCAACTATATTTTTGTAAAAATTCGATTTTTTTCAAAAATATTTTCAAACAAATATTAGCATATTTGTACAAAAACTAAAATTTTTAATATATATTTTTCCTCTGTTACTCTCCAAATCAATTTAAACAGAATTAGAAAGGAGAGTAGAAGTGGTTTGAATATGTTAAAGTTATAAAAAAAGTAAGGGGTGACGTAGCGGATGGAAGGCACCAAGGAACGGTCCTGACCGGTTTTAACATGGCAAAGCCCAGGATTTATCTTGGTCCCTCTTTCATCTCAAGTGGACACTGACCTCCCCGTGGAATCACCTGGGGAACTGCCTTTAACACCCGTTAAAGGTAGTGAGCTAACATGTTAGTAACCCTCCCCTAGAAAAAACCGTCTACTATGAAAAAACGAAAGAAAAGAAAAACAAACCCCTCTAAAGTTGACGAACCCCGCAAACGTTTCAAGGACCATGATATGCGAATCTGCACCTGGAATGTTCGCACTCTTTGTGCAGTCTTCGCATTGGCAGACGTACTTGAAAAGTACAAGGCCGACATTACTGCCATACAGGAAATACGATGGATTGGGAAAGGCGTCACAACAACACCTAAAGGTGACGCACTGTATTATAGCTGTCATGACGTAAAGCATGAGTTTGGTTGCGGATTCGTAGTTAGTCGGAGACTAAAGCATCTGGTATCCAGCTTCACCTCAGTGAATGAAAGACTTGCTGCAATTCGAATAAAAGCTAAATTCTTCAACATCAGCTTTATTTGCGCTCATGCTCCCACTGAAGAAAAGGACGAACAGACCAAAGATATATTTTACGAGCGCTTAGAAGAAACATATAACCGTTGCCCTGCCCATGACATTAAAATCATTCTAGGCGATTTTAATGCCAAAATTGGAAAGGAGAATATCTTTGGCCCAACAGTCGGGAATTTCAGTCTCCACAGTGAAACATCTGACAATGGTATGAGGCTGATAGACTTTGCAGCTGCACAAAACATGGTAGTTAGCAGTACCAGATTTAATCATCTCGATATTCATAAGGGAACCTGGCTGTCTCCAGATCAAAGAACAAGTAATCAAATTGATCATGTTGTAATAGATGGAAGACATTCATCCAGCGTGTTGGATGTACGATCGTTCCGAGGCGCAAACATTGATTCGGACAACTACCTTGTTGCAGCAAAGGTACGTACCCGTCTAAACGTTGCAAATAAAGCACGAACAGACACAACGCGGAAGTTGGACACCGATAGGCTGCAAACACAACAGATAGCCACAGCATATTCCACTCAACTAACCCAATTGCTTAACGCGAGCACTCCTTGTCCCGATAACATAACAACACAATGGCAAAATATTGCCCACTCCATGCAAACAGCCGCAAAATCCATACTTAGATTCCAGAGACCTCCACAAAGGAATTCATGGTATCACCAGGAGTGCCGTGCTGCTACCGAAGAGAAAAATGCGGCATATAGAGCTACTTTACAATCAGTAGCAACGCGTAGCGCACGAGAGAGATATCGGGAGAAAAGGAGAGAAGAGAAACGTCTTTTCCGCAAGAAATGGAAGAGAAATGGAAAAGCGGGAGTGTGAAAAAATCGAGATGTACAGGAGCCAGAATGAAGTCCGAAAATTCTACCAAAGAGTGAAACATCAAACAGATGGATTTGGTACAGACACATCCTCCTGTAGAGACTAGCAAAGTAATCTGGTAACAGATACAGATAGCGGGCTCAGGATATGGAAGGAACATTTCTCCAATCTGCTGGTATCCAATAAACGAAGACGATGACACCACAGATCCAATCCCAGAAGATGGTATAGAATGAATACCGCCCGGCCAAGATGAGGTTAAAACAGCAATCAACCGGCTGAAGAATAATTAAGCAGCAGTCGATGGCTTACCAGCCGAGCTGTTTAAAACCGGAGGCGACGCGCTGATAAGGTGTATGCATGAGCTAGTTAGCACCATCTGGCAGGAAGAACGCGTACCCGACGATTGGAACCTGAGCATCCTGTGTCCCGTCCACAAGAAAGTAGATAAGACTGTATGCTCCAACTATAGGGGCATAAGTCTTCTCCCTATTGCCTATAAGATAGTGTCAGGGATATTGTGCGAACGACTAAAGCCAATGGTCAACGAAATAATTGGACCATACCAATGTGGCTTTAGACCTGGCAAGTCCACCATTGACCAGATATTTACCCTGCGGCAAATCCTAGAGAAGACCCAAGAGATGCAAATCGACACATATCACCTTTTTGTCGATTATAAAGCAGCATTCGACAGTCCCCTCCGATCAAGGGTATTCCATGCAATGTCTGAATTTGGTATCCCCGCAAAGCTCATCCGGCTTTGTAAGATGACCTTAACTGATACTAGGTCCTCGTTAAAATTGGAAAGAACCTCTCCGAAGAATTTTGTACCAAAAGAGGTTTCAGACAAGGAGACAGCCTTTCGTGTGACCTATTCAACATTTTCCTGGAAAAGGTAATACGAGATGCAAATGTCAAAAGAAATGACACAGTTTACACCAATAGCCACATGTTACTTGCTTATGCTGATGACATCATGGGACGATCAGTAAAGGAAGTAACTGATACCTTTAGGAAGGTCGAAGCAGAATCTGCGAAAGTGGGTCTGGCGGTAAACGGCGAAAAGACCAAATTGATGGTGTCGACGCCCAAAGCGTCCATAGAGCTCGGATCAACTGTGGAAGTTGGTACCTACAATTTTGAGGTAGTTAAAGACTTCGTCTACCTCGGCACTGCCATTAACACAACAAACAACATCAGTTGTGAAATAAGAAGAAGAATTGTATTGGCCAACAGATGCTACTATGGTCTAAGTAAGCAATTTAAAAGCATGGGTACTTGCGCAAGCAGATAAGGCAGTGCTTGGTGTGTTTGAGAGGAAAATTCTTCGAAAGATCTACGGGCCGATTTGCGTTGACGGTGAATATCGACGTCGTATGAACCACGAGCTATATCGGCTATACAAAGACATGAATATAGTTAAACGTATCGAGATGCAACGATTGCGTTGCCTAGGCCGTATCATAAGAATGAGTGATGATGAACCCGCTAAAAAGGCGTATGAATACATGCCACATGGCGGTGCACGCAGAATCGGCATGCCTAAGCTTCGATGGAGCATACAAGTGGATGAAGAAATGAAAAGGCGCGGTATTCCAAAAAGTCAAGCGAAAAACAGAGAGGAATGGAGATCTTTTCTTAGTTCGGTCTATGGAACAAATGTTCTGTAATGGGCCAACTAAGTAAGTAAGTAAGTAAGTAATAAAAAAGTATAGACATCAATTAGTTAGTTATTACAAACTATTGTATGAATATCTTTAAAAATCCTATTTGTAAATACACCGCAAATTTGCTGCTTCATTTACATCCCAAATTTAAGTGAATAACTATTTTGGGGCGTAAATGGATAGTTTGGAGCCTGATTGTATTTTCGGCGTTTGGGGTGATATTGCATTTGCCAAATGCACCCCAATTTCAAAAATGCATTTTGGTTCCAATGAAATTTTGGGGCATAAATGTAATATTTTTGGGACCAAATTTCCTAGTTTGGGGCCTTTTTGTATTGGGGCTATTTTTCAAATTGAAAAAAAAACACCCCAAAAATTGGGGTCCATTTGGGGTGTTATTTCATAGGGCCTTATTTTTCTACGCCCTAAATTTGGGTTTTGTAATATTCTTTCCAAACATATCGGTCCACTCATTCGAGTACCTCCCCCACAAATGCTCAAAATTTCTTGGTTAAGTGGTGCGCGCGATAACTCTCTGAAAGAGAAACTGATTTAGTTCATGCTATATTTCTACCTGAGATAGGTCAGGTTAAAATATGGACAATATCGATCCACACCTTCGCGTATCTTCCACACAAAATTTCAAAATTTTTCGCAGTATACAATATTTTCGGGGACAAATATATATTTTCTGAGACGATGGACCAACAGCTCTGAAGTTTCCTATAGAAAACTCTATTCAGCTAAGCTGAATACAAGTTTTCTTATGGAAAACTCTATTCAGCTAAGCTAAATACAAGTTGGATATAAAAAGTTTGGCCGTCCAAATATGACGCCGTTTTCACTTGTTTATTTTATCTCTGTTATTACATAATACTCCATTTTTAATCGATTCCATTTTTTCATTTCAGATTCCAAATCCTACATTGTGCCGTACATGCTGTTGCCTTTGCAGGTATTGCTTGGTTGTTGTGGTCACTGTTGAAATTCATTTTTCTGTCGTAGTAACATTTCCTCGGAATGATGTATTACTAATAGTTTTTATGATTTATAATTATGTTAAGATTTTATTATTGTATTAAAGATTTGTTAGAATAAATAATGTGTTTTTGGTAATGAGATGGAGTTTTTTTAAGAAAGGAAGTAAGTAGTCTCTTAATGGTTATAAGTAGAGTAGTTTATGTTAAGTTGTTTTGTGTAACTTTAACGGCCTATCTATTGGCTTTGTTACGAAATGAAATAAATAAATAATAAGTATGCACACTCCTTAATCCGGGCATCGCGGTAATTCGGTGACTAAAATTGTGCAGATTACCAAGATGTTTCTACTCGATAATCCGAACACCACTATTTGTTTTCACTTACAGCATTTTTTTTACTTCTATATTTCATTTAAAAGGTCTGCATTGGCAATTGCAATTATACGCCTATCACGAGTGACTTTATCACAGAAAATGATTTGTTTGTGGTATTATTAGGTAATCCGGACAATTCGATAATTCGGATACCGCCGAAATATGTGGTGTCTGGTTTATCACGATTATACTATGCTTCGTTAGACAGATGTCTGTCATTGATCCTTATCCAAGTAAAACTATTCACAAAAAAGAAAAATATATGCAACATGAAATGTTCCTTCAAGTGTTGTGGTTTTCTCTGAAGAAATCACTTAATAAGGCGTACTACAGATGAAAACTTCCCAACATAAGAAATAATGTCATCATTAAATCCAAAACAGCTTTTGAGTAAAACGCTTCATTTAAGTTTTCAATTCGATTGAATGTGTAACAAATCAAAATACATTTGTATTTTCCCTTAACACTTGTCTTAGTAGACAGCGTAAACAAAGTTTCAAAATTGTATACATAATTCAATTTCCAAAACATTAAATTACTAAGCGTGTGCTATTTTTTTGCATAGTCACAACATTTGTCCACAACACATTTTTTTTAATTCAAAGTTATTCTAAGTTGTATCACAAATTAAAGGGCAAACAAAATGTGAAAGCCTCTTAATTAAATTGTATCGGTTCAAGGCAAATGCCAAATAAAGCCATAACAATTAATGGTGAGTATATGTATTGAAAATTGGATAATTGTGCCAATTTCCATGAATAATAGATGTTTTCAAATCCATAGCCGCTATATTTAAAGGGGTTTTACTTTACTTTAATATCGATTTCATAGAAATTGTTAAATGAATTAATATAATGACGATTCGTCTGTCGTCCACAACCATAAGTGATAATTTAGAATTTTCTAGTTTTGTATCGAATGAATGAATGTTTGCTTCTAATTTATATTGCAATAGTTCAACGCTATTCCAATAGCCGATTGAATAATTAATATGCAAAAATATTGATTTAGAACCAGTTAATAAACAAAAATTAATAATAATAAAAGTTTTGGTTATGGATTTTAGGATTTAATAAAATTTTTGTTTGGGACTATATTGTCGAACTATAAAAATATATATATATATGTACATATATGTACGTATATTTACTTATTAATTTAGGAGAAATTTTGACTTTTTACTTAATGGAAGAAAGTGGAAGATCTTGTTTGATCTTGCAGTAAGTACTGCATTCATATTGCAGTTATCAGCATCTTTAAACGAATCTGTTAAAAATGGAAAGAACTGACTAAAGACTGTGCACGATCGAATCCAGACCTATAATAAGGTCACATAGCAAGAATTTGAAGTCTAAAGAAGAAGTAATGTTAAGGGGTACTTCTGCATTACCTATTTTGAAAAAGAATTAAGAAAAGTCTATAGTCGGACGGAGCCGACCATGGGATACCCTATACCACTATCCCTGGACAATCGCTCTCCACGGAACTTCTTTTCAATGATTGAGTCCCCTTGGGGAGGACCGATATGAGTCATTTTACAAGTTAAACTAAATTTTGACAAAATATTAGGAGATCCAAAGTTTGGACCAAATTTGTTGCCCCATTCAAGAGATATCGTCCTAGCATTTTAGTGAATTTTTTTAAATATTGAGGAGAAGTAGCGGAATTTGTGGACCGGTATTTCCCCATGAAACTAAGTTTGGTTGAACAGCTCGAGAGTTATCGTGCTCCCCGACAGCCACAGATGGTGACAAAGAGATTTTTTACACATTTCGGGCTGTTTTCCTAAGAAATATGGACTTGCCCCTGAAAAACCTTTTACCGTCGTAATGGAGTTAGCGAATGCAAATCGCTTCAACAAAAATCAAAGTGATTCCAGAGCAGGTCTTAAAGTGAACTTATCCGAAATTGTGTGTGAGAGGTACCGATATAGCTTATCTTCGAATTTAAACTATGTTTGGACAAAATATTACGAAGGCCAAATTTTGGACCGAATCGGCAGATCCGTTCGAGATTTAGCTTGCGCTCCGTCCGCTACACACGGTGTTATGATTAAACTTGTATGGGGGGCAACGAATACAAGTTGTTGCAACAAAAATCAAAGCGATTCGAGAACTGGTCCTAAACTGAACATATCCGAAATTTTGTGTGGGTGGTACCCGAAGGAGTGGACCGTCGGAGTCCATTTTATAACCTCATCTAAGTTTAGTAGAAATTTCACGATGTGCAAAGTATGGATCAAATCGGTTACTTCCTTCAATAGTTATCCTGCGCACAAATTTTCCGTACATTTTCGAACTTTTGTGGGGGAGGTACCGGAAGGAGTGGACCGATATAGCCCATCTTCGAACTTAAACTATGTTTGGACAAAATATTACGAAAGCCAAATTGTGGATCGAATCGGTTGATCCGTTCGAGAGTTATCGTGCGCTCCAGCCAGACAGACAGACGGACAGACATTGCTCAATCGACTCCAAATTGTGTGAAACACATTTCGTCCAAACATATTTGGGGTCTAAACCATTATTTCGATGAGGCACATTTTGCCCGTATGAAAGTGTATATACCCTCGTTAGCATAAATGCTGAGGGTATAAAAACTATAGCGAATCCGGAGATACAATTGATTTTTTCTTAAAATTAAGTGCGATGCTACATCCACGGTTCTTGATGGATCGCAATGAAACGACATCAAATGGTGTATTTTTTAAAGGTTATCATCGAAATCGGATGCGCATAAAATGTAAATGAACTTCGTGGAGATTATGTCCATTTTACTGTATATTGCTCCCTAATATGCTGTGGATGCTACATCGTGGCCGCCAAATAGAATTTCACAAACTGTACACCAAATAAAAGGAATTGATTCGGTGTGTTTGGAAAATCGGATGCGCATCATGTCATTTGCACTATTACGCGGTTTATATGCGTTTCAAATGTTGTAATATTCAATATAACATTATTTTAATGTTATGCCACAATTGGAATTCCTTGTGATTTAATATAATGTTATAAAAATATTCGCCAATAGGAAAACTATAAGGGAAAAATTGTTTTGCAACGGAATATCTTCATTAGTCCCGGGCCACACTAAGAGTAATTTCGCTGAAATTTTGACATGAAAGTAAAAGAAAATGTAAAATAAAACGGTCTGTTTGTTTCATACGAATATTGCAACAAAGCAAAATTGCAGTACACATGAAACAGTGAACACTAGTTTCTTGAAATTATGCATTTTCCCTAAAAATGCAAAGTTTCATGTCAAAATTTCATTGAAATTACTCTAGTGTGGCCCGCGACTTATTGCGTGAAATTTTGACGAAAATGTCGAGGAACTCAACAATTTTTTCTTCAACTTTTGCTATAAAACCATAAAAAAATAAAATTAGAATAATAGGATTTTTATAATTTTCGTACTATTTTCTTCGTATTTTTGCAAATAACATGAATACTATAGATCTAACCTTAACGACTTAGGTTTCATTTTATTCCTCACAATGTTTGGATGCTGTTATAATTTTTTAAATATTTTTTGTAAGTATAAGCGCTATTGTTTCTAAAATATGTTTGTAAATACGTGAAATTATTTAAAAAATTAAATTTTTCGCGAAACCATTGAGACTTTTCGAATTTTTTTCGCATCATCGCAAAGGGTTCGAATTCGGGGTATAACAGCTTAAGATATTAAACCGCGATTTTTTTAGAATTTTTTCTAATTATCATAATTAAAACGGTCATATATTTTGCGCGCAACGATCAAACTTGGTTACGAAAACAGATTTGGAATGACGATTTTTTCTCTAATCATTTTTTTATGATTTTTTTGAAATGGAAAATATGATTTTAGACATTTTTCCTGATGTACATCCATATTTCAAATATATTTAATATATCCATGTATATGAGAAATCTTTTAATGTTATTACCAATACAAAATGTGACTTCGTCTTTGTTTTCTGAGTTATCTTGTGTCAAATTTTCATGTCGATATCTCTAAAACTCACTTTACCGTCTTCACTCAACGATTGTCTCGAAGAAACTGAAGAAAAAATTATATCTGCCTTTCTCGCAAAAAGAACAAAAATAAGTCATACCATTTATTTATTTTCCTCTCCACTTGCTAGGTTGGTTAACTGTGAGTTACAGAAAATTATTCCTGCTTGTGAAAGAATAAATGGCAACAACAACAACAACACAAAACGAAACACAATCGTTTGGCCGCATACACACTATCAAAGCAAAAACAATTTTTTTCACCCTCCCGTCGTCGCTTCTGCGTCTTCTATTGTACCATACACACTTTCTTATTTACTTAGCTGGTCCATTACAGAACATTTTTTCCATAAGCCGAACTGAGAAAAGAACTCCAATTCTCTCTGTTTGTTGTTTCGCTTTCTGGAATATCACGCTTTTCATCTCGTCATTCACTTGTTTGCTCCATCAAAGCCTTCGCCTGCCATTTTTGCGCGCACCGCCATGTGGCCCATATTTTACGCCTTTTCAACCGGCTCATCATCGCTCATTCCTATGATGTGGCCTACCCAGCGCAATCGTTGCATTTCGATAAGTTAATCTATACTGATGTCTTTGTATAGCAGATACAGTTCGTGGTTCATACGACGTCGATATTCACCATCAACGCAGATTGGTCCGTAGATCTTTCCAACAATTTTTCTCTCAACCACACCAAGCACTGCCTTGTCTGCTTGCGCCAGTAACCAAGGCTTGGCTTGGGAACCATACATTAGCACGGGTAGTATCAGTGTTTTGTAAAGCGTTGTTTTTCTTTGACGAGATGTGTTTTTGTTTTTAAACTGCTTACTTAAACCAAAGTAGGCAAAAAACTTATTTGGAGAAAAAGTCAACATTTTATTTCAAAGCGAATATCTCCGCTTCTGTATGGGGTATATCAAAAGCTAATGAAAGTAGGTTGTCGTAGGTGGTCAAGCCGCTAATAGAACACAACTTTTAATTTTTGCGATTTTAATAATAATGACGAATATCACAGCTTTGGTTGGGGATCTTCCAATAGCAAAGTCTGACTATGAAAGAAGAAAATCCCATCTTTACAATGATGTAAAGCAGGTTGGCGTAGGTGGCCAAGTAACGGAGATATCGCAATAGTCGTTAATACATCCTATTTTTAATTTTTTTTTGTAATCACGCTACACGTCGCAATTTTGAATGGATCGTCACGAAATTTTTGGGTGTTAATGGGGGTCCCACAGAGGGAAAAACCATTTTTGTGCAATCACACTACAGGTCGGAATTTTGATCGGATCCTCACGACATTTTGGGGGTTGATGGGGGTTTCACAGAGAAAGAAGCCTATTGATGGTTGGTGTACATTTTATTTGAGTTGTACTGACGATGCACTTAAATGCGTTTCAACAAAATTGACCTGTATTAATGTAGACATTCAGAGCAAAGGCTCTACGCAATCCCAATTTTAATATTTTGAATTTTACCGGTTTTAGACCCCAAGTATGTTTGGGGTAGTGGTGTAGGGTATCACATAGACGGCCCCGACCCGACTATAGCCTTGGCTCACTTATGTCTCCTTCTTGAAACTAGCTGACATAGGCCAATATTTTGGCATTACCATCATTGAATGGTAACTGTATCATGTATTTTAATTTCTTTAGCCAGGTTTTTCAACCAAATTGATTTTTTATGGACAGAAAACATCTGCCCCCATAGTTATTGACATAGACATGACGAATTTATTTCCGAACATAACAATGCACTCTCAAATATTGTTGTTATTGGTAAGTAGAAGATTACTATGACAGAATCCTTTGAAAAAAACATAAAAGTATTCGCTGAAGTTTGTGTGGAAAGTGTTCATACAGATTAAATTGATAATATTGGGACTCATTATTTTCTGTCTTCAATGGTCCCAAACCTTCTCCACTAAAATAATGACAACAGAGGTCCGTGTAGCTCTCATATATAAATACCTCCCGATTTTCGGTATTTTGAAGAATTGTTAATACAGGTCCATGTTTTGCTAGAGCCTGAAGTTTTTCGGTATTTTCAGGATTTTAGCTACTACCTGTTATTTGACATTTGAGATTCTGAGTGGTTACAAGACTTCTCCACGTCCACACTTTGACGTAGGTCCCGTATAAAGGAATACATCTTGAGGTACTCAAAATTTATGCTAACACGGGTATGTACACTTTCATACGGTCAAAATGTGCCTCATAAAAAAATGGTTTTAGACCACAAGTATGTTTGGACGAAATCCGTTTCAGACAATTTGGAGCGGATTTAGCCATGTCCACACGCAGAGAAAACATTTTTTTCGGTTTTGTTGGAACAATAATATCTATTTTGGTTCCAAAAATGTGTTTGTTTTGTACAAACATTGTAATCCAAATCCAAAAATACCATCTTTTGCTCCGAACATAGAAAACAAAAATTTCCGCAATATTGTAAAAATCGTTAACAATACCGATTGTAGGAACAATCATAATCTAATTTTTTTACAAAACATATTGTCAGCCCTGAAAAGCAGATACTAAATTTTTTTTGATTTGAGTGTATATACTTCTCATATACACTTTCCACACAACTTTGATATAAATATCGCGTATAATAACAAACATGAAAAGGAAAGAAGAATGAAATAAAGAAGGAGAATGAAACAAAACAGAAACAAATAAAAACAAGAGTCTCATTGTTGGTATACATACATACACACAAAAACAAAGATAAAGGCAGCATGTCATACAACAAATACCACAACTCACCAAAATTGTTTTTTCAACACGGCATCGAATAGCGACAGAAGAGAAAAAAATTTCGAAGAAAAGAGAGAAATATTGTTCAGTTGACACAAACTATTTTTGGATTTAACAAAAACGATTGTTGGATTCTCAATACTACATAAGGAATCCAACAATATATTAACAATACATATTTTGCTCTTGGAATATTGTTGGATCAAATATATTTTTTTCTCTGCGTGCATCCGTCTGCCGTTTGTCTGGCGGACTGGTACCCACGATAACTCTCGAGCGGATCAACCAATTCGAACCAAATTTTGCACTTCGTAATATTTTGCCCAAACTTAGTTTAAGTTCGAAGATGGTCCACTCCTTCGGGTATATCCCCCACAAATTTCAAAATTTGTCTCTAAAATGGTGTAAACGACAACTCTCGAAGGAAGCTATCGATTTGGTCCAAATTTTGCACATCGTATTATTGTTTCCAGATATAGATAGGGTTCGAATATTGACTATATCGCTCCACACCTTCGGGTACCTCCCTCACAAAATTCACAATATGTGATGTTTAAGAGCTCCTCTCGATTCGTTTTAAAATTTTTTCAGCAAGTTGTCCTTGCAGCCCACTTTACGACGATACAATTTTTTCGAGGACAAGTCCATACTTCCTGAGATAATTGCCTAAAAGCTCCAAGAAACCTGACAGCGCCAACTAAGATGGCAAATCTGCAACATAACTCTCGCAGGGAATTTCTGATTGGTCCAAACTTTGCACATCGTATTATTTCATCCAGTAAGGTATCAGTTTGGAATATGGACTATATTGGTCCCCACCTTCGTGTACCTCCCACACAAAATTTGGGAAAATGTAGCTTGAGGACTCGTCTCGGATCTATTTGAAATTTTTTGTTGCACAAGGTTGTTTTTACGGTCCTTTTACAACGGTTCTTTCGGAGTAAGTCCTTGCTATTTCGATTCCTCTATAAATCACAAGTTGGCTTACTAAAAATTGTGCACTATATGGTATATATAAATAATTGGTATAGCCCCACACTAGGGTACCTACAGATTCCATCTATTTTGAAGCAAACTGTGCTTGAAAACCAATATATTTTTGGTCAGAGGCTTAGGACATATCTCCGTCAGCACAGCTGACTGATACTCTCTTGCTTGTCGAATTAATTTAGGCAATTGGGGTATCCGTGGTCAAAAAATATCACCACCTAAAATTTTGGACAGAAAACAAAACTAATTATTCAATTTTAATTCAGAATATATTTTTTGGTGGAAACCCGGTCCCCCATAATATGGAGGGTGTAATAATTCACTTTGTCATTCCGTTTGTAACACATCGAAATATTCGTCGGAGGTCCTATAAAGTATATATATTATTGATCAAAAATAGCGCCTATAGAACTGTGCCTCCGGATTTTCAGTATTTTGTATATTTTAGTCTCATTAACACATCGAAATAGCTGAAATTTGGTATTTATTCTTCTTTAGGGGTGTAAAACTTTCCAACTGAAATTTGCCGGTATAGGATAATGTTTTCATATAGCACATATTGAATAGTACTTCCCGATTTTCAGTATTTTGCGGCCTCAATATCCCACCGAAATGGCCGAAGTTTCATACATACGGTATAAAACTTTCCACCTGAAATTTGTCTACACGGGTCCACATCTTCATATAGCCCCCATAGAACGTTAACTCCCGATTTTCGGTATATTGAAGGTTGTGTCCTCATATGCCACCGAAATGTCTGAAATTTGATAGTTAGTCTTCGTTTGGTGTGCAAAACTTTCCACCTGAAATTTGTGGGTAGAGGTTCACGTCTTCATATAGCCCCCATACAACAGTACCTCCCGATTTTCGGTATTTTGAGGGTTGTGTCCTCAATATCCCACCGAAATGTCTGAAGTTTGGTAGTTAGTCTTCGTTAGGGGTGTAAAACTTTCCACCTGAAATTTGTCGGTATAGGACCACGTTTTCATATAGCACCTATAGAACTGTGTCCCCCTAGTCTTCACTAAAGGTTTGGAAAATTGTAAAAATTGATCCATGTTTTGGAAATAACTATGATGACGCCCCATATGAGCTCCTTTGAAGCGAGTATTATCAGTTGGGATATACTATTCCTGCACTAAGAGAAAGTGCTTGTTCTTATTCACCTCAATAAGTAAAGTGGTGGAATAAAAAGTTCGGCTAGTGGTGGTTAGTGGTGGAAATAAAAGTTCGGAGTCGATTTAGCCATGTCCGTCGGTCTGTCTGTCCGTCTGGCTGGTGCGCACGATAACTCTCGAAAGGATCAACCGATTCGAACCAAATTTTGGGTATCGTATCGTAATGGGGGATGGGGATCTTCTCAGATGTGTACCTCGGTACGGAAATTCTCTGATCGTCATTACTTCCGATTTTATATCAAGTATTCCCTGGTAATATCAGACAGACAACCGTTTGTTGATAGCTAGAGTGAGAAGGCGACCCGGCCTAGAGGGTTCGTTGGCAACCCCAACGCTAGGATCGGACGCTGTGGCCCAATCAGCCGCACGTCTTAAATCAAACTGATTACAGAAACATTAACAAATTCAGATTCAAACAACAACAACAACCCAATGATGACGACTTTTGGCTTTAAGGAAAGGTTTATGATTGGCACCTGGAATGTAAGAACTCTCTCCGAACCAACAAGAGTTGAGCAAGTCCGAAAAGAAATGGCCTAGTACAATATCGACATATTGGGTCTAAGCGAAGTGCGATGGATTGGTAGTTCAACAGAACCAGTAAAACTTCTCGATGGATACTCCTTTATTTATTCTTGCAACACAAACCACAAAATAAGAGGCGTAGGTTTAATTATTTCTACTAAAGCTCGGAGGGCACTGATTGAATACAACGCGGTATCAGATAGAATCATCACAGCAAGATTTAAATGCAAATTCAGAAATATATACATCATACAGTGCTACGCCCCGACAGAACCGGATGAAAATGATATTAAAGATGACTTCTACAATGAACTCGATGCAATTACGAACTCCCTGCCGGTGATATAAACATTTGCATGGGCGATTTCAATGCAAAAGTAGGAACAGACAACGAGAACCTGCAATCGGTCATGGGAAAACACTGCGTTGGCGACGTGCGAAACAATAATGGAGAAAGACTGGTCGACTTCTGCGCACGCCATCGATTTTTTATCGGTGGGACTAAATTCCCGCACAAAAATATCCACAAATATATGTACATGGGAATCACCGGGATATAATACAAGAAACCAAATTGATCACTTCTTGGTGAGCAAACTGTTCTTAGGTTCTTTAATGGATGTCAGATCTAGGCGAGGGGCCGATATCGATAGTGATCACAATCTCGTAGTAGCAACATTACGATTGAGACCAGCAGCAATAAATAGTTCTATAAAAAGGAAAGAAAAATATAATACAGCACGGCTGAAGGATCCAGCTGTAGTAACAGCATACAACCAAAGCCTACATTCACGTCTTAATGCAAACCCCCAAAACAGTTGGCAAGACATCAAACAAGCTTGCAAAATATCGGCAAAAAATGTTCTAGGAATTAAGCCCAAAAATATAAAACCTTGGATTGGAGCGGAAACATGGCATGAAATACAAACTCGCAAAAAACTTCACAACGCCATCTTTCGATCTAAATGTCCAGCCACCAAAACACAAGCGCGTATAGCATACCGTCAATCAGCCCGCAAAATGACATATATGATCCGTTCTGACCGTGAAAGATACCTAAATGAAATAGCAAATGAAGCCGAACGAGCATCGAATACTGGCAATCTAAGAGGCGTGTATGCTGTCATTAAGCAACTATGCGGTAATAATATTAGAGGTACGGGAATCTTGAAGGACAATGATGGTTCAGATCTTTCGACTAACGATGAACAACTAGTCCGGTGGTGTGATTATTTTACATCACAGTCTCAGACAACTAATAGGGTCGTAGCTGAAACTGATATACTGATTACCAGACGCAACCCGAGAAGAGCCATTTCAACTGATCCTCCAACAACAACGGAAATTATATCTATATTGGACAATATGAAAATTTTTAAGTCGGCTGGCCCAGATACTATTACGGCAGAACTTTTAAAATATGGATCCAATACAATAGCGAAATATCTTACACCACTTATTCAAAATGCTTGGATCAACAACAACATTCCAAATGACTGGAAAGAAGGCACCGTTATCACTATCCCCAAAAAAGGTGATCTAACACTATGCAAAAATTGGAGAGGTATAACATTGCTGAACTCCATCGGCAAAACTATGGCTACTCTAATTCTACAAAGAATCCAACCTATGATTGATGATACGCTACGTAAAGAGCAAGCGGGCTTTAGGCCGGGACGATCGTGCGTAGATCATATAAATACCTTGCGAATTATAATTGAGCAATCAATAGAGTACAACTCCCCCCTTTATATGCTCTTTATCGATTTCGAACGCACATTCGACACTGTTTCTCGTGAGGCTATCTGGTTAACCCTAAAAAATAAAGGTATTCCAGAAAAAATAGTCGCCAATAGAGCCCAATATAAAGTACGCTTTAATGGCAAGGAGAGCAAACCCTTTAATACCTCAGCTGGAGTGAGACAAGGATGTGTATTATCACCCACGCTATTCATAATACTCTTGGACTGGGTAATAGAAGAAACTAACTCACAAGTTCCTGATGGTATACGATGGAACTTAAACAATTTCCTTGGTGATATTGATTACGCTGATGACATCTGTTTATTGACACACAACTTCTCCGCGATGGAAGCAAAACTTATGAATTTTTTTATTTTTGCCTTATGAAATTATCCGAAAACGCAAATAAGGTCGGATTACGAATAAATTTCACCAAGACTAAACTAATGCGTATCTGTTCAGAAATCGCAAGGCCAATGACAATCAATGGAACAACTATTTAAGATGTAACGTCGTTCAATTACCTTGGATGCACAATATCTAAAGATGGCAGCTCAGCGAAAGATATTAACGATCGTATCAATAAGGCGCGGTCAGCTTTTATGAAATTATATAAAATATGGAGATCCAATACCATATCCAAGAAAACAAAACTCAAGATATTCAACAGCAGCGTCAAGTCTGTCTTACTTTACGGATGTACTACATGGAGCTTTACAAAAGCAACCCAACAAAAGTTACAATCTTTTATGAACCGCTGCCTCAGACAAATATTACACATTTACTGGCCCAATTGGATATCAAACGAATCCTTATGGCAAATGGCGAACTGCAGCCCATTATCCATCGAAATACGTAAGAGAAAGTGGACATGGATCGGTCATACGCTTAGACGACCCCCATCAGAAATAGCGAGAGCGTCATTCGAATGGAATCCCCAAGGGTACCGCAGCCAAGGGCGCCCTCGGAATACATGGATACGCTGTGCGAGGCAAAAATATGAAGCAGCCCAACTTTCATGGAATCAAATAAAGATGCTAGCAAGAGATAGAGATAGATGGAGAGATTTTGTTAATGCCCTATGTTCCTCGTGAACGTTTTATTTATGTATATAATAACTGTATTAACGTTAAAACTTACATAAATAAATAAAGGATATATATATATATATATATATATATATATATATATATATATATATATATATATATATATATATATATATATATATATATATATATATATATCCTTTATTTATTTATATATATATATTTATTTTACCCAAACTTAGTTTAAGTTCGAAGATGCGCCATATCGGTCCACTCCCTCGGGTACCTCCCTCACAAAAGTTCAAAATTTTTCTGTAAAATGCTCTGAGCGCAACGGAGCAACTGATTTGGTCCAAACATTGCACATCGTATTATTCCTTCCAGATATAGATCGACTTCGAATATGGACTATATCGGTCCACTCTTTCGGGTACCTCCCACACAAAATTCGAGTACAGTGAACATAAAGAACACCTTTTGGATCGGGTTCTTTTTCTTTTTTTAGTAGGTTGGCCTTGCGGCTCCCTTTACGACGGTGCAAGTCTTTTCTTGCGCAAGTCCACACTTCTTGAGATATTAGCCAAAAACTGCAGGTTGTCCTTGCGGCTCCCTTCACGGCGGTGCAAGTTTTTTCTTGCACAGGTCCACACTTTTTGAGATATTATCCAAAAACTGCAAGAAACCCTGACGGCATCAACCAAATTGGCAAATCGGCATGATAATTCTCGCAGGGAATTTCTGATTGGTGCAGACTTTGCACATCGTATTATTTGATCCAGTCATATATCAGGACTAGCAAATGCCCGCTACTTCGTATGCGGAAAGGGAACAAAATATATATAAACAATATTTAATACGGGAATGGTGAATACTGGACATTCTGTTGTACTAAGACCTATTTTTATTACCAATATTTTTTTCGATTGTAGTCAGAATTTACAAAAAAAAATCTGAAGTATCGCATCCCTACACAACTACCATATTTTTTATTTCGAATTTCCAAAACTACGTATCATATTGCAAACTTCAGATTTGACTCCTGGTTTTAACCCTTCACTAACACAGCATTCCCTTCCAGTACGAATTTCCAAACACTAAACTTTATCTCACGCCTTCACAACAATCACGCACATTTACAATGCAAGGTTCTAGCTTTAGCGGTTTCGCCCAGAACCCGAATAGGTCCGTTAAATTTTCGGCATTCAAAATGGCCATAAAAATCCAAAATGACCATAAAAATCCACGTTTTCGTATATCCCCATATAACGGTACCTCTCGACTTAGTGTATTTTAAAAGATTAATTCCTTATATTCAACATATATCCTAACCCCAATTCACTTTTCCAGCTTTATATGTTCTCCTGAAACCCATTATAGTACTATTTAGTACTTTTTGTATAAATAAGTACGAATTTTCAAAACCTCCTCCCTACCTCCACTCTAAACACCAATTGCTAATCTAGTACCGAATTTCAAAATTCCAGTTCTACCCTTTACAAAGTCACAAATTGTACAAAATTCTCTACCATATAGCAAATACCAAAAGGTACCAAATGTTGTACCATTTAGCACTTTTCGTACACGATTTTCCAAAATGTACTTTCATATCTCAGCTCTATCCGTTCACCTAACCCCAATTTATAGCCAATGTAGTTCCATTTAGCACTTTTCCATAAGTATGAATTTCCAAAACTACCTCAATCCTCACTCCAACAGTAATCTGTTCACGCAAATACAGCGAATTCCGTAGCAGTTAGTACTGCTTCGTTCACATTAGTACCATTTTCCAAAGCTTCCTCCATATCTCAATTCTATATTCTAACAGTAATCTAAATTCCAAATTTCAGGATTCCAGCTCTTCAAATCCAAATCCAAATCCAAATCATACTAAACTCACTACCATTTAGGACTTTTCGACCTTTGGTACATCTTTCTTACTCTAAATCAGTGACCCCCATTCCAAATTTCAGGATTCCGGCCCTATTCGTTAACCCATATCTAAATTGTACTATATTTAGTACTTTTCGTATAAGTTTAGTTCGAATTCCAAAAACCTTTCATTTTTACTCTTCAACAGTGACCCTCATTACAAATTTCAGGATTCAAGCTCAATCCGTTCACCTAAATCCAAATTGTACTAAATTTAGTACCATTTAGAACTTTTCGTGCACTTATAGTTCGAATTTACAAAAACCTTTCTTTGTTACTCTCCACCACTGACCCTAATTTCAAATTTCAGGATTCCAGCTCTATCCGTTCATCCAAATCCAAATTGTACAAAATTTAGTACCATTTAGTACTTTTCGTACCCTTATAGTTCGAGTTTACAAAAACCTTCATTGTTACTCTTCATCAGTGACACTCATTCCAAATGTCTGTATTCCAGTTCAATCCGTTCACCCAAATCAAAATTGTACTAAATTTAGTACTTTTCGTATCCTTATAGTTCGAATTTCCAAAAACCTTTCATTGTTACTCTTCATCAGTGACCCTCATTCCAAATGTTTGTATTCCCGCTCTATCCGTTCACCCAAACCCAAATTGTACTAAATTTAGTACCATTTAGTACTTTTCGTGCACTTATAGTTCGAATTTCTAAAAACCTTTCTTTGTTACTCTCCATCAGTGACCCTCATTACAAATTTCAGGATTCCACCTCTATCCGTTCACCCAAACCCAAATTGTACTAAATTTAGTACCATTTATTACTTTTCGTACACTTATAGTTCTAATTCCAAAAACCTTTAATTTTTACTCTTCATTAGTGATCCTCATTCCAAATTTCAGGATTCCAGCTCTATCCGTTCACCCAAATCCAAATTGTACTAAATTTAGTACCATTTAGTACTTTTACCCTTATAGTTCGAGTTTACAAAAACCTTCATTGTTACTCTTCATTAGTGACACTCATTCCAAATGTCTGTATTCCAGTCCAATCCGTTCACCCAAATCAAAAATTTAGTACCATTTAGTACTTTTCGTACCCTTATAGTTGGAATTTCCAAAAACCTTTCATTGTTACTCTTTATCAGTGACCCTCATTCCAAATGTCTGTATTCCAGCTCTATCCATTCACCCAAATCCAAATTGTACTAAATTTAGTACCATTTAGTACTATTCGTGCACTTATAGTTCGAATTTCCAAAAAGTTTTCTTCGTTACTCTCCACAATTGACAGTAATTTCAAATTTCAGGATTCCAGCTCCATCCGTTCACACAAATCCAAATTGTACCAAATTTAGTATCATTTAGTACTTTTCGTACACATTAGTACGATTTTCCAAAAACATTTAATTACATCAACACCACTTCCCTACTTTGATTTCCATACCAAATTCCATGATTCTAGCTATATCCGTTCAAAATATACAATTGGTACTAAATTTTGTAAATTTTAGTACTTTTCGTACACTTAGAGGTCGATTTTCCAAAAACCCTTTGGTACATCTTTCTAGATCTCCATCAGTTACCCTCATTCCAAATTTCAGAATTCTAGCTCTTACCGTTTCCCTAATACAAAGGTTAACATATTTAGTACCTTTTAGTACTTTTCGTACACTTCTGGGTCGAATTTCCAAAAACCCAGCCTTATCTCACCCCTACACACCAACAGCAACCTACACCCAAAATTTCAACTTTCTAGCTTCAGCGGTTTCGTCTGGGCGGTGATGAATCAGTCAGTCAGTCAGTGAATACCTCACCTCACTGCTCTTATATATATATAGATGAAATATGGACTATAGCGGTCCACTCCTTTGGGTATCTTCCACGCAAAATTCGAAAAAAGTGAAGTTTAAGAGCTCCTCTCGGATAATTATGATTCTTTTTTCAGTAGGTTGTTCTAGCGGTTTCATTTACAACGGTGACATTTTTTTCGGAGTAAGTCAATACAATGACCAAAAAGCTCCAAAACCATGCCTACACATACTAAAATGGCTTTTGTGCAAAATAAATCTAAAACTTTTTCAAAAATGTCTGTCAAACTTAGATTAACGTAAATTCGAGTCCGTTATGAAGAAATTTGGTTACTAAAAATGGTTGGTATGATTGGTATAGCCTTACATTACGGTACCTACCGATTTTAAAGCAAACTCATGACATACGGGTTTTTATATACGGGTTGGTTCTTTATCAGTCAGCACAGCCGGCTGATACTTTCTTACTTGTTTTTAAAAATTCTATAATTACAAGTTTTGTAGAATTTTCACAACTTGTGTATTCGGATTATCATTGCAAATTTGTCTTGCTAAAAGCCGTCAAGGTCATTGCTAGGTGTCTATTATCATTCACAAAAATATATATCAGGATATAGTTCACAAGCGGTTTAAATATGCTTTGATCCGTTTTACTAAATCCAAGAATGAAGAGGCTTTTCATATGGAACCCGTTTCGAAAAAAAAAACAAACGTATGCAAAACATCAAAATGTGAAGACAAGATAATTCAGTTCTAAACAATTTATGGGTACTACTCCTTGACTAATAAACTTTCCGAAACCAATTCAATCGTTTAACAGAAATACCCAAGCACGACAATATTAAATAGGTGAAATAATGAAGCCAAAAAATGCTAAATTTTAACAAAAACAACAATTATTTCAAGCGTATTTTTGGGATACAAATGTGTGTTTTTTAATTAGCATAAATAATTACGGTACTTAAGCTGCAATAAATACATTTCAACATTAAGGAAAAAAACTTTACATGGAACAGCAAATAATATTGGAAATTACTCAATTTCGATTGTGTTTTTGCGAATATCTACCATGGGAATACAACATTCATTACCCGAACGGGTGGCATTTCTTGGGACAACATTTATTAGCAGCGTCTGGCAAAACAGCGACGCAACTGAAGTTTTTGTTAATGACGTCCGGCTGTTTAATGCAACGCCAATGTTCGCAGTGAGCTACATACGCAGTATTGCGAGCCGGTTTCAATTTGAATCACAGTTAGGTATTGTGCAAAGTGCATATATAAGACGACAATTGAAATTTCATTTCTATTTGCTGTCAGAACGTAGAGCAAGCAGGCTCTTTCAAATTTTTTCTTACGTCGCGGAAAAAGTCGGGTAGCGCATGCGTTATTAAGAAGATTAATTTCGCAATTTTTGCCAAGCGTGTTCAGAAATAATAATTAAACTGATTGATAACCGAACGCCAATAAAGTGTGTGAAAACAAAAAAACAACAATTGGAAAATTAAAAAAAAAAAATAGAAATAAAAACGGAATTACAAAATCAAATAAAAATGGTGAATAATATGCAAAATAACACATTAGAAATGGATACAAAAATTCAAAACTTTTTCCGCAATAAAAAAGTATTCGTTACTGGTGGCACCGGATTTTTGGGAAAAGGTGTGTATTTTTTATTAAGATGCAAAATCTGGAAATCTCTTAACAATAAATAAGTTAAATTACCCATAACAATACGTGGTCATAAAATACGAAAAAATATATACGATTTATTTATTTTTAAAATAAACATTAAAAAAACAATGTGATTGTGATCAAACCAACAGCTAAAATTAATGGAATGAAATACAAATCGAAAAAACATTTGGAATACAGTGTTACTTTTTTCTAATATTTCTTATAAATTTTAATCAAAAAATTAAATTATGCCACCGAAGAAGATTTTTTTGTTGAAATAATTATACCATTGTTATAATACAATTTTGTATTGGCATGGTGGTGACATTTGGTTTTTAAAATTCCAGTTTCTGGGGAAACACCAACAAGCTTTTAAAAGTGAATACATAAATTAAATCAACGTTGTGTGACAATACTTTTTTCGAATTAATATAGAACTGGCATAAACATTTTACTTTTGCCGTAACATGTTAAAAGTTCAAAGTTGCCCAAGCAGAACAGTAAACGTATTAAAGGTGTATATTTAATACGAAGATGAATGAGAGGCTGAAATGTGATTTTACAAGAGAAATTGTTTTCTATGAACTTGAAGTGGAAGATTATGCATCAGTGATTATATCTTCACTACAAAAACAAATCATGAAGAAATATAATACAAATATTGTAAAGAGGAATACAACTGCATTTAAAACTAAATTTCTGTGTAACAAGTAAAAAATATCAGTCGGCTTTGTCGACAGAAATATACCTCAGCCTATGTCTGGGGTCTTTTCAGAATTTTGTGCCCCTTTTTGGACACTTGAACTTGCCGACAAAAATGTTGATTAGGATTAAAGTCAAAAAGTGTTTCGGAGGAGGTCCTTGAAGGAATATTCCATTATGGAAATGGATCTTATTTAGGGAGTCATATCTTTACGATAGATATCGCGCCTACTAGTCATTTCAGTGAGTCATCGTATAAATATTGGACCAGCATGCCAGGAAGCATGGAATTGTCCACGGAACAGATAATATCGTTCTAAACAGGACCACAACGAACACCATCGGTACACATTTACAAACGATCTTCAAACAGAGCCTTAACTACACTTAAGCCCAAACGTTGAACTTTTGTGCGAAAGGTACCCTAACAAGAGGACCTATTTGGGCCATTTTAGAAGTTAAACTAAAGTTTGGAAAAATATTAGGAGATCCAAAGTTTTGACCAAATTGTTTCATCGGTTCGGGAGTTATCGTGCTCCCCAGCCACTACATATGGTGTCATAGTGTGTTCTTTTACCCCTTTCGGTCTGTTTTCTAAGAAGTATGGACTTGCCTTTAAAAAACTTTTACCGTCGTAATTGATTCGTCGTAATTCAAAAAAAAATTAAAGTGATTCGAGAGCAGTTCTTAAAGTGAACTTATCCGAATTTTTGTGTGGGAGGTACCCGAAAGAAGGGACAAATATAGTCCATATTCGAACCTGATCTATATCTGACGTATGGACCAAATCGGTCACTCCCTTCAAGAGTTATCGTGCGCACAATTTTTCCTAACATTTTTGAACATTTGTGGGGGAGTGGACCGATATGGCTTATCTTCGAACTTAAACTAAGTTTGAAAAAATATTACGAAGGCCAAATTTTGACATCGAATCGGCAAATCCTATCGAGAGTTATCTTACGCTCCAACCACTACACACGGTGTCACAGGGTCTTTTTGCACCTTTCAGGATATTTTCTCAAGAAGTATGGACATGCCCCTGATGAAATTTGTACCATTGTGTAGGGGGCAGTGATTACAGTTGTTGCAGCAAAAAATCAAAGCGATTCGAGACCAGCTCCTAAACTGAACTTTTCCGAAATTTTGTGTTGGGGGTACCCGAAGGAAGTATGGACTTGCCCTTGATGAAACTTGTACCATTGTGTGGGGGGCAGTGAATACAGTTGTTGCATCAAAAATCAAAGCGATTTGAGACCAGTTCCTAAACTGAACTTTTCCGAAATGTTGTTTTTAGGGGTACCCGAAGGAGCGGACCGATTGAGCCCATGAAATTTCACGATATGCAAAGTATATTTGGTCCAGACTTTGCGGTTTCTCCCTTCAAGAGTTATCGTGCTCACAAATTTTCCGAACTTTTGTGGGAGAGGTACCGGACGGTGTGGACCGATATAACCCATCTTCGAACTTAAACTAAGTTTGGACAAAATATTACGAAAGCCAAATTTTGGACCAAATCGGTTGATCCGTTCGAGAGTGATCGTGCGCTTCAACCAGCCAGACAAACAGACGGACGGACATTGCTAAATTAACTCCAAATTGTCTGAAACGGATTTTGTCCAAATATACTTGAGGTCTAAAACCATTATTTCGATGAGACACATTTTGCCCGTATGAAAGTGTATATAGCCTCGTTAGCATAAATGCTGAGGGTATAAAAAAATGAACAACAAAACCCGACCTGCCGAAAAATAATAAAATTCCGTTGATGGGAGAACCAAATTTTAGAAATTTTAAACAAATACACAGGTATTAAGATCGGGTCAAACTTTTTATACCCTCCTCCATAAAATATTCCGAACACGTATTGAATAATGAGTTTTTCTTGCTAACACGAAATTGCAAATTCCCAACTATTTTATATGGAGAAGTGTTTTTAACCATTGGGAAGCCGGTCTGCGTGCAAATCGACTACTTCGTTCAAGAGATACCGAGCTTGCCATAGATAGCACCATTTTTGAACTTTATCTAAGATTTGCAGAAATATTACGATATGCAAAGTTAGGACCACTGCACATTGTGAATCTATGTTTATTTGACGGATTTCGTTGGAAAAAAAATCAAAACAATTCGAGAGCCGTCTTAAATTGCATTTTTCCGAAAATTTTTCAAATTTCGTATGGGAACATTTAATGTTCCAACAAATATTACAATGTCCAAAGTATGGACCAAATCGGTAATTAACTTCGAGAGTTATCGTGCGCACTCCGTGGGAGTGGACCGATTCGAACTTGACCCATAAAAAATTAGATAACCTACACAGAAAGAACTTTTTCGATATACAGCTTTATCAAAATGTGTATTTTGAATAAAAAAAATTTAACAATTTTTATGGAAAACAAATAAAACTTGTTATAATTTCAATAAATAACTACGTGAACATAAAACAAGTAAGAACGGCGTTAAATTCGCCAGGCCGAACTTGTAACAATGCACAGTGGTCTCACTTGTATGGGAAGGTGCGACAAAACTATTTACAATCGTCGGGTCAATCTGATTTTTTCAGTATACGCTAAAAATAAGTCAAGAATACTTTACCCAAAAATCATCAATATGGGTCCAGTTTTGTCCTATAGCCCCCATGTAGCGGTATCACCCTATTTCAGGTATTTTGAAGCTTTTATCTACATTTACGGCCCTATTTGGCTGTACTTTGGTATTTGGGGTTCCCAATGGTCAGAAAACTTCTGCACCAAAAATGGTGGTCTTAGGTCCAGGTTTCGGTATAGGTCTCATATTACGATACCTCCCGATTTCTGGTATTTTGAAAATTTTTTTAACATTTTCGGCCCGAATTGATTGTAATTTGCCATTTGGGGTTCTCAATGACCAGAAACCTTCTGCGCCAAAAATGGTGGTCTTAGGTCCAGTTTTCGGTATAGCCCTCATATTACGACACCTCCTTATTTCAGTTATTTTGAGGTTTTTATCTACATTTTCGGTTCGAATTGGTTGTAATTTGCTATTTGGAGTTCTTACTGGTCAAAAAACGTCTCCGACTGGTATCGTAGACGGGAAAGTAAACAAATTATACCATTTGCGGTCAGAATATTTCATAATAAAATTCGGTGCGACCGAACTTTACATTTTTACTTGTTTTTCATATTATATGCAGCATCATACATATACACTACCGCTCACTTGAATAGAACCCCCCTGCAAAATTTTTTTCAATCTCCATTTTTTCCAAATTATACAAGATATGATATTATTAAGTTTTATTATATTTTGCTTCATGTGTTTGGAGTAAACTTAGTCATTCATTTGCATTCAAGTCCAATTTGTATAAGAATTATGCAAGGAAAACAAAATAAAGTCAAAACTTGAAGTAAAAAAATTGGCTCATTTGAATAGAACCCCCCTTTAAAACTTGGGAATACAGAAAGATTGTAGTAGAATATCTATGCATATTTTCCCTATATTGAAAACGAAGTACTTTCAGTAATATTCAGTAAAAGTATATCCCTCCCGATTAAGGATACGCCCGTATATCCTGCTTTGGCAAGGATTCTTTAAATAATGGGGTGTAATGCCCAACAAAGCTTGCTTTTTTCATTCAACAAGTTTATTTTTGGAAGATTGCTGTCTCCTTTAGTCGTACATTTTACGCATAAATCATTCCCATACAATACTCATAAGTAGATCCCAAAACAACAATGTCTAAATCTTTAAAGAAAAAAACCAAAACAAACTATTAAAACACAAAGCAAAGAAGAAACTGAGAATACAGTAATACGGCATATTCACTGAAACGACCAGAGGCATCGTCAGTATTTTTAATATCACACACGGAAATGCAAATATATGCAGCTGGAACCAAATTTTTTGTAAACTTGACATTATTTCGAACATTCTTCAAAAAATTTGGAGAGAGGCGAAGGATGGCGAAGTTAGTAAAACTCTACTTCAATTTTTAGGACATGGAAAAAAAATCCACCAAAAAAGTATTATAAAAAATGTGATTTCCAGTCCATTTTATGGGAATAATGTGTACACATTTTTATGTAAAAGTAATTAGAAACCCTTGCACAGTGGATCCACTTGTATGGAGAAAGTGGCCAAAAATATTTAGAGTGTAAAAATCAAGCCAATGCGCCGATTACAGCTTTGTGCTGTTGCAAAGAGTGTTTTGAGAAACCACGAGCGTGACATTCTCCGCCCTTACCCCTCAGGAGGGGGTATACGGTAAGAATTGTTTTATGCTCTTAATACAAAATGACATGAACTAAGGTCCCGATTATCTTATGATTCAAAAATAGGCTTGAGGAAACAAAACAATCCCCAAAACAAGATAAAATCCAACCAATTTAGTGGATTAAAAAAATCAACATTTTTGTCTGAAAATTGGTAAAATTTTAAATATAGATCTTATAGCGTTCTTTCTGGAAGGCACATACCGCCATAGTAAGACTTATTTGGAAGAAGATTTCTTCATCTTGCCACTGATGACAATTATGTTAATGTACGTGGTCAGATAACAGAGTTATACGCTAATATATCAATAGAAACCATATTCTAGGGCAGCTTTAGTCAGCGACCCACCATTTATAGTCTGGCACTAGATGGCAACTGATTTTAATACTGCATAATCTTAAACCCATGACCTACTATGCAAAATTATTCCCGAGGTGGGCACTGGTGGGCATCATGACTAAAACCTTAGGTCAAATTTAAGTATATTGGCATTACAAAATACACTAAGAAAATATACAGCTAACTAGAATTCCACAACACGCTAAAACACTATTTTTTAATGAAACTAAGCTATTACCTCCTCCTTCAAAATCGATTATAATATTTTACTATACGTATTAGTTTCGCGATATTTTGAATATATTTACTTGCACTTAAAATATAGGTTGTACTCACAACAAAAAATATTAGTCAAATGTTCCGACTTTTGAAGCTATTCTTAAGAAGATCGCGTTCGAATGAAACAAAAACTAATATATGTTTGAAAAGGTCATTGTCATAGCTGTCAGCATTGCCAGTTATTTTACCAATATTTTGATATTAATTTTTTTTTATTTTTGGCCAATGGGTGGATCCACTGTGCCTTGTACTAAAACTTACATTTCGAAAAAAATAATTTTATCCTTTCAATTTTGAGTTACTTGCCTTGTAAATAGTCACAACCTTACTAATGTTATTAAAGTTTTTAAGAGATCATACGTAAATGTCAACTTCTTCTGTTTTGTTTTGTTAAATACCGTTATATATTACAACAAGTAAAAAAGTATCAGTCGACTTTGCCGACAGAGATATACCCTCAGCATGGGCAAATTGAAACACTTTTTTCACAAAAAACTTACGTAGTTAGGGGGTTTCAAAATTTTGGTCGTATGAACCGACAAAAATGTTGATTAGGATTAAAGTTCAAAAATTTTGCGGAAAAGGTACTTAAAGGAATGGACCGACATAGACCATGGGGGTGCCATAGGGGGTTTTTACACCCTTCGGGCTGTTTTCTCAAGAAATATGGACTTGCCCCTGAAACAACTTTTACCATCGTAATTGAGGCAGCGATTGTAAGTTGCTTCAACAAAAATCAAAGTGATTCAATAGCAGGTCTTAAAGTGAACTTATCCAAAATTTTGTGTGGGAGGTACGGGATGGAGTGGACAAATATAGTCCATATTCGAACCTGATCTATATCTGGTAGATATTATGATAATGTGTAAAGTATGGACCAAATCGGTCACTCCCATCAAGAGTTATCGTGCGCACAATTTTTCCGAATATTTTTAAACTTTTGTGGGCTAGGTACCTGAATGAGTGGACCGATATGGCTTACCTACGAACTTAAACTAAGTTTGGAAGGGCAAATTTTGGCCGGAATCGGCATTTCCGTTCAAGAATTATCTTGCGCTGCCACCCATAAACATGGTGTCAAAGGGTTTGTTTTTCAACTTTCAGGCTATTTGTTCAGGAAGTATGGACTTGCCCCTGAGGAAACTTGTACCTTCAAATAGGGGACAGTGAATACAAGATGTTACAACAAAAACCAAGGCGATTCGAGAGCAGGTCCTAAACTGAACTTTTCCGAAATTTTGTGTGGGATGTTCTCGAAGAAGTTTACCGATTGAGTCCATATTGGAACCTCATCTAAGTCTGGTAGAAATTTCATAATGTGCAAAGTATGGACCAAATCGTTTACTCCCTTCAAGAGTTATCGTACGCACAAATTTTCCGAACATTTTCGAACTTTTGTGGGGGAGGTACCGGAAGGAGTGGACCGATATAATCCATCTTTGAACTTGAACTAAGTTTGGACAAAATATTACGAAAGCCAAATTTTGGACCGAATCGGCAGATCCGTTCGAGAGTTATCTTGCGCTCCAACCACTACACACGCTGTCATAGGGTTTTTTGTAACTTTCTGACTATTTTCTCAGGAAGTATGGACTTGCCCCTAATGAAACTTACAACGTCGTATAGAGGATAGCGAATACAACTTGCGTAAACAAAAATCAAAGCGATTCGGGACCAGGTCCTAAACTGAACTTTTCCGAAATTATGTGTGGGAGGTACCCGAAGGAGTGGACCGATTGAGTCCATACTTAAACTTCATCTAAGTTTGGTAGAACGTTCAGGCTGTATAAAGTGTGGGCCAAATCAGTTACTCCCTTCAAGAGTTATCGTGCGCACACATTTTCCGAACATTTTCGAACTTTTGTGGGGGTGGTACCGGAAGGAGTGGACCGATATAACCCATCTTCGAACTTAACCTAAGTTTGGGCAAATATTACGAAAGCCAAATTTTGAACCCAATCGGTTGCTCCGTTCTAGAGTTATCGTGCGCACCAGCCAGACAGACAGACGGACGGACATGGCTAAATCAACTCCAAATTGTCTGAAACGCATTTCGTCCAAACATACTTGGGGTCTAAAACCATTATTTCGATGAGGCACATTTTGCCCGTATGAAAGTGTATATGGGCAAAATTATTGAAAATTTAACATCGTTGAAGCCAAGGTTTACCCCTTTATAACTCGCGAATAGTGGTTGTATATTGTACAATTTAAATGCTTTTGGATAAAATGAAATGTTTTTAGACTTGGCAAAAAATATTGGCCTTCAAAGTTGATTTGCGCGGAAGCTGTGGCTATATTTATGTTAAAAAATGGGTAAAAATGGGTTGAAGCCAACGTGACTTTTTTTGTTTTCTCTCGATTTGTGATTAAACCACATTTTCCCCGATTTTCCTGTCAAAGTGAAAGTAGAAGCCAACTAAATAAGGATAATCCCACCAATGTATAACTTTTCAAAATTTGATCTGCGTCTACCATTAAATGATGCTGACATTTTGAAGCCAGATTTTAAGTGTTTTTTGAAATTTTCTTATAATTTCGTTCCGCAAACAGGTTTTGCAAAAAATCATATATAGGAATGAAGAACTCACGATTCTGATTTATTTGATATATGTGTCGTGAATGTAGCCTACACAGCTTCAGGGAAATCTGTATCCAAATACGAAAATTTTGTGCGAACAAATTTCTAAAAATCAAATATTTCGGGTCTAATTTGTACAATTGGCATTCGATTTACTTGTGCATGATTGCAAATTTTGGATTTTTACGTTGCGGATCTAATAAATCAATACTCGTTAAAATCCATCTACTAAAACGCGAGATAGGAGAAATTCCAAGGTAGGAAAATGACCTAAAATTGTTTTCGAAAATATCGCGCATTTTATCGCGTATTCTGTCGGCCGTTTCCACTACTATGAAAAAACTAGTGCAGCATCTAACTTTTTGCGGAAACAGAGATTTAAAAACTTCACTGATAAGGGAACTGCATTCATTTTATCCCAAAAATAGTGTGTGATGCTACATCCACGGTTCTTGACTGATTGCCTTGAAATAGGTATACATCGATGCAGATTTTCATGGTGACACTAAAACCGGATGCGGAACGAAATTGTATGAACTTTGCGCAAATTAGCGATGTTTTATAGGTTTTTTAATGCTAAGATGCAGCCGATGCTACATCTTAGCGTCCAAATTATATTTCGAAAAATATATACAAATTAAAAGATATGGTCTTGCTGTACATGAAAATCACATGCGGACAAAACGATTTTGATAATTACGCGATTTACACATATTTTAATAATGCATATATGTAAAAGCGGTTTATTTCAACTCTATTTCCGTTTAAAATGACTAATGATTTATTTCATCAACCCGATAACTTTTCTCAATGGGAAACCTTCTATGTGAATGTAGATAAAGCAAAATCCGCCCATTTTCTTTGGGAGTTTAAAGAAAAATAAAAGAAGTACTCCTATAGAATTTTTCCAATATTTTCAACTCTAGAATGCATGTGAAAACTATTAATCCAAACCAAAATTGGTTTTTGTAACACAAATATGTGCTTATTTTGGCTATAATATCCTAACTACTATCCCGATGATTATAAGTTTGGTCTCATTTGATTCTCCGTGATGTCTTTATTTAAAACTGTTACTTTTTTGTAATTTTTGACGGGTAAATGGACCTATATTTTCAAAAAATTCGGATTACATTTAAAATTTTGTCAATTTTTTGTAAATTCCGCGAATGCTGAGTAACATTTTACAAATATTATGCAATCTACGTAATGACGTCACTTCGTGATAACTTTTTAGTGACAATTGTGCTCAATAAAATAATTAGCGTTTTTATAATAATTGTTTCTTAAAAGCAGAAGTAAAACCGCGATAACATTTGTCCGCAACAACCAAAAATTTGCTCGCGAGCGGATTTGTAAAGGGGAATTTTTTCTTAGCCTGTGTACCAAAAATCGTTGATGTAGCGCGAAAAGAAAAAATTCAATTTTTTGGAAATGGAATATGAAATAATTGGCAGTTTTGCCCATATACCCTCGTTAGCATAAATGCTGAGGGTATAAAAATGTGAACTTTATTGTGATTTAATTCAAAATCCCTCCAGCGATTTTTTTTTTGTTTTTGGATTTTTCTCATCTATGAACATTGCTGTTTCAGAATCCGTGAAAACTCCCCAGGTGTAGGCGGTTTTCATAAAAAAGTTAGTTAAGGTGCACCCTGCATGACATTGTTTTATAGGGGTCAGTACATTGTCCCAATTTGAACTTCTATATCACAAAAATGGTAAAACCTACAAAAACACCATTGAGGTCAGTCTTTTAGAGAATCTTGACTGCTACAACATTTTCTTTAATCCCATTTCGATAAGGCTTGCGGTTTCAAGCAAAATCGTGAAAACCTAAAAAAGCCCTATAAATGTGAACTTTGACCGCAATTTATTTGAAAATCCCTCCGGAGATCCTTCCTAGGTGTAAGCACCTTTCATTTAAATTTAGTTAAGGCGCACCGTGCTACGTGAGCAAAAAAATTTGTTTATCAAATCGTTATCAACAGTTGTGCAGTTATTCCATATCTACATTATGCAATTTTCATTGCGGCAATTGTAAGTTTGTTGGTGAGAAAGGGTGTTGATAGGCAAAGGGTTACCATATGCCTCACCTCTCTCTTCATCAAACTGACAAATGCCGCAAGGAAAATTGGAAAATTAGATATGGACTTACTTATGGGTTATTATTGTTGTATGTTCAAAGCTCACCTTCGGTAAATAATTTTTGTCAGCAAAATTACGAAGAGTTTTAGTGGTACACGTGTAAGCGTGTAGACAACACCTAAGGTAGGCACGCGTGGCACAGCAGCAAATTCAGCAGAGAGCAAAATAAAAATGGAGTGTGTTCAAATCGAACATACATAAATTCACCTCAACTGTTCTAAAGAACATATCGCTTATTTACTCAAAGACTGGCATAACTCAAAAAATGGTTTTTCTGAGTTGGAAATTACTATTTTTTCTACGACTTCTACTTCATCTTGTCTCAAATTTTCATGCTGATATCTCTAAAAGTAGAGGAGTTACAGCTCATTAAAGTAATGGGTTAGTATGTTGATTTTAAAGTAGTTACGACTACCAAAATTACTTTAGAAACTCGTTATGTGGAAATTAGATTTTTCCTGGTATGATTTGAGAACATTGCGAAACCAATTCTTCCTTCACCTGGACTCCAAATAGACGGTTTTAAATTGTTCTATCATAGGAAATAAACAATATCTGTCGGCAATGCCGACTGATATTTTTTTTAAATTTTTTTTTTCCTAAAAGTTATGTTTGTAATACTACAACATTTTTATTTTATTGTTTTTTTTAGTATTTATTGAGAAACTACTACGAACCACAGATGTTCAACATGTTTATGTATTGGCTCGCGCTAAACGTGGTACCTGTGCCAAAGATCGTTTCGCTAAAATATTAAATGATCCCGTAAGTAATTTTTTTATACAACATAATCGAATGCGTGTGTGTATAAAATATATTTTTTACATTTTAGCTTTTTGAAAAATTACATGCCGTACGACCGAATCCAATGGAATATATTACAACCATTGAAGGTGATTGTGCTTTAACGAAATTGGGTATTTCAGATGAAGATCGTAACGAATTAATTGAAGAAGTCGATGTGATAATACATTGTGCTGCCACTGTACGTTTCAATGAGCCACTGAGCAATGCAACACAAATTAATGTTGCGGCAACCAGAGATATTCTTGAATTGGCGAAAAAAATGAAGCACTTGAAGGTTAGTATTGAATATAAAAAAAACAATTTTGAGTATTAAATTATGTATTGTTTTGGAATTCTATAACGAAAGTGCATGTATTTTTTCTAATTTCTTAAATATTTTTATATTGTCACCATAAATGCCCGAAGTCGTATCTCCAAAAAATTCAAAATTAGTTTTTTGATTGAATCGAATACATAAGACTAAAATACATGCTTTTGCAAAATTTCAAGCTTCTACGTTAAAAAAAAGTAAGTTCGCAAATGGCTCATATTGTTCCCTCCTTCAGGTACCTCACCCACAAATGTTCGAAAATATTCGGAAAAATTGTGTGAACGAAAACTCTTTAGCACACAATTTAGCACATTGCGAAATTTCCGCCGGAAATAGATCAGGTTCCAATATGAGCTCTAGGTCCAATCCTTCCGATCCTTCCGGTACCTCCCACACAAAATTTCGGAAAAGTTCCTTTAGGACCTGTTCTCAAATCGTTTTGATTTTTGTTGCAAAAACTTGTATTCGCTGCCCCCATTACGACGGTACAAGTTTTATCAGGGGCAAGTCCATACAAGACCAACACCGAAAGGTGTTAAGAGCCACTACGGCACCATGTGTTGTAGTTAAAGAGCACGATAACTGTAGAAAGGATCTGCCGAGTAGGTCCAAAATTTTGCCTTCTTAATATTTTATCGAAGATGGGCACTATTGGTGCGCACCTTCCGGTACCTATCCCCAAAGGTTAAAAAAGTCACTAAAATGGTACGCTCTATATCTGTTGAGCAACCGTCCAAATTTTGTATTTCCTAATATTTTGTCAGAAATGGTAAATATCAGGTTTCTTCTTAGGGCATCATCCCCCCCCAGAAAAAAATGTTCGGAAAAATCGTGTGCACATTAGCTCTTGAAGGGAGTAACCGATTCGGTCCATACTTTGCACATCGAATTATATATCACACATCGAAATATCGAGATATATATCAAGTTCGAATATGGACTATATATGCCAACTGATTCGGGTACCTCCCCCACAAAATTTCGGAAATGCATTCCTTCAGGTCTATCCTCCGCAACACTTTTTTTCGTCAAGTTCATACGTCCAAACAGGGCCTCAAAATCTGAAAACCCACTAAATTATTGCGGGAAGGGATTTTGGTTGCGTAGCCGGGGTGACGTAGGTGATGGAAGATACCAAGGAACGGTCCTGACCGGTTTTAACATGGCAAAGCCCAGAATTTATCTTGGTCCCTCTTTCATCTCAAGTGGACACTGACCTCCCCGTGGTGTCATCTGGGGAACTGCCTTTAACACCCGTTAGAGGTAGTGAGCTAACATGTGCCGCGCGTTCACCCATAAGAACGTTAAAAACTTGGGTTTGGGCGTCGGGTTAGTAACCCTCCCCTAGAAAAACAGCCTACTATGAAAAAACGAAGGAAAAGAAAAACAAACCCCTCTAAAGTTGACGAACCCCGCAAACGTTTCAAGGACCATGATCTGCGAATCTGCACCTGGAATGTTCGCAATCTTTATAGAGAAGGTGCAGTCTTCGCATTGGCAGACGTACTTGAAAAGTACAAGGCCGATATTACTGCCATACAGGAAATACGATGGATTGGGAAAGGCGTCACAACAACATCTAAAGGTGACGCACTGTATTATAGCATGAGTTTGGTTGCGGATTCGTAGTTAGTCTGAGGCTAAAACATCTGGTATCAAGCATCACCCCAGTGAATGAAAGACTTGCTGCAATTCGAATAAAAGCTAAATTCTTCAACATCAGCTTTATTTGCGCTCATGCTCCCACTGAAGAAAAGGACGAATAGACCAAAGATATATTTTACGATTGCTTAGAAGAAACATATGACCGTTGCCCTGCCCATGACATTAAAATTTTACTAGGCGATTTTAATGCCAAAATTGGAAAGGAGAATATCTTTGGCCCAACAGTCGGGAATTTCAGTCTCCACAGTGAAACATCTGACAATGGTATGAGGCTGATAGACTTTGCAGCTGCAAGAAACATGCTAGTTAGCAGTACCAGTTGTAAGCATATCGATATTCATAAGGGCACCTGGCTGTCGCCAGATCAAAGAACAAGAAATCAAATTGATCACGTTGTGATAGATGGAAAACATGCACCAAGCGTGTTGGATGAACGATCGTTCCGAGGTGCAAACATAGACTCGGACCACTACCTTGTTGCGGCAAAGGTACGTACCAGATTAAACGTAGCAAACAAAGTGCGATCAGACACAACACGGAAGTTGGACATCGGTAAGCTGCAATCACAACAGATAGTCACAGCATATTCCACTCAACTGGCCCAACTGCTTAATCAAAGCACTCCTCATCCCGATAACATATCAGGACAATGGCATAACATTGCCCACTCCATGCAAACAGCCGCAAAATCAGTACTTGGATACCAGAGACCAAGGAATCCATTGTATGACCAGGAGTGTAGTGCTGCTACCGAAGAGAAAAATGCGGCATATAGGGCTACTTTACAATCAGTAGCAACGCGTGGCGCACGAGAGAGGTATCGGGAGAAAAGTGTGAACAAATCGAGATGTACAGGAGACAGAATGAAGTCCGAAAATTCTACCAAAGAGTGCAACATCAAACTGATGGCTTTGGAACTGACTCCTGTAGAGACCAGCAAGTTAATCTGGTAACTGATACAGATAGTGTTTTAAGGATATGGAAAGAGCATTTTTCCAAACTGTTGGTATCCAATAGTAGCGAAGTCGACGAAGATACCACAGATCCAATCCAATAAGATGGTATTGAATGTATACCACCCGGCCAAGATGAGGTAAAGACAGCAATAAACCGGCTGAAGAATAATAAGGCAGCAGGAGCTGATGGCCTACCAGCCGAGCTGTTTAAAACCGGAGGCGACACGCTGATAAGGTGTATGCAACAGCTAGTTAGCTCCATCTGGGAGGAAGAACGCGTACCCGACGATTGTAACCTGAGCATCCTGTGTCCCGTCCATAAGAAAGGATATAAGACTTTATGCTCCAACTATAGGGGCATAAGTCTTCTCCCTATCGCATACAAGATAGTGTCAGGGATATTGTGCGAACGACTAAAGCCCATGGTCAACGAAATAATTGGACCATACCAATGCGGCTTTAGACCTGGCACGTCCACCATTGACCAGATATTTACCCTGCGGCAAATCCTGAAGAAGACCCAAGAGATGCAGATCGACACCTACCACCTTTTTGTCGATTATAAAGCAGCCTTCGACAGCCCGCTACGTTCCAAGGTATTCCAAGCAATGTCTGAATTTGGTATCCCCGCAAAGCTGATCCGGCTTTGTAAAATGACTCTAACAGACACAAGATCTTCAGTTAAAATAGGAAAGAACCTCTCCGAAGAGTTTTGTACCAAAAGAGGTTTCAGGCAAGTATACAGCCTTTCGTGTGACCTTTTCAACATCCTGCTAGAAAAGGTTATTCGAGAGGCAAACGTCAAAAGAAGTGGCACAATCTACACCAATAGCCACATGTTACTTACTTATGCTGTTGATATAGACATTATGGGCCGATCAGTAAAAGAAGCAACCGATACCTTTATGAAGGTCGAAGGAGAATCTGCTAAAGTGGGTCTGGCGGTAAACGACGAGAAGACCAAGCTGATGGTGTCGACGCGCAATGCGTCCACTGGGATCGGACCAACTGTTGAAGTTGGTTCCTATAATTTTGAGGTAGTAAAAGACTTCGTATACCTCGGCACCGCCGTAAACACAACAAACAACATCAGTTCTGAAATCAGTTCTGAATAAGAAGAATTGTATTGGCCAACAGATGCTACTTTGGCTTAAGTAAGCACTTTAAAAACAAAGCCACAACTCGTGAAAAAATAACGCTTTACAAAACACTGATACTACCCGTGCTGATGTATGGTTCCGAAGCCTGGGTACTTGCAAAAGCAGATAAGGCAGTGCTTGGAGTGTTTGAGAAAAAAATTCTTCGAAAAATCTACGGACCGATCTGCGTTGACGGTGAATATCGACGTCGTATGAACCACGAGCTGTATATGCTATACAAAGACATGAATATAGTTAAACGTATCGAGATGCAGCGATTGCGTTGGCTAGGCCATATAATAAGAATGAGCGATGATGAACCCGCTAAAAAGGCGTATAAATTCGAGCCACATTGCGGTGCACGCAGAATTGGCAGGCCAAAGAATAGATGGCGCAAACAAGTGGATGATGAGATGACAAGGCACGGTATTCCAAAAAAGCGAAGCACAAAAAAGAGAGAATTGGAGATCTTTTCTTAGTTCGGTCTATGGAACAAATGTTCTGTAATGGGTCAGCTAAGTAAGTAAGTAATTGTAGTGGCTAGTGCGCACGACAACTTTCGAACCGAATACTGTGTTGGTCCACACTTTGCATATCGTATTATTTGTTCGAATATTAGATGAAATTCGAAGATGGTGCTTATAGGTCCACTCCTTCCGGTATCTCCCCCAAAAACGTTCGAAAATCTCATAAGCGGACCAACCTATTTGGTCCAAACTTTGGATCTCGAAATATATTGTCCGAACTTAGTTTATGCTCAAAAGTGGCCCTATCAGTCCATTCCTTACGGTACCACCCACACAAATGATCAACATTTTTGTTTAAGTGCGGTTAGGGGTATGTGCGAAAATCCTTGGGAATTTTTTACCGAAGATACTCCTAGTAGCTCTGTTTATAACGATTTGATGTTTTTCGTGGGCAAGTACATGTTTCCTCATATATAATGGTCCTATCGAGAGGAATGATTCGCAAAATAAGACACACTTCCAAAAGTGGAATATGTCGGCGCATTCCTTTAGGTAACTCCTCATTAAAAACTTTTGAGATTTTATCCTAATCCATATATTTATAGGTAAGTTTATAGGCCCAACATTCTGAAACCTCTTAACTAATAATATAATAATTGTTCCACAAACATCCCAGATGGGACAAGGAAGACTTCTCTCATATCAATGAGTGCACCCCGATTTATATTAGCTAAATGCCGAGTCCGTTTGTCCTAAGACACCACTTTCAGAGAAGTTTTACATGGCTGAAATACTCAGGAAATGTCGCCAACATTACTGAGGGGTATTTTGTCACCGTTGAAAAGTGTTTGATGTTGCTTGCCCGGGGAATCGAACCCCCGACCTTTAGCATGCAAGGCGAAAACCTCCTAAGTACATACTTTTTTTTGTGAAAAATGTGTGTCAGTTCACACAGGCTGAGGGTATGTCTGTCGTCAAAGCCGACTGATACTTTTTTACTATTTTTTTTTTTTAATTTTTTTATGTATTTTTTTCTTTTTGGTTTTTTGCAGTCTTTCGTACATGTGTCCTCAGCTTTCGCAAATTGTATTATTACCAATGCTGAGGAAAAGTTCTATAGCCAACATTTGGGTATTACCAGTGATGAATTATTGAATCTTAAAGACAAATTGAGCAAGGAGGAATTTGATGCTAAGGAAAAGGAATTGCTGGGTGAATTCCCGAATACCTATTGTTTTACCAAATCGGTGGCCGAAGAGGCAGTACAAAAATGTGGCAATTCCCTACCCATCTGTATATTCAGACCTGGAATAAGTAAGTATTGAAAAAAAAAATATGGATAAATTATAAATGCCCAAAAACTCCGATATTTACCTACAAACATCCCTAAAGGGACAAATGACACATCTCTTATAAGTTTACCCCGATTCGTATAAGCTCAAAAATCAAATTTTTCACACAAATTCCAACACTAATAAATAACATTTTTTATTACAGTTTTAGCCGTTAGTGAGGATCCCATACCTGGTTGGGTCGACAATTTATATGGACCCAATAGTATTGTTTACGGTTGTGGTTATGGCGTCTTGAGAGTTATGTATGCCCGGCCTAATCAAAATGCTGCGTATGTGCCTGTCGACTATTGTGCCAATGTGATGATGGCATGTGCCTGGGAAACGGCAACCTCCATAATGCAAAAGTAAGTTAAAAGCAACACACAACTCAAATACATAACTAAAAAGTTTTCTTTTTTTACGTGTAGACCCCATAAAGAACCCCGCATTTATACTTTAGTACCGCACAAAACAAATGAATTGGACTGGGGTACATTTAAAAATTATACTGTGGAACATGGTTTCAAAATGCCCCTGCCAAATATGATTTGGTATCCAATGTTATTGTTTGCTGAAACTTATTATGGTTATAAGTTATTGACCTTTTTATATCACACTTTGCCGGGCTATTTAATTGATTTTGTTCTCCTGCTAATGGGTAAACCAACAAGGTAGAAAGATATCATTTAATCTAACAAAATTTTTTTGTGATATTAATAAACCAAGTATATATTTTTCACAGAATGACCAAAACCTATAAAAAAATCCATAGTCAATGCGGTATGCTGCGTTATTTCTTGGCTTTTGATTTCACTTTTGACATGACCAATTGTTATAATCTCTGGGATTCAATGTCTACGGAAGATCGAAAACTGTACAACTTTGATATGGCCAAATTAGATTGGAATAAATATTTCTATTTTAATATACAAGGCATGAGACGATTTGTGGCCAAAGAAGATCCCGAAACAATACCCCAGGGCAAGAAAATGTTGAAAATGTAAGTTAAGTGTTGAGAACGTCTTATGCAATTAACCAACGTTGATATTTTCTTTGCAGTTTCCGCACACTCAACATTATTGTCCATGGTCTGTTCATTGCTGGCATGGCGTGGCTAGTGTGGGGCCTTTTAAAATTCATTTTTCTGTAGTTCCTTTAGCCATTCATTTCCAATGTATATCTTAGGAAACATTTCTGGTGTTCCTTTTCCAGGGGTTATATACACATTCCACTAGATCTTCATTTAGTTTTAAGATATTTAGAAATATACACAATTAAGCAAATAATTTATGAAAATAAATAAAATATTTAAAATGTTTAAATCTTATTTTTTACTCTGAGATAATGCGGATATCCCACATCGGTAGAAAAACCTGCTTTTACTTTTTTATACCCTCAGCATTTATGCTAACAAGGGTATATACACTTTCATATGGGCAAAATATGCCTCACCGAAATAATGGTTTTAGACTCCAAGTATGTTTGGACGAAATCCGTTTCAGACAATTTGGAGTTGATATTTTGTAATATTTTGTCCAAACTTAGTATAAGTTCGAAGACGGATTATATCGGTCCACTTCTTCCGGTACCTCCCCCACAAAAGTTCGGAAATTTTCGGGAAATTTGTGCACACGATAACTCTTGGAGGGAGTAACCGATTTGGTCCATAATTTCCACATCGTAAAATTTCTACCGAACTTAGACGAATTTCCAATATGGACTCAATCGTTCCTCAACTTCGGGTACCTCCCTCTCAAAATTTCGGAAAAGTTCAGTGTAGGACCTGCTCTAGAATCGCTTTGATTTTTGTTGTAACAATTTGTATTCACAGAACCCCATACGACGGTACACGTTTTGTCAGGGGTAAGTTCATTTTTCCTGAGAAAATAGCCTGAAAGGCGCAAAAAACCCTTATGACACCGTGTGTAAAATAACTCTCGAACGGATCTGCCTTGTTCAAACTTTGTTTAAGTTTGAAGATAAGCCATAGCGGTCCACTCCTTCATGTACCTCCCGCACAGAAGTTCAAAAATGTGCGGAAAAATTGTGCGCACGATAACTCTTGAAGGGAGTGACCGATTTGGTCCATACTTTACACATCATAATATATCAACAATATATAGATCAGGTTCGAATATGGAATATATTTTTCCACTCCTTCGGGTACCTCCCACACAAAATTTCGTATAAGTTCACTTTAAGACTTGCTCTCGAATCACTTTGATTTATGTTGAAACAACTTGCATTCGCTGCCTATGTTACGACGGTAAAAGTTTTTTCCGGGGCAAGTTCATACTTCTTGAGAAAACATCCCGAACGGTGTAGAAAACCCCTATGACACCATACCCAACTGATCAACCTATTTGGTCCAAAATTTGGCCTTCGTCATATTTTGTCTAAACTTAATTTCAGTTTGAAGATGGGCAATACCGGTCCACAAATTCCGGTACTTCCCCCAAATACTTAAAAAATGTCACTAAAATGGTATGCACGATATCTCTTGAACGGGCCAACCGGTTTGTCCAAACGTTAGATCTCCTAATATTTTGTCCAAATTTAGTTTAACTTCTAAAATAGGCCATATGGCCAAACTAAGATCCACTTCCACAATGGACGATGTCGGTCCATTCCTTTAAGTACCTCCTCCGCAAAACTTTTGAACTTCAATCTCAATCTAAATTATTGCCAGCAAGTTCAAATGTCCAAAAAGAAACACAAAATTCTGAAAGGTCCCTAAATACATTTGATTTGTCCGTAGATGAAGTTCCATACTGACAGGCTCTTAAAAGTAGTCTTCGATTTTGTTCAATTTTTGCACATAGTAATCGTTTTTCCAACCCAACGTCATATTCGATGATTGACTTTATCGGTCCACTTCTTCCGGTACCTCCCACGCAAGTATTTAGGTTTAGGAACAGGTTCAAAGAACAGACTTAAGAACAGATTCAAAGTGGTAGTAAGTCTTCTTTGAGGCTATAACACGTTTCCCAGAAATTTGTCAGCATATGTCCGCGTTTTGATATAGCCCCCCCATAGAACAGACCTGTACTATTCTACCTGTACTTTAAAATGAGCGAATAAAAAATTGTTCAATTTTGTCAAATTTGTTAGTGGCCATAACCCCTTAAGAAATGAAAAGTTCGATTACAGAGTAGCCACTCCACAGCCGATATGTCTGATGAGCTGCTACCAACAGCGAAACATGTCACATAATGATGGTTGCGTGTGTTCAAATCTTCGGCTATACCTTTTCACTTTTGGACCAAATCGGTTGATCAGTTCGAGAGTTATCTCCAGCCACTACATATGTCTAAGGGTTTTAACACCTTACGGACTGTTTTCTTAAGAAGTATGGATTTGCTCTGAAAAAACTTTTACTGTCATAAAGGATGCAGCGAATGCAAGTTGGTTCAACAAAAATCAAAGTGATTCGAGAGCAGGTCTTAAAGTGAACTTATGCGAAATTTTATGTGGGAGGTGGACAGATATAGTCCCGAACTTTTGGGAGGTACCGGATGGATTTCGTCCAAACATACTTGGGGTCTAAAACCATTATTTTAATGAGGCACATTTTGCCGGTATGAAAGTGCATATGAGGAAATATCAAAATTTTTTAGTTTTCCATAAAAAACAAGTAAAAGAGTATCAGTCGGCTTTGCCGACAGAGATATACCCTCAGCCTGTGCAAATTGAAACACCTTTTTAACAAAAAACTTATGTATTTAGGGGGTTTCAAAATTTAGGTCGTATGAACCGACAAAAATGTTGATTAGGATTAAAGTTCAAAAATTTTGCGGAAAAGGTACTTAAAAGAATGGACCGACATAGACCATGGGCGTGCCATAGGGGGTTTTTACACCCTTCGGGCTGTTTTCTCAAGAAGTATGGACTTGCCCCTGAAACAACTTTTTCCATCGTAATTGAGGCAGCGAATGTAAGTTGCTTCGACAAAAATCAAAGTGATTCAATAGCAGGTCTTAAAGTAAACTTATCCAAAATTTGTGCGGGAGGTACGGGATGGAGTGGACAAATATAGTCCATATTCGAACCTGATCTATATCTGGTAGATATTATGAGACTGTGTAAAGTATGTACCAAATCGGTCACTCCCATCAAGAGTTATCGTGCGCACAATTTTTCCGAATATTTTTGAACTTTTGTGGGGTAGGTACCTGAAGGAGTGGACCGATATGGCTTATCTACGAACTTAAACTAAGTTTGGAAACAATATTACGTTCGAGAATTACACCATAAACATGGCGTCATAGGGTTTGTTTTTCAAGTTTCAGGCTATTTTTTCAGGAAGTATGGACTTGCCCCTGAGGAAACTTGTACCTTCGTAAAAGGGACAGTGAATACAAGATGTTACCACAAAAACCAAGGCGATTCGAGAGCAGGTCCTTAACTGAACTTTTCCAAAATTTTGTGTGGGAGGTACTCGAAGGAGTTTATCGATTGAGTCCATATTGGAACCTCATCTAAGTCTGGTAGAAATTTCATAATGTGCAAAGTATGGACCAAATCGGTTACTTCCTTCAAGAGTTATCGTACGCACAAATTTTCCCAACATTTTCGAACTTTTGTGGGGGAGGTACCGGAAGGAGTGGGCCGATATAATCCATCTTTGAACTTGAACTAAGTTTGGACAAAATATTACGAAAGGCAAATTTTGGACCGAATCGGCAGATCCGTTCGAGAGTTATCTTGCGCTCCAACCACTACACACGGTGTCATAGGGTTTTTTGTAACTTTCAGGCTATTTTCTCAGGAAGTATGGACTTGCCCCTAATGAAACTTACAGCGTCGTATAGAGGACAGCGAATACAACTTGCGTAAACAAAAATCAAAGCGATTCGAGAGCAGGTCCTAAACTGAACTTTTCCGAAATTTTGTGTGGGAGGTACCCGCAGGAGTTGACCGATTGAGTCAATATTGAAGCCTTATCTAAATCTGGTAGACACTTCACGATTTGCAAAGTATGGACCGAATCGCTTACTCCCTTCAAGAGTTATCGTACGCACAAATTTTCCGAACATTTTCGAACTTTTGTGGGGGAGGTACCGGAACGAGTGGGCCGATATAACCCATCTCCGAACTTGATCTAAGTTTGGACAAAATATTACGAAAGCCAAAATTTGGACCAAATCGGCTCATCCGTTCGAGAATTATCGTGCGCACCAGCCAGACAGACAGACGGACGGACATAGCTTAATCAACTGCAAATTGTTTGAAACGGATTTCGTCCAAACATACTTTAGACCCCAAGTATGTTTGGACGAAATCTTAGTAATATATTGACCATTATTTCGATGAGGCACACTTTGACCGTATGAAAGTGTATGTCACAAATGTTGTCAAATATTTGATATTCCATTTCAAAAAAAAAAAAAAAATATTAATTTTTTTTCGCAGTACATCAAAGATTTTTGGTACATAGGTTAAGAAACAAATTCCCAGTACGAATCCGCTCGCGAGCCAGTTTTTTGTCGATGGGGACAAAATTTGTGGCGGTTTTATTTTCGTTTTAAAGAAAAAAATATTATAAAAACGATAATTATTTTACCGCGAGCAATTGCTACTAAAAAGTTATCTGAAAGTGGTTTGGGTTAGTAGATTGCATAACATTTGTTAAATGTTACTCAGTACTCGCGAAATGTATAATAAATTGATAAATTATTGAATGTAAGTCAACTTTTTTCAAAATAAAGGTCCATTTACCCGCTATAAAATTACGAAAAAATTCGTATGGAAGCAAAACTTCACGATGAATAAAATGTGAGTAAAATCATACAGATTGGTCTTATAGTTTCGATGTCACACCCAAAATAAACACATATTTTGGTTCAAAAATTATTTTTTGTTTGAAAAAATATCACAATCATTATGTAGTATTAAATTTTGGAAAAATCTATAGGAATACTTCCTTCATTTCGCTTAAATCTCCCATTAAAATATACGGATTTTGCTTTATAGACAGACATTCATATAAAAGCTTTCCTATTGAGGAAGATAATTGGGTTGAGGATATATCTCAAGGCTTCTGAAATGGAAATAGTGGTCACATAACCCATTTTAATTTATATGCATTTTAAAATACGTGCAAATCGCGTAATTATTAAAGTCATTTTGTCTGCATGTGATTTTCATGTACAGCAAGACCATATCTTTTAATTTGTATATATTTTTCGAAATTTAATTTTCGGTCCTAGACCCCCAATGTGGTATACCAATCTTCATATCTCGAAGAGATAAAGCGATTTTGAGATGTGTGTCCGTCCTTCCGTCCGTCCGTCCGTCTGTCCATTATAAATTGTAATCAAACTCCAGGCCGCAACTATGGACCGATCGTTACGAAATTTTGCATGTAGGTCGGGTTCAAACCAGAATAGACACCTATTATTATTGGTGATAATCGTGAAATTTTAGCGGATGAAATGGACCAAAAACATAATAAGAGTATATGACAAAGAAGAAGCTTCAAATTTGAGATAGTGATCAGATAATATTTAGAGGGTTAAATGCACCACAATTTTTGTGTGAAAATTGTGAACATTTTTAATATACAGCTTATATATGTATTCCTTGAAGATACATTCCGCCCACGTAAATACCATTTGGAAGGTCATTTCTTGACCTTTCCATTGATGCCACTTATGTTGATTTACGTGCTCAGATAACAGAGTTACAGCCTAATATATCCAATTATTTATTTGTAGTGTAACACTATGCAACACTGAAAATGCAAACAACTTCTAGTGTGCATTTTTTGATAGTATATATTTAGACTACAAAAACCCTAGTAGGGTTTTGTCCTGTCAGATCCAGTTCGTATTTTATGGCCGCATCTAAACCGGGCTAAAATTACACTTTTTTGCATTTATCGGGCCTTTATCTCAGAAACGATTAGGAATTTGGCCTTGCTGTTGTTGGCAATATTGTAGCCCTGATCTAGTAGAACTTATCCTTTGAACAGACCATATAGGAAAAACTCCATCTAGGGCATCAAAATCTCCGTGTTGTGAAGATTTTTGAAGTTCCTTTACACCGCACTAATTACGCCCGAAATGGTCCATTAACGCGTACATTTTTGAGTTTGAATTTCATCAACAATCAGCTCCAAAGGGAGTCAAAACCGAGCATGGACTTTAGCACATCAAAGGAAGTTTTTAAAAGTTATGTGTACCACATTTATTCTATTTTATATACTTAAAACTTATTATTTAAATATTTGATATTTGAATTGTTATCTTAGTCTGTACGGATATTGGATTCCATTGACTAATAAATAAATAAATAAATAAATATTGAAAATTTTACATAGTTGCTAATATTCTGGTCAGTATCGGCTAAACTATTGGGAGTTGAACCAAGTAACCTTTTGCAAAAATCTTCCAAATAATGTTCTCACCAATGCTTTAGAACATTCTGAAACTCTAAAATGCTTACTTCATGTTGTTTCAGCGGTATTTTGTATCATATCTTTTACAACACGTATTTCAAACACAGTTCAAATCAACAGTTTATTCTCGCATTTCGGATTTCACTACATTATTGACATTTTTATTAAATGGTCGTTGAAAAATGTACTGAAAATAGAGGCATGGAGGCATTTTACAACAATGACATGTTCTGAAGAATTGTGTATTACATTCCAGGGAATATTTTTGCAAAAGAAAACATTCAGAAAAAATTAACGGTTTTGGAGATACGGTGTGAAATGTATAAAAATTGTGGAATTTTTACATATATTTTGAAATTTGGGGCAATAAATGCAGTTTTTCGAGTTCATTATTTCTCCAAATATTTTATTCTTGTTCTTATCTACAAATTTGCTTCAGAGGTCAGAAGAAGATTCGCATTAGTTTCAGAGATATAGCCCTGAATTTCTTTAAAAACTCAATATTTAACCAGGTTTAGATGGGGCCATAACATCCCAGCTGGATCTGACACAACAAAACCCAACTAGGGTTTCTTGTCGTTTGGGTCTGTACTTTCAAAAAATCCTCAGTTCGAATTGTTTGCACAAGGTCACCTTAAAAATGTTGCACAGTGTAATCAGAAGCACGCTAGAGGCTGCAATTATAGATCAATAGTCACGAGTTTTTTCAGATGTAAGATTTTATGTCGAAGAACATGCCTACAATTTTGTATGACGATCTCATATTATCTAGTGGGTTAAATGGACCATTACTTTTTTATGAAAAATATAAAAATTTAAAATTTGGACCATATTTTACTTCCTGGAGGGCATATACCAGTGAAGTAGCCTAAATATAGCCCTGATGTAAATTGCAATATTATGTCTCCTGGGTAGCTACCTAATATATAATAGGTTTTGTATAGAATACAACATTTTCCTCCCATGCTACAATTTGTCTCTTTCATTCCCAGCATTATTGCAAATTATGTGGAGTCCTAGCATATTAATTGTCCAATTGATTTTTTATACATATATTGCAGCATGGGGTCGCTTCGCCAACTTTTTTTCAAAATGCACTCGGTGTTGCTACAGTTAAAGTTTTTTTGAAATATTAATTTTGGTGAAGGCACCCCTCCTGGCGTATAATTAAATATGAATACTTTTGGGAGTCATAAATTTGTTTGTATGCAAATTATTTAAATTTCTACTCATTATTAGTTGTTTTTCATCGGTTAAAATATATTTTTGATATCACAATATATATCCATAATGAACTATTTTCGGAATACGCTAAAAAGCACAAAATCGCGTGCATTTACAAGTGCACTTTTTTTGGACGATAGATCTTCAATAAACTTACAATGTTCCCTTTGAAAATTTGTATATAGCATTTGTAGTATTCAATAAAATTCGAGCAGTGTCCGGTCAGATATGGCAAATTGCATTGTAATTGGGTATATTTGCAGCGGCTTATATATTGATTTATATTAGCTGTATTCCAAAAAGGAACCTGATATTCAAAGAAAATGTATGGATGTATCAGAAGGGGCGACCAATGTCAATTTTCCAATTTTGGAACTTTTTTTAGAAGTGTATAATTATATACATAATAGATCCACAAACATCAGGGACAAGGGAGGCTTCTCTCATCTGAATGAGTAAACCCCGATTCATACTAGCTCAAATAAAAGGAACCTACTCTTTATTTAGAGAAGTTTTTTATGGCTGAAATACGCAAAAAATGTCACCATCATTACTGAGGGGTATTTTGTCACCGTTGAAAATTTCATGTGTCCTGGCCTAGGAACCGAACCCGAGCATTTAGCGTGAAAGGCGGGCTTGCATACCATTGCACCATGGTGGCTCCCTGTTAGATATGTCAAATGATGGAAATTTTGCATTTTTGGATTTTTGAAGAATAGACTTTGGATCCATTTAATATCCTCAAAGCAAAAAAATCGTTACGTATCTTCGTTTCTAATATAATTCCATAGAGTGGAGCTATATTTCAAATTTACATCCGCCTTGTACGCAGAATGTCGTGGGTTCGATTCTTCGGCTAGGTAACATCAAACTCTCAATGGTGGCAAAGTACACCTCAGTTGTGGTAGCGACATTTTCTGAGTGTTTCAGTCATATTAAACTTCTCAAAAAGTGGTGTCCTAGGACATGCCGTTCGGACTCGGCGATAAACTGTAGGTCACAAGCTTAATGTGATAAGGTGGCAGAATCAACAAAATTATTTCGTACAATAAGCTTATTTGTTCCATTAAGGAACTTTGTCATGGTCGCCCCGTCCAACTATAACCTTTGCTTACTTGTTTTATTTGTTTTTTTTTTACTTTTTTATATAGTGACCCTTAACCTTTAAAAGTTCACGATAACTTTCAGATGGTGTATGCGGTTTGGTCTCCTGTTTGTTTATCGTATTTTTTATTTATTACACTAATTTTTTACATCGCAGATGAACTAAATCGGCTCAATTCAAAAAATTTCGGCAAACGTGCCTTTCAAAGTTAGTTAAGGTGCAAGCACCCTTCATGACATTGTTTTAAAAGGAGGCGATACAGTCAGAACATCGTCCCAATTTGAACTTCTATATACCAAACATGGTAAAACCTACGAAAATACCATTAATGACAATCTTGTAGAAAATTTTCAGTGCTACTACATTTTCTTCAGTGTCATTTCGATAGGACTTGCGGTTTCCAAGCAAAATCGTGAAATCCTAAAAAAAACCCTAAAAATGCGAACTTTGACCGCGATTTATTCGAAAATCTCTACGGCGATTTTTTAGTTTTTGATTTTTCTCATTTATTAATATTGTAGTGTCAGAATCCGCAAAAACTTCCCAGATGTAAGCATCTTTCATTTAAAGTTATTTAAGGCACACCGTGAAGGACTGACTGTTCACTCTCGCATTGAAATGTTTTCCACAAATCGTCTTTGGCCGAAAGATCCGACAAATATAGCTAAGAAGATAATCAATCATATTTATTAAATTTAAATTTTTGAAACAATAAAGTAAAACATTGAAATAAATTAAACAAATAAACTATGGACGTCTGTGAGCATCGAAATGACGACGCAATCGTCCCAGACGATAACTAGGCAACGGTTGCCAAATGCATGGTAAAGTTGTTGGTGTCCTTGGTGATGGAACTATTAGATTACAATCATCTTCCGTGGTACTAAGTGGATGTAATTTTCCCTTATCAACAAACGGAGAACTTTTACGAATTTCATTAATTAGATTATAATTTCGCTGGAGTACTGTGCTGCTGCGCATTTGTTGTTGATGTAACTGCATTGGAGTGCTTGGTGAATCACAATCTATTGTCTCAATTTTGGGAGATACAGTTACCACTTCATCGTCAGCATCAATAACAATGGTCAAAGTGTCAGTTGGCGAAGAACTTGTTTGGATTTCCATATGCTGAATTTTCTTACGAATGAAATTGACAAATTCGTCGTCATTGTCCACATTCAAGTGAGGCTTATGTTCGGTCATGTTCTATAAATAGAATTCGGATTTTTTATGCATACCTTGCAAAAGGGTTATTTAAATAATTTTATAATGCATTACCTGTAGTTTAATATAAATGGAGGTAAGCTATTTTTAATAGTCTAGTTTGTAATCTTTTTGTAAACGTCAACTCACATATTTTTGCAATATTTACTAACAATAGGTTTGTTCAGTGGCAGTATTATTTGCAATGTAATATTTGTTCCTCTTGTCCGTGCGTCCAAAGTTGCCCTAAAGAACTTAAACTTTGAACAAAACTAAAAAATCATAAATAATTTAGTTTCTTTGTATTTGGTCTCGTTGGTTAACTTTTTGCATTTGTTTTCACTTGCGATTATTAAATATATTAAGCAATCATAAAAGTTATTGAAAACATAATCGAAGAGACCTAATACTGATTCATTTGTTTTGTCCACATTTTTTGGGATTAAACTAAACAAGAGCGTTAATTGTAACAGAGAGATTGACGTACGAATGTGGTGTACAGAGAAACTGAAGTTGTGGGGAAAGTGCTCCGAATTAAGGCTAAGACACATAAAGCGATTGACATTCATATGCCGACAATTTAAAAGGCAAAAATAAAAAATTGGGCATATTATATTGGTATGAAGGCGATGTTAATTGACCGATATGTGTACCATTCTTTAACAGCTAACGGCAAATAATGATAAACATCATGAACCAATATTTTAGCGACCAACATGAAGTAATTGCTAAAACTTACCGATAGAAATAGTGATGTTAACCGTTATGCTCTATAAGGTGGGACATTATTACCACAGGGGCCGAATGTAGTACGACACCACTTACAGACAAGTTGCATTGATAAAAAAAAACCTTTGATTTATACAGTATGTAAAGTTCATATTTGTACACCCCTCAAAAGTGATTAAAATCGTTATAAATTCCATATTTTTTATGCAAATGTGAAACAATTGATGGGAATTGCTATAAAGAAAAAAAGATTTAAAAATATCGAAACAAATTTTGAATTTATTATTTTGACCCCCAATGTGGTATACCAATCTTCATATCTCGGCGAGATAAAGCGATTTTGAGATGTGTATCCGTCCGTCCATGTGTCCGTCTGTCCATTATAAATTGTAATCAAACTCCAGGCCGCAATTATGGACCGAACGTCACGAAATTTGGTATGGAGGTCGGTTTCACATCAGAATATATCGCTATTTTAATTGGTGATGATCGTGAAATATTTAGCGGGGGAAATGGACCAAAAACATAATTTTTATCCGATTTTGTAGGTACTCTGTAGGTCGCAATAATAGCCCGACGGCCTCGAAAATTCGAACAAGGTAACAGTATATGACAAAGAAGATGCTTGCAATTTGAGATGGTGATCGGATGATGTTTAGAGGGTTAAATGGACCATAACTTTTGTGTGAAAGTTGTGAAAAATTTTTATATACCGGTTATATCTTTATTCCTGGAAGACACATTCCGCCCACGTAGATAATATTTGGAAGACCAACTCTTGCCCTTTCCATTGATGCCAATTATATTGATTTACGCGGTCAGATAACAGAGTTACAGCCTAATATATCCAGTTTTTTGCTCGAAGTATAATCATAAGCACACTAGAGGTCGCAATTATAGATCAATAGTCACGAAATTTTGCACGAGGTAAGGGTTTAGGTCGAGGAAGATGCCTACAATTTTGGATGATGATCCGATATTATTTAGCGGGTGAAATGGGCCATTACTTTTGTATGAAAAATATACATTTTTTTTGGTCCATATTTTTATTCCTGGATGGCACATACCGTCAAAGTAGCACATACCGTCAAAGTAGCCAACATATGGAAAAATAAATACTGATATTTCCCCTGATGCAAATTGCAATAATGTGTCTGCTAGATAACGGGCCTACTGCCTAATATATAATGGGTTTTGTGTAGAGAACAACAATTTCCTTTCATACTACAAATTGTTTCAATAATGACGGAGAAATTTTCAGTTCAGTTGTCCAATTGAACTTTTATACAAATATTGCAGCATGGGATCGCTTCGCCACCTATTTTATACCCTCAGACTTTAGGTTAATACAAAATATACAAAATACGACCAAAGATGTGCCCATCAAAAAAATGGTATGCCCATCAAATACTTGGGGTCTAGTATGTTTGGACGAAATTCGTTTCAAACAGTTTGGAGTAGATTTAGCCCTGTCCGTTCATCTGTCTCTCTTAACGACTACCTGGCTGGTGCGCACGATATCTCCCGAACGGATCTACCGATTCGAACCAAATTTTGCACTTCGTAATTTTTTGCCCAAACTTAATTTAATTTCGAATATGGGCTATATCGGTTCACTCCTTCGGGCACCTCCCCCACAACAGTTCAAAATTTTTCTGAAAAATTTTCTGAACGATGACTCTCGCAGCGCAAAATCGATTTGATCCAAACTTCCTTCCTTCCAGATATAGATCGGGTACGATTATTTCGGTCCACACCTTCGAGTACCTCCCACACAAAGTTTGGAAAAGTGAAATTTAAGAGTCAGCAGATTGTCCTTGCGGCCCTCTTTACGATGGTACAATTGCAATGGCAAGTCTATACCTCCAGAGATTATGGGCGAAAAGGTTCAAGAATCCCTGAAAAACAAACAAAAAAACTAACTAAAATAGCAAATCCGCAAGACAACTCTTCGGGGGGATTTTCTGATTGTCCAAACTTTGCACATCCTATTATTTCATCCAGTAACGTATCAGGTTGGAATATGGACTATATCGGTCCCGTCCTTTGAGTACCTCCAACACAAAATTTGGGAAAAGTGCAGTTTGAGGACCAGTCTCGGATCTATTTGAACTTTTTGTGGAAGGTTCTTTTCACGATACCTATTGCAACGGTACAATTTTTCCAGGGTAAGTTCATACTTACTGAGATAATGGTCCAAAATTTCCAAAAAAATAATTCTCTAACTTTTTAAAAAATAAGAAATGACCTTACTACAATTGATTTGGTATAGCTTTACATTCCGATACCTACAAAATACAAAATATATATGTATATTTTTTATACGGCATAGTTATTGTGTTTGTTTCTTTTTTGGTCAGATGCTGAGGATATATCACCGTTAGCGGAGCTGACTTATACTATCTTACTTGATGTTATATTCAATTATATAAATAATTTTGGTATTTCTAAATTTGTTTGCATACAAATTATTTGAATTTCTAATCATTATTAGTTATTTCTATCGGTATAAAATATGTATATAACCAGAATGAACTATTTTCGAAATGGCCTGAAAATCACAAAACTGCGTGCATTACCAAGCATACATATGTGAGGACGATAGATCTTCAATAAACCCACAATCAATGTGAATTTTCCAATTTTGGCATATTGTTTAGAAATATATAATTTATATAATTGTTCCACAAATATCCCAGTATGGACAAGGGAGGCTTATCTTATCTTATACCAATGGATTCATGTTATGTCATTGATATGTGACGTATTTTTTATCGCCGAATCCGAAAGGCAAGTTCTAAGTTGCCACTTGTAGAGAAATTTTCATGTCTGAAATACTCAGATCGGCAGCATTACAAAGGGGTGTTATGCCACCGTTGAAAATTTGATGTGGCCAGACGTAGGAATCATACCCGGACAATCAGCGTGCAAAGTGGTTGCACATAGCTAATTCCTAGAAGTTGTGGTGTAAGGTATCACATGGTCGGCCCCGTTCGACTATAGAATTTGCTTACTTGTTTTATTATAAAACTAGCAGACCCCGGTCCGCGCTGCTGACCCATCATAATGAGTTTAATGACAACTTTTTATGGTCTTTATGCTTGACAATTCAAAAAAAGACATTTTCTTCCTAAATTCTTCGGTCCATTGTCAAACCGAGGAGGATTTTAAATTTATCTGTAACCTTTCTTTTCTCTTACGGACTTTGTCGGATTTTTTCGTCCATTTCTTTATGATCGTCCATGCCCCCTGTCTTTATCTTAAAGCGATCTAATTATTAAAGATAAAAAAATGGTTAAGTCGAATTCTCCCGCTTATTGAGACTTATATATTTTTGTTTTACATGACTGATGGACCGTTGAGCCTCACTGTTTCAGGAAAATTTGTAAATATATCGTTTTTCTTGATCGGGGGCGCAACCACCGTTGTCTCGAAAATTAATTTGCAAGCCTATGCATTTATAAGTTTAGCAAATAAAGCGATTATAAAACAAGAGGCTCCCGAAATTCGTTTACAAATATATAGCAATTTGGACCACGGGATATTCCTGAACATTTTCTGAAAATTGCATGAAATTAGGTTCAGTAGTTTCCAAAAAATAATGTATTGAAAAAAGTGGGCGTTGTCATCAGATTTCAAGAATAACATATTTAAAAAAGTCCGGTATTTTGGCTCCAAATATGTACCTAGGGTACACACAACCCCATTGTCTCCCAAAATATATGCTGAAACCGATATAATCATAAGTTTGGCTTATACATATAGCGTTTAAAAAAAAAGGCGTGGGAAAGGTACCCCACTCCCTACGAAATTCATAAAATATACATAACTACGGCAAACATTGAGCTTTTGCTGCAAATTTGATGGAAATGGGTAAAAAACAAAAAACAGGCGTGATGGGGCCGTTAGGCCCCAAAGAAGTACAATATTTGGAGATTAATCCGTAAATTTTTAAACCGATACATGGGTAATTTTTGCAAATATAGCGTTTTTTAAAATATCACATAGGAGAGATACCCCGCCCCCTCTGAAATTCAATAATATATGTAGCCTGTTTTCGGGGGCCATCCCTGTAAATTCCCTGACAATTTTAGGAAATCGGTTCAGTAGTTTTTGCCGAAAAAGTTTAAATTGAACATTTAAATTGAAATGAAAATTGAAAAAGTGGAAGCGGTAAAATGTTCTTTCCATAAAAACCTAAGTTGGGTTATGACGGCATTTGATTTTTATTCACAGGAAAGTACCCCGTCCCCCTTGAAATTCAAGAAAATATGCATCCTTTTTCCACCGGTGGCCATCCCTGTAGATTCCACGACCATTTCAGGAAAATCTGTTCAGTAGTTTTTGTAGAAAATATTGAAAAAAGTGGGCGTAAAAGTGGTCGAATTTTCTTTGCATGAAAACCTAAGTTGGGTTATGACGAACATATCAAAAAACAATTGTCCAAACATCAAGAATTGTCCAGCCGATTTGATGTTTGGACTAAATGTGTTTCAGGCAATTTGGAGCCAATTTAGCCATGCCCGTCATTCTGTCTGTCGGGCTGGCTGGAGCGCACGATAACTCTCGAAGATTAACCAATTTGGTCCAAAATTTGGCATTCGTAATACTTTGTCCAAACGTAGTTTAAGTTCGAAGATGGGTTATATCGGTCCACTCCCTCCGGTACCTCCCCCACAAAAGTTCGGATATGTTCGAAAAATTTGTGCACACGATAACTCTTGAAGGAATTAACCGATTTGGTGCATACTTTGCACATCGTGAAATTTCTACCAGACCTTGATGATGTTCCAATATGGACTCAATCGGTCCAACCTTCGGGTACCTCCCACACAAAATTTCGGAAAAGTTCAGTTTTGGACCTGCTCTCGAATCGATTTGATTTTTGTTGTAGCAACTTTTATTCACTTACCCTCATACGACGGTATAAGTTTCATCAGGGGGCCAGCCCATACTTACTGAGAAAATACCCTGAAAGGTACAAAAAAACCTATGAAGCCGTGGGTAGCGGTTGGAGCGCAAGATAACTCTCGAACAGATCTGCCGATACGGCCAAAAATGTGGCCTTCGTAATATTTTGTGCAAACTTAGTTTAAGTTCGAAGATAAGCCATATCGGTCCACTTCTTCAGGTACCTTCCCCACAAAAGTTCAAAAATGTTCGGACCAATTGTGCGCACAATAACTCTTGAAGCGAGTGACCGATTTCGTCCATACTCTACACATTATAATATATCTACCACATATATGTCATGGTAAAATTTTTTTCAAGGACAAGTCCATACCCTTTAGAAAATAGCTCGAAGGTTGTAAAAACCCCCTATGTCACCATATGTAATGGCTGGTCCATAATGGTCAATGTCGATCCCTTCCTTTAAGTATCTCCTCCGCAAAACTTTTGGTATTTAATCCTAATCAACATTTTTGTCAATTCATACGCCCAAAATTTTTAAAACCCCCTAAATACATACGTTTTTTTGGAAAAAAATGTTTCAATATACTTAGTCTGAGGGTATATCTCTGTCAGCAAAGCTGACTGATACTTTTTTACTTGTTTTGCTTGGCCCCCAAAAATACCTGATATATACCTTATAGCTTTGTTTGGTGGTATTGTTTCATCATCTTGAGATGACATGTTTTCAGTTAAATAGAATGAGGAATCTTTTTGTAGAATATTTTGACGTTATAGATCAGATTTTCTACATGAAAAAATTCTACAAAAATGTTCCTCCGAGAATTTTATGTATGTAGGTTCCAAAAAATCTATGTATATTGACACGTTTTCATAGTCCTTCATCAGTTTTACCTGTTCCTTTCTCAAAAAAATCCGTATGTTTCGGTACATTTCGTATAAGTTAGGATGGTCGTAGGAAAAATCTGATTAGACAGAAACTCGTTTTATTACAAAATAATATGAATTAGGCCCAGACATTTTCGCATATTTTGCATATGGTGCATATTTTGACATATTTGCATAAAATTAGCATATGCAAAACCGTATGAAAAATATGTGCAAGGATTTGTGACCTGAATATCCCACCGAAATGGCTGAAATTTGATTTTATGTCTTCGTTGGGGGTATGACACTTACACCTGAAATTTGTCCGCATAGGTCCACGTCTTCATATAGCCCCCATAGAACGGTACCTCAAAATTTCCGATATTTTGAAGGTTGTTGCCTTACCATCACATTGAAATGACTGAAATTTTGTATTAAGTCTTAGTTGGGGGTATACAACTTTTCACTTGAAATTTGTCATTGTAGGCCCACGTCTTCATATAGCTCCCATAGAACGGTACCTCCCGATTTTCGGTATTTTGAAGGTTGATCTGAAGGGAGTCTTTATAGACGAGCGGAAGGGAGTCTTTATAGACGAACTGAAAGGAGTCTTTATAGGCGAGAAAGGTTCTATAGAAGCACCCTTTCTTACAGACAAGGTCTACAGAAGCGCCCTTTCTTACAGACAAGGTCTACAGAAGCGCCCATTCTTTCAGGAATGTTCTACAGAAGCACACTTTTCTTTCAGGAATGGTCTACAGAAGCACCCTTTCTTTCAGAAACGGTCTGAGGAAGCACCCTTTCTTTCAGAAACGGTCTCAGGAAGCACCCTTTCTTTCAGGAAGGGTCTATAGAAGCACCCTTTCTTTCAGGGCATGTCGCACTGAATAAGTAGTTATTCTACGACCACTAGAATAACTAGTTTTTTTGGCCACTGGGAGTAGAAAAATAAACTAAAAACAGGTGATTGTTTTAATTTCTACACACTTCATATTTTATTCTGCTCTCTACAGGATTTGATCATGCGCAGTTCTGATTTGAAGCCGAACACACAAACGGACGTTAAGGATTGTTTACACGCTTACGTGTGCACCACCAACTGTTCTTTTTTTTATTTCTAACAAAAAGTACCCGGCCAACGCACAGAGGACGAAATCAGTGATCTAGCGGCGCGAAAGTCAAAAAATCAAAGTATAAAATTGCGCAATGTTTTCCATTATATCGATTACAGACACTTTGCAGACAAAGATTTTGTTTTTCCATTTTTCTTGTTGTAAATATTCACTCAGTTATTCACTATCCAATACAAGAGTTTTTGTTGCATCAGATTTGAAAAAAATGTAGCAAAAAATTATCTTCATATTTGTTTAAATGTTAAATAAATTCGTAATGACACTGGACAAGATTTCTTTTAATTAATAGCAGAGGGTGTGATTTAAATCATAAAAATTAGTTTGGGGTCTGGAAGTACTTATGAATATAGCAATAAATTTTCAAAAAATTCAATTTTTAATGCTTTTATGGGTTGTACGCGCTTGTTCCATAGAGTGCATCTTGTAAACTTGGCCGAACTTGGGTTCGATTATTTTTTGGGGAATGAAATTGGACTCTCTAGGTACGGAATAACCATATTAGGGCTGTAAATATTTGCAAATCTTTTGATGACTGCACTTTTAAAATAAGGGATTTTGCATGAAATTCATACAAATTTAGCTGTGGATTTGTATGGGAGCTAAATCAAAATATGGACCTATCTTGAGAAATGTTTGCAAGGAGAAGTTCTACCCCCGGAGACACTTTAATACCATATTATAGCTAAATATGTAAAAGGGGCTAAATCGTTTCGATGAAATCCGTGTTGAAAATGTTTTGTAAGAAGATTTTATACGCAACGATAACACTGAATGCAAAATTACAGCCAAGTTGGTTTAAAAATGTAGTCATGATATTCAAAATACCTTAAATTGGGAGGTACGGTTACATGGGGGCGATATCAAAACGTGCATCTATGTCCATAATTTTTGGTGAAAATGTTTTGTGACCACTAGGAACTCTAAGTACCAAATTACAGGTAATTTGCTACGAAATTATGGCTTAAATCCTCAAAATACCCAAAATCTTAAGGTACCGTTATATGGGGGCTATACCAAAACACCATTTTTACCCACAGGCACAAGCTGAGTTTCGTTTCGTTTGTAAGTTATGAATTTCGCGCCGCTAGATCAGTGCTTTCGACCACCGTGCGACGGTGAGCGTTGAACACACAGTCCTTGAATTTGTAGTCGGACACACACGCTCTGTGCCACTGTACTCATAACTTGGTAAGGAGTAATATAATTAGTTATTTTTGTTTACATTACTTTGTAATGGGTTACATAATGACTAACGGATCCGAATTTTTGCTGGGTAAGTCATTCCGCCACGCTAACTGAAGAATATCGCTTTATTTTAGCCAAAGGTTAATGAAATTTGGAACATGTGTGTGTTGTTTATTAAAACACATGTGACGGAATTCGGTCTAGAACCGGGTCAGGTACCATATTTTTCTATTGCATACTTTACGGGTGTCATTGTGTGAGTGCATGCTTTTTCAATGGGTTGAAATGTTTGTGTGGAGAGAACAACGTTAAATGAGCGCACGTGGGCGCTCTCTCGCCTGACGCTGGTCTAGAACAGTGGAAGGCATTGTGACTCACAAGAGGGACTATGTGCTCTAAGTGAGCGTAAATTGGTTATCGCCTGTGTAGATGATAACACGTTGTGAGCATCAACAAATTTACGCTCATTGAGAGCACAAGGGAGACCCAAAAAAATTTCTCTGCCTTACTCTGGTCTAGAACAGCATCAGGCAACCCATACCAACGCACATTGCGTTGTTTGCATTAGTATTGGAGGCATAACATGCTTAATAGTCATTTTGCTAAGGGGACGCATACACAAAAAACAAAAGAAGCGACGCACAACCTTCTTCACTGCCTGCTCAGCTGAGACTAAATTGTTTTGTTCTCTCCACATGTTGTATACGTGAATAAATGTACGCTCCCAAAGAGCGTGCGTGCACCGTTTGTCTGATGCTGGTCTAGAAATAATTTTGCCAAATCGGTCTAAGTTTGTAGAGAAATCGGTCTAGATTTGGATTTAGCTATCATAGATATTTTACATATTTACAGTGGTGTATGGTACGATATAATCGACCCCTCCAGACTTTGACACTTTTCTTAATGATTTTTTTTTATACCCTCCACCATAGGATGGGGGTATATTAAGTTTGTCACTACGTTTGTAACTACTCGAAATAATCATTGTAGACCCCACAAAGTATATATATTCTTGATCAGCGTGCAATTCTACATCGATATAGCCATGTCCGTCCGTCTGTCCGTCTGTCCGTCTGTGGAAATCACTCTAGCGTCCGAACGGATTGACGTAGGTTGATGAAACTTTGGGAAAATATATTATATGTACGTAGGACTTTTGGTATTGAACGCGGGCTATGTAGGTCCACGCTTTCGTATAGCCCCCATACAAAATGACGCGTGACGCGTCGTCGTTTTAAGGAATTTTTAAGATATTTGGCCCATTTTACCACCGAATTGGTTGTAATTTGGTACTTTGAGTCTCCAGAGGCCAAAAAACATTCCTACCAAAGTTGGGTTATATAGGTCCACGTTTTGATATAGCCCCCATATAAGGCCCCATATAAAGTACGCGTCATTTTAATATATTTTGAATGTATTAGACCCATTTGACCACAGAATTGGTTGTAATTTGGTATTTTGTGTCTCCAGAGGCCAAAAAACATTCCTACCAAAGTTGGGTTATATAGGTCCACGTTTTGGTATAGCCCCCACATAAGGCCCCTTATAAAGTACGCGTCATTTTACTATATTTTGAATGTATTCGACCCATTTTACCAAAGAATCGGTTGTAACTTTGTATTTGTGTTTCCAGAGGCTAAGAAACATTTCTACCATAAAATGTTTATATAGGTCCACGTGTTGATATAGCCCCCATAATACGATATCTCCCGATTTTCGATATTTTGAAGGTTTTAGCCTCATTATCACACCGAGATGGCTGAAATTTGGTATTTAGTATTTTTTAGGCTTATAAAACTTTCCCCCAGAAATTTGTAGGTATAGGTCCACGCCATCATATAGCCCCCATAGAACGGTACCTTCCGAATTTCGGTTTTTTTGAAGGTTGTGGTCACATTAATCCACCGAAATGGCTGAAATTTGTGGTGGAGGGTATAAAAAGTTCGGCCCGGCCAAACTTAACGCTTTTCTTACTTGTTTTTTTTGAAAATTCTCTGTAGTACTACTGGTTTCATATTTAGAGGTTATTTTTCTTATTTACAATGTCTGCGTATTATTTGCTAACATAGATATTACAAGTACTATATTATAAACCAAATAGAGTCGAACTTCTCTATAACGTAGTACTTTAGGGACCGACGAATTACTACGTTATAGAGAAAATTCGTTATAGAGGTATTGTTTTGTGTGTAAATGGCCACTTGTGCCTTAAAATAACATCGTTATAGAAAAGTTCGACTGTATTACAATTTCTCAAAATGGGGAAGTGTAACACATTGTTTCTGAATTACATAGTATGTATAATGAAGATTTTATTATGCTAATTGAAAAGTCTCGAATTTTAATTAAAATTTTGCTAAAATTGTTTTGATTTTGCACATCGGCATGATTTGCGTAAAATTTGCGTAATAACGGACGCGCGCCAAAAATTAATGCGATGACACAACACTCCAAAAAGGAAACAATTTTTTGTCATCAAACCTCTGACACTTATTTACAAGCCTTCTGATACGTCACACATTACCTATTCCTGCCGATTACACTTGTCAACACGACTTTCGTTTGAGCCAAATTGTCGAGTTATTTTCAAATCCGGAAGCATTTTTTGTCGTTTATAATGGCTATACCAAAACGTGGACGTATCCGAGTAATGTTTAGTGGGGAAGTTTTTTGGTTATTGGGAACATCAAATGTCAAATTTCAGTTAATTCAGTCTGAAAATGTAGTTGAAAGCCTCAAAATTCCTTAAATCGGGAGGTACCTTTATATGGGGACTATAGCGAAACGTGGGCCTATCTCCACCAATTTGGTGCAAAAGTTTTTTGACCTCTTCAAACTCCAAGTGTCAAATTGTAGCTAATTTGGGCGGGAAATGTAGCTAAAATCCTTAAAACACCTTATAAATCGGGAGGAAATGTTATATGGGGGTCATACCAAATCGTGGACATATCTTGACAATTTTTAGTGAAAACATTTCTTGATCTTGGATTGGGAACCTCAAATGTAAAACTTTAGCCAGTTCGGTTAAAAAATCCTCAAAATACATTAAATCGGGAAATACGACTATATGGGGCCAATACCAAAATGTGCACCTATATAGCCCATCTTCGAACTTTACCTGCCTGTGAAAAAAAGACACTCGGTTGCAAAATTGTAGCGTTCTATCTCAATTATTGCGGACGCTGGAGAGATTGCAACAGACGGACATGGCTAGATCGTCTTAGAATTTTATCCTGATCAAGAATATATTTACTTTATATGGACGCAAATGATAAGTTCGATGTGTTACAAACAGAAAAAACAAACTTAATATACCCTCCATACTATGGTGGAGGATAAAAAAATCAAATGAAACAATTTTTTTCATTTTGTTGACCAGTGTTATTTAAAAGCCTGTTTACCTTTAAACCTACCGATCACAACAAAAATAATTTCTTTTTAATTCGTCAATTGGACGGAAACCTACTTCGTCGACATACAAACAATTACCATTTATTAAATAAAGCACACACAATTAACTAACCCCGTCTAATGAATAATACGTTGAACTTCGTCGTTGTTGTTACAACAAAACATAAACAATGTTGAAAGTACAAGCGGAATTGTCCAATATGATGTTTTTTTTTGAAGTGTTAATGGAAACTTTTCAAAATAAACACTTTCAATCATTAGAATAAAAAGTACATTATTGTATGTATGTAATTATTTCTGGTTTCATTTAAGCCGTTAAGAGTAGCGGAATTGAAGAAATTGGTTATGAAAGCTATATTTTATTATTAATTCGTACCTAGACTAATGTCGGCTTTAGTATGTAATAAAATAATATAATTATACATGATAAATGTTACATGTTGTCTTAATGTCGTTAAAATGTTATAAAATTGTTGTGTCGATTTAATATCGCAGGTACTACAAAACAATTTTGTGTAAATTTTAATGAAAACATGTAAGAAGCGTTAATTTCGACCACGTCGGACTTTTTATACCCTCCACCATGACATATTCTGAACTAATATGGAATAATTACTGACTGACACCAATTTTAGGTGGAGAAGTTTTTTGACCAGTGGATGACCCAAATACCCAATTCGGTCAGTTAAAAACTAGAAAATATCTGAAATTCATAATACTTGGACTTATACTATCTGATATTTTGTAAGTGATGTCTTGTACCTGTTATAATGTTTTGTACCCCCAACGAAGACTAAGCACCACATTTCAGCCATTTCGGTGCGATATTGACGTCACAACCGAAAATCGGAAGGCGCCGTTCTATGGGCGCTCTATGAAGACATCGACCTATACCGACAAATTTCTGGGGGAAAGTTTTATTCCCCCAGCGAAGACAAAATACCAGATTTCAGCCATTTCACTGAGGCCACAATTTTCAAAATACCGAAAATCGGGAGGTACCGTTCTATGGGCGCTATATGAAGACGTGGACCTATACCGACAAATTTCAGGTGGAATGTTGTACACCCCAACGAAGACTAAATACAAAATTTCAGCCATTTCGGTGCGATAGTGAGGCCACAATCTTAAAACTACCGAAAATCGGGAGATATCGTTCTATGTGCGCTATATGAAGACGTGGACCTATATCGACAAACTCAGGTGGAAAGTTTTATATAGCCCCAACGGAGACTAAATACCAAGTTCCTTCCATTTCGGTGGGATATTGAGGCTAAATACCGAAAATCAGGAGATAATGTTCTATGGGGGCTATATGAAAACTGTTTTATTTTTATTATTTATTCCCCCAACGAAAACTAAATACCAAATTTCAGCCATTTCAGTAGTATATTGAGGCCACAACCTTCAAAGTACCCAAAATCAGGAGGTACTGTTATATGGGGGCTATATGAAGACCAAAAAAATTCAGGTGGACATTTTTATACCCCATCGAAGCCAAAATAACAAATTTCAGATATTTCGGTGAGATATTGAGGCCCCAATCTTAAAACTACCGAAAATCGCGAGACACCGTTCTTTGGCCGCTATATGACTTGGATCTAAATTCCTGAGGAAAACTTTTATACCCTCAATGAAGACTAAACACCGAATTTCAGCCATTTTGGGTGGGATATTAAAGCCACAGCTTTCAAGATGTGGTGGCTACATGCAAGTTGTATACCTCAAGCGAAGAGTAAATATTAAATTTTAGCCATTTCCGTGCGATATTGAGACCACAACCGTCAAAATGACATTTAAGGCGCAATATGAAGAGTAGACCTATTCTTTCAAATTTCTAGTGGAAAGTTTTGTACACCCAGCATAGACTAAATATCAAATTTCAGCCAATCGGTGCGATATTGAGGTCACAACTTTTAAAATACCGGTACCGGGGGTACTGTTCTATGGAGACTATATGAAGACATGGTTCCATAATGACAAATTTCAGATGGAAAGTTTTATAACCCCTGCCAAGACTAAATGCCAAATTTCAGCCATTTTGGTTGGATACTGAGACCACAACTTTCGAAACACCGAAAATATGGAGGTAGCCTTCTATGGTGGCTATATGAAAACGTAAACCTATACCGAAAAATTTTTGCTGGAATGTTATATAAACCCTGCGAAGATTAAGTACTTAATTGAAGCTATTTTGGTGGATTGAAGCCACAACCTTCAAATTCCGAATATCGGGAGGAACCGTTCTATGTTCACTATATGAAGACGTGGACCTTTACCGACAATTTTCTGGTAGACACTTTTGCACCCCAGGGAAGACTAAATCTCAAATTTCAGTAATTTTTGTTGGATGCTGAGACAACAAACTTCCTCCTATATGAGGACGTGGACCTATACCGATATATTTCCCGGTGGAATTTTTTGTACCACAACCTTCAAAACACCGACAAATCGGGCGGTACAATTTGGGTTATCTCAAAACGGGGACCGATATAACCCATTTTTAATACCAACCATCCTAGGGGTAATAGAATTTTGGGTACCAAATTATGAAGTTTTTCTTAACCCACTTAAAGCCATTGGCCTTTTAAACGCCACCAAAAATTGTTGCAAAAATTGACTTAAAACTCTGGTATTTTCGCATATTTTTGTAGGTTTTTTTTGCATTTCGTTATAGTTTTGTCTGTTATCTGTCATTCTACGCGTATAAAGTTTCCTTTGTCCTACGCATTTCCATGCATTTTGCCTAAAACGCAAGCAATTCAAAAAATCTACTTTTTTGTAATTTTTGACTTTGTCTATAAATTACACTGTGACACAAAATGGAACTCAAAGTCTGGGGGGTGGAAAATTTCTTTTGGAAATGAAAGCCCTTGATGAGCATACTAAGAACCCAAAAGGAAATTTTCGCCATAGGTCAAGTTTCTGAGATATCGCGCCATGAAGTTTTTGATTTTTTGAGAAAAAATGTCCAAAAGTCATAACCCTAATAATATTTACGAATAAATTGAATATACCTGAAAAAATATATATATGGAGATCAAAGGGTGGGGGTTAAAAAATTCTTTTTGACCTATGTCAAAACTGTCCTTTCGGGTTCATCATATTATCTTCATCGACATCCATCGCCAAAAAGAATTTTTAATCCTCACCCTTTGATCTCCATATTTGCGCGTACTAATATTTTTCCTTAAATACGGTTTAAGAAAACGTTTTTTTTTGTTCTAGAACTGCAAGTAGCAAAGTTTTCATAAGCGAATTAATTTAATTTGATTGACAACTCTATAAGATTTTAATGGTATACGTATAAGTTTAATCGGTTACATAAAACCGGTTCAAAAATCGGTCGGAATATCCGGTTCAAAAACTGAGTTAACCGGATCTATCCTCCAAGAAAATTTGTTATTACCGTGTTCATCATTACAAGAGCTATTTGTGGTAAATATTTCAGAAGCGCCACAGATGTCTACATAAGCAATGACCAATAGGCATGTCTACATACATAACGAATATACAGAAAAACAAAACATAGTTTAATTCTTAACCAAATCCGAATAAATGTCAAAAATTACAATGAAAACGGGACAAAATGGATTAGTTGTCAAAGAGAACCGTACCTAAAATCTTCTGAGCAACATTTTTGTAGAATATTTGTATGCTAAAAATTCGTATCTTGTGGTACTTTCACTACGGTCAAGAAATAAAGGACGAAAAGGACATGAAAGGCATTGAGTTAGAAGAATGAAATGTTCTACAAAAAGATTCGCCATTCGATTTGACTGAAGACATGTCACCTCAAAACGAAGCTACAACAACGCCAAACAGAGATATGGAGCTATTTTCCCAAGTATTATAGGGAAAAAAATCATGGCGCGATATCTCAGAAACTTGACCTATGGCGAAAATTTCCTTTTGGGTTCTTACCCAGCAAAAAAAGTCCTCCCAAAATCATGGGTTTTGTAAGGGATTTTTGGCAGCCGTAACTACTCGCAAACCCCCTTTCTTCCCCATTATTTTTATAAGAGCATGTCGCACTCAGTTTGTAGTTATTTTATGACCACTAGAATAACTAGTTATTCTGTGGCCACTAGAAGTTGAAAAGTAAGTTGAAAGAAATTCTATTTTTAGAACAGTTGATGTAGAGATTTTTTTAATTTCTTCACACTTCTTACTTTTATTTTACTTTATTTTATTTCGCTCGCTGTGCGAGTTGAACACACGAACCCTCTGATTTCTAGCCAAAGACACTACATACTATTAAATGTGCAGTGCACATGTGCACCACGAACTGTTGTTGTTTAATTAAAAACAAGTAAAAAAGTATCAGTCGGCTTTGCCGACAGAGATATACCCTCAGCCTGTGTATATTGAAACAATTTTTTTCCAAAAAACGCATGTATTTAGGGAGTTTTAAGAATTTTGGGCGTTTGAACTGACAAAAACGTTGATTAGGATTTAATATCAAAAGTTTTGCGGAGGAGATACTAAAAAGAATGGATCTCCAGCCACTATATATGGTACCACAGGGGTTTTTTAGAACTTCAGGGATGTTTGCTCAAGAAGTATGAACTTGCCCCTGAAACAACTTTTACCATCGCGATTGAGGCAGCGAATGCAAGTTGCTTCAACAAAAATCAAAGTGATTCGAAAGCAGGTCTTAAAGTGAACATGTATCCGAAATTTTGAGTGGGAGGTACCGGATGGAGTGGACAAATATAGTCCATATTTGAACCTGATCTATATCTGGTAGATATATTAGGATGTGTAAAGTATGGACCAATTCGGCCACTCTCTTCAAGAGTTATCGTACGCACAATTTTTCCGAACATTTTTGAACTTTTGTGGGGGAGGTACCTGAAGGAGTGGACCGATATGGTTTATCTTCGAACTTAAACTAAACTATGTTTGTCCTCACACGGTGTCATAGGGGTTTTTTGCAACTTTCAGGCTATTTTCTCAGGAAGTATGGACTTGCCCCTGATGAAACTTATACCGTCGTATGGAGGGCAGTGAATACAAGTTGCTAAAGCAAAAATCAAAGCGATTCGAGAGATGTTCCTAAACTGAACTTTTCCAAAATTTTGTGTGGGAGGTACCCGACGGTGTGGACCGATTGAGTCCATATTAAAACCTGATCTAAGTCTGGTACACGCTCCACAATGGGCAAAGTATGGACCAAATCGGTTACACCCTTCAAGAGTTATCGTGCGTACAAATTTTCCGAACATTTTCGAACTTTTGTGGGGGAGGTACCGGAAGGAGTGGACCGATATAGCTCATCTTCGAACTTAAACTAAGTTTGGACAAAATATTACGAAAGCCAAAATTGGAACCGAATCGGTTCATCCCTTCGAGAGTTATCGTGCGCTCCAGCCAGCCAGACAGACAGACAGACAGACGGACGGACATTGCTCAATCGACTCCAAATTGTCTGAAACACATTTCGTCCAAACATACTTGGGGTCTAAAACCATTATTTCGATGAGGCACATTTTGCCCGTATGAAAGTGTATATACCCTTCATAGCCTAAAGGCTGAGGGTATAAAAAACTCGCGTGCCGGACACACACACAATGTGCCACCGTCCTCATTACTTAGTGAGGAGCAAAGTAAGTATGTTTGCCTTGTAATTTTTTTAAGAAGTATCCCATTACTTTTCAGATTACTTGTAATGGGAAAAGAAGCTTGTTTACATTACTTTGTAATGGGTTACGTAATGACTAATGGATCCGAATTTTTGCTGGGTAGTATTCTCATCAAGGGCTTTCATCACCAAATGAAATTTTCCACCATCCAAAAATGCTGCTGCACAGTGTTATTGGAATTTATAAAACTAATATTTTTCACATTTGATTGAATATTTTGGAAAACATGAATGAAAATTAGTTACATTTTAAATTTGAATGTTTCCATATCATTCCACGTAATGGATAATTTCTAGCAGAAAGTAGAATTCTTGCAAAAATGTTTGGGGTCGCTGGAAATTCATTGAAAAAGGAGAAGCTGCTTCAATCTTTTGTTTTTGAAATCAAAGAAGCACATGTTTGTTAGGGCCATCTTCGAACTTGAACTTTCTATGAAAAGAGGATAATTTTGAATAATTTTGAGTTCTAGTTCATGGACAGACGGACATTGCTATATCGACTCAGAATTTTATCCTGATCTTTATAGGGGCATAAAAGATAATTTCAATGAGAACAAACTGCACATGGAGGTACCATGGTGGAGTGTATAAAAGCGGCAAATTCCGTAATGTGATGTAAGTATCGGTCTGTTCCAGAACCTGCAAGAATCTACAAATTTTTATTACATGGACCCATTTTCGAACTTAAACTAAGTTTAGACAAAATATTACGATACCCAAAATTTGGTTCGAATCGGTTGATCCGCTCGAGAGTTATTGTGCGCACCAGCCAGACAGACGGACGGACGGTCATGGCTAAATCGACTCCAAATTATCTAAAACGAATTTCGTCCAAACATACTTGGGGTTTAAAACCGTAATTTCGATGATGCACACTTTTGGTCGTATCAAAATGTATATACCCTTTCTAGCCTAAAGGCTGAGGGTATAAAAACGCAGATATGCAGTGGGTGTCACTGAAAATGATGCAACCTGAACTAAAAAATGTGAACGCCTTGAATGGTAACAATGGGTGTTGAAATTTTTGTTTTTATAAAAGCAAACATGATCAAGACATTGCTAACAATAGGTCTGTCTGCTTCCTCAAATGATTGCAACAATTTGTATAATTTTTGCTGGACAAATTTCCTCTTGCAATCACTTGCAACTCTTCTTCTTCCTTAAAACAATCAAAATCTGTTTTCAATTATTCGGCGATTTATGTTTGCGCAAATTGAAAACATTTTTTTTTGAAATTTTGCCTGTTAGGGCGAAGATGATTTTTTTAATGATTTTTATTAATTTTCTCGTTTTAGAATTAAGCTTGATGATCGAATTTTTTTTGCAAGTGAAAAAGGAAAGCCATGGACTCGAACCCAAACTCAGCCTGTTTTTTTATTTTTTGAAATTTTGTCTGCTTAACTCTAAAACGAGAAAATTAATAGAAAACATTTATATTGTGGAAATAGCAAGCATAATTGTTTTGTTGTTTTCTATTGTTGGGTTACAGAATTTTACATCATGTGTGTTTATTTCAGCTAAAACCCAAATTTTGTTTTATTCAAATATTTGAATAACAACAAAATGTTTTACATTGGATATGAAATTGATTAGTTGCGGGCGGAGGTTTTTTAGCTTGCTTTGGTTCCTTTAATGGCGGACAATTTGTTCGGCGTTTACATTTTATAGTTCAGGATGCATAATTTTTGATGACACCCACTATACAAAATCATAGACAAATAATTCCTTTACCAAATTGGTACTTTCGTTTTCATTTTAAGTCTTCCGCGGTGAATAAAACAGTTGTTGTACAATTTTATTACATTAATATATTATTTACATGTTTACAATTTAACAGTTTAACAATAAATGAGACAGAAATGTGTTGTGTAATAGCAAAACAGTAACAGAAACAACAATTAAATATGAATGTATAAACAATTTTATGACAATTAAAATGAATTTAGCACGAAAATAGGAACATTTTAATTAAAAAAAAAAAAAAAACTAAAATATACAATTTATTAAAATTAATCGAGAAAATGTGATCGATGAGCATCCAAATGATGACGCAATCTTCTTAAGCGATATGACGGCAATGGATGTAGTATACAATTATTCACACCTCTTGGAGTTTTCGGCGAATGTACCTATAAATTATTGGGGAATTATATCGATGGGTATTAAGTGTTTAAATTCGAAATTTTGTTTGGTCTAGAACATTACCAATTCTGGTGAGACTTCTTGATTATTATTAACTGTGGGAGAGTTTAGACATTCATTTGATGAATTAAAATCTTCAAAAGACATTATTAAACTTTCAAAGCCACTTTCATTTCCCAAATCCATTATTTATTTTTGTTTTCAATTTTACAAAATTATCAAAATATTTACAATTTTCGCTAGTGTTAATTTGTTTTAAATTTTGCGAAATTATTTTGTTTTCAATTTTCTCTAGTGTTAAATTGCCGACTGACCGAAATAATACGTGTTTATGAACAAAAAATGACATGTTTACTTGTCGTGTAAACATTAGGGAATGCAGTTCAGATTTTTCGGGATTTAAAATTTAGTATTTAGTTGCCGAATTTTGTAGCCTTGATTGATTTCTCCAATATAACATTGCAGACTTAGGCAACAGAATATTGTGGTATAATTTTTGGATCGTGATATTTCTTTTAAGGGGGCGTTTAGTCAGTTTTTATCTAAATGGGTCGGTCTATGGAAAAGTGACGAATTTCGAAATCCTCAAAAAACGATCCCTACCTTTAAAGTGGAGGATATATGGCCAAATATAAATTGGGTAGTAGCCAAAAATCTTCAAAGATTAATAATTCCAGAAGTTTGGCATTTTATCATGGAAAAGTTTACGCCTCTACAACGTTTACAAATCGTTCAACTTTATTACGAAAATTCGTGTTATGTGGGAGTGTGTTTTGAGTCTAATTTTGTTCAGTGATCAGGCGCATTTTTGGCTTTTCTGGCTTTATAGGTATGTAAAGAAGCAAAATTGCCACATTTAGGAAGAAGAGCAACTTAAAGAGATTCAAGAGCTGCCACTTCATCCAAAAAAAATAACAGTTTGTGGGTCGGTGGAATCGTCGGACCCTATTTCTTCAAAATGATGCCGGTTAGGACATCATCGTCAATGATGTCTGAAATTGAAGGTCGTAATCTCGGCGCATCACATAAATCAATGGGATTTTTGGAAGAACACTTCGGTGAACACTTTTTGGATCGTCTCATATCCGTTAGACTTTTTCCTGTGAGAATATGTAAAGTCAAAATTGTGTGCGGATAAAGCTGCTTCGATTCCGGTCTTGGGGGAAAGCATCAGACGTGCCATTCGTCAGTTACCAGTCGAAAAGTTTGAACGAGTCATTGAAAATTGGACTCAACGGACCGTTTGAGACGTAGCCTTGGCCAATTTTTGTTAGACATAACCTGCAAAAACTAAATGCCAGCGAATGTTCTTTCAAATGATAGTAAATTCATTCCACTCAATTTGATTTTTCTGTATTTTTTCTTTAAATATAGTAGGAGCTTCTAAATGGATCATCCTTTATTACATATGTACATATGTAAGTTCTAGTCTTACCCCAACGGACCGATATTGCTGTAATTTGATATTGTGTTTAGTCAGATGATGGAAAGAACAACGATACCTGTTTTAAAGAATGTTGCTACATTTTCCTCCTGCAGTGGATGTAACTTAGAATTTTAGAATCTCAATGGGTAGAAAACTTCCACACAGAAAATTATCAGTAGTGATTAATATAATCAGTTAAGGCATTATTATAGGAATTACTAATTGTTCATATTTACATACTTCAATACAGTGGTGATGTAGGGTATAAAAAGTACGGCCCGGCCAAACCTAACTACGGCCTTACTTTTTTTAATTCACAAATTTAGTCATTGGCATCCCTGATGTTAAGACGAATGTCAATTTAAAGAAAATATTGAAGACAACCAAAACAGAGGCCGCAGATCACACACTCTGCTCAGCTGTTGAATCAAATGAACACATACAAACATATATATGCAGTATGTATGACGCCGCTACTAAACTATCATTGACTTAGTGTTCTGAACAGTGTAAATAAAACTTAGGAAACATAATTTAGTACTAAATTCTATATATAAACGAATATTTATTACACCGATAGCACATCTCCCATATGCGACAGTTCGCCAAAACAATAGCACCCGAAAAATAATTCAAATCAGGTAAATACTACATTAATATAGCAAGAATTATACTCGTCCAGACGATCACAAAATACTGTTTCTACATCACTACTCTTACAGAGGGCGAAAGAAATGTGCACGCACTTGTTGATTCGGTATTGTACATTGAATAATTATAAAATAAATATAAAATAGGTAAACTATTTTGAAAAAATGGACAGCTTTGAGAAGCACTGGCAAACATTGTTGTTATGTTGTTACATCCATTTTGGACCGAAAACGTCGACAAAGCATAAACATTCCTGAAAACGGGCAGTACCGTTATATTTGGGATATTCCAAAACGCGGACCTACGTATGTCTATATTTTTGAGGAACTCCAAATGCCAAATTAAATCCAATTTGAAATGTCGATAAAACCTTAAAAATAACTGAAATTGGGCGGCACAGTTACATGGGACCTATTCCAAAACGTGGACTTCTGTCCAGAATTTTTGGAGGAGAAATTTCTTGACTACTGGGAATTAAATACCAAATTACATCCAATTTGAGCCGAAAACGTAAACAAAATCTTCTAAATAGCTGAAAATGGGCGGTGTCGTTATAGACCTCCATATGTGGGCATACATAGTCTATATTTTAGTGGGGAAGTTTTTTTTTATCACTAGGAAGTCTGAATGCCAAATTACATCAAATTTGAACCGTCGATACAAACTTCAAAATACATGAAATCGGGAGGCACCGTTATATAGGGGCTATTCCAAAACGTACAATTATGTCAACGCTTTTTGGTGGAATTTTTTTTTACCATTAGGAACTATAAATACGTAATTACATCCACATTGGACCGTAAACGTTGAAAAACACGTCAAAATAACTGAAATCGGGCGGTACCTGTATACGAGGGCTACTTCAAAACGTGGACTTATGTATACAATTTTCGTGGATAATTTTTTTGACACGCTAATGCTAACTGCTAAATTACATCAATTTTACATGCTGGGCCCCTTAAAATGACCTGAGTACATCGCTGATTCGGAGTGCAAATAGGACTAGTACCTTTAAAATAGCTTAAAGCGTCGACGCGCCAAGCGCCGCCCACTCATTTTCAATGCCAAAAGTTCTACAGACTTACAATAGATTTGACCAAAATGTTATCCACCCTGTTATCCGTTCGGATGCTAGATTAATTTCCACAGACGGACGGACATGGCTGTATCGATGTAGAATAACACGACCGCAAATTATTATTTTGAGGAGTTACAGACGTAATCTAAAACTTGATATACCCCCATTATATCGTGTAGGCTTAAAAAATCAAATACTCACGAAGGTAGTAATGACTTGGTGCAAACTTTGCAAATCGTATTATTTCTTCCAGACATAGACAGATAGAGGTTTGAATTTGGACAATATTGGTCGACTCCTTCGGGTACATTTCACACACAACACTTTACTAACATGTACATTGTGGTCGCAAATTGATGTATAATTTTTATAGCACACCCGCCTTGCACTCAGAAGGTCGTGGGTTCGATTCCCCACCTAGGCAACATCAACATTTTCAACGGTGGCAAAATACCCATCAGTGATGTTGGCGACATTTCCTAAGTATTTCAGCCTTGTAAAACTTCTCTACAAGTGGTGTCTTAGGACACGCCGTTCGGACTCGGCGATAAACTGTAGGTCTCATATCATTGAGCTAATATGAATCGGGGTGCACTCAGTAATATGAGAGAAGTCTCCCTTGTCCCGCCTGGGATGTTTGTGGAACAATTATTATTAGACATCGCGGTCACTATTACCAAGGTATAACTTCGGATGCAAGTCCATACTACCTTAGGTATAGGTCTTAAATAACGGTACCATCAGTTTTCACATATTTTGAAAATTTTTAGAACAATAGAAATCCAAATTAGCAATGATGCGACGTTTTGAGCTTCCTATAAATCAAAAGTATCATTATCGATAATTGAGGGCAAAGATCAATGTTTTTCCCATGTAACGGAACCTACCAATTTAACGAAGTTTAAAGGCTTTTCTCCACATTTTGCATCCGAATTAACTGTAAATTTGGCAATATAAAAAAAAAACATGTAAGAAAGGCGTTAAGTTCGGCCAGCCGAACTTGTTATACCTTCCACAACGAGTTGTATTGAAGTAAAATGGAAAAATTAGTTTCCCTTCGTTTGAAGACTAAATACCAAATTTCAGCATGTTAAGGTAAAACTATGTGACTAATCTTCAAAATGCCGAAGTGGATATAGGAACCCGCCATGGTAGACTAAATAACCTTCAGAATTATGAAATTTGGGAGGTACCCTTCTATGGGGGCTATATCGAAACGTGGACACGATGCTCTTGAAACAAATTTAACTGGAAAGTGCTTACACCTGGAAAGTTTTTGCGGACTCTGAAACTACAATTTTCATAGATGAGAAAAATCAAAAAACAAAAAAAATCGCCGGAGCGCTTTTTAATAAATCGCGATTCAAGTTGAATTGTTTAAGGGTTGTTTAGGTTATCATGAGTTTGCATGGATGCAGCAATTCCTATCAAAATAGGATAAATGAAATGTTGTAGCCATGAAAATTCTCTACAAGATTGACCTTTGTCGTATTTTCGTAGGTTTTACCGTTTATGAGATATAGAAGTTCAAATTAGGACAATGGATTGACTGTATCGCCTCCTTATAAAACAATGTCATGTACGGTGCTCCTTAACTAACTTTAAATAAAAATCGCGTACACCTGCGAAGTTTTTGCGGATTATGAAACAGCAATGTTCATATGTGAGAAAAATCCAAAAAAAAAATAACAAGAAAAAATCACTAGAGAGATTTTTAAATAAATCGCGGTCAAAGTTCACATTTTTAGGTTTATATTAGGTTTTTGCGATTTTGCTTTGAAACTGCAAGTCCTATCGAAATGGGACAAAAGGAAATGGTGTAGCCATGAAAATTCTCTACAAGATTGAACTTTATGATATTTTCGTAGGTTTTACCATTTTTGAGATATAGAAGTTCAAGTTAAAATTTTGGGTTTTTTAGGTTAATTTTCACGATTTGCATGAAAACGGTAAGTCTTATCGAAATGGGTCTAGAGAAAATCTTATAGCTGCAAAATGATTTCGTAGGTTGTACCATTTGTGAGATATATAACTTTAACTTGGGAAATTGCAGTCTTACCAGTGTTCTATAATTAGACGATACAGTCAGTAAATTGTCACAAAAGTAGTAAAGTTTACAAAAATACCATAAAGAACAATCATGTAGAGAATTTTCATAGCTACAACACTTTATTTTGCCCATATCGATAGGACATGCGGTTCCAAACAAAATCGTGAAAACCTAAAAAACTCTTAAAAATACCAACTTGAATCGCGATTTATTTAAAAAGCGCTCCGGCGATTTTTTTTGTTTTTTGATTTTTCTCATCCGCAAACACTTCAAAAGCACCGCGTGGACCTATACCTAAGAATTTGAGTAAGAAAGTCTTTTATCTCCAACAAAGACAAAAATCCCAAATTTCAGCCATTACGGTGGGTTATTGTGGCCACAACCTTCAAAATACAGAAAATCGGGAGGTACCATTCTATGGGGCTATATGAAGTCGTGGACCTATACTTACAAATTTCTGGGAGAAAGTTTTATACATCCAACGAAGACTTAGTACCAAATTTCAGCCATTTCGGAGGAATATTGAGGCCACAACCTACAAAATACCGTAAATCGGGAGGAACCGTTCTATGGGGACTGTATGAAGGCGTGGACCTATACCGATAAATTTAGGGGTGAATGTTTTGTACCCTCAACGAAGATTAAGTGCCAAATTTCAGCTATTTCGATGTGGTAATGAGGCTAAAACCTTCAAAATGCCGAAAATCTGGTGGTGCCTTTCTATGGTGGCTATATCAAAGCGTGGACCGGTATAGCCCATTTGAAATACCAAACAGCCTAGGGGTAATAGAATCTGCTATACCAAATTACAAAACTCTGTCTTAAAAATTGCGAGCTGTATCATGATTTCAACAGACGGACAGACATACATTGTTATATCAACTTACCCTGATCAAGAATATATATACTTTATAGGGTCTCTGATGAATATTTCCATGTGTTACAAACGCACAAGTCTTAAAACACTCCAAACAAATAATTATGGGGAAAAAGATTGTGGTTATGTTACAGCTTTTCGATCAACTCATAAATGGAAATCCCGATTTCTAAGCAGATCTTCGGCCCGATACGGCTTAAATTGTGACGAAATATAATGGTGAGTAACCCTCGGACGATGTTTTGGAAAAATTATGAATATTAGCAGAAACCCAGGTTTAAAGTCAATATATTTTTTTGACGTTAGGGCTAACATATTGGGGTTTGTATTTGTTCTTTGTGTCAAAGGCTGTTGGCAAAACCGACTGATATTTTATTAATGTTAATTTTGTATTTCAGTCTCAAAATCACATACTTTTATAGTAGAACACGCACACTATGTGCCCTCCATACGTCCTTTCGCCTTGTATTTTAATAACCTTAACTTTAAGCCAGTGATGGCCACCAACAACAACTTTCCTATACCGGCATACGACACACACGTACACTGTAAAGACATTCGTTCGGTTAACGCATTGTTTACGTTTCCACTCACACTAGCGCAAGTTATAATCTGCAAATGTGTGATTTTGGCCATCACTGCTTTAAGCTAACGTCAATCCAGAATGTTCATGTTTACATTACATTGTAATGGGATATTTGTCTCCGGTGACTTCCAAAATTTTGTTGGGCATAACCCTAGATACAAGTCGAAGTGCAGGGTGTAATTATATTTGTCTATTTTTAACACATCTAAATGCTTTTCATAGACCCTTTGTCGAAATAACGAAGTCCGTAGGTCTGCTGAAATCAATCTACAGCTCGCAATATTTAAGACAGATCTTTATAATTTCGTACAGAAGCTTCTATTACTCCTGGGATGTTTGGTATTGAAAAGGGCCTCTATCGGTCCCATAGAACTGTACCCCCCGATTTTCAGTATTTTTAAGGTTTTAGCCTCAGTACCGCACACACATATTTAGTCTTCTTTGGGAGCGTTGAACTTTCCCCCGTAAATTTGCTGCTAAAGGCCAATGTTTTGATGTAGCCTACACAGAACAGTACCTTCCGATTTTCGATATTTTCAAGGTTTTAGCCACATTAAAATAACGAAACCGCTGAAATTTCGTATTTAGTATTCTCTAGGGGTAAAAAACATTCCAACAGAGAATTGTTGGTATAGATTTACGATTTCATATAGTCCCCATGTAACGGTACCACCGATTTTTCGTGGGTTCTTTATCACATTTTCGGACCAAAATGTGGATACAAACATTTTATTCAGTAAATTGTTAATGCAGGGCAATATTTTGGAAGTGACACCATGGCGGAAAAGCTTTCATAAATTAAAGTAAACTAATTATTCCATTGTGCTTCAATATTTGTTGTAGTTCTAATTTTAACAATATAATTTACATATTTCTAAAAACTCTGAACAAACTGTATAACACCGACAAAAATGCTGTATTTTTAATATATGGTAACATGGGGCGCCTTCGCCACGTTTTTTCAAAATGTTCTCATATCGACATCATTAAAGTTTTTCCAAATATTATTTTTGGTAAGAATATTAGCATGTCTTGACTATAAGTTTTGATATATAAATGATTATAATTTTGTTTTTAAAATATTATTTTTGAGAATTTACAAAATGTCTAAAAAGTGGCGAAGCCTCCCCACCCATGGGGTAGCTTCGCCATCGACATAGGACATATAGCAACGGACTCTAAAACTGGAATTTACCACACTTCCTCCCCAAATATCAACATTATGTATAAAAAGAAAATGTTTTCTATTTAATAATCAAAAATGATTCTAAAATTTACAAAAAGAAACATATTCTAGCCGTTAATTGAAGTAGGTACCTAGAATTTAGGCATACAAATGAATTTTTTGCCAAATTAGATAGGTTTAGTACAATATTTGATTTCAGCTTCACATTATAGCGTGGTATATCAATAGCATAAACAATTTAAGTTAAACCTGACATATTTCTCAAATTAACCCACAACACCCCTATCATGGCGTAGCCGCCCCACCCCCTACATAGTTCATAATATGAATATATTGACATTTATAATTACTTTTATCATGCAAATTATTTGGATTTATATTCTTCAGTAGTTGTCTATTAACGGTATAAAATATAATTTTGATATCACAAAAGGTATACAAGATATCACAAAATATGCCTACCATGAATATTTTTCTCAATACCCCAAAAACATGAAACCGCGTGCATCAGCAATCATATATTTGATAGATATGCCAATTTTTGGGAGATGAAAGATCTTCGTTAAACTCACAATTTTCCTTTTAACGGCATTTCTGTAGCAGTTACAATTATCAAGAAAATCGGTGCTGGCGAAGGCGCCCCAGTGGCGAAGCCGCCCCATGTTACCATATTAGGCTTCTCGTATTGGTTTTTTATGTTTACATTCACGAGCTGAGGCTTACAATATAATTTTATCAAAAAATAATCGTGCAGCGACTACTACCCGAACACGTTACCTTGTAAACTTATACCACACTATAAACTTACGATTTGTTGCATTTCCAAATACCGGCAGATTGTTGTCAATTGGCGGAACAGTATTACCAAATACACATGCAGGATTTTGTGTAGTATTTTCCACAATTGGCATGAAAGGATTGTTGCTATTATTTTCACGATCAACAAATGTAATTGAGCCTGCAGCATGTAGGCAATATTGTAACCGTCCTAGCATTAAAAATGTGAGGAAACTTTTTTCAAATATTATAATGAACCACATTATTGTTATCATATTGATAATGATCATTTTTGTTATTGTAATTTCTATGGTCAAACTATACAGACACACACACTCCACTCGCAACTCGTACTAATATTTCACACGTAAAATGTCCCGCGTAATCAGAATCACCGTTTCATAGATGCCGCACATTCGTTACAAATGAAAGACCACTTCAAACTGAATGGCGAAGCCGGCATTAAAACTCTTTTATATGGAGTTCGGGTTCAGCTGAGGATATCCATATTATCCTTTGCTTGACTTATTTTTATTCGGGAAATGTTGAAAGCAATGGCAAAGGATGCAGCAACGAATGGCAACAACAACAGAATGTTTACGAATAAAAGTCCTTCAAGGATAAATGTTGGGTGCATTGGTGTAAAGATAAAGACATTGACTTTTGGTGTGTGGGTGGAAAATTCATTCATAAAATGTAGAACAGAAAAGGAAAAACAAAACAACACCTTAAAGTTAACCTACAAAAATATACAAACATTATCGAAGAGAACTGTTTGTTTGTATTTGGTAAGTGAACATCCGCAGCAAGATGTTGCACCACGGGATGTTACAATAACTAGTGGATATGCTATATTGTTTGGGGTGCTTTCGATCGGTAAGGTAAACATACGCGGAAAGGACAATCGGATGATATGATATGGGACCTACTTTTTATAGACGAGTCCGAACTGCGTGTCTACAGACACTACTGTAGAGGAGTATTATGTACATTAATTAACTGTTTGGAATTCGAAGACCATTTAACACATCGTCACCTAAAATGGGCCAAAATCAATAATTTTGTTCTTTATATCTACATGACAAAGTCCCTGACATTGATGCCTACATGACCTTGATTTGTATTGTTTTTAGAGAAAAACACGATGTTAACCATTAAAAAAAATCTCCATATGAAGTTATAAATTCATTGATAATAAATTAAAGCATTCCCAAACTGATCATTCCCCCTACTCAATTAAGCAGACATCAAGTGAGACATGTTAAATGAACAGTAAACCGCAATGCTAAGGGCAATGTCGGTGTTTGAGTAGTGTGCTGCAGAGAACTTAAAACCATTCGCGCTCCTTCATAGTTGGATAACTGTCTACTACTACGAGTAGTACTAGTGAAGTACAACAAAAACACAAGCACATCCGTGGCTGTGGTTCATTTCCGTATCCGTTAAAAATTAAGGCCAAACATCAGTGCCCACATTCAGTGTTGGTGTAACTAAACGCTGAGTGAAATCGTAGAAAGCAAAGGCGTAAAGGAAGTTATGCGTTTTTATCATATCCCAGCAAACAATTTAAGCAAATCAAAGTTATTGATAAATTGTTTCTAATGGCCTATTTCACTAAGACGATTCGAATTCAATTTCGTTCAAAATACTACCAACTTCTGTTCTTGAGAATGAAATGATTCAATCAAACAAGTATTCTCTAAATAACAGGAGTTAAACAGGCTATCGAAGTGTGATCTCCAATATGATTGGAATAATAACATTTTATTTTACAACAATTGAAAAACACAAGATTTTCCACGAACATTACACACATTTTGGGGTATCAAGTAAGGTTTGGTTTGGCCTTAAAATTTCAATGCCCAAAGCATACGTTAACTATCGCAAAGTGGAGAGTGTGCCGACCAAAAAAAAATGGATATACATGGATAAAAAATTGTAGCGATCTAATGGAGAACTGGAAGAGTATGAAGTAGCGGTAGGAGCTATATGAAGAACTTCATATAATTTGCATTTATCAAAATTTAACTCTATCCGAGAAGTTCTATGCAGAAATATGTTATAGCTCCAATGAATACTAAATAATATGTGTGAATAATAACATTCAAAATCGGACAGTACAATTCAATGGTGGGCTAAAATAAAACGTTGATCGAGAAATTTCGGAAGAACATTTTTTTAGCCCAAACGAAGACTATAGATCAAATTTCAGTCATTTCCATAGAATAATATAATTGTTTCACAAACATCCCAGATGGGACAAGGGAGACTTATCTGCCACCGTGGTGCAATGGTATGCACATCCGCCTTGTACGCTAAAGGTCGTGGGTTCGATTCCCAGGCCAGACAACATCAAATTTTCAACGGTGGCAAAATACACCTCAGTGAAGTTGGCGACATTTCCAGAGTATTTCAGCCTTGTAAAACTTCTCTCGAAGTGGTGTCTTAGGACACGCCGTTCGGACTCGGCAATAAACAGTAGGTCCCATATCACTGAGCTAATATGAATCGGGGTGCACTCATTGATATGAGAGAAGTCTTCCTTGTCCCATTTCCATAGAATAACCAAACTAAAACCTTAAAAATGACGAAGATAGGGATGCAACGTTCTATGACAGCTATATCAAAACATGAACTTATATCCACAATTTTTTTATGGAGAAGTTTTGAATCAATGACAACCATAAATGCCATATTACAGCAAATTTAAGCCGAAAATATATGAAAACACTAAGGAAAGGATTAATGTCGGGCAAGCCTATTGGCTTGCAAATAAGTTAAATGTATGTGAGAGTTACATCCAAATCTCCGCCGATTTCAATATAATTTGACGCATTTATTTCTAGACCATTTATAGTCACGCCTTCAACATTTCATTGAAATCGGACATACATATATGGTAACATGGTGCGCCTTCGCCACTGGGGCGGCTACGCATGCGCCGATTTTCTCGCAAAATACAAGTGCTAGAAAAAATACGTTAAAGGCAAAATTGTGAGTTTAATGAATATCTATCATCTCCCAAAAATTGGCAGCTGTGTCATAGGTATGATAGCGGACGCACGCGGTTTTGTGTTTTCAGGGTATTAGGAAAAATTATTATGGAAGGTATTTTTTGTGATATCTTCTTTACCTTTTGTGATATCAAAAACACGTTTTATACCGTTAGAAGACAACTACTGATGAATATAAATTCCAATAATAATGAAAAAAAAAAAAAACAATTGCAAATGTCAATATATTAATATTATGAATGCGCCTACGCCATGATAGGCGAGTGGTGGGTTAATGTTAGAAATTTGTCATGTTTAACTTAAATTCTTTACACCATAGATATACCACATTATAATGTGAAGTTAAAATCAAATATTATCCTAAACGTATCTTGTTGTAGTAATAGTATGATTTTTGTAACTAAAGTACCTACTTCAATTAAGTACTAGAATCTGATTTTTTATACCCTCAGCCTTTAGGCTAAAGAGGGTATTTACAATTTGATACGACCAAAAATGTGCCTCATCGAAATAATGGTTTTAGACTCCAAGTATGTTTGTACGATATCCGTTTCAGACAATTTTTAGTAGATCTAGCAATGTCCGTCCGTCTGTCTGTCTGTCTGTCGGTCTGGCTGGCTGGTGCGCACGATAACTCTCGAACGGATCAATCGATTCGGTTCAAATTTTGGGTGTCCAAATATTTTGTCTAGATTCGATTTAAGTTCGAAGATGGGCCATATAGGTCCACTCCTTCAGGTACCTCCCCCACAAATGTTCAAAAATTGTCGAACAACTTTTGCGCACGATAACTCTTGTAGGGAATAACCGATTTGGTCCATACTTTGCACATCGTGTAATTTCTACCAAACTTAGATGAGGTTCTAATATGGACTCAATCGGTCCACTCCTTCGAGTACCTCCCACACAAAATGTCGGAAAAATTCAGTTTAGGACCTGGTCTCGAATCGCTTTGATTTTTGTTTACGCACGTTGTATTTGCTGTCCTCTATACGACGCTGTAAGTTTCATTAGGGGCAAGTCCGTACTTCCTGAGAAAATAGCCTGAAAGTTACAAAAAACCCTATGACACCGTGTGTAGTGGTTGGAGCGCAAGATAACTCTCGAACGGATCTGCCGATTCGGTCCAAAATTTGGCTTTCGTAACATTTTGTCCAAACTTAGTTCAAGTTCAAAGATGGATTATATCAGTCCACTCCTTCCGGTACCTCCCCCACAAAAGTTCGGAAATGTTCGGAAAATTTGTGCGTACGATAACTCTTGAAGGGAGTAACCGATTTGGTCCATACTTTGCACATTATGAAATTTCTACCAGTCTTAGATGAGGTTCCAATATGGACTCAATCGGTAAACTCCTTCGAGTACCTCCCACACAAAATTTCGGAAAAGTTCAGTTTAGGACCTGCTCTCGAATCGCCTTGGTTTTTGTTGTAACATCTTGTATTCACTGTCCCCTATACGAAGGTACAAGTTTCCTCAGGGGCAAGTCCATACTTCCTGAAAAAATAGCCTGAAAGTTGAAAAACAAACCCTATGACACCATGTTTATGAGTGGAAGCGCAAGATAATTCTCGAACGGATATGCCGATTCCGGCCAAAATTTGGCCTTCGTAATATTGTATCCAAACTTAGTTTAAGTTCGTAGATAAGCCATATCGGTCCACTCCTTCAGGTACATACCCCACAAAAGTTCAAAAATATTCGGAAAAATTGTGCGCACGATAACTCTTGAAGGGAGTGACCGATGAAATCCATACTTTGCACATCCTAATATATCTAATATGGACTATATTTGTCCACTCCTTCGGGTACCGCCTACACAAAATTTCGGATAAGTTCACTTTAATATCTGCTCTCGAATCACTTTGATTTTTGTTGAAGCAACTTGCATACGCTGCATCCATTACGACTGTAAAAGTTTTTTCAAGCGCAAGTATATAATTTGACTCCCAAAATAAGATCCATTTCCATAATATACTATGTCGGTCTTTTCCTTCAAGTACCTCCTCCGAAACACTTTTGAAATTAAATTCTAATCCACATTTCTGTCGGTTAGTTTAAATGTCCAAAAAGGGCCACAAAATTCTGAAAAAAATCTAAATATGTACATTCGATCTGTCCGAAGATGAAAGTTCCAATACACATTGGCTGAGGGTATATCTCTGTCGGCAAACCGACTGATACTTTTTTACTTGTTTTTTTTTATTTTAGAATCCTTTTTGATTATTCAATAGAAAACATGTTCCCTTTTCGCATCATGTTGGTATTTAAGGAAGAATTATGGTAAATTACAATTTTAGAGTCCGTTGAAGAATTTCCAATATCGATGGCGAAGCGTGGGGGAGGCTTGTCACTTTTTAGAGATTTTGTAAATTCTTTACAAATTCTGTAACATATTCTACATTTCATCAAAATTGGGCAGATATAACGTGTTCGGTGCATCATATACCTCAAATCGGCCGAATATATGTGAGCTATATCCACATCTGAACCGATTTTCACCAAAAACAAAAACGTTGTTCATATGGCTAAAAAATTGTCCTCACCAATTTTAAGCTGAATCCAATGCGGCTTGTACGTTGCGAACGGAAATGTATAAGTGGTTCTATGACAGGACACCAACCCAATTTTAAAGAAGTCGACATTTAAACTGAAGAAAATAACTATATGAGACGTTACACACTAGAGACGCTTACTTACATACTTAGCTGGCCCATTACAGAACATTTGTTCTATAGGCCGAACTAAGAAGAGATCTCCATTCCTCTCTATTTGTTGCTTTGCACTCTGGAATACCGCGCCTTGTCATCTCATCATCCACTTGTTTGCGCCATCTATTCCTTGGCCTGCCAATTCTGCGTGCACCGCCATGTGGCATGTATTCATACGCCTTTTTAGCGGGTTCATCATCGCTCATTCTTATGATATGGCCTAGCCAACGCAATCGCTGCATCTCGATACGTTTAACAATATTGATGTCGTTGTATAGCAGATACAGCTCGTGGTTCATGCGACGTCGATATTCACCGTCAACGCAGATTGGTCCGTAGATCTTTCGAAGAATTTTTCTCTCAAACACACCAAGCACTGCCATGTCTGCTTGCGCAAGTATCCAGGCTTCGGAGCCATACATCAGCACGGGTAGTATCAGTGTTTTATAGAGCGTTATTTTTGTTTGACGAGATGTGGCTTTGTTTTTAAACTGCTTACTTAATCCAAAGTAGCATCTGTTGGCCAATACAATTCTTCTTTTTATTTCACAACTGATGTCGTTTGTTGTGTTGACGGAGGTGCCGAGGTAGACGAAGTCTTTTACTACCTCAATATTATAGGAACCAACTTCCACAGTCGGTCCGAGCTCAATGGACGCATTGCGCGTCGACACCATCAACTTGGTCTTCTCACCGTTTACCGCCAGACCCACTTTAGCAGATTCTCCTTCGACCTTTATAAAGGTATCAGTTACTTCTTTTACTGATCGACCCATGATGTCTATATCATCAGCATAAGCAAGTAACATGTGACTATTGGTGTAGATTGTGCCACTTCTTTTGACGTTTGCCTCTCGTATAACCTTTTCTAGCAGGATGTTGAAGAGGTCACACGAAAGGCTGTCTCCTTGTCTGAAACCTCTTTTGGTACCAAACTCTTCGGAGAGGTTCTTTCCTATTTTAACTGAGGACCTCGTGTCAGTTAAAGTCATTTTACAAAGCCGGATGAGCTTTGCGGGAATACCAAATTCAGACATGGCTTGGAATACCTTTGAGCGCTTCGGACTGTCGAAGGCTGCTTTATAATCGACAAAGAGGTGGTAGGTGTCGATCTGCATCTCTTGGGTCTTCTCCAGGATTTGCCGCAGGGTAAATATCTGGTCAATGGTGGACTTGCCAGGTCTAAAGCCGCATTGGTATGGTCCAATAATCTCGTTGACCATTGGCTTTAGTCGTTCGCACAATATCCCTGACACGATCTTGTAGGCAATAGGGAGTAGACTTATGCCCCTATAGTTAGAGCATACAGCCTTATCTCCCTTCTTGTGGACGGGGCACAGGATACTCAGGTTCCAATCGTCGGGTACTCGTTCTTCCTGCCAGATGGTGCTAACTAGCTGATGAATACACCTTATCAGCGTGTCGCCTCCGGTTTTGAACAGCTCGGCTGGTAAGCCATCGGCCCCTGCTGCCTTATTATTCTTCAGCCGATTTATTGCTGTCTTTACCTCATCTTGGCTGGGCGGTATACATTCAATACCATCTTCTGGGATTGGGACTGTGGTATCTTCGTCGTCTTCGCTGCTATTGGATACCAACAGATTTGAAAAATGTTCTTTCCATATCCTGAGTACAATATCTGTATCAGTTACCAAATTACTAGAAACGCTACATATCACAAATACAACCAGCGACAAAAGAATGAACTACAAAATTGATACGGACCACATTTACAGGGATCTAGTTCATAAGCACAGACGAAAGAAAACATATATTAGCTTTGACGTTAAATTCGGTTAGACGTTTTTTTTCTTAAAATAATGTAATGTTTGTGTTATACTAGTATGTTTATCTTTTTGTAATATATTATTTTTTGCAACGGATCCCTGAAGATGATTGTCGAGGACAATCGAAATATTGGATGAATAAAGAGAACAAAAATTTAAAATAACAAGTAAAAAAGTCTGTGTGGATTGAAACAAATTTTATGAGATATCACGCGAACCATTTTAGCGAATATTTTCGAACTTTTGTGGGGGAGGTATCGGAAGGAGTGGACCTGTAAGCACCACCTTCGAATTTCATCTATTATTCGATATCCAAATTGTGGACGAACGCAGTGTTCGGCTCCAGCTCTCCAGCATATATGTATATGGTGCCATAAGTGTTTTTTACACCTTTCGGGTTGTTTTCCCAAGAAGTATGGACTTGTCCCTAAAAAACTTTTACTGTCGTAATTGAGGCACAGAATGCAAGTTGCTTCAACAAAAATTAAAATGATTCGAGAGCAGGTCTTAAAGTGAATTTATCCGAAATTTGTGTGGGAAGTACCCGAAGGAGTGAACAGATATATTCCATATTCACACCTGATCTATATCTGGTAGATATAATGCGATTTGTAAAGTATGGCCGATTTGGTCACTACCTTCAGGAGTTATCGTGAGCACAGGTTTTCCGAACATTTTTGAACTTTTGTGGGGGAGGTGCCTGAAGGAGTGGACCGATATGGCTTATCTTCGAGCAAAAACTATGTTTGCACAAAATATTACAAAGGCAAAATTTTGGACCGAATCGGCAGATGCGTTCAACTGTTATCTTGCTCTACAACCACTACACACGGTGTTATAGGGTTTTTTTGCACCTTTCAGGCCATTTTTTCAAGAAGTGTGGATTTGCCCCTGATGAAACTTGTACCATCGTATGGGGGACAGTGAATGCAAGTTGTTACAACAAAAAAGCGATTCGAGAGCAGGTCCTAAACTGAACTTTTCCGAAATTTTGTGTGGGAGGTACCCGAAGGAGTGGATCAGTTGGGTCCATATTGGAACTTCATCTAAGTCTGGTAGAAATTTCGCGATGTGCTTTCTTCAAAATTTATCGTGTGCGCACATTTTCCGAACATTTTCGAACTTTTGTGGGGGAGGTACCAGAAGGAGTGGGCCGAAATAATCCATCTTCGAACTTAAACTAAGTTTGGACAAAATATTACGATAGCCAAATTTTGGACCGAATCGGTTTATCCGTTCGGGAGTTGTCGTGCGCTCCAGCCAGACAGACAGACGGAGGGGAATTGTTAAATCAACTCCAAATTGACTGAAACACATTTCGTCCAAACATACTTAGGGTTTAAAACCACTATTTCGATGAGGCACATTTTGCCCGTATGAAGGTGTATATGCCCTCGTTAGCATAAATGCTGATTTTAATGACCTTCAGCCGAAACAAATACAACATCACGTTCTATATATATGTAGGAGTGGTTACCTTCTTCGTTCCAAATGAAACAATTTGATTATTGTCTTAGAGACAAAGTAAGCATTTATTTACAGTTTTGAGTTCTTAAATTAAATAAAGTAACTTAAGTTATTAAATATTTACAGAGTTCACTTATTTCTTTTAAATCAAATAATTCACTAAATATTAAACTTCAAACACTTCAGAGCTTCTAAGGTAACTTCTATGAATACTTCTATTCGCACTTCTTAACACTTGAACTTCTAATCAGCGACTGTGTTTGATCGTCGTGTGTCTGCACTCATTTGCATTTCTGTGACGTTCGCTTTCCTCTCTTCGTATGTACAATGTGTTGTGTCGTCTTCGTCTATGTTTATCTCCTGTTGTGTGTAATGCAGGCGCACAAATGTGAGCATGCGTAACCCGTTCCTACATATATTCCTAGAAGGAACTATGGGTCTATCTGGCTTGCTTATGCACAAAAACATAATACCCTTTACCACAGTGTGGTGGTATATGGGGGCTATACTAAAACGTGGACATTAGGGTTACGACTGTTTGGCATTTTTTTCTCAAAAATGATTTCCTGTAGTGAGAATGAATGAACGTTTGCCTATTATTGCCTAAAACAATATTCATCTATTTTATTTTGAAAAAGGATCCGCACAAACCACTTTGAATTTCATTCTTTTAATACTATGAAATGAAAAAAAAAATCTCAAGAAATTATTTCCTTTTGCACGAATGAAAAAGGTTCCGCATGAAATATAGTATGTGTATATAAAATGATATATGTATATGTAATAATACGTTGATAAAATTAGTGAGAAACAAACGGTTATGTCATTTTGGTTATATCGTGTGCCCCTATACCTAGTTTTCAGTTAAGTACATATATCCTTACAGTGACTTCAAAAAATTGTCAAATTGTGACGCAGTCACAAGTTAGTGGCTGCACATCCCCTAACCTAACCTAACCGGTATGCTCTTTCTGAATTTTCTCTCTTCTGCTCTAGCTTCCGAGGAATCCTCGATTCGGCGCGAAATCCTAAACTTTTTTCAGCCATAAAATTAATATTTTAAAAATTTACAAGTTTAAAAACACATTTCTAAAATCAGAACTTTAATTTTCGATTTAGAAGTTTTTAATTTATGGAGGCAAAAATGGAAATTTTTTTTTGTTCCATATGGTGAAAAATATTTCACATTTGTGTCATTCATAAGTCCCAATTTACATTAGGCGAGTTTACTTGCGGCAATTGTCAGTTTGAAGGAGAGAGAGGTGAGGTATATGGTAACCCTTTGCCTCTCAACACCCTCTCTCACCCACAAACTGACAATTGCCGCAAGTAAACTCGCCTAATGTAAATCGGGCCTAAGTGTTGATATGGAACAATTCGACAAAAATTCTATTCTCTCTAACTTTTATATTCCAATACATATTCCTCTATATTTTTACAAATATGTTCTATATACTATTATTAATAATTCAAGTCAAAAATATAAATATTTTCTTTAGTCAGCTCCAGGCAGTGACGCAAAATTTTAAAATTCGATTATCTCAAAACGGACAAATGGCGTATGGAACACTTAAACATGACACCGACGATATGTCTACTATTTTTAGTGGAGAAAATTGTGGAATATGACGAAAAGTAAATGACAAATAACAGCATTACACATTACATTAAGACTGAAAATATAGATACAACTTTTAAAATACCTGAAATCGGGTAGTACCGTTATATAGGGGCTATACTCAAACGTCGACCTATGTATATAGACAGCTTTTTGTGCAAAGGTTTTCATACCTCTCGAAGCAAAAAATCCGAAATTTTGGAGGTCAAATTTAAAATTTCTTTATAGCGACGCGTCGCGTTATGTGGGGGTTATACCAAAACATCGACCTATATAAACTAATATACTGGATTAACCTTCTTTATTATGATTTATTTGACGTGTACGCAATGGAATTGGCATTTGAAACCCAGTGGGATTTGACAAATTACAACCAATTCAGGTGCAGGCGAAACAGTTTAAATACCAGCACCATGTTATAAGCATTTCCTAAAGATTCCAAACTAATGTTATAATCGTTTCAGTAGAACCGGTTCTAATCCGGTTTTGTAAATAGAAAAAACACTGTAAAAATAAAAAATTCTGGTAATCAGCGCAAAAATACATACCTCTGGGCAAAAATCGAGGATAGGTACACAAAAGCAGATATGGTACTTGGTGTGTATACATAGTGTGTATAACTATATCATGTACGATGTGACCTATACAATCGCGATATCTCAAGAAAGGCAGATTTTAGGAAAATTTAGGAAATGAAGGGTTATATATTTTTCTTTTGTCACTTTTTAAGGCTTACCGTTTTCGAGAAAAATCCAATACATACAAAAAACAATATTTTACCTTTGCACACATGGAATAAACTTTAAGGACATTGCTTTGAGAGAATTGTTGTTATTTCATGGGCAAACTAATAATCACATACGAATTTCAGAAATCAAACTCATACCCATCCCTTTGGATGGTGAAAATAAAAATGTTTGCTGGGAAGCAAAGCGGACAACACAACTTGATGTACATAAATATTCACTTACTATCTTACATGATTGTCTCTTGTTGGAATTTGTCTAATGTTCTATGAATGGATGAAAGTAAGACCAATTGCAATAATTCATAATAATTATTAATGTTCTTTCGGCTTTTAATGCTTCAATTTTATTCTTAACAACGAAAATTAATGTCATGCATAGTAATTTTAAAATAACCAAGCAAAAACTTAAAAACTCAAATTGTAATTTGTCAAGGGATTCGAGGAAAAAAACATTTTTTTGTTTTGCCTTTTTAAGGCGAAAGTCATTTTATAGTGATATTGGAATTAATTCTCTTTCGAGTTGAGCTGTACATTGAAAAATTAGGAATCCACAGAAGTCCCACATATTCAACCATTATGCTTCGTTTCACGGGTGGTCCGATCATAAGGCATATTAGAATGTTATTTTAGTGGTTGGACGAAAGCTAAGCTTGGAAACTAGCATTTAACACAAATCATTCGAAAATTGTATATTCAAATTATTAATTTATTTTAATGTCAGTTGTTTTAATAACAAACTTTCAAATAGTTTTTGTTAGACTTCATCTATCGTGTGCTTCAATACGATGACATCGTCAGGTAGAGAGAAACCTTTCTGATATTTCTCATGGAAAAGACATAACTGAAGTATTGGGTGACGTAGGGGATGGAAGATACCAAGGAACGGTCCTAACCGGTTTTTAACATGGCAAAGCCCAGGATTTATCTTGGTCCCTCTTTCATCTCAAGTGGACACTGACCTCTCCGTGGTGTCTCCTGGGGAACTGCCTTTAACACCCGTTAAAGGTAGTGGGCTAACATGTGCCGCGCGTTCACCCATAAGAACGTTAAAAACTTGGGTTTGGGCGTCGGGTTAGTAACCCTAGAAAAAACATCCTACTATGAAAAAACGAAAGAAAAGAAAAACAAATCCCTCAAAAGTTGACGATACCCGCAAACGTTTCAAGGACCATGATCTGCACATCTGGAATGATCGCACTCTTTATAGAGACGGTGCAGTTTACGCATTGGCAGATGTACTTGAAAAATACAAGGCCGACATTACTGCCATACAGGAAATACGATGGAACGGGAAAGGCGTCACAACAACACCTAAAGGTGACGCACTGTATTATAGCTGCCATGACACAAAGCATGAGTTTGGTTGCGGATTTGTAGTTGGTCGGAGGTTAAAACATCTGGTCTCCAGCTTCACCCCAGTGAATGAAAGACTCGCTGCAATTCGATTAAAAGCAAAATTCTTCAACATCAGCTTTATTTGCGCTCATGCTCCCACTGAAGACAAGGACGAACAGACCAAAGATATATTTTACGAGCGCTTAGAAGGAACTTATGACCGTTGCCCTGCCCATGACATTAAAATTATACTAGGCGATTTTAATGCCAAAATTGGAAAGGAGAATATCTTTGGCCCAACAGTCGGGAAATTCAGTCTCCACAGTGAAACATCTGACAATGGTATGAGGCTGATAGACTTTGCAGCTGCAAGAAACATGGTAATTAGCAGTACCAGATTTAAGCATCTCGATATTCATAAGGGCACCTGGCTGTGGCCAGATCAAAGAACAAAAAATCAAATTGATCACGTTGTGATAGATGGAAGACATGCATCAAGCGTGTTGGATGTACGATCGTTCCGAGGTGCAAACATAGACTCGGAGCACTAACTTGTTGCAGCAAAGGTACGTACCAGATTAAACGTAGCAAACAAAGTGCGAACAGACACAACACGAAAGTTGGACATCGGTAAGCTGCAAACACAACATATAGCCACAGCGTATTCCACTCAACTAGCCCAATTGCTTAATGAGAGCACTCCTTGTCCCTATAACATAAGAACACCATTGCAAAATATTGCCCACACCTTGCAAACAGCCGCAAAATCCATACTTGGATTCCAGAGACCTCCACAAAGGAATTCATGGTATGACCAGGAGTGTCGTGCTGCTATCGAAGAGAGTGTGAGAGAGAGAAGAGAGTGTGAAATCGAGATGTACAGGAGACTGAATGAAGTCCGAAAATTCTACCAAAGAGTGAAACATCAAACTGATGGCTTTGGAACTGGCACATCCTCCTGTAGAGACCAGCAAGGTAATCTGGTAACTGATACAGATAGTGTGCTAAGGATATGGAAAGAGCATTTTTCCAAACTGTTGGTATCCAATAGTAGCGAAGTCGACGAAGATACCACAGATCCAATCCCAGAAGATGGTATTGAATATATACCACCCGGCCAAGATGAGGTAAAGACAGCAATAAATCGGCTGAAGAATAATAAGGCAGCAGGAGCTGTGCAAAACCGGAGGCGACACGCTGATAAGGTGTATGCATCAGCTAGTTAGCACCATCTGGCAGGAAGAACGCGTACCCGACGATTGGAACCTGAGCATCCTGTGTCCCGTGCATAAGAAAGGAGATAAGACTTTATGCTCCAATTATAGGGGCATAAGTCTTCTCCCTATCGCCTACAAGATAGTGTCAGGGATATTGTGCGAACGACTAAAGCCCATAGTCAACGAAATAATTGGACCATACCAATGCGGCTTTAGACCTGGCAAGTCCACCATTGACCAGATATTTACCCTGCGGCAAATCCTCGAGAAGACCCAAGAGATGCAGATCGACACCTACCACCTTTTTGTCGATTATAAAGCAGCCTGCGACAGCCCGCTACGTTCGCAGGTATTCCAAGCAATGTCTGAATTTGGTATCCCCGCAATTTGGACACAAGATCTTCAGTTAAAATAGGAAAGAACCTTTCCGAAGAGGTTTGTACCAAAAGAGGTTTCAGGCAAGTAGACAACCTTTCCTGTGATGTTTTCAACATCCTGCTAGAAAAGGTTATACGAGAGGCAAACGTCAAAAGAAGTGACACATTCTACACCAATAGCCACATGTTACTTGCTTATGCTGATGATATAGACATCATGGGGCGATCAGTAAAAGAAGTAACCGATACCTTTATGAAGGTCGAAGGAGAATCTGCTAAAGTGGCCTGGCGGTAAACGGCGAGAAGACCAAGCTGATGGTGTCGACGCGCAATGCGTCCATTGAGATCGGACCAACTGTTGAAGTTGGTTCCTATAATTTTGAGGTACTAAAAGACTTCGTATACCTCGGCACCGCCGTAAACACAACAAACGACATCAGTTGTGAAATAAAAAGAAGAATTGTATTGGCCAACAGATCCTTCTTTGGTTTAAGTACTTACTTACTTACTTACTTAGCTGGCCCATTACAGTACATTTGTTCTATAGGCCGAACTAAGAAAATATCTCCATTTCTCTCTGTCTATTGCTTCCCCTTCTGGAATACCGCGCCTTGTCATCTCTTCATCCACTTGTTTGCGCCATCTATTCCTTGGCCTGCCAATTCTGCGTGCACCGCCAAGCGGTCCGTGTTTATACACCTTTTTAGCGGGATCATCATCCCTCATTCTTATGATATGGCCTAGCCAACGCAATCGCTGCATCTCGATACGTTTAACAATATTGATGTCGTTGTACGACAGATACAGCTCGTGGTTCATGCGAAGTCGATATTCACCGTCAACACAGATTGGTCCGTAGATCTTTCGAAGAATTTTTCTCTCAAACACACCAAGCACTGCCATGTCTGCTTGCGCAAGTACCCAGGCTTCGGAGCCATACATCAGCACGGGTAGTATCAGTGTTTTGTAGAGCGTTATTTTTGTTTGACGAGATGTGGCTTTGTTTTTAAACTGCTTACTTAAACCAAAGTAGCATCTGTTGGCCAATACAATTCTTCTTTTTATTTCACAACTGATGTCGTTTGTTGTGTTTACGGAGGTGCCGAGGTAGACGAAGTCTTTTACTCCGTCAATATTATTGGAACCAACTTCCACAGTCGGTCCGAGCTCAATGCGTCCATCGCGTCGACACCGTCAACTTGGTCTTCTCACCGTTTACCGCCAGACCCACTTTAGCAGATTCTCCTTCGACCTTCATAAAGGTATCAGTTGTTTCTTTTACTGATCGGCCTATGATGTCTATATCATCAGCATAAGCAAGTAACATGTGACTAGTGGTGTAGATTGTGCCACTTCTTTTGACGTTTGCCTCTCGTATAACCTTTTCCAGCAGGATGTTGAAAAGATCACACGAAAGGCTGTCTCCTTGCCTGAAACCTCTTTTGGTACAAAACTCTTCGGAGAGGTTCTTTCCTATTTTAACTGAGGACCTCGTGTCAGTTAAAGTCATTTTACAAGGCCGGATGAGCTTTGCGGGGATACCAAATTCAGACATGGCTTGGAATACCTTTGAACGCAGCGGGCTGTCGAAGGCTGCTTTATAATCGACAAAAAGGTGGTAGGTACCGATCTGCATCTCTTGGGTCTTCTCCAGGATTTGCCGCAGGGTAAATATCTGGTCAATGGTGGACTTGCCAGGTCTAAAGCTGCATTGGTATGGTCCAATTATCTCGTTGACCATAGGCTTTAGTCGTTCGCACAATATCAATGACGCGATCTTGTAGGCAATAGGCAGTAGACTTATGCCCCTATAGTTAGAGCATACACGCAGAGAAAAAAATATGTTTGATCCAACAATATTCCAAGAGCAAAATATGTATTGTTAACATATTGTTGGATTCCTCATGTAGTATTGTTAATCCAAAAATAGTTTGTGTCAACTGAACAATATTTCTCTCTTTTCTTCGAAAATTTGTTTCTCTTCTCTCGCTATTCGATGCCGTGTTGAAAAAACAATTTTGGTGAGTTGTGGTGTGTTTGTATGACATGCTGCCTTTACCTTTGTTTTTGTGTGTATGTACTTGTGAGACTCTTGTTTTTATTTGTTTCTGTTTTGTTTCATTCTTCTTTCCTTTTCATGTTTGTTATGGTGTTTAATTATTCCTTATGTTGTGGTGGCTGCTTGTGGCTTTTTGTTTGTCTTTGTTGTCAGCCAATGCAGCAAACCATGTATTGTGTTCATCAATGATTGCAATATTATACGCGACATTTATATCCAAGTTATGCGAATAGTGTATATGAGAAGTATATGCACTCAAATAAAAAATTTCTGGGCTGGTTTTCTGTATTGACAATACTTTTTGTAAACAAAATTAGATTATGATAGTTCCTACAATCGGTATTGTTAACGATTTTAACAATATTGCGGAAATTCGAAAGTTGTTTTTGTTTTCTATGTTTGGAACAAAAGATGGTATTTTTGGATTTGGATTACAATGTTTGAACAAAACAAATACATTTTTGGAACCAAAACATATATTTTTGTTCCAACAAAAGCGAAAAATATTTTTTCTCTGCGTGTACAGTCTTATCTCCCTTCTTGTGGACGGGGCACAGGATACTCAGGTTCCAATCGTCGGGTACTCGTCCTTTCTGCCAGATGGTGCTAACTAGCTGATGAATATACCTTATCAGCGTGTCGCCTCCGGTTTTGAACAGCTCGGCTTCTGCTGCCTTATTATTCTTCAGCCGATTTATTGCTGTCTTTATCTCATCTTGGCTGGGCGGTATACATTCAATACCATCTTCTGTGATTGGATCTGTGGTATCTTCGTGGACTTCGCTACTATCGGATACCAACAGTTTGGAAAAATGCTCTTTCCATATCCTTAGCACACTATCTGTATCAGTTACAAGATTACCTTGTAGGTCTTTACAGGAGGATGTGCCAGTTCCAAAGCCATCAGTTTGATGTTTCACTCTTTGGTAGAATTTTCGGACTTCATTCTGTCTACTGTACATCTCGATTTGTTCACACTCTCGCTTTTCCATCTCTCACTTCTTCCTGCGGAAAAGACGTTTCTCCTCTCTCCTTTTCTCCCTGTATCACTCTCGTGCGCTACGCGTTGCTACGGATTGTAAAGTAGCCCTATATACCGCATTTTTCTCTTCGGTGGCAGCACGACTCTCCTGATCATACCATGGATTCCTTGGTGGAGGTCTCTGGTATCCAAGTATGGATTTTGCGGCTGTTTGCATGGAGTGGGCAATGCTTTGCAATTGCGCTGATATGTTATTGGGATGAGGAGTGCTTTGATTAAGCAATTGGGCTAGTTGAGTGGAATATGCTGTGGCTATCTGTTGTGATTGCAGCTTACCGATGTCCAACTTCCGTGTTGTGTCTGTTCGCACTTTGTTTGCTACGTTTATTCTGGAACGTACCTTTGTTGCAACAAAGTAGTGGTCCTAGTCTATATTTGCACTTCGGAACGAACGTACATCCACCACGCTTGATACATGTCTTCCATCTATCACAACGTGATCAATTTGATGTCTTGTTCTTTGATCTGGCCACAGCCAGGTGCCCTTATGAATATCGAGATGATTAAATCTGGTACTGCTAACTACCATAATTCTTGCAGCTGCAAAGTCTATCAGCCTCACACCATTGTCAGATTTTTCACTGTGGATACTGAATTTCCCGACTGTTGGGCCAAAGATATTCTCCTTTCCAATTTTGGCATTGAAATCGCCTAGCATAATTTTAATGTCATGGACAGGGCAACAGTCATAAGTTTCTTCTAAGCGCTCGTAAAATATATCTTTAGTCTGTTCGTCCTTTTCTTCAGTGGGAGCATGAGCGCAAATAAAGCTGATGTTGAAGAATTTAGCTTTTATTCGAATTGCAGCAAGTCTTTCATTCACTGGAGTGAAGCTGGATACCAGATGTTTTAGTCTCCGACTAACTACAAATCCGCAACCAAACTCATGCTTTACGTCATGACAGCTATAATACAGTGCGTTACCTTTAGGTGTTGTTGTGACGCCTTTCCCGTCGTATTTCCTGTATGGCAGTAATACCGGTCAGGACCGTTGCTTGGTATCTTCCATCCCCTTCGTCAAGTAAGCAGTTTAAAAACAAAGCCACAACTCGTCAAACAAAAATAACGCTTTACAAAACACTGATACTACCCGTGCTGATGTATGGTTCCGAAGCCTGGGCACTTGCGCAAGCAGTGCTTGGCGTGTTTGACAACGACATCAATATAGTTAAACGTATCGAGATGCAGCGATTGCGTTGGCAAGGCCATATAATAAGAATGTGCGATGATGAACCCGCTAAAAGGCGTATAAATTCCAGCCACATGGCGGTGCACGCAGTATTGGCAGGCCAAAGAAATAGTTTTGGGCAGAAAATTAGCTTTTGAGATCATAGTGCAATGGCAGTGACCACTGTGGATAATCACCTTTCTCCCGTTCAAATTGCAATATTTCTAAATTTGAATAGAAAAGAATCAGATATTTGTAAGGCTGAGTACAAATATCACAGCCTTAATGGGGTTTCTACACGGTATGTTTTTTACATATTCATGCATAGCAACTGTCACTTTTTTCGCCCATATGTAATTCCTTCTGCACGGCAAAATTTTATTTTTCATTCGTTTTCTGTTGTTTTCTTTATTTATATCGCGTACAAACAAAACAGCTGTTTACCTTTGGTTGTACAGACGAGAAAAGAGCGCGTTATATTCGAAAAATATACATATGTATGCACATAACAGTTGGTATAGTTGGTTTGCACAAATACATATGTAAACAAGTAAGAACAGACTATAGTCGGACGGGGCCGACCATGTGATACCCTATACCACTATCCCTGTGCACTAGCTTTCCGGGCTAGCTGTTATAAGATGTGCATTAGAAATTTTACCAATTTTCACACAAAAGTTTTGATCAATTTAACCCGCTAAATATTATCCGATCATACCGTTGACTTGCACGCTACTTCTTCATCTCAAACCAAAACTACGTTTAAAATTTCGCGCCGATCGGACTATTATTGCGACCTACAGAGCGGCTACAAAATCGAGCAAAAATTTTGTTTTTGGTCCATTTCATCCCTTTAACATTTCACGATCATCGCCAAAAACTAATCAGTTCTATTCTGGTCCAAACCCGACCTCCATACTAAATTTCGTGACAATCGGTCCATAATTGCGGCCTCTAGCTTGATTACAATTTTTAATGGACGGACAGACGGACGGACGGACGGACGGACACACATCGCTAAATCGCTTTATCTCGTCGAGATATGAAGTTTGGTATACCACATGAGGGGTCTACGACGAATATTTCGCGGCGTTACATGAATTTTTGGGAAAACAAACTTATTATACCCTTTTCCACATTGTGGTATAGGGTATAAAAACATACCGTGTAGAAACTCCATAAGTAATTTTTTACACATTGGGTGCCAACGTGGTGCAATGGTATGCACACCCGCCTTGCACGCTAAAGGACGTGGGTTCGATGCCCCGGCCAGTCAAACATCAAAATTTTCAACGTTGGCAAAATACCCCTCAGTAATGTTGGCGACATTTCCTGAGTATTTCAGCCATGTAAAACTTCTCTACAAGTGGTGTCTTAGGACACGCCGTTCGGACTCTGCGAAAAACTGTAGGTCCCATATCATTGAGCTATTATGAATCGGGGTGCACTCATTGTCCCGTATCGGATGTTTGTGGAACAATTATATATAATTTTTTACATAACAATGATACAACTCGTGCGTGCTGTTATATGAATCAGAAGCGTAGAAAAAAGGTCTACTTGAGTCAATTCGTGTACTTAGTTCAAAAGTAGGTGCGTATTCTTAAAGATTTCTGCGTAACTTAATTGTTCCAAACCAAAACCCATGTATTTCGAAGATGCATGTATTTCGAAGATTATTCAGTAACCTACAATTTCTACAAGGTTATTATATTTTAATAAGTTTTACTTTCTTTCTTGCTTAACAACTGACGCTTTCAAAATTATTGCTGGGTTTCAATGTCTATTTAAGACATGTTTTAAAATAAATTCTACGGTTTGTATTAGCAAACTGCAGGTTTTGAACATTCGATAGAAAGATACATTTTTTATGTTGACTGGTTGTTGGCACATTTCTTTACTTCGATTAAAATTATGATGTTGTCTAGTTGTCTGTTTGGTAAGCTTGCATTTCATCTTTTGTTTTTATTATGCAAACAAAAAAACTAAAAAGATTAAAAAAAAAACTAAATAAATAAATAGAAAAATTTAACAGAAAGTAAAAACATTTGAAACCAGTTAAAGGTCCAATTAATTAATTATAATTCCAATTAATTTAATAACAAAAACAACATGTCCCACTGTACAGCCAACCAAACAACACCGTGTTTCTAGTTAACCAAAAACCCATTTGTTTTGTTAGTTTTTGCTGTTGTTTGTTAAATCGATATTCTGTTGTTTTTTATTGCTTTGTTCGTTTAGACAAATCGAATTTCAAAAACCTTTCTGTGTACTTTTAACAGAAAAAACGCGCATCATAAATTATTCAGTTGATTGATTTAGAAGTTTAGCCAGCAAACGACTTACCTTCCTTTGTGGAACCTTTGAAAACTTTTGTATTGTCCATTGTATTGAAAGCCATTAAGTTTTGTTTGCGTGCTGCAATACCGCTGCTTCGAATGATATTGTCTTCGATTGTTATTTCGTCTAAACTGTTGCCAATAATTGTACCAGCCCCACCACCAATGGCAACTCCCACGCCACCCGCAACATCACCGCCACCGTTACTATACATGTCTGCCACAAATGGTATATCTGGAATAAAAAGGACAAAATGTTAGTTGTTTAAATATTTTACTAGCTTCTTTATCAAAACCAAATGATTTCAAATTGTGCTCATTTCCTTGACCTTCTTCTCCCCACCACTTACCTGTTGCTTTGTTGCTCTTCTTCATTTCCATAATTTCATTATTTTGTATGAATTTGAATTTGCCACGAAATCCTTTTGCCGTTACATTCGAACTTGCATTGAATTCAATTAAAAGATCCGGTCCCGTACTGAGGATATGACGAACACCACTGGATGAGTTGCCACACAGGACATCAATAACGGCATTCATATTCAATGATTCAGCATCGAAAATGGTTAACTTGTCTAAATTGCAACTGCAAATTAATTAATACACAAACACGGTTTAAACGGTTATGACAGTTTTGTCGATTTAGCTTAATTAAGAAATAATATTTATTTACCTCTCGCCATCTTTGGGAATTTCCAGTTCTTCGAATATAAGCTCAACACGTGTTTCTGGTCTGAAATTATAGAATATTTGAATTTTATTATGGAAACGGGAACTAGAAATGAAATAATGCAAAAATATGTCCAATGACAAAGACAACATAAGAAAGTTGTTGGATCAGAAAGTCAAGTCAAGTAAAATATGAAGACAATACTATAGTCGGACGGGGCCAACCATATGATGCCCAACACCACTAATTTTGGGCACTCCGCTTGAGACACCTCGAAAACATGGTTTTTGAACGCTTTTACAGCATCTTCTGGTGTTGGTTGCTATTTTTCGGGCTTATAGGCATAGTTCCATGATTCGTCACCTGGATCGATCTTATAAACTTCTTTTGAAGCACCGTGATCGTTTTTCCGAAAATTCTTGCACCGATCAACAAGGGATCTAACGAAAAAACCCCATTTTTGCCAACAAGTGGTCAAGCAATATCAAATGTTAGTTGGTGGAATAAATGCCCAAGTATGCTTTTATCTTATGGTATAGTATTTCCAAATTGAATGAAACTTTTTCCAAATTGAATGAAACCTTTTCTAAATTAAATGAAACATTTTCCAAATCAAATGAAACTTTTTCCAAATTGAATGAAACGTTTATTTTTATTGCAATAAAAAACCAGAATATTTTGAAAAGAGAAAGAAATACAAAATTATAAGGGGTTTCAACAATTTTTACTTACAGGGTGTTTTTGTAAAAATGCTTGCCTGTCACACGAACCGTTCGTACTAAACGTATACGTTCAAAATTTGGTTCTTGTAAAATTTTACGAACCATTCGTTTTTATCTGAAAGCTTTCGTCGATTTCATAAAAGCTTTTATATTTCAGGGTTTCCATGATACTTATTTTGTGAATTTTGCATATGCATCAGCACGTAAAATATGTTACTTGATGGCAACCCCGATAAACAGATGAAAAACAAAAAATAAGAAAAAAATGTAATAAAATTTGTCAAAAATAATTGTGATAATATGAAGAAACGGATGTACATATACGCGTGTGCTTCTATGGAAATAAAAAAATTGCATTCCCTTCCAGTTTTCGTGTGTTTTGTGCCATTTATTACTCAAATTATTTCATTTTCATTCAAAACGATGGGTCTATTCCATTCGTTTATTTTTGACGTATTCGTTCGTCTGATTTTGTTACGAAAACCAAAAAAAATACGAAAATAAAAAGCTTTCATTTGTTTGTCACACGAATACAAACGTCAACCGCTTTAAAAGCCAAATTGTGTCTTCGTTCATGAAATCGACGAAAGAATGGACAAAAACTTTTTACAAAAACACGCTGTTAAATTCTAATCTTAAGTAATGACATGCAAGTGTAAATTGCTGCATGTTTTGCTTCCTTAAACTTAAACATTTTATAATTTTTGGGCATCGATTAAGGTTATAGCGAAATAATGCTAAAGAGAGAACTAAGGTTTGAAAAATTGCTAATAATAACAGGGGCTAATTGTATTATCTAATGACTATTTGGTGCTTGTGGAATTTTCAATGGACATACTCATTACATAATTGAAGCAGTCCTGTTTATAGAGATGTTGGTTACTATGCTCAATCACGTCAGCGATATTACGATATATTGTCTGATTGCGTAGTACCACTCTGGTACACAATTTTATTATATTTGAAAATGCCTTTACTATTTTGTTCAACATTGCTGAATATGGCATTAAAAATTTCAAATCTCGCCGGTTTATTTCTATCATTATGTGTATTCGTTTACTTATTAAGTTATTGCATAAAAATTATAAAAAAAAACTTTCAAAAAAAAAAATGTGTACCAGAGTGAGGGTCTTCAGCAAAAACTTAAGCATTTCGACCTTCTAACTCGCTTCCTTCAATGTTATTTTCGTCCCTTATTTTAAGAACCGCTATAAAACTACCACAAGTTGACGTTTTTCAGCTTCGAAATGTTCTACAAAAATGTACGGCTCCCATTGACAACGAATCGACTTTGTCTCGTTTTCATGGTCCTTTTGTGCATTTACCCGGTTTTTTGTTCAGAAAAAGACACAAAACATAGTTGTTTCTGAACCAAAACAGGTTAAATGTCAGAAATGACCATGGAAGCGCAATGTCAATGAGGGTCGTACCTACAACTTTCTAAGCGATATTTTTATACCCTCAGCCTTTAGACTATGAAGGGTATATACACTTTCATACGGGCAAAATGTGCCTCATCGAAATAATGGTTTTAGACCCCAAGTATGTTTGGACGAAATGTGTTTCAGACAATTTGGAGTCGATTGAGCAATGTCCGTCCGTCTGTATGTCTGTCTGTCTGTCTGTCTGGCTGGCTGGAGCGCACGATAACTCTCGAAGGGATGAACCGATTCGGTTCAAATTTTGGCTTTCGTAATATTTTACCCAAACTTAGTTTAAGTTCGAAGATGAGCTATATCGGTTCACTCCTTCCGGTACCTCCCCCACAAAAGTTCGAAAATGTTCGGAAAATTTGTGCGCACGATAACTCTTGAAGGGAGTAACCGATATGGTCCATACTTTGCCCATCGTGGAGCGTGTACCAGACTTAGATCAGGTTTTAATATGGACTCAATTGGTCCACTCCGTCGGGTACCTCCCATACAAAAATTTGGAAAAGTTCAGTTTAGGACCATCTCTCGAATCGCTTTGATTTTTGCTTTAGCAACTTGTATTCACTGCCCTCCATACGACGGTATAAGTTTCATCAGGGGCAAGTCCATACATCCTGAGAAAATACCCTGAAAGTTGCAAAAAACCCCTATGACACCGTGTGAGGAGGTTGGAGGGCAAAATAACTCTCGAACAGGTCTGCCGATTCGGTCCAAAGTTTGGTCTTAGTAATATTTTGTCCAAACATAGTTTAAGTTCGAAGATAAGCCATATCGGTCCACTCCTTCAGGTACCTCCCCCACAAAAGTTCAAAAATGTTTGGTAAAATTGTGCGTACGATAACTCTTGAAGAGAGTGGCCGAATTGGACCATACTTTACACATCTTAATATATCTACCAGATATAGATCAGGTTCAAATATGGACTATATTTGTCCACTCCATCCGGTACCTCCCACACAAAATTTCGGATACATGTTCACTTTAAGACCTGCTTTCGAATCACATTGATTTTTGTTGAAGCAACTTGCATTCGCTGCCTCAATTGCGATGGTAAAAGTTGTTTCAGGAGCAAGTCCATACTTCTTGAGCAAACATCCCTGAAGTTGTAAAAAACCCCTATGGTACCATATGTAGTGGCTGGAGATCCATTCTTTTTAGTATCTCCTCCGCAAAACTTTTGATCTCTAATCCTAATCAACATTTTTGTCAGTTCAAACGCCCAAAATTCCCTAAATACATGCGTTTTTTTTGGGAAAAGATTGTTTCAATATACACAGGCTGAGGGTATATCTCTGTCGGCCAAGCCGACTCATACTTTTTTACTTGTTTAAGAACATTTCGAAGCTGAAAAACGTCATCATGTGGTACTTTTATATCGGCTCTTAAAATTAGGGACAAAAAGGACTTTGAAAGAAGTGAGTTAGAAGGTAGAAATGCTCTACGAAAATAATCCTCATTCAATTTGACTGAAGACAAGTCATCTCATAAATAAGCTAAAACAACAGTTAACAAAGATATAACGTTGATTTCAGATGCCTTACATCAGCAGCAACTTAATCACGCCATAAGTTGGAACTTCGACTCACGGCGGATCTGTCCTTCGGGATTCTTAATATGCTCACCAAGGTCTTTCATCCCCAAAAAGAATTATCTCTGCCCCAGATTTTCACATCCATTTTGTGTCACAGTATTATTAAATTCTATCTTTAGGATTATTTCGCTATAACCGTAATTGAAGCCCAAAAATTATGAAATGTTTAAGTTCAAGGAAGCAAAACATGCAGGGAGTTACACTTTTATGTCCTTACTTAAGATTAGAATTTAAATAAAAATCGTTGAAAACCCACCTAATTTTTTATTTCTTTCTCTTTTCAAAATATTCAGGCTTTTTCTTTCAATAAAAACAAGTAAAAAAGTATCAGTCGGCTTTGCCGACAGAGATATACCCTCAGCTTGTGCAAATTGAAACACTTTTTTCACAAAAAACGTATGTATTTAGGGGGTTTCAAAATTTTGGTCGTATGCCATAGGCGGGTTTTAAACCCTTCGGGCTGTTTTCTCAAGAAGTATGGACTTGCCCCTGAAACAACTTTTACCATCGTAATTGAGGCAGCAAATGTAAGTTGCTTCAACAAAAATCAAAATGATTCAATGGCAGGTCTTAAAGTGAACTTATTCAAAATTGTGTGTGGGATGTACGGGATGGAGTGGACAAATATAGTCCATATTCGAACCTGATCTATATCTGGTAGATATTATGAGAATGTGTAAAGTATGGACCAAATCGGTCACTCCCATCAATAGTTATCGTGCGCACAATTTTTCCGAATACTTTTGAACTTTTGTAGGGTAGGTACCTGAAGGAGTGGACCGATATGGCTTATCTAAGAACTTAAACTAAGTTTGGAAACAATATTACGAAGGCCAAATTTTGGTCGGAATCGGCATTTCCGTTCGAGAATTATCTTGCGCTTCCACCCATAAACATGGTGTCATAGGGTTTGTTTTTCAACTTTCAGGCTATTTTTCAGGAAGTATGGACTTGCCCCTGAGGAAACTTGTACCTTCGTATAGGGGACAGTGAATACAATATGTTACAACAAAAACCAAGGCGATTCGAGAGCAGGTCCTAAACTGAACTTTTCCGAAATTTTGTGTGAGAGGTACTCGAAGGAGTTTACCGATTGAGTCCATATTGGAACCTCATCTAAGTTTGGTAGAAATTACACGATGTGCAAAGTATGGACCAAATCGGTTACTTCCTTCAAGAGTTATCGTACGCACAAATTTTCCGAACATTTTCGAACTTTTGTGGGGGAGGTACCGGAAGGAGTGGACCGATATAATCCATCGTTGAACTTGAACTAAGTTTGGACAAAATATTACGAAAGCCAAATTTTGGACCGAATCGGTTGATCCGTTCGAGAGTTATCTTGCGCTCCAACCACTACACACGGTGTCAGAGAGTTTTTTGTAACTTTTAGGCTATTTGCTCAGGAAGTATGGACTTGCCCCTAATGAAACTTACAGCGTCGTATAGAGGACAGCGAATACAACTTGCGTAAACAAAAATCGAAGCGATTCGAGACCAGGTCCTAAACTGAACATTTCCGAAATTTTGTGTGGGAGGTACCCGAAGGAGTGGACAGATTGAGTCCATATTGGAACCTCATCTAAGTTTGGTAGAAATTACACGATGTGCAAAGTATGGACCAAATCGGTTATTCCCTACAAGAGTTATCGTGCGCACAAGTTTTGCGACAATTTTTGAACATTTGTGGGGGAGGTACCTGAAGGAGTGGACCGATATGGCCCATCTTCGAACTTAAATCGAATCTGGACAAAATATTTCGATACCCAAAATTTGAACCGAATCGATTGATCCGTTCGAGAGTTATCGTGCGCACCAGCCAGCCAGACAGACCGACAGACAGACAGACAGACAGACAGACGGACGGACATTGCTAGATCTACTCAAAATTGTCAGAAACGGATATCGTACAAACATACTTGGGGTCTAAAACCATTATTTCTATGAGGCACATTTTTGGTCGTATCAAAGTGTTAATACCCTCTTTAGCCTAAAGGCTGAGGGTATAATAAAGGTTTCATTCAATTTGGAAAAGGTTTCATTTGATTTGGAAAAGGTTTCATTTGATTTGGAAAAGGTTTCATTTAATTTGGACCACCCCACAATAGGTCAAACAGCCCATTTTACTGGCCAAAAGTCAGATTTCGCACTTTGTATTTTCACTTATTTTGTGTTACTTTCTTCAAATATAATAAAAAAAAATTTCGTTTGTGTATGAGAAATTATACCGTTACAGGCAGGCTGCCAAATATGTATTATCCAAATATCTTTAAAAACTTGTTAACGAAATATGTTTACTTGTATACGTTCAGGGTAAAACAAAATCACAATATTAGCATAAGTAACGATTTGATTAGAAAGTATTCGATAACTATTTATCAAAAATGTCCTCCTATCACCATTTATGTCTATAAATAGTTATTAAATGGGTGTTAACTTTGAATTTTCGAGGAAAGTAGAACATTTTGAGATTATGTACGCTTTTAAAGTCTCGGCAACGTTCGGCAATGAAAGTGAAAATTGAAATTGGTTCATTAACTCGTGCCGAATGCAAAAAATTTTATGTGATTTTGCGTAAATTTGCTCGACAAGAATTATACAACTTTTTTTAGGTTACCATATTTTCCATAATATTGATCTTTTCGAAGTCAGGGTTAAACTTCTTACCAAATAATGTTAGCCAAATTGGAGTCTACAGCATTCTGCTGTGTTCTAAAGTCAAATTATTTACAAACCTTTTATAAATATATACAGTTATAGTCAAAATATGTCACATCATATTGTGGGATTTTCAAGGTAATAATTTTAAGGCATATTCACATTAAATCTAAAACGAAACACAACAAAAAAGCTTCCGAACTTATCGGACGTCGATGCCTTCAATTGTGCAGACAAATAACAGACCTTCCAGTTTTTGTCCCCAAAGGGTTAAGGTACCAGTTGTGTATTTATTCCATAAAGGGTTAATTTTTTGGCCCACGTTGTTCCATTTTTCTCCCTGAATCTAAAAACGCTATATTAACTTAAACCAAATACTTGTTTTAACTTTAAGACTTTTGGCCAATAAAATGGCCCGTTTGACCTATAGTGCACCCTCGCGACCATTGTTTTTTGGCGAGTTTCGTCCACGAATAAATTCATTGAAACAGTTTTTCATAGTACTATAGGATGGTAGAATAATTACAGATAGGCCACAGCTAACAGCTGATTAAAATTTTTTCCTATTATGGCCTACCCTGTCAAAAGCAGGATTAAAATTTTTATTGTTAGATGCATCGGTGAATTGTTCCAACAAAAAATTTCTGCTGCAACGCTATATCTTAAAATTAAAAACAAGTTGACAAGTTGATTAAAAACAAGTTGAAACGATTTTTATTCGCGTGGCAAAATTAAATTGTTAATTTTTTTAATAGTAATACTGGCGAAAGAACGTTATTGATATTAATTGAAATTTGTTCCAAAATACGGGAATGTAAACATTACAATTTTTGTAAAAATTCTTGCTGAAATGTGTCTGCAAATCGGATGCCAGCAATCACGATGTTATATCAGCCAAACTTTTCAAGTAGAATGCAATTTTTTCACTGTCATAAGTATTGGTACAAGTTTTGCTATTTTTAGAACACTATTATAGAAGCAAGATTCTAGAGCCTAATTTTTATTTTTTTTTTTACTCTGGTGCTTTTAACATATAAACAGTGGTGTTCTAAATTCCATATGTTTTTGTAAAACGGGTTAAATATACAGATGCATCTACCTTTATTATTGTACCACGCCATTTGACGTTTTAAGCCATGAGTGCAGGGTTGTATTCTTCAGCGATTTTCATACCTGGCCTACCTCTACTTTATAATAACATGTATGGTCCTTTATCGACATTCAAAGATTTAATTTGATCGATGCACTCTTGCTGTAGATAAAATAATTATTAAATTAATTAAAAATAATTCCATTGTTTCCAAAATGATTTTTTCAATTCACTGTAAACAACACAACGCATGATCGTATTTTAAAGTGTCCTGAGTACGTTTAGGCTAAAGACTGTCAAACCTTCAAAAACAAAACAATGTGAAATGGCGTCTGACAGCACTACGTGATGCCTAGGCCAGAAACTTGTCTAGTTCCCCTAACTTACGTTCGAAGGTGAGTGTACTTCAGATTAAAAAAAAAAATAACCGTGTTCATCTGTTTGTACGAAATCTGTTTCAGACAATTTGATGTGCATTTAGTCCTGTCCGTCTGATTGGCTTACAGATGCGCACGATAACCCTCGAACGCATCAACCAATTTGGTCCAAACTTTACTCTTCCAGCGTAGATCAATATTGATTATGGACTATATTGATATACTCCTTTGGTTATAAAATTTTTTCGACCTTTTGGCTAAAGCGCAGTTTTAAGAAATGTCTCGGATAGTTTTAATAGCAACTTGTCCTCGCCGCTCATATTACGACGATAAATTTTTTCGGGGGCAAGTCCATACTTTCTAAGCTTTAACAACTACAAAATGGTCATGTTCGGCTGAGCCGAACATTTTATATATTTAGATAAAATCATCTTAGCTAAAATGGAATAATGAGATTTCTTTAGGAACACGGATACCCCAAATACCCAAATTAGACCAAAAAATTTATATAAAAATGTCTTCAGTCGAGCGCCACCTATGTTGAAAAATTTTGGTGGAAAAGTTTAGGTTTAGGTAAACAAAAGTAGCTAAACTACTCAAAAAACCTAAAGTCGAGCGGTACCTACATATATTTGGAGGGTATATGTAAACATGGACCTATGTTAACAATTTTTGGTGGAGAAGTTTTGTGACCACTGGGAACCACAAATATCAAATTACTCGTAGTTCAGACAAAAACTGTAGATAAAACCCTTCAAATACCATAAATTGGGCGATACTGTTATTTAGGGGCTATATCAAAACATGAATCCAGGATGAACATTTTTAGTAGAGAAGTTAGTTATGGCTACTGGGAACTTAAAATATCAAGTTACAGATATATAGGTCGGTCAACGACTGTAGCTAAAACCTCAAAATACCTAATATCGGGAGGTATCGTTGCATGGGGCTGTATCAAAACATGGATTTTGCCAATTTTTGGTCAAAAATCAAATTACGAGTAGGTCTAACAAAACCCACAAAATAACTAAAATCGGAAGGTAAATCTATATGTGGGGCTACACTAATACGTGGGCCGATATTGCCCATCTTTAAACTTGACCGACCTGCTCATTGAAAAAATACACTCCGGTGCAGAAATATAGCGTTCTAGCTCAATTATTGTGGACGCTAAAGTGATTACAACAGATGGACCGACGAAATATCCTGATCAAGAATATATATAATTTATAGGGTCCCAAATTATTATTTCAATGCATTACAAACGGAAAAACCTACCTTATATTCCCTCCATACTTTAGTGGAGGTTATCAAAACCTTATCTGCACCAACTGATATGCGCTATATGTTACGAATTAAGTATCTGTTTCGCTGACAATTTGCACATCGTAAAATTCCTTCCAAACTTATATCAGACAACACTTTGGGGTACCTCCCTCACAAAACACCCAAATTGTCATTTAAGTGCAGTTGAAGGACTAATGGATATTCGTTTTAAATTTCTTAACGAAGGTATTTCATGTGATCCTTTTTATAACAGTATAATTTTAAATGCCATGCACGATAGCTATCGAAATATTTCTCTCAAAATTAAATAAAGTTCGAAGATGGACTAGAACAAATCCTTCGGAAAAAGATGGAAAAAATTACATCAGGGAAGGTACCCTACGCCAAGATCGTAATCATACGCATACGTAACGATGTGAATGCCACCTGGAGAGGGTGGCACAGGAAAGGTCCGTTGATATCTACCCACCTTGAGGAACTCCCTGTTTCACACTACGGGGCTTCGAATTCTTTGCTAAATAATTCCGTAGATATCATCCATCCCACTGTGGGCAACTTCCTGTTCCACTCTACGGTGCTTCGACTTCTTGTTCCTCAACTCCATGAACGACTGGCGTCGACACATATAATTAATTATCCAACGTTTTATAATTGGTCGGAGGATAATCTGTCCTCAAACAGATCAAAGGATCGAGCTCCACCAACACTGTCCCATCGCACGGCTTTTTCTAATTGAGTCCTCGACTATTAAATGTGGAGACATGGCATACAGCGCTGTTGTCTTGCTGTACTGCGTACGGACCCTATGCTGATGATCGGCAACTAGATAGCTATTTCTGGGGAGAAGTTAAACCACAAGGTCTGTACTATTCACTAGGGTTATGACTTTTTTACAACCTCATATCCCTGTATCATAGCGTGATGAGTTATGCCATAAGATTACATAAAATCATAATTAATCATAATTCGGTGAAAAAACTCACGCACAAAATGATTTTAAAATTTGAATTTATAAAAATTATGGACAATTCTTTGAAGTCACTGTAAGCAGATATACAATTGAAAATAAACTTTAGAGTCACATGAGATAATTAAATTGACATAACATTTATTTCTCACTAATTTTCTTCAATTCTGAGAATCGTAAAAATGTCGTAAACGCTTTTATTTAAAGATATAATTTTTTAACAAAAAACAAAAAAATTAAAATTTTTCAAAGTGGTTTGTGCATGACCTTTTTCAATATTTGAATGAAATAAACATTATTATAGTTATTAGTAGGCTTATATTTATTCATTCGTGCAACAAAAAATAATTTTTGAATTTTTTTTTTTTCATTTCAAACATTTTTTCAAAAAATTATATTTTTAAAATCGATTTGTGCGTGAACTTTTTTTATATTTCAATGGAATAAACGATATCGTAGTGATTATTAGGCAAAAGTTCATTCAACCCTGCTACAGGAAATCATTTTTGAGAAAAAATGTCAAAAAGTCATAACCCTACTATTCCCTTTTGACGGCATCCTTGCCTGGCTTCAATTAACTTATTTCGGCCCCGATATTTCAACTCTTCAGATGATTTAACCACTTCTTCCGCTTATGCTCACCGACTAACCTGTTAACAACCAGTATCAGTTCCCTTGCATTAGGGTCACTGGGATTTATACGACGAAGCTCATCATGGTAATTTGCTAATTCCCTCTTCTCTGCTGGGAAGTTTGGTCTCACTTCGGCTGTAGCAGTGATGATGTTTCGAAACGTCCTTTTTGGTACCCGAACATTAGATGGTAAACTCTCTGAAACTAATCCATGTAGCTTTCCCATGATTGATGAAAGTGCGGCGTTCAGATGTGGTGATAGTCGGCTGATGGAGACGATGGCCTGACCCAAGAGAATATAAGTGTTGCCAGAAGAGTTCATTTGTCAGACAAGGTGATGCGATGGTTATGTCTGGCGAACAATGACAATCTCAGCGAATTCTGGTAGGGGCGTCCTCATTGACCGTGCAAAATGCAGAGCTATCAATCTGCTCAGCCAGCACTCTGGTCATTACCTAGGATCGAATGCCACAACTTAGATGATCATTAAAGTCCCATATACCAAAAGCGGGCTAAGGGTGGGTATATAACCTGGAGTACAGCTTTTAATGGGCGGGATTTTTAAGCAATTCTACCACGGCAGTTCTCCACCAGACTACTACCGCCCTACATTCCATGTACGAGTCATTGGCCTTGTAGGTCCTACTTGAGTAGTTATTAAGGTCTCTTGCAGCCGTAGCCTTGCTTACTCAATTAGCAGCAGACACAACAACAACCACCATTAGTTTTACACACAAACAAGCTACGTTAGCGCAAGCAACAAAAATGCCCATGTACGCGTGTGCATAGGAATTATTGTTTCTTTTCTCTGCTGGCCATTAATGTTTTAGATTATTGCTTGAGAATATTGTAGTGCCGTTGCTAGGTATCCTTGTGAGGGCTTGCTTATTTAGCCGGGTACAAACACCCTGCGTTTTCTGTCCCATTGACACGAATACTTATTCAGGACTAGAGTTGGAACAATGCTTCAGACCTTTAAGAATTCCATTACCATTTGGCTACGTGCCATTTTCTTTCCATCTCACATAAATTCATATAATATATAGCCCTAGAAAATCCTGTCATTACAAAGTTTAACAATTTTCACTTCAATGCAGTTTAAGCGCTGTTCAGGGATTGCTTTATAGTTTTCATCGAAGGTAGTCTTTGTGATTCTGATAACAACGATATAAGTTTTTGTGTGGGAATGTTCATGCCTCCTGACATGATGTCCTAAAAACTCAAAAAATCCTATGGGACCAACTACCTCCTCTGCTGAATTTCAACAATTTTGAGCTTTTATCCAGTTTATGGTCACTTCTCGGATCGTTTTGAAATTTTTATAGCAAGTAATCCTTCTGATCATGCCTTTAACATTCTAATTTTTGCTAAAGGAAGCCAATACTTTCAGATATATGGGTCCGAAATGTATCAATACCTAGCGCCACCTCTTCATACTAGAGTTGTGCCAAAGGAACTATATGGAACTATCTCGTTCACTTCGCAGTTGCAATGGCCCACATTTTTTCTTTGCACGAACTGCGTATACTTAACAGCACACGTTATATTTCATGATGTTACTCATAGGTTTTGGAACTAGTACAAGGAACTAGATTACCAAACTCTACTTCATACACCTCTCTCACTAGAGTTTTTAGTTGTCTAGTTGGCCCGAATGCTCTAAAAACCCCTGTAATATGAAAAGGATTGTTCTCATTGGTCTAGGCTGTGTTGATTAGGTCAATCAGTGGAATAAGTAGGCCTACTTTTTATTATACCTATTAAAACTTCCGTCACACACTAAAATGGAAAAACTATATGGTAAACCTCTCATTCAATAAAATGACTACATTCTTTATACTCGACTTACCTTCCGATAAATTTGTACGAACACTTTATGTGTGCCGGATATTTGGCTGGAAAACGTGGCGAATGAAAATATTTCCAAATTTCCAAAGATTTAGGTGAAACATCAGGATTGGCGAAGAAATAATAATCACAAAAAGTGCCGGGTATTAGGCGTCCATCATTTTTAAAACGTTCTACGACGAAGACAAATTGAAGAGAAAGAAAGCAATCCAGGACAATAACAACTCATACTACATTACTGTATTACAGTGCCACAGGACAACTTACCCTTCTTTAAAAATCGATATTCAACGGTGACATTCAAATTCCAATTATCGATTTTCTGTTGCAATGCCGCCTTGGCCTCTTTGCCGGCTGCTGCTGCTGATGTTGGGGATGTCGTTGACAAAGGTGGTCGTAATGGAGGCGGCAGTGGTTTATTGCTAAAGCGTAAACGCAAAGCAAACACTTTGCCTGAACTATAAATAAATTGATGAGATGATAAATCATGCGAATTCATGAGGGTCGTGGTAGAAATGTTGCCAAACGATGTCACATTGGGAAGGTGGCCAATATTAGATTCTATTCTAGGTGGTGGACTGGACATTGTAGTTTGTAAAGACGTTGCTGTGTTGTTGGTGGGGGTAATGTTAGTGGACATGGTTGGCTCATGAGAGGAGGCATTGCTGGCAGTGGTTAGTGAGGTGCTGCTATAATTGCAGATTATGTACTCAGGCTGTGTGGTATTCTCAACAACTGCTTCACGTAAATATGGAAAAATTTCAATGTAATCCAAACAGCTGCAAAGAAATATCAAAATGAAATGTCGCAAAATGTAGAACAAACGGAAACGGAAGCTATAAAAAATCAAGATCCCATTTATTTTTTTTATTGAAAAGTCATATTTAACAAATCATTGTGGTTAAAAGTATTTATTGTTTGTTTTTATTTGTAAATATTACGTAATACATAGAAAACACATTTGATTTAATTATTTCCATTTTCTGCCACTTCTTTACGTTTCCTAACACCACATAACAAATGACAAAATCCAATATAGTCTATCATGGGCGGATCTTCTAAATTTTTAGGTTTAGCCAAGGGAGCATGTTTGAGTGCAGCTTTAGCCTCTGCATCGGATAATCGATCTCCATAACTGGTCAATTCTTCAAACATTCTGTTAAAAGTGCGTTCGGTTTAGTTTCTTCCAGTGTGGGTGAGCTTTTGAGAAACTTACCTCTTTTCTTCAATTTTACCAGTTCCATATAAATCCCATTTACTCCAAGCTTCGAGTAGAACATCTTCGGGATCCAACTCAACTGTGCGAAAACTCATCAATTCCACAAAGGCATTCACATCTAAGGGATCTTTGGCCTGAAAATAATACAAAATTGATTTAAACGTCAACTAGTTGACAGTATTATATGGGTAATGTCCTGCGCAATAATAAGGTAGTTTTACTAGTATTACTACTTTTCATCGAAAGTGAAGGAAAGAAAATAAACGTTTTGATTACAGAATCAGTCCTTAGTATGGCTTCCTTTCCGGAAAACAATTGGGTTATAACAAGTAAAAAAGTATCAGTCGGCTTGGCCGACAGAGATATACCCTCAGCCTGTGTATATTGAAAAAATGTTTTCCCAAAAAACGTATGTATTTAGAGGGTTTTAAAAATGTTGGGCGTATGAAACGACAAAAATTTTGATTAGGACTGAAGAGCAAAAGTTTTGCGGAGGAAATACTTAAAGGAATGGATCTACATTGACCATAATGGAAGTGGATCTCCAGCCACTACATATGGTGCCAAGGGGGTCCAAGGGGGTGTGGATTTGCCCTGAAAAAACTTTTACCTTCGTAATTGAGGCAGCGAATGCAAGTTGCTTCAACAAAAATTAAAGTGATTCGATAGCTGGTCTTAAAGTGAATTTATCCGAAATTTTGTTTGGGAGGTACTGGATGAAGTGGACAAATATAGTCCATATTTGAACCTGATCTATATCTGGTAGATATATTAGGATGTGTAAAGTATGGACCAATTCAGCCCCTCCCTTCAAAAGTTACGGTACGAACAATTTTTCCGAACATTTTTGAAATTTTGTGGGGGAGGTACCCGAAGGAGCGGACCGATATGGCTTATCTTCGAACATAAACTACGTTTGGACAAAATATTACTAAGACCAAATTTTGGACCCAATCGGCAGATCCGTTCGAGGCTTATCTTGAGCTCCACCCACCTCACACGGTGTCATAGGGGTTGCATGAAAGTTGCACTTTCAGGCTATTTTCTCAGGAAGTATGGACTTGCCCCTGATGAAACTTGTACCGTCGTATGGGGCGCAGCGAATACAAGTTGCTAAAACAAAAATCAAAGCGGCTCGAGAGCAGGTCCTAAACTGAATTTATCCGAAATTTTGTGTGGGAGGTACCCGAAAGAGTGTACCGATTGAGTCCATATTGGAACCTCGTCTAAGTCTGGTAGACATTTCACGAGTTGCAAATTATGGACCAAAACGGTTGCTTCCTTCAAGAGTTATCGTACGTACAAAGTTTCCGAACATTTTCGAACTTTTATGGGGGAGGTACCGGAAGGAGTGGAGCGATATAACACATCTTCGAACTTAAACTAAGTTTGGACAAAATATTACGAAAGCCAAATTTTGGACCGAATCGGTTGATCCGTTCGAGAGTTATCGTGCGCTGCAGCCAGCCAGACAGGCAGACAGACAGACGGACGGACATTGCTCAATCGACTCCAAATTATCTGAAACACATTTCGTCCAAACATACTTGGGGTCTAAAACCATTATTTCGAGTGTATATACCCTCGTTAGCATAAATGCTGAGGGTATAAAAACAAGTAAGAATGGCGTTTATTTCGGCCGGCCTGAAATTTTTATATCTTTTACCACGAGTTGTATTGAAGTAAAATAGAACAAGTAAAAAAGTATCAGTCGGCTTTGCCGACAGAGATATACCCTCAGCCTGTGTATATTGAAACAATTTTTTTCCAAAAAACGCATGTATTTAGGGAGTTTTAAAAATTTTGGGCGTTTGAACTGACAAAAATGTTGATTAGGATTTAATATCAAAAGTTTTGCGGAGGAGATACTAAAAAGAATGGATCTCCAGCCACTATATATGGTACCATAGGGGTTTTTTAGAACTTCGGGGATGTTTGCTCAAGAAGTATGAACTTGCCCCTGAAACAACTTTTACCATCGCAATTGAGGCAGCAATGCAAGTTGCTTAAACAAAAATCAAAGTGATTCGAAAGCAGGTCTTAAAGTGAACATGTATCCGAAATTTTGAGTGGGAGGTACCGGATGGAGTGGACAAATATATACCATATTTGAACCTGATCTATATCTGGTAGATATATTAGGATGTGTAAAGTATGGACCAATTCGGCCACTCTCTTCAAGAGTTATCGTACGCCCAATTTTTCCCAACATTTTTGAACTTTTGTGGGGGAGGTACCTGAAGGAGTGGACCGATATGGCTTATCTTCGAACTTAAACTATGTTTGGACAAAATATTACTAAGGCCAAACTTTGGACCGAATCGGCAGACCTGTTCGAGAGTTATTTTGCCCTCCAACCTCCTCACACGGTGTCATAGGGGTTTTTTTTTGCAACTTTCAGGCTATTTTCTCAGGAAGTATGGACTTGCCCCTGATGAAACTTATACCGTCGTATGGAGGGCAGTGAATACAAGTTGCTAAAGCAAAAATCAAAGCGATTTGAGAGATGTTCCTAAACTGAACTTTTCCAAAATTTTGTGTGGGAGGTACCCGACGGAGTTGACCGATTGAGTCCATATTAAAACCTGATCTAAGTCTGGTACACGCTCCACGATGGGCAAAGTATGGACCAAATCGGTTACACCCTTCAAGAGTTATCGTGCGTACAAATTTTCCGAACATTTTCGAAATTTTGTGGGGGGGGGGGAACCGGAAGGAGTGGACCGATATAGCTCATCTTCGAACTTAAACTAAGTTTGGACAAAATATTACGAAAGCCAAAATTTGAAGCGAATCGGTTCATCCCTTCGAGAGTTATCGTGCGCTCCAGCCAGCCAGACAGACAGACAGACAGACATACAGACGGACGGACATTGCTCAATCGACTCCAAATTGTCTGAAACACATTTCGTCCAAACATACTTGGGGTCTAAAACCATTATTTCGATGAGGCACATTTTGCCCGTATGAAAGTGTATATACCCTTCATAGCCTAAAGGCTGAGGGTATAACAATTAGTTTCCGTTTGTTTATGAGAGAACTAAGCTCTTTCGTCACTTACTGAAAAATATCGCTTTCTTTTAAATAAGATTTAATATTTTTAAATAATTTAATAATCGAATAGTCCTGATGTTTTAGAGGCTAAAATCAATTCTTGTTTAGAAACAACTTTGAATTGGACTAATAACAACTCTTTTACAATTAACCCCTCTAAAACGAAGGCTATTTTGTTTGGCAATAATAATGTTTCCCTGGATGTCTTTTTGGGCCAACATAGGATAGAGTTTGTTGACAGTTATATGTGCTTGGGTATTCATATAGACAGAAACTTGGATTTTGGGTTACATGTTAATCATATATATTCTAAAATATATGGTATTCTGCGTAGAATTTACTCATGTAGCATATATTTTCCGTATTGGGTAAAACTGAGGTTGGCACATGCTCTATTGCTGCCACAAGTCCGTTATGGCCTTGAAATTGTTTCTGGAACTGGGTCTTGTAACATGCTAGGATTACAAAGGCTAGTAAATACCGTAGTTCGTTTCGTTTATAATATTAAAAGACGAGATCATATTTCTGAACATACAAAGCGTTTTTTGGAAATTTCGTTCATGGATTATGTTGATCGTGGTAACATGCTTTTTTTCCACAAGATGGTTAGAAGTGGAATACCAAATTCTCTTCGACAAATGTTTATATTTTTCCGGTCATTCCGAAATCCGCAGATAATAATTCCCTTAATATCTTGTTCAACCTTTGAAAGGTCATTTTTAGTTCGTGTTGCGAGGTGTTGGAACCGGCTTCCAATTGAGTTACGCATATTTTCTCACTCAAACAATGTGTTTCGAAGAAAAATTACTGATTACTTTCTAAACCCTTTGCGTATACGTCAAATAAATCCTCATTAAGAAGGGTAACCCTGCAAAAGGCTATAATATAAACATGGTCTTGGTATATGTATTCTTTTATAATCTTTGCTTTATTTTCCTTGGTGCTTATTTTAAATGTTATTACTGATACGGACTTTTTAACATAAAAAAAACTTTTTTTCTTGATGTTATCATTTTGGTTGGGGAACCAGGAAATTGGAATGTGTTTTGTGAAAGTTTGAATATATTTTGAGAGTGTATTTAAAAATTGGATATCTTTTTGAAGTTGTATATGTTAAGGCATAAATTTGTTATGTAATAATTTTTAATTTTGGCCTAATGAGGCTTAATTATTACGTTATGGAATAAATAAATAAATAAATAAATAAATAAAATACCATTTTAAAGTCACATTTGGACAATGTGCGTACAACGTTCAAAATATGTAAAATTTGGAGGTACCTTCCTTCATATTGGGAATATACCAAAATATGCACTAATATTTATTATTTTCTTCATGGAGCTTTTATACCCAATGAGAATCCGAAATAACAAGTTACAGTCACTACATCGAACGGGAGGGACCGTAGTACCTTCCAATTTTTATGGCATTAAGGTTATGACTTTTTTACGACCTCATAGCCCTGTATCATAGCGTGTAGGGATAGGTAATGGAAAGCAATAATCGATTTTTCGACTTTTCGATTTTGGTCTAAAACTAAAAATGCGATTTTTCGGTCTTGCGATTATTTCAGTTGTTTTAAAACTCGACTTTCGACTTTTTCATAACCGCAGAAAATCGATTATAATCGACTATTCGTCGATTTTCGAGTTTTCTTTTTAAACTGTAAAACCGCCAAGTCAAAATCTATGGGCAATCTCGAAAATCGATCACAAGATAATCGATTATGCGATTTTCCCTCCAGACAAAAGTCGACTACGATTTTTAGATTTTTGACTGCAAAAAGTCGATTAATCGATTAACCGAAAGTCGACTTACCTATCCCTAATAGCGTGATATAAGATTACATAAAATCTTAATTATAAGTTGATTCTGTTGAAAAAATAATTTTAAAATCAGTTTGTATTTTAAAAATTGAATTTATCAAAATTATGTGACATTTTTAAGTCACTGTAAGAAGATATATAAGTGAAAATAATTTTTAGAGCCACATTATATAACCAAACTGACATAACATTTGTTTCTCACTAATTTTCTTTAATTCTGAGAATCATAAAAATCTCGTAAAAGCTTTTTATCAAATATGTCATTTTATTAAAAAAAATTAAAGCTATTTTAGTTATTCGTGCAACAGGAAATAATTTTTGAATTTTTTTTCATTTCATACATTTTACTTAATTGAATTAATTCAGCTATCATGACTTAAGGAGTTTGAATTGAAAAAGTGATATGGAGGGTATAAAAACAAATAACCCGGCGTTTACAAATGCCAGTATTGGCAAGACAATAGCAAAAATACAAACCATTTTTACAAATACATTTATAAATTTTTAAATATGTATAGAGAAAAGTATGAATGTATTGGTTTGTAACTTTGCTATTGTCTTGCCAATACTGTCTGTGTGTAACGCCTAGTGAGGCAACACCGTTTAACTTGCATGCTTGCTGGTAGAAAGCTCTCAATGTTCCGACAATGTGGAAGTACAATGGTAAAGAATAACCGCTGCTTTTAAAAGATGCCCGAACGTGATTTCACGCATATATTCACGCAAAGAACACAGATATAAATCCGAACAGTTTCACGCCACGATTACATGAGCATAATACCCAACAAATTTCGTAGAGGATTTTGTATCTGTGAACAGTGACCGTTAAGCACCGGAATTAATCTTGTCATTTTTCATCGACTTTGGCTAATCAGAAACATTGGCCACATTTCAGTATCAAACGTAATACCGAAATGTGGCCATGTAGATCATAATATTCGACATCTTTCAGTCGGATCCCTGTTTGTGATAAATGGTATTTAACTACTCTCATTGGTGTTGGGACAGACTCCGTTATAATAGAATCCTGCTGTGGCTAGTTAGTCTGCTATGTCCTGGGTTCCTTGTAAGAACTACTCTAGGCAGACGCCCCAACTTAGCGTGTTCTTCTTTACATAGTTTCACTAGCTTTGATGTGACAGTGTTTGATTTTAATGTTAGGAGCACCGCCTGACTGTCGACAAAAAATCCTACTGTGCTTGGTGAGTGCTGCTGTAAAAGTATATTACAAGCTTGCTTTGTGGCCAGTACCTCTGCCTGAAAAGCACTGGAGCTTAGGTAGCTTTAAGAAGGCACCCGAGTCGACTCTACAATTCATCTTAGAACCGAGCTTGTACACCTTGATGTCGTAACCCGTCAGTTGTGATTCATTATTTCGTTCTTTCCTATTTGGAAATTTGACTTCAAGACACTGATGAAGGACTGCAGTAGCATTAGTTGCTATCTCTCTCGGTAGTTTGTGAAGCTTACAGGCATGTCCGTATGCTCTACCTCGCCACATTTAAAGAGCACGTAGCCTTGCAGCATTGCAAGCCGCTATGAAATGTATATCTATTGACAGGAAATGAATCATTATGTTGAAGAGTGTTTCAAAATAGTGTTTGCTGGGCAAAACATTTATTTTTTTTAATGGTCAAAATAAATTTGTTTCACAAAACTTATGGTCGATTTTGACCTGTCCTTTAGCTTGGCTGTCTGGCTGGTTCCTTCGGGTTGAGGCGCACGATAACTCTCGAGCGGATACATCGATTCGGTCCAATATTTAGACTTTGTAATATTTTGTCCAAACTTAGATCAAGTTCGAAGATGGGCAACATCGATGCACTTAACAACAAAAGTAAACAAAAATCGCTAAGATGTTGGCCATGATAACTCCTGAAGATAACCATTTTGGCCCACCCTTTGAACATAGTAATATTTCTACCAGATATACATAGATGAGGTTCGAATATAGACAATATCGGTCCACTCATTCGGGTACCTCCTACACAATGTTTCCAATATTATCGGAAAAGTGCAGTTTAAAACCAACTCTCAAATAGTTTTGATTTTATTGTAACAGCTTGTCCTCGCGGCTCCTATTACGACGGTACAAACCCGAACGTTGTAAAAAACACCAATGAGTAGTGGATGGTGCGCACGGCAACTTTCGAACCGGATACTAAGTTGGTACAAACATTGCCTATAGTAATATTCCTGCGAATCTTAGATATAGTTCAAGATGGTAATCGTTCAACTCATACGGCTAGCGCTCCTTCTAAACTTAAAACAATTTTGTCGCAATGCGCCATGTCCGTACGTCTGTCTGGTTGGCTGGAACGCACGAAAATTTTCGAACTGAACTTTTGACTTTCTTGTAGAATCTAGGGAGAGGGGGGCAGCTGCCCCCCTAGCTATTTCTTGCTACGCCCAAGATCACTTGCAAAGGGAGAAACCCCTTTTTTCGCAAGATTGCAGTTTAAGAACAGGTATCCGATCGTTTTGAAATTTCTCTCCGTATGGTGTAATCGCGGTCTATATTAGAATGGTACAATTTTTTCGGGGGCAATTCAATAATACTCACGGTGCTTTTGAATCAAATTTAAATGGAAGGTGCTTACACCTGGGAAGTTTTTGCGGATTCTGAAACTACAATGTTCATAGATGTGAAAAATCAAAAAAACAAAAAAAAAAATTTGACAGAGCGTTTTTTAAATAAATCGCGCTTCAAGTTGACATTTTTAGGAGTTGTTTAGGTTTTTGCGATTTTGCTTGGAAACCGCAAGTCCTATCAAAATGGGAATAAAGAAAATGTTGTAGCTATCAAAATTCTCTACAAGATTGACCTTAATGATATTTTCGTAGGTTTTACAACTTTTGAGATAAAGAAGATGAAATTGGGACAATTCAAATTCAATTCAATTATGTATCGTCTCCTTATAAAACAATGTCATGACTGCAATTTCCCAAAATGTGCCTCATCGAAATAATGGTTTTAGACCCCAAGTATGTTTGGACGAAATGTGTTTCAGACAATTTGGAGTTAATTTAGCCATGTCCGTCCGTCTGTCTGGCTGGCTGGAGCGCACGATAACTCTCGAACGGATCAACCGATTTGGTCCAAAATTTGGCTTTCGTAATATTTTGTCCCCTCCTTCCGGTACCTCCCCCACAAAAGTTCGGAAATGTTCGGAAAATTTGTGCGCACGATAACTATTGAAGGAATTAACCGATTTCGTCCTTACTTTGCACATGTTCCAACTTGAACTCAATCGGTTCACTCCTTCGGGTACCTCTCACACAAAATTTCGGAGAAGTTCAGTTTAGGACCTGCTTTCGAATCGCTTTGATTTTTGTTTTAGCAACTTGTATTCACTGCCCCCATACGACGGTATAAGTTCCATTTGGGGCAAGTCCATACGTCATGACAAAATAGCCTGAAAGGTACAATAACCCCTATAACACCGTGTGTAGTGATTGGAGCGCAAGGTAACTCTCGAACGGATCTGCCAATTCGGTCCAAAATGTGGCCTTCGTAATATTTTGTGCAAACTTAGTTGTAGTTCGAAGATTAGCCACATCGGTCCACTCCTTCAGGTACCTCCCCCACAAAAGTTCAAAAATGTTCGGAAAAATTGTGCGCACGATAACTGTTGATGGGTGTACCCTATTTGGTCCATACTTTCTTTACACATCCTAATATATCTACTAGATATATATCAGGTTCGAATATGGACTATATTTGTCCACTCCTTCGGGTCCACAAAAAATTTTGGATAAATTCACTTTAAGAGCTGCTCTCGAATCACTTTGATTTTAGTCGAAGCAACATGCATTCGCTGCCTCAATTACGACAGTAAAAGTTTTTTCAGTGGCAAGTCCATACTTCTTGGAAAACAGCCCGAAAGTTGTAAAAAACCCCATTGCCTCATATGTAGTGACTGGAGAGCTCGAACCGAATATTGCGTTCGTCCACACTTTGGATATCGTAATATTTCTTCGAATGTTAGATGAAATTCGAAGGTGGTGCTTATAGGTCCGCTTCTTCCGGTATATCTCCCACAAAATTTTGAAAATGTTCGCTTAAATGGTACGCCCGATATCTCATAGAAGTAGCAACCGATTTGATCCAAACTTTGGATCTCTTAAAATTATCGAAACGAAGTTAATGTTCAAATTTGGGTCCTATCTGTCCAATACTTGGGGTACAACCCACACATATGTTCAACATTTTTGTGTGGTTAATGGTCTGTTCGAAGATCCTTTGGACATTTTTACCTAAGGTTTTCCTGGTGGCCCTATTTACAGCGATATTATGTTTTTCGTTGGCTAATATGGTAAAAAAGGCCTATCTATCGATACCGCCGCAAATTTTTGAGCTTTAATCCTATCCATATTTTTGTCGGTTCATACACCCAAAATTTTAAATTTTACATATTTTTTTCATTTTTGAGAAACAAGTATTTCAATCCACACAGGCTGAGGGTATGTCTCTGTCGGCAAACCCGACTGATACTTTTTTACTTGTTTTGTAATCAAATTCATACGACCAAAAAATGCCACAAAATTCTTAAAAGCCCTATGTATGTCACAAACTGATATATCCTAAAAACTAATTCACCACATCTTTTATATATTTTAACTTTCTTTTCTTTCACTTTTTCTTCAAATCTTAACTCCATTATCTAGGCACATCAATGCAGTACTTACCTCTTTAAGCATTTCCTCCAATAATTCCTCATCATGTTCACAGCCTAAAGCTCCAAACGTAAATCGTAAATCTTCCTTTGATATCAAACCATCACAATCGGTATCAAATAATAGGAATACCTGTAATATTTTCATTTCTTTAAATTCCTTTCCATTTCAAAACCAACCAACACACAGTCATTTACTTCTTTTAGCTCTGCCAGTTTTCGTATATCCAAATCTCGTTCAGCATTAAAATCTTCTGATGACATTTCTTCAGGTGGTCGATAGGGCCCAGTACTAACTGGCAGTTTTAGGGTAGGATTAAATATTTCATGAATGGCTTGCATTGCTTCAGATTCCGTTTCAAGAGGCGGTGGGGCAGATGGTTTCCGAGAGGCGGCCACTTTTTGGCGACGCTATAATTTTTTATAAAAAACATAAATTGAAACTCGTTTGCATATATGTATTTGTATTGGTAGAATGTGTCCTACCTTCTCCAAATCCTCGTAGGAAATTGCATGTTCACTGGTCATTGTTGCAACAACACAATATATTTTTAACACAATCAATTAATTAATTTTTAAATGTTATTATTCTTTGTGTTTTTTAGAGTATAATATTTTTTTTATAATTTTTGACGTTCACAGGATATTTTTAATATCGTACCGATTTCTTATTATTATCCTTTTGAGCTCTCGCAAGACCACTTCCGACCGAGTTCTAAATATTAACTAAATTTTGTCGATTTGTAAATTTTTCTTTTAATTCAGCAAATCGATCAAGCAAGCAATACAATTTATGATTTTTATTTTTGTAAATTTGTTTTTGTGTTTACATCTCTGAAGATGGCATAAATTCTAACGTACATACTTACATATTGATGTAGATAATGGCCACATTTCACCAATGTTGAGTAATATTTCAAAAGATATTGTCAATGCTTCTTGTCAAGATGAGAGTGTTTGAGATGGAAGGTTTATTCAACTCTGACATTTTTTGTCCACACAATTTCTATATGATGTTGTTGTTATTGGCCTACGACGGCTTCCCCCAGAGAATAAACATACACGTCACAGTGCTGTACTCGAATATTTAACGGTAAAGATCCATTCAGTGATATATATTTTTTGCGTATGATAAAAACATTGTATATTGTACGATTGGGGTTCTATTTAATTCAAATTTATTTAAAGTATACCAACGAAGTGTTGAATAGTTTATTTAACTACTTATAAAAATTATAAATATATATTACTAAAAAATAATTCAGGTTTTATTACTTAATGCAAAATATAAAATGCAACATTTTTATCAATACTAAATGAAAGAAGTTCTATATAATTTTTTTACGATAAAGTTTCTATTTAATATTATTTGTAAGTTAACGTATGTTAATCTCAGTTTTGTTGCTTTTCAATTTTATATTTAATAATTGCCGAGTAAAGTGCACATATATTCAGATATTCCCATTCCATTATTTCATCAATCTTCTACAGTACATATACCTCATTCACTTACATTCAAGTAATACCAATTGATATTTTTCCACAGCTGCATTAATCGAATCATTTCCTTACCAAAACTCATCATAAAACATACAGAAAGCCACAGCCACACGGCAGATATGTCAAACCAATCGAATTGAAATGCTTTAATTCTCAAGATTGATTGCTACAGATGAAGTGCAACAAATTTTAGATACTCATTTACGACATGAAATCAAGAAATTTGGAATATTCTGGTCAATGTCTTTATAAATAGTGAAATATATGTATGTCATAATTGTAGGTACATACACACAAATGTACCTAACATTTCGTTTATGTTAAAACTATTTGTATTGAGTGATTAAAATATCTTTTTGCGCCCACTTAATTATAAATAAATGTTTGACAAAACATTTCAATTGAGCATCAGTGACTGTTATTTTTTAAGCAAGTCAATTAATAGATATTGCAACAACTGTTGTGTAAATTTGAAGGTCTGTAGTTAATGTATGATGGTAAAACTATTTTTATACCCTACACCCCTATCCTACATATTTGGGGAGGAAATTATAAACTAAAATCGAATTCCGTCACATTCTCCAAATTTCATCAAAATGTCAGTCCAATTCTGGGTTTGTGCGTAAAATACCTTAAATGGGACAATATGGGAACTATATAAAATATGGGAACTATATAAAATATGGGAACTAAATCAAATCTGAACTGATTCCAATATAATTTGGCAAATTTATTTCTAGATCTAATTTCTTCACATATTTCAATATTCATCAAAATTGGACAAGCATAGTGTGTTTGGTGCATCAAATAAATGAAATATATCGTCTACTTCGTCGGAAAAGGTCGTAAGTCCATTTTCATAACTTTTTCAGGAGGAAGAAAAAACATTCCAACGCTTTCTGTGTTAAAGATTTTATTATGGTGATAAAAGCAGTATTCTTCGTTTATTTATTCCGCTTCAATACCTGTACTTTGTTTGATAAAATTCCTTCGCGTTTGGGAGATAATTGTATGTCTTTGCACTTACGACCTTTTCCTTGTACAGTTTTGTATTTTTGTAGGGACTTACGACCATTTCCTACAATTTACGGATTTTTTCGAAATAAAATATTTATACTTTACACAACAATGTGGAAAGGGTATTATAAGTTTGTTTTGTCCAATATTTGTGCAACATCGCGAAGTATTCGTCGTAACCCCCTCCCCATGCCATTTTTTCATATCTTGACAAAATAAAGCGATCTAGCTATGTGAGTCCGTCCAATCCATTAAAAATTGTAATAAAACTCCAGGGCTCAATTACACTGTGCTACAGTGAAAATTTGCAGAGGTTCTGATGCATATATTCAGTTTTGTGGGAGTCCATGGAAGATGAAAACATTTTTAAAAATTATGGCAAGAAACGGGCTTTCTTGGATTTTCAACTTAAAACGGATATAACTTCTTTTTTCCACAGCGGACTTTTACGGCTTATTTTTTATTTAAAAGGTGAAAATCATGTTTTTCGAACAAGCCATAATTTTTAAAAATGTTTTCATCTTCCATGGACTCCCACAAAACTGAATATATGCATCAGAACCCCTGCAAAAAAATTTTGTCAACTTTTGTAGCACAGTGTTATGGACCGATCGTCACGAAATTTTGTGGAGAGGTCGGGTTCCGACCAGAAGTGACCCCATTAGATGTTGGTTATAATCGTAATGGACCAAACCCACAATTTTTACCCGACGTTGTAGCTGTCCTGTAGATCGCAATAATATTCCGATCGACACGAAATTTTAAGAATGATTTGAGTTTAAGACAGTGAAGAGGCTTGAAATTTAACATGGTGATCAGATAATTATTAGCGGGTTTAATGGACCAAAACTTTTGGGTGAAATATTTAGTATAAACATGATTTACCATATCTTTATTACTTTAAGACAGCTGTACTTACGACCTTTTCTTTGCAAAGTTTTTGTATATTTGCTGCGAATTACGACCTTTTCCTTCAATATGAATTTCATGAAATAAAAAATTTACTGTATATACATACATAGTTTGATTAATTCTCTTTCGAGTTGAGCTGTAAGGCCTTTAGAGATACATTGAAAAATGTATCAATGTATCTCTAAAGGCCTTACAGCTCAACTCGAAAGAGAATTAATTAAATATCACTATGAATGGCATTCGCCTTAATAAGGCAAAAATAAAAAACATACATAGTTTGTTTCAAGTCCTATGGAAGGTCGGCCATTCAGAGTTCTGTTAACAACTTTTGTCAACAAACATAATAGATTTTACATTATTGTGATTTGAGTTTCTTTGTATTTTAAATCAAAATAATGTTTTTGACAACAAACATAGCAATCAGGTGGGCTTAGTGTCCAACTGTATAAACTGTGCTTTGTTTATTAAATTAAGAAAAAAATGCTTATTTGTGTCGTCAGAATGGTAAAAACAAAATAATGGTAAAAAAATTAAGCGGTTACAAATGTAACATTTTAAGAAACTCGGAAGTAATGTATAAGCCTATTCTGATTAACGTACTCTTTTGGCAAATTATCGTAGTGTTTGTTTTAAATATTGTAGATCTTCATATTTCTTAGCAGTTATTTTTCTTCTCTCACTGTATAATAGTTCGGTTGGTTCGAATACTCCAATGCAGTTATTCCATTATGAATTTTTTGAGGTAAAGCCTCAAACTGATCCGAAAAGTTGAGCTTAAAAAACATCCGTTACTTTAGCATCGCCTTTTCCACGACTAGGTCGAACAGTTTTAGAAAATTAAACGTTTTTAATATGTACTTTTAAAAAATGTATGTTTCAAATACATAAATTCGTATGGCTCGGGCTTACGGCGGACTGCTTAGCAACTACCAATATATTGGGATGGGACATCAATATCTTTATTTTTCAAGGCGAGTTCTATTGAGGAGTGGACACCATCTGCTTCCATTTGGGTGTGGCTGATTTCTAGAATTTTTTGTTTAATAATAATATTATGTTTAATTGATACATTAAGCATTGCGTTACTCATAATACAGTTGCGATTTTGGCAACTACAACCATCACTGTAATATATTATTTTTGTTGGATTTTTATTGTCAGGCAGAACTTTTTCCTCAATAAAAAAGTCCATATGCTTGCAAACTCTTCTGCACCACGGTGTGCCTTAACCAAATTTAAATGGAAGGAGCTTACACCTGGGAAGTTTTTGCAGATTCTGATACTAGAATGCTCATAGATGAGAAATATCAAGAAACAAAAAAAAATTGCCGGAGGGATTTTCAAATAAATCGCGATTTAAGTTCACAGTTTTAGGGGTTCTGTAGATTTTCACGATTTTGCTTGGAAACCGCGAGTCCTTTGTAAATGAACCAAAGGAAAATGTGGTAGCTGTGAAAATTCTCCACAAGATTGACCTTTATGATATTTTCGAAGGTTTTACCGTTTTTGAGATATAGAAGTTCAAATTGAGACAATGCACTGACTGTATCGCCTCCTTATAAAACAATATATTGCTCAGTGCGCCTTAACTAACTTTTGATGAAAACCGCTTACACATAGGAAGATTTCGCTGATTCTGAAACAGCAATGTTCATAGATAAGAAAAATAAAAAAATCAGAGAAAATCGCCGTAGGGATTTTTAAATAAATCGCGATCAAAATTCACAATTTTAGGAGTTTTTTAGGTTTTCACGATTTTGCTTGGAAACCGTAAGTCGTATCGAAATGATTCCAAAAAAATGTTGTAGCTGTGAAAATTCTCTACTAGACTGACCTTTAGGTTTTTTTTGTAGGTTTTACCCTTTTTGAGATATAGAGGTTCAGTTCGAATTTTTAGGTTTTCATCTTAAGTCTTCAAGATTTTGCTTGGAAACCGCAAGTCATATCAAAATGGGACTAGGAAAATGTTGAAGCTTTGAAAATTCTCTACAAGATTGGATAATTTATTTTTTCCTAGGTTGTACCATTTTCGAGATATATAAGTTTAATTTGGGAAATTGCACTAATGGCATTGTTTTATAAGGAGGCGATAGAGTCAGTGCATTGTCTCAATTTGAACTTCTATATCTAAATAACGGTAAAACCTACGAAAATATCATAAAGATCAATCTTGTGGAGAATTTTCACAGATACAAAATTCTCTTTGTGCCTATTTACATAGGAATCGCGGTTTCCAAGCAAAATCGTGAAAACTGAAAGAACCCCTAAAAATGTGAACTTTAATCGCGATTTATTTGAAAATCCCTCCGGCGATTTTTTTTGTTTCTTGATATTTCTCATCTAGTATCAGAATCTGCAAAAGCTTCCCAGGTGTAAGCACCTTTCATTTAAAATTAGTTAAGGCGCACCGTGGCACTCAAACCACCTTCCGCCTCATCAAACAATAAGCTTTCTAATTTTTAAGTTGTAAAAAAACTATTTTGTTTATTCAAAATAGTCTGGCTTAATCCCATTGTTGTTGTTTTATTATTTTAAAACCACTAATTGATTAGTGGAAAAGGTTTGGCATTGTTCGCCAAGGGGTAAGGCAGGGAAGGCTAGTTTCGATACACGCTACTGGATATTCTCCACCGAAGTTATTTTTCAATAACTTCTTCAACAAGAAACTTTTTATACCCAAACATCAATCGTCAGCTCGAAGTATAAAGGTGAACAAAGAAAAAACTTCAATGAGAAGTTTTTCTTTGGCAACCTAACACAACTCCGACGGTAGTGTTTGCGAAACAAACCAAACCTTTTTCCACTGTTATGTGTCGTTGAAAAAGTCTTTCCTGCCTTACCCCTTGGCGAACAATGCCAAACCATTTCACTAATAAATTAGTTGTTTTAAAATAATAAAACAACAGCAATGGGATTTAGCCAGACTATTTTGAAAAAAAAAACAAAATGTTCGAGTTGTAAAAAAACTAAATTATGAATTTGTAGCTTTGATCGATAATATAAGCTGCTGACCTGCGATTTTGGAGCCATTAGGACGGCTTGTAGGTCAACAGTGAAAACATGACTTTCTTGTTCCTTATTTTTAAGTTCTTCTTTCTTTTTTGGTGAATGTTATAGGCCGTTTACATATAACCGGGTTAACCCAGTGGGTCTGGGTTTCAAATGTCATTTCCATTGTGTATACTTCAAATAAATCCTCATAAAGAAGGTTAACCCTGCAAAAAACTATAATATAAACGCCGTATTATATTCTTCTTGTTCGAGGTTTCCAACTAAATATCGAGCACAAATTTTACATTGGTCTTTTTTGGGGGTAAACAATGCAAATTTTTTTATTTAAACATCTCATAAAATGTGTTCATGCAAAGTGGTTCAATCTTCCGTTTTGTGCAGAAATCATTAACATACAATTTGTAAAGTTTTCCTTTTGAACCCCATTCAGACAAAAGATATTTTATGCTAGTGAGCGCTCGACAATAGTGTGACTCCATTTTAGACAGGAAATCAAAAAACGAGTTGATACATGCCGACGCTGCATTAGGCATCCATTTTTTGAAACACTTTTGTTTTTCAATGTTCGCGCAATAGAACTACTGCTTGACCATACTGTGGTAGCTCGTTCACCAATGTTCAACGTATTTAAAAATATTTTTTTGCAAACTTGCATATTTTTATTGTTTACTTTTAGAAAATATTGGATACTTCGTCCTCTTCTGGATTTATTATTCTGTTTTCTATTTCTGACCTTTGATGTTGAAACATATTGAATTAATGTTTTTACATGCATCCTTTTTTCCTCCAATGTCATTCTCCACAATCGTTTAAAAATGTATCTTCTATTTTCATCAGAGATCTGCGAACATTTCACGGTGATTCTTTTTTTGCACAAACACCGTTCCTTTAATGTACGTGTTTTTTTTTGCTACATTGTAATCCCAAATAGTGTCCTTTTTTGTCTCCCCTGGTATTTCTGTCTTAACTCCCTGCATCTTTTGTTTTTGTCTACAAACCATGCAGAATCTTCAGCATGAAATCTATTCCTGCGTTTAGGAAGTTCATCATCAGAGCTTTCAGAATCACTGTGAAAACCATAGGGAACTAGACCCATGACACCGTGGTCTAATTCCATTCCAAATTCATACTGCCCGTTGTTAGCAGTAACCATGATGGCTTCATAGTTTAATAACATTCCAATCAATTAACATTTAGAATCATTTAATAAGATAAGCATTACCTTTACCCGTATGTTAGAAGGTATTGCTTTATTGAATTTAGAATACAAACTAATAACGATATGTGAATAACCCCCAGTTTTTGTAAAAATTTGTATTCTTCTCACACGAATTGTCAAATTTTGTAGATCGATTTACTCGCTTTAGCGCAAATGTAGAGCGCTGATTTTTAAATGAGGAAACCCTAACGACATATGGAACGGGTATACGAAAAATTAGATGTGTATGTCATATGGGGGCTGAGCTATGAATGCCTAAATTATTACGAATATAGACGAACGAACAAAAATAAGTTACAAAAACTGGGGGTAAATGTCCATAGAGAAACCACAAATTACCAGCCTACTTGGTTCAGTTAATAAACTTAAGTAAGATATACGAAAGAAAAAACAGTAACAATTATGATTTTTTTTACAATTTTTCCAATATGTTAGGTATTTTAACACACCCCAATTAGTATCAACGAAAAGCCAGAATTCAATCTTTCATTATCAGTTCGCTTATAGGGGAAAATAGATTTCAAATGTAAATGTTCGTTGCAATATAGAAATTATCAGATTTTGGTTCAAAAGTTTGGTCCACTGGCTCCGCCAAATATTATCCGATTATCATCCAAAGGTGTAGGCTAGTTCTCTGCATTGTACCCCAACCATGGATGACATTAAACATTATATCTGAACTATATTAGCTGTAGTATTCTTTTAAAGTATACATTTTCCTGTGGACTTACGATCTTTTCGTACTCAAATTTGTACGTTTTGTGGACTTACGACCTTTTCCGACAAGGGCAAAACATTTAGAAAAACGCGACGTACTACCTTTTTCTTTGTATCATACGACGTGTTTTGACTTGTGCATTCATTCTGTAACAAAAACGCGATTTCCAAAAAAGTGGACTTATCGTTCTAATGATGCCAAGTAGGTTGGTGTACTATTTTTTTACTTGAATTGTAATGGCGAATGTCCAAGCTTTGTTGGGTCGATTTCAACAAAAGTGACATATTATAATTAAGACATTTTGAGCTTTAAATTTATCTCAATTGCGTTACCAATTCGTTATTTCTAATGGGGGTATCTCTATTTCTGTAGGACATATTACAAGGAGACAGCCCGATAGTGAAACTGGATCATCAGACTTTTAAATTGATACAAAATGTGTTGTAATTTATGGTAAAATATCAGAGTCATTGTAAAATGCGCTACGCTATCCGAATTTTAATACTTTTAAATGCTTATTTTAATGGCAAATACCTCAGTTTCTCTTCAAATATAAAATTATTAATTATTTTGGTTCAGTTAGCTTTATGTCAGAGTGGTTCAGTATAAAAGTCAGGGTGGGTGAAAACTTTGGTACAGGTGTAGTTCTGTAGGGTATCACAAAGTCGGCCCCGTCCTGACTATAGCCTTTGCTCACTTTTTATACCCCCCACCATAGGATGGGGGTATATTAAGTTTGTCATTTCGTTTGTAACTACTCGAAATAATCATTGTAGACCCCACAAACTATATATATATTCTTGATCAGCATGCAATTCTACATCGATATAGCCATGTCCGTCCGTATGTGGAAATCACTCTAGCGTCCGAACGGATTGACGTAGGTGAATGAAATTTTGAGAAAATCTATTATATGTACATAGGACTTTTGGTATTGATAGCGGGCTATGTAGGTTCACGCTTTCGTGTAGCCCCCATAAAAAATGACGCATGACGCGTCGTCGTTTTAAAGAATTTTCAAGATATTTGTTCCATTTTACCACCATTTTTTGTGTCTTCATAGGCCAAAAAACATTCCTACCAAAGTTGGTTTATATAGGTCCACTTTTTGGTATAGCCTCCATATAACGCTCCATATAAAGTACGAGTCATTTGAATGAATTAGTCCCATTTGACAACAGAATCGGTTGAAACTTTGTATTTTGTGTTTCCAGAGGCTAAGAAACATTTCTTCCATAAAATGTTGATATAGGTCCACGTTATGATATAGCCCCATAGGACGATATCTCCCGAATTTCGATATCTTGAAGGTTTTGGCCTCATTATCACACCGAGATGGCTGAAATGTGGTATTTAGTCTTCCTTGGGGGTAAAACTTTCCCCCCAGAAATTTGTAGGTATACGTCCGCGCCATCATATAGCACCCATAGAACGGTACCTTCCGATTTCCTGTATTTTGAAGGTTGTGGCCACATTAATCCACCGAAATGGCTGAAATTTGTGGTGGAGGGTATAGCAAGTTCGGCCCGACCTAACTTAACGCTTTTCCTACTTGTTTTTTTTTTAAATATGATATATATACAAAACTACTGAACCGATTTTCCTGAAAATTTCAGAGAATGTACAGGGAGGTGGGCTACCCTATTAGGCCCTATTTTTTTAAAAACGATATTTTCACAAAACTTACGAACGTATCAGTTAGAAAATTAATATGCGAGGTAAGGGTAGTTGAATCTCCGACCCTAAGTATTTATTTGGGGCCTAAAGAACCAACCACGCCAACTTTTGTAAATATGTTATATCTCTGAAACTACTAAGCCGATTTTCCTGAAAATTTCAGAGAATGTACAGGAGTGACCCTTGCTGAAAATAGGATATTTTACACTCCACCATATGGAGGATATAATTAAATTTGTCATTCCGTTTGTAACACATCGAAATATTCGTCGGAAGCCCTATAAAGTACATATATAATTGATCAGCATAGAATTCTATGTCGATTTAACCATGTTTGTCTGTCCGTCTGTCTGTCTGTCTGTTGAAATCAAGATACAGCTCGCAATTTTAAAGATATAGAGTCAATATTTGGTACAGAAGTTTTTATTACTCGCAGGATGGTTGGGATTGAAAATGGGATATATCGGTCCACGTTTTGATATAGCCCCCATAGAACGGTACCTCCCGATTTTCGGTATTTTGAAGGTCTTAGGTTCATTATCACACCGAAATGGCTGAAATTTGGTACTTAGTCCACGTTGGAGTTATAAAACTTCCCCCATAACTTTGTCGGTATCGGTCCATCCCTTCATATAGCCCCATGGAAAGGTACCTCCCTATTTTCCGTATTTTGAAGGTTGTGGCTTCAATATTCCACCAAAATGGATGAAATTTGGTATTTAGTCTTCAATATGATATAAAACTGTTCGCCAGAAATTTGTCAGTGCAGGTCCACGCTTTAATATTGCCCCATTTCCGACTAAAATTCGTCGGTATAGGTCCACGTTTCGATATAGCCCCCTTAGAACGGTACCTTCTGATTTTCGTAATACTGAAGATTGTGACGTCAATATCCCACCGAAATAGCTGAAATTCGTTATTTAGTCTTCCAAAAGTTATAAAATATTCCAGAGCAGTATTATCAGTATAGGTCCACGTCTTCCTATATCCCCATAGAAGCGTATTCTTGATTTTTTTAAGTTTTAGCCACATTCTCTTACCGAAATATAGGAAATTTTATATTTAGTCTTCTTTGAGTCTAAAAACTTTCCGTCAGAAATTTGTCGGTATAGATCGACGTTTTGAAATAGCCCCATAGAACGGTGCCTCACATTGTTTTACCGAAATTGCTGAAATTTAGTATTAAGTCTTCTTCATACAGGAAAGGAAACTAATTATTCCATTTTACATCAATGCAACTTATGGCGGAGGGTATAACAAGTTCGGCCCGGCCGAACTTTACGCCGTTCTTACTTGTTTTTTTTTTTTAATTTCGGCGGAGCGGGGTTTGAAAATTAAGACCTTAAGACCCGACTACGCCCATTTTTTTTTAAATATGTTATATTTCCAAAAATTGCATTCACTCGTGCAACAGCAAATATTTTTTTGAGAATTTGTTTCTCATTTCATAGTATTTTTTTCAAAAAAAAAATATTCGTTAATACTTAAAAAGAATGATTTTAGTCATTAATGAGCAAAAGTTCATTCATTCCCACTACAGGAAATTATGTTTGAGAAAAAAAGTCAAAAAGACGTAACCCTAATGCACTCCCGCCTTGCACGCTAAAGGTCATTGGTATGATTGATTATTACCGAGTCCCAACGGCGTGTCTTAAGACACCACTTGTAGAGAAGTTTTACATGGCTGAAATATTCAGAACATTTCGCCAACATTACTGAGGGATATTTTGCCACCATTGAACATTTTGTGTTGACTGGCCGGGGTGGCACCATACTACGGGACGCAATTTTGACCGTATCCCACGAATTTTTTGTAGGCTTTACAAATGTCAAAATGCAGGACTAATCTTAGTCTCAAGTGGACACTGACCTCTCCGTAGTAATACCTGGGGAACTGCCTTTAGCACCTGTTACAGGTAGTGAGCTAAATTGTGCAAACTTAAGTTGAACGTCGAGTTAGTAACTCACCCCTACAAAAACATTATACTATGACAAACACAAAGAAATACATTGATAAGGGGTAAATTGCTGTCATACAGGAAATACTATGGACTGGCAAAGAGATCACATCAACAGTTCAATTTAAAAAACGATCATGAACTTCACTTTTTTAATATTATATTTTTTCCTAAATACCCCAATTTGCCTAATTTTGCTTTAAAAAATGTAACCATTATTAAAACTTTACTTATAACCGTGGCACAAGGCCGTGGTCATTCTCTCATTAACGACAAATTTAAAATTTCTCCTCATACAGCATTTATTGAACACAAAATTTATAATCCAGATTCACATGTGGCGCCACTAAATTAATACAACATTTATGGGATTAATGACGCATTTAAATCTTAACAGGTGTAGTAGCTCGAGCATTACATGTAACGACATAGTTTTTAAAAAAAGACTTTTGCGCCATCCATAACTCTTTAAAATATCATAAAATCAATTAGATATAAATTAAATTGTGAAAACTTACTTGGGTCTAAGTTGTAAATTTTGAAAACGCAATGAAACTATTTCCTCACTCGTTCCGGTAATAAAGATGATGTAGCAATCGTTTTTGGCATGACGAGCCATTGAAGCATTTACATTCACAACTGTTGGCATCTTTGACGTGCCATTATGATCTTGAGCTTGTAAACAAGAACATTCTATGGATGGTTGATGGATGGATGGAAAATAGAAACAAAAAAGTAAAATAAATAAGGAAGATTTATGCGGGAAACCTTCATTTCGAAATTATACCTAGGAAGAGATTTTTGGTGGTTGTGGTTGGTATAGATTTGCCAAGGACAAGCCAATTGCTGGCTATTAATATCAACAATGTTATCACTAATGAACATAATTTCATATTTGTCATTGTTTTTTTAATATTTAATAATTATTATTTTCTTTAACACTTTAAATGAAATTTTCACACTTTCACTTTTTCAAAGATACTCTTCTTTAGTTTCCTTTTTTTTTGCTTTTCAAACGATGCCACCTCCAACAACAATAAACTCGATATGTTACGTCTAAAATACGTCACGTTCTAATGATAACTAAACCGTGTCTGTTCACCGGCAAAAATTTTACAGTTAATATGTTACTGAACTGGATGAATTTCCAATACAATAACAACAGCAGCAACAAAAAATAAGAATAAACCCTAATCGGTCAATCTCCTTGTTTCACTTTTTATCTAAGCTTCACTTGAGCGTTTGCTCATAAATGCTCTAGCCACATTTATACACACATACATGTTGAGAGTGTGTGTTTGTATTTGCTGGTGTGTCATTTTTTCTAGCTCGAGAGGAAACGGAAATAGCATTATGTGGCCACATCACTTTACGGTTTATAAGCCACTATACATGATTGTGGTCTATTCAATGTCTGTTGATAGGCTTAATGAATAGGGTGTAACGAACAAGTTGGGAGCTTGTGGCGGATGATTGCCAAGCAACGTTTCTACCTTGTTCCTTCTTTTATCTCAAGAATATACGGCCCTCCCCTTTAATATATATAAAAAGCTCATCCAACGAACCACAAAAACTTGAGTTAAGGCCTGGGGAAGAAATATTTCTATAACAACTAAGAACGGCGTAAAATTAGGCTAGGCCGAACTTTTTATACCCTCCACCACGAATTGTATTCAAGCAAATAGAAACAATTGCTTTAGTTTATGCAAGTACCACAATTGCTTTAGTTTATGCAAGTACTACGTTATGCCTTATTCATTGGAATGAGGCTAAAACTTTAAAAATATCGAAAACCTGGAAATTTCAGCAATTTCCGTGCGACATTGAGGCCGCAACCTCCAAACTACCAAAAATCGAGAGGTACCGTTCTATGGGGTTATGTGACAACTTGGACCTATAACAACAATTCTCGTCTGGAATGTTTTATAACCCCATAGAAGACCTAATACAAAGTTTCAGCTATTTTGGTTAGATAATGACGCTTAAACCTTCAAACTGCAAAAAAACGACAAACTTATAGTTGAACGTTCTTTTGCCCTTACGAGGACTGAATACCAAATTTCAGCCATTTCGGTGCGTTAGTAAGTTCACAACCCTTAAAATACCAAACATCGGGAGATACTATTCTATGGGGCTGTATGAAAACGTGGATCTGTACCGACAAATTTCAGGTTAAAAGTTTTCTACCTCCTTCTTCTTTACTTGCCAATTCGGTTTTCGAATTATAGGCGACCAAAACAATATTGCAAAAATTAATTATGTGCTTAAGATATAATAATTTCATATGTTTTTCAGGATCTCTGCAAAGGCATCCCTGTCTTTAGCACAACTTAGAAGTCCTTCTACCTCCAACGAAGACTAAATAACAAATTTCTGCCATTTCGGTGGAATAACGATGGCACAACCTTCAAAATGCCGAAAATCGGGAGGTACCGTTCTATGGTTGAATGTTTCTTACCAAAATCAAAGACTAAATACAAAATTTCAGTCATTTCAGCACGATGGTGAGGCCACATCTTTTAATATACCAAAAATTCGGAGGTACCATTCTATGGGGCTATAACAAAACGTTGGCCGATATATCCGATTTTCAATACCAAACATCCTAGTGGTATTAGAAACTCCTGTGAGAAATTACAAAGCCCTAGCTTATTAAATATTGTGAGCTGTATCCTGATTTCAACAGATGAGATTACGGACGGACATTGCTATATCGACTTAGGATTTTATGTTTATCAAGAATACATATACTTTGTAGGGTTTCTGATGGATAATTCGATGTGTTACAAAAGGAATACCAAATTAACTTTACCCTCCATATTATGGTGGAGGGTATAAAAACTAAGAAAAATAAATCAAATAATTTCAGCTTGCTCATTTGCTTGAAGAAAGCACAGACATATATTCCCCACGAACATTCGCGAAAGGGATGGGGAGTATTCTTTTAAATCACTGAGTACACCTCGATTTATGATATGGGAGTTCCTTTTTATCACCGAGTCCAAACGGAGTGTACATAGCTGAAATACTTAGGACATGTCACCTAAATTGAGGCGCTCAACGCCAAAACGGCCTAGCACACATGCCGAAAAAATCAAACTGACTATAAAGATTTAAGTACTAAAAAACTCCATATTGCATTATTTTAGCAGGTGGTATAACCTAGGGTAGGGGATGTAAGATACCAAGGTCCTGACCGGCTTTAACATGGCAAAGCCCAGGATTTATCTTAGTACCTCTTTCATCTCAAGTGGACACTGACCTCCCCGTGGTGCCACCTGGGGAACTGCCATTAACACTCGTTAATGGTAGTGAGCTAACATATGCCGCGCGTTCACCCATAAAAACGTTAAAAGCTTGGGTTTGGGCATCGGGTTAGTAACCCTCCCCTAGAAAATACAGCTACTATGAAAACGAAAGAAAAGAAAAACAAACCCCTCTAAAGTTGACGAACCCCGCAAACGTTTTAAGGACCATTTTTTTATTTATTATTTATTCAAAAGTATTTACATAGTTTACTTAGAAAACTAATTCTTAAAGAGATGGTTAAAAACAACCTTACATCTATAAGTACATGCTAGTATAATAGATTTTTTTATTTTTACAAAAAGGTATTTGGAGAAGGAAAACTGATAAAAAAACAAAAAGCTTTAAGGACCGTTATCTGTGAATCTGCACCTGGAATCTTCGCACTCTTTATAGAGAAGGTGCAGTTTACGCATTGGCAGATGTACTTGAAAAGTACAAGGCCGACATTACTGCCATACAGGAAATACGATGGAACGGGAAAGGCGTCACAACAACACCTAAAGTTGACGCACTGTATTATAGCTGCCATGATACAAAGCATGAGTTTGGTTGCGGATTTGTAGTTGGTCGGAGGTTAAAACATCTGGTCTACAGCTTCACCCCAGTGAATGAAAAACTCGCTGCAATTCGATTAAAAGCAAAATTCTTCAACATGAGCTTTATTTGCGCTCATGCTCCCACTGAGACAAGGACGAACAGACCAAAGATATATTTTACGAGCGCTTAAAAGAGACTTATGACCGTTGCCCTGCCCATGACATTAAAATTATACTAGGCGATTTTAATGCCAACATTGGAAAGGAGAACACCATTGGCCCCACTGTCGGGAAATTCAGTCTCTAACAATGCACAGTGGTCGATTTGAAATATTTAGGCGGCCAAAAATATTTTTGGACGTTAATGGCTTCGAAAGACAGTATTTTTAAAAAATATGTATTTATTTAACAAAATAAATAAGAAAAACATATATTTTATAATAAAAACACATTTTATTTTCATAAATCATAAATAAATAAAAATTATAAATAAATTAAATTGTCTTATTAAAAGATGTTTCTATATCGACTTCTTCGTGCTCAATACATGATTGTATGTGGAGCTAGGCAGGTTCTAATAGTTCTATAACTTCACTGGAAAACATCTTGTGTGGAGTTTTCTTTAACGATCTTTCACTCCTTATGAGTGGATCTGAAGTAAGAAGCAATCTTTGATAAATATCACGGTTGCATTCTTCCCTTGAAAATTTTCTTGAAAAATTCTGCTTAAATTATTGAAATCTTTGGAAGTGGCGCCACATATATAACATCGGCTAGTTGAGGTCGTGTTCGTTACAGGATTGCAAACTTTGCCATCAACCATGGTCATTTTTTTTTAAATGTGATTATAAGCAAATTCTTTTCCATTGATATTTACGTTTGTAGGAGTGAGGTTCTTAATTTCATTTTGCACATAACTTATTTCCTCCTTTGTTACATCTGTAGTTTCTTTCACATACCGAAATCTCATGGGGCGGCAAAATCGTGGTGATGATGGTGTTGGGTTTTGCCACAACACTTTATTGTTTTCTTTGCCACAAATAATTTGAAGTGGGACAAAAGAACTCAAAAATATTCGGATTCGGCGTCTTCCGAGAATTTTTGTTTGTACCGTGCTTGTTGTGACCCGTCACACCCCCATTTATAAATTATCGTTAATGAATTTCTTTCAATTTCGTTAAGGGTTGATAACACTTTTTCCAGGTAGATTGATAACCGTTGAATAGTATGATCCATTAGGCATTGTAAATTAATTTCTGCGCTGGTAGCCGTTACTCGCAATGCCGTCTTTGGTGGGTAGCATTCTTGTTTTGCTTTCAACAAAAGGTCGTAACAAGGGTAATGCTTTCGGTTAGTTGCCCTTATTATTTCATATTGTCGTCTTGTTAGATCAGCTTCTACGAACATTTTTAGTGCTTGGAACGGGGTCAAAGGAGCAATTGTTTCACTGGTCTTGGAATAAGCTTTTCTATATTTACTAGCCTTTGTTGGTGATTTTCCTATTTCTTTGAGCAATTTTGAGACAGTTCTTTTTCCATTCGTTTGCAATACGACTTGTGCGGCATGTATAATCATTTAATCATCAACATTTGATCGAATTTCCTCAGTTTTTCTTCTCTTGCTTCGTTCACTCGAATCCGAAAATGATTTGCTCGGACGACCTGGTTGATTAAGCGAATGCACTGTTATTTCAAAAGTGCCTTTCAGCGACTTCTGGTTGTTTTTCATAAAAACGTCTTCAAATTTATGAGCTTTAAGCCATCTCCTTTTAAATTCGTGTTTGATGTAGGAAAATTTATGCTTAAGGTTCTTTTTTCTTTCCACAGTGTCTCCGCAAGACAATAGCAAGTGGTTTTCTAAAAACTCCAATTTCTCATCCAAACTTGGTAAATTTTGTAGTTGCATTTGCTCAAACAGACATTTACGGGTCACTATTTTTACCCCCGACGAACTAGGTATCTCCATAGTTAACAAAAAACATAAAATAAAAAAATGGTTTTTTAATTTTTTTTTAACAAAATACTTTGAACTGCTGTATTTAAGAAATAAGCGGGATTCGGCGGCTATTGTTTTCTTTATAGAAAAGCTGAATGTGTAACGTATTTAATAAACAGAAAAATATGACCCGGACGAATCCTGATCCATAACAAAATTGCTTTTGAAATTAAAAAAATTAATTAAAAAATTTCTGTGAAAAAGAGGGTATGTTCAAGTACCGAAAAATATAACGAAAATTAAAAATTAAAGATAATACTATTATTTATTTAATAGAAGCTTACTTGAGCTATAGGAATCACTATCACTTTCACTTCACTACACAACTTAAAATAAAAATATATGCGTATTGCAAAATTTGATATAATTTGGGCGCCCAAATAGAACTACGTATCAAGTCAACAATCAAATTGCGTCTAACTGCACGGAATCGGTGACGTATGTTTTTAAAAAAAAAGGTGTGGGGTAATTCGCGGAAGTGTTTACTATACCTAGAATTCAAAATTTTGTGCCTACCTAGTATTTAGAATTTTGGACTTTTGGCCGCCTAATTACTCAATATCTACCTATGTGCAATGGTATGAGGCTGATAGACTTTGCAGCAAAGGAACGTACCAGATTAAACGTAGCAAACAAAGTGAGAACAGACACAACACGGAAGTTGGACATCGGTAAGCTGCAATCACATCAGATAGCCACAGCATATTCCACTCAACTGGCGCAACTGCTTAATCAAAGCACTCCTCGTCCCGATAACATATCAGAACAATGGCAAAACATTGCCCACTCCATGCAAACAGCTGGCAAGTCCACCATTGACCAGATTTTACCCTGCGACAAATCCTGGGGAAGACCCAAGAGATGCAGATCGACACCTACCACCCTTTTGTCGATTATAAAGCAGCCTTCGACAGCCCACTACGTTCAAAGGTATTCCAGGCCATGTCTGAATTTGGTATACCCGCAAAGCTCATTCGGCTTTGTAAAATGACTTAAACTGACACGAGATCCTCAGTTAAAATAGGAAAGAACCTCTCCGAAGAATTTTGTACCAAAAGAGGTTTCAGGCAAGGATACAGCCTCTCGTGTGATCTCTTCAACATCCTGCTGGAAAAGGTTATTCGAGAGGCAAACGTCAAAAGAAGTGGCACAATCTACATCAAAAGACACATGTTACTTGCCCAGCAAAATAAATTGGAAGCAGTGCAATGTGGACTAGTTCTGTCACGGCATGTTTTGATGCAGTTCAAACGGATTCGTGAAAAAGGCACTCCAGTCCTCACATTTTAACTGCATTTGGAAGCAATCCAAAGAATCGCATCCACTTGTCACATTTTAACAACATCCGGATGCAGTTCAGCGGAGTCGTGAAAAAGGCACTCCAATTCCTCACAATTTAACAGCATCCGGATGCAGTCCAAACGGAGTCGTGAAAAAGGCACTCCGTTCGCTACATATTATTAGCAGTTGTTAGAGATCCCTACATGTACATAAATCAGTTTGTACATCTCTACAGGCAGCGACATAAATTTTCCAATAAGAGATAAGCGTGTTAATATTTTCAAACATTTGTTAATACAAACTGAATAATATTTCATTTGTGAACATTTTTCCGGTAACTCAAGAGAACAAAATTTCCGAATGGAGTGCTGTTGGAGTACATGTCGAAATCTTAACTGGTGATGGGAAGACAACCCATTTAGCAAATGAAACAAAAACTGTTCGGCTTGGAACAAATGGAGAGCGGAGGAAACACACATGTTTGCGATTGAATTCAATGGAGAATTTTCATAATTTGTGTTAATGTAATAAAGTTCTTAATATTTTTGTTTTACACAAATAATGCATTTTATTTGTTTTGGCATATTTTGTAATGGCTTGCACAATTTCCGCAGAATGCCTGTATCTAAACACGTGCTTTGGACTGCCTCCTATTCTACCCCAAAGGGTTAGTTAAAATGCAGTGCCAAAGGGTCAGTTAAAATGCAGTGCCAGAGGGTCAGTTAAAATGCAGTGCAATGGAGTGCCTCTTTCCGTAGTCACGCTCTTGTAAAAATCATGAGTGAAAATGCATAATTTGATGCACTTCCAGATCACTTGTACATATCATTTAACTGCCTCTTTGGAGGCAAACTTTTTGCTGGGTGCTTATGCTGATGATATAGACATCATGGGACGATCAGTAAAAGAAGTAACAGATATATTTCTGAAGGTCGAAGGAGAATCTGCTAAAGTGGGTCTGGCGGTAAACGGCGGGAAGATTAAGTTGATGGTGTCGACGCGCAATGCGTCCATAGAGATCGGGCCAACTGTTAAAGTTGATTCCTATAATTTTGAGGTAGTAAAAGACTTCGTCTACCTCGGCAGTGCCGTAAACACAACAAACGACATCAGGGGCTCAATTCTGTTTCTATGAAAATGTGAAATGAAAACTTTTATCAAAGACGTATAGCAATAAAGACCCGAACAAATGCATTTTCCAAAAACATATGCTAATAGTTACACATTTTGGTTACAGATGGCTACACAACTCACTGGAATTGATAACAGCAATGCCAATCGTTTTTGATTCCCATTTCTCGCGGCAGAAAACATTAACGTCGTGTTTTGTGGCTGAAATTTATTTATTTTCTTTTTTTATTGTTCATTCAATGAAAAAATCAAAAGTGAATGCCGTCAAACTTGAGTTTTAATGTTTTTCTTGTCAATATTCCAATGAATAACAGTTTTCGTTTAACAGAATGTTGCTATGATATCGTAGCAACAGAGGTTAACTCCCTCTACAGTTAATTTTTCACAATTGACTTTTCCTATCTTATAATATTGACATCTTTGCTTTTATAAAGGAGAAAACTGTCAAATGAAAAAAAAATATAAAAGGAAATATTTTTCATTTCAAATTTTCATAAAACAAGAATCCAGCCCCAGTTGTGAAATAAAAAGAAGAATTGTATTGGCCAACAGATGCTACTTTGGTTTAAGTAAGCAGTTTAAAAACAAAGCCACACCTCGTCAAACAAAAATAACGCTTTACAAAACACTGATACTACCCGTGGTGATGTATGGTTCCGAAGTCTGGGTACTTGCGCAAGCAGATAAGACAGTGCTTGGCGTGTTTGAGAGAAAAATTCTTCGAAAGATCTACGGACCGATCTGCGTTGGCGGTGAATATCGACGTCGTATGAACCACGTGCTGTATCTGCTATTGCGTTGGCTAGGCCATATAATAAGAATGAGCGACTATGAACCCGCTAAAAGGCGTATAAATTCGAGCCACATGGCGGTGCACGCAGAATTGGCAGGCCAAAGAATAGATGGCGCAAACAAGTGGATGAAGAGATGACAAGGCGCGGTATTACAAATGCTCTGTAATGGGCCAGCTAAGTAAGTAAGTAAAGTATAACCTAGTGTTATACAATGCAATATGGAGTTTTTTAAATATTTATTTCAAAAGGTTCCGGTTAGATCTTTCTAGTCACTTTGATTTTTTTGGCATGTGGGTTAGGCCGTTTTGGCGCTGAGCGCCTCAATTAAGCTAAGGAATTTGAAAAAGTGATGTTGTCCTGCCGGCGAATTGAATCCGAGCATTCAGTGTGCAAGGCTGTTGTTCTTAACATTGAATATTTTGGCAAAAAAAAATACTTATTTAAATACAGCAACATTTTTCATTACACCCTAATATGTATAAAAAATATTCGTACGTAGGTATGTCCTTTGTTCCCTTTGATGATATGAGAGGATTTTGTATTTAAAAATAGTGTCTAGCAAAGTTAGTTGTTTTTGTGTATTATTACAACAATGACAGTAACTTTTATCATCGTTTATAGATTTGCTATAATAATCACTTATAATACCGCCCAAAAGCCGCCGGCTAGAGGCAGTAAGAGTTTTAGACACACATTCTCTCACATAACAATGGCAGTAACATGAAATAATTTTGATAAAAAATACACACCCCCCTTGGTGTGTTAGGGGATATGTGACACATATAAGCAGACGAAGGTAGACAGACAGTTATTAGTACCATGTACCACAACGTTAGATGAAATTAATAGATGTTGGCTAACACCTACAAACCCACTTTGTATATCATCTCAACAAATACAACAAAAAATGTCACACTCACACGGACGAAATTTGTGATTTAATAATACCCACACACACATGATAAAGTTGTTACCTTAATTGGGTTAAATTTATTAATAAATTGCATAGTGCTTAGGACTGTATATTATGTGCTATAGATATTTACTGTGGCACCCTTGTGGTAACAATATTATGGGGATGAGGCAAGAAAATGTTGCTAGATTATATTCAGTATTCTACCCTAAAAACAACAATTTTTGAAGTTTTACTGATTTATCTAAACTTTTTCGGGAGGCTTCCGATAAAACACAGTTAGACAACATAGTAATTGCAAAAACAATTGTAAAAATGTTCATAATAATTGTTACTTTATTTCAACAAATTATTCAAAGCAACATTCCGTCCTCAAAGCAACATTCCGTCAAAATATACATTTATGATTTATATAACAAATACTTTCAAAAATAAAAATTACATACTACTTTGGTAGTACTAAAAAACTAATTATTTTTGCAATTTGCTTAGCAGTTATGCATTGTTATGACGTATTGAATGTGAAAAGGTAAATAGGTTATGTCATAAACAAATAAAAAAGGCCGAGCCGAACTTTTTACACCCTTCACCATGAAATATTAGGTGCCGGACATAACTCCCGCTTATTTCAATTTTTCAATATAGACATGTAAATATAAGTATACCCTACACCATTATGTGGAAAGGGTATTATAAGATTGTTTTGGCAAAAATTCATGTAACACCGCGAAATATCGGTCCTAGACCCCCATACCAATCCTATATCTCGATGTGATAAGGCGATTTTGAGATGTGTATCCGTCCGTCTGTCCATTATAAATAGTAATCAAACTCCAGGCCGCAATTATGGACCGATCGTCACTAGAATAGACCTCTATTTTATTGTTGATGATCTTGAAATATTTAGCGGATGAAATGGACCAAAAACATAATTTTTATCCGATTTTGTAGCTGCTCTGTAGGTCGCAATAATAGTCCGATTTTAAATAAGTTAAGAGTATATGGCAAAGAAGAAGCATGCAATTTGACATGGTGGTCTGATAATATTTAGAGCGTTAAATGGACCACAACTTATGTGTGAAAATTGTGAAAATTTTTAATATACAGCTTATATCTTTATTCCTCGAAGACACATTTAGCCCACGTGAGTTATATTTGGAAGTCGATTTCTCGACCTTTCCAGTGATGCCAATTGTGTTTATGTACGATGTCAGATAACAGAGCTACAGCCTAATATATACAGTTATTTGTTTGTAGTGTAATCATAAAGACGCTAGAGGTCGCAATTATAGCTCAATATTGACTAAATTTTGCACGAAATAAGAGTTTAGGTCGAAGTAAGAGTTTATGACGATGATCTGATATTATTTAGCGCGTGAAATGGACCATTACTTTTGTTTGAAAGATATACAAAAATTATTTTAATTCCTGGAGGGCATATACCGGCAAATTTAGCCAACATATGAAAAAAGAGCTACTGCCGCTTCCCCTGATGCAAATTGCGATAAAGTGTCTGCTAAATAACGGGCCTACTCCCTAATATATAATGAGTTTTGTGTAGAGGACCACAGTTTTGTTCCATGCTACTAATTGTCTCTATCATGACAGTTCTGGCTATATTGTAAATTACGTGGAGCCTCAGCGTATTAATTGTCCAATTGGATTTTTATACATATATTGCAACATCCCAGCAAAAATGCGGATCCGTTAGTCACTATGTTACCCATTACTAAGTAATGTATACAAAAATAACTACATATATTACCCCTTACTAAGTAATGAGTACGGTCGCGCAGAGCTTGTGTGTGCGACTACAAATCCGCTCAATCAACGCTCACCGTCAGCTGGGTATTTTTTTTAAAGAACAGTTTCTGGTGCACAACTAAACACATGTACGAGGGCAGTTCGGAAACTTCTTAGCCTGGCACAAAAAGCGCGGTATAAACAGAAAAAAGTTAAGTGTTTTGGAAACTTCCATCTCTGTTATGAACACATGTTATATTTTGTTTCGATCTGGCAACTCCTTCATATAGAAACAGGTGTTCAAAAAATACGCATCCGCAATTTTTTTACAATGGAAAGATTAGAAATGCGTGCTGTCATTAAATATTTACATAAAAAAGGTTTATCGGGACAAGAAATTCATAATGATATGGTGAATGTGTTAGGTGAAAGTGCTCCTTCATATGCAACAGTAAAAAATTGGGTTGCTGAATTTAAACGTGGTCGTACAAGCATTGAAGATGAACCACGTAGTGGACGTCCAAAAAGAGCACCAACAACAGAAATTGTAGCCAAAGTGCATGATATGGTATTAAATGATCGACGAATAAAAGTGCGTGAAATTGCTAATATCATGGGCGTCTCAAATGATCGATTTAATTTTGCATGAAGAACTGCAGATGAAAAAGCCTTCTGCAAGATGTGTGCCGAATTTGTTAACAGTCGATCAAAAACGCATAAGAATGAACATGTCTCAAGCTTGTTTGGATCGTTTTAAGCGAAATAAAATGGATTTTAATCGTCGTTTCATAACTGTTGATGAGACATGGATCCACCACTATACTCCAGAAACAAAAGAACAATCCAAACAATGGACTGAAGCTGGAGGAATTGCCCCAAAGAAGGCAAAAACAATTCAATCGGCTGATAAGGTTATGGCAACGGTTTTTTGGGACTTCAAAGGTATTTTATTGATTGACTATCTGCAAAAGGGTAAAACAATAAATTCAGAGTACTATTGCAACCTTTTGGTTCAATTAAATGTACAAATTCGAGAAAAACGTCCTGGCTTACAACACAAAAAAATAATTTTTCATCAAGACAACGCACCAGCGTACAAGAGTGTTTTAACAATGGCTAAAATCAACGAATTAAAGTACGAGTTGCTTGACCACCCACCTTATTCTTCTGATTTAGCTCCCAGTGACTTTTACTTGTTCCCAAATCTAAAAAAAAATCCTTGCTGGCAAGCGTTTTACCTCAAATGAAGATGCAATTGCAGTTGTAAACCACTATTTTGAAGAACTTGAGGAAAACTATTTTAATCAAGGGATAGAATTGCTAGAAAGGCATTGGACCAAGTGTATTGAAGTTTCAGAAGATTATATTGAAAAATAAAAATATGTTTGAAAAACTAACTATTCTCTTTCATTGATAGGCTAAGAAGTTTCCGAACCGCCCTCGTACAAACCCAGGAGCATTTTTTCCAATTTTGGAAAAAAAATAAATCTTTTGAAAAAAAATTTTAATATTTTTTTTAATTTTTTTTTGTATTTTTATGGTTTGTTTATTGAGGTTTGACCTTTCTTAAATAGTTAGAACATATGAAAAACTCAAAAACTTTGACCTTCACCGGATTTAGTGGCTTTTAATGTGTTGAAAAGCTGAATGTGTAATTGACAGATAAAAAGGAATTATTAACATATAGCGTTTGTAAAGAGCCATTTTTGTTTGACGAGATGTAATTCTTCTTATGTCGATGTAGACGAGGTCTCTAACTATCTCAATATTATAGGTATCTGTATCCACAGTTAGTCCGAATTCTGTGTCGCATTGGCCGTCGATACTATCAACTTGGTCCTGTCGCCGCTTAATGTCAGACCCAATTTTGCAGCTTCTCTTTCGACTTTTTAAAGGTATCAGTTACTTCTTTTACAGATTGATCCATGATGTCAGTTGCCTTATTTCTTTTAACATTTGAATATCGTTTAACAATTTCCAGCCGGATGTTGATCACACCAAAAGGTAAATATCTGGTCAATTGTTGATTTGTCAGGTTTAAAGCCTCATTGACTTCAGTCGCTTACACAATATCCCAGACACCATTTTATATGTAATGGGAAGCATACTTATCCCCCTATAATTTGAGCATACAGTCTTATCTTCTTGCTCATGTCTCAGTGTCCCCAGGTAAGCGTTCCTCCTGTCAGATAATGCTTGGTAGGTGGTAAATACGGCGGTATACACTCAATGCGATTTGTTGGTATTTGATCTGTCGTCTCCGTTGTTATTGGATACCAAATAGTTTGGGAAAAATGAGCTTTCCATAACTTTATCTATTATATATATCTGTTACCAGACGTAATTCTTCGTCTCTTCAGGAGAATGTGCTTGCACCAAAGACATTAGTTTCATGTTCCGCCTTTTAGTAGAACTTTCGGACATCATTCTGGCTCCTGTACATCTCCATTTTTCACACTCCATTTTTTTGTGGAGAAGACGTTTCTACTATCTCCTTTCTGCCGAGTGTAATTCTCAGTTGAGTGTAATGTGTGATAGCTGCACATCAGATAGCCTGTTGTGATTGTATTTAATTGGCTATGTACCTCTGCTTCAACAAGGTAGTTATCCGAATCGATGTTTTTTCATCGATCGCAAATTCAACACGCTGGTGAATGTCTTCCATCTGATCTACTGAGAGCCAAGTACGTACGTGCGAAGCCTATCTCCATCTTTCCGTTGTTAGTTGTTTCATTGTGGAGACTGACAATTGGGCTAAATGTATATTGTCGTTTCAAATTTTGGCATTAAAATCTCCTAGTATAATTTAAATCTCATGGGCAGGGCAAAGGTCGCATGTTTCTTCTAAGCGCTCGTAAAATATTGGTATGGTCTGTTCGTCCCTGTCTTCAGTGAGAGCATGGGCAGAGATAAGACTGATATTGAAATAATTAGGTTTTATCCGAATTGTAGCAAGTCTTTCATCCACCGGAGTGAAAGTGGAGACTAGATGTTTTAAAGAAATTTTAACAACTTTTCAATAGAAAAAAGTTACAAAATAGGCCTACAAGTTTTGATATAGCCCCGGGAGGTATCATTCTACCTCCCGATTTCAGTAAATAGCTAAATGGTATTTAGTCTTCCTTGTGACTAAACAGCTTTCTCCCAGGAATTTGTTAGTACAGGTTCACGTTTTGATATAGCTCTCATATAACGGTACCGCCCGATTTTCAGAATTTTCAAGGTTTTAGCTTCATTATCACACCGAAATTATAGAAATTTAGTAGTTAGTTGGAATTATAGTTAACAACAATATTGCAAGTTCTGTAAAAGGATTTATACCAAAATCAGATAGAACAATGCTCCTTAAAATAGAAGCAAAACCAATGAATATAAATATAATACAAGTATACGCGCCAACTGCAGATAAAAGCGATGAGGAAATTGAAGCATTCTATGATGAGATCATATATTTATTGAAAACGACGAAATCCCACGAAATAAACATTATACAAGGCGACTTCAACGCAAAAGTTGGAGAAGAACCGGTATCAGGTGTAACAGGGAAATATGGACTTGGAAATCGAAATGAAAGAGGAGATAGACTCATTCAACTATGCCAAGAATATAAAATGAAAATAACGAACACATTTTTCTGTCTTCCAAAAAGAAGACTATATACTTGGAAATCTCCACAAGATCGGAAAGATAACATCGTGAGGAATCAAATAGATTATATAATCATAAATAAACGGTTTTTCTCTTGCATAAAGAAAACAACGACATATCCAGGAGCTGATGTACCATCCGATCATAATCTTTTAATGACGAAAATATGTTGCAAAATATCCCTATCAAAGAAAAAAATTGGGCGAAAAAAATTTACTGTAGAGAAACTGGATAACCACGATACACACACAATTGTGAAGCAACATATAAATCGTGAACTACACAATATTAACTGAGATGATGTAGAGAGCATTTGGTATTCTATCAAGCACTCATTAAAATTTATTGCCAGCAACAATCTAGGAAACTACAAAAAACCTAAAAATAAAGAATGGATGACGAACGACATACTCAAATTAATATAAGAACGTCGAAAGTGCAAACACACAAATTATGAATTATATTTTGAGCTTCATAGAGAAATACAATCGACAATACGCATTGCAAAAATTGAGCACTTAAATAGACAATGTCAGGAAATTGAACGTCTCCAACAGCTTCACGATGACTTCAATTTACACAAAAGACTTAAGGAAGCCGCTGGAGTACGATTTAAGTCAATACCGAAAGTATTCAATTCAATTCAATTTACTTTATTTTTTGTATAAATTACCATTTTACATTAGTGCTTAAAAGTATAATGTATACGAATAAAGTTATACGACATGGTTTTTATTAACCGTCTGTCGGGATTTGAGTTTAATTTTAATCGATTTAATAATTGAATTCATTAATTAAAAATTTTCTATATTTTAGTGCTTCTAATAAATAATTATATAGCTGTGACCAACAGTAATCACCATTTAACACATTGATTACTTCATTATCTGATAATATTGATTTGTTAAAGTGTCGTTTCCTAATATATTTGAATATTGGACATCTCCCAATAAAGTGTTGGGTACTTTCTGCTTCTCCCATGTTGCAGATTGAACACAAATTGTTTCCATCCGATCTATAGAAGTTGTTGTTTAGCCCCAGCATGCCACCTCTCGCTCTAATTATGTAAGATATTTGAAATTGTGTGTACTGATTCATACAATATGTTGCGCCTGCATCAGGATCTAGGAATTTATAAATACGTTGTTCACTTTCTTGTGATTTAAAACGATTTATGTTGTAGTTTTCGCTTAATATTTCCGATATTAATATTTGGCTTGCATTGTACCAGTTTTCCTTGTTAATATCAACGTTGTGACTATCAATATTGTACGAAGTTAAACGATCCTTAAAGTTTTTGTACCAGGATATGTTTTTTAGTTTTGTTTTTGTTGCGAGGGTGTGCGGAAGTCTATGACTGTCGAGTTCAAACAGTAATTTTGCCATGTATTTTAGATGAAGTGAGTACGTATATATAAACCCTGGTTCATATCCTGTTTCTAGAGCTAAGACGTAGTTAGGGGTATTTTCTGGGAGCCTTAGAATGCGTTTAATGAAAAATCTGTAAAGTTTGTCTATGTCTTCAAAGTACATACTACCCCATATCTGTGCTCCATAGCTCTGTATAGAACGACACACTGCAAGGAACATTTTCCACTTGGCTGACATCGAAATGTTTGGTTTCTTTATAAAATTTTCCAGGTTGCATTAAGACAAGATTTAGCGGCTTCGTTTTTGATTGTTATATGCTTGGTGAATGACAGTTTTGGAGTTAGTAATATTCCCAGGTATCTATATTCATTCACAACTTTTAGTTCCTCTCCATTGTAGTACCATTTATCTTTTGACTTTAATCTTCCTCCTTTACGGAAAATCATTACTTCTGACTTTGTTTGATTTACTTGCATTCCCCATTTTTCGCAATATTGGACAAGTTTATTTATCATTTGTTGTAATATTACTGGATCATCTGACATAATTACAATGTCGTCCGCATACATCAATAGTCTTACATTTACCTCGTCTATGTGGAGACCACCTTCAAGAGCATCATGAAGATCATTCAAATATAAGGCAAATAGTATTGGCGATAATAAACATCCTTGTTTTACCCCAGATTTTGTTTCGAAGTAGGTAGAAAGATTTTCTCCTGACCACACTGCAGACTTCATATTAGTATATACTTTTTGAATGAAATGTAACATTTTGTTAGAAAGTCCCGCTTCATATAACTTATATATTAGAAGACTTCTTGGAACTCTATCAAAGGCTGCCTTAAAGTCGACGAAAAATGCATAAACTCTTTTATTTTCATTCATTTTTAAGTTAATTATAGTCATTAAATTAATAACATTATCTACAGTCGAGTATCCTTTTCGAAAGCCTGATTGGTACTCATTGAGGATTTGGTTTGCGTTTACCCATTCAGTTATACGATTATTGATCATTCCCATCATAATTTTAGCTATACAATTCATAAAAGATATACCTCTGTAGTTGCTAGGATCATTAGGATCGCCTTTCTTATGAATTGGGAATATAATGCTTGTGCGAAACATATCAAAATCTTCGCAGCCATTATAAATGTTTGAGAATGTTTTACACAGTTCACTCAGAAAATCATTTGTTGCATGTATAAAGAATTTTTAAGGAATTCTATCTTCACCAGGAGCTTTATTTTCTTTTGCTGACTTAAGTATTTGTCTCATCTCTGTCAGTGTGAAATTAGGATCTAGGATATCATTTTGTATCAAGTTTTGTACATAAAATATTTCTGAGGCTTGTACAGAAGGATTCAAAAGGGTATTAAAGTATTCTTTTAGTTCATCTGCTGATATGTTACAGCCAATCTCATTCTGTTGATTCATTATTTCTTTAGCCATAGACCACCACGATTTGCTATCAACTATTTCATCCAACCTGGCTTCGATTCTATTGTAATAGTCCCTCTGTTTCTGATCACAGAGCTGCTTATAATGTTTATTTTGTATTGTGTAGAATTCTCTGTCTGTAGGCTTCAACGTTGATCTGTACTTATTTAGTGTCTTCATCACTTTCTCTCTTACCTTAAAACATTCCTTGTCGTACCATCTTTTATTGAAATGTTGTCGATGAACTCTGTACGCACTAGATGGATATGATTTCGCGATCACGGAAGTGAAATCATGCAACTTTGCACCTTTTTTTAGGATAGCCATGTTTTTGTTTAATTGTTGTTGAAAGTATTCATTGTTTTTATTTTCCCACTTTAATTTAGGCAGTAATTTTAGTTTTTCTGGATCAGCTTGTCTAAAATTGGATGATTTAAGGCTCAGAGCAATTGGTAGATGATCAGACCCAATAAAATTGCGTACTTCGAAGTTTTGAATATTTTCAACTAATTCCATCGATACTGCGCAAAGATCAATTACTGAGCTGCCATTTCTGTTTATAAAAGTAAAGGAGCCATCTTTATCCCCAGCAGATCTTCCGTTAAGAATGACAAGCCCGTTGTCGTTACAGAATTCGAGATATTTCTGCCCATGCGAAGAAATTGTTTTGTCGTTTGATTTCCTTGAATGTGTAAGACAATCTGATTGTTGTAGAATTTCCTCTGGGATAATCTGCTCTTCTCCGATGCGTATGTTGTGATCGCCTATAATTATCTTCCCAATATCATTTTCTTCAGCCGCTCTTTTAACTTTTTGAAAATCGTTATCCCAATTTGCTCCTCGAAGGTAGACCGGAAGAATTTCAAATTTCAGGTGATTTATTTGGCATGATAATATATCACAATCTCCTCTGTTAATAAAGTGATGTTTGAAACCTTTGTCTGATAAGCTCTTTTTTACTCCGTACACTAGACCACCAATTCCTCTACCTCTACTACTATTTCTGGTTGCTGCTTTCCAGTATGTTTTGAAATTCTTAAATCGGTTACAATAGTTGGCTTGATTTCTTTCCTCTACGTGTGTCTCCGATAAAACAAAGATATCATAATTTTCGACAAATTCATAAAACTGGTGGTGAAAATATTTACTAGCCAGTCCATGAATATTATATGCTAATACAGATATTACTAAATCATCTCTAATTTGTTTATGGGGATTTTGGGTATCATTTTTCTGTTTTTGATTTTGGCTAATCTTTAAAAGTTTTTTGATAAAATAATGGATAATAGTGTATCATAATCAAGACGTAATTTCATCACTTCTTCTCCATATAACGATTTCAGTACACCTTCGGCATTTTCCTGATCACACATCAGTTCTTTTTTTGAGTTCCAGTAAAGGGTTTTACCGTCTATAATTATCTGGTCACCTCGAACGCCGATTTTCTTTTTATCGTTTAGTTTATGTAATAGTTTTTTTAATTGAAGCATAATTTTTTTCTTTTCCAATCTTGGTCCACTTAAATCTCTTTCAATAAAAATATTAGTTCCAGCTAGGTTCTTGGTATTTTTCCGAAAGTACTCTACGTTAACAACAAAGCTGTCTTTGATACAAATGAAAAGAAAATAGTGTGGAGTGAATACATAAGACAGATATTTAATGACAACAACCGATCGGTCAACGTTCCAGCTAACCAACAATCGCTCACTGGGAACCCAATCACTAAATCTGAGAGGGAATCTGCAATAAAATTACTACGTAATAAAAAAAGCTGCGGACCAGACGAAATTTCCTCCGAATTGACGAAAACTTACAGCTTTTGGTAGTGCTATTTAATTACATATATGACTCAGGCCGATACCCTCAAGACTGGCTGAAATCAACTTTCATCACAATTCCAAAGAAAAGCCACCCAAGACAATGTAGCGACTACAGACTTATAAGTTTAATGAGCCACGCTCTCAAAATTTTTCTAAGAATCATTCACTCCAGAATTTATAAAAAATGTGAAGAAGCCATAGGACTATCTCAATTTGGATTTAAAGAAGTCATGGGTACAAGAGCAGCCCTACTCTCTATTCAAGCGTTAATACAGAAATGCTGAAATGTACATAAAGATGTTTACCTATGTTTTGTGGATTACGAAAAAGCCTTCGACACCGTACAACATGACAAAATGGTGGAAATCCTCACATCTATTGGCATCCAAGGAAAAGAATTACAATGCATCAAGCAATTATATTGGAACCAAACAGCACAAGTCGACATTAATGGAGAACTGACAGAATGCATTGCAATATCGAAAGGAGTTAGACAGGGTTGCATATTGTCGCCATTATTAATTAATATCTATTCCGAAAGAATTTTTGAAAAATCAATGTCCAACTCTCGTAAAGGCGTATATATTGGTGGAGAATTCGTCAACAATATCCGATATGCAGATTATACCATTTTAATTGCGAGTAGTGTATCAGAACTACAATTTCTTCTGACTCGGCTAAATTCCTATAGCGAAAAGTATGGGTTAAAGATTAATATATCAAAAACTAAATATATGGTGATAACCAGGTCTAGAAACCAAAGTACAACAGAACTATATATAAATAATACACATATCGATCAAGTACAGAACTTTAAATATCTTGGCGTCAAAATAAATGAAAACTGGGACAACTCGAAAGAAATACGATGCAGAATAGAAATGGTAAGAGATGCATTTTTCAAATACAAAAATATTTTATGTAGTCATGACAAAACTTATGTCTGGTCGGTTCTGCTGTACGGCTCAGAAGTATGGACACTAAAAACCGCTGAAATAAAGAAATTGGAAGCCTTTGAAATGTGGATCTACCGTCGTATCCTAAAAATTCCATGGACACATTTAGCACCAAATTCAGTGGTTCTCTCGAGGGTTAACCGTCAACGGGAACTCATTGGAACAATAAAAAGAAGAAAAACGTCATATCTTGGACATGTGATGAGGAACGCAAAATACAAACTGCTCCAAACCATAATCACTGGAACCATAGAAGGGAAGCCATCGAGAGGACGGAAAGAAATATCATGGATTGACAATATACTTAAATGGACCGGCATTGGAAATACCTCAACCCTACTGAGTGAAGCCAGAAATAGAGACGCTTTTATGGAGATCATGGCAAATATATGAACATACCTTAAAATTTGTAACAGATAATTATATATAATTGTATTGGTCGCTTATATTCGGAGATCGAATATGCAAATAAAGAAAAAGAGTAGTAGTTGGGGCAACAAAATTTTTCCCAAGAAATTTGTCACTTCGATATTTGAAAGGTTTTAGTCTTATTATCACACCGTTACGGCTGAAAATTTATATTTAGCCTTATTTGGGACCATAAAAAAACCCCCAGAAATTTGTCAATACTGGTCCACCTTTTGACACAGTCCTCCCGATTTTCAGCATTTTAAATGTTTTAACTTCATTATCACACCGAAATGGCTTAAATTTATGTTTTCTTTGGTGCCACAAAACGTTTCCCAGAAATTTGTCAGTACAGGTTTACATTTTGATGTGTAGGCTTCCTCCCTATTTCCGATGTTTTAAAGTTGTTAGTCTCACTATCACACCGAAATGACTGAAATTAAGAAATTAGTCCCCAGATATATTTCAGTATAGGTCCACGTTCTAATACCGTCTCCATAGGACTGTACACACGATTCTCTGTATTGTCAATATTTTAGCTTCATTATCACACCGAAATTACTAAAATTAAGAATTTAGTCTTCTTTAGGATCTACAAAACTTCCCGCAGAAATTTGTCAGTACAGGTAAACGTCTTGATGTAGCCCCAACAGTACGCTATCTCCTGATTTTCGGTATTTTGAAGGCTTAGCCATATTATCTAACAGAATATTGTGTTTTGTTTTGGCTACTTCAATACAACTCATACAACTCATGGTGGAGGGTTTAAAAAGATCGGCATATCCGAACTTAGCTTGTTTAACATTCATTAATTTTTAACAGTCAGTATATATAGCATCTACATTAATTTTTAATTGTTGTACTTTATTCATTTCGTTAACTTATAGTAAAGTAAGATAAAGAAACATTTCAATTAAATATATTTGAATATAAATTACGATAAAAGTTAAAATTACGTTATGGTCACAAAGTATCACTCCTAAAAGTATGCTTTCTTTTTCCATTCTAGTAAGATATAATTTTACATTCTAAATTCGTTTCTCCCAGCACAGTGGCATGTTATATCAAAAAATAGATATTCTCCATTACTTTTGTAGTTTTTCTTTGAACATTTCAGCGAGTACTAAAGCTTGATTACCATTTATATTCTGTAACAAAAGACAATTTGAAATAATTAATTTAAATTTTCACCAATATAATAAAACGTCAACTTACTTCATAATCATATGGTTCCATGTGTTCCTTGCAACGTTTATACCACTGCTTTACTCTATTGTGGGGATGCAGATCAAAACCAAAAGCCTCAATTTGTGATATAGTCACCATCAGTGTTAAATCGGCAATGGTGAAATGTTCAGCAGCCGAAAATTGTCGACCTTTAAGAATTTCATCAAACCAACCCAAGGCCTCGGACAATTTGGCTTTTTTCGTTTCGTCTAGTGGTGCTCCCATGAACATGGTGGGAAACTAAAATTGGGAATACGACATTTGTTGCATTATTTTACAATCATATGTTTTGTATTTTACAATCATCACTTACATAATATTCCGTCATACGTTGATACAGCGTTCCCAAGTCAAACATTAAACGTTGATCCACCAATGCTCTCACCCGCACATCCTTTGGATACAGTGTATCTTCTTTGGCGAATGCTGAAACCATATATGACAAGATGGCACGACTGTAGGGAATATAAAAACACCATTAGTGTCGATTTTCAACACTTTAATGGCAACGTAAACAATGCCACCGCATTTTGCAGTCAAGTAATAAACTTGTTTTTTTTTATACTTACCTTTCCCACAGGACTAAACCGTCATCATTTAATGTTGGCACACAATGTTGTGGATTCATTTCAAGGAACTCCGGTTTCATTTGTTCTCCTTGCAGTATATTAATTATTTTCAGGTCAAGTTCTAGATCCAACATTTTCGCCAGCAACAAAATGCTGCGACACGGTGGACTTGGTGGCAAATAGTAAAGTGTGGGAATCATGTTGCCGCCTCTAATCAAAAGGCAATAGACAAATTCCTTAACAATGTGAGTTGTATCTTGTAGCATAATTGAAAACGAAATGGCCAAAAAGTTTTTGGGCTAAACAAAACAAACTCAAATTTGACCATGAATGAAATGAACAGCCAATAATACAATAATATACAAAAAAAAAAAACAACAATAAAGAAAATTGTTTTAATGGTCAAAGTTCGATCAGGGTGGGGGCATAAATAGACATTAATTGCGGGGAAGAGCAGCACACCATTCATTGTCTAAGAGAGTAATTACCATTAACGCAAAAATGTAAACATATCCCGTAAGTCGCGTCAACATTACTGACATAGTACAGTGGTCAAATAAATACATTTACGGCATATAAACAAGTTGTGTTGGTTTACTCTCCCTTAAATATAATTATTCAAAATTAATTGGGTGAACCACATTAAAAAGTATCAGCCGGCTTTGAAAACAGAGATACCCCAGCCTGTGAAATAACGAAAATAAATAAACCCAAAACTTTAAGTTCGGACATCTATATAATATATTACATTCAAATCACGGAGCTTCTGCTAAGTCTTAGATTTTTATGAGCATAGCCAGAAATATATATTCATGAGTTATTCACCATTATATTAAGTCAAAATTTAACCCTACATTCACATGGGACTATAAATTGAGACTTTTATCTATTGGCTGATCGATTATCGGCTACAGAACTGAAATCCCTTTACCCAAAAATATATTTATGGAAGTATGAATTTCCCGAAAAGAAGGTTTTGGAGCATCTGGCACCTTTATCTTGACAATTGCGAATAAACGTGGATGTTTTCTAATAGATTTGATAGCGATATTTGCTGTCCATAACATGTACTTTGGTTGTAGCGGATTCACTAAAACTTGGGCTAATTACAAACACATTTTGAGAGGACATTTTCTTATAACATATAGCTTTAAAAGCTGCATTAGAAAACCTTTAAAATTCGTGAAACTAAAAATGTTACATATAAGGTAATAGTATTTAGGTCAATAATTTTGATGTATGTATAATAAAAATATATATAAAATAGACGAGTACCTTTTTATGGGGCCTATAGTAATCTGCTAAAGTGGGTCTGGCGGTAAACGGTGAGAAGACCAAGTTGATGGTGTCGACGCGCAATGCGTCCATTGAGCTCGGACCGACTGTGGAAGTTGGTTCCTATTATATTGAGGTAGTAAAAGACTTCGTCTACCTCGGCACCTCCGTAAACACAACAAACGACATCAGTTGTGAAATAAAAAGAAGAATTGTATTGGTCAACAGATGCTACTTTGGTTTAAGTAAGCAGTTTAAAAACAAAGCCACATCTCGTCAAACAAAAATAACGCTCTACAAAACACTGATACTACCCGTGCTGATGTTTGGCTCCGAAGCCTGGGTACTTGCGCAAGCAGACATGGCGGTGCTTGGTGTGTTTGAGAGAAAAATTCTTCGAAAGATCTACGGACCAATCTGCGTTGACGGTGAATATCGACGTCGCATGAACCACGAGCTGTATCTGCTATACAACGACATCAATATTGTTAAACGTATCGAATTGCAGCGATTGCGTTGGCTTGGCCATATCATAAGAATGAGCGATGATGAACCCGCTAAAAAGGCGTATAATTACGGACCGCTTGGCGGTGCACGCAGAATTGGCAGGCCAAGGAATAGATGGCGCAAACAAGTGGATGATGAGATGAAAAGGCGCGGTATTCCAGAGTGCGAAGCAACAAATAGAGAGGAATGGAGATCTTTTCTTAGTTCGGCCTATAGAACAAACGTTCTGTAATGGGCCAGCTAAGTAAGTAAGTAGTAGTAAAACATTGATTTATGCCAACAAATTTTGGAAGGCCACAAACAAAGTTTTACTGCGAGAATTATCTGAAATAAACTTTAAATTTTATCCCCAAAACATGTACCGGCTTGTCCATCTTCGAAATTTATTCAAACGTCAAATAAGTGCTCATTAAGAAGGTTAACCCGGCAAAAATCTATAATGAAAACGCCGGTTTAGCTTTGCGATAAAGTACGGATTTCCCACAAAAAAAGGCGGGTATCTTGGACTTGCCCACGAAAAATATTATATATTGTATCTCTGTCAAAAAACAATAATTTCGGATAAAAATATCAATACGATTCTCAAACCGCTCTTAGGCCATGTTTATATTATAGCCTTTTGCAGGGTTAACCATCTTAGTGAGGATTTATTTGACGTATACGCCAAGGAATTGACAGTTGAAACCCAGTGTGTTTGTTGAATCCGGTTAAATAAATAAACGTACTATTAAAGTGCAAATTTGATATTCGTTTGGAAGAAATTTTAGCTTTGTTCCTTTACTTTTTTAATGGTAAAAGTGGTAAATTGCTCTCTCATGAACATTTTTACCAGAAAAGTAAAAGAACGAAAAAATGGTAGATCTGGTAGCAATGTCAAAAAGAAACATAAAAAATCAATTTTCGTGTTTTATTTCACAGTTTTTAATTTAGTTTTGTCAGCGTTCGACTTTTTCTTCTGTTTTTCGTCCATCGTAATCGTCAAACAAAAGTCGAAAAATCGGTTCTGCCATTTTTTACCTGCAGAAATTTGTCTGGTAGCCTGTGGTAGAAGAGAAAGGCATATGTGCTATCTCTCCTCTCTCACTCCCTTAAAAATTGATGCCAGTTTTACCACTTTTTGAGGTTAGGGAACGCTTTGCAGGTTAAAAGTCAGGTAAGTAAAGGAATACAGCTTTTATGATGATGTGCAAAGTTTCGGTCAAATCGGATACACAATGTGTAGGACAAAGTGATACAAACAAATTCCGAAACATGAAATGCAGATCAAATCACTTGATTCATTCGAGAGTTATCATTATCATGTTAGCGAAATAGTTTCAACTATTGTTAGGGAGGAGCCGGAAGAAGTGGACCGAATTGACCCATCCATCTATTTTTTCTTTTATTTATTCCACTTGGGAACATACAAAAAATTTTTTTTTTTTTTTCATTAAGACAGGTTTGTTTTTTAGCGTTATTCGCTATGTATTCTTTGGGCCTTTGTTGCGTTATGGGTTCCATTCCAAAGTAGAGTTGTGTAGTTCCGGAACGAACCAGTTCCAAGGAACTATTCCGGACAAGGAACTGTTGGAACTATGTCCAGCTCTTGCATTTATATAGTTCCTTTAGTTCATATAGTTCCTTTCGCTCTTCTCGTTCCTATAATTTAACACAGACATCGATCGTTCTTCTTTGCTGTTTATACGCTGTAATTTATTAATATTTATGTCAATTCATCCACGAAATGATTAAATACTTCGGTCTTGGGAATATTTGGAACGAAGGAAACAAAACGAACAATGAAAGACAGATATTCGGTGAACTATTTAGGTCTCGGAACGAAAAAAAGAAAGACTCGTTGGAGTATATCGGTCTCGGAACTATTTGGAACGAAAAGAACGATGAAAGAGAAAGATTTGTTGAACTACATCGGTGTCGGAACTATTTGGAACTATATTAAGGAAAAGGAACTAGAACGATCGATCCGCTCCGGGAACTAGATTGCCCAACTCTTTTCCAAAAATACCCTTTTTCCGAAAAGTGTGGGCCACCCAGCTCCACTTTCTTTTCATTAGCTGTTTGGCAATGGGTAGTTCATTTGATTTCCTCCCTAGTTCGTTGTTTTATATTTATTGTATTAGGCCAGAATATGCGCCAAATTATTCATTGGAATTTATTTAGTTGAGTTTGCAGTTTCTGAATTATTGACTTCGACGTCATCCATGTTTCGTAATGTAGTTTTGACGCTGGCCTTGAATATAAAGGGTGTCTCAACTAGAACGCAATTTTTAAATTTTAAATAAAACACAGATATTTAAAAAAATCGTGAAATTTTGTTATATCGTAGTAGATAGACAGAGTGAGGTTATGTATGGAACAAGACATCGTGCGGATGGCCGCCGCGGCTTTGCTGGCACATACGCGATCTTTTAATGAAAATTTCAATGATCCCAACATTTTTGCAAGCTGCGGTATTTCATTAATACAGCGTCCAATTTCCTCTGTTAAGGCTTAAGCCGTCGTCTGCTTATTCGCGTAAACCACCGACTTCAAAACACCCCAAAGAAAAAATCTAAAGGTGTTAAATCGCACGATCTAGGGGGCCAATTCGGTCTCCAAACCGCGAAATAACATGACCGGGAAATGACAGATGCAGCTATTGAATTGTTTCTCTGGCTGTATGACATATGGCGCCGTCTTGTTGGAACAACATGCCCTCCACATTCATTTCTTCAATTCTAGGCAAAAAAATGATTATACGATACCGAACTCCATTGACTGTTTGCGCTTGACCTGCCTCATTTTCATAAAAAAAGGTCCAATGATTCCTCCAGGCCAAAAACCACACCACACAGTGACACGTTGAGGATGCATTTGCTTCTCGTGAATCACTCGAGGATTTTCCACACCCCAAATGCGACAATTCTGTCTATTGACGAAGCCATCAAGATGGAAATGGGCCTCGTCACTGAAGATGATTTTATCGACAAAATCAGCATTTTCATGTTGTCTCAATAATCAATAATCGATTTTTCGATTTTGGTCTAAAACCAAAAATGCAATTTTTCGGACTTGTGATTATTTCAGTTGTCTTAAAACTCGACTTTCGACTTTTTCATAACCGCAGAAAATCGATTATAATCGACCAATCGTCGATTTTTGAGTTTTCTTTTCAAGCTGTAAAACCGCCAAGAATGTAAAACCGCCAAGTCAACAATATATGGGCAAACTCGAAAATCGATCACAAGATAATCGATTATGCGATTTTCACTCCAGACAAAAGTCGACTACGATTTTTAGATTTTTTACTGCAAAAAGTCGATTAACCGAAAGTCGACTTACCTATCCCTAGTCAGCTGGCTTCAGTTTCTGAGTCAATTGAACTTTGTATGCATAAAGATGGAAATCTTTCGTCAAAATTCGCTGCATAGTGGATTTGGAGACACCAATTTGCTGAGCTCGGTGTCGAATTGAGGTGGATGGATTTTGAGCGGCATCATCACGTACAGTTTCGGCAAATTTATCCATTAATCTCTTTCCAGTTGACTGTTTTGGAGCATTACTCTGACCCTAAATTGATCATGCATAGCCGCTATGGAAAGGTTTTTCTATTGAAGGTTTTAGCCACAATATCCTATCGAGCCACCGTGGTGTAGTGCTAAGCACATCCGCCTTGCACTCTGGGGTCAAAATTTTCGGCGATGACGAATCTCCACAGTATAATGCTTGCTTATATTTCCTGAGTATTTCATCCAAGTAAAACTTCTCAATAAGTGGTGTCGTAAGACACACCGTTCGGACTCGGCGATAAAAATAAGGTCCCATATCATTGAGCCAATATGAATCGCCGTGTACGGGAATGTTGTGGGAATATATGTATGGTATTTGGTATTTAGTATCGATATGGTTATAAAACAGGCCTGCGCTTCTATGCAAAGCTAGCATACTCAGCGATCCCACCGAGTTTTCTTTGCATTTGCAAAACAAAAAACATAATTTGGTTGTTGCTTTTTTCACTCATACATTCACACATGCATTTGTTTTGTTAGTACTTCTCTGATCGGCGCTGTTAAAAAACATTGTGGGTATACGAAGGTCAATAAAAACATTCTGGCCTAGGCGACACTCAGTGCCTGGACTCGACCAAATTAGGACAATCGAGTTCAAAAAGAGACTATGTAAATAGGACAGAGATCCTAGACTAAGTCAAAAAAAGATAATCTTCCATAACCCAAAATTAGAGCGCACAATAGGCCTACTTATGGCTTAAGTGTATGTCCACATGGGTATGTGGTGATCTAGTATCACCCCTCTTATCAACCTAACCTAACCTAACCTTGGCATACGACCATGTGTTGGGTTGTTTATATACATATAATAAATATTTTGTCTTCTTTAGGACAACCTAATGTTGCAAGACGTCAAAACTGAGATCTAAAAACGTTATAACAGGTAATTCTGCAGAAAAAGGTGATTAATCTTACACGGTGCTCTTGAATCAAATTTAAATGGAAGGTGCCTACATCTGGGAAGTTTTTGCGGATTCTGAAACTACAATGTTCATAGATGAGAAAAATCCAAAAAGGTGTTTTTTTTAGGTTTTCGCTATTTTGCTTGGTAACCGCAAGTCCAATCGAAATGGAGCTAAAGAAAATGTTGTAGCTGTGAAAATTCTCTACAGGATTGGCGTTTATGATTTGTTCTCAGGCTGTACAGTTTTTGAGATAAAGAAGCTCAGTTTACATTTTTAGGTTTTTTTTGTTAGGGTTTCGCGATTTTGCTTGAACACGGCAAGTCTTATCGGCATGGGACCTGAGAAAATCCTATAGCTGTAAAAATTCTCTACAAGACTGGCTTATGTAATTTTTCCAAGGTTGTACCATTTTTTTAGATATATAGGTTTAAGTTGGGAAATTGCAGTCATGACATTGTTTTATAAGGAGACGATACAGAATTGAATTGAATTTGAATTGTCCCAATTTCAACTTCTATATCTCAAAAGTTGTAAAAACTAGGAAAATATCATTAAGGTCAATCTTTTAGAGAATTTTGATAGCTACAACACTTTCTTAATTGCCATTTTGATAGGACTTGCAGTTTCCAACCAAAATCGCAAAAACCTAAACAACCCCTAAAAATGTCAACTTGAATCGCGATTTATTTAAAAAGCGCTCTTGCTATTTTTTTTTTTTTTGTTTTTTGATTTTTCTCATCTATGAACATTGTAGTTTCAGAATCCGCAAAAATTTCCCAGGTGTAAGCACCTTTCATTTAAATTTTATTCAAGAGCACCGTGCTTAAAAGTACGAAAAAAAGATTGTAACCCTATGAAGGCTGTGGTGAAAAGTAGACCTATATCACATTTCTTTATAAGGTGATTTTCTGAGTTCATTATTAAAACCCATTGGGTTTGAATATTTGGTTAACATATGCCGAAATACATCGAGATATAAATCGTAAGGGAGTATACCAAATCATGGGCCAATACTGAGGTTTACTATGTAATAAGATCTCCTGGTACCGGTTTACAGCAAATTCGTTTGAACAATTTGTTGGTAATTGTAAACTACTTCAATTCAGGATGATTCGTTGCATGGGAACCACGCGAAAACTTGGACCTAGGACTACAATATTTTTGTTAGTTTGATATTAGGCCACTAAGGCCCATTGATAAAAATTTCATTTCGATATATTATCTAGAAGTATTTTTGTCACACCTTCCCATGTAAATGCTACCACTGTGTATCGGTAGGATTTAGCGATAATTTTATTTTGGTTGTTGACTAACTGAAAATTTTCTTTAATTACCGAAATTATAAGCATTTTTATTTTACCGACTTTTGTCGGTAACTCGAAAAATGTGTTACAGAATTCCACTACAGAAATGCCGTTTAACATTACAATAGTTACGCTGGCGGAACTGAATACCATCGTTTTCAAGAACAAACGTTGTGTTTAAGCCAGGTAAATTTATTCGTTGTTACGAATTTAGGAATTTTATTCCATGTAAGTTAATACATTTACTAGCATATTCTAGTCACTTTCAAAATCGACATTTCCCACTCCATTAATCTGAAACACACAGAACAGATAGCAAAATATCAGAGTTGCTCTGGATTGGATTTCTATATAATTTAACAGTTGCAAAGCTTCTAATGAATCCATGACCCTGTTTTCATCTTATACGACTAGATTGGATGATTTGCTTGTAAAAATGACATTAATGTACCGTGCGAAGTTTTGCAAAGAATTTATTTTAGAATTAAAATTCGGGTTTTTCATGGAAATACACATTTTAACACAAATTAAACTCAAATTCCATTAGGTTTCAATACGTTATGTTAATATTTTTAAATCTTTCAAATTTCTCAAAAAATTATCTTAGACAACACTGTGCGGCATATTTAGCACGTTCATTTAATGTGCGCCCCAAAGTATACTTTATTTATTTTGACTTGTTTATCACGTAACAGTAAATAACGAAGAAAAACAGACACCAATTGAATATCGTAAAATTAATAAAATTTTTGTATTTCGAATAAGTTTCGATATTCGATTTCCGTTTCTTTCTTACTATTGACAGGTTATTTCATTCATGGACGACACGCAGACGTTTTTTTTTTTTTAACTTTGTCTTGTGAAGTGGCCGAAACAACTGCTGGTCTTTCTTGACGACAATGTCTCTACTTACTTGAGTTGATGCACAAACTTGTGTTGCACCACCTGCACTGAATCTATGCAATTCCCCAGTTTTGTTTGACTTTAATTGAACGTGTCCGGGCCGATATATATTGCAGAGTGAGACACTTATCCTTCGTTGATTAAATTATTCAAATGACAATGTTATGCTGTGTTGGCTGTGTGGCCCCGTTGTGGAATGGTTATCGTCTTGTGAATGCTTTTCGAATGAACTCTTTTTTTAGCTGCTACCACTGCCACTGCCGGTGGAAAGGACACGATGTAACGACCGTGATTACAAATGACAAGAAATATCGGACTGTGTGTGTAATAACTGTCTGTGAGTGGGGTCGATACGCTTCTCCAGCACATTCAATGGTCAAGCTAGCTTTATATGTGGGCACTACCTCTAAATGTATGTCGTTTTGTGTGTATGGGAACTTTTAAAAATTTCACTTGTGGTAAATAATAATGACAACAATGGCAGCCAAAGCGGCAGTAAGGCAGGTTCCGTTTTCGACTTGATTGTATTTCCATCATATTGCTACTAATGTGTGTGGGTTGTATTTACCAAAAACATGTTGCTAAGCGACAAACAATTTTTTGTTTGTATTTTTATTCGTTCCACTTATAAAAAAAATCGAACAAATATTATTGTATGGGTAGCTGCAAGAATAGTGAAAGAAAGGATTCGGCAGGAGAATACACAGATTCAGTGTATTATTCTACGGGTTTTCTGTATTGTGTTGATCTGAGTCTACAAAGACTGTTCAATTCATAGGTCGATTAGAAGAAGTAGTTTTGGATACCTTTACAAGAGTAAAAGAATTATCTGCTAGAGTAGGGATGGCAGGGAACGGGATAAGACTACATTGATAGTATCGACGTGTAATGCGTCCACTGAACTCTAATAAATTGCTGAAAAAATAAAGTTACAGAGAACAAGTAAGAAAGTATTAGTCAGCTGTGCTGACAGAGATATACCCTCAGGCTCGAACCTAAAGAAATGAAGCAAACACAATACCTCTGAGTTTTTTGGCCAATTTCGCAGGAAGTATGAATTCACCTCAAAAAAAGGGTACCGTTTTAACTAGGGCCGCATACAAAACATGTTGCCAAAAATTTAAAAACGATCCCAGGTGATTTCTTAAATTTCACTCTTTCTAAACTTTGTGTGGGAGGTACCCGAAAGAGTGGTCCGATGTAGTCAATATTCTGACATAATTCGAGGCTGTAAGATATAATACGATGTACAACGTTTGAACCAAATCGGTTTCTCAGTTCGAGAGTTATCTTACCCATACCCCAGTTTAGTTGGCGACGACAGTCTTTTTCGGTCATTATCTCATGAAGTATGGACTTGTCCTGAAAAAATGCGCGTTGTAACAGGGCCCGCAAGAAAAACTTTTTGCACAAAAATTCAAAATTGATTTTTTCCCAAATTTTATGTAAGTGGTAGCCGAAGGACGGTACCGACATAGTCTATATTCCAACCTAATACATGACTACGATGTACAAAATTTGGACCAATCAAAAACTCCCTGCGAGAGTTATCTTGCGGATTTGCAATTTTAGTTGGTGCCGTCAAGGGTTCTTGGAGCTTTTAAGCTATTATATCAGAACGTATGGATTTGCCCCCGAAAAAATTGTACCATCGTAAAGGGATCCACAAGGACAATATGCTGAAAAATTTCTAAACGATCCGAAAGGAGATCGTAAACTTCACATTTTCCAAATTGTGTGTGGGATGTACCCGAATGCGATCTATGCCTATAAGTTATATTACCATATGCAAAGTTATGGCCAATTCGGTTACTCCCTTCGAATGTTATCGTGCGCACCATTTTTGCGAACATTTTTTAATCTTTTGTGGGGGGGAGGTACCGGAAGAAGTGTACCGAACATATACTAAGTTTGGACAAAATATTACGAATTTGGACTAGTAGGGGGATTCTCTAGGGCATTTTTTTAGTTACCGGCAAAAATCGGTCAAATTAAAACGGAAAATTCAAATAAAAGTTGACATCACTGTTGCTATCGGTAGAACATTGCGACTACTTTATATTGGTAGCTAGCTTACCGAATAATATCGTTAATTACCGAAATTGTACGCATTTTAATTTATGGATTTTTGTCGATAACCAAAAAATGCGTTAGATAATCCCACTACAGATCGATTGCTTCGTTCGAGAGTTTTCGTGCGCACCAGCCCAGATAGACGAACATTGCTCGACTCCAACCCATTATTACGATGAGGCACATTTGTGGTCGTATCAAATGCATATACCCTCTTTAGCCTAAAGGCTGATGGTATAAAAATAAGTGTCGTGGAAAGAAGGACACATAAATAGAACAGACATTTTGAATTTTTTTAAGTGTAGAGAAGAGAGAGAGAGTTTGATGTTTCATGCTAAAATATTTTACTCTCGCTGACGCCACTTTAGACCTTTGACAAGAAGAAGCAGACTTGTTGGTTCGGTTTGGCAGAAGGTTGTCATAGATTGGATCGTGTGTCTGGGTCGTGAGCATTGGATGGCGACATAATAAGTGCTCGAATCTCTCTGTTTCTTCTTCATCTTTGCATAACCTGCAATAGTCAACTGTACCATCTATTTCCCTATTGCAGGAGAGGACATTGATCACGTTCTCCAGTGACCCGTGATTATTACCACCATTAAGTTCAGTTCGGACTTCTTCATGGAAAGCAGATATGTGGTTCTTCGCTTGATGATGATGGACCAAGTTCCCTTCGATACCTTACATATAGGTTTGTTGTGCCAAATCCGGCTAGCATTGTCTCGATAACTGTGTTCGAACTGCTGCATGAAATGGCACAAGATACGCACGCGGCAGTTCTTTCAATATTTAATTTCTTTCGATGTTGCAATGACCCGAGGCCCAGCACAGGGTAAATATTGATTTAGCGCTTCCAAGGTGTTCTTGAAATCCAAAACCGCTGCAGACTTGATAAAGTGGGATCTAAGTCATTTAAGGGTTGCTTTTGTACATTAGTCCCATCGAAGTTCGTTGATATCTAATCACTGATTACCTCCCACCCAGGTGGTTGTTGCTTTAACAGTATTATATTTTTGTAAGTTCGCTTTACTGCTTATTCTGGCCCTGGGCCTATCTCCAGTTCTATTAGTTAATTGAGCAAGTTTGGCAGGACAGTTGAAAAGCTGCAGCGTGTCCTTGGGACCTGTGTCGCATGTTGGGCAGATATTTTGCATGGTTTCATCTATCCTATCGATGCCATGCCCTATAGGAATTCAGACGGCTGCAACAATCCGAGCGTAGTTGACTCAAAACGATTCTGGTTTCTCGTGGCAGCTGATGCTCCTCACCTGCGATAGATGGGGGGATGTTCCCCTAGGACCGTATTCACACGATAGTTGTTTATGGCATCTGCAACTGCATCCGTTTGAATGCTATTGAAACCGGCTTGATAGGCTCGTTGACCTATGGGTTCTCTCTTGTAACGTTGGAACTTTCTTTCTAGATAATGAAGATCCCTCCTGACATACCTAAGTGGGGGGGGGTCTTATCCACCATGTGGTGATTAGGATAGCAGTCACGGTAACATCCGAGCAAGTACTGCAACGAAAGTATTTCATTGTGTTGCTGTACCGGAAGAATCATTGTCTCCTCATGTAGATGGTGCACTGATGACATGAGGAGAAACATTGCTTCAGTTCTCAAATCGGCATTTTGACAGGTTGCAATTGTATTAACGGACCAAAATGGCGCTGCATAGCTTACCAAAGACCGACCTATCGCGTAATATGCGGTCAACAAGGTTTTTTATTTGCACCCCAAGTGCCATCGGCTAGGGACTTGAGGATCTTGTTCCTACATATCAGCTTGTTGCAGATAGCTGTGGCATGCGCTAACGACATGTACATGCTGTCGAATGTGACCCCTAGTTTGTGATAGTTTGCTACCATAGATCATGACATTCAACTCTGTTCTCACCTCTGCCCTCCATGAGATGTACAGAGTGGTGGATATTTGCATATCCCTCCGGTGGAAAAAGGTGGTAAGATCAGCCAAATAGGAGTTCAACCTTTCACAAATGACATCAGGCAAGGTACCTGACACCATGATCGTACAATAATCCGCATACCTTACGATCTCAAGGCCGTCTGGTAGGGGGCGGAATACAGGGGAGGTAGAGGTTCCACAGTTCCGGAGATATGACTCCACCTTAGGGAACTCTCTATTTCAATCTACGGGGCTTGGACTTCTTGTTCCTGAATTCGACGTTCGACTGACGCCCGCCGTTATTTCTGATTATACTATGCAACACTGAAAATGCAAACAACTTCTAGTATGCATTTTTTGAAAGTATATATTTAGACCAAAAAAACCCTAGTAGGGTTTTGTCCTGTCAGATCCAGTTCGGATTTTATGGCCTCATCTAAACCGGGCTAAATCTACACTTTTTTGCATTTATTAGGCCTTTATCTCAGAAACGAATAGGAATTTGGCCTTGATGTCTATAGCAATATTGTAGCCCTAAACTAGTAGACATTATCTTTTGAAAAAACCACATAAGAAGAATTCCATCTAGGGCATCAAAATCTATAAAATATAGAAAATTTTACATAATTGCTGAAATTCTGGTCAGTATCGGCTAAACTATTGGGAGTTGAACCAAGTAACCTTTTGCAAAAATCTTCCAAATAAAGTTCTCAACAATTCTTTAGAACATTCTAAAACTCTTAAATGCTTACTTCATGTTGTTTCAGCGGTATTTTGCATCATATCTTTTACAACACGTATTTCAAACACAGTTCACACCAACAGTTTATTCTCGCGTTTCGGATTTAACTACATTATTGACATTTTTATTAAATCGTAGTTGGAAAATGTACTGTAAACAAGGGCATAGAGGAATTTTACAACAATGACATGTTCTGAAGAGTTGTGTATTACATTCAAGGGAATATTTTTCCGAGAGAAAATATTCAGAAAAAATTAACGGTTTTGGAGATACGGTGCGAAATGTATAAAAATTGTGGAATTTTTGCATATATTTTGAAATTATATGCAATAAATTTAGTTTTTCGAGTTCATTATTTCTCCAAATATTTTATTCTTGTCCTTACCTACAAATTTGCTTCAGAAGAAGATTCGCATTGGTTTCAGAGATATAGCCACGAATTTCTTTAAAAACTAAATATTAAAGCATGTTTAGATGGGGCCATAAAATCCGGATCTGACACAACAAAAACCAACTAGGGTTTCTTGTCGTTTGGATCTGTACTTTCAAAAAATCCTCAGTTCGAATTGTTTGCACAAGATCACCTTAAAAATGTTGCACAGTGTTACCCAACGTTTCAAACTTGCCGGAGGGTAGTATACTCGATGTCATCAAATAGCGTGGAGTGCTTGACAGTATCAAATGATTTTGATAAGTCAAGCGCCACTATCACTGTTCTATCACACGGCTTGCTCTCGTTGATCCGCGACTAATATGTGCGGAGATGGCGTGCAGCGCTGTTGTATGATCATCAACTGGATAGCTATTTCTGACGCTGGGGAGGACTAAAACCTCAAGGGCCGACAAAAGCTACGGGCGACAAAAGCTAAATCGGTCTGTACGATTCACCTTTGCTGGCGTCCTTGCATGGTTTCAGTAGCGGGACCACACTACCCATTTTCTAGACTTCGGAACGATGTGGGTGGCTAGCGAAAGGTTGAGAACATTAGTGAGATACTCGACTCCCGGCACATCCAGATGCTTCAGCATTACCAGCATCCATTGTAAATAGTGGTGGTGTTTCATGCTCGGCAGGAAGAGTTCTAATGCGACGCAGTACTCTTCTCTTCGCTCTGTCACTCCCGGGGTACTCGAGAAACTGCCGATTGAAAAAACTTGCGCCGCCAAACGTGGCAGAGGTCGTATCTTCCTTCTTTCCAAGGTTCGAGAGTGACTTAACCGTTTTCCTTAATTCATTTATTCCGGCTCCAATGTTGCAACTCTTTAGATCATTTAAACACTTGTTCTGGTTATGCTCAACGACCAACCTGTTAACTTCCAGTGTCTGTTCCCTGACTCTGGTGTCATGGGGTTGGCACGACGAAGCTCATCACGCTCATTTCGATAGCCTCTGCTGGGAAATTTTCTCTCACTTCTGGTATTCGACCAGCAGGTTTATGACGAGCGTCTGTAGCTGTGATAATGTCTCTCAACGTCCTTTCTGCTATCCGATCATCAGAAAGATTGTGCAGATCTGAAGCGGTAATTAGTGAACTCTCTTAAACTCTACCAATTAGATTTCCCATGATTGAAGAAAATGCGGCTTTCAGAGGTGATGAAATGTGCGGTCTGCTGGTGGGGACAGTTATGGGAAGATGGTCTAATCCAAGTGACGTCGTTTGTCAGAATAGGTGACAATATGGTTATATCTGGCAAACTGTGACACACTCCGGTAATTCTGGTAGAGGCGTCCTCATTGACCGTGCAAAATGTAGAACTATCAATCTGCTCAGCCAGCGCTACACCCAACTGGCCGTTTCCGAGCACCGAATGCCATTAGGGATAGGCTAGTCGACTTTCGAATAATCGACTTTTTGCTGTTAAAAGTCTACAAATCGTAGTTTACTTTTGTGTGGAGGGGAAATCGCATAATCGACTTACCCCTTTTACAGTTTTAGCGGTTTTACAATATGTGTGTTCGTTTACTCAAAATTTGTACAAATAGTTACACACCTAATTTCAAAAGGAAACGTGAAAGTCGACGAATGTTCGAATGTAATACATTTTCTGCGGTTATGAAAAAGTCGAAAGTCGAGTTTTAAGACAACTGAAATAATCGTCAGATAGAAAAATCGATATTTTAATTTAAGACCAAAATCGAAAAGTCGAAAAATCGATAATTGCTTTCCATTGCCTACCCCTAAATGCCACAACTTAAACAACGAAAGCCAATCCCTTTCCTCCTCTTCTGGTGCGATCCTTCATCAGTACGCTGCACACTGGTCGAAACCATTGATCTAGCGGCGCGAAAGTCAAACAATCAAAGTATAAAATTGCGAAATGTTTTCCATTGTATCGATTACAAACACTCTGCTGACTAAAATTTTGTTTTCACTTTTTTGTTGTTGTAAATGTTCACTCAGTTATTAACTGTCAAGTGCAAGAAATTTTGATGCATCAGATTTTAACAAAATTGTTGCTAAAAACCTGATTTCATATTTGTTTAATTGTTTAATAAATTCGTAATAAAAATAAACAAAGTTTATTTTTATTGATAGAGGAGGGTGTAAGTTAAATTTAAAAAAATGTTTGGGGCCTGAAGTTACATAGTTATGTAGCAATAAATTTTCAAACATTTTTATTTTTTTATGTTTTTAGTGCAATATATTTTGTTGAATGGAGCGTAACTACCAAGGTCCACTGAGGTTCAGTCCAATTTTTTTACTAATTAATTTGAACTTCCTAAATTCCGAATAACCACAATTTAGCTGCAAATCTTGCTGATAAATGGTCTTGAAAAATAGCTTAAATCCTCAAAATACCCAAAATCTGGCGGTACAGTTGTATGGGAGCTATATAAAAATGTAGACCTATATTCACAATTTGTTGGTGGAGAAGGTGTATAACTAACGAGAACCTCCTATGACAAAAGTCAGCTTATTTGGTCTGAAAATGTAGACAAAATCCTAACAATACCGGATATTGGGAGGTACAGTTATTCGGGACAATATCAAAACGTAGACCTGTATCCACAATTTTTGGTGGAGAATGTTTGTGTCCACTGGGAACCCCAAATACCAAATTACACCTAATTTGGCCGGAAAATGTAGCTTTAAACCCCCAAAATACTGAAAATCGGGAGGTACCTTAAAGGGGACCTATACCCAAACATGGACCTATGTCCACAATTTTTGGTGGAAAGTTTTAGAGATCACTAGAACTAATTTGGAAGGAAAGGGTGGCTTAAATCCTCAAAATACCGAATATCAGGAGGTACCGTTACATGGGGGCTATACCAAAATATTAGCCGATGTTGTTCATATTTAGTCCATTATTACCCACGGACACAGACTGTGTTTGTGCAAAATTTCATAAAGGTATCTCCATTCGTTTCCAAGTTATTAATTTCGCGCCGCTAGATTAGTGATTTCGACCACTGTGCGCTGTAACCATCACAACGCTGTAAGCTGCAGTTGCTGTTGAGCTTAGTTTCCTGCACCGCCACGACCTGATTTTCTTCCGACTCATGAAATCCCCTACTACCACGATCTTACCTCGGAGCCCATTGCCATTATATTGCAAAAAGTATGTATTTTCCGGAACTGGAACAACAACGGTTGGTGTTAAGTGCTGCGTGTGTAGATGGCGTTGGGGGGACTGGGATGAAGTGGCGTATTTTGATGACGACTGCACATAGTCCCTCGCATAGACGAGTCCAGAATAAATCATGTGATGGACCCACTCCAGACATCTATTGAATCTCACAGAATTTTTAGGGGGGGTTTTCTCCGTTTAGGCACGGACCAAAAGAATCCGGAGCAGGCATTACGGGTTATGCTGCTCCCAACACAGAATAACGATACAAATACTAACATGTGTACACTGAGGTGGAAGCCGCTGGCCGGAACACAGGTGTTATATGATTTCAGGTCAATCCGATGAGAAAGAATCCGATGCTGTGGGATTGCTTTCTGTTTGGCTGTGTTCGGAGAAGTATATTTCCTAATCGGATCTGTTGGTATTTTGCATTCAGCCAAATCAGCTGAGAAATTAATAATGATATAATCCAAATCAGCCGTTATATGGAATTTTGGTTTCCAATGGCTTGAATGACCCCGAAATCTAGTCTATATATGATCAGCAGTACAGTTGGATTTTATTTAAATGGATAAACAATATATTTACACATTTTTTTAACTCCCAAAATTACGGTAGTAACCACTTTTGGATATTTCATAAGGTTTACTCACATTACCTAATTAGCAATGCGAATTTCCATTTCTAATTTAAGTAGAAGAAACATGGAAACACCCATATTCCCGCCTACTTTATTCTTTGTAACGGTGACACAGACAAAAACAGGATTCAACTCACCACACAGCGCCACATTCTCGTATCATCAACACATTTCCGTTGTTGACGTGGATGTGTTTTTTCACAAAGAAAATTTTCCACAACTAAATATTCAACGACGTGTTAAAGTTACTCACTCAGCTGTTGTCTGGTCAGCATTTGGCGGGACAAATCGTTTTTTTTTCGACATTATTTTTTCATTACAAACTCAGTAATTCATGCAATCAATGGCTGCAACCAGCCAGCTTGTTCAAGGAAAAGTTGTTCTTTAGAAGTTTTGTTCTGTGCCACCCCTTTTTTTAACAACCATTTGCAGTACAACTAACAGTCGATTACAAGACCGATAGCCACAACCACAATTTGTAACAATTTCTATTTCTGTTCGATTTTTTCTAGTTCTGCCCTGCTAAGCAGAGTAGAGCAGTTGTTGAGCTGTTTGTTGTAATGGGTCAATATACCCATTAAAGCTCGGCGACCACACGCATGACTAAGTTTACGTCTTATTAACCCACTTATGTCTGTGGCGTTTAGGGGGAGGGAGTTTGGGGAAGTGTTGTGTTAACACTTTCCTGTAGACATTATGGAAACGAGTCGGTGATTTTGATTTGGAAATGGAGTTTTTGTATTTAAGTTGAAGGAAAAATGTTTTGCAATAAATTATTTTGTTTATAGTTTTATATAAATAACTTGAACTTTATTAATTTGTGGTATTTATAGTAGGAGTTTAAAGAACGTATAATACACACATGAACAAAAGGAAAGTAAAAGTCTCACCCTGTTGTATTTAGGCAATGAGAATTAAAATGGAAATATTACGTTCCTATTGTTCATGAAAGTACTGAGCTCTTCCGCCTCGTCAAGCCTTATTCCTAGGAGAAATGGTCCTAAATGGAGAATATAAATTTAATTTAAACAAGGTTCGATACCAATGATAGATCGATGTTTTCTACTGATTAAGAATCCGAAATTTGCCAGGATACAAATTACTATGGAAACAATGATCGCTAGGTTGGCACTTGTTAACGTTAACCCATCGCCATAAAATTGCATGCATAAGGTTTTTTGATCAAATAGAAAACATTTAGGGAAAATAAGATTTTTTTTGAACACTCTAATGAACATTGTAGCTCCATATTAGAGTCGAGCTTTACACGTGGACTCGATCACATATTCATGGGGTTTATTCTGAATGAAAATTCCCCGTGAGTTTTGTCTTTCCGCTGTTTCAACTTATAGGAGAAAGTGAGAAAACTCACGGGGAATTTACGTTGAGAATAGCCCTCTTTATGTCCGAAAATCATTTCAATCGTGAAAATATGTTAAATAGTATATCAATAACCGATAAAATAGTCCCAAGAACAATTGTTATATTCACATTTTATTGTATTTATATATTTAGTCATAAGGCGCCAGAGAAGATAATTCTGTTTTTAGTTTTACTTTTTTACATTTTATTTTAGAAACTGAAAAATAAAAACACTGTGTTGAGCTCTCCATAAATTCCGTTGCTTACATCTTTCGCCGTCTATTGAAAGTTACTTCTAGTCGCTGAACAGTACATAGCAAAAACTTCAACTTACTATGACTTTCTATAGAATCTATCTACTGTTATGTTCTCAGTGAAAGGAATGGCTAGAGCATGTAATAAAGCTTATCGCAAAATGAATATCGAAAAGAAAAACAACAGAGACGCACCGATCAACTGTTTGTTTTTATTAAAGACAGCAAGAAATAATAAATCAATGATCATAGCAATGGAAAAGTTTGTCACCTTTGCACATCACATGGACCATACACACAAAATACATACCCGTACATCAACCATTTATGCCATTATCTGCATGGTTCTTCACTCCAAACCAAAAGAAACGTACTGTCGGAAAAATGATACAAGAGAGGAATAGACAAAAAATTACATCAAAGTTTGCGTATCTGTTTCCTCCCAAGTGACCATTAAATGTCTGCGAAAAAGTTCTTCAAAACAAAATAGGAAATAAGTGCAACATTAACAGAACTTTGAGTAAACATATGTAAATCCCTGTACGCAAAGACAGTAGTGGCTGGAGGAATGGGGACCCTTATAGTACAAAGTGTATTAATCTGATTGACGTCGACACACGTAAACAGTTCTCTATATAACGGTACCGCCTGATTTCTGGTATTTTGAAGTCTTTATAGACGTTTTCGACCCAAATTGGTTTTTATTTACCATTTCGCATTCGAAGTTGTCAAAAAACTGTTCCACCAAAAATTATGGAAATCGGTCGTTATGGATTATGGAACTTTAACGATTTTTTGACGTTTTCTGCACAATTTTCAAAAAAACTTCTCCACAAAAAATGATGGATATTAGTCCACGTTTTGGAATATATCTCATGTAACGGTACCGATAACAGGTTTTTCGAAGTTTTTATCTACATTAAGGCCAAATTCCATGTAATTTGTAATTGGGATTCCCGGTAACTCTCAGTTATCTGGAAGGAATAATACGATGTGCAAAGTTTTGTCCAAATCGATTCCTCCCTTCGCGAGTTATCATTCACATCATTTTCAGAAAAAGTTTGAACTTTTATAGGGGAGGTACCCGAAAGAGTGGACTGATATGGTCCATCTTTGGACTTAAACTTAGTTTTGGCACAATATTACGAAATCTAAAATTTGGTTCGAATCGGTTCATCCATTCGATAGTTATTGTATCGACGGACGTGCGGATTTCGTCCAAACATATTTCGATGAGGCACATTTTTGGTTGTATCAAAGTATGTATACCCTCGTTATTCTAAAGTCTGAGTGTATAATCAATATATTTTATATACGGCATAATTATTGTGTTTATTGTGGAATTTAAAACACCGACTCGTGGAATTTTAAACCCAACTCGTGGAATTTTAAACCCCAACTCGTCGAATTTTAACCCCAAACTCGTGGAATTTTTTAAAGTGCATCTTAAACACCATCTTGTGGAATTTAAAACTCCAGCTCGTGGAATTTCAAACCCCATCTAGTAGAATTTTTCAACCCCAACTCCTGCAATTATTCAAGGTTTATATTAAACCCCTACTCGAGAAATTTTAAACCCCAACACGTGGAATTAAAAACTCCAACTCGTGGAATTTTAAACCCCAACTCGTAGAATTTAAAACCCAACTCGTTGACTTTTTTAAAGTATATCTTAACCCATACAAGTGGACTTTTAAAACCCAGCTCGTGGAATTTTAAACCCCAACTCGTGGAATTTTCAAAGTATATTTTGAACACCAACTCGTGGAAATTTTAAACCCAGCTCGTGGAATTTTAAATCCCAACTCGTCGAATATTTTAAAGTATATTTTAAATCCCAACTCGCTGAATGTTAAACCCCAACTCGAAGTTTAAAACCCAACTTGTGGAATTTTAAACCCCAACTCATGGAAATTTGAACATCAACTCGTGACATTTAAAACCCCAACTCCTGTACATTTTAAAACCCAACTCGGGGAATTTTAAACCTCAAATCGTGGAATTTTTAAACTATAATTTAAACCCCAACTCGTGGAATTTTAAAGTCCAACTCGTGGAATTATAGACCCCAACTCGTGGAATTTAAAACCCCAACTAGTGCAGTTTTTAAAGTATATTTTAAACCCAACTCGTGGAATTTTAAAACCCATCTCGCGGCTTGTGGAAAGTATATTTTAATCCTCAACTTGTGGAATTTAAGATCCCAACTCGTGTAATTTTTCAAAGTACATATTAAATCCCAACTCGTGGAATTTTTAAAGTATATTTTAAGACCCAACTCGTGGAATTTTAAACCCCAACTCGTGGAATTTAAAACCCCAACTCGTGGAATTTAAAATCCCAACTCATGGAATTTAAAACCCACCTTGTGGAATTTTAAACCCCAACCCGTGGAAATTTGAACCCCAGCTGGTGGAATTTTAAATTTCAAACCCCAACTCTTGGAATTTTAAACATCATCAACTCGTGACATTTAAAACCCCAACTCCTAGAATTTTTTAAAGTACATTTTAAACCACAAGTCGTAGAATTTTAAAACCCTACTAGTGGAATTTTAAACCCCAACTCGTGGAATTTTAGACCCCAACTCGTGGAATTTAAAACCCCAACTTGTGGAGTTTTTAAAGTATACTTTAAACGCCAACTCGTGGAATATTTAAAAGTAGATTTTGAACCGCAACTCGTGTAAATTTTAATGTATACATTAAAGCCAATTCGTGGATTTAAAATATATTTTAAATTCCAAATCGTGGAATTTTAGACCCCAACTCGTGGAATTTAAAACCCCAACTTGTGGAGTTTTTAGAGTATACTTTAAACGCCAACTCGTGGAATTTTTTAAAGTAGATTTTGAACCCCAACTCTTGGAATTTTTGAAGTATACTTTAAACGCCAATTCGTGGAATTTTTTAAATTATATTTTAAACTCCAACTCGTGGAATTTTAGACCCCAACTCGTGGAATTTAAACCCCCAACTTGTGGAATTTTTAAAGTATACTTTAAACGCCAACTCGGGGAATTATTTAAAGTATATTTTAAACCCCAACTCGTACAATTTTAGACACCAACACGCGGAATATTTTGAATTATATTTTAAACCCAAACTCGTGGAACTTTTAAAGTATATTTTAAACCCCAACTCGTGGAATTTTAGACCCGAACTCTTGGAATATTTAAAGTATACTTTAAACGCCTACTCGTGAAATTTTTTAAAGTATATTGTAAACCCCAACTCGTGGAATTTTAGACACCAACACGTGGAATAATTTAAAGTATATTTTAAACCTCAACTCGTGGAATTTTAGACCCGAACTCTTGGAATTTTAGGCCCTCTTTGAATTTAAAGCGAGCAGTTGGCACTTGGGTTTAAAAAGTTTCTTGTTGAAAACAAGAAACAAGGGAACTGATGAGGATCTGTGGCGAGATCCGAAACTATAGTCTTCCTTACCCATTGGCCAATTTTTTTCCAATAATAAATTAAAGTTGTTTTAATAAAATATTAAAACAACGACTATGTGATAAAGCCTGACTATTTTGACGACTTCTGTGATCCCGAAAAAAAACGCCAACCCTCCCTTTATCTTAAACCCCAACTCGTGGAATTGTTTAAAGTTATTTTTAGACCCCAAGTCGCGGATTTTTTTTAAAACATATATTTTAAACCCCAACTCTTGGAAATTAAAATTTATTTTAAACCCCAACTCGCGGAATATTTGAAAGCATATATTTTAAAGCACAACTCGAGGAATTTTTTAAAGAATATATTTTAAACACCAACTCGTGGAATTATTAAAATATACTTTAAACGCCAACTCTTGGAAATTGTTAAAATATATATTTTAAAACCCAACTCGTTGCAGTTTAAATCCGACTCGTGGAATTGTTATACACTTTTGGGTAATATTTTGTCAAAACTTAGTTTAAATTCAGAAATGGGTCACAACGGTGCACTCCTTCGGGTACCTCCCCCACAAAAGTTCAAAATTTTTGAGTAAAATGTTGAATATGGACTATACCGGTCCACTCCTCCCACACAAAATTCGGAAAAAGTGAAGTTTAAGAGCTCCTTGTGCTTGCGGTCACTTTACGGGCGCACTTTTTTCGGGGACAAGTCCATACTTCCTGACACAATGGCCTAGAAGCTCCAAGACACCCGGACTGCACCAACTAAAATGGCAAATATGCATAATAACTCTCGCAGGAAGTTTCTGATTGGTCCAAACTTTATTTCATCCTCCCAAAAAATTTGGGAAAAGTGCTGTTTGAGGACTCATCTCGGATTTATTTGAATTGTTTTGCAAAAGTTTGTTTTTTTCGGTCCCTATTACAACGGTACATAGGAGTAAGTCCATTATTTCCTTTGATAATGGCCCAAATTCTCCGAAAAAAACCCTGCCTGCACATATTAAAATGAATAGTATGCTAGATAACTCTCAACATTTTCAAAATTTTCTTCCAAATATAGTTTAACGTAATTTAATATTTCGAGTTCTCTCTGAATCAGACATTTGCCTAGTAATATTTTTGGTATATCGTCGTTGTCATGCTTAAGTGTTCCATAAGCCATTTGCCCGTTTTGAGATAATCGCATTTTATTGTTTTGAGCCACAACTTCGTGGAGCTGACTAAAGAAAATATTTATATTTTTAAAGTGTTTTATTTAATTTGCTTTGGTGTCCGTTTAGTTCAAATCTGGTAACTCATTTTGAACCAATCGAACTGAAACTATGCGCACTTTCCAGATTTAGATGACAATACATGAATATGAAATCAAAACCAATATTGGCCCATTTTTACAGTGTTTTTACGTAGTCCGGTCAAAATAGACATTGAAATAGCAAAAATTCCCACAAAGCTGAATTTTGGTGGAGAGCTAGGGTTTGCCATTAGAAGCAACGTCCTAAAAGTCCCCATCGATCCCATGTGTGCAAAAAAAATTATTCGGGGTCAAAGGTCAAAATTTAAGGGTTTTTAGGTTTTCGGATTTATTTTTTGAAAACGTTTGATCTAATCAAAACGTGACTAAAGTAAATATTGTAGACAGAAAAATTATCTACAAGTTTGACCCTTATAATTTTTTTCTTAGAAGGAACCATTCTTAAGATATAGCTGTTCTAAAAAACACATGATTTTTATGCACTTATAAGGGAAATATGCACATATTCAGACGAACCGGCTAAAATAAGCGAAGTAATCGGGTCTGTCCCCCAAAAAAATATATATTTTCTTGAAGAGCGAAATTATAGCTATCTTCTAAAAAAAATTCCAACAAATTCGGAGTGTGTTTAGTAAAGTTATTCAATGTTAGAGTCATTTTATGCAAAAATAGCCCATTTAACCCACATGTATAATCGAAAGCCCAACGGGAACGACCCCAACGAAAACTCTCCGATTTTTTTTCAAGTTTTGTCCGAAGTTAGGGTTTGTTGCGCTGATTACGGAAATGTATAATTTTCAACGGTTGCGGATCCGGTTCGCCGGTTATTAGACCCGAAAGACCAAATTTAAAAACCTGGTTTGATTACTGCAAAGTGGACATCGTTTGAAAGCTTACGGAAGTATCTAACACATAGTGTCGTTACTTTAACCGGTTCGCCTCATAATGTACTTACGCGGATAATTTTTTATTTGACCTTTAGATCGAGATATCTCGAAAATGGTAAGTCTTTTTTAAGAATCATACAGACCAATCTTGTAGACAATTATTGATTCTACAACTTTTACTTTAGCGAGCTTTTGCTTAGTATTACCGTTTTTGAGAAAAATTAAAAAAACTGAATAATGCCTCCAAAAATGACCTTTGACCCCGAATAACTTGTTTTGCACACATGGGATCGATGGGGACTTTTTGGACGTTGCTTCTAATGGCCAACCCTAGCTCTCCACCAAAATTCAGCTTTGTGGGAATTTTTGCTATTTCCCCCTTATACGCATGTCTATTTTGAACGGACTATACGGTGTTTTATTTAACTTGCTTTTCAAATCTGGTAACTCATTTTCCACACAGTGGCAGTTGACCAATCGAACTGAAACTTTGCACACTTTTCAGATTTGGAAGACAATACATGACTATGAAACCAAATCCAATATGGGTCCATTTTTTTCCTATAGCCCCCATATAGCGGTACCACCATATTTAGTTCCAATTTAGTAACTCATTTTTAACACAGTTGCAGTTGACCAATCGAACTGAAACTTTGCACACTTTTCAGATTTGGATGACAATACATGAATATGGGCCCATTTTTTCCTACAGCCACCTTATAGCGGTACCACCCGATTTCAGGTATTTTGAGGATTTTATATTCATTTTTGCCCGAATTAGCTGTCATTTGGCATTTGGGATTTCCAATAATTGTGAACATAGGTCCAGGTTTTGGTATAGCCCCCTTATAGCTGTACCACCCGATTTCAAGTATTATGAGGATGGGACCCCATTGGTACAGAAACTTCCTCACTAAAAATGATGGACATAGGTACAGGTTTTGGTATAGCCCCCATATAGCGGTACCACCTGATTTATCTTCATTTTTAACCCGAATAGGCTGTAATTTGGCATTTGAGGTTCGCAATGGTACTGAAACTTCCCCACCAAAATTGTGGACATAAGTCCAGGTTTTGGTATAGCCCCCATATAGCGGTACTGCCCGATTTCAAGTGTTTTAAGGATTTTATCTTCATTTTTAGGCCGAATTGGCTGTAACTTGGCATTTGGAGTCCCCAATGGCACAGAAACTTCTCCCCAAAAAATTTTGGTATAGCCTTTATATAACGGTACTACACGATTTCAGACTTTTTAAAGCTTTTATCTAAATTTTCGACGTAAATTGACTATAATTTTGTTCTCAGTGGTCAAAAAAATGTATTTACTAAAAAGTTAAAAATAAAAAATAATTAAAAAAAAAATTAATTTTCAGTGTTTTATTTAAAAGTGCACTTAAAACAAGAAAATAATTTGTCGCTTAGCCTCAATAAATATATTCTTTCTCATGATGGAATCTCTTAAATAGAACGCTTGTATTTAAAGTATAAATGATGGTAAAATTAAACGGCAAGCGTTTTATTTGAGAGATTCCATCATGAGAAAGAATATATTTATTGAGGATAAGCGACAAATTATTTTCTTGTTTTTACTTTTAAATAAAACACTGAAACTTATTTTTTTTAAATTAACATATGTCAATGAGTTGGTTTAGCACCACATTGCAGTACCTACAAATTACAAGTATTGTGAAGCTAATTCATATTACATAATTAACATATTTTATATACGGCATAATTATTGTGTTTGCTTCCTTCTTCGTCATAGGCTGAGGGTATATCTCTGTCAGCATAGCTTACGGATACTTTCTTACTTTTATTTCTTATGAACCACAATTTTTTGACATACATAGAAAATATGTCGGTGTGGCGTGGCAGTAGGTCGGCTTTACGACTTCTTTGTCAATGGACTGGAAATCTCCTCTATCCACATTTTGAAGTATAAATTGTTGGCTAATAGCCTGCCTGAAACAAAAACGAATGAACCCCAGAAAACCACTGATTTTAAATCATTAAAATATACAGAGGTGTGAACGATTTGTGTTGAACATATTGGTTTTTCTTTCTTTATATCGCAGAATGAGGGCATATTTCTGTTGACAAAGTAACCTGTTCAAGTTCAAGCTCAGTTGGGAAAGTGAAATTTTGTTAAAGCGCGCTCTATGAATCTAGAATTGTTGATGTTGGAAAGGGTTAGGTTCATGTTTTACTACAAACTCTGAAGGTGACTGTAATGTATCACTTTGCGTTCTCAAATATAGCCCTAATATAATGCTGCAGATTGAAAGCTTTTAGGAATTTTTGAGGCTTTAGCCAAATTTTCATTAGATATTTTAGGTGAAGAATTCCAGATAATGATATGTAAACCGGTTTGCTGTGGTCAACAACAATCCAATTCAATATCGTTCTTATATAAACATTTCGATCGCGCTATTTCTAGAGATTGATACCACCATACTCGTAGGTATGTTGATTGACTATGAGGGACCAATATAAATCCTTATCTTGTCATATCCATTTCGATCAGTAGTGCGATTCTCTAACACATTTTTTGAGTTACCGACAAAAGTGGGTAAAATTTAAACCAAAATTATGAATGAAAAGTGCAAATAAAAGATGACAACACTCTTGCTATCGGTAGAACTTTGCGACTGCTTTTTATTCGCGGCTAAATTACCGAAAAACATCGGTAATTACTGAAATTATAAGCATTTTAATTTTAACGACAATTATCGGTAACTCAAAAATTGAGTTAGAAATCGCACTACAGGACCGTTCGCTGGTATCTACACTTCTATGTCACAGGTGAAATACTCTGACTATGTAGCTAACATTACGATAATCGAGGTTGACCACCATATTCTCGAAATCAGCTTAATATGTGTATATAGGAAAATAGCTATGATATCTAAAATGAAAATTTTCTGATTTCTCCATATTTTTGCCAAGACTGTACATTACAGCCCACGTTAGAACGAATGTCAGCAGGTATTTGCATCTGCTGGGACAATTCAGTTGCACTATTAGTTGTAATTTTACGTTGAGTGATCGTACGCATCTGTCAAAGCGCTTACCTGAAAACAAAACAACAACAACACTAAATCTAAAGAAAGACGGATACACATTTTCCAAGGAAATAATTTAAATATTGGCAAACTAAATGGAAGAAAATTACCTGTCCTTAAATAAGGGCAAAAAAAGGAAATCTGACCTGTGCAAATATCTTTGAAAGTAATTAAGGCCGGTTACAAGGTCACCACACACACATAGATTGGGAAATTAGGTGTGGTGCCTTTGTTAAAGTGTTAAGTGAGTTTCCAAGAAATTGGGCGACCTTTTCTAGAGGATATTTATCGTGCATGCACTTACAATCCTTGGTATAAATAGTGTGTGATATGTGACAAAAGGACATCAGTGCTACGAAGTTAGTTAAGCAGTGAAGATCAGGACAGCAAATTCAAATAAACAAACAATGAAAACATTTAGATTATTGTATGTCACAGCCGTAGTTGCTTTGGGATCTCATGTTATGGCCGTGCCCATAGATTCAACGGGAGAGGAAGTTATAGGTTCACCAATTAAAGAAAAGCAGGAAACTGTGACAGTTGAAGATGGCACTAAACAACCGGTGACACCTGGACCAAATGCCACAGATTTGGAAACCTCCAATTCTAATCAAGAGCCTACTTATGTGGTAAGTAAAAGTATTAGTTCATTTCTACAAAGAGTTTTTAATAACGAACAATCGTAAATAAATTTCAGTTACCCGAACATCATTCATCTGTTGGTTCAGCGACATTTGATCCATCAATATATGCTGGCTATTTGACACCAGAAGCCTTCCAGCAATATTTGGCTCAATTTGCTGGCGCCTTTGCCCCTTATGCCTATCCTGGTTATGGAGCCGCACCTGCCCCCGTCTATCCCGGTCCATTTGCTGTACAAACAGGTTATGATGGCTTTTTGGTACCATCCGTCTCAGCTAATGTGGCAGCAACTGGAACTGCTGCATCTACCTCGGTTATTAGCACCATCTCAACTGCCCTACAAAATATTTTCACCACCCTCATGAGTTCAACAATCTTCCAAATGGTTCTCACGGCTTTGGGTGCTTTGGCCATGATTCTGTTTGGCGGTGCCATTACCACAGCCATCTGCAATTTGACACCCATTTGTAATATTTCCTTTAAGGCTGTATCCTATCTACGTGGAGAAGGTGCTGCCGATGTAGGTCGTATGCTGGCCGAAGAAATGACACCAGAACGAGTGAGACGTGCTTCAGAATTTGTAAGAAATGCCATTCGTAAATACAAAGAAATGCAAAGTCTAATGCAAGCTGAGGACAATCATTATGTAAATAATGATCAGGAATGAAGATTAGAGTAATTTGTAGATCTAGAAATCCGTCCCACACAGTAAAAAATTTGACAATAATGAGTAGTTTAGTTTAGCGCTAAAGTAAGACTCTTAGCTATTAAGATAGAGTTTAAGTAGATGATAGTATTTTTATACTTTGTAATAAAATGTTTGTAAAAATGTATGCTTACGATGTGTTTTGTTATTGGTATTGGAATTTTCATTAAGCTTAGGTTTACTGGATTTGCAATTAGTAAGTTATTGACATAACTATAATCTTGTATCTAAATTTAAATTCTAATTCTAAGAGTGAATCAATTCTTCCAAAAAACGGATTTGGTTTGGGGTTAGATTTGACTATTCACATCAAAATGACTGTTCTTTGCGATTTAAGCATTCGCCTAGTCACATAACATTGACAAATCTTAACCACAAAATATAAAAATTTAGCAAACATATTTTTTTCTTATCTGTAAAGCAATCCTGCTTAAATTTTGACTGTTCTTTGCGATTTAAGCATTCGCCTAGTCACATAACATTGACAAATCTTAACCACAAAATATAAAAATTTAGCAAACATATTTTTTTCTTATCTGTAAAGCAATCCTGCTTAAATTTAAAACGATTCTTTTTTATACCCTCAGCCTTTAGGCTAGAGAGGGTATATCACCAATATTGTCAGTTATTTCATATTCCATTTCAGAAAAAAAGGATAATTTTTTTTCGCGCGATTTTTAACGATTTTTGATATGTAGGTTAAGAAAAAAAATTCCCAGTACGAATCTGGTCGAGAGCTAATTTTTGGTTGCTGCGGACAAAAGTTATGACGCTTTTAAAATAAAAACGCTTATAATAATTTAATGAGCACAATTGTTACAAAAAAAGTTCTCTCGAAGTGACTTCAGCGAGTAGATGGCATAATACCTGCAAAATGTTACACAGAATTCGCGGAATGTACATAAAATTGATAAATTATTGAAATTAAGTCAACTTTTTTCAAATATGGCCCATTTAGTGGTCATAAAATTACATAACAAATTGTTGTGGATCAAAACTTTACCGCGAATCAAATGAAACTAAAATCATACTGATTGATATTATAGTTTCGATGTTACAGCCAAAATAAGCACAAATTTTCATAAAAAATATTATTTTTTGTTTGAAAAAATAATTTTTCACATGCATTAGTAATAGAAAATATTGGAAAAATCTACAAGAATACTTCCTTCATTTTGCTTAAATCTCCCAATACAATTGACGGATTTTGCTTTATAGACATTCATATTAAAGCTTTCCCATTGAGGAAAATTATTAAGTAGCTGAGGATATATCTTAAGTCTTCTGAAAAATAGGCAAATAACCTATTTTAATTTATATGCATTTTAAAATACATATAAATCGCGCAATTATTAAAATCATTTTGACCGCATGTGATTTTCATGTACAGCAAGACCATATCTTTTAAGTTGAATATATTTTTCGAAATTTAATTTAGAGGCTAAGATGTAGCATCGGCTGCATCTTAGTATTAAAAAACCTTTAAAATATCGCTAATTTGCGCAAAGTGCATACAATTTTTGACCGCATCCGATTTCAATGTCCGCAGAAAACTCGATCAAATACGTGATATTTTCAAAAACAATTTTTGGCGATTTTTCTACTTTGGAATTTCTAGTAACTCGCGTTTTAGTAGATGGATTTTTTTTTTTTTTTGGATTTTAGCTAAAATTTTTCCCAAGTACCTACAATTCGACATTCGAGGTTCCTAGTGGTCACAAAACTTCTCCACCAAAACATAGGTCCCCACTTTGATATAGCCCCATATAAGGTTCCCGACCGCTTGAATAAATTTTTATGCTTTTTATACCCTCAACATTTATGCTAACGAGGGTATACACGGTGCGCCTTAAATAATTTTAAATGGAAGGTGCTTACACCTAGGAAGTTTTTGCAGATTCTGAAACTACAATGCTCATAGATGAGAAATATCAAGAAAGAAAAAATCGCCGGAGGGATTTTCAAATAAATCGCGATTTAAGTTCACATTTTTAGGGATTCTTTAGTTTTTCACGATTTTGCTTGGAAACCGCGAGTCCGATGTAAATGGGCCTAAAGAAAATGTTGTAGCTGTGAAAATTCTCCACAAGATTGACCTTTATGATATTTATATAATTTTACCGTTTCTGAGATATAGAAGTTCAAATTGAGACAACGTACTGACTGTATCGCATCCTTATAAAACAATGTCATTACTGCAATTTCCTAAATTAAACTTATATATCTTGAAAATGGTACAAGCTAGGAAAAAATAAATCATCTAATCTTGTAGAGAATTTTCACAGCTTCAACATTTTCTTTAATCCCATTTTGATATGACTTGCGGTTTCCAAGCAAAATATTAAAGACTTAATATAAAAACCTAAAAATTTGAACTGAACCTCTATATCTCAAAAATGGTAAATCCTACGAAAAAAATTGAAAATTCAGTCTTGTAGAGAATGTTCACAGCTACAACATTTTTTTAGACTCATTTCGATAAGACCTTCGGTTTCCAAGCAAAATCGTGAAAACCTAGAAAAAAACACAAAATTGTGAATTTTGATCGCGATTTATTTAAAAATCCCTCCGGCGATTTTTTCTGTTTTTATTTATTTACTTATCTATGAACATTGCTGTTTCAGAATCCACGAAATCGTCCCATGTATAAGCGGTTTTCATCAAAAGTTAGTTAAGGCGCACTGACCATGATATGATTTTATAAGGAGCCGATACAGTCAGTGCATTGTCTCAATTTGAACTTCTATGTATCAAAAACGGTAAAACCTACGAAAATATCATAAAGGTCAACCTTGTGGAGAATTTTCACAGCTACGACATTTTCTTTAGGCCCATTTACATAGGACTCGGGGTTTTCAAGCAAAATTGTGAAAACCTAAAGAACCTCTAAAAATGTGAACTTAAATCGCGATTTATTTGAAAATCCCTCCGGCCATTTTTTTTCCTGTTTCTTGATATTTCTCATCTATGAGCATTGTAGTTTCAGAATCTACAAAAACTTCCCAGGTGTAAGCACCTTCCATTTAAATTTGGATAAGGCACACCGTGTATATATACACTTTCATACGGGCAAAATGTGGCTCATCGAAATAATGGTTTTAGACCCCCAGTATGTTTGGCCATGTCCGTCCGTCTGTCTGTCTGGCTGGGGCGGACGATAACTCTCGAACGGATCAACCGATTCGGTCCAAAATTTGGCTTTCGTAGTATTTTGTCCAAACTTAGTTTAAGTTCCGTTACCTGCCACACAAAAGTTCGAAAATGTTTGGAAAATTTGTGCGCACGATAACCCTTGAAGGGAGTAACCGATGTGGTCCATACTTTGCACATCGTGAAATTTCTACCAGACATAGATGAGGACTTAATCGGTCCATTTCTTCGTGTACCTCCCACACAAAATTTCGTAATTTTGTTGTAGCAACTTTTGTTCACCGCCCCCATACGACGGTACTATTTTCATCTTGGGCAAGTCCATACTTCTTGAGAAAATGGCCTGAAAGGTGCAAAAAACCCTATGACACCGTGTGTAGTGGTTGGACCGCAAGAACACTCTCGAATGGATTTTCCGATTCGGTCAAAATTTTGGCCTTCGTAATATTTTGTCCAAACTTAGTTTAAGTTGGAAGATAACCCATATCGGTCCAATCCTTCAGTTACCTGCACACAAAAGTTCAAAAATGTTCCGAAAATTAGTGCGCACGATGAAGGGAGTGACCGATTTGGTCCATACTTTACACATCCTAATATATCTACCAGATATAGATCAGGTTCGAATATGGACTATATTGACCACTCCTTCTGATTCCTCCCACACAAAATTTCTGATAAGTTCACTTTAAGACCTGCTCTCGAATCACCTTGATTTTTTTTCGAAGCAATTTGCATTCGGTGCCTCAATTACGACGCCAAAGTTTTTGCAGGGGCAGAGGAGAACACAGTCCAAAAGGTGTAAAAAACCCTATGGCACCTTATGTAGTGGCTGGAGAGCACGATAACTCTCGAACCGTGGGCATCGTCATATTTTGTCCAAACTTCGAAGTTGGGCAATACCGTTCCGCAACTTTTGGTACTTCCCCCCAATATTTAAAAAATGTCACTAAAATGATATGCACGCTATTTCTTGAACGGGGCAACCAATTTTGTCCAAATTTGGACCACCTAATATTTTGTCCAAATTTAGCTTAACTTCTAAAATGGTCTTCTCCTTACGGTACCTCCCCCACAAAAGTTCAACATTTGTGCCTAAGTGCAGTTTAGGGTCTGTTCGAAGATCCATTGAAAATGTATACCGATGCTGTTCACATTGGCTGAGGGTTTTACTTTTTGAAGATCTTATTCACATTTTTCTACCGAATTGGTTGTTCAATGGAATTTTGTGTTCTCAGAAGATAGAAAACTTACTCGCAGGAAAAAAAAAAACTATCCATATACATATATCCCGATTTAGGTATTTTGTGGTACAAAATATCAATTCGGAACATTATAAATATTGGTCGATGTTTGGAAAGAACAACAATGGCGACTCACACGAGTTGTTTTAAATGGAATAATATCAGTTAAAATATTCTGTTCTTGCAAAAAATAAGGAAGATCTTAGTACTTTCATAAACGAAAGGAACCTAATTGTTCCCTTTCACTTCAATACAGTTCGTGGTGGAGGGTATAAAAATTTCGGTCTGGTCGAGATTAACGCCTTTCTTACTTGTTTTGTATAAATACAAAAAAAACTTGTGAATAAATACGATCGCGGTGCTTCAAACGACTTTTATAATATCGTCATAGATTACTAATCTTGGATCTATGCGTATGAGCCCGAAACAAAACCGCGATCGACCGTGCCAAAGTTGATCATGGAAGAAGCACTTCGAAGCAAATGGTCGCCTGTTTCTTTAGTTTAACTAACCATGTGGACACTATATGGCTTAAATAACATAGGACGGTAAATTCTGAGTGGTACATTTGATTTCCCGAACAGAAGATGCTGTCGAAGCGATCAAAAACCATGTTTTGGAGGTGTCTCAATCGGAATGGAAAAAGTGCATCAACAATTTGTTTGAGCGCATAATAAATTGTATAAATCATGCTGGAGACTACTTAACAAAACAATGCAACTATTTTTGATGGTAAATATTCGCATTTTCATTGCTGCTCCAAAAAGTTATAGTGTAGTCCTCGTATCTTATGTAGTCAGTCGCATTGCCATAACTATCCGCGTAAAATCGCATTAAATGATAACCGATAACCTAGATTTGGAACATGTTGACGATTTTCCAAATTTTATTGACGATTTCCTATCAAAAACTGTGGGCAACGTTTTGTCGTTCTCATAATGCCCCTTATACTATCTTATACGCTACAGGGAGCAAATTTATGCCCCTACAATTAGAGCACACAGTCTTATCTCCATTTTTGTAGACGTGACACAGACTGGTCAGTTTCCAATCGTCGGGGTTTTCGTACCAGATGGTGCTAATTACCTGATGCATACACCTTATCAGCTCCGCTGGTAATCGCCTAGAATAATTTTAATGTCATGATCAGAACAACGGTAATATGAGCAGCCCAGTACAGACATCGATTAACACCACTGTTTAAAAAATTCAAGTGTCAATGCCCTTGATATAGCCATAACATTTTATATTTATAATAACTTTTCTGAATACTAAAGATTAACATCGTTATATGGCAAACATATATTACATTCACGCTTTCCTCAACTTTTCGTTTTATAGAGTTCATCGATGTGTGCACTGAGCTGATATGCTGATATTGAAGAATTTTGCTTTTATCAGTAGTGAAGCAAATCTTTTATTCACTGGGGTGAAGATGGAGACCAGAACTTTTAACCTCCGATCAACTATAAATCTGCAACCAAACTCTTGCTTTATGTCATGGCCTTGTATTTATCAATTACATCTGCCAATGTTTAAACTGCACCTTCTCTATAAAGAGTTCGAACATTCCTGGAGCTGATTGACAGATCATGGTCCTTAAAACGTTTGCGGTGGTAGTTTTCTTTTCCACATTCTTAGTTATCGTAGGCGCATCAATTTTGGTACACGTACTTACTTCAAATGTATGACATACAATCTCGAAGACAAAAAACTTGGATAGTACCTCTCGATTTTCTTTATTTTTTAGTCACAATGACCAGATGCCACAATGACCAGATGATTTGAACTTTGAAGAAAATTTGTTTCTATATAATTTTTTCTTTTTAAAAGTACGACTTTTTACAAGTTATTTCATTCAGTTTTTTCTTTTATTAAAGTCTGTTTTGTCTTTCTTTGGAATTGTTTATGTACCTATGAGTGTGTTGTGCTTTTCCTTTTTTTCTATGCCTTTCAATAAACCACCACCATTTATAAATGTGTGTATATGTTAGAGATAGCCAGTAAGCGCTTACTGAGAGCAAGTGTGCATACATTTCAATGTGTTTTACATTGAAATTTACGCTCCGTTGCTCTCAGTAAGCGCCCACTAGTGCATGTGTGGCTTTTAGGTTTGTTTTTGTTTGCACCCAAACATATAATTTGTTTGCACCCAAACATATAATTTGTTTGCATCCAAAAAACAAACCCTTGTCCGTTCTGTTATGTTTGTGGGACATAGACATATAACGCAGAGGTTCCAATCGTTGGGTATGCTTTCTTCCTGCCAAATTTCGGTAATTAACTGATGCGTACTCCTTATCAGCATTTCGCCACCGGTCTTGAACAGTTCGAAGGGCAGCGCATCAGCTCCTGCTGCTTTATTGGTTTTCAGTCGATTAATTGCTGTCATGACCTCGCTTTCGCTAGGTGGTAGACATTCTACGCCGCCCACATTTGATACTAAGAGCTCCTTGAAATGCTCCTTCCAGATCTTCCCTTCAATCTGGTGTTTTATATTCTGGTAACATTTTCGGACTTCATTCTGACTCCTGAACATATCGAGTTTCTCACGCCCACGTTTTCTTGCTCTTTCTTTTTTCTTCCGAAAATACGCTTCTCCTCTCTCCTCTTCTCACCATATTTTCCTTTCGCGCTTTGTGTTTCTACTGAATTCAGGATTGCTCTGTATGCCGCGTACTTTTCTTCAGTAGTGTTACGTTACTCCTGATCGTACCATCGATTTTTAGGTGGTGGTTTTTGGTACCCAAACAGTTTGAAGTGAGTTGGCTATTTTTGACACTGCGGTACAAGGAGTGCCGTCTTCCAGTATGTGAGTCAGTTGAGCGGAATAAGTTTGTGATCTGTTTTGTGTTTGCAGCTTCTCGACATCAAGCTTCCGTCCTGTGTTAGATCGCACTTTTAACACGAGTGCGTACCTTTGCTGCTACAAGGAAATGGTCCGAATCGATGTTCGCTCCTCGCTATGTTAGATACTGGAAGAGTGTCTTCCTTCTATCACAACTGGATCAATCTAGTTTCTTGTTTTCCCATCTGGGGATATCAATACCATGCTTTTTGCCGCTGCAAAATCGATCAGCCTCATTCCGTTGTCGGATGTTACCTCATGAAGGCTGAACTTACCGACCGTGGGACCAATGATATTTTCCCTCCCAATTTTAGCATTAAAATCTCCTAGAACAATCTTAATGTCATGACCAGGGCGGCGGTCATATTCTCTCTCTCGCTCGTAGAATATATCCTTGGTCTGATCATCTTCCTCTTCGGTAGGAGCATGGACGCAGATAAGACCGATGTTTAAAAAACTTTGCTTTTAGACGGATTGTGGCAATTCTGTCATCAACCGGAGTGAAACTGGAGACGAGATTTTTAAGTCTCCAGCTGTCATAAATCCAACAGCTCAACTTTCCATGGAAATTTTTTCATAGATTTGGCCTAATATAAATAAACATATTTTAGCGTAAAAAGCCTGTAAAGTTAATTATGTGCAAGGCCCTTGAAAATCTCGACCTTTATTTTTCACAAAAGTCACGAAAAACCCCCTTTAAATGTAGATTCGAAATTGGTTTATAAATTGTTTCACTTTAAGTAAAGAATGGGGGATTTACTTCTTAAATATATGTATGTATGTATATCCAAAAAGGTTAACAAAACTTAAAAAAAAAACTATTCAGAATTTCATTTCGAATGTTTTTCACTAGTTCGAAACAAAACTAAGCTATTCTTAAAGCAATTCTAAGCAATTTTTTAAATATCAAAAATACGTTTTTTGTCTACAGTGAAGGTCATTGAAACTGTGCGGGGTTTCACCTGCCAGATTTGTTAGGTATGGGTCATACCTCAATTATAACTGACTATCTGCCTGTCTAGCCTCAATGTCTGAATCATTTTAAGAAAATGAACAGCAAATACACGTCATGGGTATTGTTGTTTAAAACAAAACTAGTTTGAAATGAAACGTCAGAAACACGCATACACATTGCCATAATTAACATGAAATTAGTTTGAATTCGATTTAAGAATTTTATGAATGGGAGTTTTTTGTGTGTGCGGAAAATCCCCTACAATTCTTGAGGTCAAGATGAGCAATGCGTGAAATGTGCGCATATTTCTTACTCATTTTTGTAGGTAAAGATAAAACCGGATAAGGTACATAAGTAGGTACCTATGTACATATGTATGTATAGTTTGCACAATTCTATTCTCTCAAAATTCTTAAATATTTTGCAAGTCATTGTTTACAATAAAATGGGAAATTTTCTGAGTGTCTCTTATTACCATTATTTGTGTGAAGTTCTTCATTGTCTTTACCATTAACATTAAACTTGTTGTAAGGTAGCTAATGAATTTTTGTTTTGGAATTATTCACAAACTGTGACAAATTCCGACCATTATTATTTGCTGACAACAAACATCACATTTGAACAATGATGTATTTATTCATTGTTTCATAGCCGGTATTCAAGTTGTCTATATTTCTAATATATAAAAACAGATTATCTGAATTCATTCATTTGAAAACAACAACAAAAATTGTTACATAACAAGTTTTATTTTCAATGGAATTTTTAAAATTGCTTATGGTTATTGTCCACTCGAAAAAATTGAAACAATTGCATGCATTCTATTTAATAAATACCAGTTGTTGTTCTTTGTTTTTAACCCTTAAGCTACTCAAACAGACATGTATTGACCTATGGTGGTTGAGCCGATCTTCAGGCGTATTGAATGTAATCCCAATGGGATTACCAAGCAGGACTATAGGAAAAGTTTGGAGTTTCAATTAACTGACATAATTTCGCATATGCATTTATCTAATGAAGTGCGATAAGTATACAAGTTCCCAAGCTTTGCCTTCGTCTGCCACAAAAACAACATTCAATACGCCTGAAGATCGGCTTAACCACCAGTGAGACGTAGCTTTGCCTTCGTCTGCCACAAAAACAACATTCAATACGCCTGAAGATCGGCTTAACCACCCGTGAAACGTAGCGTAATGGTTGAATGCGTGGAACTTCGGTAGACTCCTAATTTATAAATACATATGAAATCGATGATTATCGAAAGCCTTTGATGTCTCAGAGACTCCTAATTTTTCAATGTATATAATAGGTCTAATAAGCTTAACTCGAAAGAGAATTAATTAAATAGAAAAATGTATTTTCTTTCTTTCCAATCTATAGAAAATTGCAAACTGTACCCAAAGAAGTTGACGGAAGGAATCTAAGATAACAAAGATCAGTCCTACCCGGTCATAACGGGACAAAGCCTAGAACTTATCTTGGTACCTCTTTCATCTCAAGTGGACACTGACATTCCGGTGGTCTTCATCTGGAGAAAACTGTCTTTAACACCGGTTATCGGTATATAAACTGGTTTAACAAATTCAATCGTGTCCGACGCACAGTGGAAACACAGTGCAAACAATTCGATATATGTTCCTGAAATTTTGCACAAACTTTGTCTGTGTCCGTAGGTAATAATGGACCGAATATGCAAAAGTTATCTTGCAAAACCAAAAAAAAAAAAAAAAAACTATTTGAATGGAATTCTTAAACTGCACTTTTTCCGAATTTTGTGTAGAAAGTACTCAAGGAAGTGGCCGATATAGTCCACATTCCAAACTGATACATGACTGGATGAATAATTCAATGTCGACCAATTAGAAATTCCCTCCGATATTTATATTGCGTATTTGCCATTTTAGTATTTGCTGGGAGGTTTTCTTGGAACCATTATTTTCGGAAGTATGGACTTGCACCGGAAAAAAAATTTACCTTCGTAAAGAGGGTCTCAAGGACAATCTGCAGAAAAAATTTTTCGAAACGATCCGAGAAGACATATTAAATGTCACCTTTTCCAGTTTACAAAAAATTTACTTTTGTGGGGGAGGTACCCGAAGGAGTGCACCGTAGTGGCCAATCTTTGAACATAAAATAATTTTGGAAAAAATATTACGAAATGCAAAATTTGGTTCCAATCGGTTATCGTGCGCACCAGCCAGACAGACAGACGGAAGGACATGGCTAAATCGACTCCAAATTGTCTGAAACTAATTTCCTCCAAACATACTTGGGGTCTAAAATCATTATTTCGATTAGGTACATTTTTGGTCGTATCAGAGTGTATATACCCTCGTTAGCCTAAAGGCCAACACGCTGCAACTTAACTAACTTTAAATGAAAGGTGCTTACACGTGGGAAACTTTTGTGGATTCTGAAACAACAATGTTTATAGATGAGAAAAATCAAAAAAAAACTAAGAAAATTGCCGGATAGATTTTAAAATAAATTGCGGTCAAAGTTCATATTTTTTATACCCTCCACCATAATATGGATGGTATAATTAAATTTGTCATTCCGTTTGTAACACATCGAAATACTCATCGGAGACCCTATAAAGTATATTTATTCTTGATCAGGGTAAAATTCTAAGTCGATATAACCGTCCGTCCGTCTGTTGAAATCAAGATACAGCTCGCAATTTTTAAGATAGAGCTTTGTAATTTGGTATAGCAGTTTCTATTACTCCTAGGATGTTTGGTATTGCAAATGGGCTATATCGGCCCACGTTTTGATATAACCCCCATAGAACGGTACCACCCGATTTTCGGTATTTTGATGGTTTTAGCTTCATTATCACACCGAAATGGCTGAAATTTGGTACTTAGCCTGCGTTGGGGGTATAAAACTTTCCCCCAGAATTTTGTTGGTATGGGTCCACGCCTTCATATAGCCCCCAAAGAACGCTACCTCCCGATTTTCGGTATTTCGGTATATTCCTTCGAAATGGCTGAAATTTGCTATTTAGTCTTCGTTGTGGGTACGAAAATTTCCCCATAGAACGGTACCAACCGATTATCACACCGAAATGGTTGAAATTTGGTACTTAGCCTTCGTTAGGGGTGTAAAATTTTCCCTCAGAATTTTGTTGGTATTGGTCCACGCCTTCATATAGCCCCCAAAGAACGCTACCTCCCGTTTTCCGGTATTTTGAAGGTTGTGGCCTCAATATTGCTCCGAAATTGTTAAAATTTGGTATGTAGTCCTAATTTGAGGTATAAAACTTTCCATATGAAATTTTTCGGTATAGGTCACGCCTTCATATAGGTCCATAGAACGGTACCTCTCGAATTTCGTTATTGAGAAGGTTGTGGCCACAACAATCCACCGAAATGACTGAGATTTGGTATTTAGTCTACGTTGGAAGTAAAAATATTGGTCCATTTCAGAGTGTTTTAACGTGTTTTATTTAAATTGCATTTCAAATCTGGTAACCAATGACACAGAAACTTCTCCACCAACAATTTATGACATAGGTCCAGGTTTTGATATAGCCTCCATATAGTGGTACCACCCGATTTCAGTGTTTTAAGGATTTTATCTTCATTTTTATCCAGAATTGGCTGTAACTTGGCATTTGGAGTCCCCAATGGTACAGAAACTTCCCCACCAAAAATTATGGACATAAGTCCAGGTTTTGGCATAGCCTTTATATAACGGTTCTACACGATTTCAGGCATTTTAAAGTTTTTATCTAAATTTTCGTGTTTAAAGTTTTTATCTAAATTGACTATAAGTTTCTTCTCAGTTTTACTTACTTTACGTTTTACTCAAATACCACTAGTGGTGGAGGGTATAACAAGTTCGGCCCGGCCGAACTTAAAGCCGTTCTTACTTGTTAGGTTTATTTTAGGTTTTCGCAATTTTGCTTGGAAACCGCAAGTCTTATCGTAATGGGACTAAAGAAAATGCTGTAGCAGTGGAAATTCTCTATAAGATTTACATTTATGACTTTTTCCCTGGTATTACCATTTTTGATATATAGAAGTTTAAATTGGACCATTGCACTGACTGTATCGCCTCTTTATAAAACAATGTCATGCGCGGTGCGCCTTAACTAACTGTAAATGAAAACCTCATACACGTGGGAAATTTTTGCGGTTTCTAAAACAGCAATGTTCATAGATGAGAAAAATTTGAAAACAAGAATAAATTACTGGAGGGATTTTTAAATAAATTTAGTCCCATTTCGATAGGACTTTCCGTTTCCAAAAAAAAAACCTTGAAACCTAAAATAATTCTAAAAATGTGACCTTTGACAGCTATTAATTTAAAAATCCCACTAGAGTTTTTTTGATTTTTCTCATCTATGAACATTGTAGTTTCAGAATCCACAAAAACTTCCCAGGTGTAAGCACCTTTCATTTAAAGTTAGTTAAGACGCAACGTGCCAAATTTTATTCAAATTTTGTAAAGAGAAGGAACAAATTGAAAAGAGTGTAAATCTATTAGTTAGGCTTATAGGACAAATGTTCTGTAGAGGGACCACATAAGTAAGATAATGCTCAAACAATGAGTTCAAGATGTTTATTTAAGCATTTGTTATTTTTTATTTTATTTATTTTCTCCTTTTTGTTTTTTTATACCCTCCACCATAGTATGGAGTGTATATTAAGTTTGTTTTTCCGTTTGTAACGCATTGAATTACTCATTTGCGACCCTATAAAGTATATATATTCTTGATCAGGGCAAAATTCTGAGTCGATCTGTGCACGTCCGTCCGTCCGTCCGTCTGTGGTAATCACTCTAGCATCCACAAAAATGGAGATAGGACGCTGAAATTTTGGGAAAATGCGTCTTTTATTTGCAGGCAGGTAAAGTTTGATGATGGGCTATATCGGTCCACGTTTTGGTATATCCCCCATATAACGGTACCCCCCGATTTACGGTATTTTGATGTTTTTAGCTACATTTTCAGACCGATTTAGCTAAAATTTGACATTTAGGGTTCTTAAGTATCAATAACCTTATATAACAAAAGTTGTGGACATAGGTTCACGTTTTGGTATAGCCCCCATATAACGGTACCCCCCGATTTACGGTATTTTGACGTTTTTAGCTACAAATCGATGTAGCTATAATTTGACATTTAGGGTTCTTGAGTGTCAATAAACTTATATAACAAAAGTTGTGGACATAGGTCCACGTTTTAGTATAGCCCCCATATAACGGTACCCCCCGATTTACGGTATTTTGACGTTTTTAGCTACATTTTCAGACCGATTTAGTAATAAATTGACATTTAGGGTTCTTAAGTGTCAATAAACTTATATAACAAAACTAGTGGATATAGGTCTATGTTTTGGAATAGCCCCCATATAGCGTTACCGCCCGATTTCAGGTATTTTGACGTTTTAAGTCACATTTCTAGACCGGATTAGCTATAATTTGATATTTAGAGTTCTTAGTGACCAAAAAACGTATATTCGAAAAAATATGAACATAGGTACATGCTTTGGTATAGTCCCATATAACGGTACCTCCTGGTTTTCGGTATTTTGGGATTTTTACCTACAAGTTTTAACCGAATTAGCTGTAATTCGAACATTTGACATTTGAAGTTCTTAGTGGTCACCACACCTCTCCACCAAAATTCTCTGAAATTTTGGGAAAATGCGTCTTTTGTTTGCAGGCAGGTCAAGTTCGATGATAGGCTATATCGGTCCACGTTTTGGTATAGCCCCCAAATAACGGTACCCCCGATTTACGGTATTTTGACGTTTTTAGCTACATTTTCAGATCGATGTGGCTAAAATTTGACATTTAGGGTTCTTAAATGTTAATAAACTTATATAACAAAACTTGTGGACATTGGTATACGTTTTGGTATAGCCCCCATATAACGGTGCCCCTCGATTTACGGTATTTTGACGTTTTTAGCTACATTTTCAGACCGATTTAGCTATAAATTGACATTTAGGGTTCTTAAATGTCAATAAACTTATACAACTGGTAGACATAGGCCCATGTTTTGGAATAGCCCCCATATAACGTTACCGCCTGATTTCAGGTATTTTGACGTTTTAAGTCACATTTCTAGACCGAATTAGCTATAATTTGATATTTAGGGTTCTTAGTGGCCAAAAAACTTATATTCGAAAAAAATTATGAACATAGGTCCATGTTTTGGTATAGACCCATATAACGGTACCTCCCGATTTTCGGTATTTTGAGAATTTTACCTACAAGTTTTAAACGAATTATCTGTAATTTGAACATTTGACATTTGAAATTCCTAGTGGTCACCACACCTCTCCACCCGATTTTCCGTGCCAACAAAAATTCTGCAACAAAAATTGTTCATTTAAGTTCATATTTTCGTATAGCCCACATACCTCCGAACATTTGAAGTTCCCACGTTATGTAACGATTTTCGGTATTTTGAGGATTCTAGCTGCAATTTTTAACCGAATTAGGAGTTATTTGACGTTAAAGGCTCCAATCAAAAACTGTCAACATAGGTCCATGTTTTATTATAACCCCTATATAACGGTACCTCCCATTTTCTAGCCCACCAAAAATTGTCAACATACATAGTTAGATATAGACACCAGAAAAAAGGGCCTCCCGAATGAAGCATTTTATGTACATTATCTGACATTTTAACGTACCCACTTAAAGTTGGGGACAGAAATGAAAACTAATTATTCCATTTTAGTTCAGAATATTTTATGGTGGAGGGTATGAAAAGTTCGGCTCGGCCGAACTTAACGCTTTTTTACTTGTTTTCGTTTAGGTCACTTTTGACTTTAACACTCAATAATTCATTATCTTATCTGATATTCCAGAGACAATTTCACTTGTTTGAATTATACATTTCCATGTTTGGTTACTAACCAACAACTCGGGCAATTTGTACGATTATTAAGTGTTGTTATGGATACGTGTTAAGCAGCTACAATGTAAAGTGGTACAAATAACATTTCTTTAAACCAGATTGCATTCATATTCTCTCAAATGAAGCGAATTTTGGTTCAATTAGGAATAGTATATATTTTAATGTTTAAAAAGTATGCAAATCTGATGTTTAGTAATACAGTACTATATAAGTAGATATATATGATAAGTTCTTCATAAAAAAGCAAATCATGAACTACTGTGGCTGTTATGAGCAAAACTACTACTACTCCTGACTACATTCTTCTACATAACTGAAACTTCTCAATTTTCAATGATTATAAAAATATCAACTTAAGTTGTGTTATTTTGCATTTGAACCTGTCGCTCCAAGAACTGAAATATTTACATACATTTCAGATATAAATTATAAAATTGACAATTGCTATTGTCTAAACAACAATTAATGCAAATTAAAATATAAAAAATTCTTTGCACTCGACCAGATGGTTTCACAAGTTTTCACTCCCACCAAAGTACTATAAAATATATTTTTTTTTAATGACAAAAAACCGGTTCAGTTATCATTGCATTCTACAGCATGCCTGAAGCAAAAAACTTGACTTAAAAAAACCACTTAGAACCCACATTTGTTGCATGGAAAATTTATAGATGACACATGTTACACTTACTCAAAATACCAGTGTAAAGTTCGGAAGAACGATAAATTTGGAAGTGAGATATGGATGCCACCGTGGTGCAATGGTATGCACTCCCGCCTCGCACGCTAAAGGTCGTGGTTTCGATTCCCCGGCCAGGCAACATCAAACATTTTTCAGCGGTGGCAAAATACCCCTCAGTAATGTTGGCGACATTTCCTGAGTATTTCAGCCATGTAAAACTTCTGTACAAAGTGGTGTCTTAAGACACGCTGTTCGGACTCGGCGATGAACAGTAGGTCCCATTTCATTGAGCTAATATGAATCGGGGTGCCGGGGAATTGGCTCCATTAGCAGACCGCTCGATTACATCAGCTTTGAACGCCACACTTGGGAAAGTCGATTGGCCAAATTTCACAGAGTTCACAAACTACGGCTTCAGAGATCTGTCTAATCTTTCTGATGTTCGGGTAGCGGAAAGGACTTTCCTAGACATCATCACTGCTGTAGTCGCTCGCCATATACCTGCTGTGAAGTGAGACCACCTTTCCCAAAAGAAGCGACGGGATTAGTAAATGAGCGTGATAACCTTCGTCGAGCCAACCCCAACGACCCCAAAGTAAGGGAGCTGATTCTGGTCGGGGAGCTTAAGCGGAATAAATGGTTAAATCATCTGCAGAGTTGCAACATTGGAGCCGGTATAAGTGAATTGTGGGAAACGGTTAAGTCACTCTCGAATCCTGGAATGAGGGAAGACCTCAGTCACGGTCGTGACGTTACGTTGACTGACCCGAAGAGGTGCGCGAGATATTTCAATCGACAGTTTGTTGAGCACTGCGGGAGTGACAGGGCGAAGAGAAGAGTACTACATAATGGTAAAACAGCTGGATAAGTCGGGACCACAAACTGCCCCATAATTCCTAGAGGTCACATTCGACATTACGATCAAGTCGTGAGCGCATGCCACAGCTATCTGCTGCAAACTAAAAAGCAGGAACAAGGTCCTCAAGTCCCTAGCCGGCAGCACTTGGGTTGCAGATAAAGACAAGTTGTTGACCACATATGACGCTATAGGTTCTAGTTTAATCCCAGAGATTATGTGGTACGAATTGGAAAAAGATTCAAACCTGTCAGAATCGCGCCCTGAGAACAGAAAGAGGGTGCCTCCTCATGTCTTCAGTGGATGATCTACATATATGTCGCTTTTTGCACCGGGTTGGGACCTCTATTACGTCGGTACCATATTTTTCGGAGGCAAGTGCATAATTCCTGAGATAGTGGTCCAAAATATATATAAACGATGACTGACGAAAATTCGCACATCGTAAAATGTCTTCCAAACGTACTTTGGTTTCTCCCTCACAAACGTGCAAAATTTTCGCTTAAGTGCAGTTTAAGGACTATTTGATGGTCGTTGTGAAATGTTAACGTAGGTACGACATGCTGTCCTTTTTATAGCGATGTAATATTTTTGAAATCAATACTTCCTGTAGTATTGGCAGTGATTCTCTAAAAAATCTTACGGTGAGCAACTATAATAGATGGCGCGCACTGAAAAAATAATTATTGAAAGAAACGTTCACTTTGTGAGACGGTGTTCATAGCAGGTTCTAGTGTTCTTAAAAGCCCCCATAAATATTTGCAGAATTTTTTTGGTATAGCGTTTATTATGTTTTTTCTTTGACTCACACATTTCATTCCAATATGCCTTATAGTATAGTTTATGCTGATAATAATAATAACAAGTAAGAAAAGCGTTAAGTTCGGCCAGGCCGAACTTTTTATACCCTCCACCACAACAATTAGTTTTATTTCGTTTATGAAAGTACTAAACTATTCCTTTTATTGAAGGAGTAGTACATATGTATATCTCAACTGATAATACTCCCTTTAAAAAATTGGGCAAAACCGACTAGACCTAAACCTGGATATTCTGGATTTGGCTAGTTAACAACATCGGGAGCACCGTTCTATGGAGGCTGTATAAAACGTTAACCTGTACCGATAAATTTCTGGAGGAAAGTTTCGTAACTCCAGCGTAGACTAAATACCAAATTTCAGTTATTCCCATTGAATATTGTGCCTAACACTTTCAAAATACCGAAAATTGGGAGGGATCTTTCTAAGGGGGGTATATAAAAACATGGAACAATACCGGAAATTTTAAGGTGGGAAGTTTTATACCACTAATGGAGATTAAATATTAAATTTAATCCGTTTTGATGGGATATTGATGACACAACCATAAAATCCCGAAAATCGGGAAGTACGCTTCTATGGGGGTTATTTGAAGAAGAGGGCTTATACAGATAATTCTCTTCTGCAATATTTTATACACCCATGGCAATTTAAATACTAAATTGCAGTCATATCGGTGGTATATTGAGGCCACAACTTTCAAAATACCGTAAATCGGAAGGTACGGTCCTATGGGGGTATTTGAGGGCGTCGACCTATACCGGCACATTTCGGGTGGAATTTTTCATACCTCTATCAAAAACTTAATACCAAATAACAGCTATTTTGGTGGAGAAATAGCTATATGTAGAAAATCGGGAGGTACCGTGTATGGGGGCTATATGAAGACGTGGACCTATAGCGACAAATTTTAGGTGGAAAGTTTTATACCCTTAACGAAGACTAAGTACCATCTTGCAGCCATTTCCTTGTTATAATGAGGATAAACCCTTCAAAATACCGAAAATTGGGATGTACCGGTCCATGGGGTGTACATTTATCTGTATTGGATAAATTTCTGTTAGAATGTTTTGCATCCCCAAAGAGGACGAAATATCAAATTTCAGTCATTTTGGTGGTATAGTATAGCTAAAACCTTCGAAAATACCGAAAATTTTGAGATATCGTCCTATGGGGACAATATGAGGGCCTGTGACCTATACCGACAAATTCCATATGTAATGTTTTATACCCCAAATGAAGACTAACCACCAAATTTTAGCCATTTCTGTGGAATATTAAGGCCACAAACTTCAAAATACCGAAAATCGGAAGGAAGCGTTCTATGGGGGCTTTATGAAGTCGTAGACTTCCGGGGTTAAAATGTATACCCCCAAGGAAGACTAAATACCAAATTTCAGGCATTTCGCTGCGATAATGAGGCTAAAACCTTCAATATACCGAAAATCGGGATATATCGTCCTATGGGGTCTATATCAAAACCTGTACCTATATAAACATTTGATGGTAAAAATATTTCTTAGCCTCTGAAACACACAAAATACAAACTTACAACCGATTCTGTGGTCAAATGGGACTAATACATTCAAAATATCTTAAAATGACGCGTACTATTTATGGGACCTTATATGGGGGCTTTTCCTAAACGTGGACCTGCAGTAAGCGCCAACATAAAAATATCCCCTCATTTTGGTAAAGAAAGAAAAAAATCTTGCGATTGACAAAAGTGAAAACTTTATTTTGACGCGTCAAATGTTGGGTTATTTTGGTAATCTTCATTTATTTCCTAATGGAAAGTTGGAAGGGCCTAATATTTTCTGGATTTTAATTCACCAAAAAAATTTTGTGAGGTGTAAACTTTATTTTGACGCTCACTGTATATAAACAAACTTTGGTAGAAAGGTTTTTTAGCCTCTGGAGACGCAAAATGCCAAATTACAACCAATTCGGTGCTCAAATGGGACTAATACATTCAAAATATCTTTAAATGACGCGTACTATATATGGGGCCTTATATGGGGGCTATAACAAAACGTGGTCCTATATAAACCAAATTTCTTGGAAATATTTTTTAGCCTCTGGAGACACAAAATACCAAATTAAAACGTCGACGCGTCACGCGTCGCTTTGTATGGGGGCTATACGAAAACGAAGACCTACATAGCCCGCTTTCAACACCAAAAGTCCTACACACATATAATAGATTTTACCAAAATTTCATCCACCTACTTCAATCCGTTCGGACGCTAGAGAGATTTCCACAGGCGGACAGACGGACGGACATGGCTATATCGATGTAGAATTGCACGCTGATCAAGAATATATATAGTTTGTGGGGTCTACAATGATTATTTCGAGTAGTTACAAACGGAACGACATCCTATGGTGGAGGGTATAACAAATGCATAACAGAAACCGTGACTCAGATCTAAACATTTATAAATAAAACCATTTGTGGTTTATTATCAGTAATTAAACCACTAACACAGAATAAAATTCTATAAATATTTCTAAGTCCCTCTTTAATTAAGCAACTTTTCTGTGATCTCTATTTTTGTAAGTAGTGTATAAACAAATATTATGAAATAACTAGCCAAACTAAATCCACCGCCGGCCGGCTAACCGAGCTTGTATTGTGTTAATGATATAAAATTGTTGTTTTATTGCTGAAATTAACAGTCTCTATAAAACTGACGTGTCTTTTCATATGTAGAGTGTGGTGGTAAGAGGAGATTGTGGAGAGTTTGTTGAGAGATCTGTATTTGTTTGTTGATTATTAAGTTTTTTTTTGCATAGTCACGATGATCAGGTTTGTCATTTCGTTAAAGTAGAGCTATAGAGATGTTGATGTTCTTTTATTTATTTATTTATTTTTTTTTTTTTGCAAAAACAGAGAGCTTGATAAAAAAGTAAATATGTAATCATTTCTACACTATGTCATAATGACTAATCGAATCGCTACATTTTAATCAATGACGTCCAATAACAAATGTTAGTCTCTGTAAGTTTTTGAACTGAAATTGAAGGGAAGTCTCTGTAAGAGGAGGTTCAAAATATAAGGTATGTGCAAAAGAGGTTGTGGGTTAAAATTTTGCCATTTTTATAACTAATGTCAATGCTTATACATGTGAATATGATGTTGGAATAAAAATAATCTTCCAGAAGTCAATACCGAAGTCCTTCATTACACTAGCGAGTTTCTTGAAACGAATAATAGGAAGAACCAACATCGCGAACACAGAAAATCATGTACAGCGGTTTCACTACCTCATAACTAGACGCGGAATCCTATGCAAATGCGTATTTGGTTAGGATGGTCGTAGAGAAAATCTGATTAGATAGAAACTCGTTTTATCACAAAATAAAACGAACCGGTAGAGATGGAGACGAAGTCTTTAAGTACTGTAAACGCATTGCGCGTCGGTACCATAAACTTGATCTTGTCGCCGTTTACAGATTATTTTTCGACTTTTTTAAATGTATCAGTTACTTCATTTACTGATCGACCTATGATGTCAATGTGGTCGGCATAGGCATGCTTTTAATACCTTTGAACGTATAGAGCTGTCGAAGGCAGCATCTTAATCGACGAAAAGATGACAAGTGACGAAGAGCATCTCTTAGGTCTCTTCCAGTATTTGCCGCAACCTGGTTTTAATACCCTCTTCTGCCTCTTCTAGGTCGGCATTGATTTACACTCATACGACACGATCGCCAAAGAAAGACCGTAATAAAAAGGTTTTAGGTTTTGATTTGTTATTGTATAAAAACTTGTATGACCTACCAAATTTCCAAACAAAAAAAATATTTTTCGTTTTCGTCATGGTTACCTCTGGTCTAAAGCCGCACAGATAGGGTCCAATTATTTTATTATTATGACTTTATTTGTTATGACTTTAGTTGTTCGCACTATCTTATCCCTATTTTATAGGCAATAGGGAGCAGGTGGAACGCGATCCTCCCCGCCAGCTTTAAACAAGTCGGATGGTAAACCATCGGCACCTGCGGCCTGTTAATTCTTAAGATGAGTAATTGCTCAATACAATTTTCTTCGATTGAATCTGCGGTATGTTCGTGGTCTCCGTTAGTATTGGATACCAACAGGTGGGACAATGCTCTTTCCATACCCTGTAAACAAACTACCTCTTCCCTACAATAGGATGCCCCTGTACCGAAGCAATCAGTTGATGTTGCACTCTTTGGAAGAAATTTCAAACTTCATTGTGGCTCTTGGATTTCCTGACTATTGGGCCAAAGATATTCTCCTCTCCTACAATGGCATTAATCGTCTAGCATAAATTTAATGTCGTGGTTAGGGCACACTTAAACGTAGCAAACAAAGTACGAACAGACACAACACGGAAGTTAGACATCGGTAAGCTGCAATCACAACAGATAGCCACAGCATATTCCTCTCAACTAGCCCAATTGCTTAATCAAAGCATTCCTCATCACGATAACATATCAGCGCAATGGCAAAGCACTGCCCACTCCATGCAAACAGCCGCAAAATCCATACTTGGATACCAGAGACCTCCACCAAGGAATCCATGGTATGATCAGGAGTGTCGTGCTGCCACCGAAGAGAAAAATGCGGCATATAGGGCTACTTTACAATCCGTAGCAACGCGTAGCGCACGAGAGAGATACAGGGAGAAAAGGAGAGAGGAGAAACGTCTTTTCCGAAAAAGAGAGAGATGGAAAAACGGGAGTGTGAAAAAATCGAGATGTACAGGAGCCAGAATGAAGTCCGAAATTTCTACCAAAGAGTCAAGCATCAAACTGATGGCTTTGGTACAGGCACATCCTCCTGTAGAGACCAGCAAGGTAATTTTGTAACTGATACAGATAGTGTACTCAGGATATGGAAAGAACATTTTTCAAAACTGTTAGTTCCAATCCCAGACGATGGTATTGAATGTATACCGCCCAGCCAAGATGAGGTAAAGACAGCAATAAATTGGCTGAAGAATAATAAGGCAGCAGGAGCCGATGGCTTGCCAGCCGAGCTGTTCAAAACCGGAGGCGAAACGCTGATAAGGTGTATTCATCAGCTAGTTAGCACCATCTGGCAGGAAGAACGAGTACCCGACGATTGGAACCTGAGTATCCTGTGCCCCGTCCACAAAAAGGGAGATAAGACTGTTTGCTCTAACAAGAGATGCAGATCGACACCTACCACCTTTTTGTCGAATATAAAGCAGCCTTCGACAGCCCGCTGCGTTCAAAGGTATTCCAAGCCATGTCTGAATTTGGTATCCCCGCAAAGCTCATTCGGCTTTGTAAAATGACTTTAACTGACACGAGATCCTCAGTTAAAATAGGAAAGAACCTTTCCGAAAAGTTTGGTACCAAAATAGGTTTCAGACAAGGAGACAGCCTTCGTGTGATCTCTTCAACATCCTGCTAGAAAAGGTTATACGAGAGGCAAACGTCAAAATAAGTGGCACAATCTACACCAATAGTCACATGTTACTTGCTTATGCTGATGATATAGACATCATGGGCCGATCAGTAAAAGAAGAAACTGATACCTTTATAAATGTCGAAGGAGAATCTGTTAAAGTGGGTCTGGCGGTAAACGGTGAGAAGACCAAGTTGATGGTGTCGACGCGCAATGCGTTCAGAGCTCGGACCGACTGTGGAAGTTGGTTCCTATAATATTGAGGTAGTAAAAGACTTCGTCTACCTCGGCACCTCCTTAAACACAACAAACGGCATCAGTTGTGAAATAAAAAGAAGAATTGTATTGGCTATTGCTACTTTGGTTTAAGTAAGTAGTTTAAAAACAAAGCCACATCTCGTCAAACCAAAATAACGCTCTACAAAACACTGGTGCTACCCGTGCTGATGTGTGGCTCCGAAGCCTGGGCACTTGCGGAAGCAGACATGACAGTGCATGGTGTGTTTGAGAGAAAAATTCTTCGAAAGATCTACGGACCAATCTGCGTTGACGGTGAATATCGACGTCGCATGAACCACGAGCTGTATCTGCTATACAACGACATCAATATTGTTAAACGTATCGAGATGCAGCGATTGCTTTGGCTAGGTCATATCATAAGAATGAGCGATGATGAACCCGCTAAAAAGGCGTATAAATACGGACCGCTTGGCGGTGCACGAAGAATTGGAAGGCTAAGGAATAGATGGCGCAAACAAGTGGATGACGAGATGAAAAGGCGCGGTATTCCAGAGTGCGAAGAAACAAATAGAGAGAAATGGAGATCTATTCTTAGTTCGGCCTATGGAACAAATGTTCTGTAATGGGCCAGCTAAGTAAGTAAGTAGGTTAGGGCACGCGGTGGTCTTGAACCAAATTTAAATGGAAGGTGCTTACACGTTGGAAGTTTTTGCGGATTCTGAAACTACAATGCTTATAGATAAGAAAAACCAAAAAACAAAAAAAAAAATTTCCGGAGCGCGTTTTAAATAAATCGCGATCAAAGCTCACATTTTTAGGGTCTTTAGGTTTTCACAATTTTGCTTGGAAATCGCTACCACTATCAAAATGGAACTAAAGAAAATGTTTTAGGGGTGAAAATTCTCTACCAGATTATACTTCACAATATTTTCGTAGGTTTTTGAGATAAAGAAGTTCAAATTGGGACAAATCACTGACTGTATCGTCTCCTTATAAAACAATGTCATGACTGCAATTTTCCAACTTAAACTTATATATCTCAAAAATGGTACAATCTAGGAAAAAAATACTAAAACCAATCTTGTAGAGAATTACCACAGCTATAGGCTTTTCCCTAGCCCCAACGATTGCATTTAGATAATATAATTAATAACATTTTTTTTCTTTTCCTCTTCGCTTGCTACGTTGGTTAACAACAACAAAGCACGAAACACACGTGTTTTACCGCATACACACCACCAAAGCTTCAACGTCTCCTATTACACCATACACACAGCTCTTTATTATAAAACAGCATTCCGCAGAGCCCTGTTGTTAGTCTCTTTGTCAAAAAACCTCTCTCCACTCATAAAAAATATGTTCTAACATAAAAATATGTTGGTACACAAACAAATAAAATTGAGATATGTTGCAAACATATATTTGTTTGGTCACAAAAAATTATGTTTGAATCCAGACATATATTTGGTTGCAATCAGTCCCAAACAAATATGGTAACATGGGGCGCCTTCGCCACGTTTTTGTTCAAAATTTTCTCATACAGACACCGATAAAGTTTTTTCAAATATTATTTTTGGTACAAATATAAGCATATCTTGACTATAACTTTTGATATATAAATGGTTATAATTTTGTTTTTAAAATATTATTTTTGAGAATTTACAAAATGTGTAAAAAGTGGCGAAGCCTCCCCACCCATGGGGCAGCTTCGCCATCGGTATTGAACATTCTCCAACGGACTCTAAAACTGTAATTTACCATACTTCTTCCTTAAATATCAACATTATGCAATTATCTATTGAATAATCAAAAATTATTTTAAAATTCACAAAAAGTAACCGGTTCTAGCAGTTAATTGAAGTAGGTGGCTTGAATTTAGGTACAAAATCCATAATATAACTAAAACAAGATACATTTAAGATAATATTTGATTTTAACTTCATATTATAGTGTGGAATATCTATGGTATAAAGAATTTAAGTTAAACATGACAAATTTCTAACATTAACCCACCACGACCCTATCATGGCGTAGGCGCCCCACCCCTTACATATTTCATAATATTAATATATTGACATTTGCATTTGCTTTTTTCATGCGAATTATTGGGATTTATATTCTTCAGTAGTTGTCTTCTAACGGTATAAGATGTGTTTTTCATATCACAAAAGGTAAAGAAGATATCACAAAAAATACCTACTATAATTATTTTTCCCAATACCATGAAAACACAAAACCGCGTGCTTCCGCTATCATACCTATGACACAACTGCCAACTTTTGGGAGATGATAGATCTTCATTAAACTCACAATTTTGCTTTTAACGGATTTTTTCTAGCACTTGTATTTTGCGAGAAAATCGGCGCTGGCGTAGCCGCCCCAGTGGCGAAGGCGCCCCATGTTACCATATTTGTTTGGATTCAAACATATTTCTAATATATATTTGTCTGCGTGTAGGTGTAAGCGGTTTTTATTAAAAGTTAGTTAATGCGCACCGTGAAGGACATTGTTTTATACGGAAGCGATACAGTCAGTGCATTGTCCCAATTTTAACTTCCATATCTCAAAACCGGTAAAACCTACGAAAATATCATAAAGGCCAATCTTGTAGAGAATTTTTACAGCTTCAATATTTTCTTTAATTCCGAATCGATAGGACGTGTGATTTTCAAGCAAAATTGTGGACACCCAAAAGACCCCTAAAAATGTGAACTTTGACCGCGATTTATTTTCAAAAGCGCGCCGGCGATTGTTTTGTTTTTTTTTTATTTCTTCATTTATGAAGATTGTAGTTGCAGAATCCGCAAAAACTTCCCAGTTGTAAGCTCCTTTCATTTAAAGTTGGTTCAAGAGCACAGTGGGCGTTGGTTGTATGTTTTTTCGAAGCCATCGTAAAATATATCTATGGTCTACTTGTGCATGTCTTCTCTCAGGGCATGGGCGCTATCGGGACTTATGTTGTTGAATTTCTGCTATAGAACTTTATAATTTGCCTCATAAACTGCACATTCTATGAAAGGAGTCCGATCCCCAGCACGTGCAGATTCGCAGATCGTGTTTTTTGTTGATCGTTAATAGTAGCAGGTTTTATTTTTCTTTATTGTGTCGCCCAAAGTGAATGCCCGGCTTATGTTAACTCAATGCAATGTCCATTGGAGATAAAAAAGCTGTTCATTGGGATTTTCCATTTTTGGCCAGTCAGGACCATTCCTTATAAACTTTTATACGTATGTCACATTCGAAGCAATTTTGTGTATACATTTTGTCGAAAAGATTTTTGTCTATGGTGTATATTCGTCATCAAATGTCATAGCACTTTCAAAACTATTGTAGAGTACATTCTATCATGAAATATTTATAAACACTTATTATTTGTGTACAGTGTACACACATGGTGAGTACATATCCATTATGACTGTAGTGGGTCGCGTGTTATTATTCCCCCAAATACAACTACAATTGTGACAAATTCATAGACGCAGAGTGGTGATTAATGTCTTTTGAATAATACATTCTTTTACTGCAATATTTGTTTGATTTGTGTACAAATCGTGTATTCTTTAGAACTAAAGAAAACGACAAATAAAGAAAAAATACAATTACCACCAGGTTTGTAGGTGACACTTTTTCTAGAATACCGGTTGCATAGTGTTTGCAGTAGATAACACATGTTTTGGTCGGTTGCTTTGTGAAATTATTAATAGCACTGAGGGCAGTAATGTTGACACTGGGTAATTTAATAGAAATAAATAAGAAATAAATATTTTTATTAAATTATATACAATACGGAGGACTATAGCAATAAAATCATATCCCAAAATGACAGAAATGGATAGTATTAAATAAGTTTAAATGCATTGATGTAATAAATGTATTAAAAACATGCGAAGTCATTTATTCTTTTCTACGCTTATCAGTATTTATTTGTTTGTAGAACTATACACTTGATAAGGAAATTTATAAAAGAATAATAGATGCATCTTGAAGTACTACTATGTAGAACTATCTTATCTTCAAGAAAGCAATGACCTGCCGTTTTGTAAGTACTTAAGTAAGTTTAGTAGAGGGGAATTAAATTAGTATAAAAAAAAAAAATTTTCACAATTTTAATACAAATTTACAAAAAAAACAAGTAAGAAAAGTCTATAGTCGGACGGAGCCGACCATGGGATACCCTATACCACTATCCCTGGACAATCGCTCTCCACGGAACTTCTTTTCAATGATTGTGAGAATTTAATTATCAAATATCAGAGATGTAATGTATAATACTTATGACCAAAACCAAAAAGTTATCTAGCATGACAAAGACATTTTTGTAGCAGCAAAGGAAAATTTAGTTCACACAAACTAAAATGTAATGAAACCCACTTATGTAGTACTACTACTTCCGTTGTTTAGCCGCTACGTTATTGAAATTTTTACCAATTTCACACAAAAGTTTCAGTCCATTTAACCCGCTAAATATTATCTGATCTTCACGTTGGTTTGTAGGCTTCTTCATCATAAACTCAAACTTTGTTTAAAATTTTGCGGGTTATTATTTTGACCTACAGAGCCGCTACAAAATTGGTTAAAATTTTTTTTGGTCCATTTCATTCCCTGAACATTTCACGATCATCAGCAAAAACTAATCATTTCTATTCTGGCCTGAACCCAACCTCCTTAAAAAAATCGTTACAATCGTTCCATAATTGCGTCCCTAAGCTTGTTTACAATTTTAATGGACACATCGCTAAATCGCTTTATCTCGTCGAGATATGAATTTCGGCATACCAAATAAGGGGTCTAGGACGAATATTTCGTGGTGTTACATAAACTTTTGGAGAGACAATATGTAGCATGGGATAAAATTGTGGTTCTCTACACAGAACCCATTATATATTAGGCAGTAGGCCCTTTATCTAGCAAACACTTTATTGCAATTTACATCAGAGGAAAGGTCAGTAGTTTTTTCATATGTAGGCTACTTTGCGAAATATATATGTCCTCAAGGAATTAAAATATCGACCAAAAAATAAAATTTTTATATTTTTCATACAAAAGTAATGGTCCATTTCACCCGCTAAAGAATATCAGATCATCATTCAAAATTGTAGGCATCTTTTTCGACCTATACTCTTACCCGGTGCAAAATTTCGTAACTATTGATGTATAATTGCGAATTCTAGCGAGTTTATTATTACACTACAAACAAAAAACGGAATATATTAGGCTGTAACTCTGTTATCTGATCATGCACACCAGCATAATTGGCATCAATTGAAAGGTCAAGCGTTCCACTTTCAAGTATATCTCACTTGACCAGAATGTCACTTCCAGGAATTAAGATATAAGCTGTATATTAAAAATTTGCACAATTTTCACACAAAAGTTTTGGTCCATTTAACCCTCTAAATATTATCCGATCGCCATCTCAAATTGCAAGCTTCTCCTTTGGGATATACTCTTAGCTTATTTAAAATTACGCGTTGATCGGACTATTATTGAGACCTACAGAGACGCTAGAAAATTTGATAAATATTATGTTTTTGGTCCATTTCACCCGCTAAATATTTCACGATCATCACCAATAAGAATAGGGATCTATTCTGATCTGAACCCGACCTCCATACAAAATTTCGTGACGATCGGTCCATAATTGCGGCCTGGAGCGTGTTTACAATTTATAATGGACAGACGGACGGACGGACGGACGGACGGACTGACGGACGGACACACATCTCAAAATCGCTTTATCTCGTCGAGATATGAAGATTGGTATACCACATTGGGGGTCTCCGACGAATATTTCGCGGTGTTACATGAATTTTTACCAAAACAAACTTATAATACCCTTTTCCACATTGTGGTATAGGGTATAATGATGCAAGTGAAAAAGGAAAGCCTTCGATTCGTTCGTTGGTAATGGTATCAGTTGAGAATGGCTAGACCGGGGTACCTCCCTCATGACCTACTTTTTTAAAAAATCTATTTAGCACACCCACTTTTTAAATATGTTATATATCCAAAACTACTGAACCAATTTTCCTGAAAATTTTGGGGAATGTACAGGGAGGGTCTATGGTGAAAACAGACCCCTATGCCTGTTTTTTATACCATCAGCATTTATGCTAACGAGGATATATACACTTTCATACGGGCAAAATGTGCCTCATCGAAATAATGGTTTTAGACCCCAAGTATGTTTGGACGAAATGTGTTTCAGACAATTTGGAGTCGATTGAGCAATGTCCGTCCGTCTGTCTGTCTGGCTGGCTGGAGCGCACGATAACTCTCAAACTTAATTTAAGTTGGAAGATGTGATATATCGGTCCACTCCTTCAGGTACCTCCCACACAAAAGTTCGAAAATGTTCGGAAAATTTGTGCGCACGATAACTCTTGAAGGGAGTGGCAGAATTGGTCCATACTTTACGCGTCCTTATATATCTACTAGATATAGATCAGGTTAACATATGGACTATATTTGTCCACTCCATCTGGTACCTCCCACACAAAATTTCGGATAAGTTCACTTTAAGACCTGCTATCGAATCACTTTAATTTTTGTTGAAGCAACTTGCGTTCGCTGCCTCAATTATGATGGTAAAAGTTTTTTCAGGGGCAAGTCCATACTTCTTGAGCAAACAGCCCAAAGGGTGTAAAAATCCCCTATGGCACCATATGTAGTGGCTGGAGATCCACTTCCATAATGGTCATCCATTCCTTTTAATATCTCCTCCTCAAAACTTTTGTTCTTTAATCCGAATCAACATTTTTGTTGGTTCAAACGCCCAACATTTTTAAAACCCCTAAATACATACGTTTTTTTTGGAAAAAAAATTGATTCAATTTATACAGGCTGTGGGTATATCTCTGTCAGCAAAGCCGATTGATACTTTTTTACTTGTTTTTTTTTTTTTTTGATTTTTGATTTTTCTCATCTATAAACATTGTAATTTCAGAATCCGCAGAAACTTCCCAGGTTTAACCACGTTTCATTTGAAATTAGTTAAGGCGAACTGTGGGGAATCTACAGGGATGGCCCATTATTTTTGTTTGACGAGTTGTGACTTTGTTTTTAATGTGCTTACTTAAGCCAAAGTAGCATCTGTTGGCCAATACAATTCTTCTTTTTATTTCACAACTGATGTCGTTTGCCGTGTTTACGGCGGTGCCGAGGTATACGAAGTCTTTTACTTCCTCAAAATTATACGAACCAACTTCAACAGTTGGTCCGATCTCAATGGACGCATTGCGCGTCGGCACCATCAGCTTGGTCTTCTCGCCGTTTATCGCCAGACCCACTTTAGCAGATCCTCCTCGACCTTCATAAAGGTGTCGGTTACTTCTTTTACTGATCGTCCCATGATGTCTATATCATCAGCATAAGCAAGTAACATGTGGCTATTGGTGTAGATTGTGCCACTTCTATTGACGTTCGCCTCTCGTATAACCTTTTCCAGCAGAATGTTGAATAAGTCACACGAGAGGTCGTCTCCTTGCCTGAAACCTCTTTTGGTACAAAACTATTCGGAGAGGTTCTTTCCTATTTTAACTGAAGATCTTGTTTAAGTTAGAGTCTTTTTACAAGCCGAGTGAGCTTTGCGGGTATACCAAATTCAGATATTGCTTGGGGCTGCGGGCTGTCGAAGGCTGCTTTATAATCTACAAATAGGTGGTAGGTTTCGACCTGCATCTCTTTAGTCTTCTCCAGGATTTGAAGCAGGGTAAATATCTGGTCAATTGTGGACTTGAAAGGTCCAAAGCCGCATTGGTATGGTCAAATTATTTCGTTGACCATGAGCTTTAGTCGTTCGCACTATATCCCTGACACTATCTTGTAGGCGAGAGGGAGAAGACTTATGCCCCTATAGTTGGAGCATAAAGTCTTATCTATTTTCTTATGGACGGGATACAGGATGCTCAGGTTCCAATCGTCGGGTACGCGTTCTTCCTGCCAGATGGAGCTAAATAAGATGTTTCACTGTGGAGACTGAATTTCCCGACTGTTGCGCCAAAGATATTCTCCTTTCCAATTTTGGCATTAAAATCGCCTAGTATAATTTTAATGTCATGGACAGGGCAACGGTCATAAGTTTCTTCTAAGCGCTCGTAAAATATATCTTTGGTCTGTTCGTCCTTGTCTTCAGTGGGAGCATGGGCGCAAATAAAGCTTATGTTGAAGAATTTTGCTTTTAATCGAATTGTAGCGAGTCTTTCATTCACTGGGATGAATGAAACTGAAGACCAGATGTTTTAACCTTCGACCAACTACAAATCCGCAACCAAACTCATGCTTTGTGTCATGGCAGCTATAATACAGTGTGTCACCTTTAGGTGTTGTTGTGACGCCTTTCCCGTTCCATCGTATTTCCTGTATGGCAGTAATGACGGCCTTGTACTTTTCAAGTACATCTGCCAATGCGTAAACTGCACCTTCTCTATAAAGAGTGCGAACATTCCAGGTGCAGATTCGCAGATCATGGTCCTTAAATCGTTTGCGGGGTCGTCAACTTTTGAGGGATTGTTTTTCTTTTCTTTCGTTTTTTTCATAGTAGGCTGTTTTTTTCTAGGGGAGGGTTACTAACCCCACGCCCAAACCCAAGTTTTTAACGTTCTGGGTGAACGCGCGGCACATGTTAGCTCACTACCTTTAACGGGTGTTAAAGGCAGTTCCCCAGATGACACCACGGGGAGGTCAGGGTCCACTTGAGATGAAAGATTGACCAAGATAAATCCTGGGCTTTGCCATGTTAAAGCCTGTCAGTACCGTTCCTGGGTATCTTCCATCCCCTAGCCACATATCAGTGCTAAATTTCTGTGCAAGATCAAGCATGATTTGAATTGTTTTAGTGCTTCATAAACTCAAAAAACTATTGTGTTGAATTATGCAAAGCTCGTAGTAAATGAGCTGTAATTCGTTGAGTTTTAGAGATATCAACATGAAAATTTGACACAAGATAAAGTAGAAGTTGTAAAAAAATAGAAATTGCTAACTCAGAAATCGCATTTTTTGAGTTATGCCACTCTTTGAGTAAATGAGCGATATTTGGAGCCCAATTACAAGACCACACCAACTTTTTAAAAATGTTATATATTGAAAACTAATGACCACGCCCACTCTTTTCAATACATTATTTTTTTAAAACTACTGAACCTAATTTCATGCAATTTTCAGAAAATGTTCAGGAATGTCCCATGGTCAAAAATGCCTTTTATTTATAGACGAATTTCCGGGGCTTTTTGTTTTTAATCGCTATATTTGTTAAACTTATGAGTGCATCGGGTTGCAAATTAATTTTCGAGACAACGGTGGTTGCGCCGCCGACCAAGAAAAACGATATATTTACAAATTTCCTTAAATGGGGAGGTTCAACGAAAAACTAAAACATATAAGTCTCAATAAGCAGGAGAATTCGACTTTAGTAAAAAGACAGGGGATATGGACGATAATTAATCCTAAACAGCATCAATTTTCGAAAAAAAATTAGACAAAGTCCTTATGAGAATAGAAAGGCTACAGACAAAATCTGTAGATACATTTAAAATCCTCCTCAGTTTGACAATGGACCGCAGAAGTGAGATAGAAAATACCAATTTTTGAATTGTCAAGCATAAAGTCCATAAAAAGTTTTCATTAAAACCCATTACGACTAGTATATAATATAATGAAATTTTGATCAGAGTATAATGGATTTGGAATTGAAAATGAAAATGAACCATATCGAACCAGATTCGGTGTATTTCCGCCCGGTTTTCGGTATTTTCAAGATTTTAAACATTAGTCAATAGTCAAAATACATACATCACCTCAACGTTAAAGTTTTAGAATAATTTAATAATTTGTTATAGCCGCTCAAAAATATTATTCAAACATACCATTTCTCCCATTGCCCACAATGTGGAAGTACAATGCCAAGGAATAGGCCGCTTTCCGCCTCAAAATATAGACTCGGGTATCAATAAAGCATAACTTAAAAATATGAGAAAAGATACTGAGTATAGTAAGAAAAGAACACGTCGTACAGAGCGACGATGGAATCAGGAAACGGAAACGTAACATGAAACATTATTCTATTAAGAATTCTTTATTATCTAACCACAACGGAATAATTATGTAACTTCCTCACTGAACAAGTACATGTTATACGAGTAAGTACAACATTAATGTCACATTCAATTAATTTTCAATTAAATGCAATTTGAATACTCTTTTTTATTTGAACAATTAAAATGACATTAAGGAAATAATTATGGAATAAAAAAAGATTTATCTGAGTAATAATACTTAATTATAATTCTCAATAATAAATTTTAAATATTATAAATAAAGTATTGAAAGTAAATATTCAAGTAATTTAAAACATTTGTTGATGACACTCTGTACAATTTCCCAGTGGTTAATATTTTTGCGAGATTATAATGGGACTACATACTGTCTGTTATTAACTATTTATTTAATCTACTTGAATTATTTTAAGAAATTTGTGCTGCTATACATTATCCTTCTGATATTTAACAGGCGGTCATACAAAATAAATAGAAAATTTATTAGATTTTGACAATTATTCAGCATTATTAAATGATATGTGTGGTCGTACTGAACAACGAATGACGTGGATTTAGTTCCTAATATTGATGATTAAACACAACAATGATAAGATATTACTCTAAGTTCAATAAAAACCGATTTTTTTTTTGTTTTATGAAATATTATTGTGTTTTTCCTAATAAAAACATATGAATGATAACAAGTAAAAAAGCGTTAAGTTCGGCCGGGCCGAACTTTTCATACCCTCCACCATAAAGTATTCTGAACTAAAATAGAATAATTAGTTTTCATTCCTGTCCCCAACTTAAAGTGAGTACGTTAAAATGTCAGATAATGTACATAAAATGCTTCATTCGGGAGGCCCTTTTTTATGGTGCCTATATCTAACTATGTATGTTGACAATTTTTAATGGAGAGGTGCTGTGACCACTAAGAACTTCAAATGTCAAATGTTTAAAATACAGATAATTCGGTTGAAACTTGTAGGTAAAATTTTCAAAATACCGAAAATCCGCTATATGGAGATACCGAAATCCCTTATACCGAGGTACCGTTGTATGGGGCTATACCAAAACATGGAGCTACGTTCATAATTATTTCGAATGTAAGTTTTTTGGTCACTAAGAACCCTAAATATCAAATTATAGCTAATTCGGTCTAGAAATGTGACTTAAAACGTCAAAATACCTGAAATCAGGCGGTAACGTTATATGGGGCTATTCCAAAACATGGACCTATGTCTACTAGTTATATAAGTTTATTGACATTTAAGAACCCTAAATGTCAATTTATAGCTAAGTCGGTCTGAAAATGTAGCTAAAAACGTCAAAATGCCGTAAATCGGGGGTACCGTTATATGGGGGATATACCAAAACGTGGACCTATGTCCCCAACTTTTGTTATATAAGTTTATTTACACTTAAGAACCCTAAATGTCAAATTATAGCTAAATCGGTCTGAAAATGTAGCTAAAAACGGCAAAATACCGTAAATCGGGGGGTACCGTTATATGGGGCTACTAGCAAAGTGCCCGCTACTTCGTATGCGGAAAGGGTATAAAAACAAATAACAATATATAATATGAAAATGGCGAATTTTAATCAATATTTATTTTAGTACTGTTCGTCCCTTTTTGTTCGATTTTCAAAAAGATCAGCCGTATCTCACCTTTACACATTAACAGCGAGACATCCGTTCATCCAACTCCAAACTGTATCATTTCGTACTCTTCGTACCAATAAGTAAGGTTTTCGAAAACTACCTCAATTCTTCACTTAAACAAATTCCGAATTTCAGGATTTCAAATGTATCCGACCACACAAATTATAATTGTACCAAATTTGGTACCATTTAGTACTTTTCGTACCCATAACTAAACATTTCAAAAACTTCATCAATTCTACACACCAACAGTAATCCTTATTCCGAATCTCGGGATTCCAGCTATATTCGTTCACCCAAATCCAAATTGTACCAGATTTGGTACCATTTAGTACTTTTCGTACTCATAAGTACAAATTTTCAAAACTACCTCAGTGCTAAGTTCAAACAATAAGCTTAATTCCGAATATCAGGATTCCAGATACATCCGATAACTCAAATTCAAATTTAGTACCATTTAGTCCTATTCGTTTGTACGAATTTCCAAACCTGCCTCTATCAACACTCCAACATCAGTTTAAATTCCGAATCTCACGATTCCAAATGTATCCTATCACTGAAATCCAAATTGTACCAAATTTAGTACCATTTAGTACTTTTCCGACTTATAACTAAAAATTTCAAAAAATTTATCAATCCTAAACTTCAACAGTCGGGATTCTTCAAATCTCGGGATTCCAGCTATATCTGTTCACTCAAATCCAAATTGTACCAAATTTTGTTCTATTCGTACCCATGAGAACGAATTTCCACAACTACCTCAATCCTACACGCCAACAGTAAACTTATTTCCAAATTTCAGGATTACAGCTGCATCCGATCACCGTAATCCAAATTGTACCAAATTTGGTACCATTTAGTAATTTTCGTATCTAAAGTACGAATTTCCAAACCTACCTCTATCAACACTCCAACAGTAATCGTAATTCCGAATTTCAGGATTCCAAATGTATCCGATCACACAAATTTTCGTACCCATAACTAAAAATTTCAATAACTTCTTCAATCCTACACACCAACAGTAGTCCTTATTCCGAATCTCGGGATTCCAGCTATATCCGTTCACCCAAATCCAAATTGTAGCAAATTTGGTACCATTTCGTACTTTTCGTACCCATAAGTAAAAATTGTTAAAACTACCTCAGTGCTATGTTCAAACAATAAGCTTAATTCCGAAGTTGAGGATTCCAGATACATCCGATAACTTAAATCCAAATTTGGTACCATTTAGTACTATTCGTATCCAAAGTACGAATTTCCAAACCTACCTCTATCAACACTCCAACAGCACTTTCAATTCCGAATTTCACGATTCCAAATGTATCCTATCACTGAAATCCAAATTGTACCAAATTTAGTACCATTTAGTACTTTTCCTACCATAACTAAAATTTTCCAAAACTTTATAAATCCTACACTCCAACAGTACTCCTTATTCCAAACCTCGGTATTCCAGCTATATCCGTTCACCCAAATCCAAATTGTACCAAATTTGGTACTATTTAGTACTATTCGTACCCATGAGTACGAATTGCCACAACTACCTCAACCCTACACGCCAACAGTAATCTTAATTCCAAATTTAAGGATTACAGCTACATCCGATCACCGTAATCCAAATTGTACCAAATTTAGTACCATTTAGTACTTTTTAATCCCATATATCCGAATTTCCAAACCTACCTCTATCCAACACTCCAACAGTAATCTTAATTTCCAATTTCAGGATTTCAAATGTATCCGATCACCCAAATCCAAATTGTACTAAATTTGGTACCATATAGTACTTTTCGTAGCCATAAGTACAAATTTTCACAAGTATCCCAATCCCACACTCCAATAGTAATTATAATTTCAAATTTCACTATTCCTGCTCTATCCGATCACTTAAATTCATATTGTACCAATTTTGGTACCATTTAGTACTTTTCGTACCCAAAAGTACGAATTTCCAAAATAACTCTATCCTAGACTCCGACACTAATCCTAATTCTAAATTTCAGGATTCCAGGTCCATCCGTTCCCCCAAATCCAAATTGTACCTTATTTGGTACTATTTAGTACCTTCCGTACCCATATGTACGAATTTCGAAAACTACCTCCGTATCTCAAACCTACACTCCAACAGTAATAGTAATTCCAAATTTCAGAATTCCAACTTTATCGGTTCGCCCAAATTCACATTTTACCAAATTTAGTACTATTTAGTACTATTCGTACACATGAGTACACATTTTCAAAACCACCTCCTAATATCAACTTATCTTCTAAACCTTGATTTTCATTCCAAATTTCAAGATTTTAGTTCTGTCCGTTCACGTTATACCAAATGGTACTAAATTTGGTAACTTTTAGTACTTTTTGTACACTTATAGTTTGAATTTTCAAAAACCCTTTGGTAAACCTTTCTAACTCTCCATCGGTGAACCTCATTCCAAATTTCAGAATTCTAGCTCTTCGCGTTTGCCTAATACTAAGGGTACCATATTTAGTACCTTTTAGTACTTTTCGTACTGTTCTAGTTCGAATTTCCAAAAACCGAGCCTTATCTGACCTATTCGGACCATGAGTGACCCTCACCCAAAATTTCAAGATTCTAGCTCCAGCCGTTTAGCCTGGGCGTTGATTATCAGTCAGTCAGTCAGTGAGTTAGTGAGTCATCATTACTGAACTCTTTTATAAGTATAGATACCAAAACGTTGACCTATGTCCATAACTTTTGTTATATAAGTTTATTGACAGTTAAGAACCCTAAATGTTAAATTATAGCTACATCGGTCTGAAAATGAAGCTAAAAACGTCAAAATACCGTAAATCGGGGTGTACCGTTATATGGCCTACCTAAACGTGGACCTATGTCCACAAGTTTTCTTATATAAGTTTATTGGCACTTAAGAACCCTAAATGTCAAATTATAGCTAAATCGGTCTGAAAATGTAACTAAAAACGTCAAAATACCGTAAATCGGGGAGTACCGTTATATGGGGGCTATACCAAAACGTGGACCTATGTCCATAACTTTTTTATATAAGTTTATTGACACTTAAGAACCCTAAATGTTAAATTATAGCTACATCGGTCTGAAAATGAAGCTAAAAACGTCAAAATACCGTAACTCGGGGGGTGCCGTTATATGGGGGCTATACCAAAACGTGGACCTATGTACACTAGGGATATAACTTTTTGCACTTTTTTGCAAATATCAAAAATACCACCACATAGCCATGTAGAGCATGAAAAACTATTATGAAATAAGGTGTAATTTTTTCTCTATCGCGAAAAAAGTTTCCGCACCAAATGCATTGAAGTTCAGTAATGCATTTTTTAATTTTAGCTGTTATGACAACATATTTGCTTTAAACTAAATTTTTTATTTTTTTGTAATCTAATTTAAAATCATTACCAAAGCGTTCTGGACCAATCTGTTCTCAAATCGCGTCGTTTCGGAGCATTTTAGGATTTTTTGACACTATTGCAATTTTTGTTTTTTCTTTATAAACTCGTGAATTTTATGTTTATATTTATTGTACCTATTGGACAAGAGAATATGGTGTCATTTGCAACAAATTCGCGAAAGTTACAGACAGTTTTTAATGACTTTGCTTGTGAGAAATTTATTTTTGTCTATGAATATTTATTCAAACAAGGCAAATTTAAAATTATAAGTAGAAAAAATATCAAAAGGGTTTTAGTAATTACAGTCGGCGCGGAAACTTTTTTCACCGAATCGATCTTAGAAACGCGTTTTCGTTATCAGGACAAAATTCCCCACGTGGTACTGGTGTTGTATTTTCGTAAAAAACATATACGATTCTCACAGGCAAAGTCAACAAAAACAGCCTGTAACTTTCGCGACTTCGTTGCAAATGACCCCATATTCTTTTGTCCGGTTGGTACAAAAAATATAAACATAAAATTCACGAGTTTATAAAGAAAAAGCAAAAATTGCAATAGTATCAAAATTTCCTAATATGCTCCAAATGGCGCGATTTGAGAACAAATTGGTCCAGAACGCTTTGATAATGATTTTAAATTAGACTACAAAAAAATAAAAATTTTAATTAAAAGCAAATATGTTGTCATAACAGCTAAAATTACAAAATGCATTACTGAACTTCAATGCATTTGGTGCGGAAACTTTTTTCGCGATAGAGAAAAATTGACGCCGTATTTCATAATAGTTTTCCATGCTCTACACGGCTATGTGGTGGTATTTTTTTGGTTATAGCCCTAATGTACACAAGTTTTCTTATATAAGTTTATTGGTACCTAAGAACCCCAAATGGCAAATTATAGCTAAATCGTTCTGAAAATGTAGCTAAAAACGTCAAAATACCGTAAATCGGTGGGTACCGTTATATGGGGGCTATACCAAAACGTGGACCTATGTCCACAACTTTTGTTATATAAGTTTATTGACATTTAAGAACCCTAAATGTCAAGTTATAGCTAAATCAGTCTGAAAATGTAGCTAAAAACGTCAAAATACCGTAAATCGGGGGGTACCGTTATATGGGGGCTATACCAAAACGTGGACCTATGTCCACCAATTTTGTTATATAAGTTTATTGACAGTTAAGAACCCTAAATGTCAAATTATAGCTAAATCGGTCTGAAAATGTAGCTAAAAACGTCAAAATACCGTAAATCGGGGGGTACCGTTATATGGGGGCTATACCAAAACGTGGACCTATGTCCACCAATTTTGTTATATAAGTTTATTGACAGTTAAGAACCCTAAATGTCAAATTATAGCTAAATCGGTCTGAAAATGTAGCTAAAAACGTCAAAATACCGTAAATCGGGGGGGTACCCTTATATGGCGGCTATACCAAAACGTGGACCTATGTCCACAAGTTTTCTTATATAAGTTTATTGGCACTTAAGAACCCTAAATGTCAAATTATAGCCAAATTGGTCTGAAAATGTAACTAAAAACGTAAAAATACCACAAATCGGGGGGTACCGTTATATGGGGGCTTTACCAAAACGTGGACCTATGTCCATAACTTTTGTTATATAAGTTTATTGACAGTTAAGAACCCTAAATGTCAAATTATAGCTAAATCGGTCGGAAAATTTAGCTAAAAACGTCAAAATACCGTAAATCGGGGGGTACCGTTATATGGGGGCTATACCAAAACGTGGACCTATGTCCACCACTTTTGTTATATAAGTTTATTGACAGTTAAGAATCCTAAATGTCAAATTATAGCTAAATCGGTCTGAAAATGTAGCTAAAAACGTCAAAATACCGTAAATCGGGGGGTACCGTTATATGGCGGCTATACCAAAACGTGGACCGATATAGCTCATCATCGAACTTGACCTGCCTGCAAACAAAAGATGCACTTTCCCAAAATTTCAGCGTCCTATCTCCATTTTTGTGGATGCTAGAGTGATTACCACAGACGGACGGACGTGCACAGATCGACTCAGAATTTTACCCTGATCAAGAATATATATACTTTATGTATTTCAATGCGTTACAAACGGAAAAACAAACTTAATATACCCTCCATACTATGGTGGAGGGTATAAAAATTGAAAATGCAAAATTTTGGCATAAAGTGTCACTATTCAGCCTTAGGCTAACGAGGGTATACACTAGGGTTATGTCTTTTTTACAACCTCATGATATTTTGATGAGTTTTTACCTAAGATTACATAAAATCTTAATTATAAAGTGATTCGATAAAAAAAGCTTTTAAAGTTTTTATTTTTTAAAACTTCTGAAGTCCCTGTAAGCAGGTATTTAACTGAAAACAAGGTATAGGGGCACACGACATAACTAAAATGACATAACCGTTTGTTTGGTGTAGGTGGCCAAATAACGGAGATATTGCAATAGTCGGTAATACATCCCATTTTTATTTTTTTTTTTTGTAATCACGCTACAGGTCCCAATTTTGATCGGACCGTCACGAAATTTTGAGGGTTATTGGGGGTCCTACAGAGGAAGAAGCCTATTTCAAAGCTAATATCTCCGCTTCTATAAGGGGTAAAATAAAAGCAAATTAAAGTAGAAAATATCACATGTGCAACGATGTAACATAGGTTGTCGTAGGTGGTCAAACAACGAAGACATCGCAATAGCCGCTAATAGAACACAACTTTTCATTTTTGCAATTTTAATAATAATGACGAATATCACAGCTTTGGTTGGGGACCTTCCAAAAGAAAAGTCTGACTATGAAAGTAGAAAATCCCATCTTTACAACGAGGTATATCGAAAGCAAAACTTGGCAAGTAAAGTAGAAAATATCACCTTTATAACGGTGTGACGTAGGTTGTCATAGATGCTCACACAACAGATATATCGCAATAGTCGGTAATGCATCCCTTCTTCAATTTTTGTGTAATCATATTACAGGTCGGAGTTTTGATCGGATCCTCACCAAATTTTGTGGGTTGATGGGGGTCTCACAGAGAAAGAAGCCTATTGATGGTTGGCGTACATTCATTCCACTTTTCCTTTTTTTATTTAAGTTGTACTGACGATGTACTTAAATGCGTTTCAACAAAATTGACCTGTATTAATGAAGACATTCAGAACAAAGGCGCTAAGCTATCCCAATTTTCTGCCTCTTCGCAATAATGATTTCAGACCCCAAGTATGTTTGGTCGAAATTCGTTTCAGACAATTTGGAGTCGATTTAGCCATGTCCGCCGTCTGTCAGTCTGGCTGGATCAACCGACTCGATCCAATTTTTGCACTTCGCACTTCACTCACAAAAGGTTCAAAAATTGTCTGCAAAATATTTTGAACGATAACTTTTGAAGGGAGCACATTGCATTTATTATTCGTTCCAGATATAGATCCGGTTCGAATATGGACAATATCGGTCAACTCGTTCGGGTACCTCCCACACAAAATTCGGAAAATGTGAAATTTAATAGCTCCTCTCGGATAGTTTTGATTTTTGTTTAGCTGGTTATTTTTGCGCCCCCCTTTATGGCAATTTTTTAACTTTTGCGAGCACTCCATATTTCCTGAGATAAAGGATAACAAGTAAGAACGGAGTTAAGTTCGGCCGGGCCGAACTTGTTTACCCTCCACCACGAGTTGTATTGAAATAAAATGGAACAAGTAAAAAAGTGTCAGTCGGCTTTGCCGACAGATATATACCCTCAGCCAATGTGAAGTGAAACTTTCACCTACGGACAGATCGAATGTATTTAAGGTCTCTTCAGAATTTTGTGGCCCTTTTTGGACATTTGAACTTGCCGACAAAAATGTGGATTTAGAATAAACTGCACTAATGTTGAACTTTTGTGGGGGAGGTACCCTTAGAGAGAACCGATGTGGGCCATTTTAGAAGTTAATCTAAATTTTGACAAAATATTAGGAGATCCAAAGTTTGGACCAAATTGTTTGCCTCATTCAGGTGATATCGTCCTAGCATTTTAGTGACATTTTTTAAAGAAGAAGTACCGGAAGTTGTGGACCGGTATTGCCCATGAAACTAAGGTTGGATATAATATGACGAAGACCAAATGTTGGACCAAATCGGTTGAACAGTTCGAGAGTTATCGTGCTCTCCGAAAGCTACATATGGTGACATAGGGATTTGTTTACACCTTTCGGGCTGTTTTCCTAAGAAGTATGTACTTGCCCCTGAAAAAAACTTTTACCGTCGTACTGGAGGTAGTGAATGCAAATCGCTTCAACAAAAATTAAAGTGATTCGAGAGCAGGTCTTAAAGTGAACTTATCCAAAATTGTGTGTGAGAGGTACCAGAAGGAGTAGACAAATATAGTCCATATTCGAATCTGATCTATATCAGGTATATATATTATTATGTGCAAAGTATGGATTACATCGGTCACTCCCTTCAAGAGTTATCTTGCGCACAACTTTTCCGAACATTTTTGAACTTTTGTGGGGGAGGTACCTGAAGAAGTGGACCGATATGGCTTATTTTCGAATTTAAATTATGTTTGGACAAAATATTACGAAGACCAAATTTTGGACCGAATCGGCGGATCCGTTCGATAGTTAACTTGCGCTCCATCCACTACATATGGTGTTATAGGGGCTTTTTGCATATTTGAGGCTATTTTCTCAGGAAGTATGGACTTGCCCCTGATGAAACTTGTACCGTCGTATGGAGGGCAGTGAATACAAGTTGTTGCAACAAAAATCAAAGCGATTCGAGAGCAGGTCCTAATCTCAACTTATCCGAAATTTTGTGTGGGAGGTACGCGAAGGAGTGGATCGATTGAGTCCATATTGGAATCTCATCTAAGACTGGTAGAAATTTTACGATGTACAAAGTATGGATCAAATCGGCTACTTCCTTCAAGAGTAATCGTGCGTACAAATTTTCCGAACATTTTCGAACTTTTGTGGGGGAGGTACCGGAAGGAGTGGACCAATATAATCCATCTTTGAACTTGAACTAAGTTTGGACAAAATATTACGAAAGCCAAATTTTGGACCGAATCGAAAGATCCGTTCGAGAGTTATCTTGCGCTCCAACCACTACACACGGTGTCATAGGGTTTTTTGTAACTTTCAGGCTATTTTCTCAAGAAGTATGGACTTGCCCCTAATGAAACTTACAGCGTCGTATAGAGGACAGCGAATACAACGTGCGTAAATAAAAATCAAAGCGATTCGGGACCAGGTCCTAAACTGAACTTATCCGAAATTTTGTGTGGGAGGTACCCGAAGGAGTGGACCGATTGAGTCCGTATTGGAACCTCATCTAAGTTTGGTAGAAATTACACGATGTGCAAAGTATGGACCAAATCCGTTATTCCCTACAAGAGTTATCGTGCGAACAAGTTTTGCGACAATTTTTGAACATTTGTGGGGGAGGTACCTGAAGGAGTGGACCTATATGGCCCATCTTCGAACTTAAATCGAATCTGGACAAAATATTTCGATACCCAAAATTTGAACCGAATCGATTGATCCGTTCGAGAGTTATCGTGCGCACCAGCCAGCCAGACAGACAGACGGACAGACAGACAGACGGACGGACATTGCTAGATCTACTCAAAATTGTCTGAAACGGATATCGTACAAACATACATGGGGTCTAAAACCATTATTTCGATGAGGCACATTTTTGGTCGTATCAAAGTGTAAATACCCTCTTTAGCCTAAAGGCTGAGGGTATAAAAATTAGTTTCCTAAAGACTAAATACCAAATTCCATAATTTTCAATAAAACAATGTGGCAAACCTTCAAAATACCGGAAATCGGGAGGTACCGTTCTATATAAAAACAAATTTTTGAAGGAAAGTTTTCAGACTCAAAGAAGACTAAATGTCCGATATTTCGGTAAGATAATTTCGCTAACCTTCAAATCCGAATTCCGGGCTTTGCTCTATGGGGACTATATCGAATCAAGGACCTATTCCGACGAATTGCAGTCGGAAAGGTTTTTAAATCCAAAGTAGACTATATACCAAATTTTAGCCATTTCGGTGGAATATCGAAAATTGGGATGTACTGTCCTATGGGGGTTATATGAAGGGGTGGACCTATACCGACAAACATAGGGGACAAAGTTGAATACCCCCAACGACGATTCAATGCTAACTTTAAGCAATTTCGGTGGCTTATTGTGGCCACAATCGTTATATGGGGGCTGTATGAAGGCGTGGACCTATACCTACAAATTTCATATGGAAATTTTTTGTACCCCAAATTAAGACTAAGTACCAAATTTCAGCAATTTCGGTGGATTATTGTGGCGACAACCTTCCAAATACCGAGAATCGTGTGGTACCGTTCTATAGGGGCTATACGAAGGCGTGGACCTATGCCGACAAATTTCTGGGCGGAATGTTTTATACCACCAATATTGAGTCCACAACCTTCAAAATGCCGAAAATCGGCAGGTACCGTTCTACGGGGGCTATATGAAGGCGTGAACCTATGCCGACAAATTTCATAGGGAAATTTATTGTACCCCAAATAAAGACTTAATACTAAATTGCAGCAATTTCGGTGCAATAATCAACCTCCAAAATACCGAAAATCGGGAGGTACCGCTCTATGGGGGATATACTACGGGGTGCCATTTCGGAGGAATATTGAGGCCACAGCCTTCAAAATACCGTAAATCGGGAGATACGGTTCCATGGGGGCTATATGAAGGCGTGGACCTGTACCTACAAATTTCTGGGGGAATGTTTAATACCACCAACGAAGACTAAATACCAAATTTCAGCCATTTCGGAGGAATATTGAGGCCACAACCTTCAAAATACCGTAAATCGGGAGATACGGTTCCATGGGGGCTATACGAAGGCGTGGACCTGTACCTACAAATTTCTGGGGGAAACCTTTATACCACCAGCGAAGACTAAATATCAAATTCTAGCAATTTCGGTGGGTTATTGTGGCCACAACCTTCAAAATACCACAAATCGGGAGGTACCGTTCTATGGGGGCTATATCAATTGTAATACCAAACATCCTAGGGGTAATAGAAACTTCTATACCAAATTACAAAGCGGGAGGTACCGTTCTATGGGGGCTATACGAAGGCGTGGACCTGTACCTACAAATTTCTGGGGGAAATTTTTATACCACCAACGAAGACTAAATATCAAATTCCAGCAATTGCGATGGGTTATTGTGGGCACAACCTTCAAAATACCGAAAATCGGGAGGTACCGTTCTATGGGGGGCTATATCAAAACGTGGACCGGTATAGACCATTTGTAATACCAAACATCGTAGGGGTAATAGAAACTTCTATACCAAATTACAAAGCGCTATCTTACAAATTGCGAGTTGTATCTTTATTTTAACAGACGGACATGGTTATATCGACTTAGAATTTCGCCCTGATCAAGAATATATATACTTTATGGGGTCTCCGATGAATATTTCGATGTGTTACATACGGAATGACAAATTTAATTATACCCTTCTATGGTGGAGGGTATAAAAACTTCAAGAAACACTAACGTCACTAAAATGGCAAATCCGCATTATAACTCTCGCAGGGAATTTCAGCTTGGTCCAAACTTTGTACATCAAATTATTTCATCCACTCATGTATCAGGTTGGAATATGGACTATACCGGTCCCGTCATTCGGGTACTTCCCACACAAAATTTTTGAAACATGCAGTTTGAGGACTCATCTCGGATCAAGTTGAAATTTGTTGCAGAAGATTGTTTTCAAGGTCACTATTACAACGGTACAATTTATCCGGAGTACGTCCATATTTCTTGAGATAATGGCCCAACAACAAACTTTTTCAAACATTTCTTCCAAATTTAGTTTTTATTATTAACAAAATTTGTATGCATGTGTAAAAATATATATTAAAACTCAATATATATGTGGCGAATCAAGAATGCTGAATGCCAATATACTTATATGTATGTACTTTTAATACATTATATTTTAAATTCATTGATTAATAATTTTCTGTACTTAATGCAATTTTTCTAAATACGAGATTGGACAAAAAACAATAAAATGTAAAGTATTTTCTGGTTCGTTTGTATTACAGATAGTAGAGATTCCATCTGTATTATTTTTAAAGGCCTTTGAATTTAAGTCAAGTAGACCACCTTTAGTTTTAATGATAAGACTGGTTACACGTGCTGAAAAATCTGCAGTAAGCTTAGGGATCCTATTATAATCTAGCTGAGAGTACAAGTCATGCAACTGAGATTTTCTTGCTGTAATTTCAAAATCAATTTTTTCTTTGGAGTTTAAATAGCTAATTACATCTTCCCAATAAGAGCAATCTATTGTTGGAATGCAAATATCTCAAATCATGACATAAAACTGTCCATTCATTAGCCCATGAAATTTTCAGATCTAAAATGTTTTCAGCTAATATTCGTGGAAATCGATTTGAATGCAACTGTAATATTTTTTGGATGTAACAAAAATGTGTTTTGAGTGTTGAAGAGAATAAGTAATTTAGCCCAGTTTCAAGATGCAATATGTAGTTCGTAGTGTTATTTGACAGGTAAAGCATTTTCTTAATAAAAATCGGAAACAATTTTCTACATCTTCATACTTCTGATAACCCCAGATTTTGAACATGAGCTTATTGGCTTTGGAAATTATCTGGTTTTAATGTAGAGTTGTATAGTTCATGAACGAACTAGTTCAATTGAACGATTCATTGAAAAAAGCGTATGAACTAGATCAGTCGATATAGTTCATTATAGTTCAATAGCTCACTGAGCGCCGACCGAAAGATTCACAAAGAACGATCAACGAACGAACGATTCACAATCTAGTTCAGCATGTCATTCACGTAAAGTGACGCCGTCCTCTGTGTTAAGTGACGCCTTCGTAATGTAATAAGTTTTGTTTATGTTTTGGATCAATGTGAAGTGTCATCCCCCATTGTAATAAAAATAAATTTTAAGAGCATTTTAGACAATTCGTATCCCAATATATCGAATCCATTACCTATTCAATGTGCCTTGTTTTGGATAGAAAAAAGGAAAAAAAATAAAAAGAAACATACATACAGTGATAATTTCTACAAACACACAACGTAAGATTTTTTCACCAGCCACTTAAATGAAATTGTAATTAAATTTTTTTCGAAGGATGCTTTTTTTCTAAACTTAATCTTTCTTTATGAATGGAATAAAAATATCTAAATGTAATATTTTTGTAGTTTAATTATACTATTCTAATGTTTGTTCCTATTTGATGTATGTATGTATGTATGTGTTTTCATCAAGAGAACGATTAAGAGCTCGTGAACGATTCTGATCCGAATGATTGAACTGGATAGTGAACTATGAACTAGATTACTGAACTAGTTCAGTTAAAAGAGCTGAGCTATTGAACTAGATCTTTGAAATGAACTAGATTGTACAACTCTATTTTAATGTACTTTGACCACGTAAATTTATAGCAATTTGGCAGAAATTTTACGATGTGCAAAGTATGGACCAAATCGGTTACTATCTTCAAAAGTTACAAATTTTCAGAACATTTTCGAACTTTTGTGGTGGAGGTACGGAGTTTACCAATATAACCCATCTTCGATGTTATACTAATTTTTCACAAAATATTGAAGTGCAAAATTTGGTTCGAATCGGTTGATCCGTTCGAGAGTTATCGTGCGCAGCAGCCAGCCAGACATACAGACGGACTTGGTTAAATCAACTCCAAATTGTCTGAAACAGATTTCGCCCAAACATACTTGGGGTCTAAAACCATTATTTCGATGAGGCACATTTGCCCGTATGAACGCTCCTTAGAATAAATGCTGAGGGTATAATAATGTGTCAAAAATTAAAAACACAGGAGTTTAGTAGTAGTTCAAACGAATTTGTATTCGAATCGTCTAAGTGAAACATGCCATTATTGCACCCTCCATACTACGGTACACAGTGGTCCCACTTGAATGAGAAGGTGCGACAAAAATATTTATAATCGTTGGATCAATCAATTTTTTTTTCAGTATATGCTAAAAAAAAGTAAAAAATACTTTTGCCAAAAATCATCAATGTGGGTTCAGTTTTTCATATAGCCCACATGTACCGGTACCACCCGCTTTCAGGTGTTTTGAAGCTATTATCTACATTCTCGGCCCGAATTGGTTGTAATTCGCCATTTGCAGTTCTCAATGATCAAAAACCTTCTGCGCCAAAAATTGTGGTCTTAGATCCAGGTTTCGGTATAGCCCTCGTATTACGGTAACTCCCGATTTCAGGTATTTTGAAGATTGTTTCAAAATTTTCGGCCCGAATTGATTGTAATTTACTATTTGGAGTTCTTTGTGGTCAAAAAACGTATAAAACACATAAAAAAAACTAATGTAAAAAATACACACATAAGTAGATCGCAAAACAAAAATGTCTAAATCTTTAAAGAAAAAACCAAAACAAACAATTAAAACACAAAACAAAGAAGAAACTGAGAATACAGTAATACGCATATTCACTGAAACTACCAGAGGCATCGTCAGTATTTTTAATGTCACATATGGAAATACAAATATGCAGCTGCAACCAAATTTTTTGTAAACTTGACACTATTTCGAACATTCTTCAAAAAATTTGGAGAGTGGCGAAGGATGGCGAAGTTAGTAAAACTCAACTTCAATTTTTAGGACTTGAAAGAAAATCCACAACAAAAGTGTTATAAAAAATGTGATGTGTAAAAAATTTCTATGTAAAAGTAATTAGAAAACCTTGTACTAAAACTTCCGTTTCGAAAAAAATAATTTTATCATTTCAATTTTGAGTTACTTGCCTTGTAAGAAGTCACAACCTTACTGATGTTTTTAAAGTTTTTAAGAGATCATACGTAAATGTCAACTTCTTCTATTTTGTTTAGTTAAATAGCGTTATAAATTGCAAAAACAGTGCTGGAATATTAAAATATGATATGTTTAGAGACAGGGGTGCCACCGTGGTGCAATGGTATGCACACCCGTCTTGCACGCTAAAGGTCGTGGGTTCAATTCCCACGCCAGTCAACATCAAATTTTCAACGGTGGCAAAATACCCTTCAGTGATGTTGGCGACATTTCCTGAGTATTTCAGCTATGTAAAACTTCTCTACAAGTGGTGTCTTAGGACACGCCGTTCGGACTCGGCAATAAACTGTAGGTCCCATATAATTGAGCTAATATGAATCGGGATGCACTCATTGATATGAGAGAAGTCTCCCTTGTCCCATCTGGGATGTTTGTGGAACAATTATTATGTTTAGAGACAATTTGCTGAATTGTAGCAGAGATTTGCTGATATCGATTTTTCGATTTTCGTCGCTGGTTGGGACCAGTGAGCGGTGGAGGGTATAAAAAGGGATCTCAATTCTCTCAGTGAAGTGATGGAAGATATATTTCATGTAGTCTGTGCAACTACCTGTTTCCTTCATCTCAAATTTACCATTTGATAAAGCTGCTCATCAAATACTGCACAAAGAAGTACTAGATGTTTTGTGATTTGGTCGACCCTTGACAACGCGAAGAACGCGATCTGCTACATAATGCTGAACTTGGGTGTTCTGTGACCATTCTCTTCGAACATTTGCTGCGGACGAACAACAACGCCTGTCCTTAAAAAACAATTGATCAACAACAACAAACACACGTTCTGGTGTTTGAATATTTTATCTTTAAATATTGTTGGACAATTTGTTTTCTGCGTGAAGTACAGTGGGGCAAGGTATTACGAATTTTATTAGGTCTTTATTTATTTTGCCTTGCAATTTTAGAAAAATATCAAATATTATTTCACAGAATTTATCTGAAATACTGTTGTATCCATCTCCAGAATAAAATATTTTTTGGGAGTTCAGAATTATTAAATACATTTAGTAAAAATTATGTTATTCATAAACGAACTTATCTCTATGTTTTGATTTATAAGTTCGCTATGCATGGTTTATAATCTACACGCTCGTTAACGATGACTTGCTATCAGCAATTGAGTAATCTCTCCCCCAACGTTGACAGTGAAATATTTTTTTTTTCTATAAATTGCAGCGAACTCCATGTCAACTAAATCATTTATTTTGGAAACTTTTATAAAACAACATTAAAATACTCAAGGTGTGTGTTGAACAATAATTATAGTTAAAAAAATAAAAATTAAAACAGTAATAAAAAGATATTCGCTAAATTTGTATGTGCTGAATTTTTAATTTTTTACATTTAGACAATTTACAGTCATGGATTTCTATTATATGCCACCCTCTGCTCCCTGCCGCGCCGTTGAAATGACCGCCAAGGCTGTCGGTGTAGAATTGAAGAAACACATTGTTGACCTCACCAAGGGTGAACACTTGAAACCTGAATTCGTCAAAATCAATCCCCAACACACCATTCCAACTGTGGTCGATGGTGATTTCGCTCTCTGGGAATCTCGTGCCATTATGACTTATTTGTGTGAAAAATACGACAGCAGCAAGAAATGGTATCCTGAATGTCCCAAAATGCGCGCTGTTATCAATCAACGCATGTACTTCGACATGGGTGTTTTGTACAAGAGCTTCGCTGATTATTATTATCCTCAAATTATGAAGAAAGCTCCTGCCGATCCAGAAATGTTCAAGAAAATCGAACAAGCTTTTGAATTTTTGAATACCTTCTTGGATGGTAAACAATTTGCTGCCGGTGATGTTGTTACTGTTGCTGATATTACTCTTTTGGCTACTGTGACAAACTTTGAAGCTGCCAAATTCGATTTGAGCAAATATGCCAATGTTGCTAAGTGGTATGAAACCTGCAAGACAGTTGTTCCCGGCTATGCTGAAAATGTTGAAGCAATGGCTGCCTTCAAGAAATATTTTGATAATTAAATTTAATTGTGAATGAAGTGAGTTGTTGAGATTTTATGTTGAGTGAGATTTTAAATATAGTTGATGTTGTTTTTATTTATTTAAAATGAAATAGAGTTGTTTTTATATCCTACACCGTAGTGAGGAGAGGGCAAAAATCATCGAAATATTGGTCATAGATCCACCTTTTTTAGAAGTTGCAATTATAGTTCCATTACGACGATATTTAGCATAGGAATTAGGTTACGCGGAATCCTGGTTTAGCTTCTGTGAGACAAATTAAAATACTGTATCTACTGGCCAGCACACAATTTCTGAACTGTAAAGATGTAGGCACAAACACCCCACTGCACATTGGGGGGAGGTGACAATGACGTTTGTCCCCAAGGCGGGTCAACCAATTCACCAAAAGACTATAGACCAAATAAGTGTTCTTTCTTTAGATCTTGCTTATTTTCAACTAAGATCATGGTCATGGGTATACTGAAGGATTTCGAAGGTTACCTATGCTGGCGACATAGTTCTTTACTTAAAAAGGAAAATCAATACATCAATCAATACATTCTAGCTACTTTAAATGCCCGGTGATGATACGGGCCAATTTAAATCGTCTGAGAGACCGATAATGGTGTTTGTTAAAACCCAGGCGACACGCTTGCTTATCAAATCCAAATCCAAAGAAGGCTACAGAACGAAATCACTTTCCATTGGGTACCGGAATACAGGATACCAGATCCCAGTCTCCCAAAATAACCTACTTACTTAGCTGGCTTTTTACAGAAAATTTATTTCATAAGCCGAACTAAGAAAACATCTCCAATCCTCTCTGTTTGCTGTTGTATTTTCCCAATCCGGGATATGTAGCTTTCTGATGTCTCGTTTCACTTGTTCGTCCAACGAAGCTTTGGCCTTCCAGAACTGCGTGAACCTCCATGCGGCCAGTATTTATACGCCTTTTTAGCGGGTTCATCATTACTCATTCTAATGACATGGCCTAGCCATCGCAATCGTTGTATCTCGATTCGTTCAACTATATTGTTCATACGACGTCGATATTCGCCGTCAACGCAGATTGGCCCGTAGATCTTTCGAAGAATTTTTCTCTCGAACACACCAAGCACTGTCTTATCTGCTTGCGCAAGTACCCATGCTTCGGAACCATACATTAGCACGGGCAGTATCAGTGTTTTGTAAAGTGTTACTTTTGTTTGACGAGATGTGGTTTTATTCCTAAACTGCTTACTCAGCCCAAAGTAGCATATGTTGGCCAACAATATTCTTCTTCGTATTTCACAACTGATGTTGTTTGTTGTGTTTATGTCGGTGCCGAGGTAGACGAAGTCCTTTACTACCTCAAAATTGTAGGTACCAACATTCACAGATGGTGCGAGATCTGTGACCGACCGACTTTATTGTTCCACTTCTTTTTGACATTTTCCAGCAGGATGTTGAAGAGATCACACGACAGGCCGCCTCCTTGTCTGAAACCTCTTTTGTTAATAAACTCTTCGGAGAGGTTCTTTTATATTTTAAGTGATGACCGAGTATCAGTTACTGTCATCTTACAAAGCCGAATGAGCTTTGCCGGAATACCAAAAATCAGACAAAGCTTGGAACACCTTTGAACGTATAGGGATGTCGAAGGCTGTTTTATAATTGACAACAAGATGGAAGGTGTCGATCTGCATTCTCAAGGCTTCTTTGGTCCATTATGTGCAGTCGTAAAACTTCTTCCTTATTTGCACTTATCTAGGTCGATATCACCTACTATATCAGTGTGCAATGTTTAAGAAATATTTTTGGGAATATCGGACAATATTTGGAAGTAAACTAAAAAAAAAACAAAACAAGTAAAAAATCGTTAAGATGGGCCGTGTCGACCTTTTTATGCCCTCCACCATAAAATATCTAAACTAAAATGGAATAATTAGTTTTCTTTCACAATTTTAGGATGAGATATTTTATGACCACGTATACCCCAAATGCCTAAATTAAGTAAAACACGTAAAAAAGTACCAGTCGGCTTTGTCGGCTGTGTGAATTTAAAGTTTCATCTATTGACAATATCGTATTGAATACTGGCTAGGCAACTGAAATCCTTTTCCCCAATTACACTGTGCAACATTTTTAAGGTGATCTTGTGCAAACAATTCGAACTGAGGATTTTTTGAAAGTACAGACCCGAACGACAAGAAACCCTAGTTGGGTTTTGTTGTGTCAGATTCAGCTCGGATTTTATGGCCCCATCTAAACATGGTTAAATATTGAGTTTTTAAAGAAATTCGGGGCTATATCTCTGAAACCAATGCGAATCTTCTTCTGACCTCTGAATCAAATTTGTAGATAAGGACAAGAATAAAATATTTGGAGAAATAATGAACTCGAAAAACTACATTTATTGCCTCAAATTTCAAAATGAATGCAAAAAATTCCACAATTTTTATACATTTGAAACCGTACCTCCAAACCCGTTAATTTTTTTTGGATATTTTCTTTTAGAAAAATATTTCCTGGAATGTAATACACAACCCTTCGGAACATGTTATTGTTGTAAAATACCTCTATACCGTTGTTTTCAGAAAATTTTTCAACGACGATTTAATAAAAATTTCTATAATGTAGTGAAATCCGAAATGAAATAAACATTTTAGAATTTCAGAATGTTCTAAAGAATTGTTGAGAACTTTATTTGGAATATTTTTGCAAAAGGTTACTTGGTTCAACTCCCAATAGTTTACCCGATAATGACCAGAATTTCAGCAATTATGTAAAATTTTCTATATTTTATAGATTTTGATGCCCTAGATGGAGTTTTTCTTATGTGGTTTTTTCAAAAGATAAGTTCTACTAGGTAAGGGCTACAATATTGCTAAAGACAGTATGGCCAAATTCCTATTCGTTTCTAAGATAAAGGCCTGATAAATGCAAAAAAAAGTGTACATATATTCTGGTTTAGATGAGGCCATAAAATCCGAACTGGATCTGGAGAAGTTTCGTTACTGCCGGAACCTCAAATCAGGAAATTATAGCTACTTCACTTAACAATTGTAGCTAAAATCCTCAAAATACCGAAAATCGGGCGGATTTATGATGACAATTTTTGGTGGAAAAAGCTTTTTGACCACTGGAATCTAAAATGTCAAATTGCAGATAATTCGGTTACAAAAATTTAGCCAAAATCCTGAAAATTCCGAAAATCGGGAGGTACCGTTATATGAGCGCTATACGAAATTTTGATGTTGACAATTTTTGATGGTGAAGTTTTGTGACTGGAGGGAACCTCAAATGTCAAATTACGTCTAGTTCGGTCAACAAATGTAGCTCAAATCCTTCAAATAACGAAAATCTGGAGGTCCCTTTATATGGGGTTCGAACCAAAACATTAACATATCTTGACAATATTTTTTGTAGCAAAATAGCGATCACTGGGAACCTCAAATGTCAAATTACAGATAATTCGATCAACAAATGTAGCTAAAATTCTCAAAATACCGAAAATCGGAAGGTATCGTTATATTAGGGCTATTTCGAAGCATGCGTTTATGTTTACAATTTTTGGTGGAAAAGTGTTTTGACCACTGGGAATCTCAAATGTTAAACTAGAGTTTGTTCGGTTAGAAGTTGTAGCCAAAATCCTGAAAATACCTAAAATCGGGATGTTCTGTTATATGGGGGCTACTAGCAAAACATGGACCTATGTTAAAAAATTTTTGTGGAGAAGTTTTCCTAGCACTGGGAACCTCAAATATCAACAGCTAGTTCGGTTAACAATTTAGCTGAAATGTCCAGAGTACCGAAAAATCGAGAGGTACCGTTATATGGGGGCTATTCCAAAACATTGACCTACGTTCACGATTTTTGGTGGAAAACTTTCGTGAACACTGAGAACCCCAAATGCCAAATATCTGCTAGTTCAGTTAAAATTGTTGCTTAAGATCTCAAAATACCTAAAATCGGGAGGTATGTTATATGGCTATAACAAAACATGGGCCAACATATGTCCATATTTTTTTAAGTATAAGACTTTTGGTCACTGGGAACCCTATAGCCCATCATTGAACAGCAAACAAAAGACGCATCTTTCCAAAATTCCAGTATTCTATTTCCATTTTTGTGGACGGACTTATGTACATTAGAGTAAAAAAACTATTTTTTCTTCTACCCCTTAAATTTGTTTCCATTTGATCCAAAAACCTTATATATGAAATTTCATGGCGATCGAATTATGTTAACCCGTGCTAACCTTACTTACTTAGCTGGCCCATTACAGAACATTTGTTCTATAGGCCGAACTAAGAAAAGATCTCCATTTCTATCTGTCTATTGCTTCTCCTTCTGGAATACCGCGCCTTGTCATCTCTTCATCCACTTGTTTGCGCCATCTATTCTTTGGCCTGCCAATTCTGCGTACACCGCCAAGCGGCTCATATTTATACACCTTTTTAGCGGGTTCATCATTGCTCATTCTTATGATATGGCCTAGCCAACGCAATCGTTGTATCTCGATACGTTTAACTATATTGATGTCGTTGTATAGCAGATACAGCTCGTGGTTCATGCGACGTCGATATTCACCGTCAACGCAGATTGGTCCGTAGATCTTTCGAAGAATTTTTCTCTCAAACACACCAATCACTGCCTTATCTGCTTGCGCAAGTACCCAAGCTTCGGAACCATACATCAGCACGGGTAGTATCAGTGTTTTGTAAAGCGTTATTTTTGTTTGACGAGATGTGGCTTTGTTTTTAAACTGCTTACTTAAGCCAAAGTAGCATTTGTTGGCCAATACAATTCTTCTCTTTATATTACAACTGATGTTGTTTGTTGTGTTCATGGTGGTACCGAGGTAGACGAAGTCTTTTACTACCTCAAAATTATAGGAACCAACTTCCACTGTTGGTCCTAGCTCTATGGACACATTGTGCGTCGACACCATCAACTTTGTCTTTTCGCCGTTTACTGCCAGACCCATTTTTGCTGATTCTCCTTCGACATTATTAAAGTATCTGTTACTTCTTTTACTGATCGTCCCATGATGTAAATATCCACCATAAGCCAGTAACATGTGGCCATTGGTATAAATTGTGCCACTTCTCTTGACGTTTGCCTCTCGTATAACCTTTTCTAACAGGATGTTGGGAAGATCACACGAGAGGCTGTCTGCTTGTCTGAAACTTGTTTTGGTACAAAACTCTTCGGAGAGGTTCTTTCCTATTTTAACTGAAGTTCTTGTGTCAGTAAGAGTCATTTTACAAACCCGAATGAGCTTTGCGCGGATACCAAATTCAGACATGGCCTGGAATACCTTTGAACGTAGTGGGCTGTTGAAGGCTGCTTTATAATCGACAAAAAAGTGGTAGGTGTCAATATGCATCTCTTGGGTCTTCTCCAGGATTTGCCGCTGGGTAAATATCTGGTCAATGGTGGACTTGCTAGGTCTAAAGCCGCATTGGTATGGCCCAATTATCTCGTTGTCCATAAGTTTTAGTCGTTCGCACAATATCCCTGACACGATCTTGTAGGCAATCGGGAGTAGACTTATGCCCCTATAGTTAGAGCATACAGTCTTATCTCCTTTCTTATGGACGGGGCACAGGATACTCAGGTTCCAATCGTCGGGTACTCGTTCTTCCTGCCAGATGGTGCTAACTAGCTGATGAATACACCTTATCAGCGTGTCGCCTCCGGTTTTGAACAGCTCGGCTGGTAAGCCACCGGCTCCTGCTGCCTTATTATTCTTCAGCCGATTTATTGCTGTCTTTACCTCATCTTGGCTGGGCGGTATACATTCAATACCATCTTCTGGGATGAGTGTGGTATCTTCGTCGTCTTCGCTGCTATTGGATACCAACAGATTTGAAAAATGTTCTTTCCATATCCTGAGTACACTATCTGTATCAGTTACCAAATTACCTTGCTGGTCTCTACAGGAGGATGTGCCTGTACCAAAGCCATCAGTTTGATGCTTGACTCTTTGGTAGAATTTTCGGACTTCATTCCGGCTCCTGTACATCTCGTTTTTTTCACACTCCCGCTTTTCCATCTCTCTCTTTTTCCTGCGGAAAATACGTTTCTCCTCTCTCCTTTTCTCCCGACATCTCTCGTGCGCTACGCGTTGCTACGGATTGTAAAGTAGCCCTATATGCCGCATTTTTCTCTTCGGTAGCAGCACGACAATCCTAGTTATAGCATTGATTCATTGGTGGAAGTCTCTGGTATCCAAGTACTGCTTTTGCGGCTGTTTGCATGGAGTGGGCAATGCTTTGCCATTGTGCTGATATGTTATCGGGACGAGGAGTGCTTTGATTAATCGATTGGGCCACAGAGTGGAATATTCTGTGGCTATCTCTTGTGATTGCAGCTTACCGATGTCTAACTTTTGTGTTGTGTCTGTTCGTACTTTGTTTGCTACGTTTAACCGGGTGCGTACCTTTGGTAGTGGTCCGAGTCTATGTTTGCATCCAACATGCTCGATGAATGTATTCCATATATCCCAACGTAATCAATTAGATTTCTTGTTATTTGATCTGGCCACAGCCAGGTGCCTTATGAATATCGAGATGTTTAAATCTGGTACTGCTAACTACCATGTTTTTTTTCGCTGCGAAGTCTATCAACCTCATTTCACTGTTGGGCCAAAGATATTTTCCTTTCCAATTTTGGCATTAAAATCGCCTAGAATAATTTTAATGTCATGGGCAGGACAACGGTCATATTTTTCTTCTAAGCGCTCATAAAATATATCTTTGGTCTGTTCATCCTTGTCTTCAGTGGGAGCATGAGCGCAATTAAAGCTGATGTTGAAGAAATTTGCTTTTATTTGAATTGTAGCAAGTCTTTCATTCACGAGTGTGAAGCTGGAGACCAGGTGTTTTAACGCCCGACCATCTACAAATCCGCAACCAAATGCATGCTTTACATCATGGCAGCTATAATACAGTGCGTCACCTTTAGGTGTTGTTTTGACGCCTCTCCAGTTCCATCGTATTTCCTGTATGGCAGTAATATCGGCCTTGTACTTTTCAAGTACATCTGCCAATGCGTAAACCGCACCTTCTCTATAAAGAGTGCAAACATTCCAGGTGCAGATTCGCAGATCATGGTCCTTAAAAGCTTTTGCGGGGGTCGTCAACTTTAGAGGGATTTGTTTTTCTTTTCTTTTTCCTAGTAGGATGCTTTTTCTAGGGGAGGGTTACCAGGGACGTACGCAGGATTTCATTTCGGGGGGGGCCCAACTTGACCAAAAATTATGAAAATTAAAAATGTTGGGTATCGTTACGTAAAGCTATTTTAAAGGGGTTTTAATAGATTTTATGTATATTCAATATTGCCACAAAGTATATACATTCAAAAGAGAGAGATCACAATATTTTAGATACAAGATTGAAATTTGGAACTGATTAAAATATATCAGTCCTTGGATAACCCATATCAGACCACGTTCGGCATAGTCTCCTTACAAAAGTTTTTAGCCAAATTCTCCAACAGAACTGAAGCAATAACTAAAAAATCTTTCAAATAAATATTACCCATATAGAATAGGTACGTTTTGGTGTATCCCAGAATTTTCAACCACATTACCTCTTATTTGGCATTTTGGGTTCTTAATCCCGCAGCGAATAGCTTTCGAAACATTTTCTATATTCGAGGCTATTAGCATAGTTTTTAAAAATATCGTCGGTAATATGGATTTTGGAAATCATTTTGTTGGGAGAACTTCCATGCAAAAAGTGGTGAAAATAAATGCAGGAATTGCATTCGCGAATATGTCGAATAGATATATACATTGTTTGGAGGAAATAAACAGTTCGATCCGAACATAACGCCGTTTCTTCTTTATCACACACTAACTTCATGTCATTAAAAAAGTTTTGTATTATTGTAACAAAATAATATTTTATATGCACTTAATAAACACCAAAACTTTGCTATTTTACAAGCAGAGTCCGTGAAAGCCAACTAATAATTCAGAAAATTACATTAAAAATAGAAAAAAAAATCAGGATCCGAGCGATGCATATACGACTCATAGACTCCGAATCCAACTCGCAGTACTGTTTGAGACTGTGCTAACACATGGTCGAAAAATATCACTAAAAAAAGCTCGGCAACATTTTAGCTAAATCATGAAAAAATAGTTTTAGACGAAAAAATCCATTGATGTTGTTGTTGCCGCATATTTCTATCTTAATTGTACGACTAGATGTTTATGGACTCGATGACCTTACAAACTTTCCAACGACCAATCACTTCTGTCGGCACAGCGGATACAAACTTATGAAAATTCATAAATTTTGTTTTCTAGAAAGCAAGTAAAAAGTAACAGTCGGGTTTGCCTACAGAGATATACCCTCAGCCTGTGTGAGTTGGGACTTTTATATGTATATAGACGGATCATTGTTCCACAACATCCCATACGGGACAAGGGAGACTTCTCTTATATCAATGAGTGCACCCCGATTCGTATTTAGCTCAATGATATGGACCTACTTTTTATCGCCGAGTCCGAACGGCGTGTCTTAAGACACCACTTGTGGAGAAGTTTTTCAAGGCTGAAATACTCAGGAAATGTCGCCAACATTACTGAGGAGTATTTTGCCACCGTTGAAAAATGTTTGATGTTGCTTGGCCGGGGAATCGAACCCTCGACATTCTGCGTGCAAGGCGGGCGTGCATACCATTGCACCACGGTGGCACCCAAGACAGATCGAATACGGCCTACATAGCCAATTTTTTTCTATAAATTGTATAGCCAGGAAGTTTCAGAATTTGATATGTACGTAATTTTAGGATGTTTCGGTCAAATCGGATAATTGAAATTTTGTGTTGAAGAAATCTGAAGGAGTGAATCGATATAATCCATATTCGAACCTACTCTAGGTCTCGAAAAAATCGGATTGGACTTTGCTCAAGATTTTAGGGAAACATTTTGAAGTCTGGTGTCCAAAGGAATTTTGGACAAAATATTGCGAGATCCAAAATTTGGACCAAATCTGTTGATCTATCCGAGAGTTATAATGGGCACGAGCCAGACACACGAACGAACTGGCATAAATCGACTCCAAATAGTTTGACGCGTGTTTCGTCAAAATATATGATTAGTCTAAGAACATTATTTCGATAAGGTACATTTTTATCGTTAGCCTAATGACCGAGGGTTCAATATCACGGTGCTCTTGAACCAACGTTAAATGAATGGAGCTTACAACTGGGAAGTTTTTGTGGATTCTGAAACAGCAATGTTTATAGATTAGAAAAATCCAAAAACAAGAAAAAATCGCTTGAATGAATTTTAAATAAGTTCACATTTTTAGTTTTATTTTAGGTTTTCGCGATTTTGCTTAGAAACCACAAATCCTATCGAAATGGGGCTAAAGAAAATGTTGTAACTTTGAAAATTTGTTTGATTTGTTCCTAGGTTTTACCATTTTTGAGATATAGACGTTCAGGTCACATTTTTAGTTTTTTTTTTTTTTTTGTTAAGTTTTCACGATTTGCTTCAAAACAGTAAATCTTGTCGAAATGGGACTACAGAAAATCGTATAGCGGTGAAAATTCTTTACAAGATTGGAATTCGTAATTTTTTTACTCGGCTGTACCATTTTTGAGATATATAAGTATAAGTTAGGAAATTGTATTCCTGACATTGTCTTATAAGGAGACGATACAGTCAGTGAATTGTCTCAGAATTGGTAAATACTACGAAAATATCATATATGAACAATATTGTAGAGAATTTTCACTGCTAAAAAATTTTCTTTGGTTCCATTTTGATAGGGCTTGTGGTTTCCCAGCAAAACCTAAAAACCCTAAAAATTATTTTTTTTTGATTTTCTCATCTAAGCTTCTTTCATTTAAATTTGGTTCAAGAGCACTGTAATATACAATACAAATAACAGCAGATTTTAATACGATACCATATAACGAAAGTTTGAGCATTAATTTCGTTTACGGTTGTTTTCAGCTACAAATTTGTTACTGATAGGAAAAAAATCAGATGGGCACGCTATTTGTAGCAGATATTATCACTTGATAATGCACAACAATACATTTTTCTCCATTATTTTATCCCACTGTTTAGCAACAAGTTGATATGAAATAGGAATACGAAATTTTGATTATGGCAGTAAAACAATTTTCTAACTGCTTTTCGAGATATACTCCGCACAATACTGAATTTGTAAATGATTTGAATACAAAATGAGTTTAAAGCCTCAAGACCTTTATATTCATTACAGAATTCCAAAACACTGGCATGGCATAAAGAAGGAATTCAGTTTTACTGGAAGTTTCTCTAAAAAGAGTATTCAAACAAAAAAAAATTGAATATTTCTTAGACAACTTGATGATGTTTTCATTTGAAATTTTAAAAACAAAAATTATTTTAGAGAAAAAATCGTAATAATTTGTTAAAGTAGCTCAAAAAATTGTAGTCGACCAAACCATTTCGGGGGGGGCCCGGGCCCCCAGTGCCCCCCCCCCTGCGTACGTCCCTGAGGGTTACTAACGGGGAGGTCAGTGTCCACTTGAGATGAGAGAGGGACCAACATAAATCCTGGACTTTGCCATGTTAAAGCCGGTCAGGACCGTTCCTTGGTATCTCTCATCCCCTACGTCACCCACCCGAACTAACCTATCGATCTTTGTTTCTATAGTACTTTGAAATTCCATAGAAATGTTTTTTTGATTCACTCTAATTTACACGCATAAATCGACTCAGAATATCCTGATCACGAACATATATACATTATAGGGTCGCAAATGAGTATTTCAATGCGTTACAAACGGAAAAACAAGCTTAATATACCCTCCATACTAGGGTGGAGGGTATAAAAACTTTGTATAACGCGCCTCGTACTATTTTTTGGGAATGAAGATGTAATGAAATTCAAAGCAAGCTGATACTACTCCCAAATGCTAAGGCGATTGCTCAGTTATTCTTTAATCTATAAAATTGTTTGCGATTATTTGTTATCAGTTTTTTACTGGTTGTTGAAACAATGCAGACAAAATTTATAGTAAGTGGCATTCAAATAATAGTTTTTCGGGTTGGTTGCTTAAGACATTAGAATACAAATCATTAATTTTGAAACGTTCTCGAGAAAAAGTAGCAAAAACAGAACAGGTGTGTGTCTAAACTCTCTAACTACCAAAGTCAGAAAACTAATTCCTCTTTTTTTGTTTGTTTTTCTATTTAATTTCAGTCATGGATTTTTATTACATCCCATCATCTGCCCCTTGTCGTGCCGTTCAAATGACCGCCAAAGCATTGGGTGTAGAATTGAATAAAAAATTTCTTAATCTCCGCAAGGAGGAACATCTGACACCGGAATTTCTTAAAATCAATCCACAACACACAGTACCGACATTGGTCGACGGTGATTTTATCCTATGGGAATCGCGTGTTATTATGATTTATTTGTGTGATAAATTCGACACTGAAAAGAAATGGTATCCCGCATGTCCAAAACAGCGTGCACTTGTCCACCATCGCATGTTCTTTGATTTGACAACACTGAATAAAAGTTTTGCCGATTACTATTATCCGACAATGTTGACTGGTGCCCCTGCCGATCCAAATATGTTAGTTAACATCGAACAAGCGTTCACATTATTTAACACCCTCTTAGAGGGTAACAAATTTGCTGCCGGTGACTTTGTGACAATAGCTGATATATCTCTTCTGTCAACGGTAACTACATTCGATTCTGTTAAATATGATTTTCGCAAATATGCCAATGTTGCCAGATGGTATGAGGAGTGTAAAACTGCTGTTCCCGGATATGCTGAAAATTTAGAGGGCTGCAAGATATTTGAAAAGATTTTCCGTAATAAATTGTAAATACTAATTAATATATTGAATGTATGTATGCAAATTTATATTGGTTTTTTTATTCGAAAAAAATATTTGAAAATGGGATAGCTTTTTTAAAGCACTCAGCCTTATGACTGACTGGAGTCTATTATGAATGGAATTTCTCAATTATGTGAACTTAAAATGCTTTTGAATAACAGTGAGATCACTACAAATAGCAAATCAGCTGCAGAACACTGAAGGAAGTGACAAAAGAAAGTTTCGAGAAGGTCTGAAAAAATATAGTCGAGAATGTGGCTAGCCAGAACAACATGAGAAGGTTACACCGGTCAATAGATGTTCTCACATATCAAGAGGTGTACCAGGAACCAAACAGTCAAAGACTTAGCAGTAACAAGCAAAAAATGGTTAAGTTCGGCCGGGCCGAACTTTTTTTACCCTCCACCACCAAAAATATCAAAATGTAATAATCTGACCACAATTTTAGTTGGAGAAGTTTTTCGAACATGCCTAAATTACTAGGTCATAAAATATATCTAAAATGTCTTTACTCGGGCGGTACCTTTATATGGGCACTTTAACAAAGTGTGGACCTATACTTAAAATTTTCTGTGACCACCAATTTCAAATGTCAAATTACGGGTAATACAGTCACAAAATTTACCTGAAACCCTCAAAATATCGAAAAACGAGAGGTAAACTTTTATACCAAAACATGGACCTATGTTGACAATTTTTGATGGAGACATTTTTCGACCACTGGTAACCTCATATGTCAAATAATAGGTAGTTCTGTAAAGGGGTACCTAAAATCCTCAAAATACCAAAAATCTGGAGTTATATGGAATCTGCGCCAAAACATGGACCTATGCTGACAATATTTGCTGGAAAAGTTTTGTGACTTAAGGGAAAATCAAATGTCAACTAATTTAGGTTTAACCGTCAGAATACCGATAATCGGGAGGTGCCCATATTGAAGTCGATTTTACCAAGCCTGTATGGCTGGTTGGAGCGAACTATTACTCTCGAATCGGTTACTCCGATTGGGTTAAAAATGTACACATCCTAATATTTTCCCTCAGACTTAGTGTAACTTCGATGATGGGCCATATCGGACCACTTTTTCAAGTGTCTCCCTCCAAAAAATTAACAAATATTCACAAAAATTCTGTGTAAGATAACTTGCGAATGGGGTAACGTTGCAATATTTCTTCCCGACATAAATCAGGATGGAACGTGGACTATAACGGTCATATCCTTCTGGTACCTTCCATACACAATTTGAAAAATCAAATCGGTTTAAAAGTTTTCCAGCAGATGGTCCTTGTGGCATTTATTACGATGATATTTTTTTCTAACAAATCTAAAGAGCCCTGCCAGCGAAAATTAAAATGAATTGTGGGCGCAATAGCTTACGAAATGTGTATGAGATTTCGCCGAAACTTTTCACATCGCAAAATTGCTTCCAAACGTGCATGAAGTTCCAAGAAGATATATATCAGACAACACCTATCCTCATGGCCCCTATTACTGCTATATACATTTTTCCTGTGTCAGTCCAGGCTGAAATTTGGTATTTGGTCTTCTTTGTAGCTAAAATAGTTTATTCTATAAATTGTTCTTGTGTAAACGAAAGTGACATCCTTCAATTAGCGTCTCCAGAGGAGCTTAACGCTTTAGTAAAGCATAGTATGGAGGGTATATTAAGTTTGTTTTTCCGTTTGTAACGCATTGAAATAATCATTTGCGACCCTATAAACTATATATATTCATGATCAGGATAAAATTCTGTGTAGACATAATCATGTTCATCCATCCGTCTATTGTAATCACTCTAGCGTCCACAATAATTGGGCTAGAACGATAAATTGATTGTAGTTTTTCATGGAAGGTCAAGTTAGAATATGGGCTATATCGGTTCACGTTTTGCTATAGCCCCATATAACTGTACCTCCTGATTTTCGGTACTTTGCGGATTTTAGCTAAATTCTTGGACCGAATTGCCTCTAATTTAACATTTGAGGTCACCAGCGATCACAAAACATCTGCACCAAAAATTGTCAACATAGGTCTATATTTTGGTATAGCCCAAAACATAGCCCCATATAACGGTACCTTCCGATTTTCGGTGTTTTTCGGATTTTAGTTAAATTTTTGGGCCGAACTACCTGTAATTTAATATTTGACGTTAACAGTGGTCGTAAAACATTTACACCAACAACTTTCAATAAAGGTTCATGTTTGGGTATAGCCCCCATATAACGGTACCTCCTGATTTTTGATATTTTGAGGGTTTTACCTACATTTTTGACGAACTACCTGTAATTTCACATGTGAGGTTCCTAGTGGTCAAAAACATGTTTTGGTATAGAATTCATATAACAATACCTTCCCAATCTTCGGTGTTTTGAGCATTTTAGCTGCATTTTTTCCCGAACTAGCGGCAATTTGCCATTTGAGGTTCCCAGTGGTCCCAAACATCTCCATCTAAAATTGTCAACATATTTCGATGTTTTGGTATAGCTCCCAAATATTGGTGCCTTCCAATTTAGACACAATTTTTAACCGAACTAGCCGTAATTTGCCATTTGAGGTTCCTTGCGGTAATATCACCTCTCCACTGAAACTTGTCAATATAGTTCCATGTTTTGGTATAGCTCGCATATAACGATATCTCCTGATTTTAGGTATTTTGAGAATGTTAGCTAATTTTTGACCGAACTAGCTGTTATTTGACATTTGTAGTTCCCAGTGGTCACAAAACTTATCCACCAAAAATTATCAAAATAGGTCCATGTGTTGTTATAGAGCCTATATAACGGTGCCCCATGATTTTAGGTGTTTTGTCCGAATCATCTGTAATTTAACATTTAATGTTTCTCCACCAAAAATTTTTAATATATATGAGTTATATTTTATGTATTTTGAGGAGTTTAGCTGCCTTTGTTGACCGAACTATCTGTAATTTGACATTTGAAGTTCCCAGTGTTCACAAGACTTCTCCACGAAAACATGTCAAAATAGGTCCAAACTTTTATACAGCCTCCATTTAAAGGGGCCGCCCGATTGAAGAGATGTTTTGATACACTTTCTAACGATATTTGGGCATTTGGGTATGCGTGGTCCCAAAATATCTCCACCTAAAATTTCGGAAATGTGCAGTTTAGGACCTGCTCTCGAATCGCTTTGATTTTTGCAGTACAAGTTTCATCAGGGGCAAGTCCATACTTCCTGAGAAAATAGCTTGAAAGGTGAAAAAAAACCCCATGACACCGTATGTAGTGGTTGGAGCGCAAGATAATTCTCGAACGGATCTGCCGATTATGTTTGTTTTTCTGTTTATAAAGTATATATATAAAGTATATATATTCTTGATCAGGATAAAATTCTAAGACGATCTAGCCATGTCCGTCTGTCTGTCTGTCCGTCTGTTGTAATCACTCTAGCGTAATAATTGAGCTAGAGCCCTATATTTTTGCACCCGAGCCTATTTTTTCTATAGGCAGGTCAAGTTCGAAGATGGGCTATATCGGAACACTTTTTGGTATAGCCCCCATATAACGTTGTGGATTTTAACTACATTTTTTGACCGAACTACCTGTCATTTCACGTTTGGGGTTCCCAGTGGCCACAAAACATATCCATCAAAAACCGTCAACATAGGTCCATATAGTACCTCCCGTTTTTCACTTTGATATAGCCCAATATAGGGTGCCACCGTGGTGCAATGGTATGCACACCCGCCTTGCACGCTAAAGGTCGTGGGTTCGGTTCCCCGGCCAGTAAACATAAAACACTTTTCAACGGTGGCAAAATACCCTTAGTAATGTTGGCGACATTTTCTGAGTATTTCAGCCTTGTATAACTTCTCTACAAGTGGTGTCTTAGACACGCCGTTCGGACTCGGCGATAAACAGTAGGTCCCATATCATTGAGCTAATATGAATCGGGGTGCACTCATTGATATGAGAGAAGTCTCCCCTGTCCCGCCTGGGATGTTTGTGGAACAATTATATTATAGCCCAATATAAAGTTCCCTACCGATTGAATACATTTTTATGCTTTTTCTACCTTATTAAGGTATAAGTGGTCACAAATATCTCTAAAATTGTGGACAGTAAAGAATATAATTATTCCGTTTCAGTTCAGAATATTTTATGGTGGAGGGTATAAGTTTGGCCCGGCCGAACTTAACCCTTTTTTACTTGTTACTTGTTTCTTATTCTTCTGGGCTAACACCACTCGTGTTTAGCTTGGCAGCTGTCGCTCTTCTGCTGAGATGCATAAGGGTGGTATCCAAGTACGGTCAGGGTTTAAAAGCCAGCATCTAAAACATTACCAGTAGCTGTACACTTCAACTGCTACACATTATTCACACACACGGCTAAATAAGCAACCGAACGCATATTTATTTTTTTTTTACATTTTCGATTATTTAGTTTTTTACGCCTAATCTTTTTTTCGTTAGGCATAATCGACAACCACGCTACATATTTAGCAGTCGGCTGACAATTCGTCGCAGCGAATTAGCAACTGAGGGTGTTTTTAGTGATTAGGGTTGCCACCGCAGTAATAAAAAAGGTGTCATTCAATGTCAAAATGTCTCCATCATATGGTAGAACCTAAAGAATACTAATTATTATTGTTTAAAAATAAAAAATATATTTTGAACGGCTTCACCAAAAATTCACATGTCCTTTGAACGAAAAAGTGGAATTAATTATATCGTGATTTTTAATGCATTGCACTGGTAACCCTGATCTCAAAAACAATTGATATGTGTTGATCATGTGTGCTGCAAAATATGATTATGCCTGTCTAAAGCTTTTTTATTATAGCAACAATGTCAAATAGCATCAGCATCGCTAGCAACATTTTTGTGAAATTTGTTGCTACATGTTGCCGTTGTTCATTGTTGCTAAACATATTTCGAAGAAATTTTAGCAGGCAAAGCTGCAAATATTCGGTGATTTTGCTAATATGGCGTTAGCATTTTAAACCCTGAGTACGGTATTTAAAATGCATCTTTGCAGGCAGGCACAACTGCATCTATAGGTTCTCGCCTGTACAATTGGTTGCTTACTCAATTAGCAGCAAAACACAAAACCACCACCATTAGTTTTACACACTAATTATAACCACACAAGCTGCGTAAGCACAAGTAACACAAATGCCTATGCACGCGTGCATAGGATTTAATGTCGCTTTTTCTCTGCTGGCTAACAATGCTCCAGATCATGAAGAACTCTCTTGACGTTCCTGAGAGGGGAAATGCTCACAGTTTTAACACCCAAGCAGGTACTACATCGAATCTTCGTCTCCTCAGAGAGATGTCCACTGGTGTCATGTAGAGTTGGTCAATCTTGTTCAATTGAACGATCCGGGTCACTATATACTTAATATCACACGTTGGTTTTTATGATGTTACTCATTCGTCTTTGAACGAGGACAGTGATCCGGATCGTTCAATTGAACGAGATTGCCCAACTCTAGTGTCATGAAGAGGCTCTGCGTTGCAGTCCTCATTCCCGCCATTTCAACGCCTAGGTAACCGGTAGGTAGCTACCTATTAGTTATCTTTACCTACGCGTTTGGTAATTTCAAGGTGTTATTTACCGATGGGTGTAATTTTTGAAATAATGTGGTAACATTGGTGATTTTCATTTATGATTTCGCAAAATCATTGCCATATATAAGTGTTTTACATCTTTTAACACATTGGCACGATCAACCCGGTAAAATCCTTGGTGTAAGTAACACGCCGTTTTTGGCCTGGTAACGTTACCTATGAGTTGAAATTATAAAATTTTGCTTACACGGGAGATATCTATGAACTCATAGATAACTACGCGTAGAAATTACGGGCATCAGTGCTTTATTTTGGCAGGTTTGAATATTCCTGCACTACGTAGCGCGTATGTTTAGAAGCAATTTGCTTCCTTAAAGTGTTAGTCGTTTTCACAACCATGTCGATAGACTATCTACAATTTATTCGCTCATAACAGTATACACGAAACAAAATGTCAGCAAAACTATAGAGAAACCTACGAATATGAACATGCAGTTGTGAGTGCAAATGCGGAGTCCATACGTTGTTTACACCTTTTGCAAAACTTTTGATTTGAAATCAAAACGAATTTTTTAACAATTTTTCTAAGTTTTTGTGTTCAATTCTCCCATACTACGAACTATAAGTTTATGACAAATATGGCTGCTATTTGCACACCACTTTTTAAAACAAACTTTAATAACACATCGAGTCCATTAATAAATAGTTAATCATACTTCGTCCATTATGTTTACGGAAACATTCATAAGCATTTCTAATAACATACATATTTTCGATAAGGTAAAAAGCTACGTCATTTTAATCGTGCAGCCCAATCTTATCATGCTCTGCGATAACACAAAATGTTTTTGGTAATCCTCAATAAATAATGGGACCGAACAATAGTTGAGTCAATTTCGAATTCTTATTATTTGTTAAGTAAAACTCTAACGGGGGACACGTATTCTTTTAGCAGGTAACACACAAATATAATTGTCCAATAGTTTCCGACACATTTGTGTAAAGCAATTGTAACAACTTTTATTAATGGAAATGTCAATCAACTTCAATTGCAGTTAATTACAATAATGATGGATTTCTACTATTTGCCCCCTTCTCCACCATGTCGTGCTGTGGAAATGTGCGCCAAGGCAGTTGGTGTAACATTGAACAAGAAAATTGTCTACCTGATGGAAGGTGAACAAATGAGTCCCGAATTCCTTAAATTAAATCCCCAACATTGTGTTCCGACAATTGTCGATGATGGTTTTGCTCTGTGGGAGTCACGACCCATTCTCATCTACTTGGCTGAGAAATATGACAAAAGTGGCCTTTTGTATCCCAAAGTACCCAAAACAAAGGCAATTATCAATCAACGTTTATATTTTGATATGGGTGTATTCTTCAAGAGTTTCATGGATTATTATCGACCAATTATAATGTTCAATGCCACTCCTGATCCAGAAAAATTCAAAGAAATTGAAAATGCCTTTGAAATGTTGGACACCTTTTTGACCACCAAACCGTATGTTGCCGATACAGATACCTACACAATTGCCGACATATCTTTGGTTACAACCATGACTAACTTTGAGTCGGCCGGTTTCGATTACAGCAACTATCCCAATGTGGCCAAATGGTATGCCAATTGTAAACAGGTTATACCCGGCTATGAACAGAATGTTATCGACTGCAACGATATGAAATATTTTAAGCCAAGAAAATAAGAAAATGAGAAATTTACAAAGCAGAAGAGGGAGAGAAATATGTATTTTTTGTGTTTGGGTTACTCTATTACTATATTTTCTTATATTAAGAAAAAGAAAAAACAAATCTGGTACATGACTTTAACCTAAATGTTACACTCGAAGTGAAATTGAAACCGAATAATCCAATCAATAAACGAACAAACAAAAAACCAACTCTACTTTACTGTTTTCTTACCTTTTACCTTAAGATTTACTGTATTTTGAAGAACAGTTTTATTTTGCAATGGTAAAATTGAGATTAAGGAAACAGGCGGCTGAAGGGACTACATGAAGTTTCTCTTCTATCGCACTTGATCATGGGGTGATCATTAGTACAGTAGTCAATTCGCGCTGAATATTTTGAAGAACTATCTGTAGCTCTGAATGGCTACTCAGAAGCTCTCGAATGCTTAATGATTCACCGGAAAAATTAGAAACTCCAATCAGCATTGACCGAAGCAAAACTATGAAGAGAGTGGGTGACAATGGGGAAGGGTATTATAAGTTTGTTTTGCTAAAAATTCATGTAACACCGCGAAATATTCGCTGTATAGCCCCTATGTTATATACCATTTTTCTACCCTCCACCATAATATGGAGGGTATAATTAAATTTGTTATTCTGTTTGTAACACATTGAAATATTCATCGGAGACCCTATAAAGAATATATATTTTTGATCAGGATAAAATTCGAAGTCGATATAAGATATAACTTTTAAGATCGAGCTTTGTAATTTGGTATATACGTTTCTATTACTACTAGGATGTTTGGTATTGCAAATGGGCTATATCGGTCCACGTTTTGATACAGCCCCCATAGAACGGCACCACCTGATTTTCGGCATTTTTAAAGTTTTAGCTTCATTATCACACCGAAATGGCTGTAATTCGGTATTTAGTTTTCGTTGGTAGTATTAAACTTTTCCCCAGAATTTTTTCGCTATAAGCTTGCGCCTTCATATAGCCCCATAGAACGGAACCTCCGGATTTATGTTATTTTGAAGGTTGTGGCCTCAATATTCCTTCGAAATGGCTGAAATTTGGTATTTAGTCTTCATTTGGGGTAAAAAACTTTGCATATGAAATGTGTCGGTAAAGGTCCACGCCTTCATATAGCCCCCATAGAACGGTACCTCCCGATTTACGGTATTTTGAAGGTTGTGCCCCCAATATTTCTTCGAAATGGCTGAAATTTGGTACCTAGTCTTCATTTGGGGTATACAATTTTCCAAATGAAATTTGTTAGTATAGGTCCACGCCTTCATACATCCTCCATAGAGCAGTACTTCCCGATTTTAAGTGTTTTGAAGGTTGTGGCCTCAATAGTCCTCCGAAATGGCTGAAATTTGGTATTTACATGATGATCAGATAGTTTTTAGCTGGTGTAATGGACCAAAACTTTGTGGGAAAATTGTAAAAAAAACTAAATTTATTCCTGGCAGATACATTCCGCCCACCTGAGTTATTTTTGAAAGACGATCCCTCGACTTTCCATACATGTCAATTATGTTGATGTGCGTGCTCCGATAACAGAGTTTTTATTGTTGTGATTTTCTTACATTTCATGTTACAAAATGTCGCAATCATGATAGAAAAGTTTTAAAAGCATGAAAGAAGGATTCCCAGGTTTTTAAAGTGTTAAAAATTACAATGCTGTACGGGGTCTTAAAGTTTTTGTAATACCTTTGGTAAAATGTAATGAAATATTGTAACGAAATATTGGTCTTTTTTCATTGATCGATTCGAAAAAAATCAGCGAAAACTATTTCTAAAATTCTTTTAATATTTGCTTATACCCTCATCATTTAGACCAACGAGATTATCGAAATAATGATTTTAGACCCCAAGTATGTTTAGACGAAATCCATTTCAGACAATTTGGAGTCGATTTACCCATGTCCGCCCATCTGTCTGGCTGGCTGGTGCGCACGATAACTCTCGAAGAATCAACCTATTTGGTTCAAATTTTAGGCCTTGTACATGTTGTCCAAACTTAGTTTAAGTTCGAAGATGGACAAAATCGGTCTACCCCTTCCGTTAATTACCCCCAGAAAAGTTAAAAATTTTTCGCTAAGATTATTCGCACGATAGTTCCAGAAGGGACTAACCGAATTGTTCCAAACGAGGGATGTAGAAATATTATTTCCATGCATATATCAGGTTCGAATATGGACTATATCGGCCCACTCTTTTGCGAAAAGTATAGTTTAACAGCTCTTCTCGAACCGTTTTGAATTTGTTTGAAACATGTTCGCCTTGTGGCCCCTTTTACGACTATGCATTTTTTTTGGGGCAAGTCCATATTTCCTGAGACGACGCAAACTAAACTGACTAGTGCCTAAGATAACCCTCGAAGGGAGAAACCGGTTAGGTCTTAATTTTGTACATCGTATTATTTCTTAGAGACTTGGATTACGTCCGAATATGGACCTTATCGGATCACTCCTTCCGGTACCTCATACACAAATTTTGGGTTCGTCTCGGATTGTTTCCATTTTTTGCATTTTTTTGTCTTTGAGACCCTTGTTACGGCGGTACAATTTTTGGGGGGGTTAAAGTCCATTCTTTTTGGGAAATTGACCCAAAATTTAAAAAACCATAGAGACGATAAGTAGACAGCGGAATTTTATGCAACCCATATGTTTGGTCCGATTTATATCAAATATTGGGACTGGGCACATTTTTGGCTTCTGATTAAATTGCAATCGAAACATATGACATATGCAAAATTGCATTATGCATTTTACATATTTTTTAATTTCAATAATAGGTACAAAAATGTTTGTATGTAAAATTTTTCTGTTTGAAATTCGTTTCAGACAAGTCAATAAAATAGAGAAATGTATAAACACAGCCTCAACCTTCTAAATACCGAAAATCGGGAGGTATCGTTCTATGGGGGCTATATGAAGGCCTGAACCTAAACCGACAGTATTTAGCTGGAAAGTTGTTAACCCAACAGGAAGAGTTAATACCAAATTTCAGCCATTTTGGCGGGATATTGAGGCCACGACTTTCAAAATACCGGAAATCAGGAGGTACCGTACTATGGGGGCTATATGAAGACGTGGACCTATACCAACAAATTTCAAGTGGAAGGTTTTATACCCCCAAGGACTTAATACCAAATTTCATCCACTTCGGAGGGATATTGAGGCCACAACCTTAAAAATACCAGAAATCCGGAGGTACCGTTTTATGGGGGCTATATGAAGACGTGGACCTGTACCGACAAATTGCAAGTTGAAAGTTTTGAACCCCCAAAGAAGACTAAATACACAATTTCAGTGATGTCGGTGGGATATTGAGGCTACAACTTTCAAAATACCGAAAATCGGGAGGTACCGTTCTATGGGGGCTATATGAAGACGTGGACCTATACTGACAAATTTCAGGTTGAAAGTTTTATACTCCCAACGAAGACTTTATACAAAATGTCAGCCATTTAAGTGTGATGTTGAGGCCCCAACCTTCAAAATATCGGAAATCAGGAGTTACCGGACAAATTTCAGGTGTAAAGTTTCATACCCCTAAAGAAGACTTAATACCACATTTCAATCATTTTGGTCGGATTTTTAGACCACAAATCCTTGTATACATTTATGTATATGTTCATTTTATGCAAATATGTAAAAATATGCACGATATGCAAAAATTTCTAGGCCTAATTCGTTTTATTTTGTGATAAAACGAGTTTCGGTCTAATAAGATTTTCTCTACGACCATCCTAACCATATATGCATTTGAATAGGATTCCGCTGTCAAGTTATAAGTATTGAGTTTATTTACTTTGTTTGTGTCCGAGGCTGAGGGTATATCTCCATCGGCACAGCTGACTGATACTTCCGAACTTGTTTTTATAATATGTAGCGAAAAAGCCCCGATTGGTCATTATAAAATACGGAAAATAATACCTTACGTTTCCAGTAATGACGAAGTATATATGTATTTATGTATGTATGTATGTCGCAATTATATAAATGAAATTCCTTGGAAAATAGTGCCCAGGTGTAGTGGAGTAGGGTATCACATGGTCGGCCCTGTCCGACTATAACTCTCTCTTACTTCTCTTTTTTCCAAATTTAAATCATGTTCTAAAATGGCCTGTAACGGACAACTTATTCTTGTATATCCACAATTTTCGCAGTTTAAGGCTGTTCGAGGAGTGTTTTGAAAATTCTCTCGAAGAAAGTCCTTGTGATCCGAATTGTTTTAGAAATATGAGTTCTCACACAAAATAGCTTTTTTAACAACTGTTATATTTACTGCAATTTCTTGTTGACCAAGTCCATGCTTTCTGACCTAATTTCATTATAGATGTAAAATTTCCCACATACCAAAAAAAACCCTCTGGAAATTTTGATTAAAAACTTTATCACCCTATTTTTGTCGAATGGCGATAAAATATTACGAATATAATGGGGAAAATGTTTATCAAACATGAAAATGTTACTAGTAAGCGATCAATAGTCGATTTGTTTATGGTTATTAATAAATTTCTGTAGTTAAAATGGTTTTCAACGTTTGCCGCATGTTCTCGCTCTCAAGAGCGAGAGAAAGAACTTTTTTAGGGCATAAAGAGAGCGCTACATCAATGTGCTGTGTTTTATTCTTGAGATGTGAGTGTAGTTGCTATTTATATTTCAAACGTTGATGTACACGCCTGCACGTTGTCGTAACAACAGAGAATAACAAATCCAAATGAGAGCCATGCCAGCCGTTGTTTAACAAAGGGACATTATTCTCCCAACAATTCTCTCTCATTTATTTTGGACACCAATGATTTCAAAGCATGGTGATGAAATTTTTGCGGCATGGAGGGATGGTGCGTTTGTGTGGTATTTTGCTTGTTTATTTATTTGTGCTCGGGTGATGGCTTGTATGTATACAATAACTTTGTTACAGTTTTTTGTTGCTGGTTTTGATTAAACTACCAAACGAAGATGGAAAGAAAAAACGGTACGACTTCTCATGTTTTTTTCTGTTTGGTAGTTAAGGAAGGCAGATAACATTTTTTAACCATCAGTTTGGTTTATTTTGGCAGTTTCTTTAAAGCAGTCGTTGTATGTGGATCGGTAGTGCAGAAATAAATCTGTGTTTGTGTGTTTTCTTAAAGTAAAGGTGCTTTCAAGTAAATTAAATGGCCAATTGATTTTATAATTGAATTCACGAATTTTATTTGATTTGATTTATTTATTAGTACCCCACACAACAACACCGAAGTGTTATAATTGACAGCGTGGGTAAGTATTTTTATAACTGTATTACTAGCAGAAAATTTATTTCTTATGATTATACTCTACAATATAAACTGTAAATGTAATAATAATTGGAAAAAAAGTACATTGTTGAGATAACTGAAATAAATATTTGGAAATATTGCAATGAATTATTAAAGAAATCGTTCAGATAGATTAGGGTACGATAATTAGAATAAAATGAAGATGAAGTTATGTTTGGACCGACATTCGGTAAAGTGTTGATTTAAATATTGATGCATTGCCTAGGAGTTGGATGTTATCTGGTAGTTGGTTCCAAAGTTTAGCAGAGTATATGAAGAATGCCAGTCAGAGACCTTGAATTGGTGCCGTGGTATAATCAGTTTTTTTTCCCTCTGGGTGACTGAGCGAATTGTAAGTAGGCGAAGAGATACCTTGGTTCCTTTGTATATATGATTTTGTGAAGTAATGTTAGAACTTTAATTTTGAGAAGATTGTCGAAGGTAACTCCGTACAGTTTATGTGAGATTGAGGAGGTACTGTCGCGGCGCCGTACGTAGTAAACGTATCTCAAAATAGCATTATATGCAACGAATATGAAAAAGGATAAGAAGAATATTTTATTAGACAAAGAAGCAACCGCATGTGATATTGGTAACAACATCAAAATATTTTATATATTTGTAATATGTATGGATGTACTATTTCTCACATTACAGATACCCATTTTCCGCTGATGATTTTCAATGTGGCAGAAGAATGTGTTTTATTTCACAACGAGAAGCGTTCAACGATGTTCCTTGTATTTTATATTTAAAAGTGATTTGTTTTCTTTTATTATTATTTACTCCTGTTATTAATTATTCCATTCCGTTTTTCTTTCTTTCATCTGTTATTTTTATGTACCTATGCGGCGTCTGTTGTTGCTTTCGTACTTGGCATTTCAATTAAATAAATAACCACCACTATTTATAAATGTGTGTATCTTTTTTGGTGGCTTTTGGCTTTGCATTTAACAAAAAACAACACAATAATTGTAAATATGAATATTTTTTATCGATTGAAAAAAATGCATTCAACTATTTTTTTAATCAAGAAAATATTTTGTTTTTATCAAGAAAAATGTGTAATATTTTGATAAATATTTTGGTCAATATGTGAAATATTTTATCAGTTCAAAATAAAAAAATCGATAAATATTTTAATCAATATTACAATTTTATTTTATTAAGCTGTATTTTTACTTTGTGATCAAATAATTTTATCGAATTTTGTCAATATGACAATTTCATTTATCGACGGAAAATCGATAATTTTTTATTGAATATTTGAATTTTTTTATCAAATGACTACAATTTTTTTTCTGTGCAGTGACGAACTTAAATAGAAGGTTGGCACGATAACTATTGAAAGGAATGACTCCCATAATTAGATCCAGTTGCAAGATGAACCATGTCGTTCGATTCGATTTAAGGCCATTTCTCAGATAGTGTTGAATATTTAATAGCGGGTAGTTGTTGTGATCTTGTCTACAAAATTATACTTCTTTGCTAGGGAAGCCAATACCCCCTGAGATATGTACCCAAATATCTAGGGTTACTCCTTAATACATTTCTCGCACCAAAGTTTTAGAAGCCTTAAATTTACTATTACTGCAAGTAATTACTGACTAACATATTTCTTTGAGTTTGATAGAAAAACAAAACCTACAAACTACAAACTAGTTTCAATTACAGCCCACACAATGCCAGTATTTCTATGCCATTCACTTAAATCTGGACACATTTTCACTTCCACATGTAGTTTCAAAAGTATTTCACCCTCCATTACTGATTTTAAGGTGAAGATAAAAAGCGTGGAATGCTGAACACAAAAAAAATTGGGCCAATAGTGAAAATCATTCCTTGCATATCCAAATTGTTGTAAAGGAATATAAAGAAAGAAGAAAAAAGTTGTATTTGCCAGGAGGAAAATAGTTTTATGAACAAAAATGTAACAAACTAATTAAATTAATGATCTATACGTTAAATTATTTGTTGAAAATTGCAATGAAAATAACTGTGATTTTTTAGAAGGTGCGTAATAATAAAACATATAGTGCAATTTATGGAAATGTGTAATGTCAAACACAAAATTTTGCCAAAAAAAATTATTGTAACTGAATATACTTGAATTAAACACAAAACCCAAAAAATACTGCAATTGCAACAGAATGTGCTTAAAAATAAACACAAACACTAGCAAATTCATTTTCGCACAAAAAATGGGTATAACACTATGCAACTCAGAAAATTCTAGTATGTAGTTTTTGAAAGTACATATTGAGAGTCTCAATTTGAGACTACACAAACCCTAGTTGGGTTTTGTCCTGTCAGATCCAGATGTATTTAGCAATATTGTAGCTCTAAACTAGTAGAACCTATCTGTTGAACAGACCACATAACAAAAATTCCATCTAGGACATCAAAATCGATAAAATATAGATTTTTTTTACATAATTTCTGGAATTCTGGTCGGTATCAGTTAAACTGTTGGGAGTTCAACCCAGAAACCTTTTGCAAAAATTGTCCAAATAATAATCCTCAGCAATTCTTCAGAAATTTTTGAAACTCTAAAATGCTTATTTCATGTGGTTTCAGTGGTACTTTGTATCATATCTGTTACAACACCTATTTCAAACACTGACATTATCGACATAGTTGTCAAATTGTCATTTCTCAACGGCATAATTATTGCGTTTGGTTTGTTTTTTTTTTTTTTTTTGTTTTTTTTTTTTTGGTCAGTAGCTGAGGGTATATCTCCGACAGCACAGCTGACTGATACTTTCTTACTTGTTTTATATAATGAAAACATTTTGTCTCCGTATTCAAAATTTAGTTTTATTAAGCACATTCAGAAATTACATATGTATACATTTGGATACTTTTGCATACATTTACATACAAAAAGTGCGTAACATTACAATAAATTGGGCCTAAAATCGCAACTCAAAATGTGTAAAGTTTTAAACACACTTTGTGTAAAATCTAGAGTTGGGCAATCTAGTTCCCGGAGCGGATCGATCTTCCTAGTTCTTTTTCCCAAAAGGAACTAGTTCCTTAATATAGTTCCATAGTTCCAAATAGTTCCGAGAGCGATATAGTTCAATGAATCTTTCTCTTTCATCGTTCTTTCAGTTTCCTTCGTTCCAAATAGTTCCGAGAGCGATATAGTTCCATGAATCTTTCTCTTTCACCGTTCTTTCTGTGTCTTTCGTTTAAAAATAGTTCTGTGAGCGAAATATATCGTACCTTTTGTTTTCATTGTTTGTTGGAATTGACATAATAATAATAAATGAATTGCAGCGATGTTAGGTGTATGTCATTTATGTTTATTTGCCAATGTGAAATAAGAAAAACTAACGCAACGAAAAAAGATCGACGTAGGTGAGGTGATACATTAAAGGAATGAGGTGAACAAAAGGAACTATGTAAACTAAAGGAACTATATAAAAGAAAGAGCTGGATATAGTTCCAATAGTTCCTCATTCGGAATAGTTCCTTGGAACTAGTTCGTTCCGGAACTACACAACTCTAGTAAAATCTTAAAACAGCAAGTAAAAAAGTATCAGTCGGCTTTGCCGACAGAGATATACCCTCAGCCTGTGCAAATTGAAACACTTTTTTTTCACAAAAAACTTATGTATTTAGGGGGTTTCAAAATTTTGGTCGTATGAACCGACAAAAATGTTGATTAGGATTAAATTTCAAAAATGTTGCGGAAAAGGTACTTAAAGGAATGAACCGACAGAGACCATGGGTGTGCCATAGGCGGTTTTTACACCCTTCGGGTTGTTTTCTCAAGAAGTATGGACTTGCCCCTGAAACAACTTTTACCATCGTAATTGAGGCAGCAAATGTAAGTTGCTTCAACAAAAATCAAAGTGATTCAATAGCAGGTCTTAAAGTGAACTTATCCAAAATTGCGTGTGGGATGTACGGGATGGAGTGGACAAATATAGTCCATATTCGAACCTGATCTATACCTGGTAGATATAATGAGAATGTGTAAAGCATGAACCAAATCGGTCACTCCCATCAAGAGTTATCGTGCGCACAATTTTTCCGAACATTTTTGAACTTTTGTGGGGTAGGTACCTGAAGGAGTGGACCTATATGGCTTATCTACGAACTTAAACTAAGTTTGGAAACAATATTACGAAGGCCAAATTTAGGCCGGAATCGGCATTTCCGTTCGAGAATTATCTTGCGCTTCCACCCATAAACATGGTGTCATAGGGTTTGTGTTTCAACTTTCAGGCTATATTTTCAGGAAGTATGGACTTGCCCCTGAGGAAACTTGTACCTTCGTATAGGGGACAGTGAATAAAAGATGGTACAACAAAAACCAAGGCGATTCGAGAGCAGGTCCTAAACTGAACTTTTCCGAAATTTTGTGTGGGAGGTACTCGAAGGAGTTTACCGATTGAGTCCATATTGGAACCTCATCTAAGTCTGGTAGAAATTACACGATGTGCAAAGTATGGACCAATTCGGTTATTCCCTACAAGAGTTATCGTGCGCACAAGTTTTGCGACAATTTTTGAACATTTGTGAGGGGGGTACCTGAAGGAGTGGACCTATATGGCCCATCTTGGAACTTAAATCGAATCTGGACAAAATATTTCGATACCCAAAATTTGAACCGAATCGATTGATCCGTTCGAGAGTTATCGTGCGCACCAGCCAGACAGACCCACAGACAGACAGACGGACGGACATTGCTAGATCTACTCAAAATTGTCTGAAACGGATATCGTGCAAACATACTTGGGGTCTAAAACCATTATTTCTATGAGGCACATTTTTGGTCGTACCAAAGTGTAAATACTCTCTTTAGCCTAAAGGCTGGGGGTATAACAAAGCTGTTGAAAATTACACATTTTTGTATCACATCTTGTTGTCGACCATTATCATTTTTAAATTCAACAGGAAAAGGTTAGACAGTACTTCTAAAAAGGCAATCACGTTTTTTTTAACTCGATGTCTTGTTACATATTGTTCCTAAGATGCCCCCGCCAAAAAGGCATTTGAATACGAGCCACTCGACGGTATACGCCCCAAGGGAAGGCCAAAACTCCAATGGAAGGACCAAGTTGAAGAAGATATCACAGAACATGGCATCCAAAATTGGAGAAATTTAAAGTTAACAGCCAAAAATGCCCTCTGTAAAATATGTATTTTAATACTACTAATATAAGCAAATATGGAAGGAGTTTACACCTGGGAAATTTTTGCGTATTCGGAAACTGCAATGTTCATAGATGAGAAAAATCAAAAAACTAAAAAAATCGCCGGAGGGCTGTTTAAAGAAATCGCGGTCAAAGTTCACACTCTTAGGGGATTTTTAAGTTTTAACGATTTTGGACTAAGTCCTATGGAAATGGGACTAAAGAAAATGTTGTAGCAGTGAAAATTCTGTACAAGATTGTCCTTCATGATTTTTTCGTAGGTTTTACCGTTTTTACTGTATCGCCTCCTTACAAAACAATGCCATGACTACAATTTCCCAACTTAAACTTATATATCCCAAAATTGGTACAACCTATATGGTTCACAGCTATAAGATTTTCTCTGATCCCATTTCGATAAGACTTGCCGTTCCCGAGCACATTCGTGAAAACCTAACAAAGAAACCTAAAACTGTGACTTAAACTTCAATATCTCAAAAATGGTAAAACCTACGAACAAATCATAATGGCCTATTTTCTTTAGCCCCAAAATCGTGAAAACCCAAGAAACCCCTGTTTTTGGATTTTTGTCATCTACAAACAATCAGAATCCGCAAAAATCATTTAAAGTTAGTTATGGCGCACGTGCATGATATTGTTTTATAAGGAGACGATACAGTCAGTGCATTGTCCCAATTTGAACTTTTATATCTCAAAAACGGTAAAACCTACGAGAATTAAGGTCAATTACGTAGAGAATTTTCATAGCTACAATATTTTTTTAAGTCATATTTCGGTAGGATTTGCGATTTCCAAGCAAAATCGTGAAAATCTAAAAAACCCCTAAAAGTGTGCATTTTGACCGCGATTTATTTAAAAACCCCTCCGGCGATTTTTTTAGTTTTTTGATTTTTCTCATCTATGAACATTGCAGTTTCAGAATCCGCAGAAATTTCCCAGGTGTAAGAGATAAAAATAGCACTATATACAATAAGGATATAATGTTACTGGCCTACGCATACGATATTGATATAATAGGTCGATCAACTCGATCCGTAACATCCACCTTTGCGAAAATTGAAAAAGAGTCTGCCAAAGTGGGTCTGGCAGTCAACGGCGATAAGACAAAGTTTATGGTATCAACACGCAAGACGTCCAGTAGACTCGGACCAACTGTTGATGTTCAGAACTACATGTTTGAGGTAGTAAATGACTTTATTTACCTCGGCACCGCCATAAATAAAACGAACAACATCAGTTTTGAAATCAAAAGAAGAATAATATTGGCCAACAGATGCTACTTTGGTCTAACTAAACAGTTTAAAAGTAAAACCACCTCTCGTCAAACAAAACGTACGCTCTACCAGACACTGATACTACCCGTACTTATGTATGGATCTGAAGCATGGGTACTTACGAAAGCAGATGAGGGAGAACTTGGTGTGTTTGAGAGACAAATTTTTCGAAAGATTTATGGACCAATATGCGTTGACGGTGAATACCGACGTCGTATGAACCACGAGCTATACCAGCCGACCGACATCGATATAGTAAAACGTATCAAACTACAACGATTGCGTTGGCTTGACCATGTCAGCAGGATGGATAAAGATGCCCCCGCCAAAAAGGCATTTGAATACGAGCCACTCGACGGTATACGCCCCAAGGGAAGGCCAAAACTCCAATGGAAGGACCAAGTTGAAGAAGATATCACAGAACATGGCATCCAAAATTGGAGAAGTAAAGTAAAAGATCGGTGCGTTTGGAAATCTATCTGTTTAATACAAAAGCCATCTAAGTAAGTAAGATCCTTCCATTTAAATTTTGTTAAGGCACACCGTGTACAACTTAAATAAAAAGAAGGAAAGGTGGGATGTACGCCAACCATCAATAGGCTTCTTTATCTGTGGGACCCCCTCAAACCCTCAAAATTTCGTGATCCGATCAAAATTCCGACCTGTAGTGTGATTGCACAAAAAATGGGAAAAAGGGATGCATTGCCGACTATTGCGATATCTCTGTTGTTTGACCACCTATGACAACCTACTTTTCATCGTTGTAAAGGTGATATTTTCTACTTTCGTTAGCATTAGTTTTGCTTTTGGCATACCCATTATGGAAGCTGAGATATTTGCTTTGGGAAAATACGTTGACCTTTTCTCCAAATAAGTTTTTTGCTCATTCCGACCCCTAAATATTATCTGACCATCACCAAAATCGCTAGGCTTCTTCCGGTCCGGAACCCTCACCAACGCTCAAAATGACGATCCGATGAAAATTGCGACCAGCAGCGTGATTACAAGGTTTAGATGGACAGACGGACGATCGGACACACATAGCCAGATCGACTCAGCTTGTCGCGACAATCATTTTGGTATATATAGGTATGGGTCTACGACCATTATTTCGATGCGTTACAAAGTTTTTGGGCAAAACCAACTTATAATAAATACCCTCCCCACATAGTGGTGTAGGGTATAAAAAAAATTGTTGGATTCATTATTGAATACGTGTGTTGACTTAAGGACTTTTGTAATGTCATTTCTTCAGTATACTTAAATTTCATGTAAAGTTTAAGTTAGGCTCAGTAGTAGTCTGAAGATTCTATTTTCAAAATATCAGCTGCATCTTTTTGCAACTTTGGAACTTGTTCCCAAAATACTAAGGATACCTTTCAGGATGTTTTTTTTGACATTTTTTCAAATGTGCAGGTGATAGATTTCAGTTTTATAGTAGAGACATTGTGTGGTTCAGTTATATGAAGGATACGTCAAAATGTGGTCTTCAATGTAAAATTTCAAAATTGCAGCCATTTTGATTGATTTTTACGGCTAGAACCCTGAAAATACCAAAGAGTGAACCAACATTAATCGAAAACTTTTTGAAGGTAGCCTACCTCCATGAATGATTAAGTGGCATTTAGGCCATTTCGAATTAATAATTTATATAAAACCTTCAAAATTCCGAAAATCGGAAAGTACCATTTTATGTGGACCCTATCATAACGTGGACCCAATTCAAAACTTTTTTGCAAGAAGATTTTCTAACACTAGAGAATATTTTTTTTTCTATTTTCTTCCTTTAACTCCCACTGGAGCATAGGGCGCTAAAAATAGCTGCTTTCCATCTCACTCGGTTTAGAGCTATATGTCTAAGTTGATCCCAGGCCAATCCAATAGATCTCATTTCGGCTTCTGAGGAAGGTCTCCAGGTTTTCTTTTGTCTTCCAACCCTTCTCCCTTCTAGGCTGAACGGATTCCAGCGTAAAGCTTGTTTTGCTATATTATTGTCATCACGAAGTAAAACATGTCCAATCTCTTGCTCCCAGACTTCAGATATTAAAGGGAGAAGGATTTCAGCGCTAAGATTTATATCGGCTTTGTATAATTCGGCGGGTATACCATCAATACCGGCTGCTTTACCATTAGGTAGTTACTTGATGGCAGCGGAGACTTCACTTAAGCTTGGTGTTGTTGCTCGTATCCTTGAATTTACATGGCGGGATCAAAATCAATATGAGGTTGTTCAGAATTAATTTCCACATTCAAAAGGCTTAAAAGGAGTCGCCTCCAGCGATTAAGTTGCTCTTCGTCGGTGTTAAGAAGATTTCCTGCCTCATATTTTATGTGTGTTAAAGAGGTATATTGCGATTTACCAATTCTTTGGTGACCCTAAATACAATACGGGAATCACCAATGTTTGTTGCATTTTGGTGTTTGTCACTTCTGACTGAGCGCTGCACTACTTTATGGAGGGATCGATATTCCAACTTGTACTGGGCTAATGTTGCGGGACTCATGTTTTCTCCCGATTGGATTTTCTCCTTTAGCTCCAATCGATATTGATTGATGTTTCATGTTTCGTCCGTCATCCATATTTGTCTGCCTTTAGTCAAAGGACCCAGAGTATCTTTTGCGCATCTCATAAATATGTCTCTGGTTTTATTGCATTTTTCTGTAGCCGTCGATTCACGTTGAACATTTGATCTCGATGTTAGTTCCCGCAGTTTGCCAATAAAATTGTTTTTTACCGAGTTAATGTTTATTCGGTTACAGTTTTGTATCTTTGTAGCGCTTCATCACTGTCAAGTTTGCGCTTTTTCCATTCATTTCTTTCCTGTATAAGTGTCCACGTATCTTCTGATATCCATGCTTTTCGATTTTCCTTTTGTTTGTAACCGATTAAAAGAAACGTGGCATTCTATGGGGTTTCAACAATCGCCTTGAAGACCTGGACTTTGCGGACGATATATGTATCTTGTCCCATAAATTCAGCGATATGCAAAGTAAACTGGACGACCTGACTGTGCTTGCAAACAAAGCTGGACTGGAAATAAACATTGATAAAACAGAGGCAATGCGAATAAACACCACCAACGATAACGCACTTAATATCAAATACAAAACCTTAAAATATGTAGACAATTTCTGCTACCTCGGGGTTGCTATGTCATCAGAAAATGGTGTAGAAGAGGATGTTGACAATAGACTTTAGAAAGCTAGATCCGCATTCGGAAGACTCAGCAAAACTTGGCGATCAAACCAAATATCGTATAAAACAAAACTGCGTTTGTTTAATACATGTGTGAAATCCACATTGCTTTACGGAAGCGAAACTTGGCCCGTAACAAACGCCATAACACAAAAACTCCAGGTATTCGTCAACAAATGCCTCCGGATAATAAGCAAAAAAATTTGGCCCAACAAAATCTCAAACCCTGCACTATACCAGATGGCAAATGAAGAACCAATCGCCCGGCATATTGCACGGAGTAAATGGAAATGGATAGGGCATACGTTGCGTAAACCACACAATAGCATTTCCAGGATGGCTTTGGAATGGAACCCACAAGGAAGCAGACGCCCTGGCCACCCAAAAATTACATGGCGCAGAACCATACTCAATGAGCTGAAGAAAGAAAACACAACTTTAGATGATATCAAAATATTATGTAACGATAGAATAATTTGGAACAAACTTGTAGAAGCCCTATGTTCCCAAGTGGAATAATAAAGGAAAAAATGTTCATTCGGTACACTGCAAGCTTCTGTAGACTTTTCAGCTGGTCATCTTTTTGTATTGCAGCGGTTCGTAGGCGCAATTTAACTACTACCAGAAAGTGTTCCCTTGACTGACTAATATCGGCACCGCGCTTATTTCTCACATCCAATAAGTATTTCTGGAAACGTCGGCTAATGGTGAAATGATATATTTTATTGGCAGTATTATACCGATCAAGCGAGGTCCATGTAGTCTTTTGGCAGTCTTTGTGTTCGAAGATGGTACCACCAATAACCATTCTTCGTGCGTTGCAAAAGTCGACGAACCGTTCTCCACTAGAGAATACCGATACCCAAATGTTAGCCAATTTCATTGAAAGATGTGGTCAAGACCCCAAAATGCCAGAAATCAGGAGGTATCGGTCTATGGGGTCTATACCTAAAGTTGGACATATGTTGATTTTTTGCTTTTTATTTGTGTTGCTAAACTAACAGGACGTATTTTTGGCCGACGTAAAAGTTCGACCACAGTGCAACGGAAAACACACATCAGTAAAAATACCCTTTTCATTCCCTCTTAAAATTTAATGTAAACGGAGTAGCTACTATAAAAAAAACTTGAAAATCAATTGACTTATCATTTTGGTTTTCACTAATTTTCTTTAATTTTTGAATTATAAATGAAATGGTCAACGATTTCTCAAAAGAAATATATTCGATTCAAAAGCAGATACCTTTAGTATTAAAACCGGGCGGGCCGACTATATCATACCCTACACAAATATAATTTGGTGACATTTTTTAGACCAAATTCTGTTGCATTTTTTCAATTTTTTTTTTGTGATTCAAATACATGAAAACGGGGGGAAAAATATGTATGATTTGGTTTGGATTTATATGATTAAAAAACGAAAAGATAATGAATAAGCGTTATTTTAGTCATTAGTAAGCAAAAGTTTATTTATTTCTGATACAGAAAAAAATAGTCCAGTCAAAATAGACATTGAAATAGCAAAAATTCCCACAAAGCTGAATTGTGGTAGAGAGCTATGGTTTGCCATTAGAAGTAATGTCTTGAAAATCCCCATCGATCCCATGTGCGCAAAAAAAATTATTCGAGTTCAAAGGTCAAATTTTAAGGGATTTTTTAAGTTTTCGCATTTTTTTGAATCGCATAAGGTCGACCATTAAAATTAATTTACGTGGAAGCTGTGTTGGCATAAATGTAGAAAAATAAGTAAAAATGGGTTGAAGCCAACAAGTTTTTTTGCTCCCTTCCGATAATAATAAATTTAATGACTATTTAAACATCTATGAATAGATATGGAATGCTGTTAACGATTTATGCACAAATAAGATATTTTTAAATATTTTTCTTTATATGAGAATAAAAACCGCTGTAACTTTTGCGCGCATCGTATTTTGAATTATTGCGAACACGAACAGATTTGAAACCAGAATTATCTTTCTTAACCTCTGTGCCAAAAATTGTAGATGTGCTCGCAAAAAAATTTTTAATTTTTTTTCAAATGGTATTGCAAATGATTTTTGATTTTTGCCATATGTTCTCTTGAAGAGCGCATTTAAACCTACATTTTAGAAAATACGCAACAAAATCGGAGAGCATTTAGTAGAGTTATTCCATGTTACAGTCATTTTATGCAAAATTGACCCATTTCAGCCACATCTGTAATCCAAAGCCCAACGGGAACGGCTCCACCGAAAACTCTCCGCTCTTTTTGAATTTTTGTCCGCAGGTAGGTCTGGTGCGCTGATTACGGAAATGTATAATTTTCATGGGCGGCGAATCCGGTTCGCCAGTTATTTAACCTGAAAGGCCAGATTTAAAAACGGGGTTATATATTTTGACTATTCCGCGCATTGGACCGCAATCTTATTTCAACAAGTAAGAATGTATCAGTCAGCTGAGCCGACAGAGATATACCCTCAGCCACGTACCCGAAGAAAAAATGTTAACACAATACATCTATAGGTTTTTAGCTGTTGGGAAAATTTTCCAGGATGGAAGGGCCGCAAAAAACTACATGTTGCAACAAAATTCAGAATGATCCAAGACGAGTGCTTTTTTTCCAAACTTTGGGTAGGGTGTACCCATAGGAGTGATCCGATGTAGTACATATTCCGACCTAATACAAATCTGTAGGAAATATTTTGTTTCTTTATTAGTCTATGGATATTTTCCTTACAGACTATATAATTTAATAGGTTGTACTTAATTTTCTGAATTTAAATATATTACAATTTTACTTTTCAATTTACAAAGTTTGAGCTAAATTGATTTCTCTCTTAAAGGGTTATTTTACACATTAGGCAGTTTAGGTGGTGCCGGTAGGATTTTCTGGACCTTTTTGGGTCATTATCTCAGGAAGTATGGACTTTCCCACGAAAAAAAATTACAACGTCGTAACAGGGGCCGCAAGTGCAACCTGCTGCGTCACAAATTAATAAGATCAGAGAGGAGTTGTTAAACTATACTTCTTCCAAATTTTGTGTGGGAGGTACTCAAATTAGTGGACCGATATAGTCCATATTAGAACTCGATCTATGCCTGAAAGTAATATTACCATTAGCAAAGTTTGGCTCAATTCTGTTATTCCCTCCTAGAGTTATCATGCCCACAATCTTGGCGAAACATTTTGAACATTTGTGGGGGAGGTACCGGAAGGAGCGGACCGATATGGTCTATCTTCGAATTTAAACTAAGTTTGGACAAAATATTGAAAGACCCAAAATGTTAACCAAATATGTTGATCCGTTCGAGAGTTATCGTGCACTCCAACTACGACACATGGGTTGTTTGCAGTTTTCGTGCTGATTTCTGAGGATATATGGACTTGCTCCTGAAAAAAATTATATCGTTGTAATGGGGGTAGTGAATACAAGTGGCTGCAACAAAAATCAAAGCGATTCGAGAGCAGGCCTTAAACTGCACTTAAGCAACATTTTGTGTGGGAGGTACCCGAAAGAGTGAACCAATAGGGTCCATATTGGAACCTCATCTATGTCTGGTAGAATGGTCACGATGTGCAAAGTATGGACTAATTCGGTTACTCCCGTCAAGAGTTATCGTGCGGACAATTTTTCCGAACATTTTTGAACTTTTGTGGGGGAGGTACCTGAAGGAGTGGACCGATATGGCCCCTCTTCGAACTTAAATCAAATCTGGACAAAATATTTTGATTTCCAAAATTTAAACCGAATCGATTGATCCGTTCGAGAGTTATCGTGCGCACCAGCCAGACAGACAGACGGACAGCCGGACGGACATTGCTAGATCGACTCAAAATTGTCTGAAACGGATATCGTACAAACATACTTTGGGTCTAAAACCATTATTTCGATGAGGCACATTTTTGGCCGTATCAAAGTGTAAATACCCTCTTTAGCTCAAAGGCTGAGGGTATAAAAAGTTGGCTATCCCTTAAAATGTCCAAATTCTATGGGCGCTATATATAAACATTGATCTATCCGACAAATTTCTGGCGATAAGTTTTTAGACTCAAAGAAGACTAACAACCAAATTTCCGGATATTTCCGGAGGATATAGGAACACGCGGGCCTATACTGATAATTCTTTTCTGGAACGTTTTATAATCCAATGAAAGACTTTATAATAAACTTCAGTCATTTCGGTGGGATATTGACGTTACAACCTTAATAATTACGAAAGTCGGGAAGTACCGTTCTATAGGGCTATATTGAAAGTGGACCTATACCGACGAATTTCAGTAGGAAAAGGTTTAACATCCGACGTAGACTACAATTTGAGCCATATGGGTTGTTGTGGCTATAAACTTCAAAATACCGAAAATCGGGTGGTACCGTTCTATGGGGGCTATATGAAAACGTGAACCTATTACGACAAATTTAGAGAGGAAAGTTGAATATCCCCAACGAAGATTAAGTACCAAATTTCAGCATTTAAATTGATTATTGTGGCCATAACCTTTAAAATGCCGAAAATCGGAAGGTACCGTTCTATGGGGGTTATATTAAGGCGATGGCCCGTACCGAGAAATTTCTGGGGGGAAGTTTTATATCCCCAACGAAGACTAAATACAAATTTTAACCATTTCAGACATCAAAATACCGACAAAATTCTGAGGGAAAGTTTTATACCCCCAACGATGACTAAGTTCCAAATTTCAGCCATTTCGGTTTGATAATGAAGCTAAAACCTTCAAAATACCGAAAATCGGGTGGTACCGTTATATGGGGGCTATATCAATACGTGGGCCGATATACCCATTTGCAATACCAAACATCCTAGGAGTTATAGAAACTTCTATACCAAATTACAAAGCTCTAGCGAGCTGTATCTTGATTTAAACAGACGGACGGACGAAAGCACACAGAAAAATATATGTTAAAAACTGCAGCAAACATATAATATGTTTGGGTGCAAACATAAAATATGTTTGGATGCAAACATAAATATGTTTGGATGCAAACATAAATATGTTTGGATGCAAACATAAATATGTTTGCAACAGTCCATAACATAACATATGTTTGTATCCAAACAAATATTTGTTTGGGACTGGTTGCAAACATATTTCTGTTTGCATCCAAACATATTTATGTTTGCATCCAAACATATTTATGTTTGCACCCAAACATATTATATGTTTGCTGCAGTTTTTAACATATATTTTTCTGTGTGCGGACATGGAATAACTTTTTGGCACACATGGGATCGATGGGGACTTTTATGACATTGATTCTAATGTTAAACCCTAGCTCTGTATAGTTGTATACACGCAGAAAAATTTATGTTAGAAATATGTTTGGATCCAAACAAATATATGTTTGGGACCGGTTGCAAACAAATATATGTTTGCATCGAAACATAATATGTTTGGGTTCAAACAAATATATGTTTGCAACATTTTGTAACATATCTCAATTTGATATGTTTGGGTAAAACATACTTTTTATGTTAGAAAATTTTTTTCATGGGTGGAGAGAGGATGTTTGTCAACGAGAGTAATAACAGTGCTCTCGCGGCTGTGTGCTGCTGCTTTATATTGTATTGTATAATAGAAGACGTAGAAGCGAAGAAGGGGGCTTTGGTGGCATGTATGCGTCAAACTCGTGTGTTTCTTGTTTTGTTGTTGTTAACCAGCGAAGAAGAAAAGAAGAAATGATATGAATTATATTTTTTTTCTTTCTTCAGTGTTTTAGTTGCCTTTGTAGAGTCAAGACGGTAAAGTGAGTGTATAAATCAGTGTTTTGTGTTTTCTTAAAAAATTGTGTTTTTAGTAAATTAAATGCCCAATACATTTTATAATTGAATCGGAAAGTTGAATGGAATTATTTTATTGGACAAGGAAGAAATCGCATTTAATATTGGTAATTACATTCATACTTATGTATATTTGAAATATGGCATATCCATATTTATTTATTACATTACATAATCATTTGATTCTAGATGCCGATTCCCCGCTGATGATTTCAACTAAGAGGACAATTTGTTTTATTTCACAACTAAGGAGAAGCGTTCAACTACGTTTCTATATATTTTTCCTTTTTAAAAGTGTGACTACAAATTATTTCAATCAGTTTTTCTTTTATTAAAGTGTGTTATGTATTTCTTTGGAATTTTGTATGTACCTATGTGTTTGTTGTTCTTTTGCCTTTTAATAAAAAACCACAACATTTGTGTGTATACTATAGAGATAGCCAGCGAGCTCTTACTGAGAGCAAGTGAGCACACATTTTAAAGTGTTTTACATTGAATTTTACGCTCCCTTGCTCTCAGTAAGCGCCCACTGGTGCATGTGTTTGTTTTTTTGTACCTTTTGGGTTTGTATTTTTTTGCACCCAAACATATAAAATGTTTTCATCCAAACATAAAATTGTTTCCACCCAAACATATCTATGTTTGTACCCAAACATATCTATGTTTGTACCCAAACATATATATCTTTGCACCCAAACATAAATATCTTTGCACCCAAACATATATTTGTTTCCACCCAAACATATATTTGTTTCCACCCAAACATATATATGTTTGCAGACCCAAACATATATTATGTTTGGAACTGTTGCAAACATATATATGTTTGCTGCAAAATATGTTTGGGACATATGTTAGAGAGGCCGATTTTTTTTTGCGTGTATATATCAATTAGGGACCTTCTGTTTTTCGCCAAGTCCGAACGTCGTGTCTTACCACACCACTTGTAGAGAAGTTTTCTGCTCCGGAAATGTCGCCAATATTAATGAGGGGTATTTCACCACCGTGCCTGGCTTGGAATTCGAACAGCAGATCTTGTAAGTGCAAGACGGTAATTATAGATACCGAACCTCTACATATTTTGGTCCACCTTTAATATCAATCAAGTAGACACAGACAGCTCAATGTCTTTATTTCTACTTTCAAGCAATCTTTAGATTATATTTTGTTTATATACACTAATTACTACCTGATTTATGTCAAAGTATTCCAGAATATATTTTGTTGTTGTTTTCTATAATATAATTGTTGTTAAAATATACTGTATAATATTGTTTATTTGCACTTAATTGGGAGAGCGTTATGACGTCTTCATAATGCAGTATACATCTCTAATTGTCCCTCCCTTACTAGTTTTTAACTCAACTTTTTTTAGTATACAGATATCTGGAATTTGCACTGTATACATTGAGTTATTCAATTCAAAATTCATTTAGTTGTGAATCAAATATCTTCCAGAGCTGACGACAATTTGCCCGTAAAATACAAAATAAATAAGGTAAGCACGACAATATTATATGCATGGAATAGCCATAGTGGATCATTCAATAAATGTTAGGTTTAGTTTTCGGCTAATATATGTAAATACGTTTGTACATTAAATCGGAAGTATACGATCAAATATCTATGATGTCATACAATTATTTATTACTTATTAACAAATATTTATAGCAAATAACAATTTACCTCGTAACAAATAATTTGTAAACTTATATATTTTTATTTTACAGTAATGGATTTCTATTATTTACCTCTTTCCCCACCTTGTCGTTCGGTGCTAATGACAGCCAAAGCTTTGGGCGTTAAGTTAAACAAAAAATTACTTCATTTATTCGAGGGAGAACATCTGAAACCAGAATTTCTAAAAATTAATCCTCAACACACCATACCAACACTAGTGGATAATGGATTTGCATTATGGGAATCTCGTGCCATTATGATTTATTTGGTGGAGAAATATGGCAAACACGATGATCCCTTATATCCCAGCTGTCCTAAGAAGCGTGCATTGATCAATCAACGTCTCTATTTCGATATGGGAACTCTGTACAAAAGTTATTCGGACTATGCTTATCCTCAATTTAAAGAAAATAAACCAGCTGATCCAGAATTGTTTAAAAAATTCCAGCAGTCATTGGAGTATTTGAATAGCTTTTTAGCGAAATCCCATTATGCCGCTGGCAATTCTCTTACATTGGCCGACTTGGCACTTTTGGCGTCGGTCAGCACATTTGATGTTGTTGAAGTTGACCTCAGTAAATATACGCATCTTTCGAGATGGTATAACATGCTAAAGGAAAGTGCTCCTGGTGCTGATGAAAATTGGGCTGGTTGCTTAGAGTTGAAGAAATATTTTAAAAAATAATCAGTCGATTCAATGTAAAACTTGTTTGTAATGTGTGGAAATTTCAAATAAATGTTGTACACAGAAAAAATAATTACTGTATTTATTGAATAGTGTTCATAAAGTCTTGCCAAGGTTCAAATTTCTGCATTTCATGAACGCCTTTCATAAAGCAAAAAAAAAAAATACTATTTTTTCCGATAGATTGAAAAAAACAATTTTGGCGAGTTGTTGTTTTTGTTTTTATTGACTAACTACCACCACACACCGCCAACCAAACCAGAGACAAATTTTGTTGCTTTTTATTTATTAATGCTTTTATTTTGTATTATTGTAATTTATCGTTTCTTCTAATGGATTTTCACTGTAATTATCGTCTTGTGAACATAGCAGAACAATACGAACCATTTATGCTAACGAGGGTATATACATTTTCATAAAATACTTTCCTGATTTTAACATATCCTGGCAACCTGCAAGCAGAAATAGTCGTTTTGGTAGAGGAATAGGTGGAATTCTTGTTGGCGTTAAAAAATCTTTAAATGACTCGGGATTACAATACAAACACGAAAACAAATGTGGAATACATTATATCAGCATCAAAATGGAGAATAAAGTTTTCAGCCTTATACCGATTTACATGAGATCTGCAACGTGGATAGATGATTTTGAGAATTTAGACACTTTTCTAAAAGAAAGTTATATAGAGAATCCAATAGTAATAGGCGACCTAAACATAAAAATTGGAACCATGCAGATTGATTTTGAAGACGTTATTAGAGCAGAGTTTTCTGCAGGCATGGTGGAAAGGACGTCTAAAGACTTACAAATAAAATCCAGGGGCAGAAGCTTCATAGAATTTTGTTACGATCATGGATTAGTAATAACCAATGGAATGACGAAAGGTGATGACTGTGGAGAATTTACATTCGTGAGCTCATGGGAACATCAGTGTACGATATATGAATGAATGAGAATGAATGAGAATCTTTTAACTAACATTTGCGAGTTTAGAATCGAAAATAAAAGCTGGTCTAAAATGGCAAGTAAATAAGACAACACAATATCAAACAAAAATGGCAGAACTTGTGGAATCCCGTTGGTATGAAGAATGTTTAAACTTTCCACAAATATGATTAAGGATGCTAGTAAATTCTGCTTCAGGGGGTCTTTTAAATTCGAAAAAAGGAAAAATGGTTTGATTTACGCTGCTACAATGCTAGAAAAAACACATTCATGTTGCTAAACAACTTCAGAAGATATCCCACAAATGAGATCAGGCGAAAATATGTCGACAGCAATGCTCAATATAAAAATATGTGCAGAAACGCAAAACAACAATATAATTTAACACTAGAAAGAAAATTAGGTAATGTTAATAATTGCAAATATTGGTGGAAGGTGGCAAATGAAATACGAAATGAATCTCGCGGGACTAGAGCTCCTGTTTCAACAGAAGAACTTAAAAGCTATTTTGAAAAACTATTCAACCCACCGCAGAACTCTCCTGATATCCAATATGCGGCAAACTTCCTGGTTGACAACGACATTGACAAGCCTATTGATCTAAGGGAACTTAATTGAGCTCTTAATAAGGCAAAACTTAAGAAAGGCCCTGGCGAAGACCGTATACCATACGAGTTCTATAAAGATGCACCGGAACAACTACTACAACTACAGGAAATCGTTAAGTCTTGCAACAGAATGTACAACCTTGGAGAAGTAGATTCCTCGTTTAAAACTAGCATTATTTACCCAATATTCAAAAAAGGAGATGCCACACAGGCCCAAAATTATCGGGGAATATCATTTATGAATACCTTACCAAAAATGACGATGGATATAATGACAGAAAGATTGTCCACATGGGTAGGGAAACATAAAAAGTTAAATGAGTATCAATCTGGTTTCAGAAAAAAATACTCTACATTCGATAATATATTTAATTTATGCTGAATTGTCCAACTAAGTTGGTTGAAAAACAAAAAAACGTACGCCTTTTTTGTTGACTTTAGAGCTGCGTTCGACAATGTCTCCAGGAGATCTATGATCTATAAACTATGCTCCATAGGTATATCGACGAAAATGGTCAAGTTTGTAGAAAGTGTATACAAAGATACAAGTTTCAGTGTGTGGACTGGAAATAAACTGTCAGAGGAGTTCTCTACATCTGCGGGAGTAAAACATGGTTGCCTGATGTCCCCATTGCTTTTTGCTTTGTATCTGAACGATCTTCATGAGTTTATTGAAGGCGAAATTCAGTTGGATAACCTAAATATACGGATTTTGCTATACGCCGATGACATAGTCATATTGGCAAATGAGGTACACGTGTTACAACAAATGATTAATAACTTAGAAAAGTATTGCGATACATGGAACATGAGTGTAAATTTGGATAAGTCTAAGATAATGGTGTTCAGAAAAGGAGGAAAGTTATCACGAAGTGAACAATGGCAATATAAGAATCAACCAATAAGTATAACGTCAGAATTTACGTACCTTGGAATGTTACTAACACCAAAGCTGGCATTCAAGAAACATATTCAAACTCGAAACAACGCAGCCAAAAACAGCATAAGCTGTACATGGGATTCGTTCTTATATACACCAAACGTATCTCTCACATCAAAGTAGAAACTTTTCCTGGTCGTATGTAGGTCTATTCAACAATATGGAAACCAAATATGGGGATACACTAATTTCGATGAGGTTGATAAATTAGAGTTTTATTTTTGGAGAAAAATATTAAGACTACCTAATTGTACACCGTCATACATATTAAAACTTGAGACTTTCACTGATTACAACCATATTTTCGCCTTGAAAAGTCATTTGGATTATGTGATTCGAGCATTATTTGACTATGGAGACAATCGACTGCCACATCTACTAGCAAAGAAGGTTGTTCAACATCAGATATATTGGGCAAAAGATTTAAATAATATGATTTCAGAAAACTCAATTGAACCTTTACATGCGAGAAATACAAAAACCCAAATTATAGAAAAACGAGATTCTCTGCTGCAATACCTCAATGCAGAAAAATGGAATAATGTCAGAAATAGAGCTCATCAAACAAGCCGTTTTTACGCGAATTTGGATCCAAGTGTGGGTCAAGTCTATCTAAGGTCATCAATAACACACCAGGAGAAAATGTGGATATTCAAAGCCAGAAGCGACATGCTCAAATTAAATTCTAAAAAGTTTGGACCTAACAGAAATCCCCTTTGTTCATTGTGCAACATGGTTGAAGTTAAAAATTTACAACATTTTTTATGCCGATGTCCTACTTTAAAAGAATTCAGAATAATGTTCTTCAACAAGGCTATGCTTAATGAAGAGGAATTAATTGGTATATTAAATGGTTATATGATAAACTGGAATCAGCTAGCAAATTTTATTAGAGTTTGTATGCAGTATAGAAATCAACTAATATTTGAATTTGATTGTGCGTCCGTATTCATATCATACGATACTTTATTTTTATTTATAACTTACATATATTGCTTCCATTGTAAAATGTAACATATTTGAAAAAATTCATAAATAAAAATACTACTACTACACTTTCATACGGGCAAAATGTGCCTCATCGAAATAATGGTTTTAGACCCCAAGTGTGTATGTTTGGACGAAATCCGTTACAGACAATTTGGAGTCGATTTAGCTATGTCCGTCCGTCTGGCTGTAGCGCACGATAACTCTCGAACGGATCAACCGATTCGGTACAAAATTTTGCTTTCATAATATTTTGTCCCACCGTGGTGCAATGGCATGCACACCCGCCTTTCACGCTTATGGTCGTGGGTTCGATTTCCCTGCCAGTCAACATCAAACACTTTTCAACGGTGGCAAAATACCCCTCAGTAATGTTGGCGACATTTTCTGAGTATTTCAGCCTTGTACAACTTCTCTACAAGTGGTGTCTTAGAGACGCCGTTCGGACTCGGCGTTAAACAGTAGGTCCCATATCATTGAGCTAATATGAATCGGGGTGCACTCATTGATATGAGAGAAGTCTCCCCTGTCCCGCCTGGGATGTTTGTGGAACAATTATATTAATATTTTGTCCAAAGTTAATTTCAGTTCGAAGAAGGGCAACAACTTCCGGTACTTGCCCCCAATATTTAAAAATGTCACTGAAATGGTATGCACGATATATCTTGAAGGGGGTAGGTACCTCCCCCACAAAAGTTCAACATTTGTGTCTAAGTGCAGTTTAGAGTCTGTTCGAAGATCCTTTGGAAATGTATACCGATACTGTTCGTTGTGGTCCTGTTTACAGCCATATTATGTTTTCCATGGACAAGTCCAAGACCCCAATATATATCAAAATAAGATCCACTTCCATAATGGACATAGTCCATTCCTTTAAATACCTCATCCGCATCACTTTTAAATTTTAATCCTAATCCACATTTTTGTCGGCATGTTAAAATGTCCAAAAGAGTCAAAATGTTCTAAAAAGACCCTAAATACATTCGATCTGTACGTAGATTAAAGTTTCAATTCACATAGGCTGAGGGTATATCTCTGTCGGGAAAGCCGACTGATACTTTTTTTAGTTGTTTTAGTTAAATTTAGTTTACTTTCAAGAATACAATTTTAATGAAATATTTAAAATATCACTATTTTTTAAAACCGTCACAAATAACCTGTTTCTTCGGTTAACCGAAAATTAAGTTTTTGGCGAAAACCGGTTTAGGTTTTGTATTACAAACCCGGTTAACTCGTTTCGGTTTTGGATTCGGTCCAAAATTTGGGCATCGTAGTATTTTATGAAAAATTAGTTTAAGTTCGAAGGTGGACACTACCGTTCCCCACCTGCAATTCACACAGGCTCTGTCGGCGAAGCCGAATGATACTTTTTTTACTTGTATATATTTCGATGGTATTCAAATTATGTAATTTGGTATTGCATGTTGTCAGAGGATACAAAAGCTCTATTCGGAAAATTGTAAATATTGGTCCATGTTTTAAAAAGAACAACGATGACGACTCATGCAAGCTCTTTTAGAGGATTTTGCCAGATTCTCCTTCTTAAGTGGATGTAACTTGTCATTCGTTAATCTCAATGGGTTTTCTACCCATCATCAGTTAAGATAATCTGCTTAGTACTTCATAAACGAAAGGAAACTATTTACTTCAATACAATTCGTGGTGGAGTGTATAAAAAGTTCGGCCCGGCAGAATTTAACGCCGTTCTTACTTGTAAATATATTCACTTTAAACACACCTGGGAAGTTTTTGCTGATTCTGAAACTACAATGGGCATAGATGAGAAAAAACAAAAACAAGTAAAAAGTGTCAGTCGGCTTTGCCGACAGATATATACCCTCAGCCAATGTGAAGTGAAACTCTCACCTACGGACAGATCGGTCACTCCCTTCAAGAGTTATCGTGAACTTATCCGAAATTTTGTGTGGGAGGTACCCGAAGGAGTGGACCGATTGAGTCCATTTTGGAACCTCATCTAAGTTTAGTAGAAATTTTACGATGTATAAAGTATTGATCAAATCGGTTATTTCTTTCAAGAGTTATCATGCGTACAAATTTTCCGAACATTTTCGAACTTTTGTGGGGGAGGTACCGGAAGGAGTGGACCGATATAGCCCATTTTCGAACTTAAACTAAATTTGGACAAAATATTGCGAAAGCCAAATTTTGGACCGAATCGTATGATCCGTTCGAGAGTATTTTTTAGGCTTTTTAGGTTTTCACGATTTTGCTTGGAAACCGCAAGCCCCATCAAAATGGGATCAAAGAAGATGTTGTAGCAGTGAAAATTCTCTACAAGATTGCTTGGAATCGGGACAAAAGAAAATGTTGTAGATGTTTTTCACTGCTACAACATTTTCTTTAGTCACATTTCGATACGACTTGCCGCTTCCAAGCAAAATCCTAAAAACATAAAATAAGCCTAAAAATGTGAACTTTGACCGCGATTTATTTAAAAATCCCTCCAGCGATATTTTCTTGTTCTTGGTTGTTTTTCTCATCTATGAACATTGCAAAAACTTCCCATGTGTAAGCGGTTTTCATTCAAAGTTAGTTAAGATGCACCCTGAATGACAGTCAGTACATTGTCCCAATTTGAACTTCTATATCTCAAAAATGGCATAACTTACGAAAATACCATTAAGGTCAATCTGGTAGAGAATTTTCGCTGCTACAACATTTTCTCTAATCCCATTTCGATAGGGCTTTCAGTTTCCACGCAAAATCGTGAAAACCTAAAAAAGCCCTAAAAATGTGAACATTGACAGCGATTTATTTGAAAATCCCTCCGGCGATTTTTTTTTTTTGTTTTTTGATTGTGAACTTTGAAAGCGATTTATTTGAAAATCGCTCCGGCGATTTTTTTTTTTGTTTTTTGATTTTTCTTATCTATGAATACTGTAGTTTCGAAATCAACAAAAACTTCGCAGGTGTATGCAACTTTCATTTAAAATTAGTTCAATGTTGAAAACCCTAAATTTTGATGCATTGTGCGTAGAGGTAATTTTAATAAATATATGTTCTGGGTCTCCAGTTACTTTCCAGAAGTAGGAAAATTAAACTTGAACATTCTGAGATCATGGGTTTTAAGTCTTTTGCGGAGGTCGTAAATATTAGAGTGCACAATTCTACGGTAGAGGTTATTATTATCGTTCCGGATTGTCCCGATACCACCAGTGTTTCGGCCAGCGGCTCCCAACCCAGCATTAAACCTATATTTCTACGTAGGTTTCCATGCTGTTACAAAAACATTAAAGTGTCAATTGTTGATCATTTGAAATTCAAATGTTGAATGTACAGAGGTTTTAACGAGCACTGGATGACAAGTGTATAGGAGCTGTATCCAGTACATATTTGGATGGCACCATCAAACATATGTCTGTACGTATGAAATTACCCATAACATTTTGGGAGAGTGTCTCTCAAGTCTCTTTTAATAGTATCGCATTAATACTCACAATTAATATATATGTATGTACATATTATGTATGTACTCATTTACCAATAGTTCTCTCCAACAATGTTTTCAACGCAACATACAATCAGTTGCGAATGAATTATCTTCAAGAGCTGACGGAAATTTGCCGCAACACACATTAAAATAAAAAGTAAGACGAATGGTAGTGGGCTTTTGTTATCAACTTTTTTACTTCACGTAATTAGTTATCAGACACTGTTAATAGTCGGTTACTGAAAATCGATTTAAACAGAATAACATTGATTAAGTTTTCATTTTTGAACAAAATTAGCTATCTTTTGTTAATTATATTGCCTATAAGTTTTCAGCATGTGCTAGCAAATTAACTAAGTTATCATATATTTTTAATAAATTGTGATTCAAGATATATGTTGCTCATAGTAGCTCTATTCCAGAACCTGTAAGAATCTACTATTTTTGGATTTTTTTGACGAATTTATAAGGGGCAAACATTTTAAAATTTGCCAAAAGAAAATAGAGTCTTGCAAGTTCTGGAACACAGCAAGTGTTTATATTAAAAATATAAAAAGCAAAATATTTAACACAAATTGAAATGTTTTCTTTTTTCAGCCATGGATTTTTATTATTATCCAATTTCTGCCCCTTGCCGTGCGGTGTTGATGACAGCCAAAGCCCTGGGTATTGAGTTGAACAAAATATTGACAAGTGTATTCGCCGGTGATAATTTGAAGCCAGAATTTTTAAAAATCAATCCTCAACACACCATACCCACATTGGTTGATAATGGTTTTGCCATTTGGGAGTCGCGTGCCATTATGATTTATTTGGTGGAGAAATATGGCAAACAGGATGATCCCTTATATCCAAGCTGTCCAAAGAAACGTGCATTGATCAATCAACGTCTGTATTTTGATATGGGAACTCTTTACAAAAGTTATGCCGATTATGTTTATCCACAATTTAAAGAAAAGAAACCAGCTGATCCAGAATTATTAAAGAAAATCCATACAGCTTTAGAGTTGTTGAATACATTCTTATCGGAGAGTAAATATGCTGCTGGTGATAACCTTACATTGGCTGATTTGGCTCTATTGGCTTCGGTTAGTAACATTGATGTGTATGATATTGATGTCAAAAAATACGAACATGTTGCAAGATGGTATGCCATGATGAATGAAACAGCACCAGGGGCTGAGGAAAATTGGGCTGGTTGTTTGGAAAGAAAGAAAGTTTTTAAACCTTAAATTTCAGAATTTTTGTAGTATCTGTGTAGTACCAATAAAAGTATTTTGAAACAAAATATAACAATTTATAGTTTTTCCGCGACTTATACTCGGCCCAACTTATATGGCAGCCCACGAGAAGAACTGCTCTCACTGATTCCGCCATGCTTACTTTCTTAGAGATTGCTTGGACCTACTTCCAATTTACATGAAAACAAGCAACAAGAAAAAAATGCGTGAAGTTCCAACCCCTATCACGAGCTGCATTGAAGCAATATGTTATAATAAGTTTCCTTTAGTTTATGAAAGTACTAAGCTCATCCGACAATGTGCCCCAACCAAAAAATTTCCCTGTATTAACAATTTTCCGAATAAAATTTTTCTATCCACATTTCGGTCCGAAAATGTGACAAAGAACTCAAGAAATACAAAAAATCAGTACGTTCTATGGGGGCTATATCAAAACGTCGATCTACAGCGACAAATTTCTTGAGGAAATTTTTGTACCATTTCGATGTGATAAAGGAGCTAAGAGAAAGGGTCTAGAAAAGCACCCTTTCTTTGAGAAAGGGTCTAGAAAAGCACCCTTTCTTTGAGAAAGGGTCTAGAAAAGCACCCTTTCTTTGAGAAAGGGTCTAGAAAAGCACCCTTTCTTTGAGAAAGGGTCTAGAAAAGCACCCTTTCTTTGAGAAAGGGTCTAGAAAAGCACCCTTTCTTTGAGAAAGGGTCTAGAAAAGCACCCTTTCTTTGAGAAAGGGTCTAGAAAAGCACCCTTTCTTTGAGAAAGGGTCTAGAAAAGCACCCTTTCTTTGAGAAAGGGTCTAGAAAAGCACCCTTTCTTTGAGAAAGGGTCTAGAAAAGCACCCTTTCTTTGAGAAAGGGTCTAGAAAAGCACCCTTTCTTTGAGAAAGGGTCTAGAAAAGCACCCTTTCTTTGAGAAAGGGTCTAGAAAAGCACCCTTTCTTTGAGAAAGGGTCTAGAAAAGCACCCTTTCTTTGAGAAAGGGTCTAGAAAAGCACCCTTTCTTTGAGAAAGGGTCTAGAAAAGCACCCTTTCTTTGAGAAAGGGTCTAGAAAAGCACCCTTTCTTTGAGAAAGGGTCTAGAAAAGCACCCTTTCTTTGAGAAAGGGTCTAGAAAAGCACCCTTTCTTTGAGAAAGGGTCTAGAAAAGCACCCTTTCTTTGAGAAAGGGTCTAGAAAAGCACCCTTTCTTTGAGAAAGGGTCTAGAAAAGCACCCTTTCTTTGAGAAAGGGTCTAGAAAAGCACCCTTTCTTTGAGAAAGGGTCTAGAAAAGCACCCTTTCTTTGAGAAAGGGTCTAGAAAAGCACCCTTTCTTTGAGAAAGGGTCTAGAAAAGCACCCTTTCTTTGAGAAAGGGTCTAGAAAAGCACCCTTTCTTTGAGAAAGGGTCTAGAAAAGCACCCTTTCTTTGAGAAAGGGTCTAGAAAAGCACCCTTTCTTTGAGAAAGGGTCTAGAAAAGCACCCTTTCTTTGAGAAAGGGTCTAGAAAAGCACCCTTTCTTTGAGAAAGGGTCTAGAAAAGCACCCTTTCTTTGAGAAAGGGTCTAGAAAAGCACCCTTTCTTTGAGAAAGGGTCTAGAAAAGCACCCTTTCTTTGAGAAAGGGTCTAGAAAAGCACCCTTTCTTTGAGAAAGGGTCTAGAAAAGCACCCTTTCTTTGAGAAAGGGTCTAGAAAAGCACCCTTTCTTTGAGAAAGGGTCTAGAAAAGCACCCTTTCTTTGAGAAAGGGTCTAGAAAAGCACCCTTTCTTTGAGAAAGGGTCTAGAAAAGCACCCTTTCTTTGAGAAAGGGTCTAGAAAAGCACCCTTTCTTTGAGAAAGGGTCTAGAAAAGCACCCTTTCTTTGAGAAAGGGTCTAGAAAAGCACCCTTTCTTTGAGAAAGGGTCTAGAAAAGCACCCTTTCTTTGAGAAAGGGTCTAGAAAAGCACCCTTTCTTTGAGAAAGGGTCTAGAAAAGCACCCTTTCTTTGAGAAAGGGTCTAGAAAAGCACCCTTTCTTTGAGAAAGGGTCTAGAAAAGCACCCTTTCTTTGAGAAAGGGTCTAGAAAAGCACCCTTTCTTTGAGAAAGGGTCTAGAAAAGCACCCTTTCTTTGAGAAAGGGTCTAGAAAAGCACCCTTTCTTTGAGAAAAGGGTCTAGAAAAGCACCCTTTCTTTGAGAAAGGGTCTAGAAAAGCACCCTTTCTTTGAGAAAAGGGTCTAGAAAAGCACCCTTTCTTTGAGAAAGGGTCTAGAAAAGCACCCTTTCTTTGAGAAAGGGTCTAGAAAAGCACCCTTTCTTTGAGAAAGAGTCTAGAAAAGCACCCTTTCTTTGAGAAAGGGTCTAGAAAAGCACCCTTTCTTTGAGAAAGGGTCTAGAAAAGCACCCTTTCTTTGAGAAAGGGTCTAGAAAAGCACCCTTTCTTTGAGAAAGGGTCTAGAAAAGCACCCTTTCTTTGAGAAAGGGTCTAGAAAAGCACCCTTTCTTTGAGAAAGGGTCTAGAAAAGCACCCTTTCTTTGAGAAAGGGTCTAGAAAAGCACCCTTTCTTTGAGAAAGGGTGTAGAAAAGCACCCTTTCTTTGAGAAAGGGTGTAGAAAAGCACCCTTTCTTTGAGAAAGGGTCTAGAAAAGCACCCTTTCTTTGAGAAAGGGTCTAGAAAAGCATCCTTTCTTTGAGAAAGGGTCTAGAAAAGCACCCTTTCTTTGAGAAAGGGTCTAGAAAAGCACCCTTTCTTTGAGAAAGGGTCTAGAAAAGCACCCTTTCTTTGAGAAAGGGTCTAGAAAAGCACCCTTTCTTTGAGAAAGGGTCTAGAAAAGCACCCTTTCTTTGAGAAAGGGTCTAGAAAAGCACCCTTTCTTTGAGAAAGGGTCTAGAAAAGCACCCTTTCTTTGAGAAAGGGTGTAGAAAAGCACCCTTTCTTTGAGAAAGGGTGTAGAAAAGCACCCTTTCTTTGAGAAAGGGTGTAGAAAAGCACCCTTTCTTTGAGAAAGGGTGTAGAAAAGCACCCTTTCTTTGAGAAAGGGTCTAGAAAAGCACCCTTTCTTTGAGAAAGGGTGTAGAAAAGCACCCTTTCTTTGAGAAAGGGTCTAGAAAAGCACCCTTTCTTTGAGAAAGGGTCTAGAAAAGCACCCTTTCTTTGAGAAAGGGTCTAGAAAAGCACCCTTTCTTTGAGAAAGGGTCTAGAAAAGCACCCTTTCTTTGAGAAAGGGTCTAGAAAAGCACCCTTTCTTTGAGAAAGGGTCTAGAAAAGCACCCTTTCTTTGAGAAAGGGTCTAGAAAAGCACCCTTTCTTTGAGAAAGGGTCTAGAAAAGCACCCTTTCTTTGAAAAAGAGTCTAGAAAAGCACCCTTTCTTTGAGAAAGGGTCTAGAAAAGCAGCCTTTCTTTGAGAAAGGGTCTAGAAAAGCAGCCTTTCTTTGAGAAAGGGTCTAGAAAAGCAGCCTTTCTTTGAGAAAGGGTCTAGAAAAGCACCCTTTCTTTGAGAAAGGGTCTAGAAAAGCACCCTTTCTTTGAGAAAGGGTCTAGAAAAGCACCCTTTCTTTGAGAAAGGGTCTAGAAAAGCACCCTTTATTTGAGAAAGGGTCTAGAAAAGCACCCTTTCTTTGAGAAAGGGTCTAGAAAAGCACCCTTTCTTTGAGAAAGGGTCTAGAAAAGCACCCTTTCTTTGAGAAAGGGTCTAGAAAAGCACCCTTTCTTTGAGAAAGGGTCTAGAAAAGCACCCTTTCTTTGAGAAAGGGTCTAGAAAAGCACCCTTTCTTTGAGAAAGGGTCTAGAAAAGCACCCTTTCTTTGAGAAAGGGTCTAGAAAAGCACCCTTTCTTTGAGAAAGGGTCTAGAAAAGCACCCTTTCTTTGAGAAAGGGTCTAGAAAAGCACCCTTTCTTTGAGAAAGGTTCTAGAAAAGCACCCTTTCTTTGAGAAAGGGTCTAGAAAAGCACCCTTTCTTTGAGAAAGGGTCTAGAAAAGCACCCTTTCTTTGAGAAAGGGTCTAGAAAAGCATATTCTCCTTTAAAAAAGGTCTAGAGAGGCACCCTTTCTTTAAGAAAGAGTCTAGAAAAGAACCCTTTCATTCACAAAGGGTCTAGAAAAGCACCCTTTCTTTGAGAAAGGGTCTAGAAAAGCACCCTTTCTTTGAGAAAGGGTTTAGAAAAGCACCCTTTCTTTGAGAAAGGGTCTAGAAAAGCACCCTTTCTTTGAGAAAGGGTCTAGAAAAGCACCCTTTCTTTGAGAAAGGGTCTAGAAAAGCACCCTTTCTTTGAGAAAGGGTCTAGAAAAGCACCCTTTCTTTGAGAAAGGGTCTAGAAAAGCACCCTTTCTTTGAGAAAGGGTCTAGAAAAGCACCCTTTCTTTGAGAAAGGGTCTAGAAAAGCACCCTTTCTTTGAGAAAGGGTCTAGAAAAGCACCCTTTCTTTGAGAAAGGGTCTAGAAAAGCACCCTTTCTTTGAGAAAGGGTCTAGAAAAACACCCTTTCTTTGATAAAGGGTCTAGAAAAACACCCTTTCTTTGAGAAAGGGTGTAGAAAAGCACCCTTTCTTTGAGAAAGGGTGTAGAAAAGCACCCTTTCTTTGAGAAAGGGTCTAGAAAAGCACCCTTTCTTTGAGAAAGGGTGTAGAAAAGCACCCTTTCTTTGAGAAAGGGTCTAGAAAAGCACCCTTTCTTTGAGAAAGGGTCTAGAAAAGCACCCTTTCTTTGAGAAAGGGTCTAGAAAAGCACCCTTTCTTTGAGAAAGGGTCTAGAAAAGCACCCTTTCTTTGAGAAAGGGTCTAGAAAAGCACCCTTTCTTTGAGAAAGGGTCTAGAAAAGCACCCTTTCTTTGAAAAAGAGTCTAGAAAAGCACCCTTTCTTTGAGAAAGGGTCTAGAAAAGCAGCCTTTCTTTGAGAAAGGGTCTAGAAAAGCAGCCTTTCTTTGAGAAAGGGTCTAGAAAAGCAGCCTTTCTTTGAGAAAGGGTCTAGAAAAGCACCCTTTCTTTGAGAAAGGGTCTAGAAAAGCACCCTTTCTTTGAGAAAGGGTCTAGAAAAGCACCCTTTCTTTGAGAAAGGGTCTAGAAAAGCACCCTTTATTTGAGAAAGGGTCTAGAAAAGCACCCTTTCTTTGAGAAAGGGTCTAGAAAAGCACCCTTTCTTTGAGAAAGGGTCTAGAAAAGCACCCTTTCTTTGAGAAAGGGTCTAGAAAAGCACCCTTTCTTTGAGAAAGGGTCTAGAAAAGCACCCTTTCTTTGAGAAAGGGTCTAGAAAAGCACCCTTTCTTTGAGAAAGGGTCTAGAAAAGCACCCTTTCTTTGAGAAAGGGTCTAGAAAAGCACCCTTTCTTTGAGAAAGGGTCTAGAAAAGCACCCTTTCTTTGAGAAAGGGTCTAGAAAAGCACCCTTTCTTTGAGAAAGGTTCTAGAAAAGCACCCTTTCTTTGAGAAAGGGTCTAGAAAAGCACCCTTTCTTTGAGAAAGGGTCTAGAAAAGCACCCTTTCTTTGAGAAAGGGTCTAGAAAAGCATATTCTCCTTTAAAAAAGGTCTAGAGAGGCACCCTTTCTTTAAGAAAGAGTCTAGAAAAGAACCCTTTCATTCACAAAGGGTCTAGAAAAGCACCCTTTCTTTGAGAAAGGGTCTAGAAAAGCACCCTTTCTTTGAGAAAGGGTTTAGAAAAGCACCCTTTCTTTGAGAAAGGGTCTAGAAAAGCACCCTTTCTTTGAGAAAGGGTCTAGAAAAGCACCCTTTCTTTGAGAAAGGGTCTAGAAAAGCACCCTTTCTTTGAGAAAGGGTCTAGAAAAGCACCCTTTCTTTGAGAAAGGGTCTAGAAAAGCACCCTTTCTTTGAGAAAGGGTCTAGAAAAGCACCCTTTCTTTGAGAAAGGGTCTAGAAAAGCACCCTTTCTTTGAGAAAGGGTCTAGAAAAGCACCCTTTCTTTGAGAAAGGGTCTAGAAAAGCACCCTTTCTTTGAGAAAGGGTCTAGAAAAACACCCTTTCTTTGATAAAGGGTCTAGAAAAACACCCTTTCTTTGAGAAAGGGTCTAAAAAGCACCCTTTCTTTGAGAAAGGGTCTAGAAAAGCACCCTTTCTTTGAGAAAGGGTCTAGAAAAGCACCCTTTCTTTGAGAAAGGGTCTAAAAAAGCACCCTTTCTTTGAGAAAGATTCTAGAAAGGTCTAGATAAGCACCCTTTCCTTGGGAAACGGTCTAGAGAAGCACCCATTATTTTAGAAAGGGTCTAGAGAAGCACCCATTATTTTAGAAAGGGTCTAGAGAAGCACCCTTTATTTCAGAAAGGGTCTAGAGAATCACCCTTTATTTCAGAAAGGGTCTAGAGAAGCACCCTTTATTTCAGAAAGGGTCTAGAGAAGCACCCTTTCTTAAGGGTCTAGAGAAGCACCCTTTCTTAAGGGTCTAGAGAAGCACGCTTTATTTCAGAAGGGTCTAGAGAAGCACCCTTTATTTCAGAAAGGGTCTAGAGAATCACCCTTTCTTTGAGAAAGGGTCCAGAAAAGCACCCTTTCCTTGAGAAAGGGTCTAGAAAAGCACCCTTTCTTTGAGAAAGGGTCTAGAAAAGCACCCTTTCTTTGAGAAAGGGTCTAGAAAAGCACCCTTTCTTTGAGAAAGGGTCTAGAAAAGCACCCTTTCTTTGAGAAAGGGTCTAGAAAAGCACCCTTTCTTTGAGAAAGGGTCTAGAAAAGCACCCTTTCTTTGAGAAAGGGTCTAGAAAAGCACCCTTTCTTTGAGAAAGGGTCTAGAAAAGCACCCTTTCTTTGAGAAAGGGTCTAGAAAAGCACCATTTCTTTGAGAAAGGGTCTAGAAAAGCACCCTTTCTTTGAGAAAGGGTCTAGAAAAGCACCCTTTCTTTGAGAAAGGGTCTAGAAAAGCACCCTTTCTTTGAGAAAGGGTCTAGAAAAGCACCCTTTCTTTGAGAAAGGGTCTAGAAAAGCACCCTTTCTTTGAGAAAGGGTCTAGAAAAGCACCCTTTCTTTGAGAAAGGGTCTAGAAAAGCACCCTTTCTTTGAGAAAGGGTCTAGAAAAGCACCCTTTCTTTGAGAAAGGGTCTAGAAAAGCACCCTTTCTTTGAGAAAGGGTCTAGAAAAGCACCCTTTCTTTGAGAAAGGGTCTAGAAAAGCACCTTTTCTTTAAGAAAGGGTCTAGAAAAGCACCCTTTCTTTCAGAAAGGTCTAGATAAGCACCCTTTCCTTGGGAAACGGTCTAGAGAAGCACCCATTATTTCAGAAAGCGTCTAGAGAAGCACCCATTATTTCAGAAAGCGTCTAGAGAAGCACCCATTATTTCAGAAAGCGTCTAGAGAAGCACCCATTATTTCAGAAAGGGTCTAGAGAAGCACCCATTATTTCAAAAAGGGTCTAGAGAAGCACCCTTTATTTCAGAAAGGGTCTAGAGAAGCACCCTTTATTTCAGAAAGGGTCTAGAGAAGCCCCCTTTCTTAAGGGTCTAGAGAAGCACGCTTTATTTCAGAAAGGGTCTAGAGAAGCACTCTTTCTATCAGAAAGGGTCTAGATAAGCACACTTTTTTTAAAGGATCTAGAGAGACACCCTTTCTTTTAGAAAGGGTCTAGAAAAGCACATTCTCCTTTAAAAAAGGTCTAGAGGGGCACCCTTTCTTTAAGAAAGAGTCTAGAAAAGAACCCTTTCATTCACAAAGGGTCTAGAGAAGCACCTTTTCTTTCAGAAAGGGTCTAGAGGAGAATCCTTTCTTTCCGAAAGGGTCTAGAAAAGCACCCATTATTTAAGAAAGAGTCTAGAAAAGAACCCTTTCATTGAGAAAAGGTCAAGAGAAGCACGCTTTTTCAAAAAGGTTCAAGAGAAGCACCATTTTTCAAAAAGGTTCAAGAGAAGCACCCTTTTTCAAAAAGGTTCAAGAGAAGCACCATTTTTCAAAAAGGTTCAAGAGAAGCACCCTTTTTCAAAAAGGTTCAAGAGAAGCACCCTTTTTCAAAAAGGTTCAAGAGAAGCACCCTTTCCTTTAGAAAGGGTCTAAAGAAACAATCTTTCTTTCAGAAAGTGTCTACATAGACACTCTTTCATTCAGAAAGGGTCTAGAGAAGCACCATTTCTTTCAAACTTTCCGCCCGAAATTTTTCGTATAGATGAACGTCTTCATTTAGCCTCCATAGAACGGTACCTTCCGATTTGTTGTGTCCTCAATATCCCTCCGAAATGACGGTAATTTGGTAATTGGTATTCGTTGGGGGTGCAAAACTTTCCATCTGAAATTTGTCGGTATAGGTCCACGTCTTCATATAGCCCCTATAGAACGGTACCACAGGATTTTCGGTATTTTGAAGGTTGTGTCGCTCCGAAATGGCTAAAATTTGGTATGTAGTCATCGTTGGAAGCATAAAAATTTCCCTAGAAACTTGTCTGTACAGGTCTACGCCTTAGTATAGCCCCCCATAGAACGGTACCTCACTATTTCTGGTATTTTGAAGGTTTTGGCCTTAATATTCCACCGAGATGGCTGAAATTTGTTATTTGGTCTTCATTAGGGGTATTAAATGTACGGTACCTCCCGATTTTGTCACAGCGAAATGGCTGAAATTTGGTACTTAGTCTTCGTTGGGGGTATACAACTTTCTCCCAGAAATTTTTCGGTATAGGTCCACGGCTTCATATAGCCCCCATAGAACGGTACCTTCCGATTTTCGGTATTTTGAAGGTTGTGGCCACAGCTAGCCACCGAAATGGCTGAAATTTGGTATTTAGCCTTATTGGAGGTAAAAGCATTTCTGATTGAAATTCGTTCGTATAGGTCCACTTTTCGATATAGCCCCCATAGAACGGTACCTCCCGATTTTCGTAATTCTGAAGGTTGTTACTTCAATATCCCACCGAAAGACTGAAATTTTTTATTTAGTCTTCCATGGGGTGATTTGGAAAGGAAACTAATTGTTCAATTTTACTTCAATACAACTCGTGGTGTAGGGTATAAAAAGTTCGGCCTGGCCGAATATAATGCCGCTCTTACGTCTCATTATTAGCCTAGAAACTTATACAGTAGCCCTCGTATGTAATAAAAAATACAATCACATATTCTTGTCTAACTTTCGAAGTTGTCCTATTTTTAAAGTGTTAATTATCGAATGAAGTGAATAAAACGTATTGTCCATTACAAGCACAGTGCGGACAATACGATTTAACGGGACAATGTTGCGATTAGTGGTACGAGCGAACTACAGTCTAAATCGTTTATAACGGCGGTCAAGGGACCGGCGAAATTGGTCGCTATAACCGATATGCCATTCTAAGCGATATTTGTTTTGAGTTGTTGTTGTTGTAGCAGCATGAAACCTACATAGGACCATAGGTTTAATGTTGGGTTGGAAGTCGCTGGCCGAAACACTATGGTTTCGGGTCAATCCGGTACGAAAGAACCCGCTCCCGTCGGATTGTTTTGTGTGGGTGACGAAAATTCTGAACTTTTGGATTTCGTCGTTAAAAACTATGACGTCATAAGCGATTTCGACTGTAATGGATAAAATGTTGTTGGATGGATGTAGTTCTGTCTTCTTTTTGCAAACTATTGCCAAAAAAATAATGAAAACGTTATACACCTGCTACATATATACATTCATACATATGTATGCCTATATAAAACATTTCTCTCGTCGCTCTCTCGTTCAAAAATAACGTTAATTTAACAAAATGTAGTTTTCGAAAACTATCAACTAGCTATCATAAATTTAATTGTTCCATACAGTGATCAGTCGCAAAGCAGATTTCATTCTGAGCAGAACGGCATATTAAGCAGAAAAGAAGTAAGTTGTGAATAGAAGTTTGAAATATTTTTTTTTAATATTAATTTCTTCTACATATGCAAATTTCTTGTTGATAAAATTTTTTTAAATTCTAATTTCGATTTATTTTTTCTTCATTTTTTACAGCGATGGATTTCTATTATCTTCCCCTATCAGCTCCCTGTCGTTCAGTGCTAATGACAGCCAAAGCTCTTGGCCTTGAGTTGAACAAAAAATTACTTAACCTCTTTGAGGGCGAACACATGAAACCAGAATTTCTAAAAATCAATCCACAACACACCATTCCCACTTTGGTGGATAATGGTTTTTCGATTTGGGAGTCGCGTGCCATTATGGTTTATTTGGTGGAGAAATATGGCAAACAAGATGATCCCCTGTATCCCAGTTGTCCACAAAAACGAGCTTTGATCAATCAACGTCTCTACTTCGATATGGGTACTTTGTATCAAAGTTTTGCCAACTATTTCTATCCACAATTCAAAGAGAATAAACCTGCCGATCCTGAGCTATTGAAGAAATTGGAAGTTGCCATTGAATTTTTGAACACATTTTTGTCACAAACAAAATATGTTGCTGGCGATAACCTCACATTGGCGGATTTGGCAATTTTGGCCACGATCAGCACCTTTGAAGCAGTGAATATTGACTTTAGTAAATTCGAAAATGTTACAAAGTGGTACGCCTTGGTTAAGGAAACAGCTCCTGGTGCCGATGAAAATGCGACCGGTGCTTTGGAAATGAAAACATTGATTCCAAAGTAGATTTTTTTTTTTTTATTTTTATTTTTTAATTTTTTCCCTCTTCCGTTTCCGTTCCAATCAATTGGCATAGGATTTTATTACAAATTTAATTATAAAATTATTTAGTTATAGAATTTAGATTAACAAAGCTTTTTACATGTTTAAAACTACCGTTACACAGTACGTAAGTCAATGAATAATTGTTATTATTTGTTTTTGTAATTATGTGAAATATATTGTGTATATTTCGTAAAAAAATAAAATATTTATTTTATATATATATATATTTATATATATATTTAAGTAAAAATATTGTTTTTGTTGAAAAAATATTGTTTAAAAAAATCCACGTTTATTGGTCTGATGGTGGGTGAAAAAATATTGTTTAAAAAAATCCACGTTTATTGGTCTGATGGTGGGTGAAAAAATATTGTTTAAAAAAATCCACGTTTATTGGTCTGATGGTGGGTGAAAAAATATTGTTTAAAAAAATCCACGTTTATTAGTCTGATGGTGGGTGAAAAAATATTGTTTAAAAAAATCCACGTTTATTGGTCTGATGGTGGGTGAAAAAATATTGTTTAAAAAAATCCACGTTTATTGGTCTGATGGTGGGTGAAAAAATATTGTTTAAAAAAATCCACGTTTATTGGTGTGATGGTGGGTGAAAAAATATTCTTTAAAAAATCTACGTTTATTGGTCTGATGGTGGGTGAAAAAATATTCTTAAAAAAAATCCACGTTTATTGGTCTGATGGTGGGTGAAAAAATATTCTTTAAAAAATCTACGTTTATTGGTCTGATGGTGGGTGAAAAAATATTCTTAAAAAAAATCCACGTTTATTGGTCTGATGGTGGGTGAAAAAATATTGTTTAAAAAATCCACGTTTATTGGTCTGATGGTGGGTGAAAAAATATTGTTTAAAAAATCCACGTTTATTGGTCTGATGGTGGGTGAAAAAATATTGTTTAAAAAAATCCACGTTTATTGGTCTGATGGTGGGTGAAAAAATATTGTTTAAAAAAATCTTCGTTTATTGGTCTGATGGTAGGTGAAAAAATATTGTTTAAAAAATCCACGTTTATTGGTCTGATGGTGGGTGAAAAAATATTGTTTAAAAAATCCACGTTTATTGGTCTGATGGTGGGTGAAAAAATATTGTTTAAAAAATCCACGTTTATTGGTCTGATGGTGGGTGAAAAAATATTGTTTAAAAAATCCACGTTTATTGGTCTGATGGTGGGTGAAAAAATATTCTTAAAAAAAATCCACGTTTATTGGTCTGATGGTAGGTGAAAAAATATTGTTTAAAAAATCCACGTTTATTGGTCTGATGGTGGGTGAAAAAATATTGTTTAAAAAATCCACGTTTATTGGTCTGATGGTGGGTGAAAAAATATTGTTTAAAAAATCCACGTTTATTGGTCTGATGGTGGGTGAAAAAATATTGTTTAAAAAATCCACGTTTATTGGTCTGATGGTGGGTGAAAAAATATTGTTTAAAAAATCCACGTTTATTGGTCTGATGGTGGGTGAAAAATATTGTTTAAAAAATCCACAAGTAAGAACGGCGTTAAGTTCGGCCAGGCCGAACTTCTTATACTTTTCATCACAAGTTGTACTGAAGTAAAATGGAACAATTAGTTTCCTTTCGTTTATGAAGAAGACTAAATACCAAATTTTAGCAAGTTCGGTAAAACAATGTGTCTAACCTTCAAAATACCTAAATTCGGGAAGTACCGTTCCTTGGGGCAATATCAAAACGTCGATCTATACCTACAAATTTCTAGCGGAAAACTTTTAGACTCAAAGAAGGCTAAATACCAAACTTCCGATATTCCGGTAAAACCTTCAAAATACCGAAAATCAAGACGTACGCTTCTATAGGGGATATAGGAATCCGCGGACCTATACAGATAATTCCCTTCTGGAATATTGGAAACGCCCATGGAAGAAATGACAAATTTCAGTTTTTCGGTGTTATATTGACGTTAAACCTTCAGAATTACGAAAATCAGGGGGAACCATTCTATATCGAAAAGTGGACCTATACCGACGAATTACAGTCAGAAAAGCTTTTACCTCCAACAAAGACTAAATACCAAATTTCAACCATTTCGGTGGGTTACTGCGACCACAACCTTCAAAATACCGAAAATCGGGAGGTACCCTTCTATGGGGGCTATAAAAAAGCGTGGACCTATACAGACTAATTTCTGGGAGAACGTTTTATACGCCCAACAAAGACTAAGCAACAAACTTCCGCCATTTCGGTGTGATAATGAGGCTAAAACCGTTAAAATACCGAAAATCGGGTGGTACCGTTCTATGGGGGCTATATGAAGGCATTGACCTATACCGACAAATTTCATATGGAACGTTTACTACCCCAAAATGAAGACTGAATACCAAGTTTCAGCCATTTCGGTGGATTATTGAGGCCATAACCTTAAAAATGTCGGAAATAAGGAGGTACCGTTCTATGGGGGCTGTATGAAGGCGTGAACCTATACCAACAAATTTCATATGGGAAGTTTTATACTCAGAATGAAGACTAAATACAAAATGTCAGCCATTTTGTAGGAATATTGAGATCACCACCTTCGAAATGTCAGCCACTTCAGTGTGATAATGAGGCTAAAACCTTCAAAATACCGAAAACCGGGTTCTATGGGGGCTATATCAAAACGTGGACCGATATAGCCCATTGGCATACCAAACATCCTAGGAGTAATAGACACGTCTATACCAAATTACAAAGCTCTATCTTAAAAATTGCGAGCTGTATTTTGATTTCAACAGACGGACGGACATGGTTATATCGACTTAGAATTTTACCCTGATCAAGAATATATATACTTTATAGGGTCACTGATGAATGACAAATTTAATTATATGGTGGAGGGTATAATCAACGTTTATTGGTCAAACAGTGTATTGGAAACTATTTACGATTTTACAAGTAATGGGAAGGAGACTTATTTTATAGATATTTTGTACCTGTCAGTTGCTGGCAAATCGAAGGTCTTCAACAGTTCTGCAGGAAATCTATAGGCCTCATCTACCTTACGTTTCTTAAGCAGGATTACCGCTGTCTTGTCATCTTTCTGGCTGGGAGGTAAACATTCATCTTCCAGAATTTTTTAAGTGGCATCATCGTCTTTTTTGTTTCAGCTTCGAATCAAATTTTGTTTGCCACAGCGAAGTCCATCGACCGGTGCAGTCATGAGTATTACTTCGTGTTCCCAGAGTGTAAATAGCATTCCTAATGTAAATTTTTTGCATGGAAAAAATTCCATGCTGCATGGGCTCATAATTATTTGTTTTATAATTAACATAAACAAATAATAAAGTAAATAAATAATTATGTTTCCCATTTTTTGTTTGCCTTAAAAAAAATATTTTTTTGCAAATCATTGTCATTTATGCGGCTGATAACAAACATTGGCGTGACATGAGATTAAAATAATTTGTTGTTTTTGTTTTTTTGTGTGGCTTTCGCATTCTGGAATGGAGACAAGTCATAAAATTCTATACATATGTACAGAATAGAAAACAGAAATTGCAATCAAATGAAAAGAATGTTCTCGCAATTCTTTTATCTCCCCATTTGATAACTGAACTGAGAGTAGTGTATGGAATGGATGGAGTAAATAAGAAATGCCGCTTGGCTATTGAGCAGATGTGTGTTCTTTTTTTTTTGATTTAGGGAGAACTACAAGTTTTTTTCACAATAGGAATTGTTGATACATTCATACAGAGTATATATTTATGTATGCACACAAGTATAAGTATGCATATATTAGGGTGTAACGAATTTTTCTCTATTATGAAGTGATTATAGAAGGTACAATATAAAATTGACAGTAAAATAAAACAAGTAAAAAAGTATCAGTCGGCTTTGCCGACAGATATATACCCTCTGCCTGTGAATATTGAAACAATTATTTCCCAAAAAAACCTATGTATTTAGGGGGGTTTAAAAATGTTGGGCGTTTCAACCGACAAAAATGTTGATTAGGATTAAATAGGATAAGTGCTCCCATCACCGGCATGTACCAGTAGTCGGCACCTTTCGTATTTGAATTCAAATAACTCATATTTACAACAACAAAATATGAAAATTATCTTAAAAATTTTTCAACAATACTGTCAGCTAACCCTGTGTAAAATTTCATTGAGCTTAGACCATTTATTATATCGGAATTTAACTATTGAGTGTTTTTCACCCAAACCGAAAATGCATGTCTCTTAAGAAAAAATTAGTGGAGATGTCAACATAATAATGTCTGTAATTATATTAAAATTAAAAAAAAAATTAACAAAATTGGTGTTGTGTTGGTAAAGAATAGTCAAAAGAACACTTTAGAAAAATAAATTACTAGAAATTATTTTAATTCTGGAATTTATGCCGATGCCGACTTTAGGGACAACAAAATGTAAAGTTTGCCAGAAGTCGGCATGGGGTGAGAAACAGGCGATTTGTCCATTATTTTAGCTCAAAATTGTACAAAAATGTTAAATAAAGTCTAACTAATAAAAATAGCTTGATTAAAATAATGACTTTTTAGTGATTTTAGGCAATATTAGGCATGGTTTGAAGTGCGTACATTTGTGGCATGCCGGCAATTGGGTAATATTTGCCGACTATAGCTCCAACTAATTTATTTAAGCAATATATTTACAATTTTCTACTTCCATGATGCACAATTATTTGGAATATGACCAAATACTGTAGATACTATTGACCTTTCAAATAATTTAGTTTATGTTAAAAACAGATCTAAAACGAACAATTTTAAATGAATTCCAAATGTTAACAAAATCTTTATTTTATTTACTTTTTTAATTTACTTAAAATATGTGTTATATGTGTAAAAGTATGCTTTTTGTTATTTAAAATAATAAAAACGAACATTTATATACTAAAATACAAGGTGCCGACTACTGGAACATGTGAAGCCGACTATTGGAAAATGGTGCCGACTACTAGCAAAAAAGCACTATTCTAACAAATTCGCAAATTGCACAAGTTTTAAAAGCAATACTTCAACATTTCTTTATGTCATCGGGAAGTAAACTAAATTTCGAAGCAAATAAGCTTTGTTTCATTGCAATTGGCCAAATTTGCTCGAAAGGCGAAGGATTGAAGTTAGGCAAACTCCTAAAGTGCCGACTATTGGTGCACTTATCCTATCAAAAGTTTTGCGGAGGAGATACTAAAAAGAATGGATCGACATTGACCATTATGGAAGTGGATCTCTAGCCACTACATATTGTACCTATGGGGTTTTTACACCCCTCGGGCTGTTTGCTCAAGAAGTATGGACTTGTCCCCGAAAAAAAACTTTTACCATCGTAATTGAGGCAGCGAATGCAATTGAGGCAGCGAATGCAAGAACGTATCCGAAATTTTGTGTGGGAGGTACCGGATGAGTGGACAAACATAGTCCATATTTTAACCTGATGTATATCTGGTAGATACATTAGGATGTGTGAAGTATGGACCAGTTCGGCCACTCCCTTTAAGAGTTACCGTACGAACAACTTAAACTAAGTTTGGACAAAATATTACTAAGGACAGATTTTGGACCGAATCGGCAGATCCGTTCGAGAGTTATCTTGCGCTCCAACCACCTCACACGGAGTCATAGGGCTTTTTTGCAATTTTCAGGCTATTTTCTCAGGAAGTATGGACTTGCCCCTGATGAAACTTTTACCGTCGAGTAAGGGGCGGTGAATACAAGTTGCTAAACCAAAAATCAAAGCGATTCGAGAGCAGGTCCTAAACTGAACTTATCCGAAATTTTGTGTGGGAGGTACCAGAAGGAGTGGACCAATAGAGTCCATATTAGAACCTCATCTAAGTAGAAATTTCACGATGTGCAAAGTATGGACGAAATCGATTACTCCCTTCAAGAGTTATAGTGCGCACAAATTTTCCGAACTTTTGTGGGGGAGGTACCGGAAAGAGTGTACCGATATAACCCATCTTCGTACTTGAACTAAGTATATAATATAAACATATTATATTTTAATATTCCAGCACTGTTTTCGTAATTTATAACGGTATTTAACAAAACAAAACAGAAGTTGACATTTACGTATGATCTCTTAAAAACGTTAAAAACATCAATAAGCTTGTGTTTTCTTACAATTCAACTAACTCAAAATTGAAAAGATAAATTTATTTTGTTCGAAATGGAAGTTTTAATACAATGTTTTCTAATTACTTTTACATAAAAAATTGTACACATTATTCGCATAAAATGTGCTGGAAATCACATTTTTTATAATACTTTTTTGTCGATTTTTTTCCAAGTCCTAAAAATTGAAGTTGAGTTTTACTAACGTCGCCATCCTTTGCCACTCTCCAAACTTTTTGAAGAATGTTCGAAATAGTGTCAGGTTTACAAAAAAATTGGTTCCAGCTGCATATATTTGCATTTCCGTGTGTGACATTAAAAATACTGACGATGCCTCTGGCCGTTTCAGTGAATATGCCGTATTACTGTATTCTCAGTTTCTTCTTTGTTTTGTGTTTTAATTGTTTGATTTGGTTTTTTTTCTTTTAAGATTTAGACATTCTTGTTTTGGGATCTACTTATGAGTGTATTTTTTACATTTGTATATTTTTGATATATGTATGTATGATGCTACATATAATATGAAAAACATCGCACCGAACTTTATTATATACACTACCATGAAATATTATGAACTCAAATGGAATAATTTGTTTCCTTTCCTGTACGCGATACCAGTCGGAGGCGTTTTTTGACCACTAAGAACTCCAAATAGCAAATTACAACCAATTCGAACCGAAAATGTAGATAAAAACATCAAAATAACTGAAATAGCGAGGTACCGTAATATTAGAGCTATTCCGAAACCTGGACCTAAGACCACAATTTTTGGCGCAGAAGGTTTTTTACCATTGGGAACCCCAAATACCAAAGTACAGCCAATTAGGGCCGAAAATGTAGATAAAGGATTCAAAATACCTGAAATCGGGTGGTACCGCTACATGGGGGCTATGATTTTTTGACTAAAGTATTTTTTACTTATTTTTAGCCTATACTGAAAAAATCAGATTGATCCGACGATTATAAATATTTTTGTCGCACCGTCCCATTCAAGTGGGACCACTGTGCATTGTCCCTTCTGGTATGTTTGCGGAACATTATTTACATATTATTATAAGTCCTCGCGGCTCATAATATGACAGAATACATTTTATCGGGTGTAAGCCCAAAGTGGCGGAGATAATTACCCTATAGCTAAAAGGACCCTGCAGTCAGGAGCAAAAAGGGATCTCAAATGGAGGTACCGACAGAAATGGACTGATATAGTCCATCTTCGACTTTGATATACGTTTCCAAAAACATTTTCGATGTTCAAAGATTGAATCGAATGCAAGAGATCCGATCTTTGAACATCGAAAATGTTTTTGGAAACGTATATCAAAGTCGAAGATTGACTATATCAATACATTTCTGTCGGTACCTTTTCGACACAAACATTAAGGCTTAAGAACAGGTTGAGACCTGTTCGCGGATAAATTGTAAACCTTGTCATTACTAGACATCGGATTTTAGCATGTTTTTTATTGGGTTCATATCAAAAATATGCAAAAAATATGCTAAATATGCAAGTTTTTTTTTTTTTTTTTTTTTTTGACAAAAATCGTCAATTAAATTTGGAAAATCATCAAAAAAGCATTCTAAATTAAGTTTTTTGACGTTTAACATAGTTTTTTGCAGATTATTATGTTATTGAGACTCTCCAGATATTCCGCCACAGCAATAAATCTAGACTAACAAGACTTAAATCCGTTTTCACAAGGTGACAAAATGTCAAATTCCTATTACAACATAGTTTGCTTCCTATACAAATGTAGATAGATAATGGAAAAATTTCAAAAACTCAATCAGAAATGTCAAAATCAACATGTCCAAATATGATGATAGTTTCCAATCGGCTAAAATTGTCTAGCAGAAAAACAAAGGAGCTAGAGTTAGTCATCGCTATTTTTGTTTAGATAAGAGCGCAATTTTTTCTAGTTTATGGAAAAAGGGTTCGTTTTTTAGCGCAAAATGGGCAAAAGTACTAAAGTACCATTTACGATTCCAGGTTCTGAAATATAACTATAATTAGAAGTATACTTTTTGAATATCCACATATTTGATTTGAATATATTTTATAGCGTTTAGTCATATATTTGTGGTCAAAAAGCTTCTTTGGAAAAACGCTCTAACTGCCGCTTTAGTATTGGTTTTAGTTTAATGCACTAAAAATACATAATTTTATATGTATATTGTAAGCATACAACCGCTTAATGCAGAATTGGGAAATGTTCACTCCTCGGCGAAAAGTAATGCATTATTTTTAGATTCACTTTTGGCAGTTTTGTTGAGATGTGTATTATTTTATTGTTGTAAAATAATTTCAGCTTAATCTCGGGTTTTGTTGTTTTCAAATTTTAAAAACAACAAGTTTTATTTAAAGTGGGATGTAGTTAATGTTGGCGACATTTTCTGAGTATATCAGCCTTGTACAACTTCTCTACAAGTGGTGTCTTAGACACGCCGTTCGGACTCGGCGATAAACAGTAGGTCCCATATCATTGAGCTAATATGAATCGGGGTGCACTCATTGATATGAGAGAAGTCTCCCCTGTCCCGCCTGGGATGTTTGTGGAACAATTATCTATATATATAAAAATGGTGTACAAAATTTATAGTAATTCATAAAATGAGAACGGCTAGGCCGATTTCTGTAAAATTTTTTGTCAGTTATTCGTATTTTCGAGGAGAAGGTCTTTACGGAAGAAAATTTTGGATAATCTCTCTGGAAAAGTCGGAAAATTGGAAAAATCGAAAATTGAGTTTTTGTATGAAATTTTATTCCTTAATAGCGAGACGAAGTTCGCCGGGTCCGCTAGTATTATATAATTTGTTTCCTTTCCCAAAATTCACAAACCGGAGAAGACACGCTGATAAGGTGTATTCATCAGTTAATAAGCACCATCTGGCAGGAAGAACGAGTTCCCGACGACTGGAACCTGAGCAACCTTTACCCTGTCCACACGAAGGAAGATAAGACTGTATGCTCTAACTGTAGGGGCATAAGTCTTCTCTCTATTGCCGAGGGGTTTGTATCAAAAGAGATTTCAGACAAAGAGACAAGCTTTCGTTTGACTTATTTAATACTCTGCTGGAAAAGGTTACACGATATGCAGATGTTAAAAGAAATGACACAATTTACACCAATACACACGTGTCACTTGCTTAAGCTGATGATATAGACATCATCGGTCGATCAGTAAAAGAAGTAACTGATACCTTTAAGAAGGTCGAAGGAGAATCTGCTAAAGTGGGTCTAGCGGTAAACGGCGAGAAGACCTTGTTGATGGTGTTAACACGAAATGCGTCCATAGAGCTCGGACTAACAGTGGAAGTTGGTTCCTATAATTTTGAGGTTGTAAAGACTTCGTCTACATCGGCACCTACATATACATATAAACACAACAAACATCAATTTTGGAATAAGAAGAAGAATTGTATTGGCCAACTTTGGTTACTTTGGTTTAAGTAAGATGAGGCAGTACTTGGTGTGTTTGAGAGAAAAATTCTGCGAAAGATCTGGGGGCCAATCTGCGTTGACGTTGAATATCGACATCGTATGAACCACAAGTTGTATCTGCGATACAGCGATGCCTGATCGACTCAGCTCGTCGAGACATTCATTATACCCTATACCACAATGTGGAAAAGGGTATTATAAGTTTGTTTTGGTAAAAATGCATGTAACACCGCGAAATATTCGTCGGAGACCCCCAATGTGGTATACCATTCTTCATATCTCGACGAGATAAAGCGATTTTGAGATGTGTGTCCGTCCGTCCTTCCGTCCGTCCGTCCGTCTGTCCATTATAAATTGTAAACACGCTCCAGGCCGCAATTATGGACCGATCGTCACGAAATTTTGTATGGAGGTCGGGTTCAGATCAGAATAGATCCCTATTCTTATTGGTGATGATCGTGAAATATTTAGCGGGTGAAATGGACCAAAAACATAATATTTATCCAATTTTCTAGCGGCTCTGTAGGTCTCAATAATAGTCCGATCAACGCGTAATTTTAAATAAGGTAAGAGTATATCACAAAGGAGAACCTTGCAATTTGAGATGGCGATCGGATAATATTTAGAGGGTTAAATGGACCAAAACTTTTGTGTGAGAATTGTGAAAAATTTTAATATACAGCTTATATCTTAATTCCTGGAAGTGGCATTCCGGACAAGAGTGATATATTTGAAAGTGGAACGCTTGACCTTTCAATTGATGCCAGTTATGTTGGTGTGCATGATCAGATAACAGAGTTACAGCCTAATATATCCCATTATTTGTTTCTACTGTAATAATAAACTCGCTAGAAGTCGCAATTATACATCAATAGTCACGAAATTTTGCACCGGGTAAGAGTATAGGTCGAAAAAGATGCCTACAATTTTGTATGATGATCTGATATTCTTTAGCGGGTGAAATGGACCATTACTTTTGTATGAAAAATATAAAAATTTTATTTTTGGTCGATATTTTAATTCCTTCAGGACATATATTTCGCATAGTAGCCTACATATGGAAAAAAAACTACTGACCTTTCCTCTGATGTAAATTGCAATAAAGTGTTTGCTAGATAACGGGCCTACTGCCTAATATATAATGGGTTCTGTGTAGAGAACCATATTTTTATCCCAAGCTACATATTGTCTCTCCAAAAGTTTATGTAACACCACGAAATATTTGTCCTAGACCCCTTATTTGGTATACCAAAATTCATATCTCGACGAGATAAAGCGATTTAGCGATTAAAAATTGTAAACAAGCTTAAGGCCGCAGTTATGGACCGATTGTAACGAATTTTTTAAAGAGGTTGGGTTCGGGTTAATTAGTTTTTGGTGATGATCGTGAAATGATCAGGGGTGAAATGACCAAAAACAAAATTTTAACCAATTTTGTAGCGGCTCTGTAGGTCCAAATAATAACCAGCAAAATTTTAAACAAAGTTTGAGTTTATGATGAAGAGGAAGCGTACAAACCAACGTGAAGATTAGATAATACTTAGCGGGTTAAATGGACTGAAAGTTTTGTGTGAAATTGGTAAAAATTTCAATAACGTAGCGGTTAAACAACGGAAGTAGTAGTACTACATAAGTGAGTTTCATTACATTTTAGTTGGTGTGAACTAAGTTTTCCTTTCCTGCTACAAAAATGTCTTTGTCATGCTAGATAACTTTTTGGTTTTGGTCATAAGTATTATACATTACATCTCTGATATTTGATAATTAAATGTTCACAATCATTGAAAAGAAGTTCCGTGGAGAGTGATTGTCCAGGGATAGTGGTATAGGGTATCCCATAGTCGGCTCCGTCCGACTATATACTTTTCTTACTTGTTTTGGTATATATAAGTATGGTACTCCCACCATTATTTCGATGCGTTAGAAACTTTTTCGCCAAAACAAACTTATAATACCCTCCCCACATAGTGGTGCAGGGTATACAATTTTTATAGTCGATATTCGATCTGTCTATAGATGAAAGTTGCAATTCTTGTCGAAAAGTTTGCTCCATACAAAAACTGGGATTTCAGCGGTAAATGTCGGCGCAATCCGTTCTCGGAGTATTCTACAAACGTCATGGAATGTAAATCGGGAATCTTTAGCAAGTTCTAAAATTATCTTCCAGTGGGAAGATGTTTAGTTGTAGAATATTCGATTACGAACGCTGTGTCATTATTCCTTTTCGCTGGAGATGATTACCTTATATCGGAGGTATTCTGTATGTCACTGATATTGGGTAGCTCTCGCTATCTACTGCAGCCATGCACGCGTCTTTACGAAAAAGTTAACTACAACTCTCTTTCCCATACAAAAACCCAAAATAGCATTCTCTTCTTGTGCACCATTGATCTACTGACTCATATTATTTAAAATTAGTGGCTTTCTTTTGAGCGGTTTTACTCCAAAACCAGACTAAGCCACACATAATTAAAAGAAAAACGTCACTAATCTGCGGTTAACATTTTTTATGACTCATTCAAGAAAATTCACAATTCTTGAAGGTTGGATCGATCATTGGTCTCTTATCTTGAGTAACTCTAATTTTACCATTTTTAGTTAGTTTCTGCAATTACACACGAAAAAAAAAACTGAAGACAATAATTATGTGTACGCCCCTAACGTCCCTGAATAGTTGTCGTATGTTGGCACAAATTCATATTGTTTTTTTTTATGAAATACATTGTTCTTGTAGAGAGAGCAAAAGTACGAATGCCCCCACATTGCTCCCATACAAATATGTATTGGATCCAACTGCAAACTAAATTTTGCCGGTTTCTCTCATTCTCTTGCTCAATGGCTTCGCTTCTCACGCGATGGGGAACACAAAACATTAGCAAACACTCATACCCCCCGATTAATAGTTGTTGCTGCTGTTGTTGTGGGTTTCGCGGTGCTGTGCTGTGTATGTTTGACCAGTTCAAAAAGATAAGCAACAATTCGAAAGGGGCGCAGCAACGCAACAACAAAATACAGCCGGCTTCGTTTGAGGGAAAACAGCTTAAATAGCCATAAACTTGCCAACCAACTTACAGTCGTTCGTTGAATTTAGTAACGTACACAGCTCAAAGACAGCACTTCTAAGGTAAAGTTCGGAATAAAAAAACAAATCTCAGTGCATAAAAAAGTAGAATAAAAAAAGTACAGTGCCTTCTGGTAGTGCAACTGCAAAAACAACGGATGTGGTAGGCTAAAAGAGGAACAAACTCAAGACTGCAAAAATGACATCATAGGAAAAATTTGAGAGGATGCCAAGTGAAAAAGTGTATCGAAATACATGGCAGAAAATTAAAAAATATAATTAACAATTGAGTGAAATTGATATCAAATAATTATTGTTTTATTGACAAGCAACAAGTGGTTGACGTTTGTGGATATTTCCAGAATATCAATATGCAAAATAACAGTTATCTTTTTCTCAACTAAGCTATTAAAAATGGGTTAATGGTTTTTGACAGAGTGAGGTGTGAAATGAAAATTGTGCCACATTGAAAATTTTTTTATAGTTTTTGTAACATACCACTTCAAAACAATTGGAGATATCGACCTCTCTTGACATTATTTTTTCTGCGAAACATCCGTTGTGTGTTGTAAAAAAATAATTAACAAAATTCAATGCCACAACTAATTTTTCTTTTGTGTTTTTTTTTCTTACAGCTAACCATAATGGATTTCTACTACTTGCCCGGTTCCGCTCCCTGCCGCTCAGTCTTGATGACTGCCAAGGCCTTGGGCATTGAACTTAACAAAAAATTGTTGAACTTGCAAGCCGGTGAACACTTGAAGCCCGAATTCTTGAAGATCAATCCCCAACACACCATTCCCACCTTGGTCGATGGTGATTTCGCCTTGTGGGAATCTCGTGCCATTATGGTCTACTTGGTAGAGAAATACGGCAAAACCGATTCCTTGTTCCCCAAGTGCCCCAAGAAGCGTGCCGTTATCAATCAACGTTTGTACTTCGATATGGGTACCTTGTACAAGAGCTTCGCCGACTACTATTATCCTCAGGTCTTTGCCAAGGCTCCAGCTGATCCTGAACTTTTCAAGAAAATGGAAACTGCTTTCGATTTCTTGAACACCTTCTTGGAGGGTCATGAATATGCTGCCGGTGATAGCTTGACTGTTGCTGATTTGGCTTTGTTGGCCAGTGTTAGCACCTTCGAAGTTGCTGGTTTCGATTTCAGCAAATACGCCAACGTTGCCAAGTGGTACGCCAACCTTAAGACTGTTGCTCCCGGCTGGGATGAAAACTGGGCCGGTTGCTTGGAATTCAAGAAATACTTTGAATAAGTTATTGTTATGTATTATTATTTTTTTAATAATTATTTATACATGTAATGTTTTAGATGTAAAAGCACAAAATTAATTTTTTTTAAATATTTTTCTATATTAGTAGAAAAGAAGAAAATAAAATTAGAAAAAAAGATAAGAAAACAGAAGTTATTTTGATTAATTTTAATACAATAGTGGAAAACATAAATGGCTGCATAATTTTGAAGGTTAGGCTTTGAATTTGTATTCAAATGTTTCCGGCTTGATTTTTCGGATTTATACCCACTGGGACTTCGGCGGCTTTATATCCGTTTGTATTAGAGCTTTTTGTCACATTAACCTTCTTTACGGGGTTTTATTTTGACGTATGTATACACAATGGAATCGACATTTCAAGCTCATTAGGTTTATTAAATCCGGTTATTTGCAATATCCGCTTAACTCCCACACACAGCCTAGCCGGGGAAGAAGACCAGTCGTATGCGTCTTTTAAGGCACAATATTTTATTCCTATGCGAATATATTGATCAAAAATTAATTTTTGATACTAAAGTAAGGAGAATTTTGAATGTATAAATCCCGGCCAAAGGTAAAGGAGGTTCCGTACGCGCAACCAATCCCAACTGAATTCCGCACAGTGGTTCAGAATCGTTTTGTTCCTGCTCCTTTGAACGGATAGGGATACATTTGTTCTTTTTTGCTTTCCGAAGCCTCAAAGCTAGTAGTTGCGCAGCAATTCATAGTCAGAATTAAAATTTTGATTTTTTTGAATATGAGTGTTTTTGGTCAGAATTAAAATTTTGATTTTTTTAAGTATGAGTGTATTTTTTTATTTTTTGGTTTGTTTATTGGTTTGACCTTTTTAATGGATCGGAGCAATCCATCTTAAAAAATGTGACAAAATTAAATGGCAAGCGTGTTATTAGAGAGATTCCATCATGAAGAAGAATGTACATATTGAAGCTAAGCGAAAAAATGTTTTCTAGTTGTCAGTGCATTTATAATTAAAACACTGTAACTTTCTTTATTTTTTTTAATTATTTTTTTAACTTTATAGTTACAGCCAATTCGGCCTAAAAATGAAGATAAAATCCTTAAACTTGTGGAAATCGGGTGGTACCGCTATATGGGGGCTACACCAAATCCTGGACCTATGTCCACAATTTTTGGTGGAGAAGTTTCTGTACCATTGGGAACTCCAAATGCCAAGTTACACCCAATTCGCCCTAAATATTAAGATAAAATCCTTAAAATACTGGAAAACGGGTGGTACCGCTATATGGGGCCTATACCAAAACCTGGACCTATGTCCATAATTTTTGGTAAGGAAGTTTCTGTACCATTGGGAACCCCAAATGCCAAATTACAGCAAATTCGGGCTAAAAATGAAGATAAAATCCTGAAAATACCTGAAATCGGGTAGTACCGCTATATAGGGGCTATAGCAAAAAATGGACCCATATTGGTTTTGGTTTCATATTCATGTATTGTCATCCAAATCTGAAAAGTGTGCGAGATTTAAGTTCGATTGTTCAACTGCAACTGTGTGGAAATTGAGTTACTAGATTTGAATTAAACGGACACCAAAGCAAGTTAAATAAAACACTGTAAAAAGGCTGTAATTAATATGTAAAAAACAAAACATGCGCTCTTAGAATATATCTTTGGTCTGTTCGTCCGTGTCTTTGGTTGGAGCATGAGCTCAAATAAAGCTTTTATTCAAATTGTAGCAAGTCTTTCATACTCTATAAAGTGTGCGAACATTGCAGGTTTTCGGGGGTTCTTTGTTTTTTCATAGTAGGCTGCTTTTTCTAGGGGAGGGTTACTAACCCGGCGCCCAAACCCAAGTTTTTAACGTTCTTATGGGTAAAGGCGCGGCACATGTTAGCTCACTACCATTAACGGGTGTTAAAGGCAGCTCCCTAGGTGACACCACGGGGAGGTCAGTGTCCACTTGAGATGAGAGAGGGACCAAAATAAATCCTGGACTTTGCCATGTTAAAGCCGGTCAGGACCGTTCCTTGGTATCTCTCATCCACTACGTCAGTTTGTTTTACCGTTTGAAGTTTGAGTATTGCAGAGGAGGTACCTAAAAAAATGCATGGGCATAGTCCATTTTGAAAGAGGATTTTATTTTGGGAGTCACTTTTTTCGCGCACTCCAGTCATTTTAGTTGGTCACCGTATAACCTAGAGCTTTGGCCCACTATGTTACGAAGCATGGACGAAAAACATAATAACGCTGTAATCGGACCACAAGAAGAAGCAAAGGATTTTTGAACAGGGAGAGGATCTTTTGAGGGAGTGCTACCCTGAAAGATCGATGTGGACTATTTTCAAAGTTAAACTAAATTTGAACATAATATTAGGAGATCCAAAGTTTGGACCAAATCGGATGCTCCGTTCTAGTGATTTTTTTTTTTGTATTTTTGAGGGAAAGGTACCGGAAGGAGTGGACCGATATGACTCTTCTTTGAACTTAAACTAAGTTTGGCATGCCAAATTTTGGACCGAATCGACTGATCTTTCCGAGAGTTATCGTGCTCTAGGCACTTCTCAGAAAGTATGAACTTGCCCCGATAAAACATGTACTGTCGTAATGGGAGCAGCGAATACAAGTGTTTGCAAAAAGAATCAAAGCGAGCAGGTGCTGAACTGAACTTTTCTGAAATTTTGTGTGGGATGTACCCGAAGGAATGGATCGATAGACTTAATATTGGAACCTCATCTATGTCTGGTAGAAATTTCAAGATGTGCAAGGTATGGATCAAATCGGTTACTTCCTTCTAAAAGTTATCGTGCGCACAACGTTCCCAAACATTTTCGAACTTTTGGGGGGAGGTACCTAAAGGAGTACACCAATATGGCTCATCTTCGAACTTAAATTAAGTGTGGATAAAACATTACGAAGGCTAAATTTTGGACCAAATTGATTGATCCGTTTGAGAGTTATCGAGCGCTCCAGCCAGACAGACGAACGGGCATTGCTAATTCGACTCAAAATTGTTTAAAACGGATTTCGTCCATATTTAGGGTCTAAAATCATTATTTCGATGAGACACTTTTGCCCGTGTATATAATAATAATGTATATAATAATTGTTCCACAAACATCCCAGATGGGACAAGGGAGACTTATCTCATATCAATGAGTGCACCCCGATTCATATTAGCTCAATGAAATGGGACCTACAGTTTATCGCCGAGTCCGAACGGCGTGTCTTAAGACACCTCTTGTAGAGAAGTTTTACATGGCTGAAATACTCGCAGGAAATGCCGCCAACATCACTGAGGGGTATTTTGCCACCGTTGAAAAATGTTTGATGTTGCTTTGCCTGGAAATCGAACCCACGACCTTCAGCGTGCAAGGCGGGTGTGCATACCATTGCATCACGGTGGTACCTAATGTAATTTCACACCACTTTAATTTCAATAAAATTACAAAATTGTTATACGGACGGAACGGGACGTGTACAAAAGTGTATATGGGCTGAAAGAGGACACCCTCAGGCATCATTCTGCAAAAACTTTGTTCCATGCTGTTTCCTAAAAGTTCTACTCCACTAAATTTTGAATTTCAGTAAAATTTAGTACCTGAGGAAAAATAAAATAGCTCGTTCCGTGTGAACGCTATGGTAATTCATTAAAACGGGTGGTAAAGGCGACTATCCTACCCACCTAACAAGAAAACACAAACACAATATCTGTTATAGTTTAGGAGAAATATCTATTTTTTCTCCAGAATTTTGCAAAAATTACATATTACATATTTCGCCAACATCACTGAGGGTATTTTGCCACCGTTGAAAAATGTTTGGATCGTCTTTAAGAATATGCCACGTCCATACCTTCCAATTCAATCCCCTATAGAAATTAACAATCGGTGACGACAGAAAATTGAGGGTTTGGCCTGGAAAACCGATTTCTAAACCATTGTGCGACGGCAATGCCAAGAAAAAACATACTTTCATAGATCAAAATAGATTACTATTTAATTATTTTTTATTGGTAGCACCGTGGTGCAATGCTAAGAACACCCGCCTTGAACACTATATACAAAGGTTCGATTTTCAGGCCAGGCAATATCTAATGTTGGCGATATTTCGTCGGTGTCATGCTTAAGTGTTCCATACGCCATTTTTCCGTTTTGAGATAATCGCATGTTTGCGTCACAACTACGTGGAGACGACTTTATGTTTTTGTTTCTTTAAAATAGTCTGGCTTAATCCCATTGTTGTTGTTTTAATATTTTAAAACAACTATTTTATTAGTGGAAAAGATTTGGCATTGTTCGCCAAAGGGGTAAGGCAGGGAATACTATAGTTTCGATCCACGCCACTGGATCTCATCACTTCCCTTGTTTCTTGTTTGTGGATATTCTCCACCCAAGTTATTTTTCAATAACTTCTTCAACAAGAAACTTTTTATACCCAAACATCAATCGTCAGCTCGATGTATAAAGGTAAGCAAAGAAAAAAGTTCAATGAGAAGTTTTTCCTTGGCAACCTCATACAACTCCGACGAAAGTGTCTGCGAAAACAATTCAAACCTCTTCCACTAGTATGTGAAAAAACAAAATTGCAAACGCTAAATAAACAAGTAAGAAAAGTCTATAGTCGGACGGAGCCGACCATGGGATACCCTATACCACTATCCCTGGACAATCGCTCTCCACGGAACTTCTTTTCAATGATTGTGAAAATTTAATTATCAAATATTATGTATAATACTTGTGACCAAAACCAAAAAGTTGTCTAGCATGACAAAGACATTTTTGTAGCAGGAAAGGAAAATTTAGTTCACACAAACTAAAATGTAATGAAACTCACTTATGTATGTATGTAGTAGTACTTTCCGTTGTTTAACTGCTACGTTATTGAAATTTTTACCAATTTCACACAAAAGTTTCAGTCCATTTAACCAGCTAAGTATTATCTGATCTTCACGTTGGTTTGTACGCTTCTTCTTCATCATAAACTCAAACTTTGTTATTATTTTGACCTACAGACCCGCTACAAAATTGGTTAAAATTTTGTTTTTGGTCCATTTCATCCCCTGAACATTTCACGATCATCACCAAAAACTAATCATTTCAATTCTGGCCCGAACCCAACCTCCTTAAAAAATTCGTTACAATCGGTCCATAATTGCGGCCTTAAGCTTGTTTATAATTTTTAATGGACGGACACACATCGCGAAATCGCTTTATCTCGTCGAGATATGAATTTTGGCATACCAAATAAGGGGTCTAGGACGAATATTTCGTGGTGTTACATAAACCTTTGGAGAGACAATATGTAGAATGGGATAAAAATGTTGTTCTCTACACAGAACCCATTATATATTAGGCAGTAGGCCCGTTATCTAGGAAACACTTTATTGCAATTTACATCGGAGGAAAGGTCAGTAGTTTTTTTCCATATGAAGGCTACTTTGCGAAATATATAAGTCCTCAAGGAATTAAATTATCGACCAAAAATAAAATTTTTATATTTTTCATACAAAAGTAATGGTCCATTTCACCCGCTAAAGAATATCAGATCATCATTCAAAATTGTAGGCATCTTTTTCGACCTGGTGCAAAATTTCGTGACTATTGATGTATAATTGCGACTTCTAGCGAGTTTATTATTACACTACAAACAAATAACGGAATATATTAGGCTGTAACTCTGTTATCTGATCATGCACACCAACATAATTGGCATCAATTGAAAGGTCAAGCGTTCCACTTTCAAGTATATCTCACTTGTCCTGAATGTCACTTCCAGGAATTAAGATATATATATATATATATATATATATATATATATATATATATATATATATATATATTTTCACAATTTTCACACAAAAGTTTTGGTCCATTTAACCCTCTAAATATTATCCGATCGCCATCTCAAATTGCAAGCTTCTCCTTTGTGAGATCGGACTATTATTGAGACCTACAGAGCCGCTAGAAAATTGGATAAATATTATGTTTTTGGTCCATTTCACCCGCTAAATATTTCACGATCATCACCAATAAGAATAGGGATCTATTCTGATCTGAACCCGACCTCCATACAAAATTTCGTGACGATCGGTCCATAATTGCGGCCTGGAGCGTGTTTACAATTTATAATGGACAGACGGACGGACGGACACACAACTCAAAATCGCTTTATCTCTTCGAGATATGAAGATTGGTATACCACATTGGGGGTCTCCGACGAATATTTCGCGGTGTTACATGAATTTTTACCAAAAACAAGCTTATAATACCCTTTTCCACATTGTGGTATAGGGTATAAAAACGCCACAATGCTTCTTATTATATAGAATATATTTGCAAAAATTTAGGGGAATATCTGTTAGAACATAAATGTTATGTTTGCACCTTTCTTCTCAACCAATTCAAACCTGCTAAATTGAGAATTAAAATTCTGATTTTGAAATGTGTTTTTAAACTTGTAGGTTATTAAAATATCAAAAAAAAAAATTGCTTCCTCGTCGAAACGTATGTAGATATCTCGGAAACTAGAGCAGATAGGAAAATGCCGATCAAAAATTCTGAAAGAGCATACGCGAAAACCATAGAAGCCACCCATATCCTAAAAAGTCAAAAATGGCGTATGGAACACTTAAGCATGACACCAACGATTTACTGAATAGTACTTCAGCCATGTAAAATATCTGCAAATGGTGTCGCACTCATTGATAAGAGCGAAGTCTCCCTAATACCTTTGGAGATGTTTGTGGGAACATACATATGTACTGTTTAATTTGAATTTTGTAACCATCGATAGGGAGGTATAATGCCCAGAGTGATAGACAGCGGTCTGAACGATTTTTTTACCCTATGTCCTATCGCTTTTTTTCAGGTCTTTTATGTGCAGTTCAAAGGTTGTTCGAAGATTGTTTTCAAATTTTCATCGGTAGTCTTTATGATTCTGATTATAACGATAAGTACATGCTTACGTTTGCTTGATGGTCCAACAGCTCTAAAAAATTCATCGTTCGTTAACTGACATTGGTTCTTCCTACACCCAGAGAAAAAAAAGTGTGAACGAACGTGGTCAAACTTATCACTTTCTTTTTTCTAATTCGAATTACAAAATAAGTAATTCGAATTTCAAATGGAATAATTAGAATCTCAAATGAAATAATTCGAACTACAAATGAATAATGGAATTGAATGGAATTCTCGAATTACAAATAAAATGTTACGAATAACTTTGGAATTTTTAATTTTTAAGGTAGTCCTTGTGATTCTGATTACAACTATAAATGTTTTTTGTTTTTTCGATGGCAAGCCCATACTTCCATAAACTTTAAAACATCTTGCAGTGGCAAAAAATTAAAATTTTCGTTAAAGTGTTCGAATATCGTTTTGACATTTTTACTGAAAGTACTCCTCGTGGTTCTGATTACATCGATATAAATATACCCTACACAATACTGTGGTAAAGGGTATTATTTTTTGTGCATTTTTTTATGTAAGATGCTTAAGGAAAGGAGATAGGCCCATAGTGCATTTTAGGAATATTCATAGCATCACTTTCTGAGTTGATGACATATGTATGTCCAATCCGGCTGAAAATTGGGGAAGATGTGTTTAGCCATAGGAAGAACAATATTGCTTTCGTGAAATCGGTTCAGATTTTGGTATAGTTCCAGCCCGACTATGATATTTTCCGTGGCTTGAAGATTTGCCATATACATACATTGTTTTGGTACAGCAATTTCGTTCTGCCTCACATATTGAAGAGTAATTTTTAATTATTTTCTATTTCTTCCACTATATACCAGAATCTACATCAACCTATTTTTACAAAAATCTCGACTTTATTAAATGCCGAAGTTCATTAATTTATACAACTTTTCAACATTTTCTCGTTTCAACAATTTGTATTAACATAGTGCTTAAATTGAACGAATTAATTCCTTTAAACATCTGCACAATTAATTATATTTTTAAGAGTAATATGGCAAACAAAAATGTTATGTCGTAAATGTTAAGAATTGTTTAAAAAATATTCTCTTAAATCTTTCTCTTTAAAAATGTTACATTATATCTCAAAATCAGACAAAAGAGTTCATTGTGCGATCATAATGGAGAGATAAGATTTTATTTTTATAAAAAAAACTAGTTTGCTGACATTGTTGCCGCTACAATATTTTGTGGAAAGAAAATGGTCGAATACATGCTTAGTTTTAATTTGATTGGGTAGTAGCCAACCGGTGCACAGTGGTCGAAATCACTGATCTAGCGGCGCGAAATTAATAAATTGCAATCTAATGGATATATGTTTCAGATATTTTGAACAAACTCAGTATGTGTCCGTGGGTAATAATGGGCTAAATATGAACAACATCGGCTTGTATTTTGGTATAGTCCCCATATAACCGTACTTGCTGATATTCGATATTTTGAGGATTTAAGCCACCATTTCCTTCCAAATTAGTTGCAATTTGGTACGTAGGGTTTCTAGTGGTCACTAAATTTTTTTTCCAAAATTGTGGACATAGTTCCAGGTTTGGGTATAAGCAACTTTTTTGGGTACCTCCCGATTATAAGAATTTTGGGGGATTTAAGCTACATTTCCGCCTAAATTAGGTGTAATTTGGTATTTGGAGTTCCCAGTGGACACAAACAAAGCGAAAACAAAATGTCCGTCCGTCTGTCTGGCTGGAGCGCACGATAACTCTCGAACGGATCAACCGATTCAGTCCAAAATTTGATTTCGTAATATTTTGTCCAAACTTAGTTTAATTTCGAATATGGGCTATATCGGTCCACTCCGTCCGGTACCTCCACCACAAAAGTTCGAAAATGTTCGGAAAATTTGTGCGCACGATAACCCCTAAAGGGAGTAACCGATTTGGTCCATTCTTTGCACATCGTGAAATGTTTACCAGACTTAGATGAGGTTTCGATATGGACTCAATCGGTCCACTCCTTCGGGTACCTCCCACACAAAAATTCGGAAAAGTTCAGTTTAGGACCAGCCCCCTATATAACGGTACAAGTTTTTTTTTATTTATTTATTATTTCAAAAATATTGGCCTCTGCGCCATTAGGCAAATTAGAGGCAAGTTGGTAAATATTCAATACAAATTAGTTATAATTGATCTATGATCGACATTATGAAAGATATAATATAATATATAATATAAGTTAGAAATAACAATTATGCTAGAAGTTCATCAATATTTTTTCTTAAATATGGAAATATTTTTCTTAAATATGGAAATATTAGCTATTGACTTTATGTCTGAAGGCAAGTTATTAAATAAGTGGCATCCAGAATATTCAATTTTTTGCTTCGCTGTTTCACTTCGGCAAAATGACAAGTTAAGTTGATTTGAACTACGAGTATTAAATTGTTGATGTCTATGTGAGAAAAGTATTGTATGGTGACCAACTCCATGTAAGGACTTAAACATATACATTACTAGTTGATACTTGTAAGTACCATATACTGGTAAAACCGCAGGAAACACATCTTTATATAAAGTCAAAGTTGGAAATCGCATAGGTAAATTTGCAACAGTCTTCAGGGCTTTATTATGCAACCTCTGAAGACTTTTCAACTGCGTACTATTTTTATATCCAAAAATAATAGCCAAATAATAGTAATGGCTTTGTATTAATGCTTGAAAAATTAGAAATGTTGACTTTTGGTTGAATTTATTTTTAATCTTATATAAAAGACCGATTGCAGGTGCAATTTTCGACTTAACATATTCAATATGCCTATCCCACATAAGATTGCTTTGCATGTATAGTCCTAAGTACTTGACAACATCAACTTCACAAACCTCCTTCCCATCAACGAAAATGTGGTCTGAATCTTATTAGTTGTGTTTTATGCGAATTTATAAAGAGCTTGTTAATACGCGCATATTCAACTATTAAAGCTACATCACGTTCTATATACGGCTTAACGCCATTTACATGAGTGTATGGGTACAGAAGACATATATCATCGGCGTACAAGAAAAGTTTACCTGACAAACCGAGGTTGCTCAAATCATTAATGTAAATGGTAAATAAAAGTGGCCCTAGGACGCTACCTTGGGGAACCCCATGTTTGACGGGTTCAATATTACTTCTTTGCCCATTAACTTGAACATATTGTTTCCGATCACTCAAGTAGCTCTTAATTAATGATAACTCTCGGCCACGTATTCCATAATATTGCAATTTTAGAATCAATATGTTATGATCAATAAGGTCAAATGCCTTACTAAGGTCATAAAACACGCCTACAACACCATGACTCCCTCTATCCAACCCATTGCAAATATAATTCACGACGATCACAGTGGCTTCTTCAGTTACACAGCCTTTCCTGAAACCAAATTGGTAGTCATATAAAAGTTTGTTACAATAAAAGAAATTTGAAAGTTGGTTATGAATTATTCTTTCAAATATGTTGTTAATTATAGGTAATACCGATATTGGACGATATTTGTCAATTGCATCACAATTTTTGGTTTTTGGTAGTGGAATCACCTTGTGTATTTTTAAAATATTGGGGTAGTTCGAAGTAAGTATAATTTCATTAAAAATGTTTACCATATGCGGAATCAATAAATCAGAACAAGTCTCAAAATGTTTTGGAGATAAACCGTCATGGCCACAGCTTTTTCCCTTCTGAATTTTAGATAAAACATCAATAACATCCATACTAGTAGTATTCTGCATAGTAAAATCATTATGGCAATATGCCATTGTACCTAAGGAATTAAAGCTATCCAATGGACCTGAACAAATTTGATCTTTTAATTTTTCTACTGATTCTAGGAAAAACTTGTTCACCTCATTCGCTGCGTCTACATCACTTAAAACCACATCAGTATTAGCTTTTCTCAGTTGTATCGTATTCGGAGTGCTCCTACCCAAAGATTCGTTAATAAACCGCCATGTTTTTTTGAATCGTGCTGAATATACTCCAAAGTAGTCACGTAATAATTATTTATGGAGTCCTTATGAGCTTTTTTGATTACATTATTTATTTGTCTAAGGTCCTCAGTAATTGTCCTGTCATTAGGCTTTTTCCTTCTCTTCCTTAATAGTTTCTGCTTTAGTTGAAATAGTTTTACCAAGTTGCCATTTACCCAAGGTGTTATTTGGTACCTTACATTTTTACTTCTTTTAACATTGAATGTAGCACATTTGACAGCATTTTGTATGACGGAGATTAAATTGTAAGTATCAACTGATGGATTACTATTCAGTGACGTTGCAGCCAAACTATCTTGCAAATGGGACCTTAATTTCGAATAATCATGTTCAGTTGTTATGGTCTTAGTAAAATCATAAGAATTAAGCATGTTCGTTAAACCTAAGGCTGAGATTGGTCCTAAAGTATCAATGTTGGCATCGCCAACAAATATGCACGAATTGCGTCCATAACCTTCCAGTAGGTTTGCCAGAAAATCAAGAAATTTAGTTTCAGATCACTTTGGAGACCTATAAAATGAACAAATGTACAACGGTTTGTTCTTCAGTTTCAAATCCAAAAGTTTTACAACTACTGACTCAACATAATTTTGACTTAAGCATTGTATTACTGAAAACTTTAAGCTATCTCGTATAAACAAAGTCGTTCCCCCATATCCATCCGATCTACAACAATTAACAGCTTTATACCCTGGAACCATATAAACTTGAACAACATCAGAACAAAACCATGTTTCCTGCACAGCAATAACAGCAGGAAGCACGGAACATTGCGCAATGAGATCTTTAAACTTGTTGAACTTTGATATTGATGACACACTTCTAGCATTTACAGAAATCATACCAAAAAATCCATCTTTATTTTTGAGTTCAAGATTAAATTCTTCAAAATTATGAAAATATTGATTATTCATGAAAAAGTAAAAATTATGAGAAACAATATACCAAAATGAATAAAAAGTGTATAATATTAGCAAGGTGACTCGAAATTATTGTCAGAATCAACTGCAATTGGTTCATGCCTAGATCTTCGCTGCTCTTGGTAAGTTGCCGCTTCCTCTAAGAGTTTATCTACGTCATCTTTGTCTTTAATTAGCCTTGCCTTAGACAATTCACCTCTTTTGACAAATACTCTTCCAGAGAGAGCATAAACGGATCTATATCCAATTTCCTTCAACGACCTGGCGTATTTCAATAAATCCATGGTATCCCGACTGAGAAAGTCATTGATTGATTTTTCAGTTTTTTAATTTAGCTTGTTGACCTTTTTTACTGTTGGCAAATAAAACACAAGATTTTATTGCATTGCTTCCCGACGTTTCGTCACTTTTTTGGCGACTTCTTCAGGGGAGGTTCGTCTATTTGAATAAAACATAATATTCTTAAAATCAATCACAATTATGAGCATATTAATTACTTACAATATTTCTTTAAGTAGTGTTACATGGATTTTATATTTGTAAATATATAATGACAATGACACAACTTAAATCTATGTCACAGTGGGTTCATAATATTGCAACTCCATAACTGCAACTGATGTTGTCAGTATCTTCTTTTAAATTCATCGTTCTGTTTATGTTCTGCTGTATTCTTAAGCTTTCCTTCAGTAACCGTTTTCTCTCTGTTCTCTCTTTATCTAGAATTCTTATATTATCAAAATCGGGAGAGTGACCTGTGTTCAAAATGTGTTGTGCTAACGCAGTGCTCTCTTTTTGTTTCTCTATGTCAAATTTGTGTTCTGACATTCTTATGTTGAGCGCTCTTTTTGTTGTCCCTATGTATATTGATATAAATAGTTTTCGTATCTTCCTTATCCTTAAGCTTGGACTTGAGTGACATAAGCGCATCTTTTGACTTCCGTGAGTCAAATTTAATAACAATAGATTTCTTTATATTTGCATTTCGACTTCTGTTTTTAATAAAATAAGCATCCGAAATTGAATTCCTGTTAATTTCAATGCCAGCATCATTTGAAAGCTTGATAATGGTATCTTCAGCTGATAAATTATTGTCTTGTTTCACACCCGTGACTATACAATCATTTTTAACCATTTCATCGCTTAAAAATTTAACAGTTTTTTTCAGTTGAGTTACTTCTTGCTTCAACGCTTTGTTTTCCTTTTGGACAATTTCAACCTTCTTTTTATTCTCAGCATAACCCTTGAGAATATCTTCATATTGTTGTGACATGAATGTTATTGTATCATGCATTACACTCAGCTGATCTAGCTTTTTGAGTTCCCTTTTAATATCTTCCAGTTCAGATTTAACATAATTGTTGCTGTTGTTTTTACTTCCACTCTTGCTTTTGTCACAGACATGACACACAAACTCTTCACTAGGGTTATCTAAAAGATGTTTATATTGGCGTTTGTCAAGTTGAGTGCAAACAACATGATATTCTTTTTTACACTCATCACACTCTATGCTTTGTTCATCTTCATCAATCGCCAATTTGCATTGCGAACAATTGTTTTTCTTTTTTAGACTACGTCTTGTTTTTTGGGGCATATTTCACTTTATCCAGTATCGTTTGTGTTTGGACAGTGTTTGTGTAAAAGTTATAAAATTCAACGACAATTTTAACAATTGTTTTTGCTAATTAAAAAAAAAAATATTTTGCGGAGCTAAGAAAAAACTGACGTTTACACGACAAGGGTTGCCAACTTTTTTTTTTTCTTTTCTTTTTTTTTTATCTGGAGAAAGTCCATACTTCCTGAGAAAATAGTCTGTAAAGTACAAAAAAACCTATAACACAGTGTGTAGTGGTTGGAGCGCAAGATAACCCCCGAACGGATCTGCTGATTTGGTCCAACATTTGACCTTCGTTATATTTTGTCCGAACTTAGCCTAAGTTCGAAGATAAGCCATATCGGTACACTCCTTCAGGTACCTCCACCACAAAAGTTAATACATTTTCGGAAAAATTGTGCGTACGATAAGTCTTGAACGGAGTGCCCAATGTGGTCCATACATTACACACCCTAATATATCTACCAGATGTATATCTGTTTTGAATATGGATTATATTTGTCCACTCCTTTGTGTACCTCTCACACAACATTTCGGATAAGTTCACTTTAAGACCTGCTCTCGAATCACTTTTATTCCTGTTGACGGTAAATGTTTTTCAAGGTCAAGTCCATTCTTCTTGATAAAACTGCCCGAAAGGTGTGAAAACCCCATAGCACCATATGTAGTCGCTGGAGAGCACTATAACTAAAAATGCAAAATGGAATGCACGGGGCAACCATGTCTTGGACGGGGCAACCAATTTGTTCAAAACTTTGGATCTCCTAATATGTTGTCCAAATTTAGTTTAACTTCCAAAATGACCGATATTGATTTTCTGGTCCAAAATTTATGCGATGACCCACTGAATTCACTAGTGGGCGCGATATCTATCAAAAATAATATCAACTTTCGTAATGGACTATGTCGGTCCATTCCTTTAGGTACCACATTTTTGATTAGGATTAACCTAATCCACATTTTCGTCGGCAAGTTCAAATGTCCAAAAAGGGCCACAAAATTCTGAAAAGACCCTAGATACATTCGATCTGTCCGTAGATGATAGTTTAAATTTAGATAGGCTGAGGGTATATCTCTGTCGGCAAAGCTGACGGATACTTTTTTACTTGTTTTATTTAAATTGTACTGACAAGTATCTCAGCTTTGGTTGGATGCGTTTCAACTATAAAGACATTCTGAGCTTTAAAATGCTGCGTTAGCAAAATGGGTATAATGCTTGTGATGTTGAAAAAGACGCTGGGATATCCCGATTTCCAATTTATGGAATTTTATTTCAATATCACATATTTCTGCTTCTGTTTGACATATTCCAAGGAGAGGTTTGGTAAAGAAGCAGACCCGTAAAGCTTTCAATCAGTACCAAGTAGATGTCGACAGCAGTCAAAATATTAATTATTTTGATTTAGTTCGTCTTAAGTCATTTGGTACAAAAGCCAGATAGGTGAAAACTTTAATATCTACCTAAAATAATAGTTTACGAGTGAAAAACTTAAGCACAGGGATAGTGATGTAGGGTATCATATAGTCCGCCCCGTCCCGACTATAGCCTTTGCTCACTTGTTTCGTTGTCAAAAATCGTTAAAAATCGGAAAATTGGCTACTATTGCTCTGTATTATCAATTTTCCGAATAAAAATTTTGTATCCACATTTCGGCTCGAAAATGTGAGAAAGAACCCACTATATACAAAATAAAATATAATTTAAAAAAATTAAGTTTCAGTGTTTTATTTAGAAATGCACTTAAAACTAGGAAATGATTTGTCGCTTAGCCTCAATAAATATATTCTTTCTCATGATGGAATCTCTCAACTAAAACGCTTGCCGTTTAATTTTGCCACCAGTTATAATTTAAATGCAAGCGTTTTATTTGAGAGATTCCATCATGAGAAAGAATATATTTATTGAGGCTAAGCGACAAATTATTTCCTAGTTTTAAATGAATTTCTAAATAAAAAACTGAAACTTATTTTTTTAAAATTATATATTATTTTTAACTTGTTAGTAAATAAATTTTGTTGACCACTGAGAACAAAATTAGTGTAAATTTTGGCCGAAAATTTAGATAAAAGTTTTAAAATGCCTGAAATCGTGTAGTACCGTTATATAAAGGCTATACAAAAACCTGGACTTATGTCCATAATTTTTGGTGGGGAAGTTTCTGCACCATTGGGGACTCTAAATGCCAAATTACAGCCAATTCTGGCTAAAAATGAAGATAAAATTCTTAAAACACTTAAAATCGGGTGGTACCACTATATGGGGGCTATATCAAAACCTGGACCTATGTCAACAATTTTTGGTGGAGAAGTTTCTGTACCATTGGGGATTCCAAATGCAAAGCTACAGCCAATTCGGACTAAAACTGAAGATAAAATCCTTAAAACACTTGAAATCGGGCGGTACCGCTATATGGGGGCTATGCCAAAACCTGGACCTATGTCCACAATTTTTAGTGGGGAAATGTATGTATCATTGGAAATCCCAAATGCCAAATGACAGCTAATTCGGGCAAAAATGAAGATAAAATCCTCAAAAGAGCTGAAATCGGGTGGTACCGCTATATGGGGGCTGTAGGAAAAAATGGGCCCAAAGTGCAAAGTTTCAGTTCGATTGGTCAACTGCAACTGCGTTAAAAATGAGTTACTAGATTTGAACTAAATCGGGTGGTACCGCTATATGGGGGCTATAGGAAAAAATGGACCTATATTCATGTATTGTCATCCAAATCTGAAAAGTGTGCAAAGTTTCAGTTCGATTGGTCAACTGCAACTGTGTGGAAAATGAGTTACCAGATTTGAAAAGGAAGTTAAATAAAACACCGTAAAACATTGTAAAAATGGACCAATATTGGTTTTGATTTCATATTCATGTATTGTCATCCAAAGTTTTAGTTCGATTGGTCAACTGCAACTGTGTTGTTTACCCCCAAGGAAGACTTAATACCAAATTTCACCCATTTCGGAGGGATATTGAGGCCACAACCTTCAAAATACCAGAAATCCGGAGGTACCGTTCTATAAGGGCTATATGAAGACGTGGACCTATACCGAAAAATTTCAGGTGGAAAGTTTTATACCCCCAAGGAAGACTTAATACCAAATTTCAGCTATTTTGGAGGGATATTGAGGCCACAACCTTAAAAATACCAGAAATCCGGGGGTACCGTTCTATGGTGGCTATATGAAGACGTGGGCCTATACCGACAAATTTCAAATGGAAGGTTTTATACCCCCAAGGAAGACTTAATACCAAATGTCAGCCATTTCGGAGTGATATTGAGGCCACAACCTTAAAAATGCCGAAAATCGAGGGGTACCGTTGTATGGGGGCTATATAAAGACGTGGGCCTATACCGACTAATTTCAAGTAGAAATTAAAACTTAAGACCGAAGACTTAATACCAAATTTCAGCCATTTCGGTGGGATACTGAGGGCACAACCTTCAAAATACCAAAAATTGGGAGGTGTTGTTCTTTGGGAGCTATATGAAGACGGAGGAGATCTATACCGACAAATTTCAGGTCAAAAGTTTTATACCCTCAAGGAAGACTAAATACCAAATTTTGTTCATTTCGGTGGGATATTAAGGCCACAACCTTCAAAATACCGGAAATCGGGAGGTACCGTGCTATGGGGGCTATATGAAGACGTGGACTTGTACCCACAAATTTCAGGTGGAAAGTTTTATACCCCCAACGAAGACTTAATACCAAATTTCAGACATTTCAGTGGGACACTTAGGCCACAAATCCTGTAATATGGTTTTGCATATGCTCATTTTATGCATAGGTCTAGGTTCTTTGAGCATAGGTCTATAAAATGTAAAGTTAAGCCAGAAATCGGAAGGGAGCATAAAAAAACTTGTTGGCTTCAAGTCATTTTTACCCATTTTTTACATTTTTGCCAACACAACTTCCACGTAAATTAATTTTAATGGTCGATATTATGGGATCCCTCACTTAATTTTGAAGAATCCTCCTAAAACACTTCATTTTAAAGAAATTCAGTCATGCTATATAGAATATGTTAACAGGCGAAACTCGGATTCAACGATTATAAAACATTTTTGGTTTTTACCGTATGTTCTATATTGTAGGAAAATGCAAATGAGGGTTGTCGGTGAGGGAAATTCGGCGTGAACAGAAATATACAGTGTTTGGAGGATATAAAGAGTTCGGCCAGAACATAACACCTTTTCTTCCTTAAAATACATATCCAGATATAACACACTAACTTCAGTCCCATTAAAAAAGTTTTGCATTATTGCTAAAAATAACACAAAAACTTTACTATTTTATTTCATGGTCGAAAAATATCTCTAAAAAAGCTCGGCAAAATTTTAGCTAAATTCTGGGAAAATGGTCGAAAAAACTCCATCTGATGCCTCAATGGTTGTTGTTCCCGATTATTTCTGTCTTAATTGTACAAGTAGACGTTTATGGAGTCGATGACATTAAAAACTTTCCAAGGACTATGCCAAAAGGCTAAGCACTTCTGCCGGCAAGAGACTGAGATATACCCTCAGCCTGTGTGAGTTGAGACTTTTATCTGTAGACAGATCGAATATGGGCTACATAACCAAAAACGTTTTTTTGAATGGTGTAGTCAGGGAGTTTCAGAATTTCGTGGTATAAACATTTTTGGTATAAACATTCCGACAAAAATATCGAAATATTCACGATAGTGTGTGTTGGGAATAAATAGGTATGTTGTGCTCATAAATTTGACTTCAATAAAATCGAAAAAGTTTTGAATATTTGGAAAGGAAGTAAAGGCTAACAGTACAATATACAATACAGTTTTCACCAGTGCTGCGATTCTCTAACACATTTTTTGAGCTACCGACAAAAATCGGTAACATTAAAACTCAAAATTATGAATGAAAAGGTCAAATAAAAGTTGACAACACTGTTGCGATCGGTAGAACTTTACGACAACTTTTTATTGGTCGCTAACTTACCGAACGGGTGACGTAGGGGATGGATGATACCAAGCAACGGTCCTGACCGGTTTTAACATGGCAAAGCCCAGGATTTATCTTGGTCCCTCTTTCATCTCAAGTGGACACTGGCCTCCCCGTGGTGTCACCTGGGGAACTGCCTTTAACACCCGTTAAAGGTAGTGAGCTAACATGTACCGCGCGTTCTCCCATAAGAACGTTAAAAACTTGGGTTTGGGCGTCGGGCTAGTAACCCTCCCCTAGAAAAAACAGCATACTATGAAAAAACGAAAGAAAAGAAAAACAACCCCCTCTAAAGTTGACGAACCCCGTCAGACGTACTTGAAAAGTACAAGGCCGATATTACTGCCATACAGGAAATACGATGGATTGGGAAAGGCGTCACAACAACACCTAAAGGTGACGCACTGTATTATAGCTGCCATGACGTAAAGCATGAGTTTGGTTGCGGATTTGTAGTTAGTCGGAGACTAAAACATCTGGTATCCAGCTTCACTCCAGTGAATGAAAGACCTGCTGCAATTCGAATAAAAGCTAAATTCTTCAACATCAGCTTTATTTGCGCTCATGCTCCCACTGAAGAAAAGGACGAACAGACCAAAGATATATTTTACGAGCGCTTAGAAGAAACATATGGCCGTTGCCCTGCCCATGACATTAAAATCATTCTAGGCGATTTTAATGCCAATATTGGAAAGGAGAATATCTTTGGCCCAACAGTCAGGAAATTCAGTCTCCACAGTGAAACATCTGACAATAGCAGCGAAGACGACGAAGATACCACAGTCCCAATCCCAGAAGATGGTATTGAATGTATACCGCCCAACCAAGATGAGGTAAAGACAGCAATAAATCGGCTGAAGAATAATAAGGCAGCAGGAGCCGATGGCTTACCAGCCGAGCTGTTCAAAACCGGAGGCGACACGCTGATAAGGTGTATTCATCAGCTAGTTAGCACCATCTGGCAGGAAGAACGAGTACCCGACGATTGGAACCTGAGTATCCTGTGCCCCGTCCACAAGAAGGGAGATAAGACTGTATGCTCTAACTATAGGGGCATAAGTCTACTCCCTATTGCCTACAAGATCGTGTCAGGGATATTGTGCGAACGACTAAAGCCAATGGTCAACGTGATAATTGGACCATACCAATGCGGCTTTAGACCTGGCAAGTCCACCATTGACCAGATATTTACCCTGCGGCAAATCTTGGAGAAGACCCAAGAGATGCAGATCGACACCTACCACCTTTTTGTCGATTATAAAGCAGCCTTCGACAGCCCGCTGCGTTCAAAGGTATTCCAAGCCATGTCTGAATTTGGTATCCCGCAAAGCTCATCCGTCTTTGCAAAATGACTTTAACTGACACGAGGTCCTCAGTTAAAATAGGAAAGAACCTCTCCGAAGAGTTTGGTACCAAAAGAGGTTTCAGACAAGGAGATCTCTTTGTGATCTCTTTAACATCCTTCTGGAAAAGGTTATACGAGAGGCAAACGTCAAAAGAAGTGGCACAATCTACACCAATAGTCACATGTTACTTGCTTATGCTGATGATATAGACATCATAGGCCGATCAGTAAAAGAAGTAACTGATACCTTTATGAAGGTCGAAGGAGAATCTGCTAAAGTGGGTCTGGCGGTAAACGGTGAGAAGACCAAGTTGATGGTGTCGACGCGCAATGCGTCCATTGAGCTCGGACCGACTGTGGAAGTTGGTTCCTACAATATTGAGGTAGTAAAAGACTTCGTCTACCTCGGCACCTCCGTAAACACAACAAACGACATCAGTTGTGAAATAAAAAGAAGAATTGTATTGGCCAACAGATGCTACTTTGGTTTAAGTAAGCAGTTAAAAAACAAAGCCACATCTCGTCAAACAAAAATAACGCTCTACAAAACACTGATACTACCCGTGCTGATGTATGGCTCCGAAGCCTGGGTACTTGCGCAAGCAGACATGGCAGTGCTTGGTGTGTTTGAGAGAAAAATTCTTCGAAAGATCTACGGACCAATCTGCGTTGACGGTGAATATCGACGTCGCATGAACCACGAGCTGTATCTGCTGTACAACGACATCAATATTGTTAAACGTATCGAGATGCAGCGATTGCGTTGGCTACGCCATATCATAAGAATGAGCGATGATGACCCCGCTAAAAAGATGTATAAACACGGACCGCTTGGCGGAGCACGCAGAATTGGCAGGCCAAGGAATAGATGGCGCAAACAAGTGGATGATGAGATGAAAAGGCGCGGTATTCCAGAAAGCGAAGCAACAAATAGAGAGAATTGGAGATCTTTTCTTAGTTCGGCCTATAGAACAAATGTTCTGTAATGGGCCAGCTAAGTAAGTAACTTACCGAACAATATCGTTAATAACCGAAGCTATAAGCATTTTAATTTTACCGACATTTGTCGGTAACTCAAGAAATGAGTTAGAGAATCGCACTACAGATGTTAATACAAAATAACCAGTGTTTGAGCATTAATATCGTTTACGGTTGTTACTGATGGGAACAATTTGTTGCTGATAGGAGAAAATTCAGCAGATATTAGCACTTTATGATGTGCAACAATATGGTTTCTGCATTATTTTCTACCAATATTTTGCAAGAAGTTGATATAAAATAGGGCTACTAAATTTTGATTAAGGAAGTAAAACAATTTTCTAATTGGTTTTTGAGATATATATATTCCACGGAAAACCCTTGATATGTCGTACATTTTGTCCAATTGACATTTCTTTTCATGTACTTCTAATCCGCACAAAATAAACTTTTTTTTAATACATAATGCGTACGTCCCTAATATTAAACCGATAATTATTTATAGGAAAGTTGTGAAAGTTGTGTGTGTCTGAAGTAAAACGGAATAATTATTTTCTTTCCTGTCCACAATTTTAAGGAGGAGATGTTCCGTGACCTCTTATACCTAAATGAGGTAAAAAAAATCATAAAAAATATATTCAATTGGTCGGGAACCTTATATGGGACTAAATCAAAGTATGGACCTATGTTTTTGGTGGAGAAGTTTTGTGACCATTGGAAACTCAAATGTCGAATTGCAGATACTTGGATCAAAAATTGTAGCTAAAATGAAAAAAACCGAAATATGGGGGCTCTACCAACACATGTATCTATGTGGACAGTTTTTCGAATTACAGATACTTGGGTCAAAAATACCGAAAATGGGGCGGCACCGTTAAATGGGGGCTATACCAAAACATGGACCTACGTGGACAATATAACAAGTAAAAAAGTATCAGTCGGCTTTGCCGACAGAGATATACCCTCAGCCTGTGTGGACCGAAATAATTTTTTTCCAAAAAAAAACATGTATTTAGGAGGGGTTTCAAAATTGTAGGCGTATGAATCGACAAAAATATGGATAGGATAAAAGCTCAAACATTTGCGGGGATATCGACAGATAGGGCTTTTCACTATACTAGCCTACCTTCGGTAAAAATGTCCAAATGATACTCGAACAGACCCTTACCCACACAAAAATGTTGAACATTTGTGTCGGTGGTACCCCAAAGATTGGACAGATAGGGCCCAAATTTAAACATAAACTAAGTTTCGACAACAATTACAGACCCAAAGTTTAGACCAAATCGGTTGCTACGTCTATGAGATATCGCGCGTACCACTTTAGCGAATATTTTCGAACTTATGTGGGGGAGATACCGGAAGGAGTGGACCTTTAAGCACCACCTTCGAATTTCTAATATTCGAAGAAATATCCAAAGTGTGGACAAACGCTGTTCGGTTCGAGCTCTCGAGCCACTACATATGGGGCTATAGGGGTTTTTTACAACTTTCGGGCTGTTTTCTCAAGAAGTATGGACTTGCTCCCGAAACAACTTTTACCGTTGTAATTGAGTCAGCGAATGCAAGTTGCTTCAACAAAAATCAAAGTGATTCGATAGCAGGTCTTAAAGTGAATTTATCCAAAATTTTGTGTGGGAGGTACCCGAAGGAGTGGATCGATAGAGTCCATATTGGAACCTGACCTATATCTGGTGGATATATTAGGATGAGTAAAGTGTTGACCAAATCGATTACTCCCATCAAGAGTTATTGTGCGCAAAATTTTTCCGAACATTTTTGAACTTTTTTGGGGGAGGTACCTGAAGAAGTAGGCCGATTAGGCTTATCTTCGAACTTAAACTAGGTGTGCGCAAAATATTACGATGGCGTAATTTTTTCTCAGGGAGTATGGACTTGCCCCTGTACTGTCGTACGAAGGGCAGTGCATACAAGTTGCTACAACAAAAATCAAAGCGATTAGAGAGCAGGTCCTGAACTGAACTGAACTGAACTGAACTATACCAAAACATGGACCTATATTGATAGTTTTTTGTTGAGATGTTTTGTGGCCACTGAGAACTTTAAACTTCAAATTACAGGTAGTTCGGTCGCAAAATGTAGCTGCAATCAAAATACCGAAAATGGGAGGTAACGTTATATGGGGGCTATTCCAAAACGTAGACCTCTGTTCACAGTTTTTGAAGGTGATATTTTGCTATCACTAGGAACCTCAACTGTCAAGTTACAGGTAGTTCGGTGAAAAATTGTAGCTAAAATCCTCAAAATACCAAAAACCGGGAGGTACCGTTATATGGGGGCTATACCAAAACATGGACCTATGTTGAAAGTTTTAGGTGGAGATGTTTTGTGATTACTAGGAATCTCACCTCTCAAATTACAGGTAGTTCGGTCAAAAATTGTAGCTAAAATCCTCAAAATACCAAAAACCGGGAGGTACCGTTATATGGGGGCTATACCAAAACATGGACCTATGTTGACAGTTTTAGGTGGAGATGTTTTGTGATTACTAGGAATCTCAACTGTCAAATTATAGGTAGTTTGGTCAAAAATTTTAGCTAAAATCTTTAAAATACCGAAAATTGGGATTATATGAAGCTATACCAAAACATGGACCACTTGGAACCCCAAACGTGAAATTACAGGTAGTTTGGTCAAAAAATGTAGCTAAAATCCCAAAAATACCCAAAATCGGGAGGTACCGTTATATGGGGGCTATACTAAAAAGTGGTCCAATATAGCCCATCTTTGAACTTGTCTATGGAAAAAAGACACTCGGGTGCAAAAATATAGCGCTCTAGCTCAATTATTGCGAACGCTAGATTGATTACAACAGACGGGCAGACGGACATAGCTAGATCGTCTTAGAATTTTATACTGATCAAGAATATATATATGGTAAATTTCAAATTTCCTTTACAATTACATAGAAAAAAAATTAAAAACTTTTTTGGCGAGCACATCCGCCATTTTTGGTACATGGGTTAAGAAAAAAATCGTGGTTTCAAATCTGTTCGCGTTCACAAAATTGGATGCTGCACTCAAAAGTTATATGCGGTTTTACTCTCTTGTAAAGAAAAAATATTTAAAAATTCCTATTGAGTTGTAATAAGAACATGTATATATGAATCGTTAGCAGAATGTGATATCTATCCGTAGATGCTAAAATAGTTCCTAAATTTATTTTTATTTTCGCGGAAAATTTAAAATCTTGGAGTAAATTTTATTTATTCTAAATCAAAGTCCAAAAAATCTCTAACAAATAATTTAAAAATACGTACAGAATCTAGACAACGCCTAGAAAAATGTGAGACCAAAATTATAAAGATCGCGTTTATAACTTGCATATTACAGCAACAACATAGAACGGAAACTTATTGTTGGAAATTATTTCAAAAATATATTTTTGGTTAAATACGAAAAATTTGAAAACTAAATGTTGGGAGTTATTCTATTATTTCGCTAAATTTCGATCCAAATCCTGAAGTATTTTGCTTAAACTTCTACGAGAAAAGTAATTAGTCATCGTGAAAGTATATTTGCTTTCTGTGATAAGCTATAGAAATAAGAAGTAGAGAGTAATATTGAAATTACAATCAAAGAAAAAACATAGAAGTTAAAAACCGTATAATTCGCGAATTGGTTTAAATCGGTTGAGGTGCATGTGCTTTTCGGATACAGGGGGTCCATGTCTATCAATATGCATGGATTTTCCCATGTTTCATTCAGCGGCCAAAGTGTGCCATCAGTTGCATCTTACTATTCAAAAAACTTTCAAGTGGGCAAAAATTACGCGATATGCATATGATTATAAGGTGCATCCGATTTCAATGGCCCCCTATTAAAAATACGTAAATATAAATTATTTTAGACGACAGATTCGTCAAGAACTGCGGATGTGCCACCACATTCTATTTTGGGATAAATAGGGATATTACTCCCGAATCTTTGTAATTTGTGACACACCTTTTTGGCAAATATAATAATCGCGTATAAAGGATTACATTTATGTAAAAATAATCAAAGAAAATCGCGGTTCAACTCGCGGAATTGTCAAAATATATTTTTGCAGATTTTCCTACTTTCAAGGTATCTATATCCGGCGTTTTAGTGGATGGATTTGACCGCGGAAGAGCTCATTAGATCCGGCACGTAAAAAAAACTAAAATCACGCGGGGTTCAGGGGTACCTGTACGACAGTTGTAAATTTTAAAGCCAAAAAATAGGTTTTTTCAGAAAATTTACGGACCAATTTTTCGCCTTTGGACTTCTATTACTAGGAAGCTGTACGGAGCACACTCATGAGATATACATCGAACGACGTGGAATCGCGAGTTCTACAATCCTATAAACTAGTTTCGATTATTATCTAGTTGCACCATCTAATTATGAGAAAAATTCGAAAAACACTGAAATCAAAACATCAAAATGTCAGCATCGATTTTAGGGGGATACAGTGTATATATCGAAAAGTCATACACTAGAACCATATTGCCTAAGGGGTATTCTTTAGTTCTTTCTTTGAGCATAGGTTTGAATTTTCCGTGGTTTGGCCAGAAATCAAGAAAGAACACAAAAAAACTTGTAAACTTCAACACATTTTTCCCATTTTTTTATATTACCACCAGCGCAGCTTCCACGAAAATTATTTGTTCTGGTCCATATTATGAGATCGTAGCTAAAACACTTCAATATATATAAATGTATTCATATTTTATAAAATATTTTAACAGTTCGCGACTTATTAAATGGTGAACCTCAACTTCAACGACTGTAAAACTTTTTTGAATATTACCATATACTTTATATGGTCGCAAATGATTAGTTCGATATATTACAAACAGAAAAACAAACTTAATATACCCTCCATACTATGTTGGAGGGTGTAAAAATCAGGAGCTACCGTTCTTTGGGTGCTATATCAAAAGTGGACCGATGTAGCCCATTTTCAATACCAAGTATATATCCTAAGAATAATATAAACTTCTTTAGCAAACTATAAAGCTCTGTCTTAAATTTGCGAACTGTAACATGATTCCAACAGACAGACGGACGTATGGATGGAGAGGTGGGCATCATTATTTCGACTTAAGTTTTATGCTGATCAAGAATATATATAGGGTCTTCGATGAATATTTCGATGTGTTACAAACTGAATGACAAAGTTAATTTTACCCTCCATCATAGGTTGGAAGAACCGTTCATTCCTGAATTTTTGTCTTAACGACTCTAATAAATAAATACAGAATAAATTTCAAATATGGTATAAAATATTTTATTTTTTATTCACAGGTACTTTACCCCTAATTACATACATACATAAATATACACACATTAAACAAATCTACATTTTTTACAACTAATCTACAATCAAATAATTACAAAAAATTACATAATATCATAATAATCGCATAAATATTGCACACAATTGTTTTAATACTTTGGATTAACTTACAGAAATAATTTAAATAAAATACACACAAAAATGCTTACTCCTTAAACAATGGCTTATGGTATAACAACAAAAATAAAATTACACTCGTTTTTCTTCGCTATAATATAACTAAAATTGCAATGAATTATCCTTCGTTTTGTAATCTAAAGGTCGTTTAAATGATTGTTCCAAATTGTGTAAACGTTGTTCCAAATCATTCATGGAATTGCGTAAAATATGGCCTCGGGCCCTTAACGAGATCCCCGGTGAATTTTGCATTAGATCATCTTTGACACCGGAAAAAGAATGGCGAACACAGGAACGTTTTTCAAATTGTGAATTCTGATAGAGTTCTTGGTGAAGCTGTTGGTGTTGTTGTTGCTGCTGCTGCTGTTGTTGATGTTGCTGAAGATGATGTTCACACAGAGAACGACAATTGGTCACAACTAGAGCATCATCATTCTGTAAAGAATCTTCATAATTATCACTGGAAAAAAAGAAACGAAGAAAAAATGCAATGGAAATACAGATGATTGATGATTAATGAAATCTAACAAATTGTTAAGGCTAAAAAAATTAAACAAATGGAATAAGTGAATAAAAATGACTAACAAATAATTAATATGCGTCTAATAATCTAAAGAGTTAATATTATTAAGGAACAGAAGTATTCAAGTTCCTTAGTTTTGATTTACCTATTCTCTATGCTGATAATAAGTATCTATCTCAATCTTACCCAACCAAGTGTAAGATTGAGATGAGTCAAGCAAAGCGGGTTATTTGTGTTTGTTATGCTTTTTCAATAGTTAATTTTATTAGTCACTCAAATGGTAAACACCAACAAATTATCCTCTTACCTCGAATCTGTATTGCTTAAATCCAATTTTGAACCACTCGGCTTGCTTTGTTTCTGCACCAAATGTTCTTTGGCATGGCGCGGACACAAAGATTTGTGTGACGGCTTTTTCGATTGCTGTGAATCAAACGAATCCGGTGATGTTTCATATAATTCTCGACTACTGACAAAATCAACACCAGAATCCTGACCACTTGAATGCAGTGAAAACATGGAGGTTTCAAATGAATGGGGTGATCTGCAAAAAACAACGAAAACAATTATTTATTTTAAACTGAATTTATGTATACTGTTGATGAAAAGATATTTACATATTCATATTATTGACCGGTTGACAGGCATTATATTTAAGCACAAACGGCGATGAAGGTGATGGCGATGAGGCCTCTTCTTCAGCATTTCTTAAGGCTATGGATTTTACAACCGATTTCGGCAAAGGAACATCAATGTATTCTCGTGGGGGTCGTGGTCTAGTGAATACGGAGAAGAGTGTTAAAACAAGTGAATACAATGTTATTTAAAATTAGAGTCTAGGGTCAATGAAGTAAGGCCGCTCCTAGAATGTTCATATGTTCTAGAAAGTTGTTAACTGAGATCTTAGGTACATTTTTGTAGTTGCTTGTATTCTTGAATTTTGAAAGGTTCGGTATCTATGGACCAGAATCGGAGAAAAAAGTATACAAATCGAATATTTTCTAAAGTTTTTTGCTATTTTGACCTTTAAGAACAGTTCGTAGTGGGCTCTGATGTTCCACAAAGTTGTATACTAATATATTCGCTACATTATTGTGGTTGAATGTTTTCTTGAATTTTGAATGATTTAATTTCTATGGAGCAGAAACCGAAAAAAGAAAATAAAAATTGCATTTGTTTTGCTATTTTGACCTTTAAGAGCCATTTCTACAGGGTTCGTATGTTCTAGAAAGTTGTTTATTGAGATCTAAGGTACATTTTTGTAGTTGGTTGTTTGATTCAATTTTGATCGGTTTGATATCTGTAGGCCAAAATCTGAGAAAAATTGTAACGGAAACTCGACCTTAACGATTTTGACCTTGAAGATAAGGTTGAATGGATTTTATGTCTTCACAATTATTATTCTTTGAGATGAGAGCTACAACTTTGCCTCCACGAGTAAACCAAAATTCTTAGCGGTTTAGAAGATATGAGCCTGACAAAATGGTCCTTTTTGACATCAAGGCCTCAGGTCTTTGGGGGCCCATAACCGCGAAATTCGAAGTAACAGGGAAAAACGCCGAGACACGTGTCTTCTTATTTTTCGTCTTCCATTACGCTGCGGTGTCAGAATATGGTTAATTTTCCATGACACAAAAAATTACACACAGTGTAATTGACAAGTATCCTCCGCCTCTGAAGCGAATTGTACAGGCTGATATCCCTTGAGTATTCAACAGATGTCCTCAAGTTATCGTTAGTCTCCCGTACTGTACCAGCAGCTTGGAAAGTTGGCAGTATGGTCCCGCAACTGAAGACAGCCAATTATGCCAGCAGAGGCAACTTGTACAGGCCGCTTTCCCTTAAGTATTTGGGATTCAGCTACACATATTGTACCAAGCCTGAAAAGTTGCCAGGTGGTCCCACTACTGAGCCAGGCAAGGATGGCCGCAGGGACGATTCGTATAGGCCGATTTCTAGAGGCAGTACTACTCCCCATGATGAAAAGCTGTTTCCTAGTTGCCCAGCATCGATTCGGTAAAATGTGCAGTACCACAATAGAATTACATACTATATGAAGTGCTGAACCAGAACATATCATGCAACTAAAGGGTCATGGTGACTCTTCACACTGATACCGTCAATCATGCCAAGCTATTTGAGGACATAGAAGAAGACTTCCCCCTACCGCCGTGTTTGAAACTTTGGAGAATCAACTGTATGAGTAGACCCCAGTCGTTTTTGGGATTCAGAAATAAGAAGTCGAAGACCTGTGATATCTCCCAAACTATTTAAACTTTACCTTTCTGAAACTCCACATCATACAGATATCGAAATGTATGCGGATATTTGTACTATCGTGGTAGCGGATCCTATCATCGATGGCATACATATATGTTAGGTTAAATGTCTACATAGCTGTCTTAGTACAGTTCTTCCACCTGCGAAATGTGAAAAAAAAACAAAAAAAAAAAAAACATTGTTCCACAACATCCCATACGGGACAAGGGAGACTTCTCTCATATCAATGAGTGCACCCCGATTCATATTTAGCTCAATGATATGGGACCTACTGTTTATCGCCGAGTCCGAACGGCGTGTCTTAAGACACCACTTGTGGAGAAGTTTTTCAAGGCTGAAATACTCAGGAAATGTCGCCAACATTACTGAGGGGTATTTTGCCACCGTTGACAAATGTTTGATGTTGCCTGGCCGGGGAATCGAACCCCCGACCTTCTGCGTGCAAGGCGGGCGTGCATACCATTGCACCACGGTGGCACCCAATGTGAAAATATCCACTTCCAAATCCATTGCTACCCTGTTCATCACCTTAACGACTCAATTGAGACTCCCCCTGGAAACACTGGTCGATGGCGCCCTGATTCTGACCACTGACTACCTTAAGATATTGGGTGTGACCTTCTATTGCATGTTGAAGTCGTCCGATGCAGCCACAGTTGTTTGCGACAAGATCAGAGCGCCCTGGCCAGAAGCATTTGGGATGCGGACAATGCAACCTTGTTGACCTCTTATAAAGCAATAGGCCGGTCTATGGTAAGCTATACGCCGCTACGTAGTGGAAGAATATTCAAACCTATTAAATGCAAACCTGACCATGATACCAGTGGACCAAACGTCTTCATGAGTAGGTGAAGATTTTACCTTGATGCTGGCATAAAAATTCTGCAGTGAAATTATTATAGCTTGATTAGAAAAATAAATGAAATCACGGATTATATAGGAAGAGAATTCCACTTGCCGCAATCCAGGAGCTCAGCCAACACTCAGCCCGTTCCTACAGGACGACAATACAATTCTGTTAGGGGACTTAAACGCGCACCAAGGCAGCTGGTATTCAGAGCTGGGCTGTGACGCCAGGGGAAACGACACCAATGAACAGGCAGACGGTACGAACTTCTGCACCCTAAACGAGAGCATCCTGTCGCGGTTTCTGGCGTAATACTAGACAGCTCATTTACAAGGCCTACTGGAGTTATTTAACAGGTTAACAGAAACTGATTTCTGGACAAAAAGATAAACGCCGAATTAAATATCCACATCGCGGACAGGCTATGCCGACGACCAAGCCCCTAAAATATAAGGTATCATTCGATAACCTGTAACTCTTCTGTAAACATGCTGAGATAGTGGCTGGGAACGTAGGTAAAAAATGGAATACTAAAATCACTAGGAAAGACATAGATAACATACTGACCACGTATAAAGCAATTGACCTCCCCCTATTGGCCTGCGTAGCCTCAATTTGGTCTCTGCGAATGGAGAAACCTCTAGACAGTGCAGAATACCGCCCAGCGTATTGCTACCGGGTGCCATACCAAGGTCCCGGAAGAACCCCTTCATCACGAAGCTAAAATACTCCCGGTGAGATTCCACTGCATGTTACTAACGAGGCAACATGCAGTCAAATGCAATAAATAAGACCACCCCAATATTTAAAGTTGAAATAGACCCCCCCAGATCCCGATCAGATACGATTTCCGTAAGTAGCTGCAAGACACAACCTCCAAAACCCTCAAATGATGACAAATAAAATGCCCTGAAGCAGGCACATACAAGGGTGGTAGATGACTATACATTATCATATGCGAGCAGTGTTGTGCTCGGCGGGAGACCCCACCCAGAAGCGACGATGAGAAGGCCCTACCTAGAGAGACCAGATAGATACATTCCCATCGTCGCTCTGTCATCTCTAGGTACATAAACAGTTATGTCTCCCTTCTACATCTTGAGATCTCAGACACGTGGGCAAAATGCGGTCAGTCACCACACATCACACGACACCTTTTTGTCCTGCAGATCCAACAGACTATGGAAACATCTAGCCGTAGTGGTCCACTTTTTAGGACTGGTAGGTATCTACCTATTAATTTCACAATTTCTTCTTTCTTTCTGGGCCATATCGGCCCACTCCCTCGGGTACCTCCCCCATAAAAGTTAAAAATTTTTTTTCGCAAAAATGATGCGCACCGTAACTCTCTAAGGGACTAAAGGATTTGGTCCATACTTTGCACATCGTAATATTTCTACCAGACATAGATAAAGTTCGAATGTGGATTATATTGGTTCACTTCTTCGGGTACTTCCAACACAAAATTTCGGAAAAGTGCAGTTTAAGACCTCCTCTCGAATCCTTTTGATTTTTGTTGTAACAAATTGTATTCGCTGCCTCCATTATGACGGTGCAAGTTTTTTTAGGGGCAAGTCCATACTTCCTGAGAAAATGGCCTGAAAGCTATAAAAACCCCCAATGCCGCCATGTGTTGTGGATGGAGCGCGCGTTAACTCTCGAACTCTCAGTCTAAAATTTGACAATCGTAATATTTTGCCCATAGTTAAATCAAGTTTTTAGATAGACCTTATCGGTCTACTCCTTTGGGTACCTCCCTCACAGAAGTTCCAACCTTTTCGCTAAAATGGTGCGCACGATAACTCTCGAAAGCAGTAACCGATTTGGTCCATACTTTGCACATCGTAGTATTTCTACGAGACATAGATCGTGTTAGAACATGGACTATATATGACAACTCCTTCGGATACCTCCCACACAAAATTTCGGAAAATTGCTGGTTAGGACCTCCTTTCTAATAGTTTTGATTTTTCTTGCAACAGCTTTCCCTCAAGTCACCTATTTCGATGGTACAAGTTTTTTCAGTGGCAAGTCCTTACTTCTTGAGAAAATAACCCGATGACTGTAATAAAAAACCCTACGGCCGGCCACGACAACTCCCGAACCGAGAGTTCGAAAATGTTCGGAAAATTTGTGCGCACGATAACTCTTGAAGGAAGTAACCGATTTGGTCCATACTTTGCACATCGTGAAATTTCTACCAGGCTTAGATACGGTTCCAATATGGACTCAATCGGTCCACTCCTTCGGTTACCTTCCACACAAAATTTCGGAAAAGTTCAGTTTAGGACCTGCTCTCGAATCGCTTTGATATTTGTTGTAGAAACTTGCAGTTACTGCCCCCTATACAACGGTACAAGTTTCATCTGGGGCAAGTTCATACTTCCTGAGAAAATAGCCTGAAAAATGCGAAAAAAAGACCCAGTCACACCGTGCGTATTGGTTGGAGCGCAAGTTAACTCTCGAACGGATCTGCCGATTTGGTCCAAAATTTGGCCTTCGTAATATTTTGTCCAAACTTAGTTTAAGTTCGAAGATAAGCCATAGCGGTCCACTCCTTCAGGTACCTCCCCCACAAAAGTTAAAAAATTTTCGGAAAAATTGTGCCCACGATAACGCTTGAAGGGAATGGCCGATTTGGACAATACTTTGAACATCCTAATATATCTACCAGATATAGATCAGGTTTGAATATGGACTATATTTGTCCACTCCTTCGGGTACTTCCGATACAACACTTCGGATAAGTTCACCTTAAGACCTGCTGTCGAATCACTCTGATTTCTGTTGAAGCAACTTGCATTCGCTGACCCAATTACGACGCTAAAAGTTTTATAGGGGTAACTCCATATTTCTTCAGAAAACCGCCTGAAATTTGTAAAACCCCCTATGACACCATATGTAGTCGCTGGAGAGCACGAAAACTCTCGAACTGATCAACCGATTTGGTCCAAAATTTCAACATTTGTGTCTAAGTGTTCTTTAGGGTCTGTTCGAAGATCCTTTGGAAATGTATACCGATACTGTTCGTTGTGTTGCTGTTTGCAGCCATATTATGTGTTCCACGTACAAGCCCATGCTTCCTGACCCACTGAAATGACTAGTGGTGCGTTATCTTTCAAAAGGATATGACTCTCAAAACATGATTCACTTCTATAATGGATTCCTTTAAGTACCTCCTCAGCAACATTTTTGAACTTTAATCCTAATCCACGTTATTGTCGGCAAGTTCAAATGTCCAAAAAGGGTGACAAATATCTAAAAAGACCCTAAATACATTATATCTGTCCGTGGATTAAAGTTTAAATTCACATAGGCTGAGGGTATATCTCCGTCGGCTAAGCCGACTGATACTTTTTTACTTGTTGTGAAAGAGGATTTCCATTCACACAGGCTGAGGGTATACCTCTGTCGCAAAGCCGACTGATACTGTTTTACTAGTTTTTTTTTCTATACATAAACCATTACAATACCCTGCATGTGGACTGGGACCGGACCCACTCACCGGTCTCAAAACTCTTTATGGAGACAGCCAGTCCAGATTGGAGAATTTGTGAATGTGGACACAGAAACATTAGAAACAGATAACTGAAGTCGATATTCAAACAAATTTGCGTTACTATAACAAGCACTTCGGTTTAAGTCACTTCAAAATACAATACTCGTATTTGACCATTACCTCGTCCATACTTTCAGAAGTCTATGACGAATAATCTCCATTTTTTTTTATAAAAGTAAATGAATCAAAGAAGAAAATTATACTTACTCATTATTCAAATGCTGATGATGATGCTGCACCTGTGGCAAAAAATGATGCGTTTGCTGTTGCGTCTGTAGCGATGGCAACGATTGATGTTGGTGCTGATGTTGATGTATGTGTGAATGGGAATGCGAATGATGAAAGTGCTGATGCTGATGTGGACTATTTGCTGATGGAGTCTGTTTTAGGCTTTGTTGCAGACTTTGTGATTTCTGTTGTTGTGTCGTCCATTCAGGTTCTGGTGTCGACTGTAGTTTTTGTGTTGCCAATGCTGTGGATTGGGTTTTACCCGAAGAACATAGCGATTCTAGAAGTAAAACATAAAAAGATTATTATAACATAATACTAAGTAATATCATTCCAGGAAAGAAATTATCAACATTTGGCTGTGCATATTGTCAAATGTGTATTTAGGTTTGGTGTAGCTCCGTTTAGAAGTTATGGAATGGAAGAAACGATACTGAATCACTGTGCGCCTTAGCAATATTTCGGCTAGTTTTCTTGACCAAATAATAGTAAGGGTGTCGATAAGTTAGTACCAGTGCCAAACTCTTAGGGCTCCGCAAATTTATTGTGAATAAAAGCCGCGGCACAACCAGCAGCCCAAATTATCAATTTGGCTATGACCAAATATTGCAGCCCAGGTTTTGCTACGGTGACTTACAGCTGACCAAAGAAAACAAACGATTGACTTATTTCGATTTTTTTTAGATGTAACACGAGATACCCTTGACACAGTTCTTCTTGTCAGTTACAGAATTTTTCTTTAAATGTAGATCAAAACCATTCATCAACTTGAAGCGGTGCTGAAGTTTTCTTAGAAGAAAAAAAATGGTACTTACGTTGACTTTGTCGTTGCAATTGCTGTTGATGCAATTGTTGTTCTTGTGCGGCAACAGCTTGTTGATGTGTCCGATGACGGCGTCTACGGCAAGTATCCAGGCCAGCACGTGCTATGGTATATGTTAAACCAGTTTCAGATGATGGAAATTCCTGTTGAGACCATAAACCACTGCAAAGCAAAAAAGACGGACAATAAATAAAAAGAGAACATGAAAAATGAGAACAAATTTAGAGGAAGAAAGAAATCAATAATAGTTCTTAATGTTGTAACGATGTTGTTCGCAACCAAACCTGGAAAGGAGAACATAAAATGTTCTAACATTCTAGAGATGGCGATGTTAGAACCACAAATCAGGTTTACTAGCTTAATTAATACACAAACACACTCAAACATACACATAAATTGTTTGCATTATTGAAATAGTTTCTGAGACTTGCTTGAAGTTAGTCCATAAAATAATAGAGTTGTTATCTGTTCTTTGCAACATGGTTATGTAGTGTTTGATGAGATTGAGGTTAAATGTTTCGCAAATATGGTGTGCAATAAAAAAAAGTACCGTTATTTTTTGTTTTAGTGCAAAACATGTGGTACTTTTTCCGATCTTTTGCAACGTGATAACTTGCGAAGATCATCGATGTCTCAATCACCAATCAATCAAGCAAAATCAGTTGATTTGCTAAGCACCATAACCATCATAATGAAAAACAACACTCCACCATATGGACTTTTAAAAATGTCACACTGTTTTATTGACTTAAATACTTTTTGAAGCTATGGCAAACTTATTGACAATATTCTTAATATGTATTTTATAAAAAAAATCTATAAAAATAAGATCTCTTTCTCCTTTCAATTCAGTCTCTTTTTAAGGTGTATGTATGAGTGTGTGTAAGTATTGAAGTTCTATTTAACCATCATCAATTTACCGTTTTTGCCTCATACACATAAAACACAAGGCGGTCAGCACGGATCCCACGCCACAAAACGCCACCAGCACAATGGCAACGATTTCCAAACTGCCCCAGAAATTGGCACTGTGTGTTGATTTGTGTGGAACTTTTCCCAACTCAGCCAATTCAATGATGCGCGGCATTGTCTTGCTAATATCCCAATAGCCATTTTGGGCATTTTGTTGCAGCTGTTGTTGTTGATGCAATTGCAATGTGTCCAATTGTATTGTTGCCAATGACCTATGGATTGAAAAGAAATACGAAAGAAGGGTGTTCATATGGAAGTGCTTCATTTGGGCAACATTGTGTTAAACTTACTCTTGCAATTGTTCCATTTCGACAATTGAATTTGTTCGATAATCCACAGCATAAATGTAGGCATCGGTTCTGAAATAGAAATTACATAAATTGTTAAATGATTTTCTTTTATAAACAAAGTAGTAAGAAAGGAGTTAAATTCGGCCGGGTCGAAAATTGTTTACGAGTTGTTTTGAAGTAAAATGGAACAATTAGTTTTCTTTCGGAGAGGTATCTAGAGGGAACTTCTTATTGGATATTTACCTAAGTATGATCCTGCAAATATTGATCACTTTCTGCGAGGAGGTTTCCTACCGATTGAGAATCCCAAATACTAAGTTAGAGTAACTACGTTAGACAAATCCTTTAAAGACTCCAAATCGAGTGGTACCAATGTGCGAACTCGCGATACCTCTTCAATGGGAGCTATATTAAAACCTGCATCTAAACCAGCGCCGGACATAGGAATACAAACAAAACGAATGCATATTTGAATGTATGAGTGAAAAAAGCAACAACCAACTGATGTTTTTTGTTTGTTTGGTTCACGAATAGTGTACGCAAGTAGGGTGTCCAAAAAACCGGTTTTTTCAAACAAAACGGTTTTCGGTTAACCGAAATTTTCAGTTTTTTCAAAAACCGGTTTTCGGTTTTCAAAAATTTTCAAAACCGGTTAACCGGTTTAAACCGGTTTTGTAAAATAGGTACAAAATTGCTCATAATTTATAAATATTTGATTAAAAATGTGCGGCAAGGGGTAAATTAAGTATAACTAATTCGTTATTATATAATTATCTGATAATATCCTTGTTATTTAACATTCAACCTTAAAGTGGAGACAGCAAAGATAAGACAGAAATTGTGCTCTAAGAATAGTAAAAGCCCTTACAAATATAAGATTGTGTACCAAAGGAATTAAATTTACATTTTATTAAGTCTGGATTCTCCTTCTTGCGTTGAGAACCTCAAATTATAGTGCCAGAATCAAAATGCATTTTGTTATCGTTACCCTTTAGAACCTTAAATTCGACAAGTTCTAAGTTTACTGTACTAATTCAAAAGCGTATGAATAACGTCATTCAAACAACCGTGATTTATTACGTATACGCAGTTTTTTCATAGATCGTTCAATTGAACTATATTGGAGTTCTGCCATTTTGCACAAAATATTTGTGAAGTTTAAAGGTATCTGACATGTATAATTTTTCCGTACCTTTTGTCAGTTAAGTTTATTTTACTTTCAAGAATACAATTGTAATGAAATTTTAAAAATATTACTACTTTTTTAAAACCGGTTAACCGACACAAATAACCGGTTTTTTCGGTTAACCGAAAATGACGTTTTTGGCGAAAACCGGTTTCGGTTTTGTAACTCAAAACCGGTTAACCGGTTAACCGGTTTCGGTTTTGGACACCCTATACGCAAGGGAGAAATGCAAATTCAAAGACAACTCAGTGGGATTGCTGAGTATACTGTCTTTGCAAAGAAGAGCAGCTCTGAACTAAACCCATAAATCTCTGCAGGCATATTTTATACACATGTCGGATACTAAATGCCAATTTCAGTAAATTCGGTAGGAAAGATAATTAGAAAATGTGGCTAAAACTTTGAAAATACCGAAAATCCGGAGGTAACATCTATGAGGCCACATCAAAACGTGTACCTATACAGACAATTTTTTGCAGGAATGCTGGATTGCTCCAACGAAGACTATATATCGAATTTTACCCATGCACCTAGGATAATGCGGGTGAAACCTTGAAAATACCGAAAATCGGGCGGTACCTAGAATGGAGGCTATATCAGTACATGAAACTTTACCGACAATTCTTTGAAGGAATGCTATATAACTCCAAGGAACACATTGTATCGACTACGAGTATTCCTGTAGGATAATGCAGCAAAAACCTTCAAAATATCGAAAACAGGATGCAACGTTCAATGAGGGCTATATCATTGACACATTTCGAGGGGAAATCTGTTTAGCTCCAAATAAGACTAAATACCAAATTTCAGCCATTTCGATGAGATAACGAGGCTAAAACCTTTAATCTACCGTTCTGTATATTAGACTATAACAAAGCGTTTACTGACAAATTTTAGGGGAAGGTTTTGTAGCCCCAAAGAAGACTAAATTCTAAATTGCAGCCATTTCTGTAAAATAATGCGACTTAAATCTGGAAATACCGAATGTCGTTCTATGAGGGCTATATCCGAACGTGGACATGTCCTGGCGTTGTGAAAATGAGTGTAAAAACTTGAAAATAGGGAGGTACTGTTCAATAGGGGCTATATCAAAACGTTGACCTGTACTGACAAATTTCCGGTAGACATTTTTGTCGCCCCAAAGAAGATTAAATATCCAATTTCAGCCATTTCTTTCATTTCTGAGGACTTTATGAAGACGTGGACCGACATGGTCCATTTTCAATACCAAAATAATAGAAAATTCTATACCAAATAATAAAGCTCTACTTTAACAAGTAAAAAGAATCTGTCAGCTTTGCTGACAGAGATATACCCTCAGCCTGAGTATATTGAAACAATTTTATCCCAAAAAAGTATGTATTTAGGGGGTTTTAAAAATTTTGAATGTATGGACCGACAAAAATGTTGATTAGGATTAAAGATCAAAAGTTTTGCGGAGGAGATACTTAAAGGAATGGATCGACATTGACCATTATGGTGCCATAGGGGGTTTTTACACCCTTCGGACTGTTTGCTCATGAAGTATAGACTTGCCCCTGAAAACTATTGTACCATCGTAATTGATGCAGCGAATGCAAGTTGCTTCACCAAAGATCAAAGTGATTCGATTGTAGGTCTTAAGGTGAACTTATCCGAAATTATGTGTGGGAGGTACCGGTTGTAGTGGATAAATATAGTTCATATTTGAACCTGATCTATATCTGGTAGATATATTAGGATGTGTAAAGTATGGACCAAGTACGACAATTTTTCCGAACATTTTTGAACTTTTGTGGGGGAGGTACCTAAAGGAGTGGACCGATATGGCTTATCCTCGAACTTAAACTATGTTTGGACAAAATATTACTAAGGCCAAAATTTGAACAAAAATCAAAGCGATTTGAGAGCAGGTCCTAAACTGAATTTATCCCAAGTTGTGTGTGGGAGGTACCCGAAGGAGTGGACGGATTGAGTCCATATTGGAAACTCATCTAAGTCTGGTAGACATTTCACGATTTGCAAAGTATGGACCAAATCGGTTACTTTCTTCAAGAGTTGTCGTACGTTAAAATGTTCCGAACATTTTCGAACTTTTGTGGGGGGTACCGGAAGGAGTGGACCGATATAACCCATCTTTGAACTTAAACTAAGTTTGGACAAAATATTACGAAAGCCAAATTTTGGATCGAATCGATCGGACATTGCTCAATCGACTCCAAATTGTCTGATACACATTTCGTCCAAACATACTTGGGGTCTAAAACCATTGTTATGTTCCTTTACTTTTAAAAATGGTAACAGTGGCAAAAATGGTAAAAGTGGTGAACTGCTCTCATATAAATTGTATGCTTTTTAAAGTAAGGGAACACTTTGGGGGTAAGAAGTGGTAAAAACTGGTAACCTCAGGTCCGTAAAGGAACACGACTCATTATTTCGATGAGCCACATTTTGCCCGTATGAAAGTGTATATACCCTCGCACAGTGGATCCACCCATTGGCCAAAAATAAAAAATAAAAAAAAATAAAAAAAATGGATGTCAAAATTTTGGTAAAACATCTGGCAACTCCGACAGCTATGACATGGACCTTTTTAAAAATATATTAGTTTTTGTTTCATTCGAACGCGATCTTTTTAAGAATAGCTTCAAAAGTCTGAACATTTGACTAATATTTTTTGTTGTCAGTACAACCTATATTTTAAGTGCAATTAAATGTATTCAAAATATCGCGAAAATAATAGGTATGGCAAAGTATTATAGTGTAGTTTGAAGAAGGAGGTAATAGCTTAGTTTTCATTAAAAAATAGTGTTTTCGCGTGTTGTGGAATTCTAGTTAGCTGTATATTTTCTTAGTGTATTTTGTAATGCCAATTTTATCATATTCTTAAATTTGACTTAAGGTTTTAGTCATGATGCCCACCAGTGCCCACCTCGGGAATAATTTTCCAAAGTAAGTCAAAGGTTTAAGATTATTCAGCATTAAAATCAGCTGCCATCTAGTGCCAGACTATAAATGGTGGGTCGCAGAATAAGGCTGCTCTAGAATATTGTTTCTATGGATATACTAGGGTATAACTCTGTTATCTGACCGTGTACATTAACATAATTGGCATCAATGGAAAGATCAAGAATTCTTCGTCCATATACGACTTACGTGGGCAGTATGTGTCTACGAGGAAAAACGCTATAAGATCTAAATTAAAAATTTTACCAATTTTCAGACAAAAATATTGTTTTTTTTAATCAGCTAAATTGGTTGGATTTTATGTTGTTTTAAAGATTGTTTTGTTTCCCCAAGCCTATTTTTGCATCATAACATAATCGCGACCTTTGTTCATGTCATTTTGTATTAACAGCATAAAAGAATTCTTACCGTATACCCCCTCCAGAGGGTAAAGGGGGGGGAATGTTACGCTCGTGGTTTCTTAAAACACTCTTCGCAGCAGCACATAAATTTAAAAAAATTTAACAGTTCTTTGTTTGTGGCTCGGCTTGGATTTTAATATTAGCTACATATAGGAATGGAAACTTTGAGGCCCCAGTGGCACGTATTAATATATTCCGATTGTGCTCAAACTTTGGCAATCTTAAAATCTAACTAAACTAAACACTTTTGGGGGGTGCCGCCTAAAAAAATCCGACATCGATTTTTTTAAAACCACTCTAGTATATACACGGACAAAATGTGCCCATCGAAATAATGGTTTTAAACTCCATGTGTGTTTGTACGAAATCCGTTTCAGACAATTTGGAGTCGATTTAGCAAGGTCCGTTCGTCTGTCTGTCTGACTGGAGCGCACGATAACTCTCAAACGGATCAACCAATTTGGTCCAACATTTAGCCTTCGTAATATTTTATCCAAATTTAATTTAAGTCCGAAGATGAGCCATATCGGTGTACTCCTACAGGTACCTCCCTCTCAAAAGTTCGAAAATGTTCGTGAAATTTGTGCGCACGGTAACTTTTGAAAGGAAGTAACCGATTTGATCCATACCTTGCACATCTTGAAATTTCTACCAGACATAGATGAGGTTCCACACAAAATTTCAGAAATGTTCAGTTTAGGACCTGCTCCCGAATCGCTTTGATTCTTTTTGCAAACACATGTATTCGCTGCCATTACGACAGTACAAGTTTTATCGGGGGCAAGTCCATACTTCCTGAGAAATGTGGCCGAAAGCTGTAAAAAGCCCTACGGCACCATAAGTAGTGCCTGGGGCACACGATAACTCTCAACCGATTCGGTTCGAATAATGTTGACGTTAGAATGATTACAACGGGGGGATAGGTGGACATGTCGATATCGACACAGAATATTATCCTGATCAAGAATCAATGTATTTCATTGGGTCGAGAATGGTTATTTGAAACGGTGAAACAAACTTAAAATACCCTCCATACTATGGCGGAGGATATAAAAAACGTGGAATTTAAATATGTTTTATCAAATAACTACTTACGCTGGTTCCGCACTGCCAATATGAGGTTCCAACAGCCGTACACGCACCTCCATGCCAATGGCATCGCTAAGGGCTAGCATCAAAGCATCGATTTTCTTTTCCACATCTACCGGCTTGCCTGCAACCACAATGCGCACCTGCTTCTTTTCATCAATGACATAGACAAAAACATTAATGATGTTGCTGCGACCATCATCGGCTCCTGCGCGATCCATTGCCTTAACATCAAAACCATACACTCTATCCGAAGTCGATTCAATGGTACTAATCAGACGAATTTTCCCCGTTGTTTCATCAATGGCAAATAACCGTGAATGATCATTAAGTAGTCGATAGCGAATTTCTGCATTGAGACCATAATCAGGATCGGTGGCTTCAACACGGGTAATGGGATAACCAAACGAGGCGGAGCGTGGTACAACCGCTATAATGGGTTGTCCCGATGTTTTAAATGTTGGCGAATTATCATTCTCATCTAAGATTTTAATGAGTATGCGGCATTCATTTTGTTCCAAACCTTCGAGTCGTTCGTCGACAACAGGATAGGCCAGACGGGTATAGGTACGTCCTTCACGATTGGGCTTTTCACCTTTAAGGCGTATCTGATAACGTTCCACCTGCTCACGATCAAATGATTTCAAGGCGTAGAGGGTAGATAGTTTGGGATCAAATTCAAAGGGGGGATATGCATCATCTTGCTGATTTTGTCCCTCCTCCACCCACAGAGACCATTTAAAGGTTTCCGGATTGAAACCTTTGGTGAAATTTAGTTTCATTAGTTCGGTGGGAGATTCATTGTTTTCTTGGATTTGTATTTCATAGTATTGATGTTGGAAAATTGAAAGGTTTCCAGAGAGAAATGGGTCCTCGGGCTTTGGAGTGGTGGTGGTTTCTATTATCACCTGGCCTTGGAGATTTATGAGAACAATTGCCGTGGAGGTAAGGGAAGGACTGCCCAAATCGGAAGCAATTACTGTGACATTTAAATGGCCATAGTTGTTGTACCCCTTAAAATCGGAAATTGTGGTGATTATACCTTCCCGAGAGTCAATGTTGAAGAGGGGTAGAGAGTCATGATGCAGCAGAGAGAAAAGAACCAAACCATTGCCATTACCCAGATAATCTTTGTCCAGGGCACTTACTTGCTTGACAAAGGTGCCAGGTTTGGTATTACGATCCAAAAAGGCTTTGTAGAGTGGGACTTTCAGTGTCCTATCTGGTATATCGTGGATATATAAATCCGCCTTGACCAAATCATCGTAGCCTATAAATTCCGGCTTGTTGTCATTTACATCCAGGATATTTACTTCCACCTCCACCGAAGATGAAAGACGATACAGGGGTTCCGCATTATCATAGGCAATTACATGGAAGGTATATTTGTCTCTTAGCTCTCTGTCCAGGGATCCTGAGATTTTTATTACCCCCGATAAAGGTTTTATTCTAAATGGCAGCTCCGAATCACTTAAGGCATAGGAAACATTTGAATTCTCCCCAAAATCCAAATCCACGGCTAAAACTTGACCCAACACGGAGTCTTTGTATTCACCCTCGGCTGTGTCAAAACTATACCAAGTCTTCTTGAAAACGGGAGCATGATTATTCACGTCAATGATGGTAAAACGCAGGCAAGTTGAGTCTTTAAGGTTGTCAATATCACTGGCGGTGATGTTGAGTAAAATCTCCACATTGGCCACCAAGGGGTAGTTAATCATGATCTCTCCCGTCAACTTGTCAATGGCAAAGAAACGATGTTGATTTAATTTGCTGGGCAATTGGGTGGCAACTCCTGCTCCATAAAGCTTATCAATGGTCTCCGAAAAAATTTCATAGTGCACCTGGGCATTACGCCCATAATCCTCATCCGAAGCGGTAACTTGTAGGATTTTCTTAAGCAATGGGGTGTCCTCGTAGATAGCAAACAGTGGGCATTTACTTAAGCCACCCATGGCACGAGCTATCCTTGGCCTGCCCCGACTTCGGGCCCTTGACCGAGGTCTCAATGGGCTTTGGGTATCATTGAAATTTCCCTCTGCAGTACTGAGCCGTGGTGAACCTGGCAGAAAGTAAGGCGGCACCACAATATTACTTGTTAACGATGCCATCATATTGGACATTAAATTCATCGACGATTCCACAAAATAGATTTCCATATCGGTGGTATATTCTCTTATCTCCACCCGAGAATCCTTGAACACCGAAATTCTTTCAAATATCGGTGCATTATCATTCACATCAGCAATCAAGATATTCAAATTGGCATATGAAGTCAAGCCGCCCGTATCAATTGCCAATATTTTCAAATTATATATTTGATCTTTTTCACGATCCAAGGGTCTTGATCCCGAATAGGAAATCTTAAAGAAGGGTTGATTATTCATTCGCATATTGAATGGCTTCAAATCTGCCTGCATTTCTAGAAATTTCAAATCATCATTCCATTGATCAGACAAATTATAAATATTAAACAGCTCAGGGCGTCGTGGCAGACTTGTCAGTACCGAAGCGTTTTCCTGCTCCACCCAGGTGACATCAAACAAATCGCTATAGTCACCCTGCAATACAACCTTGAATTCAGCATTTTTACCCAAATCTTTATCTTTGATAATAATGGGTCTATTCAGGGCCACATCTAAGCCTTTGGCACTATTCTCCTTGATCAAACCCATATAGGTGAGATCATTAAATTCCGGTGCATTATCATTGACATCATCAACTTTAACCTCCACCTGATATATACCGGCACCGCTTACCAATCCTGTTGTATATTCCACAATAACCGTTAAATCGTATTTATCTTTCTGCTCACGATCCAACCCGGTCACTGTTAGCAAAGTACCATCTTCAGTTATGGAAATTTTATTAATAACCTCCTGTTGATTGGCTATGATGTAGCGTAGCTTGATATTATTTTCCTGGGCCAATCGTCTTGGTAAACGTTTCCGCGTCTGGCGACGAGGATTTTTGCTGCGAAAACGTGAATTCAAGGTAATATTGGTTTCGGGTGGTGGTGCTGTTGTCGCTGCAGATTGTAAACTTCTATACGACTCCAGATCATTGTTGACAATGTTAATGCCATTCTTATACAGCAACTGTCCAATAATGCCACCAACAATATTCTCTTCGATGTGGAATTTAATGATGTTCATGTTGATTTCCCTGCAAGTAGAACAAGGAGGAAGATATGAATATTTAATAGTAGAACAAAATTGAAAATACATTTTATTAGACAGTATAGTAGGGGGAGATGTATGGCATACAAGTTACCAAGGGTTTAACGTTGAACGTGGCAAAGCCCTAGGAAACCAGACATGTGCCGCGCGTTCACCCATAAGACCGTTAAAAACTTGGGTTTGGGCGTCGGGTTAGTAACCCTCCCCTAGAAAAAACAGCCTACTATGAAAAAACGAAAGAAAAGAAAAACAAACCCCTCTAAAGTTGACGAACCCCGCAAACGTTTTAAGGACCATGATCTGCGAATCTGCACCTGTTCGCAATCTTTATAGAGAAGGTGCAGTTTACGCATAGGCAGATGTACTTGAAAAGTACAAGGCCGACATTACTGCCATAGAAGAAATACGATGGATTGGGAAAGACGTCACAACAACACCTAAAGGTGACGCACTCTATTATAGCTGCCATAACACAAAGCATGAGTTTGGTTGCGGATTTGTAGTTGGTCAGAGGTTAAAACATCTGGTCTCCAGCTTCACCCCAGTGAATGAAAGACTCGCTGCAATTCGATTAAAAGCAAAATTCTTCAACATCAGCTTTGCGCTCATGCTCCCACTGAAGACAAGGACGAACAGACCAAAGATATATTTTACGAGCGCTTAGAAGAAACTTATGACCGTTGCCCTGCCCATGACATTAAAATTATACTAAGCGAATTTAATGCACAAAATGGAAAGGAAAATATCTTTGGCCCAACAGTCGGGAAATTCAGTCTCCACAGTAAAACATCTGACAATGGTATGAGGCTGATAGACTTTGCAGCTGCAAGAAACATGGTAGTTAGCAGTACCAGATTTAAGCATCTCGATATTCATAAGGGCACCTGGCTGTCGCCAGATCAAAGAACAAGAAATAAAATTGATCACGTTGTGATAGATGGAAGACATGCATCAAGCGTGTTGGATGTACGATCTTTCCGAGGTGCAAACATAGACTCGGACCACTACCTTGTTGCAGCAAAGGTACATACCAGATTAAACGTAGCAAACAAATTGCGAACAAACACAACACGGAAGTTGAACATCGGTAAGCTGCAATCACAACTGATAGCCACAACATATTCCACTCAACTGGCCCAACTGCTTAATCAAAGCTCTCCTCGGCCCAATAACATATCAGGACAATAGCAAAACATTGCCCACTCCATGCAAACAGCCGCAAAATCAGTACTTGGATACCAGATACCTCCACCAAGAACCAGGAGTGTCGTGCTGCTACCGAAGAGAAAAATGCGGCATATAGGGCTACTTTACAATCAGTAGCAACGCGTAACGCACGAGAGAGATATCGGGAGAAAAGGAGAGAGGACAAACGTCTTTTCCGCAGGAAAAAGAGAGAGATGGAAAAGCGGGAGTGTGAACAAATCGAGATGTTCAGGAGACAGAATGAAGTCCGAAAATTCTACCAAAGAGTGAAACATCAAACTGATGGCTGTGGAACTGGCACATCCTCCTGTAGAGAGCAGGAAGGTAATCCGGTAACTGATACAGATATTGTGCTAAGGATATGGAAAGAGCATTATTCCAAACTGTTGGTGCCAAATAGTAGCGAAGTCGACGAAGATACCACAGATCCAATCCCAGAAGATGGTATTGAATGTATACCACCTGGCAAAGATGAGGTAAAGACAACAATAAACCGGCTGAAGAATAATAAGGCAGCAGGAGCTGATGGCCTACCAGCCGAGCTGTTTAAAAACGGAGTCGACACGCTGATAAGGTGTATGCATCAGCTAGTTAGCTTCATCTTGCAGGAAGAACGCGTATCCGACGATTGGAACCTGAGCATCCTGTGTCCCGTCCATAAGAAAGGAGATAAGACTTTATGCTCCAAATTTAGTCTTCTCCCTATCGCCTACAAAATAGTGTATGGGACGACTAAAGCCCATGGTCAACGACATATTTGGACCATACCAATGCGGATTTAGCCCTGGCAAGTCCACCATTGACCAGATATTTACCCTGCGGCAATTCCTGGAGAAGACCCAAGAGATGCAGATCGACACCTACCACCTTTTTATCGATTATAAAACAGCCTTCGACAGCCAGCTACGTTCAAAGGTATTCTAAGCCATGTCTTAATTTCTTATCCCCGCAAAGCTCATTCGGCTTTGTAAAATGACTCTAACTGACACTACATCTTCAGTTAAAATAGGAAAGAACCTCTCCGAAGAGTTTTGTACCAAAAGAGGTTTCAGGCAAGGAGACAGCATTTCATGTGATTTTTTCCACATCCTGCTGGAAAAGGTAATACGAGATGTAAACGTCAAAAGAAATGGCACAATTTACACCAATAGTCACATGTTACTTGCTTATGCTGATGATATAGACATCATTGGCCGATCAGTAAAAGAAGTAACTGATACCTTTATGAAGGTCGAAGAAGAATCTGCGGTCTGGCGGTAAACGGCGAGAAGACCAAGTTGATGGTCGACGCGCAATGCGTTCGTTGAGATCGGACCAACCGTTGAAGTTGGTTCCTATAATTTTGAGGTAGTAAAAGACTTCGTATACCTCGACACCGCCGTAAACACAACAAACGACATTAGTTGTGAAATAAAAAGAAGAAATGTATTGGCCAACAGATGCTACTTGGTTTAAGTAAGCACTTCAAAAACAATGCCACAATGCCGTCAAACAAAAATATCGCTTTGGAAAACACTGATACTACCCGTGCTGCTGTATGGTTCCGAAGCCTGGGTACTTGCGCAAGCAGATAAGGCAGTGCTTGGTGTGTTTGAAAGAAAAATCCTTCGAAAGACCTAGAGACCAATCTGACAGTGAATATCGACGTCGTATGAACCACGAGCTGTATCTACTATGCAACGACATCAATATAGTTAAAAGTATCGTGATGCAGCGATTGCGTTGGCTAGGTCATATAATAAGAATGAGCGATGATGAACCCGCTAAAAAAAGCGTATAAATACGAGCCACATGGCGGTGCACGCAGAATTGGCAGGCGACAGAATAGATGACCCAAACAAGTGGATGAAGAGATGACAAGGCGCGGTATTTCAGAAAGCGAAGCACTAAACAGAGAGAATTGGGGATCTTTCCTTAGTTCGGTCTATGGAATAAATGTTCTGTAATGGGCCAGCTAAGTAAGTAAGTATATGTCATGATATAAAACATGAATTTAACTGTTAACTTTTTAATTTGTCCGATGTTAAAAAATCTGGTCTTCAGTTTCAGTCCGGTGAATAAAAGAGTAGATAAAAGCTAAATTTTTCAAAATCTCCTACCGAAGACAAGGCAGACATTAAAATTATTCTAGCCAATTTTTATTCGGCCCAACAAACAGGAAATATAATATCCACGGAAGAAATTAATTATTCTAACACTTGGCGGAAAAATCTGAAATTTTTACCACAGGTAGATCTTCTCGTCCTAATTCTAAAAATATGAAGTTCTTCGGAGGTAAATCCACACTTCCGAGAAATGGGCCTTGAAGTTCCGCAAATTCCCTTGTTTACTTGGAAAAAAATTTACAATTTAAAAGGAAATTTTATTTCCCGTGCCCAAGTTTTGCACCAAGGGCCGCAAAATCCATACTTGGATTCCAGAGGTCCCCACCAAAGAAATCATTGTATGAACAGGGGTGTCGAGGTGCTACCGAAGAGAAGAGTGCGGTATGTAGAACTGCTTGCAATCAGTAGCAACGCGTTGCAAACGACGTCAAAGAATCGTGACGTATTAATGTCAGAATGAAGTACGAAAATTCTATCAACCGTCAAACTGAAATATTAAACTGCTTCCAGGCTCCGCTATAGTACCCCCATAAAGATGAACACGATAACCTGGTAACAGATAGCATGATCAGGTTATATAACGATCCTTTTTCAAACTGTTGCTTGTTTTTGTAACAGTATATGATTTGTAACTTCGTTTTTCTGCTTAGTTTGGCTCTGGGTATATCTGAAGTTCAAGGAATGTAACTGTTTCCATTTGTTGTAGCAACAAAGCTACTGGAGTTAGTTGAGTAGGTTTGGCAGGGCAGTTGAAAATGTGCAATGTTTCGTTAGGGTCTGCACCGCATACTGGGCGAATGTCATTCATGCTTGCCCTATAGGAACTTAGACGACTGCACAATCTAGAACGTAGTTGAGCCAAAACTACTCTGGTTTGCAGTAGCAGCTGACGTTTCACAGCCGCGATTGATGGGGATGTTCTCCGCATTCACACTATAGTTGTTTATGGCATCTACTACTGCATCCGTTTGAATGTTTTGATAGGCTTGTTGATCTAGGGTTTCTGTTCTGTAACGTTGAACATTGAAATGCCAGAGCGGGAGGGGGTGGGTGGTTGTCCTATCCACCATATGGTAAGTAGGATGGCTCTCTCGGTAACACCCGAGAAAGTACTGCAACGAAAAAACGCCATTATGTTGCTGTGCTGGAATAATCTTTGTCTTCTCATGTAGATGGACTACTGAGGATCCCCTTTTGCAGTTGTCAAGGCGCCATTCTGATAGGTGTAAATATTTTTCCACTGCATTGCACTTATATTCGCGGAAATACGTGTTCAGCATTTTACAAATGACATCAAGGAAGGTACCTGATGACAAGATTTTACAATTATCCGCATACGTAAAGATCTCAATGTCAATTAGAGCGAATGGAATGCAGAAGGAGTAGAGGTTAAACAGTTCTGGAGATATCACCGCACCTTGGAGAACTCCCTGTTTCACTCAACTTCAACTTCTTATTCCTGAATTTCACGTACGACTGGAATCCACACATATAATTGATTATCCAACATTTGAAACTTGAGCGGAAAATAGTCTGCTTAATGTCCTCAAACAGCGTGGAGTGATTGACAATATCGAAGGCATTTTATAAGTCGAGCGCCACAATCACTGCTCTATCGCACGGCTTGCTAGGGTTGAGTCCTTGACAAATATGTGAGGACCATACCAAAGTTAGTTTGCGCAGCAGTTATTTCATAAAAACAAAGAGATGAAATAACTCGTACGCAGTTCGTTCATACAAACGACAAACGACCGGTATCCATTCCACTATATAGAAATGGGTCGTTAAAACGAACTAGATTTTAAAAATTTTAATGTGTGGAGATGGTGTTAAGTGCTGTTGTCGTGCTGTGCTGCTTACGTAACCCATGATGATGATAGGAAACTGGATACCACAAAGGTCTGTGCGAAAACGAAACCGATCTGTATGATTCATCTTTGCTGGCATCTTTACCTGACGTCAGTAGCTTTAGTCAGGCCAAATGATACAATTACTGCTCTGTGACACGACCTGTTGTGGTTGAGACCTCGGTTAATATATGTAGAAACAGCGTGCAGTGCTGTTGCAGTATGTACAATGCTGATCCCGTGCTGATAATTCGAAACTGGATATCACGCTCCGATACTGGGAAAGAGTCACAAATCTTCGCTATTATTCACAATATGGAAATTGGCTTGTATGATTTATCTTTGCTGACATCTTTACCTTGCTTTAGATGTGGGACCTCCTTACGAAATTTTCTGGTTTCGGGAACTATTAGGTTGACTGAAGATAAATTGAGGACTCTGCTCAAATAGTCGACACCTGGCTTATCAAGTTCAAGCGCTTTGGATAATTTTTCGCCTCCGATAACATCTGCAACATCTTGTTCCTAAGTTCCTCCTAGGATCGATGCAAAATAGTCGACTAAAATAAATGCTGTATATGTTCGGATCTATCCCAACCACGCCAAAAAACCTGATAGAAGTCTGATCATAATTTTTCCCAGAGTGCATTGGTGGCGACCGGCAGCAGGGATGAGGTCTCGGAAATTCCTCTCTACTACCTGAACATCAGTGGGATTCAGAATTCCTCTGAAGCATTGGTTGGTGAATTCTCTGATATTGTACCAATTGTCCTTCCCATGGTTTGTCTGTTGATGGCAATGAGGATGGGGAGATGGTCCAACATAAGGAAAATGTCACGTCGTTTATACGATGGGTATGTACGGTGATCTATGACAGTTTACTTTATTTCTAGTCAGTCATTTTAGTTGATATGGCGAAGTTTGTAAGACTTTTGAACCATTATCGGAGTACCTTTATTAGCCTTGCTTGCAAAGACAGAATACCCTTGATCTAAATCTACCACATAACGACCACTCCCGCAGCAAGGTTGAACATCTTGGATAATTAGCCAATGTACATACAATGTGGAAAGATCTCATCATCAGTGCTCATTACTGGAGCCTTAAGAAGCACACCGCAGGCGACTTTAAATATTAATTAAATAATATTAAATCTCGATTCTGGCATGGTGTCCTTCATGCCAGCATTGGGCATGGACGCACACTAAAATCCGAGCAGGAGTAGCTGCCATCGTTATAGTATTTAGGACCATGCCAAAACTATGGATGTTAGGACCCGTATGTCAGATATATATTCACTGGACAATAGCCTTAGGCTATCCCCGCATTTTCACATACAATATCAGGAACCTATGGCTTATCCTGATGACGTTATTTTAGTTTATAGTACTAACATACGTAATTTTTCAAAGTCCGGTCTGGGATATCAATATTTTCCCTATATATATTCACCATAGATATTTCAAAAACAATCTTCTGAAAGAATTTAAAATATCAATCAAATATATTTTGTGACCGCAGATAACGAAAATGTGAATAAAAACGGTAGAATATGGTCCTAAATCATATATGAAAAGCGAAAGCTTCTGGAGATGTTAAATATTATAGCTACAAATTTCATTTGTTCAGAGACTCATAATTAAATTTGATTTGGAACATTTCTTCTTTTGATACAACCCCAAAAAAGTGAGGTATTTTAGATATTTGAGATGTTGACTCCGAATGGAATAAATTTTAATTGAGAGTCTAAAAGTTTAATATCTAATTTTGTCACGCCATTTTCTTAACAAATTATTTTACTTAGATATCTAGTTTGTTCTGGGACTTACAGTGAAATTTTGTATAGAATATTTCTTCTTCTAACACCTTTTGTCTAAAACTAAATTTCATGTTACTCGAAAAAAGAACAAAAGAAATTTATTCAAAAAATATTTGGGTGTTTTGTTGGCAAATTTGATGTGTATATTTTCTTGATATATATTGCAAATACATATTTCATTTATTTGGCGACTTATATTGAAATGTGATGGAGATTAGTTTTGTCTTTGACGTCTTCTATCTAGAATGACGTTTTGTTGGACAAAAAATAATAAACTCAGATAAAGTACAACATTAACCCTAAAACGTGATTTTTTGGCAGATTCCTGGCGCTTAGGAACGATTTAGAGTTTTGGTGTATTCGGGGCCTATAGTCAAATTTTATGACAAATAATTTTGTGGAATATTTCGATCTGATACGATCACATTTTAAAGGAGTTTCTAAACGTTTTTGAAAAAAGGTACCAACAATACCCCTTTAGTGACTCGCATGGGGGTTAATTTTTTTCATAAAAAGATACCCCGCATTGCTATCAGTAATATTGCAAAAGACTCTTAATGCAAAGACTCTTAAAGACTAAAATGCAAGGATTCCAAGGAATCTGATGTCGAATATTTCAAAACCTGTAGAAATGGACGGAACTTGCCACGCCTATTTAGGTTACTTCCCGACGTAAACTTTCAAAACGCCGATACACGTGTCTTCTTTTTTTCGGTCCTCTTTCATAATCTGTGCGGGATTTCTTGTAATTTTAAAAACAGTTCAATTATATTGTACAGTTAATTGTGTTTGTTGATAGCCAAACGGCTCTTAAATCACTAAAGTCCTTCTCCAATAAATATGGTCGGATATTATCTGACTGATCCAGCCACTTTTATCGCAAAAATCCATAAGATGAAGAAGATTGAGTGTCTATCATGTCGCTCCCTTATTCATAGAGGTTCCAGGCAATTGTGGGCAAGATTTTTTAAAGTTTTCGGTCAGGAAGCATGGACTTGCCTGTGAAGAAAATTATAATATTAAAAAAAATGTCCTCAAAAGGACCCTGTCAGACTTTAATGGCTTAGAGATACACTGTCCAGTTTTAGACTATGGCGAGTCAGAAAAAGTTTTGCTTTAATGGATCCGAATTGAGAAATTTAAACCCTAAATCTTACAAAAATATGAAAGTAAATCCACCATTAGATTGAAACATAAAATATACAGAATACTTACTCAATTACCGGTCGCAAAGGCACCTGATTGTCCGGCTTGCTGATAACATGTATCGTAACATTAGTTATAAGAACACCTTCATCCGTCAAATCAGGAGCTGGTACAGTTGTCAACGGTTCCTTGCTACGAGCCATAATCAAGGGTTGTGTTGCATTTGCAAATAGCTATGGGAAAGAAAATTTGATAAAATACGCCACAACAAAAGCGTTTAATAAAAACTCACATAATTAGCCACAGCTTCAAAATGGTAAACTTTTCGTTTAAATTCTTGTAATTCACGTATAACTGTAATTATGCCCGAACGTTCTTCAATGGCAAATGGTACACCCTCGGAATAGGTGTGTAGTAGATCATACATAATATCATCATCACCATCGTAAAGTAATGTGGTGCGTACCTGGCCCACAGAGGTACCCAAGGGGGCACTTGAGCCAACCCAAAATTCATAGGGAGCACCAATGAACTCTATCGACTGATCATCCAAAGTGGCAAACACCTCAATTGTTATGACGGCCAACGAGAATCTACGTTCCGAGGGATTTGAGGGCTGAAAGAAACCATTTTTATAATTATTGAGTTCAATTATTCTGGGTTTAACTCACCTGATCACTGGCTTCCACAAATACCGCAATTCTCCCCCTTCTCAATGGCCCCGACACATAAATTGTACCATTTTTACTATCCAGTCGAAATGGTATATAACCACTTTTCTTGGGTCTTTGCATATCGTAAAGTATCATACCATTCGGACCCTCATCTGGATCTCGTGCCAGCACCTGACCCACGACATATCCCACCGGGGCTGTTATGGGTACCTTAAATTCATACAGATTACCATGTTCAAATTTTGGTGTATTATCATTTTGATCGAGCAGTGTTATTTCAACTTTTACAGAATTCGGTGGTGGCTTCTTGGAATTTATGTCATCCATATAGGAGGGCATTCGCTCTAAAGCCTCAACTTCTAAGTGAATAGATTTTCTTTTTTCACGATCCAGCAGACGATCATCACGCACCGTTATCCAGCCGGTGCGAGAATCAATGCAAAATGCGCCCTTGGCATCGGGCTTTTCCTTGAGATTGTACAGGAATTCAGCATTTTCACCTTGATCGCGATCGACAGCATTCACTTGGAGTACACTGAAACCGGTGGGTAGATTTTCCACAATAGAGATGTTGTAAAAGTCCGCCTCAAATTCTGGCATATTATCATTTAGATCCAAAATTTCCACTTCGATTCTGAAAAGGAGGAATGAAAATATAGAACGTCAATTAAGAGCGCCTCAGCAAGCACTGTAAAAAAGTTTGCGGAGCAATGATCACTTGGGATGAGAAAATAAAAGTAGCGTAAATAGATGATTGATTTGATGTAGCCTGTCCTGGGTTATGGGCCTGTAATCAATCGTTGCCAAGCCTCAGTGTACTTTTTGTGTAGTGGGGGTCCGTGAATCTTAGGGTTTCCATTTTTAGAAAATTTTCTTACATTCATGTGTGGCCTCTCCTACGGTATTGATTATGGTGCCAGGTTGTTTTTTGAATCACTCTTCCTTTGCTACAATGAACTTTATTCTTCTCCGCCGGGATTCGAATCCGAGACCACTAGTTCTTTAACACCAAATAGGCCCGGAACAACATCTGTAATCCGACCAGCGGCTGCCACCTCATTGCGTATGTAGTTGTGTTCCTATCGTGTTCCTTTTTGGGCGCTGCATTCCCCGGGATGTCTTTCCTGGATTCTTTTGGACCGTGCCGGTACGGAGAAACACCAGGACAATTATGAATATATTCGTTTGGTTACATCCGCATCCACCACACTCAAGCTTCGGTGAGATGCAATAGATGCCAGGAGTCTGTGCATCTCGGGGGTTGACTGGATTAGTCCAAGTGAGGGACTATGTAGCTGCATTATGCGCGAACATATTCCCCATACAGTCGTCGTCTTCATAATACGCGACTCCCCGCTGTACCCCAACAGCAACTACACATGCAGCACTTAAAACCGATCGGTGCTGTTCCAAGCCCTGAAAATTCATTTTAATTCTTTAAATTAAGACCGAGGAAATAGGAGACTTCAAAAGTCAGAAGAATGTAATGGTCGCGGACATCTGCAGCTTACGCCATTGTTATGTTTACAAAGTACTGAGGAAGAATCGAATCGAAAGTGGTGGTGAGGTATAGGTTTCCCTGTTGCATCAGTCAATACCGACATATACATAGCACAGGTTATGGGCCCAACATTGACCCGCTTTGGAAGGTTATAACCAACTGGTCTTGGGGGGCTATAAGGCAAATCATGATGACCAGAGGGGTATAACGCTGGCTAAGCAGATTGAGAGATCTACGTTTGGCACAGTCAATGAAGCCGCACCTACCATGAATAGCGTAAGTTAAACTGCTCGCCATTTGATCATATGTTACGACCACAGGGGTATAGCGCTGGTTGCGCAGATTGATAGCTCTACTTTTTTCCCAGTCACAATTTGCGGAGGGTTGAACTGTTCGCCAGGCCTGACCTGATCCGATAAATGACGGTACCTCGCAACACGTCGTTTCACTTAGAACCATCACCATACCGGTCAACTTCACTACCTTTAAACGCAGCACTTTCATCATGGGAGACTAATTGGCCTAGAGGACGCTCCAAGACATCATCACTGCTCCAGTCGCTCGTTGAATGCTCCAAGTGAGAGGCGGCGACCCAGCAGAGGCGGCATGCGTTATGAGCTTCATCGAGACAACCATAGTGACCCCAGAGTCAGGGAGCTGACACTGGAAGTTAACAGGTAGGTACATGCGGAACAAATTTCCAGAACATCTGAGGGGATGCAACATTGGAGCCGGATGGGATGAATTATGGGTAACGGTTAAGTTATTCCCGAACACTGGGAAGAAGGAAGATGGAACCGCAGTCGTTTGGGGACGTTTGCGGACATTACGCTGATTGAGGTGTGCAAATTATGGTTAAGTTATTTCCGAACTCTGGGAAGAAGGAAGACAAGACCGCCGTCGTTTGGGGACATTACGCTGATTGTTCCGAAGAGGTGCGCAAATTATTCTAATTGAAAATTTGTAGAGCACCCATGAAGTGGCAAGGCGAAGGGAAGAGTTCTTCCTGCCAAGGAGGACCCAACACAATTTACAATTGATGAAATTGCGAAGGTCAACATCCAAAGCTTTGGGCCCTGAGGGAATCTACATGGTAATGCTGAAACAGCTGGATGTACCGGGAATGGAGTATCTCACAAAAGTTCTCAACCTATCGCTAGCCACCCACATCGTTCCCGATGTCTAGAAAATGGGCAGGGTGGTCCCGCCTCTGAAACCAGCAAAGGTGAATCGTACAGGCCGATTTCGCATTTGTCGCCCGTAGCAAGGACCCTTGAAGATTTAATCCTCCCCAGCGTCTGAAACAGATATCCAGTTGCCGATCATCAGCATGGATTCCGTAAGCAGCACAACAACAGCTCTGCGCGCCATCTCAACAAATATTAGTCGAATAATCAACCAAAGCAAGCCGTGTGAACGAGCAGAGATGGTGGCGCTTGACTTACCAAAAGCCTTTGATACTGTAAAGCACTCCACGCTGTTTGAGGAGCAGACAACCCACCGGCCAACTTTGAAACGTTGGATAGTCAATTAAATATGTGGACGCCACTCGTACGTAGAATTCAGGAACAAGAAGTCCAAGCTCCGTAGAGTTAAACGGGTTGTTCCCCAAAGGTGGGGTGATATCTCCGGAACTCTTTAGACTCTTTAACTCCTGCATTCCGTCCCCTCCAGACGGCATTGAGATCATAACGTATGCGGACAATTGTATGATCTTGGCTTCGGGTACCTTCCCTGAAGTCATGAAAATATCCGCCACTAAATTTATGTCCACTCTGTTCACTACATGGACGTCGTCCGCGCATTCCACAGCTATCTGCGACAAGCTGAAATGTTGCAACATGGTCCTCAATTGCCTAGCCGGGAGCACTTGGAGTGCATATAAAGAAACCTTGTTGACCACATATAACGCGATAGGTCGATCTGCGATAAGCTATGCAGCGCCAGTTTGGTCCCCGAATATAGGTGCAGCGCGATGGAAAGATATTCAAAATTTTTAGAAATCTTCCTTGAGAATTATAAAACGGTGCCTCCTTATGTCTTCATTCGACCATATACATACATGAGGAGGCAAAGATTCTTCCAGCATGATTTCGTTGCAGTACTTGCTCTTGTGTTACCGTGAGAGGCATCCTAATCACCACATGGTGGATAGGACCCCACACACAGGCATGACAGGAGGGATTTTCATGATCTAAAAAGAGAGGTCCAACGTTACAAGAGAGATCTCATTGATAAGGTGGTTAACAGAAATAAGATTAAATGGGCTGTCAACACTTTCAAGCCATATAAGTCACATGGACCGGATGGTATAACGCCGGCGATGCTTCAATTTGCAGCGCCGCTTTTATATCAAATCCTGTAGGAGATCTATAGGGCGTGTTTGACTCTCTCATATGTACCGTGTCTGTGGAAAGAGGTAAAAGTTACTTACATTCCCAAAGCGGAAAAACCTAGTCACTCTGCACCAAAGGACTACAGACCCATTAGTTTATCATCCTTTCTCCTTAAGACTCTCGAGAGACTGATCGATCTGGAGATAAGGAGCCATGTAGACACCGCCTCTAAAAGCAGCTCACAACACGCCTATATTAAATGCAAATCTGTGGAGTCTGCCTTGCATGAGGTGGTTGGCTTCATTGAGAGGAATATGGAAAACTCAAACTTTACCTTGGCTGCCTTTCTGGACATAGAAGGAGCCTTTAACAACGTAGAACTTGAGTCCATAAAACTCTCACTTAAGAAAGTTAACACACCTGAACCTCTAACTTGCTGGATAAATAATATGCTAGAAAGCCACCGCTACTGTGGCTACTTGTTATAAACAATATTTTGACGGACCTGGACAATCAAGGTATAAAAGTTGTCGCCTATGCGGACGACGTTGTACTACTGATTTCCGGTAAGTTTCCGTCAACCATTTCGGAGCTTATGCAAAGAGCATTATCGACGCTGTCGCGCTGGGCTAAGGCCAATGGCCTTGGAGTAAATCCAACCAAGACAGAACTGGTAATGTTCACGAGAAAGCGTAAGCTCGGCGTATTTGTACCACCAACACTGGATGGAGTGCAGCTTCAGCTCTCGCCCGAGGCAAAGTACCTCGGCACTATCCTGGACTGTCAATTGCGATGGAACAGGAATGCTGAGGAAAGGGCGAAGAAAGGATTGACTGCACTTTATTCATGTAAGAATTCCATTGGGAAAAGTTGGGGCCTAAGCCCATCGATTATACACTGGTTGTATAACACCGTGGTTAGACCCATTTTATCCTATGGTTCTCTTGTTTGGTGGCACTCACTGTGCCAGAAATCGACATCCGCTAGGCTCGACAAGGTACAAAGAGCAGCCTCGATCCTCATAACTGGAGCCACAGGCTGCTCTGAACGCAATGCTGAACTTAAAACCGCTGAGTCTCAGCATTAAGTGTCAGGCAACTCGCAGTGCCCTACGGCTGCATGAACAGGATCTCTCGTGCAGTTGTGCCTATGGGCATGGTTGTATCCTGAATGAATCAGGCATAAATGTGAACCACCGCGGAAAACTGAGCGACTATATATCACCAGTCCTGAGATTTGACGATATAGACGTCGTTATACCTAGTAGAGATGACTGGAACCGCAGTAACCCCCCTCTGGACGGTCTGGATTTCTATACAGACGGTTCCAAAATGGAGGAAGGTACCGGGGCTGGCGTCTACTATCTACTATCTCTTGAGTACACCTACTGGCTAGACAGCAACTGTAGTGTCTTCCAGGCTGAAATCTTCGCGATTTGGAAGGCAGCGGAATTGATAAAAAGTTTGGATGCAGAAATCTTTGAACCGGTGACTATCTTTGTGGATAGCCAAGCGGCTCTTAAAGCCATCAAATCCTGCAACATCAAATCCGATGTCGTCCTTAAGTGTAGATCAGCCTTGGGAACGCTAACTAACGGCTTCCGGCTATGCTGGGTACCAGGACACCGCGACTATCTGGGTAATGAAAGAGCAGACGAATTTGCTAGGCGAGGATCGCAGTCCACAGACCTAGCTATCGCTGACTCTATCAAACCACCCATTTGTCATTTCTTTCAAAATATTAAAAGGTTCTCTGACGAAAGAGCCAGTGAATTGTGGCATAATGAACCTAGGTGCATTGTGGCAAGATCCATATGGCCGTCTCTGTCAGTCAAAAGAACGAACTCTCTGCTGAACCTGAGTAAAGCTGAAGTTAGAGTAACGACGGGAGTCATTACTGGACACTGCTACATCAGGTCCCATACCAACAAATGGGATAAGGATGTTACTGACTACTGCAGACTCTGTGAGGACGAGGAGGAGTTAGAGACGATCGAACACATCTTGTGTCGTTGTCCAGCAATGGCTGATAGACGGCATAGGTTAGTAGGTGCTCACTTCCCACCGTGTCTAACTTTCTACTCAACTGTGGAACCTGCTGTGATCTACAACATCATCAAAAATCTGACAGCTGGGACAGCGCAACCTGAACGCGTAAATAAATTCAACTATTCTGCCTACCATTAAAAATAAATCTTTTCTCATACTCTAAAAATATCACTCCACTCTTAAACATTCTTGTAATCTATTCGTTCTTTCACTGCGCTAACAACATTCTCTTTTTATTTTTTCCCCTATCCTCCCTTTTTCCACCTCCTCTTTTCCTGCAGCTCTTTTCTGCTGGATGATCACAATGGACCGGAAGGTCTCCGAGTGACGCAGTCACAATTAGTGGCTGCACATCCCCTAACCTAACCTAACCTAACCTACAAGAGAGAACTCCTAGATCAACAAACATATCAGGCATGTTTGGATAACATTCATACGGATGCAGTCGCAGATGCCATAAACAATAATTGTGTGAATGCGGTCCTCGGAGAACAACCTCCATCTATCACAACTGAGGAGCGTCAGAGTTGTTTTGGCTGAAATACGCTAGAAAGGGTACAGGCGTCAAAATTCCTATAGGGCAAGGATCGATGACACCGTGTACGACACATTGCACCTTTTCAACTGTCCTCCCAAAATTACTCAACTAACTCTAGTAGATCTATTGTTACATCCCGTCAAAGCGGCCATACTCCTATAACTGGAGATATACCCAGAGCCAGATTAAGCAAAATAATGAACTTACAAACAACTATAATCAGTATACCACGGATGCGACCTGGCGGTGAACGAACTTGCGAACATATCATGTACTGTTAAAACAGCATCCAATGTTATATCAAGGACCATTACATAAGTTTGTCCTCAGAACCCAAAATCGCTTGAGATTTTGCTATATTGAATCAACATCTACAAACAGACTTGGAATTTCCAGATGTACAATCAACATCATCGCTATTTAATCGCCATATACTTTTAATTATTAGTCAAAGTTGAAAAAACTTACCTAGCCAATGCTTTCCTCAGTGGATTGTCCTTTTGGCGGGCCTCGATTTGCAGCACAAATGTGTTACCCGGTAGACTTTCCTCCTCCAAATCGATTTCCTTTTGTAAATAAACAATGCCGTTGTTGGGATTGACACGAAACAATTTTCGCTCATTTCCCGATATGATGTCGTAGACCAAAGAAGCGTTGAGAGAATCCTGATCAAAGGCCATAATGGGTGGATTGAAATACAAAGGTATTCTGATGGGCACACCCTAAAAGAAGAAAATTAAAAGATGATCACATATTCTTGTCTTGAGTTCTAAGTTTAACTTCTCCACTCACCGTCATTGGATAGAACTCATCGATTTTCGAACGATAAACACCTTCGGTAAATTTCGGTGGCAGATCATCAACATCTTTGACATTAATTGTAATAGTGGTATTCACTTGATTGGCGGGTGTACCACGATCCCAGGCAAACAGCGGCAAACTAAACAGACGTATACCATTATCAAAATCCAACTCCTTTTTCAATATCAACAGCGGACGATGTGGTGATTTGAGTGAAAAATAAGGACTACCATCTGCCGACAGCTGTTCTGGCACTGTGGACATACTAAAATGTACTTCGGAATTAGGTGTATTTGGCTTATCTCTATCAAAGGCCTGTATGCCTTCGAACACAATTGTACCCGGTGGTGTATTCTCTTTGATATCCACAATATAGGGAGTATTTAAAAATTCCGGTTTATTATCATTGACATCTTCAATATAAACTGTTACGGATAAATAACTTCCTTCTTCAAGCTTCTCATTTTTGGCAGCACAAACAATACGAAATTTTAATAGATTTTTTGGCACATCACGATCCACAAGATCTTCCAGTGACCTTGTTAGGGTCACTACTACCGATGTCAAATTATATTCATGTATGGCAAAATATTTATGATCTCCAGTATTCTCCGGAGATTGTAATGCGATTTTGGAACGTGGATAGGCTTTAATGGTGAGAATTTCTTTGCCAATTGCAGCATCTTCCCGCAGACGTATAAAGCGCACACCCTCACTTTCTGTTGACGTTCCATCGTGAAAGGCACAACCTTGATGAGCTGTAAGAGAGATGAAGAAAAAAATAACGAGATATTAAAACATATACGAAGGAACGTAGTTCGAATATGATCAAAAACTGCATGTTGCGACCGGTTTTACATGAGAAGTTCAGAATTTAACTTAATTCAAGACAATGATACTGAAATCTTGCAGTATACAAAACAATTTTAACGTTCATAAGGTATCTATCCACCCGTTACATACATACACACAATATATCATAAAACCTTTAAAAATGAAAGTGACAACTTGTCATTAAATTCCCTTTCGCCAAGTTGATTCAAATACCATGGTTTAAATTTTTCAACTGCCCACAAAGATTTCACCTACTTAACTGAAAATTATCACCAGCAATGCAATTTTCTGCCACAACGCCTGCTTGCATTCAACCAAAACCTTATTCTTCCGAAAACAAGTAACGTTTTGATGAGGGGGAAGGAAGTTCAGGCCAACAAAGACACGAAATGAAAAATAAAAACAGACTGCAGATGGAAATGACACGGTCTTAGCATGCAGCGATAAAGTATAATTTTCTCATAACAAGAAAAAAAGCTGTGCCATTGTAAATGGAAAATTGCAACAATACAATTACTGCCACAAAAAAGAAAACAACACCAATACTAATTGAACAGAACAAATGTTGTAGAATCTTAGAATTGAAATAAAATCACTGTTTGAATAAAATTTTGTTGTTTGGACATAACACTTACATATCGTCACCTGAAATGCCCAAAGACGTAACCCTCAAAGGGTTACGTTGAGGGTTACGTGTTTGGGCATTTCAGGTGACGATATATTAACCCAATGTACTATTGTGAATATAGACAGCTTTTACGTCCGTCTAAACTTTATTTTATTTGAATTTTCACTATTAGATATTATAAATTCAAAGATTATATAAAAGATACATAAAAAAATATATATATTTAATACTATATAATCGGTACGAGGCCGACTATGTGATATCCTACACTACTACCACTGTGCATACGTTTTTCTCGGGTAGAAATTTCTCCTAAAGAGATATAATGCCAGTTGTGCAATTCTGTAAATTTTTTATTTACCGAACATTCTGTTGTAATAACGATAATGTTATTATTCAGTATTTCTACCATACCGATTGTTAAAATCGGTAAGTCTTAACGACAAATATCGGTTGAAATAGTATATGTCAAATAATAAATTGAGGAACATTTTGACAAAAGTTATAATAACATCGGGAGAAAAGTAAGAAATTAGTCAGACCGAATAGTAACTCTATAATAATTTATTCAATAAATTTAGATTAAGGATGAATAAAATCGAGAAATTTGTATTTGTTTGTGGTGATGCATATATATAAATGTTTAGTCATAGAGGACCTTTTTGAATTAAATGGAAAGACTGAAAGCTAGTTATACCTTCCCCCCTCAGTAGTGAAGGTTCTAGGACCACTGGTAGGCAGACATTGTCTATTTTAAGACCGTTCGCAATAATATTTTCATGAAGTTGTTCACGAGATGCTGTACTATATGGGTATTCCCTTCAAGATGAAGACTTCGTTATACTAATGAGCAACAGTCCCAAAAGAGAATACAAGTTAATGTACGTAATTGCAATGATGCTGCTTGTCTGTCGCGATGAACCACCATCAATAAAAACCCTATAGAGTGAATATTTGGCATAAATTTCAAGACATTTGGTGTTGCCATTCAGAAAATTTATTTCAAGCCTTAATTTGCCAGCTTTTGAAGGATGTTTCACATGTGGCCGATTGTGTATCCTCTTCATATTACATACATACGAGGGCTGAACGATAACTATCTGGACTAACAATGAAAACGCGAATATTTACCATCAAAAATAGTTTTATTGTTTTCTTAAGTAGTCTCCATCATGATTTATACTCTTTTCCATGTGCTCAAACCAATTGTTGAATACCTTTTCCCACTCCGATTGAGACACCTCCAAAACATGGTGTTTAACGCTTTTACAGCATCCTCTGGCTACGAAAATCGTTGACCACGCTGGGTGTTCTTGATATGCTGGAATCAAATAAAGTCATTGGATCCCAAGTCAAAGCTGTACGTCGGATGACCCATCAATTTCACGTTTTGTCCGGTCAAACAGGCGCTGGTTTGAAGTGATGTGTGAGAGCCCACATTGTCATGATGCAGAATGATTTGTCTTCTCTTGTTCGTTTTTCGAACTTCTCAGGAGACTTCAAGCAAACAAATTATAGTGTACCACTCAGAATTAACGGTCCTATATTTCTCAAGCCGTTTTTTGCCCCACGGACAGTTTTTCTGAAGAAACAAACAACCTTTTGCTTCGAAGTGCTTCTTACATGAACAACTTTCGTTTGATTTGGCTCGCTTTCGAATACCCAAATGGCCGATTTCATCTTTGTTTCAGGCTCCTAAGCATAGATCTTAGATTCGTCGTCTGTGACGTCGTTTGAAGCACTGCGATCGATTTTATGATCAATTTATTTGAACCAATTTACAGGAGCCTTTATTTGAGCGAGAAAAATCCATTTTTGAGGCCATAAAAATACAAAAAAAAATACTTTCACAAAAAACAAAACATTGTTCCACAACATCCCATACGGGACAAGGGAGACTTCTCTCATATCAATGAGTTCACCCCGATTCATATTTAAGCTAAATGATATGGGACCTACTGTTTATCGCAAAAAAATACTTTCAACAAATTTTAAAAAGTTGTTCAACATTTTATCGAATTGATTACCGGCTACGCAACAAAAATCCTTTTCCCCAATAATTATGTATTAGAGGATTTTCAGATTTTTGGCCTTTTGACGAATTGTTGCGGAGAAGGTACCTGAAGCAATGGATCGACATAGTCCATTTTGAAAGTTGATGGATAAATGTCGAATTTTTGTGGGGAGGTACTCTAAGGAGAACACCGATATGGACCATTTTCGAAGTTAAAGTAAATTTTGACAAAATATTAGAACTTTCGAAGTTTTGGCCAAATCGGTTGCTGCGCTCAAGATAATGGTGAGTACCATTTTAGTGAAATATTTTTAACTTTTGGTGGCTGTTATCGGAACGTTTGAACAAAATATTACGAAGACCAATTTTTGGACCAAATCGGTTGATCACACTGTGGGCGAAATCCAAATCTAGCGAGCAAAAATTAATAACTCCTAAACTAGTTGAGGTAAGAGGCTATAATTTGGTACATACGTATGTTATTTATATATATAGGTATTATTACACTGAACCCAGCTAGCATTTGGAAGATCCCTGTAGGAAGTGTGGGGTCATGTGTTGACATGTCGCCACTTTGTCTACTAATATGGTGACGAAGTCAACACTTTGTCACCAGGTTGTCAACTATTGATACCTTTACCTTAATAAGAAGAAGCATTGTGTATATTGACAGATGATAGCCCAACGAAGCATCCTTTTTTTAATTTTCTTAATTGTTTGGCGTAAAATAATTTTTGAGTTTGGTGAAAAAAGTGTTTTTGTAAAAATTAATAAAATATCGTGAAAACTTAAAGCATATAATTTCAATAACAAGTATGAGCAAAAGAAAATATAAAAGACATATGAAAAATAATCAATTCTATAGCAAAGTTAGAATTCTGAGGCGACTAACATTTGTGGTGAAATTTCGACAATTAGACATTTTGTGGGGGTGCCACCGTGGTGCAATGGTATGCACACCCGCCTTGCATACTGAAGGTCGTGGGTTTGATTTCCCGGCCAAGTAACATCAAACAATTTTCAACGGTGGCATAATACCCCTCAGTAATGTTGGCGACATTTCCTGAGTATTTCAGCCATGTAAAACTTCTCTACAAGTGGTGTCTTAAGACACGCCGTTCGGACTCGGCGATAAACAGTAGGTCCCATATCATTGAGCTAATATGAATCGGGGTGCACTCATTGATATGACAGAAGTCTCCCTTGTGCCATCAGGAATGTTTGTGGAACAATTATTATAGACATTTTGTGGAACCTTTAGAGAAGATTGTGGAGCCTGATGTATATATTGTCCCGTCTCGCTGGAAATGCTGAATGCAACTAAACATAATAATGAATTACAATGTTGAAGAATTATTTGGCAAAAATCGATTGTGAGATTTTTCCAATGTTATACAGCTGTAAATGCAAGCAAATTTAAGGACATATTTTTTATTTATGTTTATTTATACATGTTTATTCTTTTCAATTTCTAGATGTTATATCAACATTCAGCGAATCGCCTGATAAAACGTTAAGTGCAACAGAAGAAGAACTATTTTAAGCAGACAAGTCATTATTGCGACTTGGCCAAGAAATTAAAACGAAAACGTTTTTTATTATTTATATGTTAAAATGTTTAAGCAGCCTTGAAAACATTGTCTTTATTTACTAATTTTTACTTATGTGGAATCTTTGGCTTAGCCATTTAAAAAGATAAAAATACTGTAATACGCAATTTGTACATTTTTAGCATTTTCAATATTATTTGTTTTATTCTTTAATGAAATATAGTATTTAAACAAATGTGTAGCTTCATCTTCTTTCTTATTAAACGTACTATATAGCTGTTTTATCTATGAAAAGTTCCAAATAAGCTAAAACAAGTAAAAAAGTATCAGTCGGCTTTGCCGACAGAGATATACCCTCAGCCTGTGTATATTGAAACAATTTTTTTTCCAAAAAACGCATGTATTTAGGGAGTTTTAATAATTTTGGGCGTTTGAACTGACAAAAATGTTGATTAGGATTTAATATCAAAAGTTTTGCGGAGGAGATACTAAAAATAATGGATCTCCAGCCACTACATATGGTACCATAGGGGTTTTTTAGAACTTCAGGGATATTTGCTCAAGAAGTATAAACTTGCCCCTGAAACAACTTTTACCATCGCAATTGAGGCAGCAATGCAAGTTGCTTCAACAAAAATCAAAGTGATTCGAAAGCAGGTCTTAAAGTGAACATGTATCCGAAATTTTGAGTGGGAGGTACCGGATGGAGTGGACAAATATAGTCCATATTTGAACCTGATCTATATCTGGTAGATATATTAGGATGTGTAAAGTATGGATCAATTCGGCCACTCTCTTCAAGAGTTATCGTACGCACAATTTTCCGAACATTTTTGAACTTTTGTGGGGGAGGTACCTGAAGGAGTGGACCGATATGGCTTATCTTCGAACTTAAACTATGTTTGGACAAAATATTACCAAGGCCAAATTTTGGACCGAATCGGCAGATCCGTTCGAGAGTTATCTTGCGCTCCAACCACCTTACACGGTGTCATAGGGGTTTTTTGCAACTTTCAGGCTATTTTCTCAGGAAGTATGGACTTGCCCCTGATGAAACTTATACCGTCGTATGGAGGGCAGTGAATACAAGTTGCTAAAGCAAAAATCAAAGCGATTCGAGAGATGTTCCTAAACTGAACTTTTCCAAAATTGTGTGTGGGAGGTACCCGACGGAGTGGACCGATTGAGTCCATATTAAAACCTGATATAAGTCTGGTACACGCTCCACGATGGGCAAAGTATGGACCAAATCGGTTACACCCTTCAAGAGTTATCGTGCGTACAAATTTTCCGAACATTTTCGAACTTTTGTGGGGGAGGTACCGGAAGGAGTGGACCGATATAGCTCATCTTCGAACTTAAACTAAGTTTGGACAAAATATTACGAAAGCCAAAATTTGAACCGAATCGGTTCATCCGTTCGAGAGTTATCGTGCGCTCCAGCCAGCCATACAGACAGACAGACGGACGGACATTGCTCAATCGACTCCAAATTGTCTGAAACACATTTCGTCCAAACATACTTGGGGTCTAAAACCATTATTTCGATGAGGCACATTTTTCCCGTATGAAAGTGTATATACCCTTCATAGCCTAAAGGCTGAGGGTATAAAAATTAGTATTGAAAATCTGGTACTATTGACTCACTACCTCCAATGTCTATACTGACTTACTACCTCCAATGTCTATACTGACTTACTACCTCCAATGTCTATACTGACTCACTACCTCCAATGTCAACACATGGTTCCACAGGAACTACTGACTTACTATTGACATACTAGTTCCGTTGTCAGTACTGACTTTCGAATGACACGTTCATACAAAATGTCTATAGGAAATTACATTACTTGTCTACAGTTTGTCAGTAGTACTGTTGACAATGTCAGTAGTAAGTCAGTATAGATTCACTATTGACATTTCCTACAGGGATTGTTTCTTCAAAAATCACATTGCGGACTCTTTTTAGAGTCCCTTTTGTGATCAAAAATTGATTAAGTCGCTTGTATGATCAGAAAGGGACTCGAAAGTGACTCTCTGTAATGATTAAAAAGAGTTCAATTTAAAATACAACAACAAATGTGTAGCAATCACAAATTAATCATTGAGGCGTTTAAAATGTGACTATTTTTTCGTCACATTTTGTTCGTCATGAAGATTGAAAAATGCTTAATCAAAAAAGGGTCATGCAGGTGTTTGAAAAGTGATTATAATTATGTATCTTCTGATCATATTTTGAAGAGATAGGTGACTAAAAACTGATTGTTTTGTTTTGTTTTATTTTTGTTTGGTTGTAAATAATTCTCATATACACTTTTTATAAAACTTTGATATAAATGTAACGTATAATATTAAGTGTATAGACAAACACAACACATGTTCAGGTTTTGCCAAGTGAAATGAAGAGGCAGTATACTAACCACCGCGCAACATAAAGCATAATTAAAAGACATAACAAAGCAGAAAAGACAATAAAACAAAGGAAAGGAACAAAAAAGAATAAAAAGAATTTTTTTAATTTATTTCGTCTAATAAAAATAGCCATAAATGAATCCCTAAAGACTCATGAAAATGGCAAAAATGACTCGAAACTAATGCATTTGTGATTTGTTTAGAAGAGTCGCCTGAGGTTACGTTTTCCTCCCGACAAAGGAGTCATTTATGATCAGAAAATGAGCTCATATTCCAGCTTTTTAATCGTGCAGTCGAATCAAAAAAGACTCGAATTTGATTAAAATTTTCAAAAAATGCTGGCTGGGAATATGTCGAATATACCTCATACATACATACATATGTTCCCACAACATCCCTGAAGGGACAAGGGAGACTTCTCTCATCGAATACACCTCAACGTTACACAAAATTTTCCTCGTAACAGTACCTCCGCATATAAGGTAGTTTTGATCTAGCCCTGAGTTTTTAGTTATTTTGAAGGTACTATTTTCCAAAAAAAATTTACTGTACTTTGGTATTTCAGGTTCTTTCTTAGTACACACAAAACCTCCGTACGTAGATATATTTTGTTTGTCATTCCTTTCGATAGATACTGTACCCACAAGTCATTTCAGTGTGTCACCGTGTAACTTACAGGTTTTGTGCCAAGATGTCAGAAAGCATGGACTTGTCCACGAAAAACAAATCGCTTAAACAGGACCACAAAGGTCTTAAAACAGATACTAAACTGCACTTAAACAAAAATCTTGAACTTTTGTGGGGGAGGTACCCTAAGGAGAAGACCGATATCGGGCATTTCTGAAGTAAAAGTAAATTTGCACAAAATATTACGAAGGCCAAATTTAAGACCGAATCGACTGATTCGTTCGAGGGTTACACTGTGCGACACGAAAAAAATTAACCACATTCTGACACCGCAGCGTGATAGAAGACGAAAAATAAGAAGACACGTGTCACGGGGTTTTTCCCTGTTACTTCGAATTTCGCGGTTATGGGCCCCAAAGACCTGAGGCCTTGATGTCAAAAAGGACGATTTTGTCAGGCTCATATCTTCTAAACCGCTAAGAATTTTGGTTTACTCGTGGAGGCATAGTTGTAGCTCTCATCTTAAAGAATAATAATTGTGAAGACATAAAATCCATTCAACCTTATCTTCAAGGTCAAAATCGTTAAGGTCAAGTTTCCGTTATAATTTTTTCTCAGATTTTGGCCTACAGATATCAAACCGATCAAAATTGAATCAAACAACCAACTACAAAAATGTACCTTAGATCTCAATAAACAACTTTCTAGAACATACGAAACCTCTAGAAATGGTTCTTAAAGGTCAAAATAGCAAAACAAATGCAATGTTTATTTCCTTTTTTCGGTTTCTGCTCCATAGAGATTATACCATTCAAATTCAAGAAAACATTCAACCACAATAATGTAGCGAATATATCAGTATACAACTTTGTGGAACATCAGAGCCCACTGCGAACTGTTCTTAAAGGTCAAAATAGCAAAAAACTTTAGAAAATATTCGATTTTTATACTTTTTTCTCCGATTCTGGTCCATAGATACCGAACCGTTCAAAATTCAAGAATACAAGCAACTACAAAAATTTACCTAAGATCTCAGTTAACAACTTCCTAGAACATATGAACATTCTATGAAACGGCCCTTTAAGCGCGGGAGCCCATAACCGCGAAATTCGAAGTAACAGGGAAAAACGCCGAGACACGTGTCTTCTTATTTTTCGTCTTCCATTACGCTGCGGTGTCAGAATATGGTTAATTTTCCATTACACAAAAAATTACACACAGTGTTATCGTACGTATGGTGACATAAGGGTTCTTACAGCTTTGGGGTTATTTTCTCAGGAAGTATGGACTTACCCTTGAAAAAACTTGCACCGTCGTAATACAAGTTGTTACAACAAAGATAAAAGCGATTCGAAATCAGGCCTTAAACTGCATTTTTCCGAAGATTTGTGTGGGAGGTACCCGAAGGAGCTGGCATATATAGACCATATTGCAACGTGATCTTAATCTAGTAGAAATATTACGATGTGCAAAGTATGGTCTAAATTCGTTACAGCCTTCGGAAGTTATCGTGTGCACAATTTTTCCGAACATTTTTGAACTTTTGCGTTGGGGATACCAAAAGGAATGGACCGATATGGCCCATCTTCGGACTTAAACTAAGTTCGGAAAAAAAATTACCGCTCCAACCACTACACTTGGTGCCATGGAGAATTTTTACAACTTTCAGACTATTTTCTCATGAAGTATGGACTTGCCCCAATGAAACTTGTACCGTCGTAAGGGGGGCAGCGAATACAAGTTGTTGCAACAAAAATCAAAGCGATTGGAGAACAGGTCCTAAACTGAACTTTTCCGAAATTTTTGAGGGAGTGGACCGATAGAGCCCCTATTGGAACTTCATCTACGTCTGGTAGAAATTTCACAATGTGGTGGCAAAATAGCCCTCAGTGATGTTGGCGACATTTTCTGAGTATTCCAGTTAAGAGACCACCTGGAAACGCGGTTCGGACTCGGTGATAAACAGTAGGTCCCATATCATTGAGCTAAATATGAATCGGGGTGCACTCATTGATATGAGAGAAGTCTACCCTGTCCCTTCTGGGATGTTTGTGGAACAATTAAATATTACATTGTGCCTGTATGAAAGTGCGTATACCCTCGTTAACATAAATGCTGAGGGTATAAAAACGATAATGGGTTTGCTTCTTTTTATTATGTCACATGCTGGCGGTATATCTCTGTCCGCAAATCCGACTGATACTTGTTTACTTTTTTAATAATTTTTTGAAGATTTATTTTGAAATATGCGATTAAATTTTTCAAATTGTGGATAAACTTTCTCACGAACTCTAAAATTTTCCAAATAAGGATTAATGCTAAAAAGTTCCGGAAAAGTACAACTAGGTGCTATCAAAATTCACAATTGACGACCAATGCTTCTTTCTCAGAATAACACGGATATGTATGTGCACACAATATACACACATGTGTTTACGCATTAATTCCCTTTTATTTTTACTTCCCCTAATTAAGGTTATACCAAGTAATATTTTGGTTCCACAACTTCAAACAAATCACCATTGTATATAAAGGCAAAGTTCAAATGTGCGTTGGGTAAGTCAATAAAACAGATTTCCCTGCATTAGGAAAACAAATAACAAAAACTACATCAAAATGCAATTGGTAGCAATTGAAACTTACAAACGGATATTGCTTTGTAGCTGAGGAAATCTCTAAAAGACTTTGATGATAATTATGTCATGAGGGTGGGAAAATTTGCAAACATTTCATGTTGAGATCAGTAACAATAAAAAACATGAATATATGCGCATATTCTACATAAAATAAAAAAACACAACGAAGATGAAGACGAATGGTTAGATGGTTGTGTGATTAGGTGAATAGTTACTTATACGCCGTTGTTACTTCTGCAAGGGAATTTCGTAAAAAAACAAAAGCGACTGCTGACTACTGTGTATTTGCCAATCTGTTGCAGGCAGCATTGTGGGTGTTGAAAAACTCATAAAAAATGCATCAAGTTTACAGCAGATTTTTTGAATGCTCACTTCTGCCCTTTTCATGGAAATAAGTTTCACTCATCACTGTAGCGGATGTTAATCTAAGCAGATGCATCCATCTGATATAGCCTTCTATAGAAAGTTTTGCTTTATTTTTCTATGTAAACATATCTCTTCTGTCCTTTTCTTAAAGGTGTTTGTTGTTTTGTGGTTGCTTTTTGAATGCAATGTAAAAATAATTTTTGCGCAAAATTGTGCGACGAATGCGATTATTTTTGTGCAAGATTTTTCGCACGATTATTTGTGATTGTGTTTATAAGTCAGTTGCTTAGAAAATGCATGGCATTGCAAATCAAGACATTGGTTGTCGTTTGTCGTTTTCACTTCATTTTCACAACAATGGAGGAAAGGGAAAAAAGACGACACCAAAACCTTGTGAAATTTTTCGCTTTCCGAGAAACGGAAAATCATTTAAATATATTGTATTAAATTTAGTTGTTGTTGCGAACATCGGTGCAATAAAACGCATTTTGATTAAATGCGGAAAATGAAGGTCATGTGCCGCATTGAGTTCAAAGCCAACAGTTTTCACTTAATATTTTTAAAAAGTTATGTTGACATTTTCACTATCCAGAATATTGTTGACAGCGAAAACCTAAACAACAGTGACTTAAATATTCATAATAGGCAAACTTCTGATTAATAGAGAATTCAAAATATTAAATTACGTTAAACTGAGTTTGGAAGAAGCAGTTTGAGAGTTATCTTGCACACTAGCCGTTTTATTATGTGCGCCAGGGGTTTTGGGCAATTATCTCAGGAAGTATAGACTTACCCCGGAAAAAATGTTGTAATAGGAACCGTAAAATGCGTATTTTAAACACAGGGTGTTTTGAGGAAGTGTGATGGAACTGAAAAAGGCATTATAACAACATCCAAGGAAGGCCTATTAACGCTGCAACGAAATAATACTATACAATACAGGCTTGGTGAAAGACTTGGGATAAAAGCTAATTTTTTTTAACATCAGTCTTACTTGTACCAAAGACCGACAGAAGAAAAGTACGAGCAGATCATAGATTTTTTAGAAAGCGAAAAACGAGCACAAGACCTATGCTGTGACAATGACAATCAACCAGCACCAGATTTGAATACCTCCTTACAAATAAGGTCAGATGACTGCCATCAGATCACCAGGAACAAGCATTGAGTTGGGTTAACCACATTTTTGCAGCAATCCAATTGAACATAGGGAAAATGTACGAACTTTCGCAGCATGAAAGCTGGACGAAAGAAAGTTGCAACAACAACCATCCAATAACACTGCCAGCAATTTTCTAAATAGCTTAATGAAAATGCTTAATGCAAATGAAACCAAAATGACGCAAAATATTGCCCACTTCATATAAACAGCCTCAAAATGTGTAATTCGTTACCAGAGGCCTGCGCCAAGGAACCAAGGAACATTAAAATATGCGCCATATATGGCTACTTTATAATCAGTAGTAACACGTAGAGCACGGGAGAGGTATAGGGATAAAGGGAAGAGGAAAAAAGTATTTTCCGCAGAAAAGGTTGAAATGAAAACAGGGTAGTTTGAAAGCACAACCAGCTGAAAAAAATTCAAAACGATTCAAGAGGAGCTATTAAACTTCACTTGTTCCGAATTTTGTGTGGGAGGTACCCGAAGAAGTGGACCGTATGGCCCACTTTCGATCTTAAACTAAGTTAGGGCAAAATATTACGAAGTGCAATTTGGTTTGAATCGGTTAATCCGGTCGAGAGTTATCGTGCGCACCAGCCAGCCAGACATACGGACATGCTACATCGGACTCCAAATCATCTGAAACAAATTTCGTCCAAACATACTTGGGGTCTAAAACCGCCATTTTGATGAGGCACATTTTTGGTCGTATCGTTAGTATAAATGCTAAGGACGTAATAATCTCTTCTTACAGTTTACAACTAAACGAATTTTCAGACAAAGAGATAACTTGTTATACTAGACGCGGAAGTGAATAAAAATGCCACACCATTCGCAAAATAAAAACTACATGCTAGATACTTATACCGACATCAATGAAATTATTGGTCAATCCTCGGAGCTATGTAGTACATTTAAACACTATGACAGAATCTTTTAAAGTAAGTTTGGCTGTAAGGGTCAAATTTGACAAGTAAAAAGTATCAGTTGGCTTTGCCGTCAGAGATTTACCATCGGCCTATTGAATGTATTTAGGGTATTGTCAGAATTTTGTGACCCTTTTTGGACATTTAAAATTGCCGAGAAAAATGTAGACTAGGATTAAAATTCAAAAATGTTATGGAGGAGGTACTTAATGGAATGGATCGACATAGTCCATTATAGTCATAGTCATATCTTTTCGATAGATATCGCACCCACTAGTCATTTCAGTTTGTGAAGCATGGATTTGTCCACGGATAACATAATATCGCTCTAAACATTACAACAACGAACAGCATCGGTATACATTTCCAAAGGATCTTCGAATTGACCCTAAACAGCACTTTGACACAAATGTTTAACTTTTGTGGGGGAGGTACCCTAAGGAGAGGACCATTATGGGCCATTGTAGATGTTAAACTAAATTTGGACAAAATATTAGAAGATCCAAAGTTTGGACCAAATTGGTTGCCCCGTTAAAGAGATATAGTGCATACCCTTTTAGTGACATTTTTAAATATTGGAGCGAAGTATCGGAAGTTTTGAACCGGTATCGCCCATCTTCGAACTGAAACTAAGTTCGGACAAAATATGACGAAGGCCAAATTTTGAACCAAATCGGTTGATCAGTTCGAGAGTTATCGTGTTCTTCAGCCACTACATATGGTGTCATAGGGGTTTTTACACCTTTGGCGCTGTTTCCTGCCCCTGAAAAAAACTTTTACCGTCTCAGTTGAGATAGCAAATGAAATTTGCTTCAACAGAAACCAAAGTGATTCGAAAGCAGGTATTAAAGTGAACTTATACGAAATTTTGTGTGGGAGGTATCCGAAGGAGTGGACAAATATAGTCCATATTCGAACCTAATCAGTATCTGTTAGATATATTAGGATGTGTAAAGTATGGACGAAATCGGTCACTCCCTTCAAAAGTAATAGTGCGCACAATTTTTCCGAACATTTTTTAACTTTTATGGGGGAGGTACCTGAAGGAGTGGACCGATGTGGCTTATCTTGGAACTTAAACTAAGTTTGGAGAAAATATTACAAATGCCAAATTTTGGACCGAATCGGCAGATCTGTTCGAGAGTTATCTTTCGCTCCGAACACTACACACGCTGCCATAGGAGTTTTTTGCACGTTTCAAGAAGTATGGACTTCCTGAGAAAATTGCTGAAATTTGATATTTAGTCTTCTTTGGGGGTATAGAACTTTCTATCTGAAATTTGTCGGTATAAGTCCACGTCTTCATATAGTCCCCAAAGAAAGATACCTTCCGATTTTCGGTAGTTTGAAGGTTGTGGCCTTAATATCCCCCCGAAATGGCTGAAATTTGGTATTTAGTCTTCTTTGGGGGAACAAAACGTTCGCCCTGAAATTTATCGGTATAGTTCAACGTCTTAATATAGCCCCATAGAGCGGTAGCTCCGAATTGTCGGTATTTTGAAGGTTGTGATATTAGTATCGCCTGAAATGGCTGAAATTTGGTATTTAGTCTTCTTTGGGGGTATACAACTTTCTATCTGAAATTTGTCGGTATAGATCCAACCCCTTCATATAGTCTCCATCAGGGTTTCGGAGTCGGAGTCGGAGTCTACGAGTCGGAGTCGAGCAATTTTGCTGGAGTCGGAGTCGGAGTCTGAGTCGAAAAAAATAACTCGACTCCGACTCCGGGCAAAATTTTTTCCACGTTATAGAAATTAACATTAAATTTGGAACAAGAAATTTTTTTTAAAATCATTATTTATTTTAAAAGAAAGGTATAAGAAAAAATATATGCAAACGGTATATTATACTAAGTTAAAGGATAATTCACAGGATTTTTACTACCCTCTGAAGTGTAGTTTATTCATCCCTATTTTGTATATTCAAATGACTCTTTACATTTTACATTTTTACAAAATTAAGATTGGAACTTTAACCTCTTTCGTCAGAAGTCTTACTGGTCTTCTCACAAAGGTCTATTCTCATCTTGTTTTTTTGAGAAGTCATCCTTGTCTTCTATTAAAGACATTCTGGTCTCTATGGGAAATCTTACTGAATACCCTGTGAAACAAAATGGAAGTTAAGATCTGGGGGAGGAAAAAAATCCTTTTCGGAAGGAAAGAGCCAATTGAGAACCCCATAAGATCCCATAGCTGAAATTTCTGAGTTATGTCATAATGCATTTTTTGATTGACCCCCATCAATCATTGAGGAAATAGCTTTATATCTCTGTTTGGAGATATAGTTTCATCATTTTTCGATGACATGTTTTCAGTTAAATAGAATGAGGAACCTTTCTGTAGAATATGCTGCCCTTCTAGCTCAGTTCCTTTCATGCCCTTTTTGTTATTGAACTCAAAAAGTAAAACAAAATGAAATTTTCTACAAAAACGTTCCACCGAAAATTATATGTAGGTTTCCCACATCCAAGAAATCGATATTGTCACGCTTTCATTGTCCTTTATCAGTTTTACCCGTTACTTTCTCGAAACTCTATTAACTTTATATGAAATTCGGATGGTTACGCTTCTGAATTAGGGCATCATAAATTCGTTGTTGGTCAACGACAAATTCATCCCGCCATAACTCAGTTCTATGTCTTTGAATTTCAGAAAAATGTAGAAAGTATAAATGGCATAGAATATGAGGTCAAATTTTTAAGTCGATCGGAACAATATTGCCTTAGTATGAGCGTTGGATGGGAACAATTTATTTTATTTAGTACGCAGCATATAAACTGTGTTTTTCTCGAAATCGGCCACAAAAATATATGACAATTATTAGTTTTCGAGCAGGATTTGGCACCGCAAAATGCTTTAATAAAAACTGGGTTTCGTAGATGGTCACAAAACCTCGTAATATTTTTCTCTTTAAGATGAAAGAAAAAAATCTGACAAAAAGTTACTTAATTTTCTGGGAAAATATCATGAAAAATGGATTTTATTGAGCTTTACATCTGGGGGTCCTTTTAAAACTAAGCACATGGTCAAGAATTCCTTATAATTTTTATTGCATGTATACGGACGATTTGTATTGTCCTTTCTAATGCCCCTTTCTAATATAGGTCAAAATATAGGAAAAAGTTAAAAATTTGTGCACATTTTATTCATTTTTAGTGGTATAGGAATTCCCTCTCGGAGTCGACCCGGAGTCGGAGTCGGAGCCGGAGTCGTGAAAAAAAATCGTCTGGAGTCGGAGTCGAGCCAAAAATACCTCGACTCCGAAACCCTGGTCTCCATAGGATGGTACCTTCAGATTTTTGGTATTTTGGAGGTTGTGGCCTCAATATAAATACTACTGAAATTGCTGCAATTTGGTATTTATTTTCCACCATAAAATTTGTAGGTACAGTTCAAGGTTTTAATATAGCGCCTATAGAGCGGTACCTCCGAATTGTCGGTATTTTGAAGGTTGTGACATTAGTATCGCCTGAAATGGCTGAAATTTGGTCTTTAGTCTTCGGTGGGGGTATACAACTTTCAATCGGAAATTTATCGGTATAGGTCCACGTCCTCATAAAGTCCCCATAGAATGGCACGTCCTCATAAAGTCCTCATAAAGTCCCCATTTTGGGTATTTTGAAGGTTGTGGCCTCAATATACTACTGAAATGCCTGCAATTTGGTATTTAGTCTTCGTTGGGGTTATAAAACTTTCCATTTGAAATTTGTCGGTATAGGTCAACGTCTTAATATAGCCCCATAGAGAGGCACATCCCAATTTTCGGTATTTAGAAGGTTGTGGCCTTAATATTCTACAGAAGTGGCTAAAATTTGGTATTTAGTCTTCATTGGGGGTATACAACTTTCAATCGGAAATTTCTTGGTATAGGTCCACGTCCTCATAAAGTCCCCATAGAATGGCACCTTCCGATTTTGGGTATTTTGAAGGTTGTGACCCCAACATCCCATCGAAATGGCTGAAATTTGGTATTTAGTCTTCGTTGGGTGTATGAAGCTTGGTGTACACTCATGCTCCGCAATCCGCTGCTTTTCATGAAATCCTGAAATACACCCAGTTGTTTACACTTATTTTTTGTTGGTTTCAAACATATCGCAATAATCAAGGTAGATTTTCGAACATTTGGTGAATGTTTTTTCTTCAAAAAAATTTGGAAAATTTGTTGTTTCAAAAAATTATTTTATGTTGTTTGTGTAAAATTCCCATTTGCTTTTTCCAAATAATTTCGATAAAAATGCTAAGTATAATATAAACATTAAGTCTTGATAAAGACAACATATGGGTAGGTTGCCAAGCCCAAGACAACAGTGTTTATCAACAGTTACATATCGAGTCGTAAACATAACAAAGAAATAAAAAAGGAAAAGGTACATAACAGAAACATCAAGAAACTCCATAAAAATGTTTTTCGCCACTATCGTAGAAACTATTGTCATTCATTCGCTAATAATGTTATTGCCGATATTCGAAATCGAAGGTTTTCCTGTCCCAAACTGAGCGACGAATGAATCGTTTATAATTCATTCTCGTGTGTCGTTCTCGAACAAAATATCGCCAAAACTATCGAGAAATATTCAAAAACGATATCGGGAGGGGCATTTATGAAGACGTGGACCTATACCGACAAATTTCAGGTGCAAAGTTTTATACCCTCAACGAAGTCTAAATACCAAATTTCAGTCATTTCGGGAATATTGAGGCCACAACCTTCAAAATAAAGAAAATCGGGAGGTAGCGTTCTACGGGGGCTATACTGGGGCTATATTTCAGTTGTAAAGTTTCTTAGCCCCAACGAAGACTAAATACCAAATTTCAGTCATTTCGGTGGGATATTGAGGGCACAACCTTCAAAATACCAAAAATCCGGAGGTACCGTTCTATGCGTGAAGACGTGTACCTATGCCGACAAATTTCAGGTCGAAAATTTTACAATAGTGTCAAATCCTAATTTACTGGCCAAAACTATTTCAACGTCCATTTGTATTGAAATTAATTATTATTTATAATGAATGTCAAGCTTTTTGTAGAAAATTAACTTATGTTGAAACTGAGGTATGGGGTATTGTAACTCGCGATCAGTTTTACTATACCATAACTTTTGACCGCATTTCGGCAAAATAAACTGTTTTAGCCCGATTCACCGAGGGATTTCTTAAAATAATGATTTCAGCGGAAATCGTTGAAATAAACGAGTTTCATTATGTTATTTTCCAATGAGTGGTTTTACAACACTATGTAGAGCTTAATGCTCAAAGGAGAAGTTAAAGAGCACACTTCAGAGTTGAAGTTTCTAATGTATCATTTTTTAATATATCCACTGTATCTACCTCAAACGGATGCTGACATTTTGAAACCTGAAAAATGGGGTTTTTTGAATTTTTGCTCAGCTGGATTTCCCTAAAAGCTTATTATTGGATTGTAGTACTCGCGATTTTGCATTTTTTAATGTATAACATAATAATGTATAATCCAGAGATATAATAGATTTTTTCTAAAAATTGAGTGCGATGCTACATCCACGGTTCTTGATGGATCGCATTGAAACGGCATAGAAGGATGTATTTTTTAATGGTGATTATTGAAATCGGATGCGCATAAAATGTAAATGAACTTCGCGGAAACTATGACCATTTTACTGTATTTTGCACCCTAATATGCAGCAGATGCTACATCGTGACCGCCAAATAGAATTTGACAAACTGTACATCAAATAAAAGGGATTGATTCGCTGTGTTGGAAAATCGGATGCGCATCATGCCATTTTCATAATTACGCGGTTTATATGCGTCTCAAATGTTGTAATATTCAATATAACATTATTTTAACGTTATGCCACAATTGGAATTCCTTGTGATTTAATATAAGGTTCTAATAATATTATCCAATAGGAAAACTATAAGCGAAAAATTTGTTACAGCGGAATATCATCATTATTGCGTGAAATTTTGACGAAAATGCCGAAGAATTCAAACATTTGTTCTTCAACTTTTCCTATAAAACCATAAAAAAACAAGTAAGAAAAGTCTATAGTCGGACGGAACCGACAATGGGATACCCTATACCACTATCCCTGGACAATCGCTCTCCACGGAATTTTTTTTTCAATGATTGTGAAAATTTAATTATCCAATATCAGAGATGAATTGTATAATACTTATGACCAAAACCAAAAAGTTATCTAGCATGACAAAGACATTTTTGTAGCAGGAAAGGAGAATTTAGTTCACACAAACTAAAATGTAATGAAACCCACTGATGTAGTACTACTACTTCCGTTGTTTAACCGCTACGTTGTTGAAGTTTTTACCAATTTCACAAAAAAGTTTCAGTCCATTTAACCCGCTAAGTATTATCTGATCTTCACGTTGGTTTATACGCTTCTTCTTCATCATAAACTCAAATTATGTTTAAAATTTTTTTATTATTTATTATTTTGACCTATAGAGCCGCTACAAAATTGGTTAATATTTTGTTTTTGGTCCATTTCATTCCCTGAACATTTCACGATCATCAGCAAAACTAATCATTTCTATTCTGGCCCGAACCCAACCTCCTTAAAAAATTCGTTAGAATCGGTTCATAATTGCGGCCTTAAGCTTGTTTACACACATCGCTAAATCGATTTATCTCGTCGAGATATGAATTTTGGCATACCAAATAAGAGGTCTAGGACAAATATATAAAATAAAAATGTGGTTTTCTACACGGAACCCATTATATATTAGGCAGTAGGCCCGTTATCTAGCAAACACTTTATTGCAATTTACATCAGAGGAAAGGTCAGTGGTTTTTTCCCATATGTAGGCTATTTTGCGAAATAGATATGTCCTCAAGGAATTAAAATATCGACATTAATAAAATTTTATATTTTTAATACAAAAGTAATGGTCCATTTCACCCGCTAAAGAATATCAGATCATCATTCAAAATTGTAGGCATCTTTTTCGACCTATACTCTTACCCGGTGCAAAATTTCGTGACTATTGATGCATAATTGCGACTTCTAGCGAGTTTATTATTACACTTCAAACAAATAACGAAAAACATTAGGCTGTAACTCTGTTATCTGATCATGCACACCAATATAATTGGCATCAACTGAAAGGTCAAGCGTTCCACTTTCAAGTATATCTCACTTGTCCGGAATGTCACTTCCAGGAATTAAGATATAAGCTGTATATTAAAAATTTTCAGAATTTTCACACAAAAGTTTGAAAAAAATATTATCCGATCGCCATCTCAAATTGCAAGCTTCTCCTTTGTGATATACTCTTACCTTATTTAAAATTACGCGTTGATCGGACTATTATTGAGACCTACAGAGCCGCTAGAAAATTGGATAAATATTATGTTCTTGGTCCATTTCACCCGCTAAATATTTCACGATCATCACCAATAAGAATAGGGATCTATTCTGATCTGAACCCGACCTCCATACAAAATTTCGTGACGATCGGTCCATAATTGCGGCCTGGAGCGTGTTTACAATGTATAATGGACAGACGGACGGACGGACGGACTGACGGACGGACACACATCTCAAAATCGCTTTATCTCGACGAGATATGAAGATTGGTATACCACATTGGGGGTCTCCGACGAATATTTCGCGGTGTTACATGAATTTTTACCAAAACAAACTTATAATACCCTTTTCCACATTGTGGTAGAGGGTATAATAAAATTAGAATAATATGATTTTAATTTTTTCGTAATATTGTTTTTTCAAAATAGTCTGGCTTAATCCCATTGTTGTTGTTTTAATATTTTAAAACAACTATTTTATTAGTGGAAAAGATTTGGCATTGTTCGCCAAGGGGTAAGGCAGGGAATACTATAGTTTCGATCCACGCCACTGGATCTCATCAGTTCCCTTGTTTCTTGTAATATTTTCGTAATATTTTCTTCGTATTTTTGCAAATAACATGAATACTATAGCTCCAACCTTCACAACTAAGGTTTCATTTTATTCCTCAAAATGTCTGGATGCTGTTATATTTTTTTTATATATTTTTCGTAACTATGAGCGCTATTGTTTCAAAAATATGTTTGTAAATAGGTGAAATTATTTAACAAATTTGATTTTTCGCGAATCCATTGAGACTTCGAGATTATTTTTGCATCATCGCAAAGGTTACGAATTCAGTTAACGATAATAGGATATAACAGCTAACTATATTAAGCCGCGATTTTGTTAGAATTTTTTCTAATTATCATAATTAAAACGGTCATATCTTTTGCGCGCAACGATCAAGGTTAGTAACGAAAACAGATATGGAATGCTGATTTTTTTCTTAATCTATGTACCAAAAATCATTGATGTAGTATCAAAATTTTTTTTTGATTTTTTTGAAATGGAAAAGACAATTTTAGACATTTTTCCTGATGTGTACAAACAGCAATTCTTACATTTTATCGACCAAAATGACCAAAACTGCCAAAATTTATTGAACAAGGTGATCCCGTTGTGTGGGGTCTAAACCAAAATATTGACCTATGTTAATAATTATTGGTACAATGGATTCATATCTTCCAAGAGGTTGAAATACCAAATTTCAACCGAATCGGTCATAAAGGGTCGCTAAAATCCACAATATATCTTAAATCGGACGGTACTTTTATGAGGGGGATACGACAAAAAATGGACCTATTTTCAAAAACATTATACATACTTGTTTTCTACACTCTGAAACCCTTAAATATGAATTTTAAGGAAAATCGGTAGATAGATGTGGGTTTTACCGTTCTATTTCAATTGGATACTACGCACAGTCACAACAGGTATTTACAAAAAAATCTCCCATCTTAAAATGGAAAAATCCACTTTATTTTAACTGTGGCAAATTTGAGCAAGATTTGACTTCTCAATTTATTAGTACAGACCGCCTGCTAGCTTCCAAATTCGATTTGGAGGTGGACATATTTGGACATTTTTTTTAAAAGTTTAATATATATAATACTAGCTGAACCCGGTGCGCTTCGCAACCCCGACTAAGATGAAGTATATATGAAGCGCTCGGCCTAACCCACATGCCAAAAAAAACCCAAACAGACTATAAAGATTTTACTGAAACCTTTTGAAATAAATTCTAAAAAATTCCATATTGCATTATTTTAGAAGGTAGTATTACCTGGTCTTATTCAATGCAATATGGAATTTTTTAGTAGTTATTTCAAAAGGTTTCAGTTAAATTTTTTTAGTCTGTTTGGGTTTTTTTCGCATATGGGTTAGACGTTTTGGCGCTGGGCGCCTCATATATGAGTGATATTAATTTACATTAATTTTTAATATTACCAGTTATTGTGGAAGTGAAGTCGTTTATGTTTGTTGAATGAGCGGCACTTCTCGCTGTCTATCCTTAAATATGTAAGTAAGTGGGTCACATTAACCAAGGTCTATGATTGTACACTATTTGGTTATAGGAAAAATCACCATATATGTCCACAGCTTATTTCTATTTATAGACGCATATGTGTAGCCTTGGTTAATTCTTTTTCCACTATAACTTATAACACTCCAATGAATCAAAAATGCAATACTGGGGATATTTCTCTCTAATGTCCTTCCGGTTTATATATTCATAACAGTTGCTAAAAGTGCAACCTCATATAACTTTAAATTATTCCATTGAAATTAAAGTCCATTGAAACAAATAGTATTTGTGTATCCTCGTATATGAATCTATTAGACGACCTTCGCATATGACTATCCGCTTACCCTACCCTGTTACCTACCCATTTTGCACCATTAAGTGATGATAACGCAGTTTGTAGATTTCCAAACCAATAATAAATTGGAAATATTAAATTTTATAGTTGGGTGCTATTGGTGTTACTTCACTTTCTTTGTCTACCCGCATTTCAAACTCCTGACAAATAAGTTGGCTTTTTTCATTTCTTCTATAAAGTGTAAAGACTTTCGACCTTATAATGAATCAAAAAGACATGTGATATTAGAAGCTCAGGGAGAGATCTGTTTTTATTTTGAATACTTTTCCATTATTATATTTTTCTAACATTCTAATTGGTAAAAGGACAATTCCTAGCAACATTGAATGATTAAATATTGGTTAAAAATGCTCCTTTGCCGTACATTTCCCCGTCACTTCCCAATTGCCACAACGTATATTGCAATGATGATGATTCCTACGAAGTTAATAAAAACTTAATACAGTGTTGAATAGAAAATACCAAATTTCATATTTGGGTCCATTGTTCTTTCCCCAGAGCATTTCCAACTTATTTCGCGAGTTCATAGATCGCTTACTATATTACTATCTCATCAACTTTTGCGGTTATAGGCCTCCAAAGGTTTGAGGCTTTGATGTAAAAAGGGTCATTTAGTCAGGACTATATCTTCCAAACCGTTAGGAAATTTGAATTTATCTCAGAGGCATAGTTGTAGCTCTTGTCTTAAAGAACAAAAATTGTGAACACATATAACCCATCAAACTTCATCTGCAAGGTCAAAATCTCCATGGTCAAATTTCTTTTAAAAATTTTCTCAAGTTTTGTTATACAGCTATGAAACCGATCAAATTTGAAGCAAACAACCAACTACAAAAATGTACCTCAGATCTCAATAAACATCTTTCTAGAATATACGAACCCTGAAGGAACAGGTCTTAATGGTCAAAATAGCAAAACAATTACGATTTTTCTCGTCTTTTCTCGGCTTCTGCTCCATAGATATTAAACCGTTCAAAATAAGAAAACAATCAACCACAATGGTTTAGCAAAGGCTTCAATAAACAACTTTCTGGAATATGCGAAATGTCTATGAGCGGTTCTTAATGGTAAAAATAGCAAAAATCTTATGAAAATAACCAATTTTTATATTTTTTTCTCCGACTCTGGTCCAAAGATACGCAACCTCCCAAAAATTAAGGATACAGTCAACTACAAAAATGTACCTTAGATTTCAACAAACAAGTTTCTAGAACAAATGAAGATTCTAGGAACGATTCTTTAAGCTCAAAATTCGATTATTTTAGATCATTATTTTCTGTTCAGGTCCGTAAATAACAAACCTTTCAAATTTCCTTGAGTTTTTAAGAGTTTGTTATTTCCAAACCTGAATAGGGGGAATGTTAAAAAAATTTAATTGTTCGTGAATTGCAGCCCTAAGAATCATTTCTAGAATCTTCATATGTTCTAAAAAGTTATTTATTGAAATCTTAGGAACATTTTTGTGGTTGACGCTATCCTTATTTTTGGGCGGTTGCGTATCTTAGGACCAGAGTCGGAGACAAAACTATAAAAATTGGATATTTTTAAAAGATGTTTGCTCTTTTTACCATTAAGAACCGTCTATTTCGCATATTACAGAAAGTTGTTTATTGATGCCTTTGCTACGCTATTGTGGTTGATTGCTTTCTTGAATTTCGAGCGGTTTAATATATATGGAGCGGAATCCTAGAAAAGAGCATAAAAATCGCAATTGGTTTGCTATTTTGACCACTAAGATCCGTTTCTACAGAGTTCGTATATTTTAGAAAGCTGTTTACTGAGATCTGAGGTACATTTTTGTAGTTGTTTGTTTGCTTCAAATTTGATCGGTTTGAAAGCTGTATTTGACCATGGCGATTTTGACCTCGCAGATGAAGTTTGATGGATTATATGTGTTCACAATTTTTGTTCTTTAAGACAAGAGCTACAACTTTGCCTCCGAGATAAATTCAAATTGCCTAATGGTTTGGAAGATATAGTCCTGACTAAATGGCCCTTTCTACATCAAAGCCTCAAACCTTTGGAGGCCTATAACCGCGAAAGTTGATGAGATAGGGAAAAACGGCGAGACACGTGTCTTCTCATTTTTGGTGTTCTATCACACTGCGGTGTCAGAATATGGTTAAAAATTTTCGTGTTGCACAGTGTAATATATTTGTAAAAAAATAATTTTCAATATATATAAAAACATTGATTTTATTACGCTAATTTTACAAATTTCTTCGTTCTTTTTGTAATATTATGAAAGTACTCACTAACAGCTTCCCGATTCATAATAACTTTGGTCTCACTTCTGTATATTTATGCAGCGACACAATACAACAAAAATTGTATATTTTACAGCACAAATTCTGTTTTATTTTTACATAAAAAAGTGTAAACTTTGGTACTGCGCCAATCAACGAAAACTAACGGTATTTACAAAAACTGATTATTTTCGGTTGACTTGATGTGTTTTTCATTATTATTCTGCGTAAAAACCAATTAAAATTTTGAAACTTCAAAAAATAGTTTTGGCCAAATAATTCCTGCTTGAAACCATAGTGGTATGTAAAGATATGTCAAAATATGCACGATATGCAAAAAATGCAAAATTTTCTGGGCCTAACTCGTTTTATTTTGTGGTAAAACGAGTTTCTGTCTGATCAGATTTTTGCAAAGGATTCCGCTGTCTACTTATCATGAGTACTGTGATTTCGGTGTTGATTTCGCATGAAATCACGACACGCCTTCAAAATCACGAAACAGATCTGAATGTAAACCAAGCATAAAACTTGTTGTCAGAACTTTGTCGGTATATGCCTTTATGTAGCCCCCATAGAACAGCACTCATACATTTTTGATATTTTGACATATTCCAAAACATTCCTTGCAAAAAACAGACAGCCAAGTCCCCATGTAAGGGGGATATGGAACATTTTTTGAAGATTTTAGTCACATTTCCCTACCGAATTGGTTGTTAGTTAGAATTTTGTGTTGCCAGAAAATAGAAAACTTACTGACAAAAAACTATCCATTCACATATCGTCGGTGTCATGCTTAAGTGTTCCATACGTCATTTTTTACATTTTGAGATAAAGGTACCTTACTAGATTTTAAACCATGCTCTTTCAGATATTTTAGTCGGTTTTCTCCTATCTCCTATAGTTTTTGAAATATTCAGATGTCAATATGTTCCATATCCGCTTTGTGACGCAAAAAATCCTGTCTTTTTGTTCCATATCCATAGAACCTGACGTATGGAACTAAACAACTTTGAACTTTTTTGTTCCATATCCATGACATGTGGCGTATGGAACAAAAAGAGACAAAATCGAATTGTTACGCCCCAAAAAATCATGGCGTTTGGAACAATATTGTTATGTTATCAACAATGTGGTGTATTAAACAAATTGTTTTAAAGGAATGGGCTTAAAAAATAAAAAATATTAGTTTTTAAGTCTAAATATTTTTGAATAGTGTAATGTTATATGAAAACCACAATTTCAATCAAAAAATTCCCTTGTTTTATGACAAGATTTTGATTTAAGCCCACCAAAATATACGCAGATACGTTCATTCGTCTTGAAGCTAATGTGGACACCGACTACAAAAATGGTGTATTGAGAAAAACGCGTTTAAAGTTTACATTAGAAATGTAAAAATCAGTTCCGGTCGACATTTTTCCACATATTCACTACTACTATATATTTCAAATAAATAAATGTTAAGGAAACCTATAATAATGTTCCTTAATGTATTTATTTGCTCATATAAATGTTTCATTTGAAGCCGTGAAATTTCAACCTCACAGTAGCACCTTAACATAAGAGAGGTGGAACACAATTGATAAAAAGTGGTTCTGTTGAAATGTGCCAAAATGTGTTCCATGTGACGCAAACAGCCAAAACACGACAAAAGATCCCATGGAACAATTCAGCAACCTTTTTCAATTATAAAAATCGGACATAACTTCTAGACAATCGCAGATATCAGACTAAAATAAACTACTGATATATTCTATGAGTTTAGTTGAGTAGAACTGAGCTCTTAAAGTATTGAATTTTTGCACCACTTTTAATCCGTATGGGCTCAAACATTAACTTGAATTTTTCTCGAATCTAAGCATGACACCGACGATATGTGTTGGTAGTGTAAACCCCATGGACCTGTATTCCCAATTTTATATATTTCGAGGGGCTTTTCTCAAATTTTGGAACCGAGATTGCCAGAATTTGGTATTGTGTTTAGTCAGAGGAAAGAAAGAACAACGATCCCATTGAGCGGATTCTGGAATCTCAATGGGTAGAAAACCCCACACAGAAGATTGTCAGTAAGTTAAGATATTATTCTCTTCCAAGGCATTATACTTAAGGTAGAGAAAGAGTTTAGTAGTTACTAATTTTTCATATTTACTTCAATACTGTAGTAATGGAGGGTATAAAAAGTTCGCAGGACCGAACTTAACGCCGTTCTTATTTGTTTTTTTTTTTAATAATATATTTTTTTCTAATTATAGTTTAATGGATTATTAATTAAAACATCTTAAAAAATTAAATTTTCTATGCTTAAAATTGTGTCAATATGTCTCTTCGTCCATATTAATCTATAAATATTTTCCATTAATTAATATAGAATACCCGGTATAGAATACATTACATAAAATATGACGAAGTTTTTAACGCATAAGACCTGTTTAAACCACTGCGTATGGCCTAATATGAGAACAAGAAAGCACAAAATTCTAAAATGGAAGAAAACAGGAAAAACATAGACAAGAAAATTCTCATTAGTTTTCGCAATATGGAATAATGACCTACTTCATGTTGGACATAAACGTGTCTAAGCATTCTATTGACATCGAGTTATCAACACCTTATATGGGAGGCTATAACAAAGAGTAATAATTTCATAAACTAGACCAATTAAGCAAGTTTAATGGCACGAATAACTTGATGGACATAAAAAGCACACAGCAAACTTACATGTATGTTTGTACATGCGTATGCACCCATAATTTCTACATGGATGGTGTTGAAAGTCGAAAATTAGAACTCAACCTGTTACCTACTAAACTAGAGTCATATAAAGTGTAATCATTTCATACAAAACGCACTTAAATATGGATTCGGTGTAAAAAGAAAAGTTCATTAAAAAGCAAAGAAAAAGGGTTTTGGGTGTTGAAAACAACACCCAGCAACAATTTTTTAGTTTGTTTCAGTAAAAAAACTTTTAGTCGAGGCATAAGAAAATTATTTACTTTGTATATAACATACAACCTGTTCGATTTACTTATAACTGCACAGTTTCTGTTTTGATTTCCTTTACTTTTCTTGTATAAAACAGATCGCCAACTTTTTCATCCATTCCAGCATTGGGTGCAATTACAAATGTTTTTGTTATTCGCCACACCACTGATTATGATTTAATAGTTGAAAAACAAGCATTTTATTACATCGATCATCCTTTTAAACCAAATATGAACAAAAATGCTTGTTTTCAGCTGGGCAACGAAGAGCAAAGCGGCAAACAACAGATCCGGCATTTGCCTTAAGCAACTGACCAGATGAGTCGTTTGTTGGAGCAACCAGTCCATTTGAGTCTGGTGGTGTACATGGAAAGTGCGCGCTTTTGAGTGGACTGTAAATAGAAATGGGGTTACTTAACGGATCATTGGATGTAAGACACACACACACACACAAAGATAAGCACAAACTATGAGTACGTAGTAAAAAGTTAAATCAAAAGACTTAAGCGACAAACTTGTTTTAGTCTCAGCCATAGCTTCCAATTGTAAGACGACTGATCACATGGTGGGGATGAGTGAATATGTAAGTGAGACGAAACGTAAACGCAAAATTTGCAACGTCCATTATGCGAAGAGTTTTCATTAGGATTAGATAGTCGTGACAAGAAAAGTCAAATGCTTTCGTGGAAATGTTGTCCGGTAACAGCAAGTCCAGTTTTGAATATTTTACTTTAATCGAAGAAATATTTTACAAACAATTTTTCAGTTTATTAAACAATAAAATTCAAACGCATAATAAAAACGTAATGAAAAACAAACAAAAAATACACAGTTATTTTAGGAGATTAAGATTTTATATTTGCGATTAAAAATGCTGTTCCAATTTCCAAAAGTTGCTTAAATTTTCACAAGGAGAAACACGGCACTTTTGAATGTACACATCTACAATAAAATTTAATGATAAATAATTTTGTAGAATATTTTGATCTGTAACATCAAATTTTGAAGGAGGTTTTAAATGATTTACAAAAAAAGGGACCACAAAGACCTTTTTGATTAGCCATATAATGAAACTGTCAGCAAAATTGCCACATTGCTATTGAATAAATAAAAATTTGATGCCGCAGCATCCAACAGACAGCCGCAGCTCGTCTTTAAAAATTAAGTAAAGACGCAGACATCTTAACACAAAGAGTGTTTGTAAGTCACTGATTTATTTCAATAATATTTTGCTTAACTGTATCATTACAAAATATTTCTTAGGCTACTCTTTCATTACAATTCTTATCACTAAACTCTATGTTCTAAAAATACAAACAGTTTATAATTGAAGAGTTTCCCCAGCATGCATGTGCCATAAAATCTTAAGTGCATAGCGCACACACAAAGAACTAGCGATACCAGCTACCACTGCATGTGGGATCTTCATCTTTTATCTTAAAACACTTCCATTATCAAATCAATGGAAAATGTGAACATCTGTTCAAAGTATTTTGAACATGCTGCCCATTTGCAAAGAGATGGCAACAACAAAATTCTGTTCAAAGTATTTTGAACAGTTATATACCTAGAATGGATGGAATCCAAGGCATCTTAACTCCAATAACTTCGTCCCTATTAAGGTTACCTCCCGATACAAGTGTCTTATATTTTTAGCTCTACCTTCACAATCTATTAAATTTTTCATTATATACACTAGAGTTATGACTTTTCGACATTTGTTCTCCAAAATGATTTTCTGTGGCACGGATGAATGAACTTTTGCATATATATTTAAAAAAAGCGTTTACGAAAGTTTTATGACTCTAAGAATTAAAGAAAATTAGTGAGAAATAAATGTTATGTCAGTTTGGTTATCTCATGTGACTCTAAAGTTTATTTTCAATTATATATATGTTTACAGTGACTTCAAAAAATGGTCCATAATTCTGGTAAATTCAAACAAGTGAGCAAAGGCTATAGTAGGGACGGGGCCGACCATGTCATACCCTACACCACTACCCCTGTGCATAAGCTTTTCACTGGAATATAATCCGACTACCACCAAACATAATATGCCTCTTTCTTTCTGGGAACCCCATAAGCAACCTAAATTTCGTGACCATCCGATCAAAATTACGACCTGATACGTGATTGCAAAAAATGGAAGAATTGGATGCATTACCGACTATCGTCGTATCTCCCTTGTTTGACCACCCTTGCCAACCTACTTTACACCAAAGTAAAGGTAATATTTTCTTCTTCCACTGACGGGCTTTGCCGTTGGAATACCCCTACTAGAAGCCGATATATTCACAAAGAATAAAACTTTGAGTTTGTCTCCACATGAGGTTTTCCCCATTCCGACCCCTTAATATTATCCAATAGGCTTCTTCCTCTGTGGGTTTTTGAAATAAAACGTTGACTTTTTCTCCAAATAAGTTTTTTGCCCATTCCGACCCCTGAACATTATCTTACCATCACCAAAATCAATAGGCGTCTTCACCTCCGGGACCCTCATCGACACCCAAAATTTGGTGACGATTCGATCAAAATTGCGACCTGTAGCGTGATTACAAGGTTTAGATAGACAGACTGACGGACGGACGGACACACATAGCCAGATCGACTCAGCTCGTCGAGACATTCATTTTGGTAAATATATGTATGGGTCTACGACCATTATTTCGATGCGTTACAAACTTTTTGGGCAAAACCAACTTATAATACCCTCCCCACATAGTGGTGTAGGGTATAATTAGTTTAGTTAGTTTAAGATCGAAGATGGACCATTCTTCCATCCTTCCGGTACCTCCCCCACAAAAGTTCAAAAATTTTCGTTAAAATGGTGCGCACGATAACTCTCGAAGGGAGAAACCAAATTGGTCATAAATTTCCTTATGGTAATAGATCGGCTTCGAATATGGACTATATCTGTCCACTCCTTCGGGTACCTCCCACACAAAATTCGGATAAAGTGAAGTTTAAGAGCTCTTTTCAAATCGTTTTAAATTTTTTCAGCAAGTTGTCCTTGCCACACGTTTATGACGGTACCATTTTGTCGGTGGCAAGTCTACAGATCCTGAGATAATTGCCTAAAAGCTCCAAGAAACCTTGACAGCACCAACTAAAATGGCAAACCCGCAAGATGACTCCCGCAGGAAGTTTCTGATTGGTCCAAACTTTGCACATTGTATTATTTCTTCTAGTCATGTATCAAGTTGGAACTTGGACTATATCGGTCCCGTCCTTCAGGTACATCCTACACAAAATTTTTAGAAAAGTGCAGTATAACAGCTCATCTCGGATCGTTTTAATTTTTTTCCAAAAATTCTGGTACCAACTAAGCTGGGTAGTATTCTTTTGGATACCTCCCACACACAGTTTAGAAAGAATGCAGTTCCAGGACTCTGACCTCCCTGGTGTATCACCTGGGGAGCTGCCTTTAACACCCGCTAAAGTTACACGGTGCGCCTGAACCAAATTAAATCATGCCCCCACTGAGCGCATAGAAGAAGCATATGACTGTTGTCCTGTCCATGACATTAACATTATTCTAGACGATTTTAATGTCAAAATTTCCGGTGAATAATTAGCGGTCAAATTCGGTCTGATAGTTGCAGAGGAATTCAATGTCAAAGTTAAACTTTTGAATTTTTTTACTATTTTTCATCAAAATATCAGTGCTTTTGTGTTTTTATATCTTCTTATATATTAAAGATGGTCAAACGCTAATAAATAAACTATAAAAACGCAAAAAAAATTGAAAACATTTTTCGAAAAAAAAATAAAAATTTTTTTTACATTAAAAAATGCAAAAAATTTAAATTTTTTCAAAAATTAAAATAAAATACTCCTTGAGTGTTCATAAAACTTATATAACTCATATGAAAACTCATATACTCCAAAAAATTTTAATTTGTGTAAAAAAGCTGTAATTCATATGGAAATTGGTATGGAAAAACACACATTTTTACCCATGTAAAGTGTTAAACGGACGGAACGGGACGGGAACAAAAGTATATATGGGCTAAAAGAGGAGACTTTCGGGCATATTTTTGTGGAAACAGAACATTGTTCCATGTTGTTCCACAAAAGTTCTAGTCCACTAAATTTTGAATTTCATAAAATTTAGTACCTGAGGAAAAATAAAATAGCTCATGTTGTGTAAACGCCACGGTAATTTGTTTAATTTATTTTTAAAGGCCACAATCCTACCTACCTAACAAAAAACAGCGAACGCAATTTATGTTATAGTTCCGAGAAATAGCTATTTCTTTCTCCAGAAGTTTTCAAAAATTACGTATTTCTCAAAAATTGGAAACATTTTCGTCTTTAGGGTGCGAAAGTGCGAAAAAATAGAGATGTACAGGAACCAGAATGAAGTCTGAAAATTCTACCAAAGAGTGAAACACTAAATTGATGGCTTTGGTATATGCGCATCCTCCTGTAAAGATGAACAAGGTAATCTGGTTAGAGATACAGATAGTGTGTACAGCATATGAAAAGAGCATTTTTCCAAACTGTTGGTATCCAATTGTAGAGAATACGACGAAGATACCACAGTTCCAATCCCTGATGATGGCATTGAGTGTACACCGCTCCGCTTAAGACAGCAATAAACCATCTGAAGAATTATAATTATATATGATAAGGTGTATACATCAGCTAGTTAGCACCATCTGGCGGGAAGAACGCGCACCCGGTACAGCCTTCCGTGTGAGTTATTCAAAATTCTGATGGAAAAGGTTATATGAGATCCAGATGTTAAAAGGAATGGCGCAATTTACACCAATATCCACATGCTTACGCTGACGATATTCATATCACGGGTCGATCAGTAAACGAAGAAACTGATACCTTTAACAAGGTCGAAGGAGAATCTGCTAAAGTGGGTCTGACAGTAAACGGCGAAAAGTCAAAGTGTATGGTGTCGACGCTCGTCCTTAGAACTCGCACCAACGATGGAAGTTGGGATATATAATTGTGAGGTACTTAAAGACTTCGTCTACCTCGACACCGCCATAAACACAACAAAGAACATCAGGTGTGAAAAAAGAAGAAGAATAGTACTGGCTATCAGATGCTACTTTGGCTTACGTAAGAAGTTTAAAACAAACTCACATCTCGGCAAAAAAACATAACATTCTACAAAACACTGATACCAGTGCTAAAGTATGGTTCCGTAGGCTGAGTACCTACGCAATCAAATAAGGCAGTGTTTAGTGTGTTTAAGAGAAAAATTATTACCATAAGAATAAGCGTTGATGAACCCACTAAAAGGCGTATAAATACGGGCCGCATGGCGGTACACGCTTCAACGGAGTGAACAAGTAGAAGATGAAATTTAGAAATACGATATTGCAATTTGGAAAAGTAAAGCAATAAATAGAGAAGAATGGACATCTTTTCTTTGTTCGGTCTATATATTTATAAATGTTTAAAAAATGGCTTTTAGTTTTCATGGCTTTGAACTTCACCATTTAAGGAAATTTCAAAATATACAGTTTTCTTAATAGGGGAGATATCGTGCCAACTTCGAAATTCATGCCTACATGTACCACGTCAATTTGCACAAAATTTCAGGAAAATCGGTTCGATAGTTTTCGAAATACAACTACTTAAAAAGTGGCCATGGTCGAAACTTCGGACACAAAGAAAGAAAATAATAATAATATAATATAGCGATTATATTAGGACCCCGTAATTCATCAACAAATATATAGCATTTTGGACCATGGAACATTTCTGAACATTTGATGAAAATTTTATGAAATTAGGATCAGTAGTTTTGGAAAAATAATGTACCCCATTGCCTCCCAAAATTAATGCTGAAACCGATATAATCATAAGTTTGGCATATACATATAGCGTTAAAAAGAAAGGCGTGGGGAAGTTTCCCCACCTCCTCCCAATTTCATAAAATATACATTACAACGGCAAACCTTGAGCATTTGCTGCAAATTTCATGGAAATCCATTTAGTAGTATTGGAGATATAACATACATATTTAAGAAAGTAGACGTGATCGGGTCTTTAGGCCCCAAAGAAATTCTTAGATTCTAGATTAATTCGCAAATTTTCAAACCGATACAATAGTTATTAAGACAAATGTAGCGTTCTGTTTTAATATTCAAAAAATATACAGCCTAGGTTCAAAGGGGACATCCCTGTCGGTTCAGCAGTTTTTGTAGAAAAAAATTGAAAATTTAAAGAAGGGGTGTAAAAGTGGGCGTGGTCAAATTTTCATTCCATAAAAACATAAGCTGGGTTATGACGAACATTTAAAAAAAAAATTATCCAAATCGGCCCAGCCGTTCTCAACTGATGCCATTAGCAACGAACCACATTTTAGTTTTATTTATAAATATATATCATTTAAAAAAACAGGAATAGGGAAGGTTCCCCGATCCCTCCGAAATTCAACAAAATATGCAGCGTGGCGAACATTAAAAAAAACCTGATCCAAGTCGGTCCAGCCGTTCTCAACTGATATAATGAACAACGAACGCCATTTGATCATACCTTCCACCATAATATGGAGGGTATAATTAAATTTGTCATTCCGTTTGTAACACATCGAAATATTCATCGGAGACCATATAAAGTATATATATTCTTGATCAGGGTAAAATTCTAAGCCGATATAATCGATATATCCGCCCGTCCGTCCGTCTGTTGAAATCAAGATACAGCCCGCAATTTTTAAGATAGAGCTTTGTAATTTGGTACAGAAGTTTCTATTACTCCTAGGATGTCTGGTATTGCAAATGGACTATATCGGTCCACGTTTTGATATAGCCCCCATAGAACGGTACCACCCGATGTTCGGAATTTTGAAGGTTTTAGCTTCATTATCACACCGAGATGGCCGAAATTTGTTACATAGTCTTCCTTTGGGGTATTCATATAGCCCCTATAGAACGGTACCTCCCGACTTTCGGTATTTTGAAGGTTATGGCCACAATAACCCATCGAAATGTCTGCAATTTGGTACTTACTCTTCGTTTGGGGTATTAAAATTCCCCCTCTTAATTTGTCCGTATAGGTCAGTCAACGCCTTCAAATAGTCCCCATACAACGATACATCTTAATTTTCGGTATTTTGAAGGTTGTCGCCTCAATATTCCACCGAAATGGCGGAAATGTGGTATTTAGTCTTCGTTGGGGGTACAAAACTATCCACCTGAAATTTTTAGGTATACGTCTACGCCTTCATATTGCCCCATTGAACGGTACCTCCCGATTTTTGAAGGTTGTGGCCACAACAACCCACCGAAATGGCTGAAATTTGGTATTTAGTCTACGTAGGAGGTAAAAGCCTTTCCGACTGAAATTCGTCGGTTTAGGTCCACATTATCTTACCGAAATATCTTATTTGAGTCTAAATTTGCCGGTATAGATCGATGTTTTGATATAGCTTCCACAGAACGGTACCTCCTGAGTTTCGGTTTTTTGGGTGTTAGCAACGCTGTTTTACTGAAATTGCTGGAATTTGGTATTTAGTCTTCTTCATAAACGAATGGAAACTAATTGCTAAATTTCACTTCAATACAACTCATGGTGGAGGGTATGAAGTCGAGGGGGTTTACATGATTCTCGCCTTGACGGCTTTAACCATGGTAAACCATTGCACAGGGGGTCGCGATACAATTCGTCGGCCAGCGCCCCTTTGGAATTACCCAGAGTACTCTTAGAGAGTGGTAGCTCTCCACAGAGTCCCCAAGTCTATCCCGCAGGTACCAATTCGAAGATCCACAATTATGGGCTTCACTTCCCTCTTAGTAAGTGGTTGAGGACTATCTTACACCTCTGCTGCTCTATGGGTGATAATGCAACTCCACATCGAGCCGAAGCCCTACCCGCGATTTGAGTCCAAACCAAAACCACCGCGTTGCAACCAATAGGTGCCTCTCCATAGTCAGGCTAGATCAACAGATTTAGGGGCTCCTGACTCCCGCGGTACCAGAAAGCCTCCGGTCAGACTTCGTAGTCAAAATTACTACCAGTTTTTGTTCCATACAACACGGGACTGGTCACCCAAAGTGAAAAAGAGTTTAGGCACGATCGGTGAATGGGAAGAGTGCAACACAAGTGTTACACTGATGTAGCAGTCTAGTCACCACGTTTACATGGACGTAGCTTTCTCACTGCGAGGAGAGAGGCCCATTCACCTCTTCCGCTCTGAAGCTGGCGAACGGCAACCGATTATGTTTGAAAGTGCCCCCGACAAGATCTAAAAGATCTGTGATGGCATGGTGGAGAGTTGAGATTCCCCATTATTCCATACCACCTGCGGTACCAGAAAAATGACCTCTGGTCAAATCTCATAACCGAGTTACTTCCAGTATCGGTCCCATGCGTCCAGAGGACTGGTAACCCCCCGTGACAATATACGCGGTTAAGACTATAAAGCCCCTACGACAACACCTGCACTAACGCTCTGCGAAGGCGGAACGCCCTATTTGCAAAGTCCCCAAGACTAGCACGAGTAGAGCTAGTGGAGAGCACATGACTCACATCCCATTGGCCATCAACTCTGGTAATACCCATGGAATCTAGGTTCCTGAAGTCCTCATAATGAGAACACTCATACAACACATGCAGCCAGTCTTCGACTGGAGCCCCACAACTGCACTATGAAGTGCCAGAAAGGTTTCTACTATGCAAAAATGCATTGAGAGACCCATGCCCAGCCAACAAGTATCCCAGATGAAGGCCGAAACCAAAATCGGGGTTCGTCATGGCAAAAGTAACATCCGGGATAAACCTAAATGTTACTCGCCCATTCTCACACTCGTTCCATCTAGATTGCCATCTAGATTTTACGAGCTCACGCAGCCGCGCCTTGCGATTCAAGGCATCCAAGCTCTCCACAACTTCTACTGCCCAATCAGTGGGAACAATAGGCACACCTCTCTTGGCTAAAAATGGAGGGTGTGACAAGTTCGGCCTGGCCGAACTTCTTACATGCTTTTATTTATAAATATATGACATTTTTATTATGGCATAGGGGTGATAGACCTCCCCCTTTGAAATTCAACAACATATGCATCCTATTATCACCAGGGGTCATCACTGTACATGCTCTGAAAATTTCAGGAAAATCGGTTCAGTAGTCAAATTAGTAGCAAAAGTGGGCGTGGTCAAGACTTTGGGTCCCAAATAAGTACGTAAGGTCGGAGACACGACCACAATTGCCTCGCATATGAATCTTCAAACCGATACCTTCTTAATTATTGTAAATATTGCATTTTTAAAAAAAATAGGCGATAGGCGAAATTCTCCGCCCCTCCGAAATTCAACAAAATATGTAGCCTATGTAGGCATCCCTGTAGTAGAAAAAATTGAAATTGAAAAAGTGGGAGTGGTCAAAATTTCTTTCCATGAAAACCTAAGTTGGGTTGTGACGTACATTACAAAAAAAATATATATATCCAAATCGGTCCAGCCATTCTCAACATCGTTCAAGGCCAAGGAGGAGCTTGATTACCGCATAAGAAAAATTATTCTATGTTTTTGTAAGAATGTTTTCATTGGCTGTATATTCAATCCTCAAAAATACTTATCTACGAGTCCATCTAAAATAATTCTCATATTTATATAAGAAAGAGAAAAGCGACGAAATAACAATCGTTAATAAAATCAGTGGACAGATAAAAACAAAAATATCCGTAACGAACATAACTACAAATTCTTAACGTGGGTGAAACTGAAACGTTTGTCAAAGAGATTTTCTTGAATTATGTCAAATTGACAGTTGCAGTCAGAAGTATCCTCAGATTGAGTACAAAATTCAAATTTTTATTTCAAGGTCTAAAACCAGGGTGCCCCAGCTTGACTATGAATAAAACAAATTTGCTATTTAAAAAGAGTTATTCTAAAAAACTTCCGACATAACAAGTTGGCATCTGCCTTTCTAGGCATTAATATAATTATTCATGCGGACATAGACGAAACTACACATCTCCCATTAAATTTTCATTTATTTTCAATGTGAAATAAATTTCACTCATTTCTTACACATTTTAACTTTTGATAAGATAAATTTCCATATTTATGTCCTTTTATATTAAAACGTATTCTTTCATATTTCCAATAAATTTCATTGACACACAACAACATAAAGACAACAGTTGAACATAATATACAGCGTCTTTTGAAGAAAGTCACAACTTGCCTTTACTCAACGATGACATCAAAATCAGTGAAATGCTTATAAGGCAAATATAATTTTGAGACTTTAAATCCGCAAGCCATGGGTGAAAATGCATTTTTCTTTTATTTTCCAAATTTTCAACTTCAATGGCAGACGAACGGCAAATGATGGCTGCTGATGGTGGTGCTTGTAAAGCTTAGCTCAGGTTTATGGTTTTAAGGTCGTTGTGCCTCCTTGTGCATACAAACGACGAATATGCTACGCGACAGACGACGAGCGCTATAGCCACAGGTGGTTAAATCCTTAAATGGCAAAAGTGGGTTAACAAACTTGACCCACACCTTTGTGGTGCCAGAGAAACATTTTTCATTTATTTGTTTTTCTTGTTTTTTTCCTGTTCACAATGATAAAGGGGATGCACTTGAATTTTTTTGTGGGTTTCTTATTATTTCTTATATTATTTCTCTTAAAATCAAATATTTTTTTCTTATATGTTAAAAACTTTCAATATTTTGTTGCAAAAATTGCCTTGTTATTATTTTCTTCTTTTGTTTTGATTTTTTTCTTAATTACACTAATTAATTTAATTTCGATTTTTTTCTTATAATATTATGGAGCTTTTTATTTATTCCACTCAAAACATTTTCTTATTTGTTTTTCTCGGCCTTTCTTTCCGTAAAAAAAAAGTTTTTCTCGTTGCCGCACAACACTTGCAACACGAACCGCACTCAAACATCAACTGTTGACTGGTTTCGGTTGCAAAGATGTTTCAAGCTTACCATGATGTCCAAAAGCTGGCTTAAAGAACCTGATGAGACCATAAACAACACAACACACAGCCAACTGCACCGACCAATGTTTTTGTCGTCTTCGTAGTTGCTGCTGCTTGAGTGTTGCCTCAAATGTGATACTGTGTGTAAGATTTAAGAGGGTTGTATAAAAATTAAAAAGAAAAAAACTTACAAAATATTGTTTACAAAATCTTCGTTTTGGTTCTTTTGACTGAAGGTCAATTAAATCAATTTTATTTTATTGTTTACTTATTTTATTATTTTTCCGATATTTCGACTGTATTCTACAGTCATCTTCAGGGAAATACTACAAATGACAAAAATTAACAAATAGAAAAACGTAATAATAACACAAAAATTTTACATTTGTTGAGAAAAGCGGTAGGTTTGTTACACCGTCTATGATGCTTATGAAATAAGTTTCTATAAGTATGTGCACAGTGGTCCGTATCATTGTTTACAAAATATACACAAATGCAAATAATTTGACATGGATTAAGATAAAACAATTACTTAAACTGGTATGAAGTATGCAAAGATCAAAATCTGCTTAATTGGCAGAGGTTGAATAATTTTCTGATAACGAATAATTCTCTTTTATACTATTAAAATGTATCAAATTGAAATAACGGCTCAAGATCCACCATATGTTACAATCTACTTTGTTTCAGCAAATTTCGATAATATTACAATTGTCACCTTCTACCATGGTATTGATACTTTCGAAGAGAAATTGGAATGCCCAAATATGGAGATCTTATAATCGCCGGGCTTTCTAATGGGGAATGTCGACAAAATACGCTAGAGGTAAGCGGATTGTGGATACGATTACTCTTAACATCGAAAGAACTCAAACTTCAGATTACCTAAGTGCAAAGACACAATCCCAAATGTAACTTTTGACTCAGATTGCAAAGATTAGCTGAAGAATTACAAGACAAAGTAAACGCGAAATAAACCGTGTAAAATATAATGGCGATTGTCACCAGAACCTGCAACATTGCCATGCCAAAAGCAATTGTTTGTCCAGAACGAAATGAGGTATACTGGTGGAACCCCATGATCGATGAGTTCTGGCTAAATTGTATCAATATGAGGAGGAAATACACATAAGCGAGACGTATGGAACATAACACATACATACATAGATTCTAAAAAAACAGCTGCAGAACTGCATCGAGAGAAGCAAGAAAAATAAATAGAAAGAACTAAGAGCGGACACTAACAAAAATCCATTGTGACTTGGCTACATAATTGTCATGCAAAAGCTTGGCTCAAAAGACATGGTATCTACCCAACCATCAACCATGTCTTTTGAAAGTGTTTAGTGCCCATTATTTTTTTAACAACATGGGATGTGATAAACGGAAAGAGCCTATCCGTGAGGTACCAGAATGCCGAGAAGGTCAGTTCGAGACTAGCAATTCGTAATGTTGGTTGAGTATTGTTGTTGTACGTCACTGACATTGGAAACATACGCTGATCCGAGAGCCGATCGATCCGATACAGATGCTTCTATGACTCACATGTCTTCCGCGGGGTAATTGAGCCCGTCATTCCTTTTTGAGGAATGCCTCTGCTGTAATAATAATAATGATCATAATAGATTGGATTATCTACACGCAGAGAAAAAATATTGTTGAAAGAATCATATTCTAAGAGCAAAATAGTGTATTTTAAAATTCTAAAAATATGTATTGTTGGTGCAACAATATATTTTGTGTCATCATGTTTGCTAATAAAAAATATATGGTTGAAACAACAATATATGTTTTAAGATTTTTAAAATACACTATTTTGCTCTTAGAATATGATTGTTCCAACAATATCTCTTCTCTGTGTGTAGGCTGTGTTACGGGCAACATCAGCGAATTGTAACCGCTGTACTTGTTATAGTTGTAATTATTCTTTTCGTTATGCAGGTACTGGAGGACCATACGATTTTCATCGCCAAGCAACTAAACGAACGTAAAACAGAACACGGCAGGACTGTTTAGCAATAAACGATGGAAACGTGGCAACTAAAGCGGCGAAATGACAAAAATTGTTATATGGACACTTGAGGACCTTGTTCCTATATCTCAGCGTTTCACAGACAGCAGTTGGATGCGCGGACGACATAAACATGCCGTCGAATATGACCCATAGAATTTTGGAGTAGTTTGGAATTCTGCTACAATCTACTATGACATTCAACTCTGTTTTCACTTCTGCAGTCCATGTGGTGAACAGAGTGGCCGTAGATTTAGTGACGGATATTTTCGACCTGATGTTAAGGTCGAACAATCATCCGCATACGTTAGGATCTCAATGCTGAAATTAGAAGGCGGAATACAGCAGAACTAGAGGTTAAACAGTTTCGGTGATATCACCAACCATGGTTAACTCCCTTTTTCATTCTACGAGGCTTGGACTTCTTGTTTCTGAATTCCACGGCATTCACACGTTAAATTGATTAGCCAACGTTTTAAACTGGGTCGGAGGTAGTCTGCTCGATGTCCTCAAACAGCGTGGAGTGATTGACAGTATCAAATCTTTTTGATAAGTCGCCATCACTGCTCTATCTGGTTGAGTTTTTGGCTAATATATGTGGAGAAGGGGGTGGGGGCGATGCAACTGGATAGCTATTTCTGACGCTGGGGAGGATTAAAGTCTCAAGAGTCTTTGCTACGGGCGACAAACACGAAATCAGTCTTTACGATTCACCTTTGGTGGCATCCTTGTCTAGCTTCAGTAGCGCGACCACCCAGCCAATTTTCTAGATTTCGGGAACGATGTGGGTAGATAGCGACAGCTTGACAACCTTAGTGATTTACCCGACTCCCGATTCCGCAGGGTCCATCGCTTTGGATGATTTAGTTTCTAATGACACTTGCACCATCATCCCAAGTAAATTGTATTGGTTCCTCATCGTAAGGAAAAGATCTAATACTACGCAGTACTCTTTTATTCCCCTGTCACTCCAATGGTGCTGACAAACTGTCGATTAAAATAACATGCGCACTTCTAGTGATCAGTCAGCTTAACGTCGCCAAACGTGACTAAAGAAGGAAGGAAGATTCCTGGGTTCAAGAGTGGCTTAACCGATGCCCACAATTAACTTATTTCAGAATCAATGTTGCGACTCTTCAGATGGTTTTGCCACATGTTTCGCCTATGCTCATCGACCAATCTCTCAAATTCCAATATCAACTCCGTGTCTCTGTGGTCACTGGGGTTGGTACGGCGAATCTCACCACGCTCATTTACTAATCCCGTCGCCTCTGCTGGGAAGTTTGGTCCCACTTCGGGTATTCGACCAAACGGTTGTAGCGGTGAGATGTCCCCGTCCTTTCTGTCAGCTGAATAACAGAAGGGTTGGGATCTCTAAAGCGATGATTAGCGAACTCTCTGAAATTTAGCCCATGAATTATGATAGCGCGGCGTTCAAAGGTGATGAAATCCGGCGGTCTGCTGATGGAGACAATTATGAGGAGATGGTTTGGCCAAAGAGAAAAGACGGGTTGTCACGTGACGTCTTTTGTCACATACCCTTAGCCATACTTAAACAAAAATTTTGATAATTTGTGTGAGTGGTACCCTAAGGAATAGACCGATACGGCTCATTTTGAACATAAACTAAGATTGGACAAAATATTTCGAGACCAAATCGGTTTCTCCGTTTATTAGATATTTCACTTACCATTTTAGGGAATATTTTCGAACATTTGTGGGGGAGGTACCGGAAGAAGTCGACCTATAAGCACCATCTTCGAATTTCATCTAATATTCGAAGAAATATTACGATATGCAAAGTGTGGACTAACGCAGTATTCGGTTCGAGAGCTGCCGTGCGCACCAGCCACTACACATGCTGGACGTAGGGGGTTTTCTCAAGAAGTATGGGATTGCCACTGAAAAAACTTGTACCATCATAATAGGGGCCTTGAGTGCAACCCGTTGCAGGAAGAATCAAAACTATTCGAGAGGAGCTCCTAACCTGCACTTTTCCGAAATTAGGTGTGGTAGGTATCCGAAGCAGTTGACATATACAGTCCATATTCTAACCTGATCTATGTCTCGTAGAAATATTACGATGCCCAAAGTATGGACCAAATCGGTTACTGCCTTCGAGAGTTATTGTGTGCACCATTTTAGCGAAAAGTTTTAAAATTTTGTGGAAGAGGTATCCAAAGGATCGGACCGATAAGGCCCATCTGAAAACTTGAATTAACTTTGGGTAAAATAGTACGATTGCCAAATTTTGGATCGAATCAATTCATTCGTTCGAGAGTTACCGCGCGCTCCATCCACAACACATGGTGCCGTTTTTACAGCTTTAAGGCCATTTTCTCAGGAAGTATGGACTTGCCCCTGAAAAAACTTGCACCATCGTAATGACGGCAGCGAATACAAGTCGTTACAATAAAAATTAAAACGATTCGAGAGGAGTTCCTAAACTGTACTTTTTCGCAATTTTTTGTGGGTGGTACCCAAAGGAGTGAACCGATATAGTCCATTTTCCAATTTTATCTATGTCTGGTACTTTTGTGGGGTAGGACCCGATAGAGTGGGCCGATATGGCCAATCTTGCATTCCAGCCAGACAGTCAGACGGACGGGCATTGCTATAATCGACTCCAAATTGTCTGAAACGAATTTCGTCCAAACATTCATGGGGTATAAAACCGTTATTTCGATGAGACACATTTTGCCCGTATGAAAGTGTGTATACTAGGGTTATGACTTTTTTACAACCTCGTATCCCTGTATCATAGCGTGATGAATTTCTGCATAAAATTACGTAAAATCTTAATTATAAAGTGATTTATACAGTCGAAATCGCTTATAACGTCGGTCAAAGGACCGACCAAAATCGCTATAAGCGATAGTCGTTATAAACGATACTGTGACTTTTTGGTATAAATACGTTGTTTTATACTTTTTCATCTAAATACATATGTACATACGTATGAATGACTTAAAAGCAAAATAATAAAAAATAACTATATTAAATACATTCTTCCGCAGATATATTACGTAAATATAGGATATGGTTATCTGGTAATCTTTAAAATAGTATGTTATTTTAGCTTGGACTTTTGAATTCCAACATAAGCTTTAAATTTAACTCAGATCTGAAAGGGTCTTTTAAAACACATTCTTTACTTGTAACATCTTCTGAGTAAATAAATTTTTGAGGTGTTTCTACAGCTAGACACGCCTCTGACACTGACGGTAATTGAAATTCTGGTTCTGTAGTATCCTCAATGTCTTCGTTAGAATTGTATTCATCTTCCAATATTATGTCGTCATTCAAAGCATTGTCATCAATTGCAACTTATGCATCAATATCTTCTACGTGCTGGGAGAAATGAGAATGAAGATACATAAATGTCTTCAGAATAGTTTAATGGACCATTGACAATCGCGCATTATGAAAACAATTAGCAATGACAGACGACATTATATTTTTCCACGCTTCATCTAACAATAACACGACATCCAACACTTTTAATTTCGTACTTTGAATCTTTTTCTATTCTTGCCAGAATAGTGGATATTTTCCGATTCCGGCAATGTGATTTTAATACACCTTGGTGCATGGGTTGAAAACACATGTGACATTGGGTCGCAAAGCTTTATTGACTTGAAAGCGCCTCATCTTCGAACTTGTTGCGCATATGGTTGGTATTTTGTTGTTTGAGTTTGAAAAAATCGATTTGTTGTCAATGAGAGCTGTACCTAAAATTTTCTGAGCGACATTTTTGCAGAACATTCGAAGCTGAAAAACGTCATCTTGTGGTACTTTTATAGCGGCTCTTAAAATAAAGGACGAAAAGGACAATGAAGGAAGCGAGTTAGAAGGTCCAAGTGCTGTACGAAAACAATACTCATTCGATTTGACTGCAGACATGTCATCTCAAAAATAAGCTAAAGCAACAGTGAACAAAGATATAACGCTAATTCCCGACGTCTTACAGGGTCTCTAGCAAAAACTTCATCAGTTCGACTCACGACGGATCTGTCCTTTGGGGTTCTTAATATACTCACCAAGGGCTTTCATCTCCAAAAGGAATTATCTCTGCCCCAAAATTTATGTTCACAGTGTTGTAAGCGATTTCGACTGTAATTGAAAATAAACTTTAGAGCCACATGAGATAATCAAACTGACACAACATTTATTTTTCACTAATTTTTATACCCTCCACCATAGCACGATGGGGCCAATGACAGGTTTTCGAGGCAACAAATCACTGGGGCAAGCTAGACCTTCCAAATTTTGTACAGATGTTTATAATGGGCTTAGAAACTAATATGCCAAATTTGGTTCATATCGGTTCATATATACATATAGCTGCCGTATATATGTTCGCCCGATTTCAAGCAATTGATGGACCAAACACGCAAATTCTGCCCAATTTTTATGCGATTTGGAAAATACCACGGAATTAGGACTACAAATAAGTTTGCCAAGTTATATTGAAATCGGTTCAGATTTTGATATTGCTCCCATATATATTTTCGCCCGATTTTAGGTATTTGGTGCACCAATCCCGCTATGTATGTCCAATCTTGATGAAATTTGAAATGTGTGACGGATTTTGGTCTAGAAACATTTTTGGCAAATCATATTGAAATCGGTTCAGAATTGGATATAGCTCCCATATATATGTTCGCCCGATTTCAGGAAAATGATTGACCAAGCATGCAAATTCCATCAAATTACAATAAAATTTGGAAAATGTTACGGAATTCGGACTACAAATAAGTTTGTCAAGTTATATTGAAATCGGTTCAGATATAGAAATAGCTCCCCTATATACATATGTTCAAATTTCATGGTTTTGTCTGTGGTTTGTTATAAGTTAATAAAAAAGGTTCCAAATTTAGTAAAAATCGGCTAAGATTCCGCCACAAAAGCCAAAGTTTGCGATATCTTTGAAATTATATATTATTATTATATACGTCTATTAAATTTTTCCGAAATCCAATTGGTAACATTAATGGGTTTCCGATTATTCGCCAACCAAAACATAAAAATGTCCATATTTTTAAGTATAAGACATCTGAAATCAGATTTTTATGAAAAGGCGCAGATAGGCGCAGCTAATTTTTTCACAAAATGATAGTACACATTAATACCTTTCACCACATATATATAATATCCTAGATCTACCTAGATCTCAAAAGTTATACTCCAGAGAACACATGGATAACAAAGCAAAATACTGCAAAAAAGACATAACATCTTAACTCAAAAATACATTTACCACACATAACATTTTTATTATTTGTTAACACTATCTTATTTTACATACCCATTGAAGAGCTTTCCATTTTTAAAAAATATAAAAATGTTTAAATGTTCTTTTTGGCGCTTAAATTACTTTCACTACTTATTTATGATGAATGTCGGAAAATGATGCATAAGAAAATATGTCACCATTGCCAGATCAGTATGTCGCTATGTGATGTTACCAGATTGATTTATTTTTTTATTTTTAGTGATTCAGAGTGTTGGCAATAGAAATCCGTTATTATTTTTTTTAAATTGTTCACTTCAAAAATTGACTTTCTGCCTCGAAAACCTGCTGTTGGCCCCATCGTGCATAGGATGGGGGTATATTAAGTTTGTCATTCCGTTTGTAACTACTCGAAATAATCATTGTAGACCCCACAAACTATATATATTCTTGATCAGCGTCTGTCCGTCTGTGGAAATCACGTAGGTGGATGAAATTTTGGGAAAATCAATTATTTGTACGTAGGACTTTTGGTATTGAAAGCGGGCTATGTAGGTCCACGCTTTCGTATAGCCCCCATACAAAATGACGCGTCGTCATTTTAATGAATTTTTAATATATTTGTCCCATTTTACCACTGAATTGGTTGTAATTTGGTATTTTGTGTCTCCAGAGGCCAAAAAACATTCCTACAAAAGTTGGTTTATATAGGTCCACGTTTTGGTATAGCCCCCATATAACGCCCCATATAAAGTACACGTCATTTTAATATATTTTGAATGTATTAGTTCCATTTGACAACAGAATCGGTTGTAACTTTGTATTTTGTGTTTCCAGAGGCTAACAAACATTTCTAACATAAAATGTTTATATAGGTTCACGTTTTGATATAGCCCCCATAGGACGATATCTCCCGATTTTGAAGGTTTTGGCCTCATTATCACACCGAGATGGCTGAAATTTGATATTTAGTCTTCGTTGGGGGTATACAACTTTCCCCCAGAAATATGTGGGTAGGTCCACGCCATCATATAGCCCCATAGAACGGTACCTTCCGATTTTCGGTATTTTGAAGGTTGTGGCCACATTAATCCACCGAAATGGCTGAAATTTGTGGTGGAGGGTATAAAAAGTTCGGCCCGCTCATCTGAATAGCTATGAAAAATTTTCATTTTATATGTTAAGGTCTCGTGAGCTGTGTTTGGATTATAGGTCTATACTATATAGTTTTTGAGAGTCCTATACTATGCCAATATTCACAAGAAAAATCATAACGGTGTTGCCATATTTTCGGTTTAAATCAAATAAAATTGAAAAAAGGTTCTACGTATACAAATTTTGCCTAGTCTTTGTTTTAATTTAGTAAAATTGAACATTCCGTTAAATCCTACAAAAAATGTCACCCAGTTTATTAGGTGCATGGGTTCAAATCTCAACCTGGAAAAGTTACAAAAAACTTTTACATAAAATCTAGATATATTCCAGCAAACATTTTTTTATAAACCAGTTTTAAATGACTTTTTGATTTCGTAAGGCCTTGCACTCAGAAGGTCTGCGGTTCGAATACCAGGCCAAGCAACATCAAAATTTACAACGGTGGCAAAATTCCCCCTCAGTAATGCTGGCGACATTTCCTGAGTACTTCAGCCATGAAAAACTTCTCTACAAATGGTGTCGTAAGACACGCCGTTCGTACTCGGCGATACAAAGTAGGCCCCATATCATTGAGCCAAAATGAATCGGCGTGCAGTCATTGATATGAGAGAAGTCTTCCTTGTCCCTTCGGGGATGTTGTGGGAACATATGTGTGTATGTATGTAAGACCCCTCGTAAGCGTCAAAAATGCCTGGGAGCAAATACCAAGTGTTAACCATACTATTAAAATCGATAAACTACAAAGGTCATTACAAATATTTGGTGCTTTGACTCAAGTTTCATTATTTAACATTTAAGCATGCTCAGAACTCCGCCACAGTTGACCACATGATTCATAAATGCTCGAAAATTGGTCAGGAAGAATGCCTCTTCGACGACAAATAACGTTACCATACACCATAGCAGTTCATAAGTTTCCCCAAATTATTATATAGCCCTCATACGCCATACAAAATAACCAATCTCACATGTAGTATTTCTTCTATGTGGAAACACAATACATACGAACCGGGAAAAAAGAAGTGAAAAACTCTAGAAAAATATGTCTTGTTTTCTATGCTGTTTTATTGGTGTTATTGTTATCATTGTTATTGCAGATATATGCAAGTTTTTTTCTTTGAGCTGGGAACCTGCATTAATTTTTCTCTTCTTCTTGTTTTCATACTTACAAAAATCTTAGAAAAACTTTGGCATTTAAAAACAGACAAAAAAGTTGCATCCTATATGACATGCATTCGAGTAGAAAATCTTCAGAAAATATTTATAAAGAGGCCTGTCACCATTGTCGACATTGTTTGGTGGATGAAATTAGATTGTGATATTTTCTTCGTGTGGCCATCCATTGTGGTCGTCACAGCACACAGTGTTGTCACTTTTTGGATGCTGATAGTCAGAGATAAGATGTCGTTTTGAATTTAGCATAAATTGTTGACTTTTAACTGGAAAGGAAACATCATCAAAAGACAGATCAGACAGCTGTGCAGAGGTTGTGGCAAGTGAAAATCTTAAACAGACAAAAAGCTATAAAACACAACAATGGCTTGCATCGTGACAGAACTCTTCAAAGTAGTATATTGTTTTTGTGGCAGAGGATCACATAATTTGTCAGTATTCAGTCTGTATTTGCGATAATGTGTTTAAATTTGTTTTCTAAATATTGTAATTTTATATAATTTTCACACTTTCACAAATGTATAAATTGTATTATGAACATGTTAATTTTATTTGTGAGGAAAACAACAAGAAATATTTATTTTAGAACATAAACATTGCATATATGTGACAAAATTCGCACCACCAAAATTAGCAGAGTAATTCCGTCCGTCTCTCCATATAAACCTTGTAATCAGGTCGCAATTTTGATCGGACCGTCGTCAAATTTTGGGTGTTGATGGATGTCCCGGGGGGAAGGAGCCTATTGATTTTGTTGATGGTTAGATAACATTTAGCGGTCGGAATGGGGAAAAAACTTATTTGGAGAAAAAGTCAACGTTGTTTTCCAAAGCGAAAGGTTATACCAAAAGCAAAACCTTACCATGTAAGTCGAAAATATCACCTTTTTAACGATTTAAAGTAGGTTGTCGTTGGTGGTCAAACAGCGAATATATCGCAATAGTCGCTAGTGAACCCCAACTTTCCAATTTTACGATTTTAATTATAAAGACGAATATCACAGGTTTGGTTGATATATTGAGGGTTAATGGGGGTCCCATAGAGGAAGAAGCCTATTGAGTTGATGATGGTCGGATAATATTTAGGGGTCAGAATGGACAAAATACATACATACTATGTGGTGAACATTCAACATATTATTCATATGAGAATATCTCTGCTTCTAGTAGGCGTATTCCAAAAGGAAAGAACATACGATTTCCTTTACACTGTAACAAAATAGGTTGGTCTAGGTGGTCAATCAACGGAGATATCGCAAAAGTCGGTAATGCATCCCATTGCATTGTATGCGAATATCTCCGCTTTTAGTAGTAGTATTCCAAAGGGAAACCCCGTCAATTGATGAGGAAAATATCACCTTTATTATGAATTGTACTGACGAGTATCTCAGCTTTGGTCAGATGCGTTTCAACTTTGAACACATTCTGAGTTTTAAAATGTTACCAATTGCTTTATCAAAATGGGTGATGTTGAAAAAGACGCTGGGATATCCCAATTTCCAATTTAGGAGCTAAGCTATCCCAATTTTAATATTTTGAAATTTTTACTTTAATGACAAATACCTCTGCTTCTATTTGGTGTATTAAAGACATGTAAAATGCTAATCAAGAAGAAGAAAGCAAAGCTTTCAATCAGTACCAAGTAGTCAAATATAAAATTAAATATTAATTACTAGCAAAATGCCCGCTACTTCGTATGCGGAAAAGGAATAATATACAAATAAACAATATTTAATATGGTGCACACTGAAAATTTTGATGAACTAATACCTTTTTGAATTGAGATTTCATTTTATTTAAGTACTGTTCGTACACCTTTTGTTCGAATTTCAAAAAATACCTTACCACACCTTTACACTTCAACAGCGGCCTACATTTTAAATTCCAGTCAATGTTTTATTAGAACGGTATGGATATCTTGAAAATTTTATCCACATTTTTTATCCCCATTTTCCAACCGAATTTTGGAATTTGTAATATCAAAATGCAGAAAACCGTTATTCAAAAGATGTTACCCTATATAACAGTTCATTTTTGAGACATTTTATTTTAGGCATTTTTATTCTCAGGGTGTAAAAACCTTCTTGTAAAACATTAGCCGATATACCCTCACCCTGTGTATATTGAAACAATTTTTTTTTTCCAAAAAAACGCATGTATTTAGGGAGTTTTAAGAATTTTGGGCGTTTGAACTGACAAAAATGTTGATTAGGATTTAATATCAAAAGTTTTGCGGAGGAGATACTAAAGAGAATGGATCTCCAGCCACTACATATGGTACCATAGGGGTTTTTTTTAGAACTTCAGGGATGTTTGCTCAAGAAGTATGAACTTGCCCCTGAAACAACTTTTACCATCGCAATTGAGGTAGCAATGCAAGTTGCTTCAACAAAAATCAAAGTGATTCGAAAGCAGGTCTTAAAGTGAACATGTATCCGAAATTTTGAGTGGGAGGTACCGGATGGAGTGGACAAATATAGTCCATATTTGAACCTGATCTATATCTGGTAGATATATTAGGATGTGTAAAGTTATCAAGAGTTATCGTACGCACAATTTTTCCGAACATTTTTGAACTTTTGTGAGGGAGGTACCTGAAGGAGTGGACCGATATGGCTTATCTTCGAACTTAAACTATGTTTGGACAAAATATTACTAAGGCCAAACTTTGGACCGAATCGGCAGGCCTGTTCGAGAGTTTTTTGCCCTCCAACCTCCTCACACGGTGTCATAGGGGTTCTTTGCAACTTTCAGGCTATTTTCTCAGGAAGTATGGACTTGCCCCTGATGAAACTTATACCGTCGTATGGAGGGCAGTGAATACAAGTTGCTAAAGCAAAAATCAAAGCGATTCGAGAGATGTTCCTAAACTGAACTTTTCCAAAATTTTGTGTGGGAGGTACCCGACGGAGTGGACCGATTGAGTCCATATTAAAACCTGATCTAAGTCTGGTACACGCTCCACGATGGGCAAAGTATGGACCAAATCGGTTACACCCTTCAAGAGTTATCGTGCGTACATATTTTCCGAACATTTTCGAACTTTTGTGGGGGAGGTACCGGAAGGAGTGGACCGATATAGCTCATCTTCGAACTTAAACTAAGTTTGGACAAAATATTACGAAAGCCAAAATTTGAACCGAATCGGTTCATCCCTTCGAGAGTTATCGTGCGCTCCAGCCAGCCAGCCAAACAGACAGACGGACGGACATTGCTCAATCGACTCCAAATTGTCTGAAACACATTTCGTCCAAACATACTTGGGGTCTAAAACCATTATTTCGATGAGGCACATTTTGCCCGTATGAAAGTGTATATCACGAAAAAAAGGATAAAATTTTTTCGCGCTACATCAACGATTTTTGATATGTAGGTTAAGAAAAATATTCCCAGTACGAATCTGGTCGCGAGCCAATTTTTGGTTGTTGCGGACAAAAGTTATGGCGGTTTTATTTCGCTTTTTAAGATAGAAAATATTATAAAAACGCTAATTATTTTAATGAACACAATTGTTACAAAAAAGTTCTCTCGAAGTGACTTCAGCGAGTAGATTGCATAATACCTGCAATATGTTACACAGAATTCACGGAATGTACATAAAATTGATAAATTATTGAATGTAAGTAAATTTTTTTCAAAATTAAGGCCCATTTATTGGTCATAAAATTACATAAAAATTTGCTGCGGATCAAAACTTCACGGCGAATCAAATGAGACTACAATCATACAGATTGATGTTATAGTTTCGATGTTACAAGCAAAATAAGCACATATTTTGGTCAAAAAATAATTTTTTGTTCGAAAAAATATTTTTTCACATGCATTATGTAGTAGAAAATATTGTAAAAATCTATAGGAATACTTCCTTCATTTTGCTTAAATCTCCCAATAAAATAGACGGATTTAGCTTTATTGACATTGATGCTGTCCTATTAGGTAAGGTAATTGAGTTGATGGGGATATATCTTAAAGCTTCTGAAATGGAAATACAGGTCACATAACCCATTTTAATTTATACGCATTTTAAAATACGTGTAAATCGCGTAATTATCAAAATCATTTTGTCCGCATGTGATTTTCATGTACAGCAAGACCATATCTATTAAGTTGTATATATTTTTCGAAATATAATTTTGACGCTAAGATGTAGCATCGGCCGCATCTTAGCATTAAAAAACCTATAAAATATCGCTAATTTGCGCAAAGTGCATACAATTTTTGTCCGCATCCGATTTCAGTGTCCACCATGAAAATCTACATCGATATATATCTATTTCAAGGCAATCAATAAAGAACCGTGGATGTAGCATCCCACACTATTTTTTGGGATAAAATGAATGTAGCTTCCTTTTCAGTGAAGTTTTCAAATCTCTGTTTCAGCTAAAAGGAAGATGCTGCACTAGTTTTTTCATTGCAGTGGAAACGATCCGCAGAAAACGTGATAAAAAACGCGATATTTTCAAAAACAATTTTAGATGATTTTTCTACTTTGGAATTTCTCGTAACTCGCGTTTTAGTAGATGGATTTTCACGAGGAATGATTTATTGGATCCGGAACGTAAAAAATTAAATTGTGCAATGGAGTACGAGGTATTCAAGAGACAATTGCAAATATTAGACCCGAAAAATATGATTTTTAGAAAAATGTTCACACAAAATTTCCGTATTTGGATGCACATTTGTATGAAGCTGTGGAGACTACATTCACAATATACGTATCAAATAACTCAGAATCGCAAGTACTACAATCCTATATATGACTTTTTGAAAAACCTGTTTGCGGAATGAAATTAGAAGAAAATTTCAAAAAACACTGTAAATCTGGCTTCAAAATGTCAGCATCATTTAATGGTAGAAGCAGTTCAAATTTTGAAAAGTAATACATTAGTGAGATGATCCTTTATTAGTTTGCTTCTACTCTTACTTTGACAGGAAAATCGAGAGAAGTGTGGCTTACTCACAAATCGAGAGAAAACAAAAAAAGACATGTTGGCTTCAACCCATTTTTACCCATCTTTTTACATAATCATAGCCACAGCTTCCACGCAAATTATCTTTTAAGGCCAATATTTTTTGCTACGTCCAAAAACATTTCATTTTATCCAAAAATATTTATTTTGTATAATATACAATCATAAGTCGCGTGTTCTGAAAGGGTAAACCTTGGCTTCAGCTATGTTAAATTTTCAAAAATATTGGTAATATACCCTTCATAGCCTAAAGGCTGAGGGTATAACAAATTTTGTTGAAACGATACGTTTGACTTTTTGATTTCAGTACATTATTTAGAAACCGAATTCGTGTTAACATGAAAACAATAGTACAATTTTTAAAATCCAGGACCTTAGCTCAAATTTTTCTGTTTTAGCTCTACTTGTTCACCCAATGCCAATGATATTACATGTACAAACTTTTCATACATTTTAATAAATATTCTGATCCAATCTAAACAGTGATTCTAATAACAAATGACATTTATCGACTCACTCAATACCATTGCTTCAATATTTAGTATTATTTAATACTTCTAGAACACTTATTGTACTACCACCTCTAACAATGAAGCAGACAAATAAATAATAAATCGGAATTCCACTTCTATTCCTTAGCCCAATACCAAATGTATTGCAATGTTGTACTTTCACACACTAATTATATAATTCCAGCTAACTTAATACCATTTAGTACATTTGGTATTTCTCAATAAATCAGCCAGCCCTCAGCCTAATTTTAGAATTTGTATACATTTCAAAAATCCTTATCTAAACACCAACCCAAACCCTCTTACAACAATTCGAAATTCCATCTATATCCCTTCATGCAACACCAAACTGGTACCATATTTAGTACTTATAATATGTATTAGTTTCAAAAATTACTTCCTTATATACAAAACTATATCCCGAATTTCCCAAACTTCCTCTCTATCTCTATTCTAAACGCCAACTGCTATACTAATACCGAATTCCACAAATTCAGCTCTTCCCCCTTTACACATTAACAATTTGAACCGAATTCTGTGTCATTTAGTCATTTTCGTAGACTTCTTGTACATATATCCACAACCACATCCATATCTCAAACCTACACACCAACAGGGGCTATAATACCAAATTTCCGAATTCCATCTCTATTCATAACACCATTAACAATTTTCGTATGAAAGCACGAATTGCAATAACTATGCGCAACAGTAATTCCGAATTTCAGGATTCCACCTCTATCCGTTCACCCAAATCTAAAATGTAGCAAATTTAGTGCAATTTAGTACTTTTCGTAACAATAAGTACGAACTTCCAAAGCTTTCTCAGTCCTACACTCAAACAGTAACCTTAATTTCAAATATCAGGATTCCAGCTCTATCCGTTCAAATAAATCCAAATTTATTACCATTTAGTACTTTCCGTACCCACAAGTACGAATTTCCAAAACAACTTCAAACCTATACTCCAACAGCAATCTTAATTGCAGATATCAGGGTTCCAGCGCTATACGTTCACTCAACTCTACATTGTACCAAATTTAGTACTTTTCATACCCATAAGTACGAATTTCCAAAAATTCCTCAATCCTACACTCCAACAGTAACCATAACTCAAAATTTCAGGATACCAGCCGTATCCGTTCATCCAAATCTAAATTGTAAAAAATTTAGTACCATTTAGTATTTTCCGTACCCATAAATACGAATTTCCAAAACTACTTCAATCCTCAATTCCATAAGTAATCTTAATTATAATTTTCAGGATTCCAGCTCTATCTGTTCACCCAAATTCAATTATACCAAATTTAGTACCATTTCGTACTTTCTGTACCCATAACTACGAATTTCCATAACTACCTCAATCCTGCATTCCATAAGTAATCTTAACTATAATTTTCAGGATTCCAGCTCTATCTGTTCACCCAAATACAATTGTACCAAATTTAGTACCATTTCGTACTATCCATACCTATATCTACGAATTTCCATAACTACTCCAAACTTTAGGATTCCAGCTCTATCTGTTCACCCAAGTCCAAATTGTACCAAACTTAGTACCATTTAGTACTTTCCTTAACCATAAATATGAATTTCGAAAATCTTAATTCCAAATGTCAGGTTTCTAGCTCCATCCGTTAACCCAAATCCAAATTGTATCAAATTTAGTACCATTTAGTACTTTTCGTAAACATAAGTACTAAAACTACCCCATAAATCACTCGTACACTTCAATAGTTATCTTAATTCCAAATTTCAAGTTTCCAGCTCTATCCGTTCACCCAAATCCAAGTTGTACAAAATTTAGTACCATTTAGAACTTGTCGTACACATAAGAATGAATTTCGAAAACTACCTCCCTATTTCTCAATCCTGTACTCCGTCAGTCATCTTAATTCCAAATCTCAGGTTTCAAGCTCTATCCGTTCACCCAAAACCAAGTTGTACTAAATGTAATACCATTTAGTACTTGAAACAATTTTAAATGGAAGGTGCTTACACCTCCGAAGTTTTTGCGGTGTTCATAGATGAGAAAAATCAAAAAACAAAAAATCGCCGGAGCGCTTTTTAATAAATCGCGATTTAAGTTGACATTTTTAGGGGTTGTTTAGGTTTTCACGATTTTGCTTAGAAACCGCAAATCCAATCAAAATAGGACTGAAGAAAAAGTTGCAGCTATGAAAATTCTCTACAAGTGTGACCTTTATGGTATTCTCGTCGGTTTTACGTTTTTATACCCTACACCACTATGTGGGGAGGGTATTATAAGTTGGTTTTGGCCAAAAAGTTTGTAACGCATCGAAATAATGGTCGCAGACCCATACTTATATATACCAAAATGAATGTCTCGACGAGCTGAGTCGATCTGGCTATGTGTGTCCGTCCGTCAGTCCGTCCGTCCGTCCGTCCGTCTGTCCGTCTGTCCGTCTGTCCATCTAAACCTTGTAATCACGCTACAGATCGCAGTTTTGATCGGATCGTCACGAAATTTTGCATGTTGATAGGGGTCCCGGAGGGGAAGAAGCCTATTGATTTTGGTGATGGTCGGATAATATTTAGGGGTCGGAAAGGGCAAAAAACTTAGGTGGATAAAATGACAACGTTTTTTTCCAAAGCGAATATCTCCGCTTCTATATGGGGTATACCAAAAGCAAAACCTGACAATGAAAGTAGAAAATATCACCTTTCTAATGATGTAAAGCAGGTGCTCGTAGGTGATCAAACAACGAAGATATCACAATAGTAGCAAATAAAACCCCAATTTTCATTTTTCCGATTTTAATTATATTGACGAATATCACAGATTTGGTTGAAAACCTTCCAAAAGCAAAGTCTGACTCTGAAATTAGAAGATCCCGTCTTTATAATGATGCAAACTAGGTCGGCGTAGGTAACCAAATAACGGACATATCGCAATAGTCGGTAATACATCCCATTTTTCTATTTTTTTGGAAATCACCTTTACAACGATGTGGAGTAGGTTGTTGTAGGTGGTTAAATAGCAGAGATATGGCAATAGTCGGTAACGCATCCCATTTTCCGATTTTTTTGTAATCACGCTACAGGTCGCAATTTTGATCGGATCGTCACGAAATTTTGGGCGTTAATGGGGGTCCCAAAGAGAAAGAAGCCTATTGAGGATGATGATGGTCGGATAATATTCAGGGGTCGGAATGGGCAAACACTTATTTGGAGAAAGATCAACGTTTTATTTCAAAGCCATATCTCTGTTTCTTTAAGAAGTATATCTAAAGCAAAACCTGACAAGGAAAGTAGAAAATATCACCTTTACAAGGATGTAAAGCAGGTTGTCGTCGGTGGTCAAATAGCAGAGATATGGCAATAGTAGATAATGCATCCCATTTTCCGATTTTTTTGCAATCACGCTACAGGTCGCAATTTTGATCGGATCGTCACGAATTTTTTGGGAGTTGATGCGGGTCCCACAGAGGAAGAAGCCTATTTAGTTTGGTGATGGTCGGACAATATTCAGGAGTCGGTCTAAGCGAAAAGCTTATGTGGAGAGAAGTCAACGTGTTTTTTATGCGAATATCTCCGCTTCTGGTTGGAGTATTCCAAAAGGAATACCCGCCAATGGAAGAAGAGAAGATCTCGTTTATATTGATGCAAAGTATGTTGGCGTAATTGAGCAAACCGAGATATTGCAAAATTGAGTAATAAACCCAATATTTCCATTTTTTGTAATCACTCTACAAGTTGGAATTTTGATCGGAATTTTTGGGGGTAGATGAGGGCCCCACAGAGGAAGAAGCCTATTGATTTTGGTGATAGTCGGATAATATTTAGGGGTCGGAATGGGGAAAAACTCATTTGGAGACAAATTCAAAGTTTTATTCTTTGTGAATTTATCGGCTTCTAGTAGGGGTATTCCAACGGCAAAGCCTGTCAATGGAAGAAGAAAATATTACCTCTACATTGGAGTAAAGCAGGTTGGCGAAGGTGGTCAAACAAGGGAGATATCACAGTAGTCGGTAATGCATCCAATTCTTCCATTTTTTGCAATTAAGCTACAAGTCGTAATTTTGATCGGATGGTCACGAAATTTTGGTTGCTTATGGGGGTCCCAGAGAGAAAGAGGCATATTATTTTTGGTGGTAGTCGGATTATATTCCCTAAAATAAATGTTTACCAGTGAAAAGTTTATGCACATGGGTAGTGGTGTAGGGTATCACATGGTCGGCCCCGTCCCGACTATAGCCTTTGCTCACTTGTTTGAGATATAGAAGTTCAAATTGGGACAAGTCAAATTCAATTTCATTCTGTATTACCCCCTTATCAAACAATGTCATGACTGCAAATTCCCAACTTAAACTTATATATCTAAAACAATGTTACAACTTAGGATAAGTTACTTAAGCCAGTCTTGTAGAGAATTTTCACAGCTTTAAGATTTTCTCAGGTCCCATATCGATAAGACTTACCGTATTCAAGCAAAATCGCGAAACCCTAACGAAAAAAATCAAAAATGTAAACCGAGCTTCTTTATCTCAAAAATGGTACAGGCTGGGTACAAATCATAAACGTCAATCCTGTAAAGAATTTTCACAGCTACAATATTTTCTTTAGCTCCATTTCGATTGGACTTGCGGTTTCCAAGCAAAATCGTGAAAACCTAAAAAACCCCAAAAAATGTGAATTTTGACCGCGATTTATTTAAAAATCCCTACATCGATTTTTTCTTGTTTTTGGATTTTTCGCATCTATGAACACTGCTGTTTCAGAATTCACAAAAACTTTCCCTGTGTAAGCGGTTTTCATCAAAAGTTAGTTAAGGCGCACCCTTCATGGCATTGTTTTATAAGGAGGCGATACAGTCAGTGCATTGTCCCAATTTGAACTTCTATATCTCAAAAATGGTAAAAACTACGAAAGTAGCATAAAGGTCGGTCTTATAGAGAATTTTCATAGCTACAACATTTCCTTTAGCTCCATTTCGATTGGACTTGCGGCTTTTAAGCAAAATCGTGAAAAACTAAACAACCCCTGAAAATGTCAACTTAAATCGCGATTTATTTAAAAAGCGCTCCGGCGATTTTTTTTTTTTGTTTTTTGGTTTTTCTCATCTATGAACATCGTTGTTTCAGAATCCGGAAAAACTTCCAAGGTGTAAGCACCTTCCATTTAAAATGGTTTCAAGAGCACCGTGAAGTACGTATGTCACAATCCATATCCTTATATAAACACCACTTCCCAACCTTCTTTTCCATAAATAAATTCCAAGTTTCTAGCTAAATCCGTTCAAAATAGACAATTGGTACTAAATTTAGTACTTTTCGTACACGAATTTCCAAAAACCCTTTGGTACATATCTCAAGCTCTCCATCAGTTACCAAGGTGCGCCTTAATTTATTTTAAGTGAAAGGTGATTACACTTGAGAAGTTTTTGCGGATTCTGAATCTACAATGTTCATAGAGGGAAAAATAAAAAGAAAATCGCCGGAGGGAGAATTCCAAATTTTAGAATTCTAGCTCTTCCCGTACATAGTACCTTTTCGTACTTTTCGTATCCTTCTTGGTCGAATTTCCAAAACCCCAGCCTTATCTCACCCCTACACACCGACAGCAAACCACAGTCAAAATTGCAGCTTTCTAGCTTTAGCGGTTTCGTCTGGGCGATGATAAACATGTCACTCACTTATCACTAAGTTCTTTTATATATAGATTTTGATTCAGTTCGCCTTTAGTAATTTGGTATAAAAGCCAGATAGGTAAAAACTTTAATATATTACTAAACGAAATGTTTACGAGTGAAAAGCTAAAAGATTTTTCTTTTTTTATTAATTTTCTCGTTTAGAGTTAAGCTTGATGATCGAAAATTCTTTGCAAGTGAAAAAGAAATATTTAAATATTCCCCAGATTTTGGCCAACTCATATGGCCAATAATGCACGAAGCTTGGATTTAACAAATCATACCCCCATCCTGGATGGTAGAAGTAGGGTAAAGGTAACTGAAGAATGTTGATCTCAGTGAATGCAAAAACAAGCGGGGAATAACACTTCTAAACTCGATACAAAAAATTATATATTTGATTATTCTCGAGCGCTTATTGGCAATTATTGAGACATGTCTAAGAAAGAACAAACTGGACTTAGACGTAGCCGATCTTACGTGGATCACATAAACTCGTTAAGAATAATCGCAGAATAATCTTTAGAACGGAACTCCCCTCTGTTTTTAATATCTGTAGACTTTGAACTTGCCTTCGACAATATTCACAGTAACTCGATAAGGAAATGTTTGGAATTCCCAAAAAATTATTCAATTGCTAGCTCGCTTCCAAGATATTGACAGTGAAAACGTCCACATAAACAAAGGAGTGAGACAAGGATATGTATTGTCACCCAGCCTCTTCCTGTTGGTGTTAGATATGGTGATGACAAAGACGAACGCCGAAGCATACGACGGTATACAAAGGAAGGTGGATGTGCTGGAACACAAAAAAATCAACACAATATACGAGAATGGTCTTAGCGTGGTTAAAAATTAATTCCATCAATATTAAAGTGATGACAATAACAACAAACAATTCCACTCCAGTAATTATCTATAATCACACCTATAGCAGAAGTCAAAGAGTTTACCTATCAGGGCAGTGCTATAAGCACACGTGGTGGGACAGACCCTGATGTAACGAATATAATAAATAAGGCCCGTCATGCATTTGCGTCTCTCGGAAGAGTGTGGCAAGTGTCCCAAATACGAGTGTCAAATCTGTTCTGCTTTACGGATTTGAAACATAGAAAGTAACTGGCACAATCACCAATTAACTTCAAGTTTTTATAAATAAATGTCTCAGAAAGATCGATGAAGTTTTCTGGCCAATGCAATCAAGACCCTCTGCATAAGGTCTTGATTGCTGATGTGCATTGGCCAGAAAACTTTATTGATCTTTCTGCAACAAAGGAAATGGATACTTCACATTCTTAGACAAGGGGATACGAACATTGCCGATGTTGGCTTCCAATGGAACCCACAGGTATAAAGAAATAGGGGACGACCGAGGACTTCATGGCAAATATCACTGGAAGAAAAATTTAGAAGCAAAGGACTCACATGGCAACAGCTCCCACACCTGGCACAAAACAGATTCAACAGTTTTTTAGACAATGTGTAAATATATTGCTATTTAATTGTTCTTGCTAGAAGCTCCAATCGGAGTGATTTGACGTATGCATAATTACACTGTGATACAAAAGTGGACAAAATTTTTTTGCAGGATTTCTGATGCACAAATTCGGTTTTGTGGGAGTCCATAGAAGACGAAAATACCTTTGGTTTCTTTGGGTCACTTCGGATTTTGATTTTATAACGGTAAATGTAGTGAAAAATGGGCTTTCTTGGATTTTCAAATTTAAACGGACATTACTTCTTTTTTCCACATCCGATTTGCACACACTGTTTTTCATTATAAAGGGGAGAGTAATGCCTTTCGAACAAGCTATAGACTTTTAAAATCGGTTAACAAATGGCTAAGTAGTAGTGGTTTAAGTGTGACAAAAACGCATTAAAAAACGGTAAAATATTTTTCCTTGTGCTCTATGCTGCGTAAACGACACCCAACGGTACAATTGTTTACTGTTAGCATGTAGGAAATTCAGTTGGCTTTCCAAAATGGGAAAAACCAACGAAATCGGCTGAAAAATGAATGGTTTATGGCATTTTTTGTGTTTCAACTTTTTGGTTTTTTTCATATTTTCCTTTATAAAAGATGGGTATCTTAGAATGTATGATTCTAATTGTGATTATCCTGCTTAACAATTACGCACAAGATATCAATGTTTTATAAAGGAAAATATGAAAAAAAAACCAAAAAGTTGAAACACAAAAAATGCCATAACGCATTCTTTTTTCAACGGATTTTGTTGGTTTTTCCCATTTTGGAAAGCCAACTGAATTTCCTAAATGCTAACTGTAAATAATTGTACTGTTAGGTGTCATTTACGCAGCCTGGAGCACAAGGAAAAACATTTTACTGTTTTTTTAATGCGTTTTTGTCACACTTAAAGCACTATTAATTAGGCATTTGTTAACCAATTTTAAAAATCGATGGCTTGTTCGAAAGGCATTACTCTCCCCTTTATAATGGAAAACAGTGTGTGCAAATCGGTTATGGAAAAAAGAAGTAATGTCCGTTTAAAGTAGAAAATTCAAGAAAGCCCATTTTTCACTACATTTACCGTTATAAAATGAAAAACCGAAGTGACCCAAAGAAACTAAAGGTATTTTCGTCTTCTGTGGACTCCCACAAAACCGAATTTATGCATTAGAACCCCTGCAAATTTTCACTGTAGCACAGTGTTATTATTTATGTAAACAAAACAAATAAACTAAAATTAAACGTGAAAAATATTACCCAAAAAAAAAAATTTTGAAAAAATTCACGTATACTGCAAATTACATAAAAATCTTAAAAAAATGAAAAATGAAAAAAAAATTGAAAAATGCTTAAAAAATCACATTTGATTGCTGTTGAGAATCTTAAAAAAGTACGTTGCACAACATCTTAGAAAAATACGTTCCAAATTAAAAAAGATATGTGCTTAGTGACATTTAAAATATTTAACAAATCAAATTGTACGAGGGCTGCACGATCACTAACTGCCCTAGTCAACACCGCTTGTCGCCAGGAGTCAATTGACATTTTTTGGAAAGATTTTAGCCTAAGCGTGCGCAGGCTGTAGAGTTGTGCCAAAGGAACTATATGGAACTATCTAGTTCACTTCGCAGTTCCAATGGCCCACATTTTTTCCTTGAACAAACTGCGGAACTAGAACTAGGAACTAGATTACCCAACTCTAATCTTCTGGTCACGAAAATCGTTGACCACGCCTTTTTTCATGATGTGCTGGAATCAAATGAAGTCATTGGATCCCCAGTCAGGGCTGTACGGCGGATGACCCATCAATTCCACGTTTTATCCTGTCAAACAGGCGCTGGTTTGAAACAATGTGAGAGAGCCTACAATTGTCATGATGCAAAAAGATTCGTCTTCTCTTGTTCGTTTTTCGAATTTCTCAGAAGATTTCAAGCAAACAAATTGTAGTGTACCACTCAAAATTAACGGTCCTACATTTCTCAAGCCCTGTAGTCGCCACACGGTCAGTTTTGCTGCAGAAACATCCGACCTTTTACTTCGAAGTGTTTTTTACACGAACAACTTTCGTTGGATGTGGCTTGCTTTCGAAGACCCAAACGGCGGATTCCTCCTTTGTTTCGGGCTCCTAAGCATAGATCATAGATTAGTCGTCTGTAACGATCTTATAAAAGTCGTTTTAAGCACCACGATGGATTTTACGCACAATTTCTTTGGACCAATCCACCAGAGTCTTTTTTTGAGCTTAATTACTTACTTAGATGGCCCATTACAGAACATTTGTTCTATAGGCCGAACAAAGAAAAGATCTTCAATTCTCTCTATTTGTTGCTTCGCACTCTGGAATACCGCGCCTTTTCATCTCTTCATCCACTTGTTTGCGCCATCTATTCCTTGGCCTGCCAATTCTGCCTGCACCGCCGAGCAGTTCGTATTTATACGCTTTTTTAGCAGGTTCATCTTCGCCCATTCTTATGATATGGCCTAGCCAACGCAATCGCTGCATCTCGATACGTTTAACTATATTGATGTCGTTGTATAGTAGATATAGCTCGTGGTTCATGCGGCGTCGATATTCAGCGTCAACGCAGATTGGTCCGTAGATCTTTCAATAATTTTTTCTCTTAGAACACACCTAGCACTGCCATGTCTGCTTACGCAAGTACCCAGGCTTCGGAGCCATACATCAGAACGGGTAGTATCAGTGTTTTGTAGAGCGTTACTTTTGTTTGACGAGATGTGGCTTTGTTTTTAAACTGCTTACTTAAACCAAAGTAGAATCTGTTGGTCAATACAATTATTCTTTTTATTTCACAACTGATGTCGTTTGTTGTGTTTACGGAGGTGCCGAGGAAGACGAAGTCTTTTACTACCTCAAAATTATAGGAACTGACTTCCACAGTTGGTCCGAGCTCAATGGACGCATTGCGCGTCGACACCATCAACTTGGTCCTCTCACCGTTTACCGCCGGACCCACTTTAGAAGATTCTCCTTTGACATTTATAAAGGTATCAGTTACTTCTTTTACTGATCGTCCCATGATGTCTATATCATCAGCATAAGGAAGCAACATGGCTACTGGTGTAGATTGTGCCACTTCTTTTGACGTTCGCCTCTCGTATAACCTTTTCCGGCAGGATGTTAAACAGATCACACGAAAGGCTGTCTCCTTGTCTGAAACCTCTTTTGGTACCAAACTCCTTGGAGAGGTTCTTTCGTATTTTAACTGAGGACCTCGTGTCAGTTAAAGTCATTTTACAAAGCCGGATGAGCTTAGCGGGGATACCAAATTCAGGCATGGCTTGGAATACCTTTGAACGCAGCGCGCTGTTAAAGGCTGCTTTATAATCGACAAAAAGGTGGTAGGTGTCCATCTGCATCTCTTGGGTCTTCTCCAGGATTTGCCGCAGGGTAAATATCTGGTCAATGGTGGACTTGACAGGTCTAAAGCCGCATTGGTATGGTCAAATTATCTCGTTTGCCATTGGCTTTAGTCGTTCGCATAATATCCCTGACACGATCTTGTAGGCACTAGGGAGTAGACTTAGTACTCGTTCTTCCTGCCAGATGGTGTTAACTGGCTGATGACTACACCTTATCAGCGTGTCGCCTCCGGTTTTGAACAGCTCGGCTGGTAAGCCCTCGGCTCCTGCTGCCTTATTATTCTTCAGCCGAGTTATTGCTGTCTTTACCTCATCGGTATAGATTCAATACCATCTTCTGGGATTAGGTCTGTGGTATCTTCGTCGTCTTCGCAGCTAGTGGATGCCAACAGTTTTGAAAAATGTTCTTTCCATATCCTGAGCACACTATCTGTATCAGTTAACAAATTACCTTGCTGGTCTCTACACGAGGATGTGCATGTACCAAAGCCATCAGTTTGATTCTTGACTCTTTGGTAGAATTTTCGGACTTCATTCTGTCTCCTGTACATCTCGATTTGTTCACACTCCCGCTTTTCCATCTCCCTATTTTTCCTGCGGAAAAGGCGTTTCTGTTCTCTCCTTTTCTCCCGATATTTCTCTCGTGCGCTACGCGTTGCTACAGATTGAAAAGTAGCCTTATATGCCGCATTTTTGCTTCGGTAGCAGATCATACCATGGATTCCTTGGTGGAGGTCTCTGGTATCCAAGTACGGATTTTGCGGCTATTTGCATGGAGTAGGCAATATTTTGCCATTGCGCTGATATGTTATCGGGATGAGGAGTGCTTTGATTAAGCAATTGGGCTAGTTGAGTGGAATGTGCTTTGGCTATCTGTTGTGGTTGCAGCTTACCGATGTCTAACTTTCGTGTTGTGTCTGTTCGTACTTTGTGTGCTACGTTTAACCGGGCGCGTTCCTTTCCTGCAACAAGGTAGTGGTCCGAGTCCATGTTTGCTCCTCGGAATGAACGCACATCCAACACGCTCGAAGAATGTCTTCCATCTATCACAACGTGATCAATTTGATTCCTTGTTTTCTGATCTGGAGACAGCCAGGTGCCCTTTATGGATGTCGATGTTAATATCTGGCGTTGCTAACTACCATGTTTTTTGCCGCTGCGAAGTCTATCAGCCTCATACCATTGTCAGATGTTTCACTGTGGAGACTGAATTTTCCGACTGTTGGCCCACAGATATTTTCCTTTCGAATTTTGGCATTAAAATCGCCTAGAATAATTTTAATGACATGGGCAGGACAACGGTCATATGTTTCTTCTAAGCGCTCATAAAATATATTTTTTGAGCGATAGTCCAATTTTGCTGGATCTAACGAGAAAAATTCATGTTTGTGGCCAGGTGTTTATGCAATACCAAATGTTTGTTGGTGGAAGAAATGGAGGATGCCTCTACCTCACTGTATATAACATTGCTATCTCTCATTATCCGTTCACGCACGGCACATTTTTTTCTGGCACAATGCGCGATTTTGGGCGAACCTCACGACCTACGTTTTTTGGCGAATAACGGCCTCGATTGAATTAATTAAACCGGTTTTTCATAGTCCTATAGGATGGTCCTTCTTGCCGTGGTTTGTAACGTGACCGCTACATTGCAAAACCGCCCCTCTGATATTACATCCAGTATCAATACAAAACTACCTCATCAGTGCATGCATAATCCCAACTTCACGCATAATTACAACTCCATTCATACATTATTTAAACTTCAGTGTATTTCCTGGTTGTCTCGCCTTACAAATAATTCTCATTCACTCCGTAAACCCGGATGGATAAGATGTTTAGTTTTCGTCGCTGAATTTGTCGAGTGCTGGCGTTAAACGAAGTACAAGATAAGACGTGTGGCATTGTCCGCAGTCACTTGAACCGAACCTAGCAACAGCCGTCGGCCCTGCGATTCGTTCGCTCCTGTCGATTTGTTCGCTCCTGGCGATTCGTTCGCTCCTTGCGATTTGTTCGCTCCTGCTGATTCGTTCGCTCCTGCCGATTCGTTCGCTCCTGTCGATTCGTTCGCTCCTGCCGATTCGTTCGCTCCTGTCGATTCGTTCGCTCCGTTACCTAACCATTTCCGACTCTTCTCTTTGCAGAGTAGCAGAACCGACCGTCAACAGCCGAGTACGATCAATCACCCGAAAGCCGTCCAGCCGATTGTCGATCCAATACCGAGCCGAGTACTGCCGAGAATAATATCGCCGACAACTACCAACAAGCCGACAGCATCCGAGCACCCCAGAACCGAGCAAACACACCCGAAGACTACCGAGTCGAACTCAACACCCGAAGACTAACGAACCGAACTCAACACCCGAAGACTACCGAGCCGAACTCAACACCCGAAGACTACTGAGCCGAACTCAACACCCGAAGACTAACGAACCGAACACAACACCCGAAGACTACCGAGCCAAACTCAACACCCGAAGACTATCTAGCCGAACTCAACTCCCGAAGACTACCGAGTCGAACTCAACACACGAAGACTACCGATCCGACAGCAATCCGAATAACGCCGAGCCGTGCGATACGCCAACAACGGGAACTACCGACCCATTGCCAATCCGAGTATTGCCGAGCGAGGGCTGACGATCAGAAGATTGCCGATTTCACTATTTCCGAGCCGAGTGTTATCGACCGACTGTCAACTACCAAGCTCATCTTCTATCCGACCAACCCGAAGCGATTCCACCCGAGGCTGTTCCCCAACTTTACCAACATATCAACTTATCTCCATATTATCTGAAACTTATGCTTTCGAAATTATATAAATAAAACTCTGAAGCATAGTTCAATCGTGTCTCATCTTACTTAAGGTTTGTGGGTCCTTGAGTCGACCCTGGCAGCGGCTGAGCTAACCTCAGCCTTCGGTAAAACCACTCGTTATAGGTTATCGACGTCGAAAGTTATGAAAAATTCTGTTCACAGGTAAATTCTGTTTTTTTGCAAAGTACTTTTTTTCAAGTCACAATAAACAACACAACACATGGTCGTATGTCAAGCTGTCCTGATTACGTTTAGGCTAAAAACTGTCAAACTTTCCAAAAAAAAATTGTCAAATGGGCCTTGCAACACGCGGTGTTGCCTAGGCCAGGTATATATCGTGCAACCCTCGTATTAAAATAAAATAACCACTTTTGATTGCTCATGAAAATAAAAAATCATCTCTACTAAAAAAGCAAGTGTGATGGAAATAATGATTGCTTATGAAAATTAAATAGATATTCACATTTTATTAATCATAAAGTCAGAATTTAACTGATTTTAAAAATATTTAAAAATTTGCGTTTTATGACTTATTTTTAATAGTCTCTCATTTATCCTCTTAAGCATTTATTGCCTTCTTTAGTTATTATAGTTATTTCAAAGGATTTTCTACTTTTAAATCTTCTGTGCGATTTCCCGAAAAGTTTAAGTCTTCAATAGAAATTAATATTACTTCAGTTATACAACTAAAATATATATGGAAGAACGGGTAACGAAAAGTTGTACATATTGGACTACATATTGTGTATTTGAAAGAAAATATAAATCTGTCAAGAAGACAATTGTACTGTCTAATGTAATTATTTATTTGATTTATTATATTTCCATGGATGGACAAGATTGAGTGCGCATGGCGTAAAATTGTTACAATTCATTTGAAAACAACATGGTTTTTTAAATTGTAAAGCAGTTATAAACAGAAATGTTTTATTTATTTACAAATTTTTTCAGGTTTGTGTCTTAAGTCTTTTGTTTTCGTTTCAATAATTTGTGGCCTAATTAAGTTATTTAATTTAATTTTAATGGCTTTTCAATTTACTTGCTAAACCAAGACTAATAACTAATACAAAACTCCACATATGGCTACATTGTTAAGCTTTTACTTTTCATTTACTTTTTAAGAACTTTCTCTGTCTATCGACTTCAATGGGAGGATACAAAAAACAACAAGAGCACATGTTGTTTTTCTTCTTATTTTTAAATATCTGTTGACTTATAGTCTGCCACCACCCAGACAACTCTTCTTGTTATTTTGTTTTCTTAAATCATGAAAATATGATTTTTAACGCATTTTCACTCAAAAAAGGCAAATTGTAAATCAGCCTCAGGCAATGTTAGTTTCAATAGTTTTTTGTTTAGATAATTGTTCATGCACAAAACTACAAAAACAATACAACGAAACGCACTTTTTCCACCGCCTATGAATTTAAGCAATTTTGAACATTTAAGCAACTCAAAATGGATTTTCCGTTTTCTTCGTAGAAAATAAAAGCGAGTGTGCTCTTGTTGTCGGTTACCTACATGATGGTTAAAATATAACAGGTGGACGAACAACTGGACTGACTGCATGGTGGACTGCGGTGACTGCTAGTTTTACGCATGCATTGGGATTTTCAATTATTTTTATAGGCCCGTCACAGAGTTATGCTTTTCATTTGTTTTGTTAAACAACTTAACATTGTGCAGCGAGAATAATGTATAACAAACTTCTTGATATACGTGTGTGTGTTATTTTTTTAGAAAAAATTAGTTAATAAATATATACGACGATACATGTAACGATATATGCACACATATTTTATAACAAGATAATTTGTATCTATGTGATAAGTAGGGGGAAACGTGCGGAGGGTGTAATGTTAATTAGTGTTAACAAGGAAAAGAAGAGTAAAGTTAACATAATTATATAGTGTTGGAAAATGCAAAAATTTTACTGAAAAGAGGATGGTGTACAATGTCTAGTTATATCGACTCAAAAATATGTAATTAATACCTAGAATTATATTCCAGATGTAAGTTTCTGGAAACTACAAATGAATTGTAAACAAAATTTCATGAATAAGTTCTGAAGAAAAAGCTATATAATAAAACTAAATAAGAAGTTATAAAACGAGAAAATAACAAATAAAATAATACATAAGGTAGTGGGACTAAAAAATCTGCATCCTAATATTTGTCTTTTTTTCTAAAATACGTGTGAACATAACTAAAGGAGAGTTTTTTAAATTTTTTCATTTAAAAATTTCGTATTGGAATTTAACAGAAGTTTCTGTTGGAAACTTAACTGAATTTTCTTTAGAACAACAAAATTCAACAGAATTTTCAATTTAAAATTTTAAAGATTTTCTACAGAATATTCAACATAATTTTGTATTGAACATTCAACGGAATTGTTTATCGAAACAGAATTTGCTATTCAAAGTTCAACAGAATTTTCTTTAGAAATTTCAACTGAATTTTCTATTGAAATTTTCAATCCAACAAATATTATTAAAAATTCAATTGAATTTTCCATTGAAAAGTCAGCAAGTTATATATTGAAAATTGAGTAGAACAGAAAAACATTTTCTATTGAAAATTCAAACGAATTTTCTTTTGAAATTGTAAAGAATTTTCTACTAAAAATTCAACACAATTTTTTACTAAGAATTCCACAGAATTTTCGATTGAAAATTCAACAAGGGTTTCTATTAGAAATTCGACAGAATTATATTGAAACTTCAAAAGCATATACAGTGAGTCAATTAAGTATTTTGCCTCTTTAGAAAATTGAAAAATTTTCAATAAAATCGTTTGAAACCATCAAATTAGTGGTCAAAAAGTCGAATATTTATGTGTAGTATGTTTGTGGGCAGTTTAGTAAGCAATATCTGCAAGAAACGCAGCGAAAGGCTTAATGATCTTCTAGATATTGACCAAAATTTATAACAACATGAAATATTTTACCTCAAAAAAGTATTTTGCCTTTTACATATTTTTTGAGAAAAAGACATTTTTGTTACACACTAAAAATTTTTATTGTAACCGTTGGAGATTATGACATTATGCAACTGTTTCGGCACCAGTTCTACCACCTTGCGACATGTTTACGCGGTTATTTTCTCCAATTTTCCTACATTAATTTCTTTGACAATATGTTTTATTAATTTTGGTCATTACCGACATTAATCTCTAAGAAAATCAGTGAAAAATGATTCGCCGCTAACTTCAAATCCTAACAAAAGCGAAAAAAATAAATAAAAAGCTAAAATACATCGCAAATAGTGAAAGAAATTACAGTTTAGAACTATGAAAATCAAGAACAGAGTCAAAAAAATTATTTAAAAAATCGCGAAGATCCTTCCTGACCGCTTCCAAAAATTAATCGTGTCTTCAATATTAATCTCGGAACCAATGTCTTGCATAAATTGCCCACAAGTTTCCAAAATCCAGAGATACTGATGGTTTTGTAGCAAATAAAACATTAGAAAATAATTGGAAAATATAGAGAAACAATCATCCCTTGCCAAGACCTCTGAAGTTATAAAATTGGATTTTAAAAATGGTGCGGTTTAGTGGCGAAGGTATTTAAATATATTTGCATCGGATGACCCTCACATGTTGCGGGAAAATTCCAATAAAGAGCGATCTATTTTGTCTTATTTATTAAAAAATAATATGGTTTTTTTCTTTCTATAACACCGTCAATATCTTTGGATTTTGAAACCTTATGGACACTTCATCCAAGACATTGGTTCCGAGATTAGTATTGAAGACACGATTCATTTTTGGAAGCGGTCAGGAGTGATCTTCGCGATTTTTTAAATATTTTTTTGTCTCTGTTCTTGATTTTCACAGTTCCAAACTATAATTTCTTTCACTATTCGCGATGCATTTTAGCTTTTTATTTACTTTTTAAGTTTTTGTTATGATTTGAAGGTAGCGGCGAATCATTTATCACTGATTTTCTTAGAGATTAATGTCGGTAATGACCAAAATTAATAAAACGTATTGTCAAAGAAATTAATGTAGGAAAATTGGAGAAAATAACCGCGTAAACATGTCGCAAGGTGGTAGAACTGGTGCCGAAACAGTTGCATAATGTCATAATCTCCAACGGTTACAATAAAAATCTTTAGAGTGTAACAAAAATGTCTTTTTCTCAAAAAATATGTAAAAGGCAAAATACTTTTTTGAGGTAAAATATTTCATGTTGTTACAAATTTTGGTCAATATCTAGAAGACCATTAAGCCTTTCGCTGCGTTTCTTGCAGATATTGCTTACTAAACTGCCCACAAATATACTACACATAAATATTCGACTTTTTGACCACTAATTTGATGGTTTCAAACGATTTTATTGAAAATTTTTCAATTTTCTAAAGAGGCAAAATACTTAATTGACTCACTGTAGATCTTCTATTGAAAATTCAACAGAATTTTCTGTAGCAAATCAAAATAATTTTCTATCCAAAATTCAACAGAATTTTCTATTGTACATTTAACAGAATTTTCTTTGGAAAGTTCAACACAAATTTTCTATTAAAAATTCAACGGGCATTCTACTAAAAATTAAAAAAAAAAATTAAAAATTCAACTGAATTTTCTATTGGATTTATACTTCAATTGTATTGCACAGCAACATGTATGTTTCACACACTTTGTATTTTGGCCTTAGAAGGCATTAATGTATCTAGTAGGCATTGAAATATGAATTTGTCAATTTTCCTAACTTGTATGTATGCATTGAAAATATTTATTCAGTCAATAAAAACGATTCAAACTAACAGGTTATGGGCACCAGCCTTTGAATTTTTTGTGAATATTGTGACATATTGAAATTGTGAAAAAATAATTTTGTTGAAAATGAATTCCATATGCCAAATTGAAAAGCTTGATGAAGGCAATTATGAAAGCTGGCGTATCCAAATGAAAAGTGTGCTTATTCATTGCGGACAATGGGGAATTGTCAGCGGGGATACGAAAATTGATCCATCGATGAATGATGCGGCGACAGCAAAATTGATGGAAGAAGATCAGAAGGCGCTCGCAACAATTTACCAACCCAATTGAATGTTATCAAGAACTGCAAAACCTCGTTGGAGGCGTGGGTAAAGCTGGAAGAAGTCCACAAACCTCAAGGGCCAATGCAGAAAGTGGCATTATACAAAAAGATGTTGGGATTGAAAATGAACGATAATGGTAAGATGTCGCAACACGTGAATGAATTTGTAGAAATATCGGAGAAGCTAGCCGAAATTGGGATACAGATTCAGGAGGAGTTGTTGTCTATTATTTCATTGACGAGCCTTCCCAGACAATACGAAAATTTCGTGGTGGCTATAGAGACACGAGACAAGTTGCCGAGTTTTTTAACGCTAAAGCAGAAACTGCTAGAAGAAGCCGAGAGGAAAAGCCAATTGGAAAAAGATGAATTGCCAGAACAACAAGTTTTTTGCCGCACAAGCATATAGGCATCGCGAAAAGGGCGATGAAGCTTCCGGATATACACCAAAGAACAAAGTTCAAGGTAAGGATGAGAAGAAGAAGCAGTTCAAAGGAAAATGTTTTTCATGTGGCCAAATTGGGCATTATGCAAATAAGTGCGAAGCAAATCACAACAAGAATAAACATCAGTCATTCACGATGATAGCAGTTGCAGAAGCAGGTAAGCTGAATAAATAGCTGTGGTATTTGGACAGTGGGGCAACTGCACATATGTGCAATGACAGAAGATTATTTACCAAATTCGAGGAACATGAAGAATGAATTGTATTGGCTGGTGATAATTTTTTGGGAGCTGTAGGCAGAGGAGAAGTTTTGGTAAAAACTGAACATTGTGAAATCAAATTGCAAAATGTGTTGTATTCTCCAGAACTACAAGCAAATTTTATTTCCATTAGTAAGGCAGTGAACCAGGGATTAAAAGCCACATTTACCAAGTCGAGTGCTGTCATAACAACGAAGTCTAATGAAATTATATTGAAAGCGTCAAAAATTGACGACATGTTTGTGCTAGAAAATCGTCAAGGAAAGGTATTTATGATGACAGAAAATCTATGGCACAATTGGTACGGCCATCTAAACCACAGAAGTTTGGGTGAACTCAATTCCAAGGAAATGGTAAGAGGCATGAAAATCGACCAAACATCAAATGATACGAAGTGCAAAAGTTGTATGCTTGGAAAAGTCCATACACTACCGTTCCCGAAACAGTCTGAAACTTCAGCAAATGAAATATTGGAAGTAATACATAGTGATGTATGCGGGCCGATCCAAGTTCCATCCGTTGGTGGTTCAAAATATTTCTTAACCTTCATAGATGATAAATCACGCAGAATTTTTATATATTTTTTGAAGTCGAAGGATGAAGTTTTAGCAAAATTCATGGAATTTCGAATGCTGGTAGAAATACAGACTGGTAAGAAGATTAAGGTACTTCGCAGTGACAATGGTGGCGAATATATCAACAGAGAATTTGACAAATACTTGAAGAATAATGGCATCAAAAGACAGTTAACAGTTCCGTAAAGTCCTCAGCAGAACGGAGTGGCGGAACGTGCTAATAGAACTCTGGTAGAAATGGCAAGAACCATGATGTTGCATGCAGGTGTGAGTGAAAATTTATGGGCAGAAGCAATAATGACTGCGGCTTATTTGCGAAACAGAAGTCCCACAAAGCATCTGAAAGAGAAGACACCTTACGAAATATGGCATGGCAAGAAACCAAATGTAAGTCATTTACGAACTATTGGTTCTTATTGTGTAGCATTGAACAAAACCCATAAACGCAAGTTCGAAAAGAGAGGGGAGGAGTACATAATGGTAGGCTATTCCTTAGTCTCAAAAGCATATCGACTTTACAGTAAAGAACAAAGAAAAGTAATTGAAAGAAGAGATGTCATTTTCGACGAGAATAAATTCCAGGTAGATGACAAGGAAATACTCAAACAAGATTGTCTTACAATATATTTGCAACAAAATGAACTTCAACCGAATGAACCTCAATCAAATGAACCTGATGATGGTCGAATTGAAAGCATCGATGAAACATTGACAGGAGACATCGAGTACGGAAGTAATGACGAAGCTTTTGGTACAGCAATTCAAGTTCCGATAGTCAGGAGGATGTGCCAAGAATTGGGCCTGGAAGACCAAGGATAATACGAACAGGACAACCTGGAAGACCCAAAAAGGTATATAATGTATTGAATCGCATGACTACGGAAAATATACCTCAAACAGTTGAAGAAGCTATGGAAAGTGAAGATTCCGAGCGATGGCTAAATGCTATGAAAACGGAATTTACATCTTTGGAAAAGAACACGACCTGGGAAGAGGTTGTATTACCGCCGAAATGTAAAACCATTGGTTGTAAATGGATGTTCGCGTTAAAACGAAACAAGCACGGTGAAATAGAAAGATACAAAGCACGTTTGGAAGCGAAGGGATGTAGCCAGAGATATGGGATTGACTACAAAGAGACATTTTCTCCAGTGGTAAGATATGCTACTATAAGAATGCTATTTGCTATTGCAGCTCAGGAGAAAATGCACTTGCACCAAATCGATGTTAGTACGGCTTATCTAAATAGCGAATTACAAGAGGATGTATACATGGCACCACCAGAAGGTTTTAAAATTGGAAACGGCAAGGTTCTGAAATTTAGAAAAGCAATATACGGTTTAAAACAGTCAGGACGAGAATGGAATGTGAAACTAGACACCGTTTTGAAGAATTTTGGATTTACATCATTTGAAAACGAACCATGCTTATACAAAATGAATAAAGATAATGAAATTATCTTAGTGGCAGTTTGCATTGATGACATCATCATAGCATGCATCAGCGACAAAGGACGATTGCAACATTTTCTGGGCATGGAGATTGAACGAGAGAACAGCACGGGCTCTATAAAACTAAGCCAAGTTCAATATATCAAGGACATGCTAGAACAATATGGAATGAAAGATTGCAAAACGTCGTCAGTGCCTTTAACACCAGGATATCAAACTCAATGTAATGGTAACTGCAAGAAAGCTAATCAATATGAGTATCAATCATTAATTTGAACATTGACTTATCTGGCAATTAGTACCCGACCAGACATTCTACATTCAGTAAACAAGCTTGCTCAAAGAAATGCTGATCCTCATATTGAACACTTAGTGGCAGCGAAAAATATTCTACGATATCTGGCAGGAACAATGAATTATAAGTTGGTATACAAAGCAGGTGAAAAATGTGTATACGGATATGCAGATGCAGATTGGGGAAGTAGTACAATGGATAGAAAATCTTATACTGGTTACATATTTTTCCTCAATGGTTGTGCTGTATCCTGGGAGAGCAAGAAGCAAAACACTGTGGCCCTCAGTAGCACAGAAGCCGAGTATATGGCGCAGCAAAGGAGGCAATATACCTGAAACGTTTGTTGGAAGAAATGGAATACATAAGAGGTGATCCGAAGCATATTGACATAAAGTTTCATCACGTTCGTGAAGTTGTTCGAAATAAAGAAGTAGAGTTAAAGTATTGTCCAACTAACATTTTAACAAAGAATTTAACTAAAATTAAACATGTTAACTTTGTAAAACAGATTGGAATGTCTTAGTATTTCTTATTGTTTTATGTAATGGAACATCCATGTTGAGGAGGAGTATTGGAGTTATACTTCAATTGTATTGCACAGCAACATGTATGTTTCACACACTTTGTATTTTGGCCTTAAAAGGCATTAATGTATCTAGTAGGCATTGAAATATGAATTTGTCAATTTTCCTAACTTGTACGTATGCATTGAAAATATTTATTCAGTCAATAAAAACGATTCAAACTAACATTTTCTATTAAAAATTCAAAGGAATTATCTGTTAAAACTTTAACAGACTATTTTATTGAATTTAACAGACTATTTTTATTAAAAAATCAAAAGATTTTTTTTAAATAATTTGAAATTGAAAACTCGAAATAATTTTTAATGAAAATTCAACAGAATTTTTAATTAAAAGTTCAACAATGCTTTCTAACGAAAATTCAACAAATGTTCTATTGACAAAAATTTCTATTGAAAATTTAACAGTAGTATGTCAGTAAGTAAGTAATTTTTGAGTCTCCTTCTTTTCTATAATAATAATTACACAGCGAATGGTTAACATTATATACAAAATATAAGAGAAATTTCTACTAAAACATCAACAGAATGTTGTATTGAAAATCTAACAGAGTTTGCAACTGAAAATTCGACAAAGTTTTTATTTGAAAATTCAAAAGAATTTTCTATTACAAATTCAACATAATTTTCTATTAAATATTCAACAGAATTTTCTTAAGATTTTTTTATTAAAAATTCAACAGTTTTTTTTATTAAAAACTGAACTAGTCAAGCCAAATTTCTCCAGAAAAGTCAACAAGAAAATTTTTTTACTGAAATCGTCAATTGAAAATTCAACAGAATTTTCTATAGAAATTCAACAGAATTTTCTATTGAAATTTCTATCGAAAATTCAACTGATTTTTTTATTGAAAATTCAACAAATTTTTTTACTGAAAACTCAACATTTTTTTTTATTATTTTATTATTCAATTGAAAATTCAACAGAATTTTTTGTTGAAAATTCAAAAGAATTTTCTATTGAAAAATCAAAAGAATTTTTTGTTGAAAATTCAACGGATTTTTTTTATTGAAAATGCTACAGATTTTCTATTGAGAATTTAACAGAATTTGTTGTTGAATAAAATTTTATTTCGAAATTTTCAGTTCAACAACAAATTCTATAGAGAATTCTAAACAATTTTCTAGTGAAACAATACAGCAATACAATATTCATTTATTGTTATTTTATTAGGACGAAGGCCATTTTTTATGAAAGTTTTTAATCATTTAAATTAATCGAGCTAACATAACTTCGCTGAAATTCACATTTTCAATACAAACTCCTTACGTTATGTTATGTCGATTAATTAACTAAACACCATTTTCTGTAGAAAACTCAACACAATTTTCTATGAATGTTCAACAGAGTTATGGAAATTTCAACATAATTTTCTATCGAAAGTTCAACACCATTTTATATCGAAAGTTCAAAAAAATTGTCTACGAAAAATTGAACAGAATTTTCTATTGAAAATTCAACAAGAAATTCAAAAAATTACATTGAAAATTAAAAAATATATATTTTGAATCTTTCAAAGAATTTTCAATTGAAAATTCAACAACAACATTGTAAATTAAGTTAATTTTCTTTTGAAATTTGCTTTTGAAAATTCAATAGATTTTTTATTTAAAATTCAACAGTATTTTTATTAAAAATTCAACAGAATTTTCTAGTTAAAATTCAACAGAATTTTCTATTGAAAATTCAACAGAATTTACTATGGAATATTCAACATAATCAAAAGAATTTTCGATTGAAAATTCAAAAGAATTTCGTATTAGCAATTCAAAGGAAATATCTATTGAACATTCAACAGAATTTTCTATAAAAAAATTCAACTCGATTATCCATTAAATATTTAACAGAATTTTCTATTAAATATTCAACAGAATTTTCTATTTAAAATTCAACAGAATTTTCTATTGAAAATTCAAAAGAATTTTCTATTAAAAATTCCCAAGAATTTTTAGTTGAAAATTCAACGGAATATTTTATGAAAATTCAATAAATTTTCTATTGAAAATTAAACAGAATTGGGTATTGAAAAATATTCTCTACTGAAATTTTGACTGAATTTTCTATCGAAATGCTATAGAAAATTCATCAGAATTTTCTATTAAAAATTCAACACAATTTTCTATTTACAAACTCAACAGATGTTTATATTTACAAATTCAACAGAATTTTCTATTGAAAGTCAACAAAATTCTCTATTGAAATTTCAGTAGAATTTTCTGTTAAAAATTCAGTATAACAGAATTTTCTATGGAAAATTCAACAGATGTTTCCAGTGAAGGTTCAACTGAATTTTCCATTGAAAATTTTTACTTTTACATTTCCTTATATAACAGGCTGATATCTCTATTGGCACAGCCACAAAATCGCAGCAGGGAAAAGCTCAACACTTGGCTTTAATTCTGTGTTCGGCTTCAAGAACAGCCTTTCTGTGTCAGTCACTAAACTAAGTATTAAACCAGCCATACACGCGTCTTTACGAAAAAGTTAACTACAACTCTCTTTCCCATACAAAAACCCAAAATAGCATTCTCTTCTTGTGCACCATTGTATTAAACAGTAAGATAAGAAAAACATATTATCTATGTACCTGTCGTCGGCTTAATACACAAAAACAAGACGAATGTCATTTTTATTATATTAGCTTTTATCAGATATGTAAATTCTTAACTTAGTATAACAAGCCTCCCAATTTTACCGTTATGCTAAGTATTCTTTTCCGGTTCTCGAAAACGATATTCTACAATATTCTTTTTCATTCAATAGTTCTAAGAAGAAGGTGTTAATCCAATTTAAGCCAAATGCATATAGTTAACATCCCAAACAATATCATCTTTCTTTTCCTCCTTAGCCTCAACTTTGATTTTCATTTCATTCATTGTTTCCCTTTTTCTGAATGTATTATGCTGTAACGGTTCAGCAACATTGACCAAAACAAAGAAATGAAAACAAAAATGGTATTTTTAGTTTTGTTTCTTTTGTTTTTATCTCTCGTTGACCATCATTCATAACCAAATAGCCTTTTTATGGGCAATGATTTTGATCTTCGTTCACTCGGTACGGTACCATGGTCAAATGCTGCCCGTCAACCACCATCATCATCTTGTTCGCCATGATGTCAGTCATCAAACCGTTAAAGAATAAGAAGAAAAACAAAACTATGAAATGCATTCCGACAGAGGCGAATGCAGCTATAAGAAGAAAAATATGAAATGAATGTTGGAATCAAAACAAACGGCAAAGTAGAAAACAAAACAAATACTATGTATTTTATAATACCAAAAGTATCATTGAACATTAAGGCAATGAATCCGTCAATATGTTATGTGAAGGTAAAGGAACAGTGGTATATAAAAAAATAGATTACTTTATCAGCATAATATATCCAAATCATTTGAATAATTAGTGAGGAAAAAATGATGTTCCTACTTTCTTTCACTTTCCACAGTCGAATTTAAATGTTGCTTAAAGTTAATGTGACCATCTTTGTTACCTTTGTTGTACAAATTGTTCCACTATGCATTGACTGTCGAACACCAACCAACAACAACATCTACACACATTCACATCTCTTCGTCAGGTGTTCGACTGTGAATGAATGAATTCAGAAATTTGGACACTTGAGTGCATTTACAAATGCATTTTTATCTCTTAACAGTTTATGGTTAAACGACCGTAAAGCATGCAACTTAAAACGGATCTAAACGTTCGTTTTTAAAGCCTACCTGCATATGATTGTCGAGGCGTTGATGATTTGTCTAAAAAATTGTAACATTTATCGATGTCTCAAGTTGCAGAGTGAGTAACATTTTTGGTATTTGCATACAATTATACAGTGGAGGAAATTTATAAAAACCAATATATAATTTGCAATTAATTAAGACCTAAACAATTTGATAGATGGGAATTAACATTTTGCAAAAAATAATTGGGATACAGTGTTTCAATCAAGATGGCCCCAGTTCTGTCGAAAATATTTGTAGGCAATTTATCGATCTGAACTATTGCCATTCTATGCGAACAAGTATATAGCGGATCTATCCTGCATATTATATATATATTTCCAAAAAAACGTAAAAAAGAAGAAACCCCTAAAGTTCCCTACTAATATCTCATGATTTCATTTCAAACACCCTATTCGAAAACATGAAATAAAATCTGGGAAAAATCAGAGTCGCCGTGTGAGGTTAACTTAACCTGGGAACGGAGATCTATGGATAGATCTTATACCGTCTACACAACTAAAATATTCGGAATGTATGAACTTGCTGAAATAATATTGACACCTTTGACAGGGATATTTCCTACTTCTATATAGGCGGTTTTACTAAATTCGGTTAAAAACTAGATTAGAAAACTAGATTCCAATAGAAACCAACGTCACCACTCGGCAAAAGAACAAAGTATCTTCGGCGTGAAGCATTTATCAGTAGCTGAATAATCACCATGTTGCAGAGTAGAGTCATTAATGCCACACTGGGAAATAATATGCAAGCGTAAATCGAGGTGTGTTATTAACGAAATCCCAATCAAACTTGACCACATGGGGATTAAGTTGGTTGCTTATGCGGACGATGTGATGATATTTGTTTCTGGTTTGATTCCGTCTGTGCTGAGTTATATCAAAACAAGGATAAAATTCAACCACTCTTATTTTGTGCTGATAAAAAGTGTGCAAAACAAATACAACACAAGAAAAGATAATGAATTGTAACATATTGTAACGTTTTCTCTCCCGAAGTTGAAACGTCTCTCACTTTATTATTTCAACATTGCTTATAGCTGCACATCACATGCACGTAAGTAATATTGAAGATATCGGCCTTGTTGGGCAGGTAAGCGAATTTAAGCATCCTGCATTTTGGGGATTGCTGCACAAGAAGTCGTGCAATTTTTGATTGTGCAGGTAAGCACAAAATACTGTATTATTGCGAATCTTAGTTAAAGTTCAAATGTGGATTATATCGGCCCATTTCTTCGGGTACCTCCCACAGAAAATTTCCGAAAAGTGCAGTTTGGGAGCTGCTCTTAAATCGTTTTGATCTTTGTTGTATCCACTTTTATTCGCTGTCCCCATTACGGCAGTACAAGTTTTTTCAAGGTACAGTACAAATTTTTTCAAGTCCATACTTCCTGAGAAAATGGACTGAAAGGTGGAACAATTATAAACGCTTAAATGTGTATCACCAACTGTTCTTTGTTTTTTTTTAACAAAATGTACCCGGTCTATGGTGAGCGTTGAACACACAACCCTCGGATTTGTATTCGGACTCACACGCTCTGATCCAACGTACTCATAATTTAGTAAGGAGTAATATAAATAGTTATTTTTGTTTACATTACTTTGTAATGGGTTACATAATAACTAACGCAACCGAATTTTTGCTTGGTACCAGATGACGTTAATTACAATCGTGCTTTCGATATCAAGGTACTTTCATAATTGTACATCGTTAACTTTAAAGATACAACAACATCGACACAATCTGTATTAAATTAAAGATGAAAATTTAAAATCTAGTTGTCTCATGCTTTTCTTCTATTTCCTCAAACAAAACCTTTACCTTTCTACAGAGCTGTATCAAAATGTCGGCCTGTGCCGATCAACATCTTCAAGGAAGACTAAATACCAAATTCCAATCATTTCGGCGGAATAATGAAGCTACAACTTTCATAATACCGAAATTAGGGAGGGGGCTATGAGAAGATGTGGACCTATACCTAAAAATTTCTGATGTAATGTTTTATACCCCCAACGAAGAATAAGTGCCAAATGTCAGTCGTTTCAGTTGGATATTGGGGCCACAACCTCCAAAATAACGAAAATCTGGTGGTATCCCTCTATGGGGGCTATATGAAGACGTGGACCTATACAGATAATTTTCTTATAAAATATATACCCTAATCGAAGACTATATATAACATTTTGTCAAGCTTCGAAAATATAACAAACAACATCAGGTGTGAAATAATAAGAAGAATAGTATTAGTCACCAGATACTACTTGGCACTAAGTAAGCAGCTAAACAACAAAGCCACATTTCGTCAAACAAAATTCACATTTTACAAAATTATAATACATCTTGGAGCTTATCTGTAGAAGTCTACCTAAGTAACTATACTAACTTGACTAAGTAACTATACTACTCTGATGAAACCCCTCAACATACTTGAAAACAATTCTATTTAATCAAAGCCTCAACCTGTATTAAAACCAATGTCTGAACATTTGTGAACCGGAAGGGGTGGACCGATGTTGTCCATCTTCGAATTTGGTGGAAGTTTAGAAGAAATATTACAATATGGAAAGTTTGGACCAAATCGGATACTATATTCGGTGGCCAAAGTTACAATTTATACATACTTATACAAAACCCTGTATGTACGAACTAAAATAACTGATTATCACAACAACTTACGAATTGAATATCCAATTTGGGCGAAACTTGTTGTAAAAATTCTACGGTGGCCAAATTAAATTAATGATAGGAAGGAGTGACTAACACTTGTCCAACCATTGTGCATTAAAATATTTCTTTCAAAGTTAAATATAGTCCAAAGATGGACTATATCGATCAACGCCTTTCGGCACCTCCCCAAAAAAAGTTCGACATTTTCTCTTGACCGCATTTTAAGGACTATTCGAGGATTGTTTTGAAATTTTCATAGAATGCAGTCCTTGAGATTTTGATTACAACGATAGAATTGTTTGTGGGTAAGTCTATGAGTCCTTATATTACTTACACTTCAGCCCGTTCTGAGAAGGCCCGAACTAAGAAAAGGTTTCCATTCCTCTCTATTTGTTACATTATTTCTCCAGTTTACATCTCGATCTCGTCTTCCACTTGTTTACCCCATCGAAACATTGGCCTTCCAGTCCTGCGTGTATCGCCATGTGGGTTCTTCATCGCCCATTCTTATGACATGGCGTAGTCAAATCAATCGTTATATCACAATACGTTTAACAATACTGACGTCGTTGATATTCACCCTCAAAGCATATTAGCCCGTAGATCTTTCGAAGAATTTTTTTCTCAAAAAAACCAAGCTCTGCATTATCTGTTGCGCAAGTTCTCAGGCATCGGAACCATACAGTAGCACGGGTAGTATCAGCGATTTGTAAAGTATTATGTTTGTTTGACGAGATGTGGCCTTGTTCTTAAACTGCTTACTTAAGTCAAAGTTACATCTGTTCACCAATACTATTCTTCTTATTTGACAACTTATGTTGTTTGTTGTGTTTATGGCGGTGTAGAGGTAGATGAATTCTTTAACTACCTCAAAATTGTAAGTGCCAATTTCTATAGATGGTCCGAGTTCTATGGACACATTGCTCGTTGATACCATCAACATAGTATTTTCGCCGTTTACTGCCAGACCCACTTTAGCATACTTCTTAACATATATTTTATTGAATAAAATTGCAGGATGTTTTCATGGGATTTTTTGGTATTTAATTTTTGATGTCTTTGCAATCCTTGAATGCAATAAATGAAAATTTTTATATGAAACCAATATCAGCTTCTTTAATATGACACCAACAACAGTATCGCGCGTTGAGTATAAGTATTTATTTATTTATTTTCTTTTTTATTTTTGAAAAATTTTATCCTTTGAAATTTGAATTCCTTTAAAAGGTCAACAGGATTAGAAAACGAAAAATCTTAAGTGCCATTTTACTCCATTTTTCCTATAGTTTCAGACGCAAATTGTCGGACGGTGTAATCGACAAAAAGATAGTAGGTGTCGATCTGCATAACTTCGGGTTTCTCCAGGATTGCACTCGGTTAAATATATGGTCAATGATGGATTTTTCAAGTCTAAAGCCGCATTGGTATGGCCAAAGAATTTCGTTGGCCATAGACTTTAGTCGTTCTCACAATATCCCAGACACGATCTTATAAGTAATAGGAAGCAGATTTATACCCTGTAGTTAGATCACACTATCTTATCTCCCTTCTTGTGGTCGGGACACAGGATGCTGGGGTTCCAATCGTCGGGTACGCGTTCTTCTTGTCAGATGGTGCTAACTAGCTGGTTATGTTATCAGGGTGTCGCCTCCGGTTTTAAACAGCTCGGCTGGTTGGGCAAATATATTCTCCTTTCCAATTTTGGCACTAAAATCACCTATAAATATTTTAATGTCTTTGTCAGGACAGCGGTCATTGATGGTCATTCGAAGATCTAATGAAATGGATCATTAAGCTGTTTTTCCATGAATTTGGTAGGGGTAATGGCGCATAAGAGAGCAGTTTTGTTGGAAATAAATAGGAAATAATTTTATTGTTATCCGAATTGTCACTAGCGTCTTACCCAATGGGTTAGATATAAGCCAAACTGATGTCTAGCTTCATGACAGCTATAATATGCCATCAGTGCTTATAACTGTCGTAAAAGGTAATACCCCAAATAAAATCTGGATATTGCTATGCTAAAGCCGATAATTAATTTTACTTGCTATCTAGATTTAATCATCCAATTTCTAGATTTTTTAGACACCAAAATTGCTGGATAGTGGTGTGCATAATTTTTAGTTCCGGACACATCTAATTATGGGTTCTTTGTTTGTTTACATTAACACTAAATTGGTTGTTGATCAACAATCCATGGAATGGTACAAATTAACATGATCTTTAAACAATAATTTTATTTTCTACCACTTCACAATGAAATAATATTTTCATTCATAAACAGGATCCAAGTAACAAACTTAACTCCACCTTAAAATGTAACTTCAGTACTACTTTTACAAAATTTCATTCAAAACCTCAAACTTTATTGATTACTCCATAATTAAGATAATCATTTTCAAATTACACGGAAACCATATTCCAACGTAATACCACTGTTCGGCGTTTCATAATTGTATAGGAACTGACTGCCGTTGGCTGCATTCATTCATACATTTGGACACTCAAGTGCAATTAGTCCATTTTGAGGTGATGTGGTGGCAAACAGACAGTCAGGCAGGCTAACAGACAAACAGTCAAGTGATGTTCATTGACGATGTCCAGAAAGCGGGTTTTAATTAAAAATTAAATAATACCACAAAAGAGGTGGACAACACCAAGACAATATTTTCCTCCAGACGTAATCTGGCGAAATGGGAAAATTGTTGTGGTTGTTTTTCTTCATACAAATGGGAATTTAAAGTGAAGTCAATTTTATGACTTATGAATATTTATTATGGTAGTCGTAATACTTGCATATGTATTGCAGCTATGTCAGTAATAGTTGAATTTCTCAATTTTTTTTATTTTTCCTACTTGACCAGGGGATTAATTTTGAAAAGAGAATGTAAATTAACTGTAAAAATTTTGGGAATTTTGCAACTGCAATAAAAATGTAACGAAGAGTTGCCAATTGCGAATAATTTGTTGGTGCAGTGAATCCTTTCAGACTATGCAATGCTTTCACAAAAAGCTACACTAGATACCTCACTTATAGTTCAATTGCGACGATACCAAAGTTCAATCGGGTGCCGACATTCGCAGTAACAAGGTAGACTTCATATTAATGTTTGCAAGAGAAAAAAAAATAATTTCAAGAATTTACACAACTTGCATTTTTTTTGTTTCTGTATAGTTTCAGTTGTCTGATTCGGGTTCCTCTGTGTCCAAACTCAAAGAAAAGGGACATATGTGAGTGATGATGAAAATAGATCTGCAGTTGATTGTTTGATGACTATACAGTCTATCTGATCTCGTTGGTATTGAATTTCATGAAAATCTTTTCTGAGTGAGGAAGGCCTGTCCACAAAATTTTGACAGGAGTGTTTGTGGCGATAGCACCCAAGAAAGTATACCATTCTCATGGGGCGGTGTTCCACCATATTTGAATAAGGGTAAACTTTGCATATCACACGGGAGTCATATAGATTACCACACCGGTTAATTCCTTCATAAGAATTATAATTTTGAATTCTACAAGGGATTGCTTGCAGATATATCTTGATTTCCCAAAATTTCGAACACGACTGGAGGAACGTGTTCTCTGTGTTTATCTACATCGAAGTTTGAGTCATAAACAGCTTTCGGGAAATCTCCGTTTTAACCCTGTTCTTTCCATTTAACAAAAACCGCAGTGTGGAACCTTCTAATTCACATACTTACTTACTTACTTAGCTGGATTTTTACAGAACATTTGTTCCATAAGCCGAACTAAGAAAAGATCTCCAATCCTCTTTGTTTGCTGCTGTATTTTCCCAATCTGGGATATGTAGCTTTCTGATGTCTCGTTTCACTTGTTGCTCCAACGAAGCCTTGGCCTGCCAGCTTTGCGTGTACCGCTATGTGGCCCGTATTTATACTCCCTTTTAGCCGGTTCACCACCACTCATTCTTATGACATGGCCTAGCCATCGCAATCGTTGTATATCGATTTGTTGAACTATATTGTTCATACGACGTCGATATTCGCCGTCAATGCGGATTGGCCCGTAGATCTTCTCTGGAACACACCAAGCAATGCCTTATCTGCTTGCGCAAGTACCCATGCTTCGAAACCACACATTAGCACGGGCAGTATCAGTGTTTTGTAAAGTGTTAATTTTGTTGACGAGATGTGGCTTTATTCCTAAACTGATTACTGAGCCCAAAGTAGCATCTGTTGGCCAACACTATCCTTCTTCGTATTTCACTACCTCAAAAGTGTAGGTACCAACATTCACAGATGGTGCGAGATCTGTGGACATATGTATAACGCGTCGATGCCATCAACTTGGTTTTATCGCCGTTTACTGTCAGACCGACTTTAGCAGATTCCCTTTCGACTTTTGCAAAGGTGTCAATTACTTCCTTTACCGATGGACCCATGATGTCAATATCGTCGGCATAAGTCTCGTATGACCTTTTCCAGCAGCATGTTGAAGAGATCATACGACAGACCGTCTTCTTGTCTGAAACCTCTTTTGGTAATAAACTCTTCGGAGGGGTTCTTTCCTATTTTAAGTGAGGACCGAGTATCAGTTAATGTCATCTTAAAAAGCCGAACGAGCTTTGCGGGAATACCAAAATGGCTTGGAACACCTTTGAACGTATAGGGCTTTCGAAGGCTGCTTTATAATCGACAAAAAGATGGAAGGTGTCGGTCTGCATTTCTTTGGTATTTTCCAGGATTTGTCTCAAGATAAATATCTGGTCAATGGTGGACTTGCCAGGTCTAAAGCCGCATTGGTAGGGTCCAGTTATTTCATTGGCCATTAGCTTTAGACGTTCGCACAATATCCCTGACACTATATTGTAGGCGATAGGGAGAAGACTTGTGCCCCTATAGTTGGAGCATAAAGTCTTATCTCCTTTCTTATGGACTGCTTACAACAATGTTTCTTGCAGCTGCAAAGTCTATCAGCCTCATACCATTGTCAGATGTTTCACTGTGGAGACTGAATTTCCCGACTGTTGGGCCAAAGATATTCTCCTTTCCAATTTTGACATTAAAATCTCCTAGTATAATTTGTCATGGGCAGGGCAACGGTCATAAGTTTCTTCTAAGCGCTCGTAAAATATATTTTTGGCCTGATCGTCCTTGTCTTCAGTAGGAGCATGAGCGCAAATAAAGCTGATGTTGAAGAATTTTTTTATTCGAATTGTAGAAAGTCTTTCATTAACTGGGGTGAAGCTGGAGACCAGGTGTTTTAACTTCCGACCAACTATAAATCCGCAACCAAACTCATGCTTTGTGTAATGGCAGCTATAATACAGTGCGTCACCTTTAGGTGTTGTGACGCCTCTTCCGTTTTTTAATAGTAGGCTGCTTTTTTTGGGGGAGTGTTACTAACCCGACGCCCAAAACCAAGTTTTTAACGTTCTTATGGGTGAACACGCGGCACATGTTAGTTCACTACCTCTAACGGGTGTTATAGGCAGTTCCACAGGTTACACCACGGGGAGTTCAGTGTCCACTTGAGATGAGAGAGGGACCAAGATAAATACTAGGCTTTACCATGTTAAAGCGGTCACGACCGTTCCTTGGCATCTTTCATCCCCTACGTCACCTAATTCGTCTAAACATCGTATGATATATCCTTTATATACAGCGCAGACAAGGTCGCCTGTTGGGGGCACAGAAGCGCTAGGATGTGATTTCACTGAAATCGGAAAAGATCTTCGTGAACACTGGTTATATTGTATCCTATGCAACCAGGATTAGAACTAGGGGCGCAAGCAACGTCCATTCTTCTCCAAGCTGCACATGGCTCGGCACCAATTCCTCAGCAGCTGCCCAAATCTAGACCTGCGCCTGACGTTTGAACCGACCAGGCCCAACACCGACCGGGGGGGCTTCATAGGCTATGTTCTTCGAACTCCTGAACTAGTACGTGACTTCCAAGGATCATGAGCAACATATGACTTTGAGTCCGATCATAAAGCAGTAGAAATGTATATGCCTGCTCATTGACAACATTCAAAGTAATGAAGAAACTGTGTTCTAAGATGTATTAGATTCCCACCGATAGGAATGTCACAATCGCAGAAGTGTATGCATGGGTTGATGGTTTAAGCCAGACAAGCCATTGACGATAACGTGCCATGACAAGAAACCAGAAGAAGCTTCTTGGAGACATTCCACCACACATCCTACGTTTCATGGCCGAGCGTAAAAGGCTCCGGGGTATCTTAAGGGGAAATGCTGATCCTGATCGTCAACCAAACTTCAAAGCGGACATCAAGAACATTAGTGTAATAATGAAACAGCTGATTAATATACACGAGAGAGAGACGTACCTCTAGAGCATCGATGTCAACGCAAGAAACTACGTGAAGGTGAAGATAGCTGGGGGGGCTATCCTTTAGGCAGTCCATCGAAGGAATTATCAACAATGATGGAGTGGTTATCTCCAATAACATACATAAGGCAGACATCATGTCAGATCATATGCAGGATATTTACCAGTCCCTAGCAACGATAGATATTTCTTTTCGTAACTAGTTCAGCATTGCTGTGGACTCGATAGTTAAACTTAGCAACGAGATAAAAGTAGATGCAGCTTTATGGTGAGCACGGAAGATGTCTTGCGGTACTGACAGAAGTTCCGGACATCACACTAAAGAATGTAGGATAAGTTGGCATCCTTTTTCTCACTATCCTATTTAACCGCTGCCTCAATATTGGATATTTCCCGATAGCGTGGGCGGACTAGTGTTACCTATCCCGAAACTTGGAGCTGATGCTCGTCAGCGTGGAAGTTAGATGCTAATTTCCCCATGACCTGTTTATGGGATTTTTTATTTAATATTTCCTGCTACGACGCATCGACCGGGTCATCGAGACAAGAAGAAATCTAAGAGACTTCCAATTAGGATTTTGAGCTAAACACTAAACAAACCATGCTCTGGCAGCATTCTCCACTTATTTATCGGAGGGTTTTAAGACGAAACTCGTAAAAAACATTTAGTTCGGCCGGGCCGAACTTTTTTATTCCCTCCACCATAAAACGTTCTTAACTAAAATGGAATAATTATTTATTTTCTCGTCCAGATTTTTAGATGCCTAAAGTATCTAATTTTATCTCAACAAGTACTTAAGTATCAGTCGACTTTGCCGACAGAGTATACCCTCAGCCTGTGTGAATGGAAATACTTTTTCCCAAATAACTTACCTATTTTGGGAGTCATTCCTCTCGATAGATAACGAGTTCACCAGTCAGTTGGTTCCCATATAACTTAGGGCTTTTGGACCATTATATCACGAAAAACATAATATTGCTGTAAACAAGGCCACTAGAAGTAGCTTCGGTAACAATTTCCGAAGGATCCTCGAACAGACCCTTAACCGCATTTAAACAAAAATGTTGAACACTTGTGTGGGTGGTACCCCCCAAGTACCCAAAGGAATGGACTTGATATATATTTGCTTACTTTTGAACATAAACTAAGTTTGGACAATATTTCGAGATCCAAAGTTTGGACCAAATCGGTTGCTTCGTTTATGTACCATTTTATCGAATACTTTCGAACTTTTGTCGGGGAGGTACCGGAAGGAGTGGTCCTATAAGCACCATCTTCGAATTCCATGTAATATTCGAAGAAATATTACGATATGTGGACCGACGCAGTATTCGATTCGAGAGTTGTCGTGCGGCACGGTGGCTGCTGCAACCAGAATACATGCTGGTCGTTGGGACTTTTTACAGCTATCGGATTATTTTCTTAAGAAGTGTTGACTTGCCACTCAAAAAAATTGAGGCCTTGAGTGCAACCTGTTGCAATAAAAATCAAAACAAGTAAAAAAGTATCAGTCGGCTTTGCCGACAGAGATATACCCTAAGTCTATCTGAGTTGAAACTATCATCTACGGACAGATCGAATGTTTTAGGGTCTTTTCAGAATGTTGTGGCCCTTTTTCGATATTTGAACTTGCCGACAAGAATATGGATTAGGATTAAAGTTCAAAGTGTTGCGGAGGAGGTACTTAAAGGAATGGACCGACATAGTCCATTACGGAAGTGGATCTTATTTTTGATAGATATCGCGCCCACTAGTCATTTCAGTGGGTCATCGTATAATTGTTGGACCAGTATGCCAGGAAGCATGGACTTGTCCACGGAAAACTTAATATAGCTGTAAACAGGACCACAACGAACAGCATCGGTATACATTTCCAAAGGATTTTCGAATAGAGCACAAACTGTACTTAGACTCAAATGATGAACCTTTGTGGGGGATGAATAAGGGAAGATCGATATCAACATTTTGGAGGTTATACTAAATTTGGACAAAATATTAGGAGATCCAAAGTCTTGAACAAATTGGTTGCCCCGTTCATGAGATATCGTGCATACCATTTTAGTGACATTTTTTTAAATATCACCGAACAAATATGACGAAGGCCAAACCCCATAGTGGTTATTACACCTTTCGGGCAGTTTTTTCACGAAGTATGGACTTATTTATTTATTTACCCCTTGCCCCTGAAAAAACTTTCACAGTCGTAATTGAGGCAGCGAATGCATGTTGCTTCAACAGACATCAAAGCGGTTCGAGAGCAGGTCTTAAAGTGAACTTATCCGAAATTTTGTGTGGGATTTATCCACAGGATTGGACAAATATAATCCATATTCAAACCTAATATACATCTGGTAGATATGTTAGTGTGTGTAAAGTATGGACCACATCGGTCACTCCCTTCAAGCTATTACAACAAAAATCAAAGCGATTCGAGAGCTGGTCCTAAACTGAACTTTTCCGAAATTTTGTGTGGGAAATTTTGCGAAGGAGTGAACCGATTGAGTCCTTATTGAAACCTCATCTGTCATCATCAAGTATGGACTACATCGGTTACTCTCTTTAAGAGTTATCGTGGGCACAAATTTTCCGAACATTTTCGAATTTTGTGGGGGAGGTACCGGAAGGAGTGGACCGATATAGCCCATCTTCGAACTTAAAGTAAGTACCCTCATTGGCATATATGCTGAGGGTATAATGATTCGAGAAGAGGTCCAAACTGCACTTTTCCAAACTTTTACGTGGGAGGTACCCGCAGGAATTGACATATATAGTCCATTATCTAACCGGGTCTATATCTCGTAGAAATATAACGATGTGCAGAATATGGACCAACTCAGTTACTGCCTTCGACAGTCATCGTGCGCACCATTTTAGCGAAAAGTTTTGAACTTTTGTGGGAGAAATTTGCGCAAAATATTTCGACTGCCAAATTTTGGACAGAATCGGTTCATGCGTTCGAGAGTTATCGTGCACTACACATGGTGCCATAGCGGTTTTTTCAGTTTTCGGGCCATTTTCTCAGGAAGTGTAGACTTGCCCCTGAAAAAACTTATACCGTTGTAATGTGGACAGAGAATGAAGGTTGTTACAACAAAAATCAAAAATATTCGATAGGAGTTCTAAAATTACACTTTTACGAAATTTTTTGTGGGACGTACCCGAAGGTTGGACCGATATAGACCATATTCGACCTGGATCTATGTCTGGTAGAAATATTACGATTAGAGCTATCGTGCGCACCATTTTAGCGAAAAGTTTTCAGTTTTTGTGGGGGAGGATCCGCGGGAATCGACCGATGTGGCCCATCTGCGAACATAAACAAAGTTTGTACAAAATATTACGGACGCCAAATTTTGCACCAAACCAAATTAAATCAAAGTGTAGATCTTAGTTGAAAATTGTTGCTGGAAAAGTTTTGGAACTGCATAGAACTTCAAATGTAATTTGCCAAAACCCTCAAAATGCCGAAAATTGGGAGGTAACGTGATATGTGGCGTTTAGTGGAAAAGTATCAATAGGAACTTCAAATTTCAAATTACAGCCAGTTCGGTTAAAAATTTTAACTAAAATTCTCAAAATACCGAAAATCGGGAGGTTATCGTTATATGGAGGTCAAAATATAGATCTATGTTGACGATTTTTTGTAGAGAAGTTTCATGGCTACAGGTTACATTTGACATTTAAGGTTGAAATGACAAATTACAGCTAGTTCGGTTAAAAATTTTAACTAAAATCCGAAAATCGGGAGGTACTGTTATATGGGGGCTATACTTTTTGGAATTATTCGGTCTGAAAATGTGACTAAAAACGTCAAAATACCTGAAACCGGGCGATACCGTTATATGGAGGGTATACCAAGAAGTGTAAGATATAGCCCATCATCGAACTTGGCCTGCCTGCAAACAAAAGACGCATCGCCCCAAAATTTCAGTGTCCTATTCCATTTTTGTGGATGCTAGAGTGATTACAACAGATGTACTGACGGACGGTCAATCTTAAATTGACTCAGAATTTTACCCTGATCAAGAATATATGTATATACTTTATAGTTTCGCAGATAATTATATCAATGCGTTACAAACGGAAAAACAAACTTAATATACGCTCCATCGTATGGTGAAGGGAATAAAAAGGATCGAGTCAGTGGGGCAAAATGTTCGAACGGCGTGTGCCTCAAGGTTCACTTCGTGAATTTTAACATTTTACTGTTCGCATAGGCGAACGTTTTAAAGTCTCGGTCAAAGGAAAAGATAGAGAAAACTTTTAAATTTAGTTGAAGGTTTTGTTCGCATATCCGACTTTTGCACCGATTGAAGCCCTACGGCTACGAAATTAACACTCAGTTTTTGTCATTTTTGTTAATGTTAACATATAATAATTTAATAAGTTATTATTATAAAATTAAATTATCTTTTCAAATTACTAACGGCATTTGAAGCACTCTTCATGAGCTTTAAAACGGTACCCCATATTGGTAATTAATAATATGATAAAAGTAGAAAAGTCAAGACCCACATCCCGGGAAGTATGAACTTCACCCGGGAATGCTATATATCGTTGTTATCAGGATACCAATGACTACCTATGGTAACAATTTTAGCCGGATCCGGGAGGTGCTAATAAACCAGGTAATGGTGTTAAAGTAAGACATTTTCGAAATGTCAAGACCCATACAAGTATCTGGTATGGACTTCCCCGGGAATGCTATATATCGTAGTGATCAGGGTGCCAATGTCTACCTATGGCAAAAAATTCAGCCCGATCTGAGAGGTGCCCCTAGACAAAACTTGTTCCTCCAAATAATTGGATGAGAGTATCCGCTGTATCCTATCATGAGCATTTTAAATCTAATGTGAATATTTCTGTAATTTCCTTATTAACAGCGAAATTTACATTTACATATTGTGTGTTTCAGATTAACCTATTTATCATATCAAATACACCATAAATATGTATGTTGATAACAAAATATTACATTATTGTTTCCTCGTTTATAATTTGAAGCAATTACCTAAAATGTAGACTAAACATATTCTTGGTAAATGTTCTTTAAGTGAGAAACAGGTCATATGTATTTGTTTAAAATGTTCCGAGACCAGACGGACAAATGACAGAACTACAGACGCCGACATTTAAATACAAGTGAACAAACTCAGCGGTCATTGTAGACCACTAAATGGGTCATTGGCAGAGTTCATACGAAAGAAATCATTAAGCAGACAAAAATGGCCAGCAGCAAAATAAAAACATAAACAAAATTTAATGCCAACACCTAAACAAGAATGTACACAAAAAAACATTAAACCTCCACATATACCTACTACATTTTTCATTAAATTCATTTGTACTTTTTTGGGGAGAAATTTAAATTATTATTTGTTGTTGTGTTAAGTGCAGTCAGTATAGGTCGTAAACGAAAGTTAGTCAGGTACGTATTTGTTAAGATTGACAGAGAGAGACTAATACAAGTGTTTAGCTGACCAAGCAATTTTGTTTATGGCCTCCACCAAAAAACAAACTTCTTTTTTACGTTTCAAAACATATTGCACTCGCAAGAAACGCCTTATAGTTGGTAGCTGAAATAAACACCATTTTCAACGATGATGCAGTGAGACAACATTTTCAATGCCAGTTGTCCATGCATCAAGCTGCACATATTCATTGCGGCACATACATATGGTTGGTTGCCTCTTCCACCTTTGCTTCCAGTCAAACTAGATGACTTATCTTTGTTGAACTTGACATTTTGTTGGAAATTTAAAATGAAACGAAAAAATCGAAGCTGAAATGTGAATGAAAGTGTAATATTTAAATTCAGACATAAGTTTTGCGGAAGTAGAGATGTAGATGAGCTTGTTTAGGCTGGATTTAAGTAGATCGAATTATGTTGATTGTGGTGTTATTGATTTACATGCAGTTATTTATACAGGAAGAAGTGGAAAAAACGTAGATGACGTAGGAATTGGTATTTTTATGCAAGTGCACGGTGATAAACATTCCATGTTACCTGGGTGCTACTTCTAATGCTTCCGATATCAAAACGGAACATATGAGATATATGACCTCAACTGTGGAAATCTGAAACGTAAAATATTTTAGTTTATTTGAAAATTTTGACTATTAGGGAGAAAATCATTTTTAATATTAATTTTAATAATTTATTTTTTAATTCATTTTTCGTTGGAATCGAGCTTAATGACCGATGATTTTTGCAAGTGAAAAAGGAAAGCCTAAGATTCAAACCCATAAACCACCACCATGTGGCATATTTCGCCTTTGGTAGAAGCAGAGAACATGGTCCGGAAGTTGTAAAAACCCCTATGGCACCATGTGTAGTGGCTGGACTGCACGATAGCTCTCGAAACTTAGTTGAATTTAGAAGATGAGTCATATCGGTTCACTCCTTCACGTACCTCCTCCACAAAAGTTTTGAACTTTGAAGGAGAAGGAGTGAACCGATATGGATCATCTTCTAACTTCAACTAAGTTTCGAGAGTTATCGTGTGGTCTATATAGGTTCACTCCTTCAGGAACCTACCACACAAAATTTTAGAAAATTGCCAAAGCTCTAAACTGTGTGGTGACCAACTGAACTGGTGGGCGCGATATCATCCAAAATGGTACCTACTCCGCAACACTTTTGAGTTTTAATTCAAATCCACATTTTTTGTCGAACAGTTTATAAGTCCAAAAAAGGCCACAAAATTTAACACATATTCGAACCTGATCTATGTCTCGTACATATATTACAATGTGCAGAGTATGGTCCAACTCGAGAGTATTCGTGGGCCCCTTTTTAGCCAAAAGTTTTGAACTTTTCTGAAAGAGGTACGTAAAGGAGTGAACCGATATAGCTCATCTTCTAACTTCAACTAAGTTTCGAGAGTTATCGTGCGGTCTATATAGGTTCACTCCTTCGGGATCCTACCACACAAAATTTCCGAAAAGTGAAAAATCTCTAAACTGTATGGTGGTGGGCGCAAATGACTGGTGGGCGTGATGTCATCCAAAATGGTGATATCTACTGCGCAACACCTTTGGGTTTTAATTCAAATGCACATTTTTTGTTATAAGTCCAAAAATGCCACAAAATTTAAGACATTCTAGAGTCCCTCTGCGAATGTTTAAGCTTTCGCATCATCCAATTTCAGTGCACTTAATTCCTAAAAATTATTTCTAGCAAACCATGGTCGGATATTCGAAGCTCTCAAGGTATTTGTCGTCATGCTATTCTTCTTCAGATGAAACGTGCTTAACAAGTTTAGGGAATCTTAACTCAAATGATTTCGAAAATGTAGAAATTGGGAGAACTTGCCTATTTTTGGTACCTCTCGATTTTCAAAACGCCGATACACATGTCTGATATTGTTAGCCCTATTTTGATAACACTATGCAACACTGAAAATGCAAACAACGTCTAGTATGCATTTTTTAAAGTACATATTTAGACTACAAAACCCATGTAGGGTTTTGCCTGTCAGATCCAGTTCGGATTTTATGACCTCATCTAAACCGTGCTAAATCTACACTTTTTTGCATTTATCACGCCTTTACTCAGAAATGAATAGGAATTTGGCCTTGCTCTCTTTAGTAATATTGCAGCCCTAAACTAGTAGAACTTATCCTTTGAAAAAAACACATAAGAAAAACTCCATCTAGGGCATGAAAATCTATAAAAGATAGAACATTTTACATGCAAAAATCTTCCAAATAAAGTTCTTAACAATTCTTTAGAACATTCTGAAACTCTAAAATGCTTACTTCATGTTGTTTCAGCGGTATTTTGCAACATATCGTTTACAACACGTATTTCAAACACAGTTCACACCAAACAGTTTATTCTCGCATTTCGGATTTCACTACATTATCGACATTTTTATTAAATCGTCGTTGAAAAATGTACTGAAAACAACGGCATAGAGGCATTTTACAACCCAAAAGAAAATATTCAGAAAAATTTAACGGTTTTGGTTTATATTTTGAAATTTGAGGCAATAAATGTAGTTTTTCAAGTTCATTATTTCTCCAAATATTTTATTTTTGTCCTTATCTACAAATTTGTTTCAGAGGTCAGAAGAAGATTCGCATTGGTTTCAGAGATATAGCAACGAATTTCTTTAAAAACTCACTATTTAACCATGTTTAGATGGGGCCATAAAATCCGAGCTGGATCTGACACATCATTTGTACTTTCAAAAAATCCTCAGTTCGAATTGTTTACACAAGATCACCTTAAAAATGTTGCACAGTGTAACCTACACGTTTTTCCTTTTGGTTTAACACAAATGTTTATTCTTATGTGACTATGTTGTTGGACTTCTATTTTCCAAAAAAAAAAAAAAAAGAAACAAAAAACAGTCAATAAGGGATTCTTTTTCCCTTTCGACGCTCATAACTCAGTCAACTTTGATCCGATTGACTTGAACATTTAACTATATATTCTATCCTACCTATACTCCAAAATTAGCCAATAAACTTTTGGTTAAAGTTAACCATTACGAAAATTACGAAATTTCCAAATTGTAGTTCTCTTCCGCGTAACACCGCTATTTTTGTTTCATATTCGCTAATCACTGAGTATTTTCGAATACTATGTAACATAATGCCACAGACTTTTGTAGTATTTTCCACATTTTACACATTATATACATACACATTTCATGTATAAAATTAATAAGTTAGTAATAGTATAGCCTAATTTAAATTATATATATTAAATTAACAATTTTACAGAAAAACATATTTATTTTGAAATGTATTTAGAATAAAAACCTTCAGCAGCGCCACTGTTTGTACATAGTAAACACATGTAATATTACTACTAGACACTAGATGTCTCGCAAGGGGTATGTGTCTATGCTAATATTATGTTAGTTCGTAGTATACAATTGTAAACAGAGATGGCACAAATAACAATTCCTGATTTCTATATACAGTCAAACTTCTTTATAACGTAGCACTTAGGGACCGAATAATTACTACGTTATAGAGAAAATTCATTATAAAGAAACCCAGGCAAAATTGTTAATTTGACCTACATGAGTAAACATACATTTAATTATACCCTCAGTTAGCATAAATAACGAGGGTTATGACAAAAACCAAAAATTCGCGAAATGTTAACATATTCTATATAGTATGATTGAAATGCTCTAAAATTAAGTGTTTTAGGAGGAATACAAATAAGGTCGACCATAAAAAATTATTTACATGGAAGCTGTGTTGGCATCGATGTAGATAAATAGGTAAAATGGGTTGAATCCAACAAGTTTTTTATGCTCAATTCCGATTTCTGGCTTAACCTTACATTTTATAGACATATGCCCAAAGAAAGAATCAAAGAATACTTCATGGGCAATATGATACTAGTGTACCATTTTTCGATATATCCACTGCATCCACCTAAAATTGATGCTGACACTTTGAAACCGGAATTTCGTGATTTTTTAATTTGTTTAATATTTCTCACGCGCAACAAGATAATATTCAAAACTCATAATAGGATTATAGAACTAGTGATTTTACTTCGTTTAATGCATATCTCATGAGTGTGCTCCTTACAGCATTCTAGTAATTGGAGTCTAAGGGCCAATATTTTTCTAAAAAACCTGTTTTTTATACCCTCAGCATTTATGCTAACGAGGGTATATACACTTCATACGGGCAAAATGTGCCTCATCGAAATAACGGTTTTAGACCCCAAGTATGTTTGGACGAAATGTGTTTCAGACAATTTGGAGTCGATTTAGCAATGTCCGTCCGTCTGTCTGGCTGTCTGGTGCGCACGATAACTTTCGAACGGATGAACCGATTTGGTCCAAAATTTGGCTTTCGCAATATTTTGCCCAAACTAATTTTAAGTTCGAAGATGGGTTATATCGGTCCACTCCTTCCGGTACCTCCTCCACAAAAGTTCGAAAATGTTCGGAAAATTATCTGTTCTCGAATAGCTTTGATTTTTGTTGTAGCAACCGGCATTCACTGCCCCCTATACAATGGTACAAGTTTCATCAGGGGCAAGTCTATACTTCCCGAAAAAATAGTCAGAAAGATGTAAAAAGCCCTTGTGACACCGCGTGTAGTGGTTGGAGCGCAAGATAACTCTCGAACGGATTTGCCGATTCGGTCCAAAATTTGGGCTTCATATTATTTTGTACGAACTTAGTTTATGTTCGAAGATAAGCCATATCTGTCCACTCCTTTAGGTACCCACTCCTCTTAAAGAGAGTGATAGATTTGGTCCATACTTTACACCTCCGAATATATGTAACATATATATATCAGGTTCGAATATAGACTATATTTGTCCACTTCTTCGGGTACCTCCCACACAAAATTTGAGATATGTTCACTTTAAGACCTGCTGCCTCCATATCCATACTTCTTGAGAAAACAGACCGAAAGTTGTAAAAAAAACACCTATGGAACCATATGTAGTAGATGGAAAGCACTACAACTCTCGATCTGATCAAGCGATTTGGTACAAAATTTTGCCTTCGTCATACGTTGTCAACACTTAGTTTCGAAGATGGGCAATACCGGTCCTCAACTTCCAGTACTTTGCCCCTAATATTTCAAAAATATCACTAAAATGGTATGCACGACATCTCTTGAACTGGGCAACCAATTTGGTCAAAACTTGGGATCTCCCTTTATCCAAATTTGAATTTGCCTTCTAAAATGGGCCATATCGGTTCTCTCTTTAGGGTACCTCCTCCCACAAAGTACAGAAGTTATACAATGACCAGTGGGCGCGATATCTATCGAAAGGATATGACAAAAAAGATTCACGTCCTTAAAAGCCTATGTCAGTCCATTTCTTCAACACTTTCGAACTTTAATCATAATCCACATTTTTGTCGGAAAATTCAAATGTCCAAAAAGGGCCACAAAATTCTGAAAAAACCCTAAATACATTCGATCTGTCCGTAGATGAAAGTTTCAGTTCACATAGGCTGAGGGTATATCTCTGTCGGCAAAGTCGACTGATACTTTTTTACTTGTTTTATTTATAGATCAGTTTAGGTGTAATTTATTTTCTATTTCAACACACTTCATAGTTTTATATTATTTCGCTATTTGCTGGATTTGCGAACACAACATACTAGGCCACGCAAACGAACATTAAGGGTTGTTAAAACGCTTACATAAGCACCACCAAATATTCGATGTTTTGTTTAACAAAAACTACCCGGCCGGCGGTGAGCGTTGAACACACAACCTTCTGATTTGTAGTCGGACACACTAGATCTGTGCCACCGTACTCATAACTTAGTAAGGAGTAATATAAGTAGTTATTTTTGTTTACATTACTTTGTTATGGGTTACAGAATGACTAACGGATCCGAATTTTTGCTGGGTGTTACTCATTTTTTAACTGTGAACCCGAAATCTGGTAAAAAACGAATATTTAACTTACTTTCAATTAAAGACTAATATAAAGTGTTACTCAAAGTGAGAAACATTGACAATGTACGTACATATATTTATTTCCTTGTCATAGATAACCTATCCCATTAAACTTTTATCACTTTGTAAAGATTTCAAATTTCTACACCCATTCCCTTGACAAACAAAAAATACCACTTTATCATAAATTGTTTAATCCTTGCAAACATATGAATCGTCACGGTCATCCTGTCGCAATTCAGACAACAGAAAATACATTTTCAACAAAAAAGCTGAATCCAACAGGTCAAAAGAGAGAATTAAACAAAAAAGAAAAACCTCAATAAAACTGTCGCTTTGTGAATGTGTTAGAAAAAACAGGTTCATGTATCAAATTTTATTTTATGTATTAGGTCGTATCGAAATAAAATGTATTGTAGATCAAAAACACTGTAACACAAATTGGAACTTAAAGTCTAGGCGGTGGAAATTTCCATTTGGGGATGAAATCCATTGGTGATTATATATTAAGAGGTTAAACGGAAAATTTGCCATAGATCAAGTTTCTAAGTTATGGTTATGATGCCTTTTTACTGACCCGCTATTATGCTTTAGATAATAGCTTTTTATTTCTGTTTGGCGTTATAATAGCTTCGTTTGTGTAATAATATTTCTTTAGTCAAATCGAATTGCGGGTCCTAGCATATTTCGTCCTTCTAACTTAGTTGCATCCATGTCCTCTTCGTCCTTTTTTCTTGAAGCACATTAAAAATACCACAAGATGAGATTTTTGAACATCTAAATATTCAACAAAAATGTGGGTCTTCAAAGACAAGAAGGATTTTTGAAATGCAGGTGGGGGCTAGATTTCCCATAGAACGAGTCCTATCTCGCTTGAGTCTGGTTCTGATGAACCGATAGGTCTTAGGGGACATTCGATACTTGGCAATGACCAGAGGAAATATAGCGCTGGCTTAACATATTGATACCTCTACGTTCTGTACGGTCAATGAGAATGCCCCGCCAGAATTAGTGGTTCGCCAGACATAACCATCGGGTCACATGGTTCGACAAATGACGTCTCCTGGCAATCTGTCGTTTCTATTTCCCTATAATTGTCTACATAAGACAGTCGGGCGGTTGTCATCACCTCTGAACGCCGCACTTTTATCAATCATGAGAAGCCTAATTGGCCTAGTCACTAATTTTTTTATTTTTAAATCTTTCTTCGTTATAGTAATTCCCAGCAATTATTTCATATTTGCATATAAATATGAAAATTATAAAGATTTTATTCATTTTTGTAGGCGTGTACGAATATGAACTTTGCATACTGTATGTATATAATGGCAGATAATTGAAAGCATGATAAGGTGCACAATAGAATATTTGATGAATTACACAATGCAACAATTAAGGATCATATTCTGGGATTGGAAAATTTCAGGTGGATACTAGATTAGTACAAATACTAGGACAACAAAGCTCCTAATGTTTTTTTAGTTTTCAGGTCAACATTTTACTATATGTCCCTTTATATATAGCCTTAGCCAAAAACAAAGAAGCCCCATAAATTGCAGGTACTGTTATATGAGGGCCGTAAACCGATATAGCTCATTGTTAATACTAATAATTCTAGAAGAAATTCAAAATTTTCTTTTAAATATCATAAAAATGGAGCATAATAAATTGGGGCCTTTTATCTTCCAATAACAATATGTCCTGAAAAATCAAAAAACTAAATTAGAGCTAAATCGGCTGGGAAATTTGCATAGCACCTTCGTCATATCGAAAATCAGGATATACCTTTAAACATGACATACATTACATGAGGGCTGAAAATTAAAAATACTCAAAATCGAGTTTCAACCTTAAATGGGGTCTATACCAAAATGTGAAGTATAGTTAAAAATATTGTGGACCCTTTGTCTTTGTTTAAGGGACCTACAAAAGTTTGGCCTGAGAACCCAAATCTTTTTGGGGGGTTGCTTTACTAAACGAATACTTTCAACTTTAATTTGAATTTCGCACCCACTACACCATTTTCAACTGTAATTCAGAAAATAGCAGTTGTAATTCAGAAATTCCATTTGAAATTCAGATATTTGATTTGTAATTCTGAAATTCTATTTGAAATTCAGATATTTTATTTGTAATTCAGATATTCCATTTGATATTCAGAAATTACATTTTATATTCAGAATATTTCATTTGAAATTTAGAACCCTTCAATTATTTTTTCAGAAAACAATCAGTTTATGAAATATAATTTAAATATGATGTGGTGTGCGTTATAAAGCAATTCTGAATTTCAATTGAAATTTTCTGAATTTCAATTGAAATATTCTGAATTTCAAATGAAATATCTCAACTTCAAATGAAATTTCAGAAGTTCAAATGGAAATTCTGAAATTCAAATGATATATTCAGAATTTGAAATGGAATATGTGAATTTCAAATGGAATTTCTGAATTTCAAATGGAATATCTGAATAACAAATGAAATATCTGAATTTCAAATAGAATTTCGGAATAACAAATGTAATTTCTGAATTCAAAGTTCAAAATTCATCCAAAAGTGATGATACAGCATCTTCTGGTCTAATACAAAATCGCTTAGACTTAAAAATAGGCAAAAGAACGATTCGCAAAAGAGCGGTAGATGCCGGATAATTCAGTCAACGACCATCAAAAACAAAGCTTTCACATCGACAAAAAATAAAAAAGCCAGACTTGAACTGGAGTGCCCACAAATGGAGGAAGAATGATGAATCTAATTTTAATGTTTAGGATTCAGACGGCAAAAGGCGTGACCAAATGGGCAATGGTTAAATCCTAAATATTTCAAAGGCGGAACACAATGGTCTGAAATTTTTTCTTGGGGAAAGGGATTGGACCAATTCATAAAATTAATTAAATTTTTTGTTTGTTTTGTTTTTTGTTGAAGATTCAATCTCATTTCGATTGCTTGAGTGGAGTATTCCCCCATTGGCTCAACTTCATTTATTACCCTCTATTACTGATCGCTACCAATATCATGATTTCATCCCGGCGAAGGGAATTATCAATTGGCTTCTCAGTTTTTGAAATGATGCCTTTTTAGTGAAAAACCGAACTCTTTAAGTGTCTAGTATTCCCAAATGAATGAGAATCACACTCACTTTTCGGCTTTTCCAAAGAAACACCAAAATCAAAATATTCTGCAACATGTCAGTACGTATCAACTAAGAATTCGTCGAATTCTGTTAGTTGAAAATAACATCACCACAGTTGCCTGTGAGGTTGTTATTGGAATTTTGCTTTTAACAAAGCTCCATTTGCCCGAAAATTATGTTGAGCCAATGGGGGAATACTCCACTCAAGCAATCGAAATGAGATTGAATCTTCAACAATAAACAAAACAAACAAAAAACAGCCGAGGCAAACAAATCTGAAGATTCTTTATTTATAATCACTTGCAGATCCCGACTAATTAGCGATGCAATAAAAATACAAGGGCCAGCAACGCGGACCGGGTCGGCTAGTAAATAATAAATACTAAATAACAAATAATAAGTAATAAATAATATATAAAAAATAATAAATAATAAAAAATAAATAATAAAGTAAATAATAAATAATCTACATAAGTAACAAGTGCGCCAAAATCAAAAGGTTTTTTCCTCTGGGGGACCCCCATTAACACCCAAAAATTTGTGACGATCCAATCAAAATTGCGATTACAAAAAAATTAAAGAAATTGGATGTATTACCGACTATTGCGATATCTCCGTTATTTGGCCACCTACGCCAACCTGATTTACATCATTGTAAAGATGGGATTTTCTACTTTCATAGTCAGACTTTGCTTTTGGAAGATCCCTAACCAAAGCTGTGATATTCGTCATTATTATTAAAATCGCAAAAATGAAAAGTTGTGTTCTACTAGTGGTGATATTTTCTACTTCCATTAGCAGGTTTTGCTTTTGATATACCCCATACAAAAGAGGAGATATTAGCTTTGAAATAAAGTGTTGACTTTTTCTCCAAATAAGTTTTTACCCATTCCGACCCCTGAATATTATCCAACCATCACCAAAATCTATAGGCTTCTTCCCCTCCGGCACCTTTATCAACACCCAAAATTGGGTGACGATCGGATTAAAATTGCGACAAGGTTTAGATGGACAGACGGACGGACACACATAGCCAGATCGTATGTATGTATGTATGCGTTACAAACTGTTTTGGCCAAACCCAAATGATAATACCCTCCCCACATAGTGGTGTAGGGTATAAAAATTAAATGTCGATCGTTGGTAATGTCATCAGTTGAGGAATTTTGACCACGCCCATTTTTTCAATTTTCAATTTTTATCTTTTCTATCCGAAAACAGTCTACATATTTTATTATATTCCTGAGGGGCGGGATGCGTCTCCTATGCGATATTTAAAAAAACGCTATATATGCAAAAATTACGCATGTGTCGTTTTAAAAATGTACGAACAAATCTACAATCTACGGTTTAAAAATTTACGAATTAATCTACAATGTAGTATTTCTGTGCGGCCTAATGACCCGACTATCGCTTTAGGATAAAGACAGGGGGCATGGACGATCATAAATCCTAAACAGCATGAATGAGCAAAAAATCCGACAGTCCGTAAGCGAAAAGATAGGTTACAGACAAAACCTGTTGATCTGTTGATAAATTTTAAATCCTCCTCGGTTTGACGAGAACTCATTACGACGCTTCAGCAACGCGGACCGGGGTCTGCTAGTAATTCATAATTTAATATCCTCTAAACCCTTCAAGATGTACGTGTGTCATCCACAATAAAATATAAGCATCGAAATATTGACTTCAATAGTTTTTTGTTCCTTAAATTGGGGGTGCTTTTTATCAAATTTTTGTTTGTATTTATACCCTACACCACTATGTGGAAAGGGTATTATAAGTTTGTTTTGGTAAAAATTCATGTAACACCGCGAAATATTCGTCGGACACCCCAATGTGGTATACCAATCTTCATATCTCGGCGATATAAAGCGATTTTGAGATGTGTGTCCGTCCGTCCGTGTGTCCGTCTGTCCATTATAAATTGTAATCAAACTCCAGACCGCAATTATGGACCGATCATCACGAAATTTGGAATGGAGGTCCGTTTCACCTCAGAATAGATCGCTGTTTTTTTGGTGATGATAGTGAAATATTTAGCGGGTGAAATGGACCAAAAACATAATTTTTACCCGATTTTGTAGCTGCTCTGTAAGTCGCAATAACAGTCCGATCGCCTCCAAATTTTAAATAAGGTAAGAGTATATGACAGAGAAGAAGCTTGCAATTTGAGATGGCGATCAGATAATATTTAGAGGGTTAAATGGACCACAACTTTTGTGTGGAAATTGTGAAATTGTTTAATATACAGCTTATATCATTTTCCTGGAAGAGACATTCCGGGCAAGTAAACTATACTTGGAAGAGGAACGCTTGACCTTTCTATTGATTTCAATTGTGTTGGTGTACATGATAAGATAACAGAGTTACAGCCTAATATACCCTGTTATTTCTTGGTAGTGTAATCATAAACACGCTAGAGGTCGCAATTATAGCTCAATAGTCACGAAATTTTGCACGAGGTAAGACTTTAGGTTGAAGAAAATGCCTACAATTTTGCATGATGATCTGATATGATTTAGCGGGTGACATAGACAGTGTTGCCGAATTTGACGATTTATCGTCATTTTGACGATTTTTTGGCCTAAAATTGAAAAATGACGATTTGACGATTTTATGGTCCAAAATCACGATTTTTCACGTAATCCCGAATTGCATGAAATAAAACATGATAACTATATTTTGACCAGAATTTCACGAAAGTCTTTAAGGACAGCAATATTCCGAACTCGGTTTCATGAGCTATTTTAATGTTTTTAAACAATTTCGAGACGGAATGGCTTTATTTAGGCACATATGTACATAGGTGGAATAGAGGTATTTTCATAGTTTTTGCCTCATCTTAGATTTACATAAGCTGAACATTTTCATGTAGGATTGTTAATGAATGAAAATATTCCTTTAAAATTTTTCGATATATAATACTTCCGACCCATGTCCTCTTTAATGAGAGTTTTTGTCGATTTTCGACTGCCCATCAACCAAATTTACGTTTGAGGGAACAATTTCTTGATACTTTGAACGCGTTTTTTTCGAAATGGCATTTTTGAAGTCGGTGCCAACGATAGCTCGAAACCGAATTGACCGATCTTCACATGGTTTGGTGAGCTTATTAAACAAATAAAAGGCTGCCCTTAAGCGAGACAGTTTTTTAAAAAAAAATTGCCAGATTTTTTGACAAAAAAAAAAAACAGTCAATTTTTTTTGTTAAAATCAAAATTTTGACTTTGACAGTTAATTTTTTTTTATAAAAAAGTTTGTTTAAAATTCTGTTTCGCCTTAAGGTAAGACTAATAGGTTCTTAAAATGCTTACACACATGTGCGATAATCGACCCATTCGTTTTCGAGTCATCGTTGGCATCGCAAAACGCTTTTATAAAAAAGGGTTTCGCAAAAACAAAAAAAATTAGTTTTTGTGGTCTGCCCAAATAGGGACAACCCTTTAAGTGAGATTGGGTTATATTTATTGCTGTGGGTTGTATATTTTATGTTGTCGGTCTCATTGACAAACCTATCGGCTAAAAAATTGCATTAAACGGTAACCAAACCTAGTTTTGGATAATGATGACGATTTTCCAAATTTTGTTGACGATTTGACGATTTTTTGACGATTTCCGACCAAAAACTGTCGGCAACGCTGGACATAGACCATTACTTTCGTATGAAAAATAGACAAATTTTATTTTTGGTCCATATTTTAATTCCTGGATGGGATATACCGGCAAAGTAGCCCACATATGGGAAAATAACTACTGACTTTTCCCCTGATGCAAATTGCAATAATGTGTCTGCTAGATAACGGGCTACTGCCTAATATATAATGGGTTTTGTGTAGAGAACCACAATTTCCTCCCATGGTACAAATTGTCTCTATCATGACAGAGAAATTTTCAGTTCAGTTCTCCAATTGGATGTTTTATACAAATATTGTAGCACGGGGTCCCCTCGCCACCTATTTTATACCTCAGGATTTACAGTAAAGGGGAAACATACAAAATAGACAAAGATGTGTCTCATCGAAATAATGGTTTTAGACCCCAAGTATGTTTGGACGAAATTAGTTTCAGACAATTTGGAGTCGATTTAGCCCTGTCCGTTCATCTGTCTCTCTTATTGTCTAGCTGGCTGGTGCGCACGATAACTCTCGAACGGATCTACCGATTCGAACCAAATTTTATACTTCGTAATATTTTGCCCAAGAGAGATGCGAGAAGTCTTCTTTGTCCCGTATGGGATGTTTGTGGAACAATTATTATAATATTTTGCCCAAACTTAGTTTAAGTTCAAATATAGGCTTTCAAAAAATTGTGTGAACGATAACTGGCGAAGTGAGCAATCTATAAATCGGGTAAGACTATATCGATCCACACCTTCGGGTACGTTCCCCACAAAATTCGGAAAAGTGAAATTTAAGAGTCCTCTCGAATCGTTTTGAATTTGTTTTTCAGCAGATTGTCATTGCTGTCCCCTTTACGGTGGTACAATTGCAATAGCAAGCCCATACTTCCTGAGATTAGGGCCGAAAAGCTCCAAGAAACCCTGAAAAACAAACAAGAAATCTAAATATAACGACAAATCCGCAAGATAACTCTCAAGGGGATTTTCTGATTGGTCCAAACTTTGCACATCGTATTATTTCATCTAGTCATGTATCAGGTTGGAATATGGACTATATCGGTCCAGTCCTTCGAGTACGTCCCACACAAAATTTGGAAATAGCGCAGTCTGAGGACTCGTATCGGATCTATTTGAATTTTTTGAATTTTTTTTCTTTTCGCGGTCCCTATTGCAACGGTACAATTTTTCCGGGATAAGTCCATACTTCTTGAAATAATGGTCCAAGGGAGGGACAAGGGAGGCTTCTCTTATATCAATGGATTCATATTAAGTTATTGATATGTGACCTAGTTTTTATCGCCGAGTGCGAACGGCGTGTCCTAAGTTGCCGCTTGTAAAGACGTTTTTCATGGTTGAAATACTCAGGAAATATCGCCAGCATTACTAAGGGATATTTTGCCACCGGTGCAAATTTGATGTGGCCAGGCCTAGGAATCGAACCCGGATATTCAGCTTCTAAAGCGGTTGAACATAGCTAATTCCTAGAGGTTGCGGTGTAGGGTATCACATGGTCGGCCCGTCCGACTATAGCCTTTGCTTACTTGTTTTTAAATAATAAGGATATAAATAAATAAAAAGAAAAATTAAAATATGTAACCTTGTGTTTTTAAAAAAATATAATTTTAAAAAAATGGCCGACACTGTATGTAATAAGATATAGACACGACAGTGTGATGATGTGCACAATAGAATATTTGATGAATTATCAGAAAATTGAATGAGTTACAGTATAGAACATAACTGAAGTCACCTTTAGGGCAAGCACTTACATATTTCATATCTTTATTAGACGCAAAGGATAATGATTTAATGGCTATTCCTTAATCAGAAGTATTTTTTAGCCAACTGCATACGAAGTATTTTATAGCCAGCTGTACATAAATAGACATCATATGAGCTTGGATATACTTTGTAAAGTTTCTTTAAAAAATATATCGAAACCCGTTAATTGATCAATAGACGCTTTTTAGGGTGTCCAAAACCGGTTAACCGGTTTTGATTTACAAAACCGAAACCGGTTTTCGCCAAAAACGTAATTTTCGGTTAACCGAAAAAACCGGTTATTTGTGTCGGTTAACCGGTTTTAAAAAAGTAGTAATATTTTTAGAATTTCATTACAATTGTATTCTTGAAAGTAAACTAAACTTAACTAACAAAAGGTACGGCTAAATTATAAATGTCAGATGAAAAATCAAAAAAAATGTCAGATACCTTTAAACTTGAACATATTTTGTGTAAAATGTCACCACTCCAATATAGTTCAATTGAACGATCTATGAAAAACTGCGTATACGTAATATCACACGGTTGTTTGAATGACGTTATTCATACGTTTTTGAATTATTACAGTAAACTAAGAACTTGTCGAATTTAAGGTTGTAAAGGGTAACGATAACATAGTACATTTTAATTCCGGCACGATAATTTGAGGTTCTCAACGCAAGAAGGAGAATCCAGACTTAATAAAATGTAAATATAATTCCTTTGGTACACAATCGTATATTTGTAAGGGCTTTTACTATTCTTAGAGCACAATTTCTGACTTATGTTTGCTGTCTCCACTTTAAGGTTAAATGTTAAATAACATGTATATTATCAGATAATTATATAATAACGAATTAGTTATACTTAATTTACCCCTATCCGCACATTTTCAATCAAATATTTATCAATTATGAGCAATTTTGTACCTATTTTACAAAACCGGTTTAAACCGGTTAACCGGTTTTGAAAATTGTTGAAAACCGAACACCGGTTTTTGAAAAAACTGAAAATTTCGGTTAACCGAAAACCGTTTTGTTTGGAAAAACCGGTTTTTTGGACACCCTACCGCTTTTGTTATGCACTTGCCTTCCTTAAAAAAACATTTACGAGGCATGCCATCCTATGATACACTCTATGTTCACAATTTAGAAACATATGACAAACTAGTTTAATCCCTTTTTTAACAATTCTAGAGTGTTAACTGGGATGAAAGTCCAAGTCAATCGAATTCAAACAACAACAAACCAAACATACAAGCCGAATAAAGTTATTTGTCCAAACTTAGTAACTCCAGATAAAATAAAAACAAAATAAAAAAATACGAAATTTGTGAAAATATGCGTCTGAGTGATCAAAGGGAAAAAGGACGACAATACCACTTTTTTGACACGCGGCGGCGGCGATATTATCATCCAAGACACACACACATTGCTCACAACTACAAATCCCAAAGCTCATGAATAATGTCTCCATATGAGCCAAGTGTCCATTTAAATACTTTCAATTATTAATCACACATAACAGCAATAACAACAACAGCAACACCAACAGTGTCATGTGGAACTCTGTCGTCGGAAGTCTGGATGAATACGACAACAAATAGCAAAAGTAGACAAAACGATTCAGTCCACACTCACTCACAACGGACTCCACAAATTGGTTATAAAACACTCTGGCGCATTTACAACTTCCTTCGAAAAGGAAGTGGGTGACCACCGCTGTGTGTAAGTGTGCTGCACATAAAAAACGTGAAGTGCAACACTTTCACATAAGGAAATCATCGTTACAGCCAGCCATATTGCATGTGTGACCGACCTCCTGCCAACAGACAGAAATCCGTTTGTAATAAAAAACGCAAACAAAGAGCCGTAAATCCTTGAAGACGTCTCAACATCAGGACATTGTGTGTGCAATGAAAGCCCAGCACGCGATTTAAAACGTAAAAAACGCTCGAAAAGGAAACGTTGACAAATTCTTACAATTGTCATTTGGACGGAAGGAAGAGTGCTATGGAGTAGTGATATTTTGTTGGGCCATTGAAACATAGCACACAACATCGTAAAAACTTTCGAGGAGGACAACGACCACATCGTTTAATAAAAAGGATAACAAAGAGGCCATAACATTTTCGTATTTTTTTGTGCAGACTACAGTGGTCTATGGGGAAATATCTTTTTTAAATTGGTATGTTTTATGTTTACAATATTAATTTGAGATATTGTTGTAATTTTTAAAAAATTACGTCATTTATTGAAGTATCGGAATACGCAACTTTTAGAATATTTATAAAGTATTTAAAGGTCAATTCAATTCGTTGCCTAGGCCACTATTGTTATCGGCATTACATCAAATACATTAGGGAAAACTAATTATTCAATACCGACTAAGTTGCGTTAAATACGCAACGTATACAACTAAACCAACTTATATAGTTTTTAAATAAACAGATAATAATAACTGGTAATCCAAGGTGGCAAGTTTGCTGATAACCTACGAGGAAAACTTATTATACTGACAACATAAGAGAATTTTTATACCCTCCACCATAGCACAGTGGTGACACTTACAAGGGAAGTTATGACAAAAATACTTCTAGATAATATATCGAACTAAAATTTTTATCAATCGTTCTTAGTGACCTGAAGATACTCTAATAAAAATATTGGAGTCCTAGGTCCACGTTTTCGCGTGGTTCCCATATAACGAATCATCCTGAATTGTGGTATTTTACTATTACGGACACATTGTTCAACCGAATTCGCTGTAATCCAGTACTAGGAGTTCTTATAGCAAACTCCTAGTACTGGATAATAAATATAGTAAAATCCCCCGAGAAAAATTGTCAATATTGGTCCATGATTTGCTATATTCCTTACATGATTTCTTTCTCCATTTAATGTATATTACATATATTAACCAAATTTTCTAACGGAATAGGCTTTAATAGTGAACTTAGAGTTTAGAACATCACCTTATAAAAAAATGTGATATGGGTCCACTTTTGGTCACAGCTTTCATATAGGGTTTCTATACTCTTTCTGTACTTTATAGGATTAAATCACCTTTTTCTGCAGAATTACCTGTAATAATATATTTTTGGTTCTCAGTGTAGGAAATCCCTTCTTAAATTGGTGAATATAGATCCACGTTTGGGCGAAGTCTAACATTAGAGTGTCCCACAAAAAAAATGTATTAAAGTGAAATATTCCAAAACAAAAAACAGAAAACTACTCTACAAAAGTGCTTTAACATTGTAAAACACTTTTAATATAGACCCACAAAATAGTAATTGTTATTGTCAATACAACATTGTACAGTAGTACAGTCGAACCTAGATTATCAGTGATGGTCGGTGATGCCTCACGGATAACCGATTTTCCCGGATAATGGAGTTAATTTTTAATGTAGTTTTTAAACACATTTTTAAGTAAAATCAAGTAAGCAAAGGCTATAGTCGGACGGGGCCGACCATGTGATACCCTACACCACAACCTTTAGGAATAAGTTATGTGCAACCATTTTGCACGCTGAATGTCCGGGTATGATTCCCAGGCCTGGCCACACCAAATTTTTAACGGTGGCATAACACCCCTTTGTAATGCTGCCGATATTTCCTGAGTATTTCAGCCATGAACAACTCCTCTACAAGTGGCAACATAAGACACGCCTTTCGGATTCGGCGATAAAAAATACGTCACATATCAATGACATACACAGAAAAAAAAATTACTTTATTATAGGAATAGTGTTCATAAAGTCTTGCCAAAGTTCAAATTTCTGCATTTCAAGAACACCTTTCATAAAGCAAAAAAATACTGGTTTCTTCTGAGAGGTTGAAAAAAAAAAAACAATTTTGGCGAGTTGTTTTCTCTCTCTTTTTCTTGCGTCTCCTTGTCTGAAACCTCTTTTGGTACACAACTCTTCGGATACGTTCTTTCCTATTTTAACTGAGGACCGAGTATCAGTTAATGCCATTCTACATGGCTTGGAATACCTTTGAACGTAGGGGGCTGTCGAAGGCTGCTTTGTAATCGACGAAAAGGTGGTAGGTGTCGATCTGCATCTCTTGGGTTTTCTCCAAGATTTGCCGCAGGGTAAATATCTGGTCAATGGTGGATTTGCCAGGTCTAAAACCGCATTGGTATGGTCCAATTATTTTATTTACCATTGGCTTTAGTCGTTCGCATAATATCCCTGACACTATCTTATGGGCAATAGGGAGAAGGCTTATGCCTCTATAGTTACATCATATAGTCTTGTCTCCTTTCTTGTGGAAGGGACACAGTATACTCTGTAACGACACCTAGGGCCCTTTTGCCGAGGTTAGCTCGCGGTGGCCAAAGTTCGTCACAGAAATTTATTTCTGTCAGTGACAGGAGTAAGGAAAGACACAAAGGTGTTTTCAAAGAAGGGTTATCCCGCTTTATTTAGATGATTTTATTACGTCGCCTTAGTTTCCAAGACCTGGGTCGGTCCTCGTGTTAACCACGGCGGCTTTAGCGTGGTAGCTCCCGGAGTCTGTCCGTCGGTAGACCTGCACGGAATCAGGACGGATATGTATACCAGTGGCGTTGGACAACTCACTGGTCGTCGGACAGCTTCCCAATACCGCTCTGCCTGTGGTATTCCCGGACAATAATTCCTTGGGATTCCTTGGTAGACAATGCTCTCCTGGTGGCGTGTGGCAACTCACCAGGCTTCTCGCTCGCGGCTCTGCGGCGTCACTATGCCTGTTCCGGGATTTCGTGGGGGACAAGGCTCCTCTGGTGGCGTGTGACAACTCACCAGGCTTCCTGTTCAGGATCGCGATGGGTTCCAGTGGCGTGGGACAACTCACTGGGCTGGCAACCGGCTACTCTATATGGTCGGAAGTGGCGTCTCAACTCACTCCCCCGATTCTAGTGGCCTTACACAACTCACTAGTTCAAAATGTCCCCGGTCGGTAGTCGTTCACAGTTGGCGTTCACTCTACTCACCTGTGTTCTTGGGTTGCCTTGCACTCTTGTTAGTATTAACCTGCTGACGTAGACTCCACGTACTGGATTCGCGAACTGATCCCTGCCCTAATTTCGCCACATCCTTTTATAGTGCGATGTAAACAACCCCGCCTACCTTATCCACTTGCATGTTGTTGCTTGTTGTGCACTTCGCGGGAATGCACAAAGGTTCTCCGTGCAGGCATCGTGTTGTTGCTTGTTTACAACCAAGTGGGGTCGGAATGCACAAAGGTTCTCCGTGCATGCATCGTGTTGTTGGTTGTTTACAACCAAGTGGAGTCGGCATGCACAAAGGTTCACCGTGCATACATCGTGTTGTTGGTTGTTTACACCCAAGTGGAGTCGAAATGCATAAACCGCAGGCGCATTGTTGTTACATGTTTACGCGCATACACCGAGTCGTTTACTTGCAAGTGCATTCGCTAGCAATGCAGTCGCCAATAGAAAACCTATGGACGTGCGTTTTGTTGCTAGTTGTTTACTTGCAAGTGCATTCGTTTGCAATGCAGTTGTCACTAGAAACCCTATAGACGTGTGTTTTGTTGTTAGAAGTTTACTTGCAAGTGCATTCGTTGCAATGCATTCGCCACTAAAAACCCTATGGACGTGTGTTTTGTTGCTATATGTTTACAACGATAAACTCATTTGAATATCGTTGGACGTTGGTTTTAAAAATCTACGCAACGGTAAGTTGTTTTGATCCTTAGAGTATGAAAACAACTTCGAGGGTCAGATGGACAATGTAGAGAAAACATGACATTTGGTTAATTCAATTTATGTTATATTATAAGGTATTCAGTTCAAATTCAACGCTATTATGATATTAATATAGTACCATCCTGTGGTACCAGTCTGTGTAGCCGGAAACGAGCCAGCGACTTCCGGCGTCACAACTCAGGTTCCAGTCGTCGGGTACGCGTTCTTCCTTCCAGATGGTGCTAACTAGCTGATGAATACACCTTATAAGCGTGTCGCTTCCGGTTTTGAACAGCTCATCTGGTAAGCCATCAACTCATGCTGCCTTACCCAGCAAAAATTCGGATCCATTAGTCATTACGTAACCCATTACAAAGTAATGTAAACAAGCTTCTTTTCGCATTACAAGTAATCTGAATAGTAATGGGATACTTCTTAAAAAAATTACAAGGCAAACCTACTTACTTTGCTCCTCACTAAGTAATGAGGACGGTGGCACAGTGAGTGTGTGTCCGACTATAAATCCTAGGGTTGTGTGTTCAACGCTCACTGTCGGCACGCGAGTTTGTTCAATTAAAAAAATAACAGTTCGTGGTGCACATGTGCACTGCACATTTAAGTTCTTAAGCAACCCTTAATGTTCGTGTGCGCGGCATAGTATGTAGTGTCTTTGGCTAGAAATCAGAGGGTTCGTGTGTTCAACTCGCACAGCGAGCGAAATAAAATAAAGTAAAAAAAAAGTAAGAAGTGTGATGAAATTAAAAAAAATCTCTACATCAACTGTTCTAAAAATAGAATTTTTTTCAACTTACTTTTCAACTTCTCGTGGCCACAAATTAACTAGTTATTCTAGTGGTTATAAAATAACTACAAACTGAGTGCGACATGCCCTTGTAAAAATAATGGGTAAGAAAGAGGGTTTGCTAGTAGTTACGGCTGCCAAAAATCCCTTACAAAACCCATGATTTTGGGAGGACTTTTTTGCTGGGTATTATTCTTTAGCCGGTTTATTGTTGTCTTTACCTCATCTTGACTGGGCGGTATACATTCAGTACCATCTTCTGGGATTGGATCTGTGGTATCTTCGCCGTCTTCGCTACTATCGGAAACTAACACATTGAAAAAAGTGTTCTTTCCATATCCCGAGCACACTATCTGTATCAGTTACCAAATTACCTTGCTGGTCTCAACAGGAGGATGTGCTTAGTAGAACTTTCGGACTTCATGCTGTCTCCTGTACATCTTTTTAACACTCCCGGCTTTCCATTTCTTTCTTTTTCTTGCGGAAAGGACGTTTCTCTTCTCTCCTTTTCTCCCATTAGCTTACTCGTGCGCTACGCGTTGCTACTGATTGTAGAGCAATGTCGTGCTTTGATATTGTTAAAGTTACGAAGTTTTCACACACACACGACCCGAACGCAACGAAATAGCACACAAATGTTTTGATTTGTTTTTGTTTTGCAGCATGCGTGCATACAACGTTACTAACACACTGTCAAAAGTTGGAAATATTGAGAATTTTGTGTGCCCTCTTCTTGGTCGGCTGTGTTGCAGAGAAGCCCTATATGCCACATTTTTCTCTTCGGTAGCAGCACGACACTCCTGGTCATACCATGGATTCCTTGGTCGAGGCCTATGGTATCAAAGTATGGATTTTGCTGCTGTTTGCATGGAGTGGACAATATTTTGCCATAGTGCTGATATGTTATCGGGACGAGGAGTGCTTTCATTAAGCAATTGTGCTAGTTGGATGGAATATGCTGTGGCTATCTGTTGTGTTTGCAGCTTACCGATATCCAACTTCTGGGTTGTATCTGTTCGTGCTTTATTTGCAAGGTTTATACTGGTACGTACCTTTGGTGCAACAAGCTAGTGGTCCGAACCTATGTTTGCTACTCGGAACGATCGTACATCCAACAGGCTTGATGAATGCCTTCCATCTATCACAATGTGATCAATTTCATTACTTGTTCTTTGATCTGGAAATAGTCAAGTGTCCTTATTAATATCGAGATGTTTAAATCTGGTGCTGCTAACTACCATGTTTTTTGCAGCTGCAAAGTCTATCATCCTCCTACCATTGTCAGATTCTTCACTGTGGTGACTGAATTTTCCGACTGCTGGGCCAAAGATATTCTCCTTTCCAATTTTGGCATTAAAATCGCCTAGAATAATTTTAATGTCATGGGCGGGGCAACGGTCATAAGTTTCTTCTAAGCGGTCGTAAAATATATCTTTGGTCAGTTATACTTGTCTTCAGTGGGAACATGAGCACAAATAAAGCTGATGTTGAAGAATTTTGCTTTTAATCGATTTGTAGCAAGTATTTCATTTACTGCTAATTTACTACTAACCCGACGCCAAAACCCAAGTTTTTAACGTTCTTATGGGTGAACGCGCGGCACATGTTAGCTCGCTACTTTTAATGGGTGTTAAAGACAGCTCCCCAGGTGACACCACGGGGAGGTCAGTGTCCACTTGAGATGAAAGAGGGACCAAGATAAATCCGTTCCTTGGTATCTTCCATCCCCTACGTCACCCTAAGTCACACTTTAACTTGAAAAAATATTCAAAAAAGCAAAAATGTAGTGCCTTAAGGTGGTCGAATATGAATTTTGCCTCGACTCTGAACACCATCTCCCAGCAAAAATTCGGATCCATTAGTCATTACGTAACCCATTACAAAGTAATGTAAACAAGCTTCTTTTCCCATTACAAGTAATCTGAAAAGTAATGGGATACTTCTTAGAAAAATTACAAGCCAAGCCTACTTACTTTGCTCCTCACTAAGCAATGAGGACGGTGGCACAGTGAGTGTGTGTCCGACTATAAATCCTAGGGTTGTGTGTTCAACGCTCACTGTCGGCACGCGAGTTTTTTTAATTAATAAAAAAACAGTTCGTGGTGCACATGTGCACTGCACATTTAAGTTCTTAAGCAACCCTTAATGTTCGTGTGCGTGGCATAGTATGTAGTGTCTTTGGCTAGAAATCAGAGGGTTCGTGTGTTCAACTCGCACAGCGAGCGAAATAAAATAAAGTAAAATAAAAGTAAGAAGTGTGATGAAATTAAAAAAAATCTTTACATCAACTGTTCTAAAAATAGAATTTTTTCAACTTACTTTTCAACTTCTAGTGGCCACAGAATAACTAGTTATTCTAGTGGTCATAAAATAACTACAAACTGAGTGCGACATGCCCTTGTCAAAATAATGGGGAAGAAAGGGGGTTTGCGAGTAGTTACGGCTGCCAAAAATCCCTTACAAAACCCATGATTTTGGGAGGACTTTTTTTGTTGGGCTACTATTAAATGACGGAACTAGTTAAATATATTTTTGTTTCACGTAAATTATTCTTAAATATTCTCTATCCAATAAATTATTGCACTTATTTCTGCCATATATGCTATAAATAACGATTTTACTAATTTTTGAAGGCTGTTCGAATATGAGTTTTGCATACTGTATAAGATATGTTGTTGAAGCCATGTTCAACAGCAGAGACGTCCCCCTGACTCATCACTTTCTTGCCATCACTATTTCGTTTTAGTTTTTTTATCGTTATCAATTAATCGATATCATGAATTACTTATTTTAGTACATTCCAATATTTTCTCTCATAAACTTACTCTTTTATTACTAATACTCACTCACTGTCAATGTATATACACGTATATATCTTGACATATTTCGTACATAGCGCTAGGAGCGCCTTCTTATTTTAAAACCTTCAATTTTGTAATTAGTCTTATAGAAGATCTCAATAAAGCAGGAGCTTTTAATTTGAATTGTCCTAGAAAACTGGATATTTGTTTCGCTTTTCTGGGAACTCAACATCAGAATTCTGAGTAAAGACCAGAATTCTTCATATGTTAAATGTCTACATAGCTGACCTAGTGCAGTTCTTCCATCTGATTAATGTAAAAATATCCACCGTTAAATCCACTACCACACTGTTCATCACTAGGACCCAGCAAAAATACCCATTACAAAACCTCCTACTAGCCCATTATTTTTACAAGTCACTAAAAGAAGTAGTTAAATAAGTAGTCACGACTTTTAGTAACTAGCTACTAAACTACTTATTTTAGCGGTCAAAAAATAACTAGTAAATTCGCGCGACATGCCCTTGTTAAAATAATGGCTTAGTAAGAGGTTTGGTAATGAGTATTTTTGCTGGGGACGGTTGAAATAATGCTTCCACTGAACATAGGTGTCGATTGTTCGAACAATAACTACCTCAAAATATTGGGCTAAAGTTGATAGCATGTATATGTCGTCTGCGTAAGCCACAGCTATTTGCGATAAGATCAGAAGTAGGAACATGGTCCTCGCTGTCTGGCAGCACTTGGGGTGCTGACAAAGAAACCTTGTTGACCACTTCCAAAGCAATAGGCGCCGGTCTGTTGGAAGCGGCGCCAGCGTTGTATGCAAATGTTAGCGCTACGCAGTGGAAGAATATTCAAACCTGTTAGAATGCCGCCCTGAAGACTCAACAGGGTGTAACTCAATACACCAGTGGACATAAACACAAAAATATGCTGTCGATACAGTATTACATTGGGTGTTATCGCCTTGAGCACCGCTGCCACGATATATTGGTCAGGAGCGATATGAGATCATGATCTGGCCTATCTGACAGGCTTGAAGAGAATTCATACAGATTCAGTTAATACAGACATTACAAAACCACAGTGTGACTGCCGTAATCGCAGCAGAAGAACGCCAACTGTAAACGACAACACGAGTGATTTTAGCATAGTTAACATCAGGACGATGGAACGGCCTCAATTCATATTGGGACCAAATTGGTGGCACTATACCCACCAAATGCCCTACATGTGGTTTGAGACCGCATGACGAGCTGCATTTGTTTAGCTGGCCATCTAACCCCACTCACCGTCTCCTGAATCTTCATGGACACAGTCAGTCCAGCTTGCAGCATTTTTGACTCTGGATACATAGGAACCAGAACTAGATAACTGATTAAAATATACGAAACACCCACACAATAAATTTCAGCTATTCCAGATGTATAAACATTTCCCCCAACCGAGAATATCGGATATATTGAAACGTTGACGCGCACAAACAAATTTCTAGAGAAAAGTTTTGTAGCCCCAACGAACACTAAATACCAATTTTCAGTAATTCACAACCTTCAAACCGCAACCGAAAATATATATCAGAACGTAAACCGATGTAACCCATTTTCAATACCAAACATCCTAGGAGAAATGGAAACTTCTGTACCAAATTATAAAGCTCTATCTAAATATTGCGAGCTGTATCTTGATTTTAACAGATGAACGGATTATATTGACTTAGAATTTTATGCTTTATGCTGTCTCCGGCGAATATTTTGATGTGTGACAAACGAAATGACAAATTTAATTATACCCTCCATTTCGAAATATTGTTTTGAAGAAAGGTAAGAGCTAGGCACATAATTGAAGATTACACTTTTGTATGATGTTCGAATAATATTTATCGGCCGCAATTAACCATAACATTTGTTTGACAAATGTCACATTTTTTCAACTATTACCAATAATAAAAGCTTCACGACCCTATAAGAAAGAAATTGCTTGATGTAACATCACATGATGGGTAAACTTCATATAACAACAACCACTGCCTTTTTTTCTTTTACAGATACTCATTAACTAACTCATCCATCACAAAAATGGGGGGAAACAAGATGTCGCCAAGACAATTACGTTACTGTGCTGAGGCATCAACATGTGAGCAACAACCATCGTTAAGGGCAAAACTACGACATGTTTGGAATAAAATATTTTTCGCCATAATACGGGTGATAATATTCATCGGCCAGCTGACACTGTTGGCACCATTTTGGATTGAACGAAAAAAGAGCCCATCAGGTTCGACGCGTCTCTATTTTCGTACTCATCGTATCTTTACCGGTATAGCCATTGGTTTCTGTGTCGCTCTAATAGTGGTAACACCATATTTGGCAAAAATTATACCCAATCTATACGACACTTCACGCAATAACCAAGATACTCTCTTCAAAAGAATTGCTCAATTTACGATGATAGCCGATGTTGTGGGCACTTTGTTAATAATGGTTGGTCAAATTTGGCATCGTAATCAGCTGGTGGAAATCTTGAATAGCTTTGTCGATCTACGGGAGAAAATTATTCGTTATTATGATAAAGATTTTATAAATTTCAAAACATTTTTAGCCTTTATGGTGAAGGTCGGTTTAACCTGCTACGATTTGTTGATGTGTTTGCCGTTTTTGTTTACGGGTGCTTCACGTTTGGCGGGATCGGATATTTTTGCCTTCGTCTCACTGGTGGCAATGCAACATTTAACCTCAATATTTGGTTTGGCAATATTTACAACAATATTGGGTCTGCTTACATTTTCACTGCAATTAGAACGACAGCTAAAGGATTTTGAGAATATTTCAAGCAATCTGAAAATGTTCAGGATAATTACATTGCAAAATGCCTTACAGCGTTTGATTTCGCTTGTTGTCAACGCCCTGCAATTTGGCATTTTCATAATGATGCTGATTAAATTTATTACGATTTTGTGTAACATTTATGCCTTCTTGGATTACTATGTTAGCACGGATCGTGTCTACACCATCTTCATCATGTACGTGGTGAGCGTATCTATGGAAATATATTCGATTATTCTAATGGCATATCTCTGTGAACGTAGTCAACGTAAGGTGCGAGATTTATTTTTGAATCGTGAAGAACAATATTTTTTGAAGGTATTTCACATTTAAAAGTTAGTGTTGCTCACAGCAGTGGAATATTGATTGAATTCATTTGTTTTTAATGTTGTCCTTTTTTTGCTTTTCTTCATTTTTACAGATGCCAAAGATATATGCAATGGTGGAGACGAGTGTCTTATGGCCTCAAATTGAAAAATTCAATATTTTAAACTTATTTATTTTGCACAATGAATTTGCTTTATTCTTATTAGCTTATTCGGTTAATTTTCTTGTTATTATAATGGAATTTGAAATTACTAAAGCTGGTAAAAAACTCTAAAAAATCGTTTGTATTTGTGATCAGAGGTGGCCTGCCAGAAAGTGTGACGTATATTGCATACTTTTCAAACGTATAATACATACGTCAAAAACGTCGTTCACCTATCGAAAATCAATAGGTTTTTGACAAAAGTTATTAGGACGTTTAAACACGTTTGGAAGGGAGAACATTTGTCATTAATCTAATCCAGAAAAATATCCCGTTAGGTCTCTAAGGTGATGCAAACTTATGAAGACCTGAACCCCAAGAGAGCATCGGGAAATGTATACACATGTCTCTATTGAACTATTTTTTTCTCCAAATCGTCGAAAGGAAATTTATAGAATGACATTGCAAGCACACAGTGAGGAAAAACACATGAAGTCTGAGTAGCCACGTATGTTTTTATTAAAGCACGCGGCACCGAGGATCTTAAACAACACATAACAAGTGAGCAAAGACTATAGTCTACCCTGTGTATAAGCATTTCCGTGATTAACATTTCTTTTAGGAAGATACTAAATTGTTCACCTATCCGGTTTTCATACCAAATGACGTAGGACGAACTGAACCGAAATAATTTATAATTAATTTTATTTTGCCTAGTACCGACTGCTTGGTACTGATTAAAAGCTTTGCTGGTCTTCTTGAGTAGTATTTGTCATTAAAATAAAAACTTAAAAATATTAAAATTTGGATAGCTTAGAACCTTTTTGCCATAAATCTGATTAATTAACAGCAATGTCACATTTTGAATTAATTTACAGCTTAGATGGTCTATTTCATTATCAAGTTCTTTCCTTGCAATATGTTCAGCAGAAGCGGAAATATCTGACATGGAAATAAATTGGTATCCCACCGTTTTGCTTTCCAACGTCTGAAGCATTACACCTATTTTGGTAATGCAATTGGGAACATTTCAACGTTCAAAATGTTAGAATGTCATTGTTGAAACGCATCCAACTAAATTCAAATAAAACAAGTAAGAAAGTATCAGTCAGCTGTGCTGACAGAGATAAACCCTCAGCCACTAATCCACAAAAAAAAAAAAATAAAGCAAAACAAAACACAAAACCAAACACAATAATTATGTGTATATAAAATATTGTTACGAATGTAACTGATAGGTTTAGGTTAATTTAGTTTAATTTCCGTTAATTTAAAAATTTGAATTGTAACGTAAAGTTTTTATTACGCAGTTACTTTATTTAAGCAACAACAACTACCATGTAGAACTCTCTTCATTATTCTAGATGTTACTTTACCTTTTATTAATGTGCTTTTGTCTGTTTTGCCATAATCATGTAATTATCGTTTAGTTGCTACTTCTTTCTTGCATTTGTTTGTTGTTGTAATTACGTCATTACTGTGCTTGTCGTCCGCCTGTATTCCCCCCATGTATGTATGTGAGTATGGTTGTTCGCTTAGTGCGAATGTGCGTCTGTGTGTTCGTTGCACAGATTCGAGGTGTTGCCAGACTTTCTGGATAATTCTAGACCAAGGAGACTTTGGGGTATAAATACAGGGGAACTGGCAATGACGAGTGGAGTCGTGTTTTAAGCGTTGAACTGAACAGATCGGTTAAAGAATTGCTGCGTGCTAACTAGAGACTAGCTGTGTGCTAAGTAATTAAAGTCGGTTCCGAATAAGTGTAATAAAGTAAATAGAGCATTGTAGAAACGTAATCTAAAACGAACCCTGTTTTATTTGGTACAAATCGTACTGGGGAATAAAACAACGTCTACACGGAGATTAGTTAAACCTAATTCCGTAACAATATGTTTATTTTGTATCACGAGTTTGCTTTAAAATCTGTATGTGCCGTAATGTGGGGCTATACCAAATCATTGACATATACCAAACATTTTTGTATTTATTTTTTTCATAAAGGACTCGAAATATTAAATAACATTAAACTAAGTTTGGAAGAAATTTTTGAAAAAGTTTTAGAGTTATCTTGAACGATAGCTATTTGAGTATGTACCGGCAGGGTTTTGGAGCTTGGACCATTATCTCAGGAAGTATTGGCTTATTCTGGGAAATGATTGTACCGTTTTAAAAGAGGCCTCTAGAACAACCTACTGAAAAAAATATAAGCGATGCGAGAGCATCACTCACTTCACTTTTTTCGAATTTTGTGTGGGAGGTACCCAAAGGAGTGGACCATAGCCCATATCCCAACCTGAAACATCACTGGATGAAATAATATGATGTGCAAAGTCTGCACCAATCAGAAACTCCCTCCAAGAATTATATTGCGGATTTCCCATTTTGGGTGGTGCCGTCAGGGTTTCTTGGAACATTTTGACCAATATCTCAGGAAATATGGACTTGCGCAAGAAAAAAATTGTACCGTCGTAAAGAAGCCGCGTGGACAACATACTGAAACAAATTTCAAACTGATCCGAGAGGAGCTGTTAAACTTCACTTTATCGGAATTTTGTGTGGGAGGTACCCGAAGGAGTGGACCAATATAGTCCATATTCCTACCTGATACATGACTGAATGAAAAAATATGATGTCCAAAGTCTGCACCGATATAGTCCATATTCCAACCTGATACATGACTGAATGAAATAATATGATGTCCAAAGTCTGCACGAATCAGAAACTCCCTGCAAGACGTATCTTGCGGATTTCCCATTTTGGGTGGTGCCGTCAGGGTTTCTTGGAACAATTTGCCCAATATCTCAGGAAGTATGGACTTGCGCAAGAACCGTCGTAAAGGGAGCCGCATGGACAACATACTGAAACAAATTTTAAACTGATCCGAGAAGAGCTTTTAAACTTCACTTTATCTGCATTTTGTGTGGGAGGTACCCGAAGGAGTGGACCAATATAGTCCATATTCGAACCCAATCTATATATAGAAGGAATAATACGATGTGCAAAATTTGAACCAAATCGTATTGCTCCTTTTCGAGAGTTGAGTTTGAACTTTTGTTTGGGAGGTACGCGAAGAAGTGGATCGATAAGGCCCATCTTCGAACTTAAACTAAGTTTGGACAAAATGTTACGATACTCAAAATTTGTTTCGAATCGGTTGATCCGTTCGAGAGTTATCGTGCGCACCAGCCAGACAGACTGACGGACGATATGGCTAAATCGATGCAAATTTCTGCAAATTTTCTGAAACGAATTTCGTCCAAACATACTTGGGGTCTAATTTCGATGAGGCACATTTTTGGTCGTATCAAAGAGTATATACCCTTTTAGCCTAAAGGCTGAGGGTATAAAATTGGTAATTGGGATGTGAGCCAACCTATTTTGCATCATAATGAAGGTGATATTTTCCTCATCCATTTACAGGCTTTCCTTTTGGAATACGACTACTAAAAGCGGAAATATTCGCATAGGAATAACGTTTTTAATTTTTGTCCACATACATAAGTTTTTTGCCCACTCCGACTCTCGAATATTATCTGACCATCACCAAACGCAATGCGCTTCTTCCTCTCTGGGAGCCCTATTAACCACCAAAATTTCGTGAACATCCGTGGAAAAATGGGATGTATTACCGACTATTGTTATATCTCCGTTATATGGCCACCTACGCCAACCTACTTTACATCATTGCAAATATGGCATTTTCTTCTTTCATAGTCAGACTTTGCTTTTGGAAACTCCCCAACCAAGGCTGTGATATTCGTCATTATAATTAAAACTGAAAAAATGGAAACCTACTTTACATCGTTTGAACGGTGATATTTTCTACTTTCAGAGTTTTGCTTTTGGTATAACCCTTATAGAAGGTGAGATATTAGCTTTAGAAGAAACTTTGATTTTTTTCTTCAAATACGTTTTTTGTCCATTCCGATAATATTATCCGACCATCACCAAAATTAATAGACATCTTCCCCTCCGGGACCCCCATTAACACCCAAAATTTGATGACGATCCGATCAAAATTGCGACCTATAGCGTGATTACAAGGTTTAGATGGACAGACAGACATACGGACGGAAGGACACGCATTGCCAGAACGACTCAGACATTCATTTTGGTATACATGTATAAGTATGAGTGTACGACCATTATTTCGATGCGTTACAAAATTTTTGGCCAAAACCAACTTATAATACCCTCCCCACATATTGGTCAAAGACGTAAAGTAATAAAGACCCGAACAAATGCATTTTCCAAAAACATATGATAATAGTTTCACATTTTGGTTTCAGATGGCTACACAACTCATTGGAAATGATAACAGCAATGTCAATAGTTTTTGATTCCCATTTCTCGCGGCAGAAAACATTAACGTTGTGTTTTGTGGCTGAAATTTATTTCTTCACTATTTCTTATTTTTTATTTAATAAAAAAACAAAAGTCAACGCCTTAAAATTTGAGTTTTAATGTTTTTCTTGTCAATATTCCAATGAGTAACAGTTTTCATTTAACAGAATGTTGCTATGATGTCGTAGCAACAGAGGTTAACTCCCTCTACAGTTAATTTTTAACAATTGACTTTTCCTATCTTGTAATATTGACATCTTTGTATTGGTGTAGGGTATAATAAACCTGTTGGATGCGTTATTTGACTTAATATGCCGATAATTTCGAAGTTCCACTTCCATCAAGTTTTATGCATAATTTTTAGTATGAATAACGTCATAAAATCTAACGTGTGAGGTCACGTATATGCCGTTTATTCATACCATTGATATGGGCCATTTGAATTGCGTAGTGAACTAGATAGTTCCATATAGTTCATTTGGCACAACTCTAGTATACAATTTCTTCTATAGGAAAGATTAAAGTATAACCCGTCCTCTATAGATAAATTTGAGGTCCAATCTTTCCTCTGTAGGCAAGTTTGAAGTATAAAATTTCTTCTACAGGAAAGTTGGAGGCACAACCCTTACTCTATACGAAAAATTGAAGTTCAAACCGTATAATGTACATTTTTTCAGAGGATTAATATTCACATTTTTTCTAAGACAGAAGATATTTTATTCAAAACTCACCCTTGCAGCTGTTTTGAGGCCGAGACACAAGGGAAAGCAGGAAAAGGAGAGATGTGTCATGTTCGTCAGTGTTAATACCTTATAACTCTACGTTTCTTCGGAATCTACTGCTGAAATCCTCACGGATGCTCGCGCTCAATGACTCAGCAAATTGATAATTTACCTTTTTCGTATGTTCAAGCACCACCCAGTGAAGTGTCGATTTATTAGTTTAATCCATTTGTGGTTACTTTGCTATTGTCCCCCTGACTTTTCGTTCAGATAGCAGAAATCATATCTTATACCACAACACTGCTTATTACTAATATAGTGCCTTTTTATACCCTCAGCCTTTAGGCTAAAGAGGGTATTTACACTTTGATACGACCAAAAATGTGCCTCATCGAAATAATGGTTTTAGACCCCAAGTATGTTTGTACGATATCCGTTTCAGACAATTTTGAGTAGATCTAGCAATGTCCGTCCGTCTGTCTGTCTGTCCGTCTGTCTGGCTGGCTGGTGCGCACGATAACTCTCGAACGGATCAATCGATTCGGTTCAAATTTTGGGTATCGAAATATTTTGTCCAGATTTGATTTAAGTTCGAAAATGGGTTATATCGGTCCACTCCTTCCGGTACCTCCCCCACAAATGTTCAAAAATTGTCGCAAAACTTGTGCGCACGATAACTCTTGAAGGGAATAACCGATTTGGTCCATACTTTGCACTTCGTGTAATTTCTACCAAACTTAGATCAGGTTCCAATATGGACTCAATCATCAAATCCAAATTTGGTACTTTTTGTACTCATAAATACGAATTTTCAAAACTACTTCCATTTTACACTCCAAATGTAGCCTACGAAGTACGAATTTCCAAATTATCTCAATCCCATACTCTAACATCAATGTTAATTCGAAATTTCAGGGCTCTATCCGTTCACCCTAAATCCAAATTTAGTTCCACTTAGTACTTTTCGTAAACTTAAGTACAAATTTTCAAAACAACTTCCATTCTACAATCCAACAGTAGCCAGTCTTATACTCCAGCAGCAAATTTTATTCCAAATTTCAGAAATTCAGCTCTATCCGCTGACCCAAATCTTAATTGTACGAAATTTATTACTTTTCGTAACCCATAAGAACGAATTTCCAAATTGTCTCCATACTACAACATCAATCTTAATTCAAAATTTCAGGATTCCAGCTCTATCCGTTCGCCCAAATCGTAATTCTACCAAATTTAGTACCATTTAGTACCTCTCGTACCCATAAGTACGAATTTTCAAAACTACTTCCATTCTACTCTCTAACATCAGCCTTAATACAAATTTCAGGATTCCAGCTCTATCAGTTCGCCTAAATTATAATTGTACCAATTTTAGTATCATTTAGTACTTTTCGTACCCATAAGTACGAATTTTCAAAACTACTTCCGTTCTACTCTCCAGCTCCATCCGTTCACCCAAATCGTAATTGTACCAAATTTAGTACCATTTAGTACTTCTCGTACCCATAAGTACGAATTTTCAAAACTACTTCCAGTCTACCCTCCAACTGCAGCCTTAATTCAAAATTTCCGGACTCCAGCTCTATGTCCCAATTTACATTGGGCGAGTTTACTTGCGGCAATTGTCATTTTGTAGGAGAGAGAGGTGAGGCATATGGTAACCCTTTGCCTCTCAGCACCCTCTCTCACCTACAAACTGACAATTGCCGCAAGTAAACTCGCCTAATGTAAATTGGGACTATCCGCTCAACCTAAATCCAAATTGTACAAAATGTAGTACCATTTAGTAAGTCCATATTTATATTAGGCAATTTTCCTTTCGGCAATTGTCAGTTTGAAGGTGAGAGAGGTGAGGCATATGGTAACCCTTTGCCTCTCAACACCCTCTCTCACCGACAAACTGACAATTGCTTCAAAGAAAATTGCCTAATGTAAATGTAGCCTTAATTCAAAATTTTAGGATTCCAGGTCTATCCGTTCAACCTAAATACAAATTGTACAAAATTTAGTACTTGCCGTACCCATAAGTACGAATTTTCAAAACTACTTCCATTCTACTCTCTAACAGCAGCCTTAATTCAAATTTCAGGATACCAGCTCTATCCGTTCGCCCAAATCGTAATTGTACCAAATTTAGTAATCTTCATACCCATAAGTACGAATTATCAAACTACTTCCATTCTACCCTCTAACTGTAGCCTTAATTACAAATTTCAGGATTCCAGCTCTATCTGTTCAACCTAAATCCAAATTGTACCAAATTTAGTACCATTTAGTAGTTTTCGTACCCATGAGTACGATTTTTTAAAACTACATCCATTTTACTCTCCAACTGTAGCCTTAGTTCAAAATTTTAGGATTCCAGCTCTATCCGTTCGCCCAAATCATAATTGTACCAAAATTAGTACCATTTAGTACTTTTCGTACCCAGAAGTACGAATTTTCAAAACTACGTCCATTCTACTCTCCAACAGTAGCCTTAATTCAAAATTTCAGGATTCCAGCTCTATCTGTTCAACCTAAATCCAATTGTACCAAATTTAGTACTATTTAGTACTTTTCGTACCCATGAGTACGATTTTTTAAAACTACATCCATTTTACTCTCCAACAGTAGCCTTAGTTCAAAATTTCAGGATTCCAGCTCTATCCGTTCGCCCAAATCATAATTGTACCAAATTTAGTACCATTTAGTACTTTTCGTACCCATGAGTACGATTTTTTAAAACTACATCCATTTTACTCTCCAACAGTAGCCTTAGTTCAAAAATGCAGGATTCCAGCTCTATCCGTTCGCACAAATCATTATTGTACCAAATTTAGTACCATTTAGTACTTTTCGTACACATGTGTACACTTTTCCTAAACCACCTCCTTATGTCAACTGTACCTTTTAACCTTGTTTCTCACACCAAATTTCAACCTATAACCTTTATTCGTTCACAAAGTACGAATTGGCACCAAATTTAGTACACTTTAGTACTTTTCGTACACTTATAGTTCGAATTTCTAAAAACCCTTTAGTGCATCTTTCCTACACTCCATCAGTAACCTTCATTCCAAATTTCAAAGTTCTAGCTCTACCGGTTCGCCAAATACAAACCGTACCATATTGTACCTTTTTGTACTTTTCGTACCCTTCCGGTTCGAATTTCCAAAAACCCAGCCTTATCTGACCCCTTCGGACCAAGAGTGATCCACACCCAAAATTTCAGGATTCTAGCTTCAGCCGTTTCGTCTGGGCGTTGATGAATGATTTATTAATATAGATATATATATATATATATATATATATATATATATGGACTCAATCGGTAAACTCCTTCGATTACCTCCCACACAAAATTTCGGAAAAGTTCGGTTTAGGACCTGCTCTCGCATCGCCTTGGTTTTTGTTGTAACATCTTGTATTCACTGTCCCCTATACGAAGGTACAAGTTTCCTCAGGGGCAAGTCCATACTTCCTGAAAAAATAGCCTGAAAGTTGAGAAACAAACCCTATGACACTATGTTTATGGGTGGAAGCGCAAGATAAGTCTCGAACGGATATGCCGATTCCGGCCAAAATTTGGCCTTCGTAATATTGTTCCCAAACTTAGTTTAAGTTCGTAGATAAGCCATATCGGTCCACTCCTTCATGTACCTACCCCACAAAAGTTTAAAATATTCGGAAAAATTGTGCGCACGATTTAGTCCATATTTTACACATTCTCATAATACATACATAGACATAGATCAGGTTCGAATATGGACTATATTTGTCCACTCCATCCCGTACCTCCCACACAAAATTTTGGATAAGATCACTTTAAGGCCTGCTATTGAATCACTTTGATTTTTGTTGAAGCAACTTATATTCTCTGCCTCAATTACGATGGTAAAAGTTGTTTCAGGGGAAAGTCCATACTTCTTGAGAAAACAGCCCGAAGGGTGTAAAAACCCGTTGTGGCACCCCCATGGTCTATGTCGGTCCATTCCATTAAGTATCTTTTCCGCAAAATTTTTGAGCTTTAATCCTAATCAACATTTTTGTTGGTTCATACGACCAAAATTTTGAAACCCACTAAATACATACGTTTTTTGTGAAAAAAGTGTTTCAATTTGCACAGGCTGAGGGTATATCTCTGTGGGCAAAGCCGACTGATACTTTTTTACTTGTTATTTATCTAGAGAACCAATCCAATTTGGAGCGAGAATTTAAATATACCCTTTCCGTCAACTTGAGACATACACGTTTAAATACCACAATTTTTTAAAAGTTTAAAACGTTTACTACTTTTATACGTTTTATACCTGACGTCGTATAACTGACGTTTGAAACTTTCGACGGTCGAAAACCTAAATGGCTAATGGGCACAATAATTTTTGGCTTGATCTAAGAACAATTTTGGAAAACAAAGTATTTTTCGTAATATTTATTAGAAGGAACTCTTCTTATGCGTTTTAACTTATCGTCTTAAGGCGTTGCAAAATGTTTCAATAAATAAATATATGAGCCGCCCAGTGCACACATACATTGATTAACTCCACTTTTTGAAAAAAATTAGATTTAGATTCATATAGTCAAAACTTTTTATATTTATAACTTTCCTGAATAATACAAATTAGCACCGTTAAATGACAATTTTGTTAGATCAATGAATAGTAAGTTATTTATTTTAGAAACCATTTCGATTAACTCCATACTCTAATGAAATAATGTCATTAAATTAGGCGTTCATAGATCGAGTTCCATACTTAAGTAATTTTATGAAATTTCTCTCGATCAAAGAACGCCTAATTTCATGGAATTATTTCATTGAAATCACTATAGTTAGGTCCGGGACTAACAAAACGCATTAGTAACACTGTGCAACAGTTTTAAGGTAACTTTGTGAAAACAATTTGAGTTGAGGATTTTTTGAAAGTACATACCCAAACGACGAAAACCCTAGTTGGGTTTTGTTGCGCCAGATCCAGCTTCGAATAAACTGTTGGTTTGAACTGTGTTTGAAATACGTTTTGTTCAAGATATGATGCTAAATACCATTGAAAAAACGTTAAGTAAGCATTTTAGGGTCTTAGAATGTTCTGAAGAATTGCAGAGAAGTTTATTTGGAATATTTTTGCAACAGGTTACTATTCAACTCCCAATAGTTTAGCTGATACGGAACAGAATTTCAGCAGTTATGTAAAATTTTCTATATTTTATCGATTTTGGTGCCCTAGATGGAGTTTTTCATATTCATATTATCCTCTCGAGGATCTTAAATACAGCTTTAGTTATATTTTGATAAAAAATATGAAGAACTGAAATTATTTGCAAGTGAAAAAGGAAAGCCAAGGACTCGAACCCACATAGTCACCAAATTACGTTACCTGGTTTCATTGGTGGTAAAGCAAATCTTCGGACGTATCGACTATGTAATGGCTTCTCTGTCCTAGAACTTATCGTTTTTCAAATGCAAATCTGTTTTTTTGTACATTAACGCGGATACTTGGCCACAGAAATGTATTTTCTTCACGACAAACGCTTTTTACGCTGACTTTGAAGTTATGAGTATTGGCTTTGAACACTAACACGCCATGACAACATTTTTCTATATGTTTTTCAAGGACGTGGGTTCAAATCCCAGCCGGGCTCAGCCTGTTTTTTATTTTTTTTTTTTGAAATTTTGCCTTTTTAGGGCGAAGATCATTTTTAATGATTTTTGTTAATACGCCTGATGATCGGCTTAACCACCCGTGAAACGTAGCGTAATGGTTGAATGCGTGGGACTTCGGTAGACTCCTAATTTTTCAATGTATATAATAGGTCTAATAAGCTCAACTCGAAAGAGAATTAATAAAAAATCACTATAAATGACCTTCGCCTTAATAAGGCAAAAATAAAAAATAATTTCAGCATGAGCCAGGCTGGGATTCGAACCTGGGTCTCCGACAACTGAGTGTCAAGGTTGCCGGCGTCTTAGCGTTCTGAGCCACCATCAACTTGTCAAAACTTTAGTAGACAGTAATTGATTATCAAAAAAATCTTCTGATATAGGAGAACAATTACTAATGACGTAGGAATAAAACTTACCACAGTATTTGTGAACACTGAAAAATGGGATTACCAAGCAGGACTATAGGAAAAGTTTGGAGTTTCAATTAACTGACATAATTTCGCATATGCATTTATCTAATGAGGTGCGATATATATACTAGTTCCCAAGCTTTGCCTTCGTCTGCCACAAAAACAACATTCAATACGCCTGAAGATCGGCTTAACCACCCGTGAAACGTAGCGTAATGGTTGAATGCGTGGGACTTCGATAGACTCCTAATTTTTCAATGTATATAATAGGTCTAATAAGCTCAACTCAAAAGAGAATTAATTAAAAATCACTATAAATGACCTTCGCCTTAATAAGGCAAAAATAAAAAAATAAAAGAATTTAATTTTGATGGTTTTGAAGTTAGCACCTCTTTAAGTCATGGTTTGTGTACCAAAAAATATTTCTGTAGTTAGATTCTCTAACGCATTTGTTGGTTACCGACAAAAATCGGTGAAATTGCAATGCATATAATTTCGGTGATTAACGATATTTTTCGGTATGTTAACGACCAAAAATAGTAGTCGTAAAGTTCTACCGATAGGAAGAGTGTTGTCATCTTTTATTCGAACTTTTCATGCATTATATTGCGTTTTAACTTTTGTCGGTAGACAAAAAATGCGTTAGAGAATCTCACTACTGATCCATTACTACACAAGAAAGAGCACCTTTGTTTCTGTGCATTTCACGTTACGCAATATTTTCTAAATCAACGCCCTGATGTTGACATAAAGGGTTCAGCGGTGGGAGTTTTTATATTTTTCTGAGCTGTACATGTCCACAGCCAACGAAACTGCGTGCAACCTATAGATTTTTATTCATTTTCCTCAGATAATATATGAATCATGGAATTGGGAAGACAGAAATTTGAATTATCTTTACCATATTTCTTCTGTTTCGTACTTATAAACCTATCAAATGTGACTTTTTGTCCTTTTTGAAGGGTTGAAAATAGTGAACCCAATTCAGTATACAATTTGACTTTGTAACTTGTTTCTATCGATTTCTTGACAATAATGTTTTTTGGAGCTCTAAGCATCGATTTTCATCATATTCTAAGACCCTAATAAAATTTTTGACCAATATTTGTTGGCAATGGAAACTCACGGTCTTTATTTTCAATTATAAGTATTTATTTTTTTTTTGTTAAATTTGGCACATCTTACAAAGATTTTTGCAAATTCTTATGGTAGTTCTACCATGGTGAATCATTAAAACATGCCAACATTTTGAAAATTTTTCATAAAGCGAGTAAAAAGTACCGTTATAAGGCATATTTGAAACATATTCGGTATTGAAAATATCGGCTACTATATATGCTACATGTCCACAAAAATATAATTGTTAAGTCCTCTCCTATCGTTAGATATAACGGTATTTGTAGGCAAAATTGGTTGGTTCTATTCAGATGAACCGGAGTGTATATTTTGGTTTCAATGCTGCATACTAATTGTTGCCATCCAACGCTCATACTAATACAATATTGTTCCGATCGACTTACAAATTTTACCACATATTCTATGCTATTTATACTTTCTACTTTTTTTCTGAAATTTATAGGTAGGGATCACCCCTTAAACTAAAATTCAGCGCTCACATTTTGAACGTTGGTGTGGAGTGGATAATTATACCCTCAGCCATTAGGCTATGAAGGGTATATACACTTTCATACGGGCAAAATGTGCCTCATCGCAATAATGGTTTTAGACCCCAAGTATGTTTGGACGAAATGTGTTTCAGACAATTTGGAGTCGTCTGTCTGGCTGGCTGGCTGGCTGACTGGCTGGCGATAACTCTCGAAGGGATGAACCGATTCGGTTCAAATTTTGGTTTTCGTAATATTTTGCCCAAACTTAGTTTAAGTTCGGAGATGGGCTATATCGGTCCACTCCTTCCGGTACCTCCCACACAAAAGTTCGAAAATGTTCCGTAAATTTGTACGCACGATAACTTTTAAAGGGAGTAACTGATTTGGTCCATGCTTTGCACATCGTGAAACTTTTACCAGACTTAGATAAGGTTTCAATATCGACTCAATCGGTCCACTCCTTCGGGTACCTCCCACACAAAATTTCGGAAAAGTTCAGTTTAGGGCCATCTCTCGAATCGCTTTGATTTTTGTTCTAACAACTTGTATTCACGGCCCCCCATACGGCGGTACAAGTTTCATCAGGGGCAAAACCCTACTTCCTGAGAAAATAGCCTGAAAGGTTCAAAAAACCCCTATGACACCGTGTGTAGTGGTTGGAGCGCAAGATAGCTCTCGAACGGATCTGCCGATTCGACCCAAAATTTGGCCTTCATAATTTGTTGTCCAAACTAGTTTTAAGTTCGAAGATAAGCCATAACGGTTCACTCCTTCAGGTACCTCCCCCACAAAAATTCAAAAATGTTCGGAAAAATTGTGCGCACGATAACTCTTGAAGGGACGGACCGATTTGGTCCATACTTAACGCATCCTAATATATCTACTAGATATAGATCAGGTTTGAATATAGACTATATTTGCCCATTCCTTCGGGTACCTCCCACACAAAATTTCGGATAAGTTCACTTTAAGACCAGCTCTTAACTAACTCTGATTTCTGATGAAGCAACTTGCAATCGCTGACTCAATTACAACGGTAAAAGTCCATACTTCTTGGGAAAACAGCCCGAAAGTTGTAAAAACCCCTTGTGGCACCATATGTAGTAGTTGGAGGGCATAATAACTCTCAAAGTGATAGACCAATTTGGTCCAAAATTTTGCCTTCGTCATATTTTGTCCAAACTTAGTTTAACTTCTAAAATGGCCCATATCGGTCCTCTCCTTAGGATACCTCCCCCACAAAATTCAACAATTGTGTCCAAGTACAGTTTAGGGTCCTTTGGAAATTTATACCGATGATGTACAGCCATATTATGTTTTCCGTGGACAAGCCCATGCTTCCTGTCATACAGGTCCAACAGGTGTACGATAACCCACTGAAATGACTAGTGGGTGCGATATCTATCGATAAGATATGGCTCTCAAAATAAGATCCACTTACGTAATGCACTACGTCGGTTCATTCCCTTTAATCCTAATCCACGTTTTTGTCGGCAAGTTCAAATGTTCAAAAGGTGCCACAAAATTCTGAAAAGACCCTAAATACATTCGATCTGTCCGTAGATGAAAGTTCCAATTCAAATAGGCTGAGGGTATATCTCTGTCGGCAAAGCCGACTGATATTTTTTTACTTGTTTTATTGAAATATTTGCGATACATTGTGTACACCACTCAGCACGTAGAAAGATAGATGTTTTCTGGAACTAAAAAATTAGCACACGATGAGATTTCGTGCATCAAAATATTCTCCAAAAATGTTGCTAGGAAAATTTTATGTAAGGTCGGTCCACTAGGACAATAAATCGATATTGTCATGTTTTCATTGTCCTTTATCACTTTTACCCGATTCTTTCTCATGAAAACTCTATGATTATGTATTTAATCGAAGTTCGTATATGCTATTGATTGTGTAGAAAACTCGGATACACATGAACTATATCTGTTCCTGGCGGATAGATCCGGTTATTTGAATGTTTACATCTAAAGCCCTCATTGATAATGAATTCTAGAAGAAAGATTCGCCGTTTGTCAGACTTCTGAGTTATGGCGTGATGAATCTGTCGTTGACCAACAACAAATTTATGATGCCCTAATTCAGAAGCGTAACCATCCGAATTTCTTATATATGTAGTTAATAGATTTTGCGAAAATGAAAACGTGACAATATCGATTTCTTGGATATGGGAAACCTACATATAATTTTCGGTGGAACATTTTTGTAGAAAATTTTATTTTGTTTTACTTTTTGAGTTCAAGAACTAGAAGAACTTTTAAGGAACTGAGCTAGAAGGATAGCATATTCGACATAAAGGTTCCTCATTCTATTTAACTGAAAACATGTCATCTAAAAATGATGAAACAATATCTCTAAACAGAGATATAAAGCTATTTTCTCAATGATTGATGGGGGTCAATCAAAAAATTCATTCTGTCATAACTCAGAAATTTTAGCTATGGGATCCTTTGGGGTTCTCAATTTGGGCTTTCATTCCGAAAAGAATTTTTTCCACCCCCAGATCTTGACTTCCATTTTGTGTCACAGGGAATTCAGTAAGATTTCCCATAGATACCACAATGTCTTTAATAGAAGACAAGGATGACTTCTCATAAAAACATAATGGGAATACCAATAGACCTTTGTGAGAAGAGCAGTAAGACTTCTGATGAAAGAGGTTAAGGGTCCAATCTTAATTCGATTGTCATAGAACTTTACCTTTGTTTGCAAAAATGTAAACAATCAATTGGATCAACAAAATAGGGATGAATAGACTACACTTCAGAGGATAGTAAATATCCTGTGAATTGTCCTTTAACTTAGTATAATATACCGTTTGCATATATGTTTTCTTATACCTTTATTTTAAAATTAATAATCTATCTTTAAAAAATGTTCTTGTTCCAAATTTAATGTTATATTTCTATAACGTGGAAAGAATTTTGCCCGGAGTCGAAGTCGAGTTATTTTTTTCAACTCAGACTCCGACTCCAACAAAATTGCTCAACTCCGACTCGTAGACTCCGACTCGTAGACTCCGACTCCGAAACCCTGGTTTTAACTTAAAGGGAACAAGGCCAATGTCGGACTTTTATGCGGTACCGCCCTAAAGTGTTTAGTTTTGTTAGATTTTAAGGTTGTCACGGTTTGAGCACAATCGGAATATGTTAATTCGTGGCACTGGGGCCACAAAGTTTCCATATTCATTTTTATGGGGCCATATTCACCATTGAATTTTCACGAAATTGATCTAAGAACCACACTTTATTTTTATTTATTTTGTCTTTGTAGGTTTTGTTCGGCTTTTAGGTCAGAAATAAAAACCAAAGTTTTCGTTTTTTATTTTATTTTTATTTCTCCAATATTTCGAACGTCATCGACGATCATCATCAGGGATTTTTTTCTTTTTCTCTTTACCGACAATCGGTATCCATTTCCACTTGCTCACAACAAATTTCTGACCTAAAAGCCGAACAAAACCAACAAAGATAGACAGTCCAAAGGTCAACAAAAATTAAATTGAATATTATTTATTTTGATTATTTATTTTCTAATTGAAGAGAAAATTCTACCAGTTCATTTATGTGACTAAACAAGTAATCCTACAAAAAATTGTGAAAATCTGCTGGATTTTAATATAAGGCTATATTATAGGGCCCCCATTGGCCAAATATACTATTGGAGCAATATCAAAATCTTACCCGATTTACATACATTTTTGTAGAAGTTTTTCTAGTCACAGCAATGAACTGGTAAAATTTTCTCATCGATTGGATAATAAATTATGCCTTTAGAGCAATTTCGTGAAAATTCACATTTGGTCCCACACAAATTGCTGTGGAAACCTTGAGGCCCCAGTGACACGTGTTAACATATTCCGATTGTGCTCAAACTTTGGCAACTTTGAAATCTAACAAAACTAAATAATTTAGGGGATGCCGCATAAAAATCCGACATCGATTTTTTAAAACCAACCTAATACATACATACCTTTAGGTCGGCAATTCATACTTCTTGAGATAATGATTCAAAAGCTCTACAGAACTCTGCTTTTAAATCGTAATATTTTAATTTCTCAAAGTTACCCCATGTTCGAAGATGGTATATATCGGTCCACTGATACTTGAGTTCTGTTTTTTACATCAATAGGCCAAGGGTATACAGTTGTCGGTGAAGCCGACTTATTGATAATTTCATGTTTTGACTGGAATTGCCATATGAATTTATTAATTTTGGTTATATGTAAACATACTACTACACATTTTTTGTTTTAGGTGTGTACCTGCTGTACCTGCTACATGTGCATCAATTCCAACCCCCAAAGTAGATGACGACCCGGTAATTCAAAAGGAACATGATTTAGCCAGGGCTGGTGAAAGCCAGTCTACGGCGGGGACGACCTTCACGGGACCCTCAGAACTATTCATGACAGTTTAGAGAGGCAAAGTAGGGAACTCCTCGACCAGCTGGATAGGCTTGTACCGGATGCGCATTGTGAGGACACACTCCCGGAGGAATTTTTACACAATCTAACCCTGACTGATGATGAGCTGGACACCACGGTGATCCCGGCCAAGTCTACACAGGAAGGTTGTTGTGACTCTAACATAGGGAGTGCGACCCCTGATACCCAACCGGATGCAGGTCCGATTTCGACTGGTCCTGTGTCGGCACCTGCCGACAATGGGCCTCAAAGGCAGATTGCAACTGAAATGATGTCCGACGACGGGGAATCTAACGAGACCCCGACAACGGGCAGCGACTCGAAAGTTGCATCTTCACGAGAAGCATCGGATGCGAAGCACTACAAACGTGCTGTATCCTATCTCCGCAAGTTCGTAGGGAGAGATGCGAACTTGCATTCGGCGAGGGAGGTCCACCTCATCAGGGGTAAGCTGAAATTCATAAGGAAGTACGAGAGAACTTACCCGCGTGAATTTCATCGCGAGCTCCAGGTGGAACGGATCTTCCTCCCGTATAAAGTAGTGGAGCCGGCTAAGCCTACTGCCTCTGGCAAATGTGCTACGCCGAAACCTATTCAGAAGCTTAACCCGAACCGACAGGTAAAGGAAAAGGCTAATGAGTGCACCCCCAAACCTACAGTCACCCCTAGTGATGACCGACCGGTGAAGGACTCTGCCTCAAAGCCCGATTCTGCTCCGAAAGGCAAGGGTGAAGCGGCTGGAAATGCTGGTCTCAATAGGAAGATGGTTAGACCAGCTAAGGAAACATGGTCTTCTGGAGGAACGAACAATGCCCCACAGAATAAATCTGTGAAGCGCGTTCGTTCCTCCGAGGGTCCACAGCCTTCACCAAAGAAGACGATGACTTCTCATCTGGTTGAACCATCAACCTCGTATGCGGCGGCTGTTGAGCGTACAACCAAGGGGAAGCAACCGAGTACAGAGAAGGCATCCAGCTCCTCTGGAAAAGTTAACCCCAAGGCGCGCGGTCAAGGACGCATGAAGCCATACAGTAGACCAGTTACAGTGGCAGATGATAAAGACCTTCTTTTGGCAATCATCGACAGAGCTGACCCGAACGGTAGAATCAGCAACAGTCACTGGTTGCTTTTTGAAATTGGTCTTCGTTCTGCCATAGTTTCTGAACCGGAAGATCAGGAAGACCGACAATTTGGCAGCGCCTTCTTACGAAAGGGTGTCAAAGTTATTAACTGTCTGAACACCCAGACCCATTTTATCCTATGGTTCTCTTATTTCGTGGCACTCCCTGCTCCAAAAATCGACATCCGGTAGGCTTGACAAGGTACAAAGAGCAGCCTCGATCCTCATAACTGGAGCCACAAGGAGCACACCACAGGCTGCTCTGAACGCAATGCTGAACTTAAAACCACTGAGTCTCAGCATTAAGTGTCAGGCAACTCGCAGTGCCCTACGGCTGCATGAACAGGATCTCTGGCGCGGTTGTACCTATGGGCATGGTTGTATCCTGAATGAATCAGGCATAAATGTGATCCAACGCGGAAAACTGAGCGACTATATATCAGCAGTCCTGAGATTTGACGATATAGACGTCGTTATACCTAGTAGAGATGACTGGAACCGCAGTAACCCCCCTCTGGACGGTCTGGCTTTCTATACAGACGGTTCCAAGATGGAGGAAGATACCGGGGCTGGCGTCTACTGTGAAAGGCTATCTCTTGAGTACACCTACAGGCTAGACAGCAACTGTAGTGTCTTCCAGGCTGAAATCTTCGCGATTTGGAAGGCAGCGACTATCTGGGTAATGAAAGAGCAGACGAATTAGCTAGACGAGGATCACAGTCCACAGACCTAGCTATCGCTGACTCTATCAAACCAACCATTTGTCATTTCTTTCAAATTATTAAAACGTTCTCTGACGAAAGAGCCAGTGAATTGTGGCATAATGAACCTAGGTGCATTGTGGCAAGATCCATATGGCCGTCTCTGTCAGTCAAAAGAACGAACTCACTGCTGAACCTGAGTAAAGCTGAAGTTAGAGTAACGACGGGAGTCATTACTGGACACTGCTACATCAGGGCCCAAACCAACAAATGGGATGAGGATGTTACTGACTACTGCAGACTCTGTGAGGACGAGGAGGAGTTAGAGTTGTCCAGCAATGGCTCGTAGATGGCATAGGTTAGTAGGTGCTCACTTTCCACCGTGTCTAACTTTCTACTCAACTGTGGAACCTGCTGTGATCTACAACATCATCAAAAATCTGAAGTGGCTGGGACAGCGCAACCTGAACGCGTAAATTAATTCAACTATTCTGCCTACCATTAGAAATAAATATTTTCTTCACTCTAAAACTATTACTCCACTCTTAAACATTCTTGTAATCTATTCGTTCTTTCACTTTGCTAACAACTTTCTCTTTTTATTTTTTCCCCTATCCTCCCTTTTTCCACCTCCTCTTTTCCTGCAGCTTTTTTCTACTGGATGATCACAATGGACCGGAAGGTCTCCGAGTGACGCAGTCACAATAACTATGGACATCAAACATTACAGGGTTCTTTGTTATTTGAGCACAATACGAGTATTGTAGGTTTATCTGAACTGACCCATACCCAAAGGTCTGAGCATTGCGGGGAACTACATAATGATTTGACCACACCCTCCCTTTTATGTGACTCCTTTCGCTGGTAGTTAGAGACGAAATAGGCACAATAGTAAGACGTCTGTATGTTATTAACCTTTTTGGTCATGGTAGAACAAATATAAGGTAAAGTTAATACTACAACAAATACAACTCGAACAACAACCACAAAGGAATTTGTTTTTGTTTGTAACGTTACTGCCAGTTGTATTTGTAAACAAAACCAGGAAATCCCAGATAGCATTTAGAAGACTGTTTTTTCAAAAATCACATTGAGGAGTCTTTTTAGAGTCCTTTTGGTGATCAAAAAATGATTAAGTCGCTTGTATGATCAGAAAGGGACTCGAAAGTGTAACGATTGAAAAGAGTTCAAATTAAAATACAACAACAAATGTGTAGTAATCACAAATAAATCATATTCTAGCTTTTTAATCGTGCAGTCGGATCAAAAAAGACTCGAATTTGATTAAAATTTTCAAAAAATGCTGACTGGGATGTCTATAAATTATTGGAATTTAAAAAACTAATAATTTTTCACATTTGGTTGAATATTTTGGAAAACATGAATGAAAATTCGTTACATTTTCAATGCATAAATTCTCGCAGAAAGTAGAATTCTTGCAGAAAAGTTTGGGATCGCTGGAAATTATAGAAAAAGGAGAAGCTGTTTCAATGTTTTGTTTTAGAAATCAAAGAAGCACATGTTTATTAGGGCTTTATTTTTTTTAAATTTTAACAAAATACCTCACATATTAACAAACGTTGTATCGCCTCTACAAGCGGGGATTTACTGCGCGGCTTATCATTCGAACTTGGAGGAGGTTACATATCATTGATATGAAGAAGTCTTTCTGGGAAATGGTTTTTTTCCGAATGATATATTTTTTTCTCAAAAAATACATGTCCCTAATGTACATCGAAATAGAAATAAATGTATAAAATGTCATATGAAATTTGACACTAACGTTACAACCCAGTTCAGTCAGCTGTGTATTGCTGCTACCTTTTCTTATTCTACCATGCTTTTTGGTAAAATATAATCTGAAGATTAAATGCCAGTTAACTAAATTTAAACACATTCCGAATTCTTCTTATTCTACTCCAAGTACTACTTAGAAGTCATTAAACTCTATTGAAATTGCATAATTTTCTATTCTTCATCCAGAAACTTATCTACTGACCGATGAGTCATTTTCTTGAAAATAATTCTATATGTACATATGTGCGTATACACAACAGATTTGCGTTGCATTATTCCTTCAATTACTATCAATTTCCTTGACGTCTGTTTGTATGTTTTTGTCCCAAGATGACGATTCATTAACAACGACCAACATATTGCTAATGGCAATTTTGGAAAACTATAAATTGCCATTACTAGTCATTTCTTTCTCATCATAGATTTATCAGCAAGTGAGGGTACCCACATTTCAAACAATTCATCCCCGGTTTGCAACAAGGACAAAGATACACACATACATGTGTGGTTGTATTGGCATAACTTTCCCTGAGCTGAAATGCACCATTACACACAGATATAAATCCTTGTCCTTAAATGACAATTATTCAATGTTAAAGTCGATTCCGGATAAAAAGTATGAAAATTGCGTTTTAATCTCAAAATGAGACAAAAGAAATGACATCATTTTACCGCTTTGATTTTTCACTCAGCCGCAGTATGTTCTCGTTCCCCCATTTGAATATTTCCCCCTATTTGTGTGAGTTTTATAATGGTTAATGTTGTTGTTGATTGCTGAAGTTGTTGCATTTTTTCCTTACTACCCAGAAACAAAGAAGGCGTTACTATTTTCCTTAAAAACCATCAAATTTGCTTGCCAGGCTAAACGTGGCTTAGTTCCTTTTGCGTACTTAAATGGGCACACTTCATAGGAAGTGCTTATGAGCATGTGTGTGTGTTTGTTTGTGGCAAAAAGTCATTAAATATCTGACAATCTGTTGTTGCCTTTTTTCCGTTGTTGCTCAGTTTGTCAGTCTGTTGTCGCTCGGTCGATTGAAAGCTGTGTTGATTTGCGTAAATGTCTATCGGCTGCTGCTGTTGTTGTTGTTTTTGTTCTGGCTGGCATTGTCGTTACTCTTGTTGCCAAACAAATCAAATCAGATTTCTATCAATCATCTGAATTTCCTTTAAGCTGGCTAATCAAGGTTCGGCAGTCTGGGTTGCTTATTCCCATCATACCACCCAGTCTCGTGAGGCGGAAACAGGCAGTCTGCGTAACTGTGTAGTCACTGTCGACAAAGCAGAAAGAGAAACATCATTTGTCATTTCCGTGTTAATCGTTAATTTTTCGAAAATTTGTTTTTTAAAAAGAAAGGCAAATAAATTGTGATAGTGGGCGGAGAAAGACGAAATGTTGAAGTTGGGTTCGCTTATTTTTATTGTTTGTCCGTGGTTTAAGGCATTAACAAAATAAATGGTTTTTTAAACACGCGTTTAAATTTTACAGAGAAATTTTAAAATATTCATGTAAATTTAGTATTTTAAAATCAAGGATTTTATTTAAGCTATCGTGGATTATTTACAAGATTTGTTTGAAGATTGAAATTTTTAAAAACTTTTAAAACCAACAGTCGTAATTTCAAGGAAAAATGTTAAAGCATCTTCAAAACTACAAATTTAATTTTTATACCCTCAGCATTTATGCTACCGTGGGTATAACACTTTCATACTGGCAAAATGTGCCTCATCGAAATAATGGTTTTAGACCCCAAGTATGTTTGGACGAAATGTGTTTCAGACAATTTGGAGTCGATTGAGCAATGTACACGATAACTCTCGAACGGATCAACCGATTCGGTCCAAAGTTTGGCTTTCGTAATATTTTGTCCAAACTTAGTTTAAGTTCGAAGATGGGTTATATCGGTCCACTCCTTCCGGTAACTCCACCACAAAAGTTCGGAAATATTCGGAAAATTTGTGCGCACGATAACTCTTGAAGAAAGTTACCGATTTGGTCCATACAGTGCACATCGTGAAATTTTTACCAGACTTAGATGAGGTTGAAATATGGACTCAATCGGTCCACTCCTTCGGGTACCTCCCACACAAAATTTCGGAAAAGTTCAGTATAGGACCTGCTCTCCAATCGCTTTGATTTTCTGTTGTAGTAACTTGTATTCACGGCCCCCATACGGCGGTATAAGTTTTATCGGGGGAAAGAAACAGCCTGAAAGGTAAGGTACCCATATGACACCGTGTGTAGTGGTTGGAGCGCAAGATAACTTTCGAACGGATCTCTCGATTGGGTCTAAACTTTGGCCTTCGTAATATTTTGTCCAAACATAGTTCGAAGATAAGCCATATCGACCCACTTCTTCATGTACCTCCCCCACAAAAGATTTAAAATGTTCGGAAAAATTGTGCGCGCGATAACTCTTGATGGGAGTGACCGATTTGGTCCATACTTTACACAACATAATATATGTAGCAGATATAGATCAGATTCGAATATGGACTATATTTGTCCACTCCTTCGGGTACCTCCCATACAAAATTAAGAATAAGTTCACCTAAGGACCTGCGGTCGAATCACTTTAGATTTTGTTGAAGCGAATGTAAGTTGTTGCCTCAATTACGACGGTAAAAGTTTTTTTAGGGGCAAGTCCATAGTGCTTGAGAAAACAGGCCGAAAGGTGTAACAACCCCTATGACACCATATGTAGTGGCTGGAGAGCACGATAACTCTCGAACTGATCAACCGATTTGGTAAAAAATTTGGCCTTCGTCATATTTTGTACAAACTTAGTTTCAGTCTGAAGATGGATAATGCCGGTCCACAACTAACTTCCGGTACTTACCCACGCCTTCGTATTGCCCCCATAGAACGGTACCTCCCGATTTTCGGTGTTTTGAAGGTTGTGGCCACAATAATCCACCGAAATGGTTGAAAATTTGTATTTGGTCTTCATTTGGGGTATTAAACGTTCGATATGAAATTTGTCGGTATAGGTCCACGCCTTCATATAGCCCCCATAGAACGTGCCTCCCGATTTCCTGTGTGTTTGAAGGTTGTTGCCTCAATATTCCTCAGAAATTTTTAAAATTTTGTATTTAGTTTTCATTAGGGGTATAAAACTTTACACCAGAAATTTGTAGATATATGTAGGTTCACTTCTTTATATAGTCCCCATAGAACAGTACCTCCCGATTTTCGGTATTTTGAAGGTTGTGGCCCCAATATGCTACTGAATTGTTTAAAAGTTGGTATTTAGTCTTCCTTGGGGGTATAAAACTTTCCCGCGCCTTAGTATAGCCCCCAAAGAACGGTGCCTCCCTATTTGCTGTATTTTGAAGGTTGTTACATCAATATTCCACCGAAATGGCTGAAATTTGGTATTTGGTCAGCATTTGGGGCATTAAATGTTCAATATGAAATTTGTCGGTATAGGTCCACGCCTCATATAGCCCTCATAGAACGTACCACCTGATTTTCGGTGTTTTGAAGGTTTTGGCCTTATTATCACACCGAAATGGCTGAAATTTGGTGTTTAGTCTTTGTTGAAGGTAAAAGTCTTTCTGACTGAAATTCGATATAGCCCCCATAGAACGGTACCTACTGATTTTCGTGGTTCTGAATGTTGTGACGTCAATATCCCACCGAAAGACTGAGATTTGTTATTTAGTCTTCCATGGTGTTATAAAATATTCCAGAACAGAATTATCAGTATAGGCCCGCGGGTTCCTATGTATATCCCTCATAGCGTACCTCTTGATTTTCGATATTTTGAAGGTTTTACCGATATATCGGAAATTTCGTATTTAGTCTTCTTTGAGTCTAAAAACTTTCCGCCAGAAATTTGTAGGTATAGATCGAAGTTTTGATATAGCCCCATGGAAGGGTACCTCCCGAATTTCGGTATTTTGAAGGTTAGCGACATTGTTTTACCGAACTTGCTCAAATTTGGTAATTAGTCTTCTTCATAAACGAAAGGAAACTAATTGTTCCATTTTACTTCGTTACAAGTTGTGGTGGAGGCTATAACAAGATCGGCCTGGCCGAAACTATTGCCGTTCTTACTTGTTGTCTAAACTAGTTTATACTTAGAGATTTGTATTTGGCATTATCGACAATTAATCTTTGAAATATGTACTTTTAATGAATATTCAACTACTTACATAAGTAACTGAAATGTATAGAATCGAAACATGTATTATTGTAATTATGAAATTTCTTGCTGGGTGTATGCCCAAAAAAAAACCTTCTTGTTTGAACATCCACACCGTAAACACACAAACTCTCTCATCAATAAACCATCATAAGTATTTTGAAACCAACTCTATTTTATTCCCTAATCTAATTTTTCTAGCGTAATCAAATAAATAATTTCTCATTTCTGAGAAATTATTTAGCAACAATTACAAAAGGCTATATCAACTCGTTAGTGTCAACGAAAAACTGTTCCTATTCCCAATTCACTCTTTAATTAAAGTCCACATTCTCTTACACTAGAAAGCTATCCTAAGAACAGGTGCCACCTACTCAGCAGCGCATACCTGCCATCCACGCAGTAACCCGCCTGTACACTTGTTTAAAAAATATAAGGCAAGAATTATGGGTTTTTAAGATTATTTTGAAAGGACTGTCAAGCCAAGAATCATGAATTTTTAGGACAATAATTGTGCCTATTACGATTAATTAATATTAAGCATTTCACCTGAAATTTTTCGGTATAGGTCTACATCTTCATATAGCTCCCATAGAACGGATCCTACCGGTTTCCGGTATTTTGAAAGTTGTGGCTTCAATATCCCACCGAAACGGCTGAAGTCTGGTATTAAGTTTTCGTTGAGGGTATAAAACTTTTCAACGGAAATGTCTTCATATAGCCACAAAGAACGGTACCTACCGATAGTTTTACCCACATTGTTCAATCGGAATAACTGAAAAATAGTTTTTTGTCTTCGTTTTGAAGATTCAGATCATCTGTCTCGAATTTGTTTTTTTGCATACGATTTTCAACCATATTTCGAAAGCTTTTCAGCTAAGATTCGTGGATTTGTACACCGTCAGTCAAAACAAGTACAATTAAAGAAACGACACGTAGGAACGGCGATCTTTTAATATCCTCCTACTAAGCCCTTCTACCCATTTAGAATCCAAATTACCAATCAGCGGAAATAAATTAAAAGACTTCATGGAAATAAAGATCGCTAGGTTGGCACGGGTTAACCTTAACCGATCGCCATAATATTTCATACATAAAGTTTTTGGATCAAATGCATGGTAGAACAAATATAAGGTAAAGTTAATACTACAACAAATACAACTCGAACAACAGCCACAAAGGAATTTGTTTTTGTTTGTAACGTTACTGCCAGTTCTATTTATAAACAAAACAAGGAAATGTCTATAAATTATTGGAATTTAAAAAATTAATAATTTTTCACATTTGGTTGAATATTTTGGAAAACATGAATGAAAATTCATTACATTTTCAATTTGTATGTTTCCACAGCATTCCACTAAATGCATAAATTCTCGCAGAAAGTAAAATTCTTGCAGAGAAGTTTGGGGTAGCTGGAAATTCATAGAAAAAGGAGAAGCTGTTTTAATGTTTTATTTTAGAAATCAAAGAAGCACATCGTCTGCTCCGTCGGAAAAGGTCGTAAGTCCACTTTTTTTGGAAATCGAGTTTTTGTTACAGAATGATAGTACAAGTCAAAACACGTCGTATGATACAAAGAAAATGGTAGTATGTCGCGTTTTTCTATATGTTTTGCCCTTGTCGGAAAAGGTCGTAAGTTCATAAAACGTACAAATTTGAGTACGAAAAGGTCGTAAGTCCACAGGAAAATGTATACTTTAAAAGAATGGTACAGCTAATGTAGTTCAGATATAATGTTTGACGGCATCCACGGTTGGGGTACAATGCAAAGAACTAGCCTAGACGTTTGGATGATAATCGGATGTAATTTGGCGGAGCCAGTGGACCAAACTTTTGAACAAAAATGTGAGAATTTCTATATTTCAACGAAATTTTACATTAGAAATCTATTTTATTCTATAAGCGAACTGATTATTAAAGATTGTCCTCTGGTCTTTTCATTAATACTGATTGGGATGCTGTATGTGCTCAAATACTTCACATATAGAAAAATTTGTAAAATATCACTGGTTTTTTTCTGTCGTATATCTTAGTTAATTTTATCATTAAAGAATAAAGATATGTAAATTAAAATAATCATGTTTTATATTAAATACTAACAGACCCCGGTCCGTGTTGCTGACTCGTCGTAATGAGTTTTGATGACAACTTTTTATGGAATTTGTGCGTGACAATTCAAAAATAGGTACATCAATTCTTCGGTCCATTATCAAACCTAGGAGAATTTTATATTTATCAACAGATTTGGTCTGTAACCTTTCTCTTCCCTGGCGGACTTTTTCGCTCACTGACGATATTATCTTGTCATCATTGCTTCCAAAATGTATGCTGAAACCGATATAATCATAATCATGCTTATACATATAGCGTTTAAAAAAATGCATAAAGTATACATAACAACGGCAAACCTTGATGAGAGAAACATGTTCAGTAGTATTGGAGATATAACATATGTTTATAAAAAAGCACGCGTGGTTATATCTTAAGGCCCCAAAGAAGTACCTAGATTGTAGATTAATTCGTTAAATGTTAAACCGATACATCCGCAATCATTGAAAATATATCGTTTTTTTAAATGTCGCATAGGGGAGGTACCCCGCCGCCTCTGGAATTCAATAAAATAAGCATCCTATTTTATCGGGGTCCATCCCTATACATATCCTGGCAATTTCAGGAAAATCGGTTCAGAAGTTTTTGTAGTAAAGATTAAAATTGAAAACAGTGGGAGTATATGTGGGCGTGGTCAAAATTTTTTTACACAAAAAACCTAAGTAGGGTTGTGACGAACAGAAAGAAATACCCAAATCGGTCCAGCCGTTCTAAACTGATGTCATTGCCGACGAACGACATTTGATTTTTATTAATTTATATTTCACCTAAAGGTTTTGGTCTATTAAACCCGCTAATAATTATCTGATCACCATGTTAAATTGCAAGCTTATTCTCTGTCTTAAACTCAAATCGTTCTTAAAATTTCGCTCTGATCGGAATATTACTGCGATCTACAGGATAGCTACAAAGGGTACAAATTGTGGGTTTGGTCCATTTCACACCTTTCGATCACAACCAACATCTAATGGGGTCACTTCTGGTCGGAACCCGACCTCTCCACAAAATTTCGTGACGATCGGTCTAAAATTGAGGTCTGGAGTATTATTACAATTGTTAATGGATGGACGGACACATAGCTAAATCGCTTTATCTCGTCAAGATATGAAAAAATGGCGAGGGGAGGGGGTCTACGACGAATACTTCGCGATGTTACACGAATATTGAACAAAACAAACCTTTCCACATTGTTTTGTAAAGTATAAATATTTTATTTTAAAAACGTCCGTAAATTGTAGGAAAAGGTCGTTAGTCCCTACAAAAATACAAAGCTGTACAAGGAAAAGGTCGTAAGTCCAAAGACATCCAATTATCTCCCAAACGCGACGGAATTTTATCAAACAAAGTACATGTATTGAAGAGGAATAAATAAACGAAGAATACTGCCTTTACCACCATAATAAAATCTTTAATGCAGAAAGCGCGGGAATGTTTTTTCTTCCTCCTGAAAAATTTATTGAGAGGGACTTACGACCTTTTCCGACGGAGCAGACGACATGTTTATTAGGGTTTTATTTTTTTAAATTTTAACAAAATACCTCACATATTAACTAACGTTGTATCGCCTCTACAAGCGGGGATTTACTGCGCGGCTTATCGTTCGAACTTGGAGGAGGTTACATATCATTGATATGAAGAAGTCTTTCTGGGGAATGTTTTTTTCCGAATAATATATTTTTTTCTCAAAAAATATATGTCCCTAATGTACATCGAAATAGAAATAAATGTAAAAAATGTCATATGAAATTTGACACTAACGTTACAACCCACTTCAGTCAGCTGTGTATTGCTGCTACCTTTTCTTATTCTACCATGAATCAAATGGAAAAAAATTGGGGGGTAGAATATCCAAAAAATTTGTTTTTAGGTCACCCTAGTGTACACACATTTTACATTTTTACTAAGTAGTAATTGACATTTGTCCAACCGTTGTGCATCGTAATATTTCTTTCACACTTAAATCATGTTTGAATATGGACAATATCGGTCCACACGTTTGGGTACCTCCCATAGCCTCCCAACCGTTGTGCATCGTAATATTTCTTTCACACTTAAATCATGTTTGAATATGGACAATATCGGTCCACACGTTTGGGTACCTCCCATAGTTTTGAAATTCGTACAAAATCGGCCACCAACTTAATGAGAGTCCTGAATTTGGTCCAATCATTCCACATCGTTATTGTTATACCAAATATTAAACTTTATATCGCATAGTTCGAGTAGTGTTCATTGCAACAGTAATGGTTTGGAAAAAATAAAATTGACCTACTTCATCATGACGAAGTACTATTTAAACAGCTTCTCATCGAATCAGGCCACATAAAGTCTTTTCTTTATCTTTTGGCAACATTTGATTTGCGTCAATATGATCGAATTTATTGTATAAAAAATATAATAAGTATATAATTAAAAAAATTAAGTTACAGTGTTTTATTTATAAATGCACTAAAAACTTACTTACTTAGTTGGCCCATTACAGAACTTTTGTTCCATAGACCGAACTAAGAAAAGATCTCAATTCCTCTCTATTTTTCGCTTGACTTTTTGGAATACCGCGCCTTTTCATTTCTTCATCCACTTGTATGCTCCATCGAAGCTTAGGCCTGCCGATTCTGCGTGCACCGCCATGTGGCATGTATTCATACGCCTTTTTAGCGGGTTCATCATCGCTCATTCTCATGATATGGCCTAGCCAAAGCAGTCGTTGCATCTGGATACGTTTAACTATATTCATGTCTTTGTATAGCTGATATAGCTCGTGGTTCATACGACGTCGATATTCACCGTCAACGCAAATCGGCCCGTAGATCTTTCGAAGAACTTTCCTCTCAAACACACCAAGCACTGGCTTATCTGCTTGCGCAAGTACCCATGCTTCGGAGCCATACATTAGCACGGGTAGTATCAGCCTTTTGTATAGTGTTATTTTTGTTTGACGAGATGTGGCTTTGTTTTTAAATTGTTTACTTAAACCATAGCAGCATCTGTTGGCCAATACAATTCTTCTTCTTATTTCACAACTGATGTTGTTTGTTGTGTTTATGGCAGTGCCGAGGTAGACGAAGTCTTTAACTACCTCAAAATTGTAGGTACCAACTTCCACAGTTGGTCCGAGCTCTATGGACGCTTTGCGCGTCGACACCATCAATTTGGCCTTTTCGCCGTTTACCGCCAGACCCACTTTCGCAGATTCTGCTTCGACCTTCATAAAGGTATCAGTTACATCCTTTACTGATCGTTCCATGATGTCTATGTCATCAGCATAGGCAAATAACATGTGGCTATTGGTGTAAATTGTGCCATTTCCTTTGACATTTGCATCTCGTATTACCTTTTCCAGCAAAATGTTGAATAGGTCACACGAAAGGCTGTCTCCTTGTCTGAAACCTCTTTTGGTACAAAATTCTTCGGAGAGGTTCTTTTCAATTTTAACTGAGGACCTAGTATCAGTTAAAGTCATCTTACAAAGCCGGATGAGCTTTGCGGGGATACCAACATTGCATGGAATACCTTTGATCGGGGGGACTGTCGAATGCTGCTTTATAATCAACAAAAAGGTGATATGTGTCGATCTGCATCTCTTGGGTCTTCTCCAAGATTTGCCGCAGGGTAAATGGTGGACTTGCCAGGTCTAAAGCCACATTGGTATGGTCCAATTATTTCGTTGACCATTGGCTTTAGTCGTTCGCACAATATCCCTGACACTATCTTATAGGCAATAGGGAGAAGACTTATGCCCCTATAGTTGGAGCATACAGTCTTATCTCCTTTCTTGTGGACGGGACAAAAGATGCTCAGGTTCCAATCGTCGGGTACGCTTTCTTCCTGCCAGATGGTGCTAACTAGCTGATGCATACATCTTATCAGCGCGTCACCTGCGGTTTTAAACAGCTCGGCTGGTAAGCCATCGGCTTCTGCTGCTTTATTATTCTTCAGCCGGTTGATTGCTGTTTTTACCTCATCTTGGCCGGGTGGTATACATTCTATACCATCTTCTGGGATTGGATCTGTGGTATCATCGTCTTCGCTACTATTGGATACCAGCAGATTAGAGAAATGTTCCTTCCATATACTGAGCACGCTATCTGTATCTGTTACCAGATTACCTTGCTGGTCTCTACAGGAGGATGTGCCTGTACCAAAGCCATCTGTTTGATGTTTCACTCTTTGGTAGAATTTTCGGACTTCATTCTGGCTCCTGTACATCTCGATTTTTTCACACTCCCGCTTTTCCATTTCTCTCTTTTTCTTGCGGAAAAGACGTTTCTCTTCTCTCCTTTTCTTCCGATATCTCTCTCGTGCGCTACGCGTTGCTACTGATTGTAAAGTAGCTCTGTATGCCGCATTTTTCTCTTCGGTAGCAGCACGACACTCCTGGTCATACCATGAATTCCTTTGTGGAGGTCTCTGGAATCCAAGTATGGATTTTGCGGCTGTTTGCATGGAGTGGGCAATATTTTGCCATTGTGTTGTTATGTTATCGGGACAAGGAGTGCTCGCGTTAAGCAATTGGGCTAGTTAAGTGGAATATGCTGTGGCTATCTGTTGTGTATGCAGCCTATCGATGTCCAACTTCCGCGTTGAGTCTGTTCGTGCTTTATTTGCAACGTTTAGACGGGTACGTACCTTTACTGCAACAAGGTCCGAATCAATGTTTGCGCCTCGGAACGATCGTACATCCAACACGCTGGAGGAATGTCTTCCATCTATCACAACATGATCAATTTGTTTACTTGTTCTTTGATCTGGAGACAGCCAGGTGCCCTTATGAATATCGAGAGATGAATAAATCTGGTACTGCTAACTACCATGTTTTTTTGCAGCTGCAAAGTCTATCAGCCTCATACCATTGTCAGATTTTTCACTGTGGAGACTGAATTTCCCGACTGTTGGACCAAAGGTATTCTCCTTTCCAATTTTGGCATTAAAATCGCCTAGAATGATTTTAATGTCATGGGCAGGGCAACGGTCATGTGTTTCTTCTAAGCGCTCGTAAAATATATCTTTGGTCGGTTCGTCCTTTTCTTCAGTGGGAGCATGAGCGCAAATAAAGCTGATGTTGAAGAACTTAGCTTTTATTCGAATTGTAGCAAGTCTTTCATTCACTGGGGTGAAGCTGGATACCAGATATTTTAGTCTCCGACTATCTACGAATCCGCAACCAAACTAATGCTTTATGTCATGGCAGCTATGTTGTTGTGACGCCTTTCCCAATCCATCGCATTTCCTGTATGGCAGTAATATCGGCCTTGTACTTTTCAAGTACGTCTGCCAATGCGAAGACTGCACCTTCTCTATAAAGAGTGCGAACATTCCAGGTGCAGATTCGCAGATCATGGTCCTTAAAACGTTTGCGGGGTTCGTCAACTTTAGAGGTGTTTGTTTTTCTTTTCTTTCGTTTTTTCATAGTAGGCTGTTTTTTCTAGGGGGGTTACTAACCCGACGCCCAAACCCAAGTTTTTAACGTTCTTATGGGTGAACGCGCGGCACATGTTAGCTCACTACCTTTAACGGGTGTTAAAGGCAGTTCCCCAGGTGACACCACAGGGAGGTCAGTGTCCACTTGAGATGAAAGAGAGATAAATCCTGGGTTTTGCCATGTTAAAACCAGTCAGGACCGTTCCTTGGTATCTTCCATCCCCTAGATAAAAACTTTAAATTGCTTGAAATCGAGTGGTACCGATATATGATACCCATGACCCATGTCCACAATTTTTGGTGGGGGAGTTTTTGTACAATTGGTAACTCCAAATTCCAAGTTACAGCCAATTCGGACAAAAATAAAGACAAAACAAGTTAAATAAAACACTGTAAAAATGGAAAAAAAAACTTTGTCAGGAATGGCTATTTTTACTTGTTTAGATAATTATCTTTTATTGTTCAAAAATACTCATAAACATCTCACTAAGCCATGCATTTGGAAAAATCATGACTTCTTTCAGACAAAAAGATGTAGATGTAGCACTCAGGATTCCACTATTTTTCTTGGCTACAAACATTTTGCTTGATTATATTAAAATCAATCCTATCTACAAAGACACATATTAATCATACGCCATAGTAAAACATTTTATCATTTATTTTTTTGTTCTCAGTTACCTTAAGGAAAATACGGAAACCGAATAAGGAAACGAATGCTTTCTACAAACATATTGATGTGCAAATAATTGGTTGGCATTTGAACATTTGGCAAAAGAACAAACCTAAAATAATTGGTCTGTTCCAGAACAGCAAGAATCTACTAAATTTTACCATTTTTTCGATGACATAAAGGAAAAAATGTTATCATGGTCAAAAGTAGTAGCTTCTTGCCGGTTCTGGAACAGAGCAAATGAGATCAGTATAAGTATGACTGTATGATTTTACTGTGTAAATTCTACTCACTCATTTCATCTTCAGTGCAATCAACTGCACCCACTCCTGTCTGTCGCCTACAAAGTTGTCAGACAAAAAAAAGACCCCTTTAAAAAATCCAACTAGCAAAGAAAAAGAGTTAAAATACAACAACAATAAGTGTAATTGACAAAACCATAACAAAACTAATGGAACCACAGATAACAAAAGAGACTACGAGGGTCACCAGTTAGGTGCAACACACAATAACACGCCAACCAGCCAGATAAACAAGTTTTCCATCAAATGGGTTCAGATTTTCCATTTGTTTATGTTGCTGGATAAAGCAGCAATTTGTATTGGGAACAGTTTTGCTGAGACATAAGAAAATAACACAGAGAGGTATTGAAATGATTTAACAGATTCGTTTTTTCTTGTGCCCATGTGTCTTTTAATAGCCTAAGTTGAAAACCCCGGTTAGAGCATCTCGGATTGCTTTGAAGTTTTTTTTGCCCATTTTACGATAGTTGAATGTTTTTCGGCGGTAAGTCCGTACTTCTTGAGATAATGACCTAAAAGTTCTAAGAAACGCTGTCGGCAACAACGTGAATGACGTATGAGCACTATCTTTGAAAACATCTTCGCGTACCTCCCAAACAAAAGCTCATCATTTTGATTTTTCGTTTTTTTATGGTTGAAGGTTCAATCATATGATTGCATAAGTCTGGAGTATTCCCCATTGGCTTATCTTCATCATTACTCTCTATTATAGAGAGTAATGTCTACATAAATTTGCCGTATGTTTTTTGACACGAATTTAATTTACAGCAACTACTTTTGACGTTTCAAAATTCGATGAGATGAGCTGATGCATCTACCTTGGTAATTGTGTTGTGAACAAAAATCAGCTAACTGTAATTTAAATCCCCCAAAGGTATATCTAAATGCAATGAGATTTGTACTGGATTTATTAAATCCTGTTTTGGATTTATGGCTAGTCTAGCTTTTTTATGGCACTAGTGCTTTTTGCCGGGTTAACCTTCTTTATGAGGATTTATTTGACGCTTGATCTATGAAATTGACATTTGAAACCCAAACGCACTGGGTTAACCCGGTTAAGTGAAAAACATATGATTGCATAAGTCTGGAGTATTCCCCCATTGGCTTATCTTCATCATTACTCTCTATTATAGAGAGTAATGTCTACATAAATTTGCCGTATGTTTTTTGACACGAATTTAATTTACAGCAACTACTTTTGACGTTTCAAAATTCGATGAGATGAGCTGATGCATCTACCTTGGTAATTGTGTTGTGAACAAAAATCAGCTAACTGTAATTTAAATCCCCCAAAGGTATATCTAAATGCAATGAGATTTGTACTGGATTTATTAAATCCTGTTTTGGATTTATGGCTAGTCTAGCTTTTTTATGCCACTAGTGCTTTTTGCCGGGTTAACCTTCTTTATGAGGATTTATTTGACGCTTGATCTATGAAATTGACATTTGAAACCCAAACGCACTGGGTTAACCCGGTTAAGTGAAAAACAAGTAAAAAAGTATGAGTCGGCTTTGCCGACAGAGATATACCCTCAGCCTATATAAATTTAAACCGCACTTAGACACAAATGTTGAACTTTTGTGTGGGAGGTATCTAAGGAGAAGACCATTTTATTGACATTTTTTAAATAAAGGGGGAGGGGGGCTGATACTAAGTTTGGACAAAAAATATGACCAAAGTCCAAATTTTGGACCAGTTTTTGTGCTCTCCAGCCAATATATATGGCTTTCTACATCTTTCGGGCTGTCTTCTCAAGAAGTATGGACTCGCCCCTGAAAAAGCTTTTACTGTCGTATGTGCAGCACCGAATGCAAGTTGCTTCAAAAAAATTAAAGTGATCCGAGAGCAGGTCTTAAAATGAACTTATCCGAAATTTTGTGTGGGAGTTACCCGAAGAAGTAAGCAAATATAGTCCATATTCGAATCTGATCTATATCTGGTAGATATATTAGAATGTGTAAAGTATGGACCAAATCAGTCACTCCCTTCAAGATGTGCACATGTGCACAATTTTTTCGAAGAATTTTGAACTTTTGTGGAGCAAATACCTGAAGGAGTGGGCTGATATAGCTTATCTTCGAACATAAACTAAGTTTGGACAAAATATTACGAATCCCGTATTTTGGACCAAATCGGCAGATCCGTTCGAGAGCTATCTTGCGCTCCAACTACACACACGGTGTCCTAGAGTTTTTTTTTTTGAAACTATCAGTCTATTTTGTCGCAAGTATGGACTTGCCCCTAATGGAACTTATAGGCGTCGTATGGAGGGCAGTGAATACAAGTTGTTACAACAAAAATCGAAGCGGTTAGAAGGCAGGTCCTAAACTGAACTTTTCCAAACTTTTGTGTGGGAGGTTCCCAAAAGAGTGGACCAATAGAGTCCATATTGGAACCTCATCTAAGTCTGGTACAAATTTTACGACGTGCAAAGTATAGACCACATCGGTTACTCCCTTCAAGAGTTATCGTTGCTCAAATTTTCCGAACATTTTCGAAGTTTTGTGGGGGAGGTAACTGAAGGAATGGACCGATATGACCTATATTCGAACTTAAACTATGTTTGGACAAAATATTACGAAGGCCAAATGACTTCTTTCAGACAAAAATATGTAGTTCGGAATCACTATCACTAATGATTCAACTATTTTTCTTGGCTACAAACATTTTGCTTGATTATATTAAAATCAATCCTATCTACAAAGACACATATTAATCATACGCCATAGTAAAACATTTTATCATGTATTTTTTTGTTCTCAGTTGCCTTAAGGAAAATACGGAAACCGGATATGGAAACTAATGCTTTCTACAAACATATTGATGTGCAAATAATTGGTTGGCATTTGAACATTTGGCAAAACCTCAAATAATGAACAGTATAAGAACATAGATGGGCTTTCTCGCACGCCAGCGTTGCTGTGGTTTGTTACGGGTTGTTTTGTTATTTTATTTTTAATAAAATCGTTTTTTGTAATCGTTTAGATGTCGTCTGTGTGTTAAAAATATTAAAAAGTAAAACAATTCTAACAAAAACGCTGTTTCATTTTTCCCTTAAAAATATTTAAGAGTAATTTTGACAATCTATGTATCAGAATGACTGTATGATTTTACTGAGTAAATTTTACTTACTCATTTCATCTTCAGTGCAATCAACTGCACCCACTCCTCTTTATCGCCTACAAAGTTGTCAGACAAAAAAAGACCCCTTGAAAAAATCCAACTAGCAATTATTAGCCAACTAGCATTATTACATGTGTTCTTTTACTACCTGATGGGTATGAAAACGCAAAATAAACCAATTTGGAGGCGTTAAAAATATAATTTTTACATTGAAAGTTAATGCCAAGAAGCTCCTCCTTGAAATTCAACCATCACATTTAATTTGAAGTTAACCGGAACGCTATAAATCTGTTCGGTAAATCCAAACTATAACAAAAGAATACTTATAATAATGGGGGTAAGTGTAATTGACAAACAAAAGAGGCTACTAGGGTGACCAGTTAGGTGCAACACACCATAACACGCCAACCTGTCAGATAAACAAGTCTTCCATCAAATGGGTACAAATTTTCCATTTGTTTATGTTGCTGGGAAAAAGCAACAATTTGTATTGGGAACAGTTTTGCTGAGTCATAAGAGAAAATAACGCAGAGAGGTATTGAAATGATTTAAGAGATTCGTTTTTGTCTTGCTAAAATACAGAGCTGCCGATACAAATTTTAATTTATTTAACAAGTTTTTCATTCTTGAGATCCGACCAAAACAGTTTTAAGATAGATATGGTGATTTATATACACCAAGTAAGAAAGGTCGGGATGATCGACAATATGATACCCTCCCCCTATATCCCTGGTCCCTATTGTTGCGGGATATAAGTTTAATAACATTTTAATGAACACAGGGATCGACGGCCACTTTTTGAATACGTTGAAGTAACTTGATATTAGTATAACACGGATGTAATTCAACACTAAGTTTTAAACTCAACCTAAAGAAATTTAGTATATTGTCCCAGAAAAAGGAAAGTGGGCAATTTCAGTGGTTCAGAATCGTTTTTTCCCTGGTCAAAACATTATAAGTTTTGAACGGATCAAGTTCGGTCTAGTAGTTACAAAGGAATACAAGGTCAAAATAAAAAAATTTTGAGTTTTTTTCTTGTTTTACATCAAAATATGAGTGTTTTTGAGTTTTCTATAAAAAACCAGTAAGGAAAGGATCAAAGTCGGGCGGGGCCGACTATATGATACCCTACACCAGTGAATAGGTAAAATATATATGGGAGCTAAATCCAAATGTGAACAGATTACGGTATAATTTGACACATATATTTCTAGACCAAACACCGTCACACATTCCAAATTTCATCAAAATTAGACATACATAGCGTCTTTGGTGCATCAAATACCTTAAATCGGGCGAAAATATATATGGGAGCTATATCCAAATCCGAACCGATTTCGACAAAATTTGGCACACTTATTTTTAGACCAAATTCCGTCGCATATTCCATATTTCACTGAGATCGGAGATATATAAAGTGTTTCGTGCACCAAATACCAAAAATCGGCCAAAAATGTATATGGGAGCTATATCCAAATCTGAACTTATTTTGATATAATTTGGCACATTTATCTATAGACCTAATTCCGTAACACATTCCAAATTTCATCAAAATTGGACAGATACAGCGTGTTTGGTGTATCAAATATTTCAAATCGGCCGAAAATATATAGGGGAGCTATATCCAAATCTGAACCGATTTCGATATAATTTGGCACATTTATCTATAGACCTAATTCCATCACACATTCCAAATTTCATCAAAATTTGACAGATACAGCGTGATTTGGTGCATCAAATACCTCAAATCGGCCGAAAATATATATGGGAGCTATATCCAAATCTTAACCGATTTTCACCAAAAGCAATAGCGTTCTTCATTAGGCAAAAAATATGATCTACCCCAATTTTCAGCCAAATAGAACAATAAATGCGACCTGTACGTTGCGAACGGACAGACGGACGGACATGCATAAATCGACTCAGAAAGTGATTCTATGCATATCCCTAGAAGGAACTATGGGTCTATCTATTTTCCTTAGGCATGTTACATACAAATGCACTAACACATAATACCCTTACCACAGGGTGGTGTAGGGTATAAAAAATAAAAAAATTAGTACCTGAGGAAAAATAAAATAGATCACATCATGTAAACGCTACGATAATTTATAACAACGGTCCTTAACGACAACAATCCTACCTACTTAACACAAAATAATGAACACAGAGATTTGCAAAAATTACGTATTTTCCAAAATTGGGAAAAATGGTCATCTTTAGGAGCCCGCCTACATCTTACAATATTTTTACCTAATTTATTGATTTCCTTAGTTTGGGTCTAGAAAAACATGCGAAGACGGCCCGCTAACCGAATTATGTAACTCAAACATCTATATGTTAAATATGGTAAGACTTAAGAAAAATCATAATGGTAAATCTTGCAGAGAATTTTCACAGCTATAACATTTTCTCCAGTCCCATTTCGATAGGACTTGCCGTTTTTAAAACAAAATCATGAAAACCTAAAAAACACTAATAATGTGACCTTGACCCTTTTTATACCCTCCACCATATGGAGGATATAATTAAATTTGTCATTCCGTTTGTAACACATCGAAATATTCGTCGGAGACCCTATAAAGTATATATATTATTGATCGATTTAACCATGTCCGTCTGTCCGTCTGTATGTCTGTTGAAATCAAGATAAAGCTCGCAATTTTAAAGATAGAGAGTCAATATTTGGTACAGAAGTTTTTATTACTTGCAGGATGGTTGGTATTGAAAATGGGATATATCGGTCCACGTTTTGATATAGCCCCCATAGAACGGTACCTCCCGATTTTTGGTATTTTTAGCTTCATTATCCTACCAAAATGGCTGAAATTTGGTACCTAGTCTTTTTTATGGGTATAAAACTTTTCCCCAGAACTTTGCCGGTATCGGTCCATGCCTTCATATAGCCCCCATAGAACGGTACCTTCCGATTTTCGGTATTTTTAACGTTGTGGCCTCAATATTCCACCGGAGTGGCTGAAATTTGGTATTTTGACTTCGTTGGGGGTACTCAAACTTCCCCTTTAAATTTGTCGGTATAGGTCCACGCCTTCATATAGCCCCCAAGGAGAGGTACCTCCCGATTTTCCGTATTTTGGAGGTTGTGGCTTCAATATTCCACCAAAATGGCTGAAATTTGGTATTTAGTCTTCAATGTGATATAAAACTGTTTGCCGGAAATTTGTCTGTACAGGTCCACGCTTTCAGATTGCCCCATTTCCGACTAAAATTCGTCGGTATAGGTTCACGTTTCGATATAGCCTCCCTAGAACGGTACCTCCCGATTTTCGTTATACTGAAGATGGTGACGACTATATCCCACCGAAATGGCTTAAATTCGTTATTTAGTCTTCCAAGAGTTATAAAATATTCCAGAAGAGTATTATCAGTATAGGTCCACGTCTTCCTATATCCCCAAAGAAGCGTACTTCATGATTTTCGGTATTTTTTAAGTTTTAGCCACATTCTCTTACCGAAATATAGGAAATTTGGTATTTAGTCTTCTTTGAGTCTAAAAATTTTCCGTCAGAAATTTGTTGGTATACATAGATCGACGTTTTGAAATAGCCCCCATAGAACGGTGCCTCACATTGCTGAAATTTAGTATTAAGTCTTCTTCATACACGAAAGGAAACTAATTATTCTATTTTACTTCAATATAACTTGTGGTGGAGGGCATAACAAGTTCGGCCCGGCCGAACATAACGCCGTTCTTACTTGTATATTTTTTTTATTTTTTTCATCTATGTTTGAACATTGTAGTTTAGGTATCCGCACAAAATTCCAGTTGTAAACACTTTTCATTTAAAGCCTCTTTTTTGCTTGTTATTTTCTTGCTATTTAATATAAATTGTGTGTTGGTAACCCTGGCTATAACGCACATTACTCGCTGCAATTGCCTTCAATTAAAAAACAAAGAAACAAACCCAACGACCACAAGTTGCTGCCACATTCAATATAAGCAAGCAGCTGCTGGAAGAACATCAAATTCACCACACTGTTCACACACCTAACAGCACACAAAGCTCATCAACTCCAGCAGAGGAATAACGAGAAATGGATGATGCCATTTAGTTAGTCTTAAAGCGTACGTTGAAGGGACAAAACCGGTGAACGGTCCGTATCGGTTGTGTAGAATATATAAACGTTTTTTTCCGTTACGTAGCAAATTCATTGAACGCGTTCGGCAAAGAAATCTCTCGGTAATACGCACACAACACACTCAGTCGGTAGTTGTTCAATATCCGTTTCATTCCATTTTGGATACGCCTCCACAAAAGTTGAAACAAATGAAGAAAGTATTGCTTGGAATTTATGCGAAGTGAAAAAGAGGCGAATTGCACGAAACAGAGAACCAAAATAAAATTCACCACAGCTGTCGGCATCCTACAAAACTAGTGACAGATTCTAAAGTTTCCGTTTCAGTTGCACGGTGACTTCCACTAACAACGGGCGTTTTGTTCTGAGTGCGGAATTAACGAAAGTGTTATCCGCAGTTAAACAAACGAAGAACGTTACGGTCTCGCTAAATAACGGTAAATGTTGAAAGAAGAATATTTTTGGTGATTTTAAAGAAAAGATAATTGAAAAATTTTGCAAACGTAAAGTTTATATGTGATGTTTGTGCTTGTGCTGAAATAAAAATAACAACCAAACACAATCGTAATGTAAATGAAACGTGTATAAGAAAATAAGGAATAATAATAACAACGAAAGCAAAAGGCAAGCTCCCAAGTGAATTATTACCATAAAATAAATATTTGCAGGCACATCGTAAATGCAAATGCGAAATCATCTCCACCAAAAAAAGTGCCAAATAAAGTGAGTTTTACAAAACAAGCAAAGAGAAGAAGTGAAATGTTGTAATAGCAACAACAACAATACCAATAATAACAAGAAGAATTTAACATAAAAATTTGAATTACATATTTCACAAAAATTTAAAGGTAATTAATGTTTTGTCTTGTCTCAAAGAATGTCCTGAATGTTAAAGTTATGTGATTTTAAAGCACCAAAACATCCAAAAAAGAACGGTGAAGAGAAATTATTGTTGTTTTGTTTTTGAAAGTTAAAAACAGGAGAGTTGCTTTCATCATAACTGCTGTGTTTGTGTTTTGCTTTCCTGTTGTTGTTTATTGTTGTGTACGTTCTTTTTTGTTTGACGATAAAATGAGAAGAGTGGTCCTGCTGTTGTTAGAGAGCTCTACAATTGTGTAATGAAGGTAACCGGAACAACAACAACAACACGACATCAGGAGCAACAATGGGAATTTGTTATTTACTTCCAGTATTGCAAACTTTTCAAGGTCAAAAATCGTTAAAGTTTACATTTTTGACAAATTGTGCACGTAATCAAAAAATGTGTTGTGACAACGTTGGCAGGAATTTACAAAAATTATAACAGAGATTAAAGATAAATATAAATGTTTCCAATTAGAATATTTAGTTGGATACAGTGTAGAACATAGAAAAAAAAAAACAATCCAGTTAGATAAAAATGGTGAATATTTCTGTGGTTTTCTGAAAAAATAGCATAAGTCGAGAGATATCTTTCCTTTGCTATCAATCGTTTGTGGGGAACATTTTTCGAATTCTGCAATATGTTTGCAAAAAACTACATAATTTTTAAAAACTGTCATTAATTTAAAGAGTGTTATAACTCCAAAAAAAAAGAAAGAAAAAAAACGTATTTTAAGTTGACTATTGAAATATGCCTGTCAAAATTAAAACAATTATTAAACAGATAACAGTGCCAAATTTCTCTGCAATATTAAGCATGTTTTGAAGCTTCTTAGTGGTTTTTGATTTATGTTAAACTTGAAGTATGAAGTAGAGTGTGCGGGAAAAATATAAATTGTCAACCAAAATTCATTTTTTAAAGTTTTGACACTTTTTGTGTAAATGAGCTTATGTACTTTTAGCTTAAAAAATTATAGTTTGCAGCAACAAACTATTACATAGTGAAACATTTTCCGAAAAGCCTGACCAAAAATCAAAAAAGAAGTTATGAATTTACACTAAATAGTGTAAAATATTGTTTATGGTATTCCACTGCCACCCGTGTATGTAGTTCCGAAAAATATATACGTTTCTTGTTTAGTAAGTGGATATAAGCAGGCGAAAGTGACCCTATTTGGATTTTTTGTCTCAATATTTAAGTTGTTATAAAGGTTTAGTAATATCCAAAATAAGCAACGGGTTTTAAATATATATTTTTTGTAATTGCAATGAAAGGTGTGTGAAACGTATTTAAAATGTTCAATGTCGCCAATGAAGCGCGCGTTTTTAAATAATTGATGTCCGTACTTGTTTATTTTTTTCAAAATCAATTTTGACAATAAATTATGAAAATACTTGTGAGTAAGGTCGAGTTGGACTGTGTACCTTATCACACGGACAGACATGCATAAATCAACTCAATCAACTCGTTTTCTTATGCATGTTACATACAAATTCACAAAGACATAATACCACTTAGGATTAAAGTTCAAAAGTGCTGAGGAGGAAGTACTTGAAGGAATAAACCGACATAGTCCATTATGAAAGTGGATCTTATTTTGGGAGTCATACCTTTTCGATAGATATCGCAGTAGTATGCCAGGAAGCATGGACTTGTCCACGGAAAACATAATATCGATGTAAACAGGACCACAATGAATATCATCGGTATACATTTCCCAAGGATCTTCGAACAGACCCTAAACTTCACTTAAACAAAAATGTTGAACTTTTTTTGAACAAAATCGGTTAACCAGTTCGAGTACTATAGTGCGCTCCAGCCACTACACATGGTGCCATAGGGGTTTTTAAAACTTTCGGGCTATTTTCTCAGGAAGTATTTACCTGCCCCTAAAAAAAATGTGAATGCAAGTTGCTTCGACAAAAATCAAAGTGATTCGAGAGCAAGCCTTAAAGCGAACTTATCCGAAATTTTGTGTGGGAGGTACCCGAATTAGTAGACAAATATAGACCATATTCGAACCTGATCTACATATACCTGATAGATATATTAGGATGTGTAAAGTATGGACCAAATGGTGTAAAGTATGGGCCAAATCCCAACATTTTTGAACTTTTGTGGGGGGGGTGTACCTGAAGGAGTGATCCAATATAGTTTATCTTGGAACTTAAACTAAGTTTGGACAAAATATTACGAAGGCCAAATGTTGGACCGAATCGCCAGATCCGTTCAAGAGTAATCTTGCGCTCCAACAACTATACCAGTGTCATAGGGGGTTTTCGCAACTTTCAGGCTATTTTCTCAGGAAGTATGGACTTTCCCCTGATGAAACTTGTTCCGTCATATGATGGGCAGTGAATACAAATTGCTACAACAAAAACCAAAGCGATTCGAGAGCAGGCCCTAAACTGGACTTTTCCGAAATTTTGTGTGGGAGGTACCCGAAGGAGCGGACCGATTCAGTCAATATTTAACTGGCTGGAGCGCACGATAACTCTCGAACGGATCAACCGATTCGGTCCAAAATTTGGCCTTCGCAATACTTTGTCCAAACTTAGTTCAAGTTCGAAGATGGGTTATACCGGTCCACTCATTCGGGTACCTCTCCCACAAAAGTTCGAAAATGTTCGGAAAATTTTTGCGATACAATAACTTTTGAAGGGAGTAACTGATTTAGTCCATACTTTGCACATCGTGAAATTTCTACCAGACTTAGATGAGGTTCCAATATGGACTCAATCGGATACCTCCCACACAAAATTTCGGAAAAGTTCAGTTTAGGACCTGCTCTCGAATCGCTTTGATTTTTGTTGTAGCATCTTGCATTCACTGCACCCCATATAACGGCATGAGCTTCATCAGGGGCAAGTCCATACTTCCTCAGAAAAAAGCCTGGAAGGTACAAAAAAAGCCCTATGACACCGTGTGTAGTGGTTGGAGCGCACGATAACTCTCGAACGGATGAACCAATTTTGTCCAAAATTTGGCTTTTGCAATATTTTGTCCAAACTTAGTTTACGTTCCAAGATGAGTTTTATCGGTCCACTCCTTCAGGTATCTTCCCCACAAAATCTCAAAAATGTTCGGAAAAATTGTGCACACGATAACTCTTGATGGGAGTGAAAGATTTGGTCCATACTTTACACATCCTAAAATTTCTACCAGATATAGATCAGGTTCGAATATGGACTATATTTGTCCACTCCTTAGAGTACCTCCCACACAACATGTTGGATAAATTCACTTTAAGACCTGCTCTCGAATCACTTTGATTTTTGTTGAAGCAACTTGCATTCGCTGCCTCAATTACGGCAGTAAAAGTTTTTTCAGGGGCAAGTCTATACTTCTGGAGAAAACAGCCCGAAAGTTGTAAAAACCCCTATGGCACCATATGTATGTAGTGGCTGCAGGGCTCGAACCGAATAAATTACCGAATATAGCTATATTATGTTTTTCGCAGGCTAGTGTGATAAAAAAGCCCTGTTTATCGATATCCCCGCAAATTTTTTGAGCTTCAATCCTTTCCATACTTTTGTCGGTCGGCCAAAATTTTACAGCGATATTATGTTTTTCGTTGTTACCACAATTCTTTTAAATAACTCTTCCAAATGGTCCTATCCGATATCATTAAAATGCTTGCTAAAGAATCAATTTTTAAATGAACCGAAAAATCAATTCCAAAAACATTCCTTGGAATATATATTTATTCATTACAAAGAAGTAATGCAAAAGGTGTGATTGAGAAGCAAAATAGAGTGCATCTTAATGCACCATGCCCTTGTAAAAATCATGTCTTCTTTCACGTAAAAAGAAGTAGTCAGGAATCACTTGCCCTCACTATACTTCTTTGGCTACAAACATTTTGCTGCGATACTTTTGTTGAGTGAAATGTAGCTTAAATCCTCCGAATAGGTAAAGTCGGGAGGTACATTTATATTTGGGCAATATCAAACTGTGGACTTCTGTTCAAAATTATTGGTGGAGAATATGTTTGACCACCGAGAACTTCCAATGTCAAAATTCAGCTAATTTGGTCTGAAAATGGGGATAAAACCCTCAAAATACTGAATATTCGGAGGGGGCAATACCAAGACAGACCAATGTCCACAATTTTTGGTGCAGAATTGTTGTGACTAATGGGAATCACAATGGCCGAATTACATCAAATTTGTTCGGAAAATATAGCTTAAATCTTCAAAATACTGAAAATTGGGAAGTAGCCTATGTATATGGCTATACCAAAACACTAGTCGATGTTCTTCATATTCGGTAAATTATTATCCACAGACATTGGCTGAGTTTGTGCATAATTTCCGAAACCTATCTCAATTCGAAAATTTGTTGATGTACATGGAACCCTCAAAGATCCCAAGTGTGGCACAGTGTGTTAAAAACATGTTGCAAAGTCTAGGCAAGACGCGTTTATCTTCGCTGTAATCGGGCGATTGGATCCCACATAATTATAAATCATAAGCAAACTATGTTTTCTCTTAAAAGCTTTTCAACATCCACAACCCATTCCATCGTGCTTAATCTAGAACAGCTATTCTATACAATGGTATCCTATTTTATTAAAAATGGATTTATATTTTTACCAGAGAATTCCCATGAAATTCCGTTAAAACCAGCCATATTGACATCACAGTTGATTTCGGTTAAATTTTTGGATCTAATGTTGTTGTTGTTTTATTGTTGTTTCTGTGATGGCTCACACGATTCTCACTCCTTCTAGTGCCTTTTTGCCTTGCTTGCCACCACCCGAAACCTTTAGCAACGTCATTACTCATCAAAATCAAATCCAAAAAACACAACCCAAAAACAAGGGTGGATTACAACAATCAATGTTTTGCGCCAAAGACCCTTCCCAAAAATGAAAAATAAACACACACTCAACAAGGCAATAGGAAAAATATTGGAAATAAAAAACAACAACAATAACAACGGAATCTATGGATCAGGAAGTATTTGCAGCAATTTCTTGTTCGATTTTACAAAAGGACATTGAAAAAAATAATAACAACACATACTCACTCACAAACATACTGACACAGGGCGTAGAAAGTAAGGAAATAATAAAAACAACAACATAACCACTTAAAATCCCCCATTTCAAGACCATAATAAAAGTGTGCTGCAGTTGAAAACCAAAACAATTGAAAAAAAAAACGCTCACACGAAGTCCTTTTAAAATTCTTGACACGAAACAAGCCAAGAATGATTAACAAGTTTTACATGATTATACATGGTGTTATTGTTGATAATAAAAGAAAAATATTTATGTTATGTAATCTTAGGGAGTGGGTTTTCGATGATAGTACATCAGATCGGGGGTGTTTCCAAGTCTTTTGGGAGCAATCTATCAAAAGTTGAGTGTGCTTTTGTTTTATTTCCATATTAAAAATTTAAGACAATACGTGAAGGAAATCTATCAATGGCAAAATGTTTATGAGTAAACACTTGTACACAATATGGGACTATTTTTCGGCGAATACTTAACGATTCCATGCTCATCAATTTATTATGCATTTATTTTTTTTTGCTAGAAATTTTTTAATGTTTTAAAAAAATCCAATACAATCTCATCATTTATGGCAACCATCAACTGCGCCCATGTAGTCCATTTTTTGTTATACCCTCCACCACAGGATGGGGGTATATTAAGTTTGTCACTACGTTTGTAACTACTCGAAATAATCATTGTAGACCCCACAAAGTATATATATTCTTGATCAGCGTGCAATTCTACATCGATATAGCCATGTCCGTCCGTCTGTCCGTCTGTGGAAATCACTCTAGCGTCCGAACGGATTGACGTAGGTTGATGAAATTTTGGGAAAATATGTTATTTTTACGTAGGACTTTTGGTATGGAAAGCGGGCTATGTAGGTCCACGCTTTCGTATAGCCCCCATACAAAATGACGCGTGACGCGTCGTCGTTTTAAGGAATTTTTAAGATATTTGCCCCATTTTACCACCGAATTGGTTGTAATTTGGTACTTTGTGTCTCCAGAGGCCAAAAAATATTTCTACCAAAGTTGGGTTATATAGGTCCACGTTTTGGTATAGCCCCCATATAAGGCCCCATATAAAGTACGCGTCATTTGAATATATTTTGAATGTATTAGACCCATTTGACCGAAGAATCGGTTGTAACTTTGTATTTTGTGGCTAAGAAACATTTCTACCATAAAATGTTTATATAGGTCCACGAGTTGATATAGCCCCCATAATACAATATCTCCCGATTTTCGATATTTTGAACGTTTTAGCCTCATTATCACACCGAGATGGCTGAAATTTGATATTTAGTCTTCTTTAGGCGTATAAAACTTTCCCCCAGAAATTTTTAGGTATAGGTCCACGCCATCATATAGCCCCCATAGAACGGTACCTTCCGCATTTCGGTATTTTGAAGGTTGTGGCCACATTAATCCACCGAAATGGCTGAAATTTGTGGTGGAGGGTATAAAAAATTCGGCACGACCGAACTTAACGCTTTTCTTACTTGTTTGTTCTTAAGTTAGATGAATCGATCATTTCAAATTCTACAGCGCTCCTGCCTACAGTTTTTTACTTAGGTTTGTTAGAACGTTTCTTTTGACACCGAACCCAGGACAGATCCCCTTGTTTTGCGGTCTCCTTCCCTAAACCATCTGGCATCAAGTGTTTTGATGTCCTTCAGAAAAATACAAGTAAGGATTGCTGATGAAGCTGTCACACACGCACACCACGCTGTCTGTGGTAAGGGGTATTATGTCTTCGTGCATTTGTATGTAACATGCATAAGGAAACGAGATGGACCCAAAGTTCCTTTGATATACAACACTATGACTTTCAAAAACTATTTTCTAGTTCTATAATACAATGCGCAACATATTCAAGGTAATTTTGTGCAAACAACGTCTACTGTGGATTTTATGAAAATGCAGACCAAATCGACAAAAACCGTATTTTGGTTTTGTGTTGTTAGATCGGGTTTAGATTTTATGGCTAAATATTGACTTTTTAGGGCAAATCGAAGCAATATCTCTGAAACCAATTCGAATCGTGTTTAAACCTCTGAAGCAAACTTGTAGATCATAGCATAGAGCAAATATTTGGAGAAAAATTCACCTCGAAAAACTGCATCTGCTGTCTCAAAATGGATAATATATCTAAAAATTCCTTTATTTCGCACCATATCTCCAAAACTGTTACATATTTCGCTAACTTTTCTTTGAATGAAATATCCGCTGGAATGTAGTTCATAACTCTTTAAAATATTCCATTCCTGTTAAACGCCTCTAACAGGCTATTTGTACCATATTTTTCAGAGGAAATTTGGTAAATATATGAGCAATGCAATAAAATTCCAAATATGAAAATAAACAGCCTGTTTGAAATATGTATGTCTTGTAGAAGGTGTGATTTGAAATACAGCCTAAACAACATGAAATAAGTATTTTAGAGTTTCAGAATGTTCTAAGGAAATGCTAAGCAAATTGTTCGGAAAAATTTTGCAGAAGGTTACATGGTTCAACTCCCAATATTTTAGCTGCTACTGTCCATAATTCCAGAAAGTATATAAGCTTCGATATATTTTACCGATTTTGATGCGCTAGATGCAGTTTTTATTAGTTCTTCCGGTTGATACATAGGTTCTTCTACTTTAGGGCTATAATGTTGCTGAAGACTGCGAAGTAAAATTCTTTTTAGTTTCTGAGATAAAGCCCCGATAAGTGGGAAACAGTGTCGTTTTACCTATAAAATAAATGAGGCTATAAAATCCAAACCCGATCTAACAACACAAAACCCAATTAGGGTATTTGTAGCCTCAGTGTATACTTTCAGAAAATGTCCATTAGAAGTTGTTTGCATTTTCAGTGCTGCACAGTGTTATTGCCGTAAAACGAATTTTAGAATTGTACTCTACAATTAGTGAAGGATACGTGTTTATTTTCACACGTGGAAATTAGAAATGTCCTACCAAAAGCATAGGCAGGATTACATTTTTATGAGCTGGCAACATTTATTTTTGCTAAGGACCACGTATTTTCTCGTTGAAGTACTAGGATTCGCAATTTTTAGCAACATCCATAAAAAAATAAGTCATTACAGTTCGTTTCTTGAACAATATTGCTTAGCTTTCAATTCAATTCAATTCAATTTTTAAAAGAATTTTCAACGTTAACTTGACTGAATTTTATGTTTCTGAACATCAAAGGCCTCTGCATGGATATTCAAGTAAAAAAAATCATACTTTACCTGGAAAAATCCTTCCAAAAAAGCGAACATGTAGTGCCTTAAGGTGTTCGAATATGAATTTTGCCTCGACTGTGAACGCCATCAACCCGTAAATGATTGAACTAGTTAAAATATCTTTTTGTTTCATGTAAATTATTGTTAAATATTTTCTATCCAATAAATTAATGCACTTGTGTCTGCCATATCTGCTATAAATAACGATTTTACTCATTTTAGAAGGGTGTTCGAATATGAGTTTTGCATACTGTGCATGGAATCACTTTCTGAGTCGATTTATGTATTTCCGTCCGTTCCTAACGTACAGGTCGCATTTATTGTCCGATTCAGCTGAAAATTGGGGAATGGCATTTCATATTCGCATAGGAAGAACGCTTTTGCTTTATGTGAAAATAGGTTCAGATTTGGATATAGCTCCCATATATATTTTCGGCCGATTTCGCATATTTATATATAGCTTCCATATATATTTAAAATATTCATAGTGGTGTAGGATATCATATAGTCGGCACCGTCCGACTTCGATCGTTTCCTTACTGGTTTAATTTTGAAATGGATGTTTTATTTTCGTAGTTTATTAAAAATTGATAATTTGACTATTTGTATACTCTCCACCATAATATGGAGGGTATAATTAAATTTGACTTTCCTGTCTGTAACACATCAAAATATTCATTGGAGACTATATACGTGGGCGGTTCGGAAACTTCTTAGCCTATCAATGAATTAGTTTTTCAAAAATATTTTTATTTTTTAATATAATCTCCTGAAACTTCAATACACTTAGTCCAACGCTTTTCTAGCAATTCTATCCCTTGATTAAAATAGTTTTCCTCAAGGTCTTCAAAATAGTGGTTTACAACTGTAATTGCATCTTCATTTAAGGTAAAACGCTTGCCAGCAAGGAATTTTTTCAGATTTGGGAACAAGTAAAAGTCACTGGGAGCTAAATCAGGAGAATAAGGTGGGTGGTGATGCAACTCGTACTTTAATTCGTTGATTTTAGCCATTGTTAAAACACTCTTGTGCGCTGGTGCGTTGTCTTGATGAAAAATTATTTTTTTGTGTTGTAAGCCAGGACGTTTTTCTCGAATTTGTACATTTAATTTATCTAAAAGGTTGCAATAGTACTCTGAATTTATTGTTTTACCCTTTTGCAGATAGTCAATCAATAAAATACCTTTGAAGTCCCAAAAAACCGTTGCCATAACCTTACCAGCCGATTGAATTGTTTTTGCCTTGTTTGGGGCACTTCCTCCAGCTTCAGTCCATTGTTTGGATTGTTCTTTTGTCACTGGAGTATAGTGGTGGATCCACGTCTCATCAACAGTTATGAAACGACGCTTAAAATCCATTTTATTTCGCTTTAAACGATCCAAACAAGCTTGAGAAATGTTCATTCTTATGCGTTTTTGATCGACTGTCAACAAATGCGGCACCCATCTTGCAGAAAGCTTTTTCATCTGTAGTTCTTCATGCAAAATTAAATGGACTCGATCATTTGAGATACCCATGATATTAGCAATTTCACGCACTTTTATTCGTCGATCATTTAATACCATATCATGCACTTTGGCTACAATTTCTGTTGTTGTTGCTGTTTTTGGACGTCCACTACGTAATTCATCTTCAATGCTTGTACGACCACGTTTAAATTCAGCAACCCAATTTTTTACTGTTGTATATGAAGGAGCACTTTCACCTAACACATTCACCATATCATTATGAATTTCTTGTCCCGATAAACCTTTTTTATGTAAATATTTAATGACAGCACGCATTTCCAATTTTTCCATTGTAAAAAAATTGCGGATGCGTCTTTTTTGAACACCTGTTTTTATATGAAGGAGTTGCCAGATCGAAACAAAATTTAACATGTGTTCATAACAGAGATGGAAGTTTCCAAAACACTTAACTTTTTTCTGTTTATACCGCGCTTTTTGTGCTAGGCTAAGAAGATTCCGAACTGCCCTCGTAAAGTATATACATATATTCTTGATCATTGTAAAAATCTATGTCGATATAACCATGTTCGTCTGTTCGCCTGTCCGTTTGAATGTTGAAATCAAGATACATCTCTGAATTTTTAAGATAGAGCTTTGAAATTTGGTATATAAATTTCTATTACTTCTAGGATGTTTGGTATTGCAAATGAAGTTTTGAAATGTTTTGAAGGTTTTAGCTTCACTATCACACAGAAATTGTACTTAGTCTTCGCTGGAGGTATAATACTTTCTCCCAAAAATTTGTCGGTGCAGTTCCACGCCTTAGAAAGGTACCTCCCGATTTTCGGTATTTTGAAGTTTGTGGCCTCAATATTCCACCGAAATGGCTGAAATTTGGTATTTAGTATTCGTTGGGGGTCCAAAATTACCATAGAACGGTACCTCCCGATTTTCTTTATTTTGAACATTGTGGCTTCAATATTCCATCGAAATGGCTGAAATTTGGTATTTAGTATTCATTTGGGGTACAAAACTTTCCACCTGAAATTTGTTGGTATCGCGCTTTCATATTGCCTCCAAAGAACGGTACTTCCCGATCCTTATTTTGAACATTGTGACTTCAATATTCCACCGAAATGGCTGAAATATGGTATTTAGTCTTCGTTGGTGGTATAAAACTTTTCTCCAGAAATTTCTCCGTATAGTTCCACGCCTTCATAGTACCCCTATAGGACAGTACCTCCCGACTATCGGTATTTTGAAGGTTGTGGCCCCAACAACCCACCGAAAGGCTGAAATTTGGTATTTAGTCTAGGTTGGAGGTAGGAACGCTTTCGACTGAAATTCGTCTGTATAGGTCCACGTTTCGATATAGCCCCCATAGAACGGTACCTCCCTATTTTCGTAATTCTGAAGGTTGTGACGTCAATATCCTACTGAAATGACTGAAATTTGTTATTTAGTCTTCCAGCAGAGAATTATCAGTATAGGTCCACGTATTCCTATATCCCCCATATAAGCGTACCTCTTGATTTTTGGTTTTTAGGTTTTAGCCACATTATTTATTCTACCGAAATAGTCGAAATTTGCTATTTAGTATTTTTTGAGCCTGAAAACATTCTGCTAGAAATTTGCTGATACACATCGACGTTTTTATATAGTCCCATAGAACGGTACCTCCTGAATTTCAGTACTTTAAAAGTTTGCCACATTTTTACCGAAATTGCTGAATTTTGGTATTTAGTCTTCTTCATAAATGAAAGGAAACTAATTGTTCCATTTTACTTTAATACAACTCATGGTGGAGGGTATAGCAAGTTCGGCCCAACCGAACTTTACGTCGTTTTTACTTGTTATAAACATAATAGACAAATTCGCAAATAAACAAGTAAAATAGTATCAGTCGGCTTTGCCGACGGAGATATACCCTCAGCCTGTGCAAATTTATACTTTCATCTATGTATAACATAGAATCGAATAATGGCTAAGCAACCAAAATCCTTTTCCCCAATAGTTATGTATTTTTTAGATTTTGTGGCAATTTTTGGATGTATGAACTTTCTGACAAAACAATAAATTTTTCCGAGGAGTAGCTACCTGAAGGTATGGATCGACATAGTCCATTTAGGAAAAGGGTTTTATTTTGGGAGTTATTTCTTTTCGATAAATAGCGCGCCCTTCAGTCATTTCAGTTGGTCACCGTATAACTTAAAGCTTTTGGACTACTATGTAAGGAAGCATGGACTTGCCCACGAAAAACATAATATTTCTGTAAACAGCCACGATATAAATTTCCAAAAGAACCTTTGAACCTTAACAAAAAGTACAATTGTGCCGGAGGTACCTTGGGAGCATACCGATATGGACCATTTTCGAAGTTAACCTACATTTGGACAAACTATTAGGGGATCCAAAGCATGAACCAAATCGGCATGTCCGTTCAAGAGATATAGGGCGTACCATTTTATTCACATTTTTTTTTAAATTTTGTGAGGGAGGAATCCGAAGGAGTGGGCAGATATTACCCACCTTCGAACCCAAACTAAGTTTGGACAAAATATTACGATGAACTTTGGACCGAATCTGTTGATCCGTTCGAGAGTTATCGTGCGTTTCAGCCACTACACATTATGTCGTAGGGGTTTTTACAGCTTTCGGGCCATTTTCTCAGGAAGTATGGACTTGCCCACGAAAAAAAAAGGTGTACCGTCGTAATGGAGGCAGTGAATACAAGTTGTTGAAAAAAATCAAAACGAGCAGGCCATAAACTAAAATTTTTTTCAAGTATGGACCAAATCGATTGTTTCTTTCGAGATTTATCGTGTGCACAATTTTAGCGAACATTTTTGATCTTTTTTGGGGGAGGTACGGAAAGGAGTAAATTAAGCTTGGACAAAATATTACGATACCCAAAATTTGATCAAATTCGGCTGATCCTTTCGACAGTTATATTGCGCACCAGCCAGACAGACTGACGGATAGACATGGCTAAATCGATCCAAATTGTATGAAACGGATGTCGTCCAAACATACTTGGGGTCTAAACCTATTTTTCAATGAGGCACATTTTTGGCCATATCAAAGTGTATATACTAGGGTGGGGCGATTTGTGTGGAAGGAAAAAAACCTTAATGAGCCCTTCGCGTTTCTGATTCCTGGGATTGAACTGAGCAGAAAAGTCCACTGGACCATATATCTACCGTGAAAATCGAGCCTCCCGATTTTGACTTTAAGTTTTTTATTGACGTTTTTTGGATATTTTGGCATATAACAGCCAAACCATTGAGATTTTCGATCCAACACAAAGACAAACATTGTAGCCAAGACAGTAATTGAAAACTCTCTAATACATCGCAAAAGCATTGGAACGCTCCTTCAGGCAGTTTTGGCCTTAAGAATGTGCAAACTTTTCGGAAAATGTCGATAAATGACATTGTGCTACAAAATTTTACCCGAAAAATATTCAAGTGTTCTGATGCAAAATTATATCGTGTTGGGATCCATAGACAACGACAATGCCTTTATTTCGTTTGGGTCACTTCGTTTTATTTTTTTATAACGGTAAAAGTAGTGACAATCTGAGTTTCTTACATTTTCAAATTTAAACGGGCATATCTTATTTTTTCCACAACGGATTTCTTTTGATGATGGCTAAGTTATAGTGGTTTATGTCTGAAAACCCCCACAAAAAACCTATAAAGGAATTTCTCATAATTTTCAAAAAATATAATGTTTTTTTGTTTTCTTCAATATTTATTTTGAAAATTATGAGAAATTCCTTTATAGGTTTTTTGTGGGGGTTTTCAGACATAAACCACTATAACTTAGCCATTTGTTAACCGATTTAAAACAATAATAGCTTATTCAAAAGACATTATTCACATCTTTAAAAGGAAGAAGGATCATAAGAAATCCGTTGTGAAAAAAATAAGATATGCCCGTTTAAATTTGAAAATGTAAGAAACTTAGATTGTCACTACTTTTACCGTTATAAAAAAATAAAACGAAGTGACCCAAACGAAATAAAGGCATTGTCGTTGTCCATGGATCCCAACACGATATAATTTTGCATCAGAACACTTGAATATTTTTCGGGTAAAATTTTGTAGCACAATGTCATTTATCGACATTTTCCGAAAAGTTTGCACATTCTTAAGGCCAAAACTGCCTGAAGGAGCGTTCCAATGCTTTTGCGATGTATTAGAGAGTTTTCAATTACTGTCTTGGCTACAATGTTTGTCTTTGTGTTGGATCGAAAATCTCAATGGTTTGGCTGTTATATGCCAAAATATCCACAAAACGTCAATAAAAAACTTAAAGTCAAAATCGGGAGGCTCGATTTTCACGGTACATATATGGTCCAGTAGACTTTTTTGCTCAGTTCAACCCCAGGAATCAGAAACGCGAAGGGCCCATTAAGGTTTTCAAATCGCCCCGGCCTAGTATATACCCTATTTTGCCCAAAGGCTGAGGGTATACAAACAGCTTAGATAGGGCTATAGTCGGACGGGGCCGACCATTTGATACCCTACATCACTCCATGTGGGCAATATTGTTCACGGAATTTTATTTTATATGATTGGGACACGATATGTTATTGATATAATTAATTGATATTTTTTCATTATTTATTATTGATATAATTTACATCAAGGGAGAGGTCAATAACTGGTTTTCAAGTTACGCATTCGTAATTTGTCAGAATATGCCCCAGAATTTAAAATTTGGAAATTTTTCCCACAACGATCAATGGTTAATTTTACACGCTAAATAATATCCGATAATTTTTAAAAATGTTTGGCATTTTCCTTGACCAAACCTTTAACTTCGTGAGTATTAAAATATAACTGATTTTCCCAAAAAGCTACAACGTTCTTCCTATAGTTAAAAAATGATATTCCTCAATTTGAATCGGACAATAAATGCGACCTGTACGATGCGAACAAAAATATGTGGACAGACGGACGGTATATATCTTAGAGGGAACTATGAGCCTGTCTCGTATCCTTATGCATGTGCCATACAAAAGCACAAAGACATAATCTACACAACACTGCGGTAAGGAGTATAAACACAGTACTCCATATTCCATTATATATAATTTCTAAATATAAAATCCCATATATTGCCAGGAAGAAACTCTTTTCAACCCTCTGCTTGTTGCTGTGCAACAATTTAACACTGCACTCCAAATCCAAAATAATATTATCCATTTTACACACTTTTTAGTAGACCCGTTTACCTTTCACATACACAGAAAATACTTACCTTATGCAAATAGTCACCCCAATTTCTTCTTTTTCTTCAAATGACACCTGTCAAACTCTACATTGTGTCCTTGCAGAATGCAATTCAACCCTTAATAACAAAGTCATTGGGATTTTATTGCATTTTTCATGAATTTAAAAGACAGGCAGAGTGACTTTAAATTACCATGCCCCTGCTGTGAAGGCGTGGGTGAACGTGTGCCAAATACTACGTATCATATACATACATATATACACATGTATGTGTGAATAAATGAGCGAGTTATACTACCCTCGAATAAAGCTTAAGTTTTATCTTGATTTTAGCACATTTTAGAAATTGTTCGTTTGCATTTAATTGCTTTCATTTCATGGCTGTGTTTTCTTAAGCTGCATGCCCAGCAAACCAATCGTAACGAAATCGGTTTGAATTTCGGACGCAATGTTGGCTCCGAAATGGTACCGACATCTTAAGGAAAGTTGTATGAAGAGGTTGACATAATTTCGGAACGAAATGTGGGAGCGGAATCGGATCGATTTCGGTCAGATTTCGAAACGAAATCTAAAAAAAAATCCTTGAGAAATTCGGACCGGCAGTTTTTCCGAATCTTCGTACAGATTTCTGAACGATTGCGGATTAATGTCGTATTAAAATCGGAGGTACCTTCGAAATCTTCGTAAATATTTCTGAATTATTATATGTTGCATTTAGATACATAGAAAAGATAGTTGTTATGCGAAGGGAAATTTGTTTCCGGCATTTCCTCCGAAATCGGAAGAAAAACATTGGTATATTCGAAGGGAAATTTTCTGCCGACATTCTCTCCGAAATCTGAACGAATCCCCTCCTCGAAAAATCATATAGAAATCGAAACGAAATCTGAACGATTTTGCTTCCGAAATTGTTCAGATGTGTCGGACATCCGACATTTGGTTTGCTGGGAAGCTACATCTACATACATGCATACATAAATAGATTTGCAAATGCTGTCAGCTGTATGTGAATGACTGGCTGTATGTATGTGGGTATTACCAACATTTCATTTCATTCATTCTAGTAAGCGTAGTCTTCAACGCCAACAACAACAGCAATAATTCCTCTAACTCCAGCTGTGATTTAATTGTCCTCAACAGAACACTTTCGAAATCCTATATTGCACGCTTAACGTAGGCGACGACGATGGCGAGGTCGTCGTTGTCAGATGCCTGGCAATATGAATGAAATGAACGAGAAAAATCCAACAAGAAATCCCCAAGACAAAAAAACTCAACAACGTTTGTAGTGTGTGAGGAATAATTGTCAGATTGTTTCACTCACTCACTCGCTGGCTCACTCACAGCACAATTCCTTGTGCTCTACTAAACCTTACCATACCACAACCACACTTTCATTTAGACCCCCCTGATCCGATCCCCCTTACAAAAACACAATTTCCTACTGCAGTTTTTTGCCTAGTTAAAATTGCAGTATGTTGCCACAGCAGCCCAGCCAAATGTTGCCTTTAAAATCTGACTGGGATTTCAGTTTTAAAGCTATGCCAACGAATTGCAGAGAAAAAGTTCCGTAAAACAAAAACAACAAAAAAGCACGTAACGAATATTGGTTGTGTAAAAAAAAAAAAAAATTTGACACAGATTGTCTTTGTCGTCATTTATTACATTCATTCATTTATTTCAAGAGGAGTTTACTGTGACACACAATGAATGCTGTACGTGGCTGATGTTGCCGTTACAAATGCGGGTGAGGATTGTATCAAAAAAAAAAAAAAAAAAAACCGAAATTACATTTTAGAAACATTGTGGGGGATTTTTTTGAGAAGAACTTTGCAATCAGATTTGATAATCGCCACAATAGTTTCCCGAAAATTGGAACAAAATTAAAAAAAATCACATTTGAAATTTTATGAAGAGTTGTCCGATATATACACTTTTGGAACTTGATTTATAATTGAGAGAAGTATTAAATGAGCTAAATTTTTCGTTCCCATCAGCAATACAAGTTTTCCACACTAAAAAAACACATGTACCAGTGGGCGCTTCCTGAGTGCAAGGGAGCGTAAATTCCAATGTGAATCACATGGAAATGTATGCTCACTTGCTCTCAGTAAGCGCTCATTGGTTATCTCAAACATATACACACATTTATAAATGGTGGTGGTTTATTGAAAGGCATAGAAAAAAATCAAAAGCAACAACAGACACATAGGTACATAAAAAATTCCAAAGAAATACATAACAGACTTTAATAAAAGAAAAACTAAATGAAATAATTTATAAAAAGTCGCACTTTTAAAAAGTAAAAAATTATGTAGAATCATCGTTGAACGCTTCTCCTTAGTTGTGAAATAAAACACATTTTCCTCAAAGTTGAAATCATCAGCGGGAAATCGGCATCTGGAATCAAATGATTATATAATATAATAAATAGGTACACCCATATTTCAAATATACATATTTATGTATGTATGTATGTATGTATGTATGTATATGACAAATGTATTGATGCAATTATCAATATTAAATGCGATTTCTTCCTTGTCCAATAAAATATTTCCATTCACCTTTTTGGTTCAATTATAAAATGTATAAAATGCCGAATAGAAGTAGCTAGGCAAATGCGCTTCATAAAATGTTAGATATGGTCCACTCTACTACATGCTGCCGAGACATGGACAATAAAGTCAATAGACGAACAAAAATTTAACGCATTTGAAATGTGGATTTATCGCAGAACTCTAAAAATTCCTTGGACCAAATGAAGAAGTCCTGAGAAGAATGAACACTGAACGACAACTTCTTGATGTCATAAAAAGTAGGAAGATACCCTATATGGGACACATAATGAGAAACGAAAAGTATTCTGTCATCCAGAGCATAATTAAATGTAAAATTGAGGGAAAAAGGTCAAGAGGAAGAAGAGAAATATCCTGGATTAAAAACATTTTGGATTGGACAAATCAACCAGATGAAATAAGCCTTATCAACACTTCGAGGAATAGAGAGATCATCATTGCTGAATAATTTACCACAACAGATTCATAAACATATGTCTATATATACAGCTAAAAATAATTAATTTGTTATTGTAAGATCACAAAAATCCGAATGCGGATCGGCAAGTAAAGAAGAAGAAAAAATGTATTGGGCATTTAATTTACTAAAAAACACAATTTCTTTAAGAAACGACAAAACACTGATTTATTCACTCATTGTAACGTATTTACTCAACGATTGTATTTAGAAAACTGAAGAAAAAGAACAACATAATACCATTCTTTTCTTTTCCTCTTCGCTTGCTACGTTGCTTAACAACAACAAAGCACGAAACACAGGTATTTTTCCGCATACACACCACCAAAGCTTCTGCGTCTCCTATTACACCATACACACAGCTCTTTATTAAAAAACATCATTCCGCAGCCGCGAGAGCCCTGTTGTTACTCTCTTTGACAAAAATCCTCTCTCCACCCATAAAAAATATGTTCTAACATAAGAAATATGTTGGTACCCAAACAAATAAAATTGATGTGCGTTACAAAATGTTGCAAACATATATTTGTTTGGACAGAAACAAATTATGTTTGGAGCCAAACATATATTTGTTTGCAATGAGTCCCAAACAAATATTTGTTTGGATCTAAACATATTTCTAACATATATTTTGCTGCGTTTACCTTTCTTAAATTCCACACTTTCCAGACGGCATACATATCGCAATGTATGCGAATGATTATACGATGTTGGCGTCGGGTCCTATCGTCGAGGACATATGTAATGGGATAAATGTTTAAATACCCGACCAAGTGCAGCTCTTCTGAGGAAACTATGTTGACTTCTTACAAAGTACTAGACCTGTCTGTAGTAAGATATGCTTCGATGTAGTAACTGCTTGGGTGTTATCGCAGTGCGCCTCCCTGTCACGATTTAATGGACAGGCTTTCCCTACCAGGCACGTCAGGAGAGATCTTCATGATCTAAAGAGAGAGAGAGGGAGAGAGAGAGAAAGAAAGGTATAAACAATAACGAAAAGTCGCGCTGGCAGTACAGAGATACAGTCTGAATGCCGTACTAGTGGACCACCCCAACCCATCGCAGCAGAAGAACGCCAGCTGCCAAAGCAAACACTAGTAGTTTTAGCCTAGCTAAGATCCGGACGATACAGCTGCCTGAATTGATACCACGATACCCAACACATGCCATGCCGGCCCAGCTAACCTCGCTCACACTGTCTCCTGATTCTAATTTAGACATAACCCTTTACATAGCTTTTTAGTAATTTGTATCAGCTCCCCGAGCTGAAGGCATCTTTGTACTTAGGACTTGTTTAGCTTCCAAACAGTTTGGGCAAAATCCCAACAACCACACAGAAGAAAATAAAATCTCTCTTTTCTGTTTCTGAACGATATTGGCTTTGGGTTAACAAAATGTTATTTTTATTTACTAACTAGGCGTTTACACCAGACAGTTTGTCTTCAAATACAACTCTGATTTACTAACACATGCATACATTTGTCGTTTGTCTCTCAGCTGTCCATCAGTTTTTCACAAACAGCCGGGTTGACAAATTTTTGAAATTTTTGTGAAAAAGAAGTGAGATGATAATTCAAATGTTCTGAAAACAAAAGAATATGTACAAAACAAAATATGTGAACGGAAAACAAAAAGAAATCGGTGATTTTCATTCATAATTTTACAACTGTTTTAGCAGTTGTCTGGACGCCTACGTCACACAGGCAAGTTGTGGGATTTTGACAATCAATACATGAAGTCAACTGTCCTGTCATTTGTAAACGCAGGGTAAAATTAACAAATTCAATTCGAGTGACAGTTCTTAAAATAATTAAAAAATAAAATGTAATTTATTGTTCAACGAATACACTGCGCGCTCGTACAACAAACTCAACTTCTTTAATTTAACAAAAATACAGCAACAATGTCCCAAATTCGCACAAATTATGCCGGCGACTGACATCTCGTATGGTGTTGCCATATCGAAAAGTAACTTTATATGCAGAGTTACCGCATCGGTCCCGCCGCCCGCTCATCTGGGATTAACGGCGCTTCACGAACGTGAACATTCTGGCCTCCGTTCAGTCTTTCGGAATCACAAGTTCTGAAAAGAATAGAACAAAAACCAAAAGAAATTAAAATAAATGATGTGGCTCTTCGCCACGATTACCAATATCAATTTAGACAACGAGCGATCAAGAAACAGGATTCCGTACTCGACCTCAATGCAATCTTCTGACACAGGGTCTATTCATTTGCATCATACTGTTCTTCTTGTCTTCATCCTTAAAAGGCTTCTTTCTGTAAGCGGTAGGTCCCATCACGACGTCGACCTTCGGTAAACCTGGTTCCATTCTAAGACTTCGATCCAATATAGGATTGGACGAACAAGGTCCACCTACAGCAGTATCATTGGACGAACTAGGTCCACTTTTGGTTTTCTCATTGAACGAACTAGGACCATTTTGAGAAACTACTTTCAAATAACTATTCGACTTAATCTCGGACGAACTAGGTCCTTTCTTCGATTTGGGTACGGACGAACTGGGTCCCTTTCCCTTTAAATGCGGCAATATATCAACTGATCGTAAATCTGGCAACCACATACAACGTTCTTATTCGAAACTCTTGATTTGTGGACTGTATGTACGAATTTTATCTACGAAAGTGCAACAGGACACCAGCGAATTCGACTCGGTAATTGGTCACGTTAGCACCCAACCAAAAATAGTTTCCTGGGCCACCAGTGACTCTCAAACATTTCTTTTAACTCCATCCAACAAAATTTGGGGATATATATCGCCTCCAATCAAAATATCGACCTCGCTACTTTTTCCGAACTTTGGGTCTGCCAACGGTAAATTACCCAACGAAAATGAATCTGGTACGACAGAATAACTTGGCAGCTTATCAGTTAAATGCGGCAAAACTAAACCAAAAACTCGAATTGCCATATTCTCCAAATGTGGAGATTTTAAAACGAATTTACATTGCTGCACCGATGATCCTGTAGAAGCATTATTTAAGCCTGAAATCCTTGCATTTATCTTTTCAACTGGCAGTTGAGTGTTCGCTGCAACCTCTCCGAAATAAAAGTTGCTTGAGACCCAGAGTCGATCAATGCTCTAGCCGAAAGAGGCATTATTTAAGCCTGAAATCCTTGCATTTATCTTTTCAGCTGGCAGTTCAGTTTTCGCTGCAACCTCTCCGAAATAAAAGTTGCTTGAGACCCAGAGTCGATCAATGATCTAGCCGAAAGAGGCATTATTTAAGCCTGAAATCCTTGCAATTATCTTTTCAGCTGGCAGTTCAGTTTTCGCTGCAACCTCTCCGAAATAAAAGTTGCTTGAGACCCAGAGTCGATCAATGCTCTAGCCATCAACGTCAATAATTACAATAGCGGTTCCCAATAAAACTTGGCTTCGAGTATTAGCAAAACAATTCTGTACCCTTGCCTGTTGACTTGTACTTGGCCTAACATCCACGTCATCATTGGAATCCGAATTCGACTGTGATTCCCGATGCAACATAGTGTGATGTTTTCAATGGCATTTGGAGCAGCTAGAGTTACTTAGACAATCCTTATGTAAATGATTATTACTAAAATATCTTATACACAAACTGTACCTTTTAACAGCACTAAATTTCTCTTTCTGGCTCATTTTCAAAAATGTTGGACAATATTTCTAAATGTGATCTTCTGAACAAAATAAACAAGACTGTTTTTTCACCTTCGAGCCATAATGGCCCATACTTCCACTGGAGGAAGGCGCTTTAATGCAATCATCAAAATGTGATGGCTGTATATTTTTCAAATCATAGACAGTTTCTAATGATTGAAACCTTGCGGTTAAAAAATCATCCAAATCTGACCATTTGGAAATCTCAGTCTTATTATTAACGGTTTGTTCCCACAGCGACAAGGTATTTACTGGAAGTTTAGTGGAACACAAAAATACGAATATTGGGTCCCAACTGTCTATGTTAATCTCATGTAATTTTAGAGCAGTAATACAATTATTTATATCTCTTTGAAAACGTTTGATTTCTTCTGCCGACTCATTTTTAACGGATTCCAGATTAAAAAGTATTTTTAACTAGCTGTTTACCAATATTCGTCTATTTTCATACCTGTCTTTAAGGTTCGCCCAAGCATTTTGGAAACTATCATTAGTGAGTGGAGATTTTTTTACTATTTCCAAAGCTTCACGCTGCGTACTTTGGCGCAAATAAAATAACTTTTCAACATGGCTTATAGATCTACAGTCAGCATACGAAACATCCTAATCCAGATATTTTTTCGAAATTGTTGGTTTCATGTGAATTGGTCCTTTCTCACTCATTCTCTGGAATGAGTTCAAATGGAGTCATACAAATGTCTATCATGTCAAAGCATTGGTCACATTTGCATTCCAATGAATGGGTAAAAGTAAGTATCAGGCTAGTGATAAAAGGGGTGATTCGCCTGAATAGAAGACATTTTAGATCAATGTGACCCAACCATGGTAGTATATATCTACTTAAGACTTTATGTGTATACATGATTTCATAGCTTCTGTGCATTTTTTTTCACCAAAGAAATTCTTTTCCTAATTCGCAAATTTCACCCACTGTCCTTAACGGCAATGCGGGTGGCACTTTCAATATGTATGAACATTGTATGTATGTGTCTGTGAATTCATGTATCTGTGGCTTCAAATACATAAAATTACAGTCATAACATTGTAAAGAAGAAACAAAAAACACTTTTACTTTTCATGACTCTGGATGGGCTGGTTGTGTGTGGGTTTGTCTAAAAGTGTGGCACTAGAAATTGTTCTAATTCTTCTTTGTCGCCTTCATCATCTTCAACTTCCCACAACAAACCAGCAGTGCACATTCTTTATTCATAGAATGACACACCACCACCATCATCATCAGCAGCAGCATCATCATTCTTTTCTAGTCTACTTCCATTAACATTAAAACAAGAACCTTGCAAAAAACACCTACCTACCTAGATTTTAGACTTTGGGAAAAATTGACACAGATTTTTCTTAGTCTTCAACTTCTCTCTTTGTAGATGGTGTGGAGTGGGAGTATCGTTTTATTGTCATTCATTTTTGCGTAACATCCTGAAATTGTTTTCTGCCGCACTCTGTCAACTACATAACTAGCTAAAGCCTTAAGAAGAAAATCTCTTTATGGAAATTGTTGACGTTTTATAAGCATTTTTAATGATTTCCAACAGATACTTAACTACACGTTATGCTGTTTAAGTTCCATCTCATCTCATTCAACATAAGTTATGTAACACAACTACAACTACTCATGTTGGTTTGATGATATTCAGAGTAGTTTGGTGTGTAGGTGCGTGCTATGGTGGGAGGGTGTATTGGCAAACAGCGGATTTGTTGCAAAATAAAAGCACTACATAAGCGGATTCTAATTCGTGTTTCCCTGCAGAGAAGCGAAAACAATCATACAATGAAAAACGTATTTTAAAAGATGCAAATTTTCTGTTAAGAGGGTTTGAGAAGAAGAACAAACATTAAGGGGAGAAATATTTGACTTAAGAAAGTTTTTAAAGAAATTGAACACACCTAATTTGTCAACATGTGAGCCACCGAGGGACGAAGATGGAACACATATTTTTAAAAAATCCCCGCCCTTGGCTCAGATGTTAGTTGAAAATATATTTTTAAAAATCCACGCCCTTGGACCAAGTGTTATTTGAATTTATATTTTTAAAAAATCCACGCCCTTGGCAGCGAAGATGTTTGAAAATACATTAAAAAATACTTTAATGATTTTCAAAATTTGAGTTAATGATTTGCTATTAGGGACTTTGTGTTGTACAGGGACCCAATTTATGATGTCCCAAATTTCCCTTTGAAAAAATAAAAACCTGACCAAATCCTTAGTGGAAGCCACTTAAAATATGAACATTTATTTATAAGTCATACACTTTAGCAACCATCATCAACATCATCATCTCTCCATTCATACACGCATCTCATAAGTGTGTCCGTCCATCAATGTGTTTTTTCAATCATCAGATATTTTCCATTTTCAAGACATTTTAGGAAATTTTTTGTTTTTTTTTCTTTTTGTAGGTAATTCTGTTTTCATATTTCTTAGTTGTTGCTGCTATGGCGTACTCATAACTCATCTTTGGATGTTTGTTTATTTATAGAACCATTACGAAAAAACAAAAAAAAAATAATAACGACCTTAATGAAGTACTTGAGTTATGTGCAGCAGTGTGATGTTGGCGGTGCGGGTGAAAGTAGTATCTTCCACTTGGTTGCTGATATCTTTTAAGAGCGTTTTCTTAAGTAGCCTCAAAGAAGTTCTGCTAGTAGCTAGTAGTACTACTACAGCTACTAGGGATTGGGCAGGTTGTCTGCCTGACAGTTAAGTCTGTGTTTGTTTGCTTTTCTGATACCTGGAGGAGTATTTTTTCCTTTTTTTCCTTTATTAATAAAATACACAGACTTGCTTAAGGTCTTCTTATATTTTTTGCTTTCTTTGTAAATTTCCTTTTCCTTTTAATTTCTTGCTTCGCTGCTGCTTTTTTTGCCCCCAGAAGCTCTTTAGAAGTTATCATTACAGTGACTTAATTTCAAAAGTCAATTACAAGATGTAAATTTATACAAAAATTGTTTATTCGTTTGTTTCGCTTTTCGCTTTTCTCTTTTTTAATTTTCCATTTTTTGTTGTTGTTGGTTATGGCAACAAATGTATGCTTTCAGTGCTTCATAATTTCATGCTGTTTGGTATATTGCCTTGTATCCAACAAGGATGTTTTCTATTTGCCGTTTCTGTATTTGCTTTGTTTTAAAATAATGGAAAAGAAGAGCGAGTACTTTGCAACATAAGTATTGTTTGAATATTTTGTGAGGTATTTAATAAAACATTAAGAATATTTTAAGAAACCTTCCGATCGTTTTGTTAATTGGCCATTTTAATGGAGGTTTTCAAACAATTTTAATGCTAAAAATGTTGTCCATCGGCATCGTTGTCAGATGTTATTTTTCCATAGCAAAAACGTCCAAAGGTGAATTTTCACGAAATAGCCGAACAAACAAATCCTACAAAAACTTGTGAAACCGGATCAGTTTCCGATATAGCTGTATAAATTCCAAAGTGTTTAAAATCAGACAAATATGCAATTGGAGCATATTATAGGAAAAGATCATCGATCATCGCTAAAGCCACAACTTGCTCTGGGACGATTTTACAAGAGCTTCTAGAATATTTATCGTCAAAAGTAGTTTTATTGTTTTCTATTTTTTCATTTTTACATGTGCTCAAACCAATTGTTGATGTACTTTTTCCACTCGGAATGAAACACCTCTCAAACAGGGTTTTTGAACGCTGCAACATCATCTTGTGCGGAAGTAAAAAGAAGTCATTCGGTCCCCTCACAGGGCTGTAAGGCGGAGGACACATAAACTCCCCGTTTTGTTTGGCTAAAAAGACACTGGTTTGAAGCGATATGTGACATGTTCGTTTTTGAACTTCACCGAAGACTTCAGTCAAATAAATTAGTGGTACACCATATCGACCGTCTTACAAGAGACCATTTGCTTCGAAATGATTCTTGCATGCACAACTTTCGTTAGATTTAGCTCATCTTCGAATACACCCACGGTCGATTGCTGTTTAGGGCTCATACGCGATCGTATTTTTTCAAAATTTATTTGCAACAATCGACAAGAGCCTTTTTTAAGCGATTGTCAATTTGCGCTGGATCCAACGAGAACAAACACTTTTTACGGACAAGTATTCATGCAATATCGAATGAATGGTGGTGGATGCAATGCCTAAGAATGCCTCTATCTCACGGTATATAACATGACGATCTAGCATTATTACTTCAGACACGTCATAAATGTTTTAAATATTCTTCGTTTTTGAGCGAGCGTCGGCCACGATTAAATTCGTTAAATCAGTTTTTCGCATTGCTATAGGATGGTGCCTCATCGTCATATAAAGACTTAATTTCATCGATACACTCTTGCCGTGAAAGTCAACGTCGATAACTGTGGAAAATGGTCAGACGAAACTGTTTACAAGTAAAATAAATTGTTTAGCAAAGCGATTTTTTCAACGCAACACATGGTCGTACTTCAAACCGTACTGATTATGTTTGTGCTAAAATGTCAAGGTTTCCAATGGAAATCTCAAATGGCATCACATTAGTGTTACTTAGGCCAGAAACTTTCCTAGTAGCGCCGTAATGTAGCACAAATAAAATCAGCTCTGTCGCACCAATGGCGAAGCTGCGACCTCTTTGATTTTGTTGAAAATACGCAAACGACTTTAACATGCTATTGAACGTTACACACAATATTTTGGGGTAATTAGTGGTCGGAATTAAGACATTATGTTAAGGGAAAATGCCAGAATGTGTCTATATTCCTCAGATATCAAATATATCATCGACGATAGGACCCGACGCCAAGATCGTAAAATCATCCTCATACTATCCCTATGCCGTCTGGAGGGTGTGGAATTAAAGAAATGGAAAGGCTCAACATTTCCTTTGGAAACCCTCTGTTTCGACATCTTATTTTTGAATTCCTCAAACGACAGGCTTCATCTCATAGAGTTGATTATTCAACTTTTCAGATACAGCTAGAGGGAAGGCACACCTATGTCCTCGAGCAGATTGGCATGGTTGAGGGTATTAAGGGCCTGCTGTTGGTCAAACGCACGGCCTGTTCTGCTTCAGTCCTCGACTGGTATGTGTGGATATGGGATTGAATGCTGTTGTTGTACTGTGCATTTTCTGGAAACCATGTTGATATTAGGCAACTGGGAAACAGTTTCTCATCAGAACCTCTACTATCTTCTTTGTTTTTTTCCTTCGTTACTGTCATTCTTGCCCGGCTTTAGTAGCGGGGCCACCCTTTCATTTTTCCAGGCTTCTCGTACAATATGATTGACTATTGATTGATACTCAAATTCGGGTTTATCCAGGTTTCGTGAAACGAAGATCATAGCGCTCATTTGCTAGTAACGTCACCTCGAAGCGGCTAGCTGGTATGATGATCCCAAAAATTTTCTCAGGTTCCCGATGATGAGGGAATGGGTAGCTCTCTGAAGTTGGTAAATTATCTGGACCCCCTGCCAATCAGCTTTTCCATGAATTCGTGTGTTTTGCTTACGGATGCGAAAAGAGACGATATAAAATGAATCCCCCAGGACACGTCATTTTTCATACCAAGTGCCACAATGATGATGTCTGCAGACCTCCTCCTCCTCTCCTCTTCGTATGAGCATCTTATCTCACCGAGCAAAACGATGTAATAATTTTCGTGACAAGTCCATGTTTTCTAACATACTGATAAAATGGAATAATTAGTTTGCTTTCCTGTTCACAATTTAAAGTAGAAAAGTTTTTCTACCACGGATACCACAAATGCCTAAATAAGGTAAGAAAATGTGTCTAAAAATGTCTTCAGTAACATGTTAACAAATTTTGGTGGAGAAGTTCGGTCAACAAATGTAGCACAATTTATGAAAACAACGAAAATCGTGAGGGACCGTTATGTGGAGGCTGTGCCAAAACGTGGATATTGACAGTTTTGACTGAAGAATTTTTTTGTCCACTGAGAACGTTGCCAATTTTTGATGGATAAGATAGTTAACCACTTGGAACCACATATGCCAAATAACAGGTAGTTCGGTAAAAACAAGTAAAAAAGTATCAGTCGACATTGCCGATAGAGATATAGCCTCAGCCTGTGTGGATTGAAATACTTTTTTTTCCAAAAAAACTTAGGTATTTAGGGGGGTTTTCAAAACAATATGGATAGGATTAAAGCGCAAAAATTTGCGGGGATATCGATAGATAGGGCTTTTTTTTAAACTGAGTTTCGACAATATTTAGAGTACCATTTGAGCGAATATTTTCGAACTTTTGTGGGGGAGGTATCTGAAGGTCCACTCCTTCACCTTCGAATTTCATTTAATATTTGAAGTAATATTATGATATCCAAAGTGTGGACGAACGCAGTATTCGATTCGAGCTCTCCAGTCACTACATATGGTGCCATAGGGTGTATTTACAACTTTCGGGCTTTTTTCTCAAGAAGTATGGACTTGCCCTTGAAAACAAAAATTTTACTGTCGTAATTGAGGCAGCGAATGCAAGTTGCTTCAACAAAAATCAAAGTGATCCGAGAGCAGGTCTTAAAGTGAATTTATCCAAAAATGTGTGCGGGAGGGAGGTACCCGACGGAGTGACAATATATTCCATATTTGAACCTGACCTATACGTGGTAGATATGTTAGGATGTGTAAAGTATGAACCAAATCTGTCACTCTCATCAAGAGTTATCGTACGCACAATTTTTCGGAACATTTGTGAACTTTTGTGGGGGAGGTACTTGAAGGAGTGGACCGATATGGTTTATCTTCGAACTTAAACTAAGTTTGCACAAAATATTACGAAGGCCTCGTTTTGGACCGAAACGGCAGATCCGTTCGAGAGTTATCCAACCGCTCCTGTTCTCAGGAAGTATGGACTTTCCCCTGATTAAACTTGTACCGTCGTATGGGGGTAATGAATATAAGTAGCTACAACAAAAATCAAAGCGATTCGAGAGCAGGCCCTAAACTGAACTTTTCCGAAATTGTGTGTGGGAGGTACCCGAAAGAGTGGACCGATTGAGTCCATATTGAAACCTTATCTAAGTCCGGTACACATTTCAGTATGGACCAAATCGGTTACTCCCTTCAAGAGTTATCGTGCGCACAAATTTTCCGAACTTTTGTGGGGGAGGTACCTGAAGGTGTAGACCGATATGGCCCATCTTCGAACTTAAACTAAGTTTGGACAAAATATTACGATAGCCAATTTTTGGACCAAATCGGCTCATCTGATTGAGAGTGATCGTGCGCACCAGCCAGCCAGACAGACGGACGGACATTGCTAAATCGACTCCAAATTGTCTGGAACACATTTCGTCCAAACCCATTATTTCGATGAGGCACATTTTACCCTTTCTAGCCTAAAGGCTGAGGGTATAGAAATGTAGCTTAAATTCTCAAAATACCGAAAATGGGAAGGTACCGTTCTAGATCAATTATTGCTGAAGCTAGAGTTATTACAACAGACGGACATGGCTTTATGTTTTTATTTTTTGCATATTCCTGGCGTTTACATACAATTTACAGATTTGGTGTATTCTGAGACCTATACTACAATTTTATAGCGAATAATGTTGTAGAATATATTGAACTGTTATGATTGCATTTTAATGGAGGTTTTGAATGATTTTGAAAAAAGGGTCCAAAAATACCATTTTGATAAACGGCATGAGGGTTAATTATTTTAACAAAAATATTCCCCACATCCTCCTCAGTCAAGTTACCAAAGACCTAAAATGCAAGGATTCGAAGATATCTTGACTCGAATATTTCAAAAAAAAAAAAAAAAAAAACAAAAATGGACGGAACTTGCCCTGCCTACTTAGTTTAAACTTTTAAAGCGCCGATACACGTGTCTCATATTTTTAGCTCAACTTTCATAATCAACTCGGATCTTCCCATCATTTTGAAAAAAATTGTATTTTGTTGCAAGGTGTAATTGTAATGGAGAATAATTACCTTATCTGAATTGAAAGCCGCCGTTTGAATAATCCACACAGCTCGCAATTATAAATATATCTTAGTTCAACATTCTTCCTTGTGGATTTGTAATTGTACCTTTGGCAACAAAATTAGATTAGTTAAGGTGACAATTATTCCAAATTTAAATGGCAGCCCATGGATCTCCTGGGACCCACACATTTCCGACCAAACCTTAATGTCGTATTTACAAACCTAAGGCCTCATCCACTGAAGTGCAACAAGAACAGAAACAACAACATGAAAATTAAAAAAAAAAAAACGGAAAATGATGTTTGATAAGCAAAGTACAAAGACTCAATGAATGATTTAACTAGGTAAACATTCGATAAGCTAAATGCAGAAATGGAAAACAAATCCCTCCTTCCTTCTCGCTTTACAGAAACAAAGCCAAAGAAGTAAACATCACCCAAATGAGATGAACGTAGTAGTTGTTTGCGTTGTCTATTAATTTTCCTTTCAAAAAGCCGGGAAACTGAAACTCATAGATTTTCCCAAACATCATTTCCATGTTATATGGCTTAACATAATTTCCCTTTAACTTCCGCAAACGAGGAGGTGTGTTGCGCCAGCGGGATGAGGGCAAACAAAAAATGTAATATAAGTGAAAAGTAATGTTTTCCTTTGCCCATCGCCACCCACCCTCTTTGCTTTTACCTACAGAATTTATATAAAATCATTACCGATAATAATCTCTTTGTTCTGTTGTGTGGCTTTTTTCTTCTTCCCATCTCTGTTGGCTGTAAAGGGGCTTATTTCCATAGGGTTTTATTTGCATCATATGAAATACAATTTTATGCGTATCGTAATCGTAATTTCAATATTTATTTATAATTTGTTGAATATGCAAATTTTTCTTTGTAAAGAAGATGATGATGAAGAAGAACGAGATTACAGGAATCGTTGGGCTGATTGTCTGTGAAAAAATGTGAAGTCTATAAAAGTGTATGGGTGTGTGTGTCCGGAATGTATCAGTCATTTATCTGTAGGATAAATATTAATATTGCTTTATTTTCCATTTCTCTGTATGGTGGAATTGAGGATTTTGGTTGTGGATTATTATTGCTTTGTTTGATTGTTTTTAGTATTGTAAATGGGGTGATTATGATGCTTATTTTTATAATGAAGTCAAATATAAAGATTTGAAGTGAAATTGAAATTTTCTTGGTTGTTTGTTTCAATTCCACTTTTGCGTTTTTTTCTTTTCTTCAGGTATAAAACCCGTGCGGACGCTTAAGGTACAGAAAATTATCCAGGTAGCGATCTCCAAGAATGTTGACTTCCCATGTGGCCGGGATGACACTAGGCAAATATTTGCTCCAGCGACAGGGAATGTGTGTTTACTGAGAGCAAGTGAGAATAAACTTCAATGCATTATTTACGCTCATTTGCTTTCAGTAAGCGCACACAGCCGGTCGCTAGAGCAAATGACGTCACCTGGCAACCCGTCATTTCCCTTGGATCAGACCATATCCCCATAATTGTCTCCATCAGCAGACCACCCCATTTCATCACCTCTGAACGCCGCACATTCGTTAATCATGGAAACGCTGATTGGCCGAGTTTAAGAGAGTTCACCAATCACCGCTTCAGAGAATTGCCCAATCCTTCTGATGTTCGGGTAGCGGAAAGGACGTTCCGAGACATCATCAATGCTGCAGCCGCTCGCCATATACCTGCTGGTCGAATACCCGAAGTAAGACAAAATTTCCCAGCAGAGGCGACGGGATTAGCAAATGAGCGTGATGAGCTTCGTCGAACCAACCCCGACGACCCCAGAGTCAGGAAGCTGACACTGGAAGTTAACAGGCTGGTCGGCGAGCATAAGCGGGACAAGTGGTTAAATCATCTGAAGAGTTGCAACATTGGAGCCGGTATAAGTAAATTGTGGACAACGGTTAAGTCACTTTCGAACCTCGGAAGGAGGGATGACAGGATCTCAGTCACGTTTGGCGAAGTTACGTTGACTGACCCGAAGAGGTGTGCAAGTTACTTCAATCGACTGTTTGTCGAGCACCCAGAGAGTGACAGGGCGAAGAGAAGAGTGTTACGTCGCATTAGATCTCTTCCTGCCGAGGATGAACCACCACAGTTTACAATGGATGATCTCAAACTCTTGATCAACAGGCATATCAGGCAGGTTTGAACAGCATTCACACGGACACAGTTGCTAAGACCATAAGCAATTATTGTGTGAATGCAGTCATCGGAGCACATCCCCCATCTATCGCAGCTGAAGAGCGTCAGCTGCCACGACAAACCAGAGTAGTTTTGGCTCAATTACGCTCGGGATATTGCAGTCGCCTAAATTCCTATTGGGCGGGAATCGATCGCACCGTGCAAGACATCTGCCCAGTATGCGGTATAGGCCCGCACGATACGAAGCCTACTCATCTGACTCCAGTGGATCTGTGGTTACATCCCATCGAAGTAGCCAACTTCCTGGAACTGGAGATAGACCCAGAGCCAGATCGAACAGGAGAACGAACATGCAAACATAATAATAAAACACTGTTACAACAACAACAAACTGACAAGGAAAACTGAGTAGATTATGAAAGTTTTTAAAGTTTACATCGGAATGTAACCAACGTAGGCGGGGCAAGTTCCGCCCATTTCTTGGTTTTTTGAAATATTCGAGTTAAAATATCTTGGAATCCTTGCATTTTAGGTATATAGTGTCTTTGGCAACTTTATAGAGGAAGATGTGGGGAATATTTTTGTTAAAAATTTTAACCCTTATGCGGTTCATAAAAGGGGTCTTTTTCGTCCTTTTTTCGAAAATCTTTCAAAAAGTCCTTTAAAATGTGATCATATCAAATTCAAATATTCTATAAAATTGTTCGTAATAAAATCTTACTGTAGGTCTCAGAATACACCAAATCTGTAAATCTTATCTAATCGTCAGGAATCTCTAAAAATGAAAAACACGTTTTATTGTTAAAGTCGGACTTCATCTGAGTTTATTCGAAATTGTCCCTCAAAACATAATTTTAAAGAGATGACATCACAGACAAAAATATTCTTCGTCAAAATTCACTATGGGTCACCAAAGAAATGGAAAGTATTTTTACATTAGATAACATGAAAATAGCGGTATCAATTTTGCTAAGAAACATGAATATATTTTTCAAATTTGTTGATGCATTTTTATACCCTCAGCCTTTAGGCTAAAGAGGGTATTTACACTTTGATACGACCAAAAATGTGCCTCATCGAAATAATGGTTTTAGACCCCAAGTATGTTTGTACGATATCCGTATCAGACAATTTTGAGTAGATCTAGCAATGTCCGTCCGTCTGTCTGTCCGTCTGTCTGTCTGTCTGGCTGGCTGGTGCGCACGATAACTCTCGAACGGATTAATCGATTCGGTTCAAATTTTGGGTATCGAAATATTTTGTCCAGATTTGATTTAAGTTCGAAGATGGGTTATATCGGTCTACTCCTTCCGGTACCTCCCCCACAAATGTTCAAAAATTGGCGCAAAACTTGTGCGCACGATAACTCTTGAAGGGAATAACCGATTTGGTCCATACTTTGCACATCGTGTAATTTTTACCAAACTTAAATGAGGTTCCAATATGGACTCAATCGGTTCACTCCTTCGGGTACCTCCCACACAAAATTTCGGAAAAGTTCACTTTAAGACCTGGTCTCGAATCGCTTTGATTTTTGTTTACGCAAGTTGTATTCACTGTCCTCTATACGACGCTGTAAGTTTCATTAGGGGCAAGTCCCTACTTCCTGAGAAAATAGCCTGAAAGTTACAAAAAACCCTATGACACCGTGTGTAGTGGTAGAGAACGCAAGATAACTTTCGAACGGATCTGCCGATTCGGTCCAAAATTTGGCTTTCGTAATATTTTGTCCAAACATAGTTCAAGTTCAAATATGGAGGTTCCAATATGGACTCAGTCGGTAAACTCCTTCGAGTACCTCCCACACAAAATTTAGGAAAAGTTCAGTTTAGGACCTGCTCTCGAATGGCTTTGGTTTTTGTTGAAACATCTTGTATTCACTGTCCCCAAACAAGGTACAAATTTCCTCAGGGGCAAGTCCATACTTCCTGAGAAAATAGCCTGAAAGTTGAAAAACAAACCCTATGACACCATGTTTATGGCTGGAAGCGCAAGATAATTCTAGTACGGATATGCCGATTCCGGCCAAAATTTGGCCTTCGTAATATTGTTTCCAAACTTAGTTTAAGTCCGTAGATAAGCCATATCGGTCCACTACTTCAGGTTCCTACCCCACAAATGTTCAAAAATGTTCGGAAAATTTGTGCACACGATAACTCTTGATGGGAGTGACCGATTTGGTCCATACTTTACACATTCTCATAATATCTACCAGATACAGATCAGGTTCGAATATGGACTATATTTGTTCACTCCATCCGGTACCTCCCACACAAAATTTTGGATAAGTTTACTTTAAGACCTGCTATTGAGTCACTTTGATTTTTTTTTGAAGCAACTTACATTCGCTGCCTCAATTACGATGGTAAAAGTTGTTTCAGGGACAAGTCCATACCTCTTGAGAAAACAGCCCGAAGGGTGTAAAAACCTCCTATGGCACCCCCATGGTCTATGTCGGTCCATTCCTTTAAGTACCTTTTCCGCAAAATTGTTGAACTTTAATCGTAATCAACATTTTTGTCGGTTTATACGACCAAAATTCTACACAGAATTTAACTATGAGTTTCAGAATAAACAATGTGTCTAGGTATACTATTTTTTTTAAAAAACAATTAAGAAAGTATCAGTCAGCTGAGCCGACAGAGATATACCCTCAGCCACGTACCCGAAGAAAAAAGTTAACACAATACTTCTGTAGGTTTTTTAGCTGTTGGGAAAATTTTCCAGGATGCAAAGGGCCGCAAAAAACTACATGTTGCAACAAAATTCAGAATGATCCAAGACGAGTGCATTTTTTCCCAACTTTGGGTAGGGTGTACCCATAGGAGTGATCCGATGTAGTACATATTCGGACCTAATACAAATCTGTAGGAAATATTTTTTGTTCTTAATTAGTCTATTGATATTTTCCTTACAGACTATATAATTAAATATGTTGTACTTAATTTTCTGAATTTAAATACATTACAATTTTACTTTTCAATTTACAAAGTTTGAGCTAAATCGATTTCTCTCTTAAAGGGTTATTTTACACATTATCCACTTTAGGTGGTGCCAGTAGGATTTTCTGGACCTTTTTGGGTCATTATCTCAGGAAGTATGGACTTTCCCACGAAAAAAAATTACAACGTCGTAACAGGGGCCGCAAGTGCAACGTGCAGCGTCACAAATTAATAAGATCAGAGAAGAGTTGTTAAACTATACTTTTTCCAAATTTTGTGTGGGAGGTACTCAAATGAGTGGACCGAAAGTAATATTACCAATAGCAAAGTTTGGCTCAATTCGGTTATTCCCTCCTAGAGTTATCATGCCCACAATCTTGGCGAAAAATGTTGAACCTTTGTGGGGGAGGTACCGGAAGGAGTGGACCGATATGGTCTATCTTCGAATTTAAACTAAGTTTGGACAAAATATTGAAAGACACACAATTTTAACCAAATGTGTTGATCCGTTCGAGAGTTATCGTGCACTCCAACTACGACACATGTTATTATATGGGTTGTTTGCAGTTTCGTTCTGATTTCTGAGGATATATGGAGTTGCTCCTGAAAAAAATTATATAGTCGTAATGGGGGTAGTGAATACAAGTGGCTGCAACAAAAATCAAAGCGATTCGAGAGTAGGCCTTAAACTGCACTTAAGCAAAATGTTGTGTGGGAGGTACCCGAAAGAGTGAACCAATAGGGTCCATATTGGAACCTCATCTATGTCTGGTAGAAATGTCACGATGTGCAAAGTATGGCCTAATTCGGTTACTCCCTTCAAGAGTTATCGTTCGGACAATTTTTCCGAACATTTTTGAACTTTTGTGGGGGAGGGACCTGAAGGAGTGGACAGATATGGCTCATTTTCGAACTTAAATCAAATCTGGACAAAATATTTCGATACCCAAAATTTGAACCGAATCGATTGATCCGTTCGAGAGTTATCGTGCGCACCAGCCAGCCAGACAGACAGACGGACAGACGGACGGACATTGCTAGATCGACTCAAAATTGTCTGAAACGGATATCGTACAAACATACTTGGGGTCTAAAACCATTATTTCGATGAGGCACATTTTTGGCCGTATCAAAGTGTAAATACCCTCTTTAGCCTAAAGGCTGAGGGTATAAAAATAGATTACAAATTTATACATTCTAGGATGAAATTATTTGTTTTAATTTTGGACTGTTAATTTTACATAATTCCATAGTGAATCAAAATCGAATAAAATCCTTCACTTTTTGGGAATATTGTTAAGAAAGAAATGTTCTAAATCAAATTTCACTATGAGTCTCTGAATAAAATAAATCTGTAAACATAACATATACCATTTTTAGCAGCCCTTGTTTTTGATATAGGGTTTAGTCCATATTTTACAATTTTTATCCAGATTGTCGTTGTGATTTGACACTATACAAATTCATATAGAAGTTGTTGTGAGCTCCATTTCAACAGCCTTTGAAATATTTGTGATGAATATATATTTGAAAAATATAGAAAACCCAGACCGGACTTCGTAAAATTGCGTATGTTTAGTAGTAAGGATAACCCATTGGTTGCTTATATTGTACATTAAATGCGTGAGACATTTACGGTCATGGTCCAGTGAAAATATAGTTGTAATAAGGACTCTCACGTGCACGATTTGTCGTGGTCCAATATAATACAATGATGGCTGTGACTCCTGTTTTGGTGGCATTTAGGGAATTAACCCTAGAAATGGACATGCCCAGCCTACTTTGGTTACTTTCCGATGTAAACTTTAAAAACGCCGTGTCTAATATTTTTAGCACTACTTTCATAATCTATTCCGTTTTTCCCATCATATTTAAGAAAAAATTGAATTTTGTTGCACAATGTAATTGTTACAAGCGTTATGTTGGTGGTACTACAAATCTATGCCCACTTGTCTTGATTAAATTATGACCTCATTTCTCTGAAACAACAGACCATTTAAAACAACAGATAACTTAAAAGAGAACTTGATTTTTGATTTCTTTAACGTAAAATAAATTTGACATTTGACACATAATAGAATATGTCACAAGCCAACATAATGTGGCATACAATGTATGTACTATGTTTACATTTTACATCAAAAAAGAGAACCGAGATGTGTATCTATTTATGTTTAAATTCAATTGATAGACATAAATAATGCAATAAAAAATTCTGCAGCTGCAACAAAAAATAATAAAAAAACAACTTTGTCATAACTCACATTTCCGTCAATTGTAGCATAGACATAGGTCTGTCTCAACCCTCCCCCCATCATGCTGTCCTAAAATATGTGTGGATCCCTGGAACATGTATGCCGATCGGTCGTTTAAATAGCCACTTCTTCACACAATTACATCTTAATGCAATTTATCATAAATCCGCTGTCAGCAAACAACCTCACACCCCTACACCCCGCTCTGCACCCCGCACCCACTTGTTACTGTCCGCACATCAAATTTTATTATCCCCCGAAAAAATCAAGTGCGACTTTTAACACTCTCGTTTAAAATATCATACACAACCAAACAAAAAAGCTTACAAAAATCATGATAATAATACGAATAGAATAGAAAAATTCAGAATGAAATAATAAAAAAGCCGGCAGGAAATTTAAACTCTTGAAAATCCATATTTTTCCACACTCTCTGTCACTCTTGTGGCAATCTCGGGCAGACAAAATTAAAAACAGTTGAGGGGAGCAGAAAAAAATCCCAGCCAGCCAAAGTGACTGGCTTGTATAAATCTACATATTGCTTGCACACACACACAACACTTCACCCACACGCCCGCTAGTTACTCATACAACTTGGTAGTGTGCTCTATAGAAATGAAAAAAGCTACAGAAAAAAACGAAACATCCAAACAACCTAATGGAGGCCACAATAACAGAAACAACATCTAACGACTCTAGAAACATTGTAGAAAAAAAGCGAAACAATAACAAAACACCCATTGTCAGCCACTTGGGCAACATGGACTCAACGCGCCCCAATGCTTAGTCTCGAAAAAATATCAGCTTGGAAAAAAGTGAAGTACTTACCATTCCCCACCACGACGAACCACTCCAAAAACAAATTTGTTGCTGCTGCAAGAGTGCTGAAGTGCTTGCTGATGTTTTTAGTTGGAGATTTTTTTAGGTTTTTAGCATACATAGGGCTGCTGCTGAGCCCTAAACCTTTCAGACTCCATTTCACGATTTATTCTGTTGGTGTTTTCATTTTTGTTTCCAAAGATAACAGCAAAAAATGAAACAAAGTTTACAATGTTGATGGTTGGCTGTGAAAACAATACCGAGGAAAAGATTAAAATGTAAAAAACTAAATCTTCGTATACAGTTAGTTGTTCTGTTCTAGGCGCATATGTAATATGGGGTATATCAAACATCATCTTTAAAAAATTCCACGAGTTGGGGTATATTAAACCCCAACTATAAAAAATTCCACGAGTTTTAGTTTAAAATATACTTTCCAAATAGACCAAAGCTTCGTTATGAATAACATCTGATATTTTAAATGATTTGTAACATATGTAAGAAAATGGGAGTGGTTGGGTCTTATGGTCCGTAAGTTTTACATATATAGCGCATTTTACAAAATAGGGCGCAGGGCATAACCCGCACCTCTGAAATTTAACAAAATATATAGTCTTTTTCCACAAGGGCCATCCAGTACATCATCTGAAAATGACATGGAAATCGGTTTAGTAGTTTTGGAAATATATCATATTTAAAAAAGTGGGCGTGGTCGGAATCTTAAGGCCACAAATAAGTGTCTCGGGTCGGAGACACAACCACCATTGTCTACCGAAATTCTACAAAATATATAGCTTATTTCATCAGGGAATATATATGCAGCCTACATTCTCTGAAATTTTTATGAAAATCGGCTCAGTAGTTTCAAAGATATAACATATTAAACTAGTAAGGAAAGGATCAAAGTCGGACGGGGCTGACTATACAATACCCTACACCACTGTGAATATGTAAATATATATGGGAGCTAAATCCAAATCAGAACAGATTTCGATATAATTTTTCACATTTATTTGTAGCGTGCTTCATGCATCAAATACCTCAAATCGGTCGAAAATATATGGGAGCTATATCCAAATCTGAACCGATTTCGATATGATTTGGCACAGTTATTTCTAGACAAAGCACCGTCACACATTCTAAATTTCATTGAAATCGGATTAAATATATCGTGTTTTGTGCATCAAATACCTCAAATCTGCCTAAAATATATATGAGTGCTATATCCCAAATCTGAACCGATTTCGATATAATTTGGCACCTCAAATACCTAAAATCGGCCGACTATATATATGGGAGGTATATCCAAATCTGAACCGATTTCTATATAATTTAGCACACTTATTTTCTAGGCCAAATCCCGGTAAACATTCCAAATTTTTATTGAAATCGTACATATGTAGCGCGTTTCGTGCATCAAATACCTAAAATCGGCCGAGAATATATATGAGAGCTATATCCAAATCTGAACCGATTTCTATATAATTTGGCACACTTATTTCTAGACTAAATTCTGTCGCCACATTCCAAATTTCATTGAAATCGGAAATATATAGCGTGTTTCGTGCACCAAATGCCTTAAATCGGGCGAAGATATATATGGGGGCTATATCCAAATCTGAACCGATTTTTACCAAAAATAAATAGCGTTCGTCCTTTGGCCAAAAGAACTATCTTCCCCAATTTTCATCCGAATCGGACAATAAATGCGACCTGTACTTTGTTTACAAAAATACATGGACAGACAGACGGACATGCGTAAATCGACTCAGAAAGTGATTCTATGTATGTCCCTAAAAGAGCAATGGGTCTATCTCGTTTCCTTTTGCATGTTACAAACTAATGCACAAAGACATAGAAAGTGGTCGTGCTCGGGTCTTTAGGCCTCAAAAAGCGTACCTAAGGTCGGAGACATAACCACTATTGCCTCGCAAATTAACTTTAAATAGCGTCATTAAAAAAAGGACATTTGGAAGGTACCCCGCCCCTCCGAAACTCAAAAAATATATAGCCTATTTTCACCACGGGTGTTCCCTGAAAATTTCAAGAAAATCGGTTCAGGTGTTTTTGAGTCTATACGGAACATACAAACATACTAACATCCACACATTGTCTTTTATATATAAGATAACAAGAACACTACTTGAGCGTCGATCCATTGTCTAGAGAAATATGGAGAATAATATTACAACGTCATAACAAGAGACCACCAAGACTACTGCACTCAAAGCTGGGACTTAAGTGCTTTTTAAACGGAGGCGGATAAAAAAGCGGTGGTAAATATTGGGGTTGGCATCCATATCTCCTCTAGAAAATATTTTTAGAAGATGGCTGAAATACTCAGGGGTATTTGGCCGCCATTGGAAAGTATGAAGCGAACCCGGGAATACAGGCGGACGTGCTTACCATTGCACCACGATGTCACTCGTACTATCTACGGGATATTTTTCAGAACGATGCGTGAACTCATGACGGCTGCACTAAAGCGAAAATTTATAACATGTGTGGGGAAGATTCTCGAAGAAGTTGTCGGATGTAGTCCATTTTCGAAGATGATTTAAGCTTGAGCGAAATATTATGATTTGCAAAGATATAACTTGTCCACAGAAAAAGTTACACATATCGTTGTAATCACAAGAGCTACCGTCGACACAAATATCAAAACAATCCACGGACAGTTCTTAAACTGCACTTTTTAGAAAAATATTGAACTTTTGTGATTGGCGTAGCAAATGGAGAGGGCCGATATAGTCCACATTCAAACATGATTGATGATAAAAAAAATTACAATAAAAATTTGAAAATGTTTTCAGATCTCCAACATATGACATTTACCAGATTTTGAAGATTTTTGTCCGGGAGTTTGTAAGTTACTTGAGACATATTATTTTTGAATACAAGGGTTTCGTGGTTTTCCCAACAACATTGTTGTTGTCCAGCACCCTAGAAATGTAATATTCCTGTGATTCTATTGCAGCGGTCTCCTCGGCTCAACATCGCCTGTATCTTGCAACGTTGGGATAGTCACAAAGTCTAGCTCACAACAAGCGGGAGAGAAGGACTTGCCTTCCCTAAACGCCAGTCGTCTAGTATCACACTTGAACTTGACTTTAGTTAAGCATCCATACATAGAATGAATAGGGGATAGGAGTAAAGTGTCGAGGTACTATGTATATACCGCTATCTTACAGCTGAATAACGCAAGGTTCAGCTATAAATCGGCGGTTCTTGACATTAGCTCATTTTTGGAGTGCGTTTCATACTCTCAACAAGGGATGCTAAGTTTGTTTTTGCGTTTGTAACACATGGAATTTGCGACCCTATAAAGTATATATATTCTTGATCAGGACAAATTTCTGGGTCGATCTAGCCATGTCGGTTTATCCGTCTATTGTAGTTTCTCTAACGTCCACAAAAATTGAGCTAGGGCTTTATTTTGCACTCGCGTATATTTTTGGCATAGGCAGGTCAAGTTTTTAGAGAGGCTATATCGGCACATGTTTTAGTATAGCTCCCATATAACGGTAGATCCGGCATTTTTGAGATTTTAGCTACAATCACCTATAGCTAAAGTATATATATTCTTGATCAGAATAAATTTCTGGGTCGATCTAGCCATGTCCCACTATCAGTTTGTTTGTAATCACTCTAGCGTCCGCAAAAAATGAGCTAGATGATTTTTGTACTCGTGTATATTTTTGGCATAGACAGGTCAAGTTCGAAGAAAGGCTATATCGGTCCATGTTTTGTATAGCTCCCATATAACAATAGCTTCGTATTTTCGGTATTTTTGAAATGTTGAGATAGCTATAATTTGTAACAGAACCAGCTGTAATTTGACATTTGAGGTTCTTAGGGATCACAACAGTTCTTCACCAAAAATTGTCAAGATAGGTCAATGTTTAGGTAAAGCCACCATATAACGGTAACTCCCGATTTTCGGTATTTTGAGGATGTAAGCTGCATTTTGACTAAAACTACGAGTAATTTTCGATTTTAGGTAATTTCAGTATTTTAGTTGCATTTGTTGACCGAACTAGCAGTGAAAATTCACCTTCGGCATATGTGGTTCCGGTGGTTAAAAACTTGTAAAAATACAAGTAAAAAAGTATCAGTCGGCATTGCCGACAGAGATATACCCTCAGCCTGTGTGGATTGAAATAATTTTTTTCCCAAAAAAAAAACTTATGTATGCACCGACAAAAGTATGAATAGGATTAAAGCTCAAAAATTTGCGGGGATATCGATAAGTAGGGCACTAGCCTGCAAAAACATAATATAACTATACTATACTATACTATACTATACTATACTATACTATACTATACTATACTATACTATACTATACTATACTATACTATACTATACTATACTATACTATACTATACTATACTATACTATACTATACTATACTATAC